>NC_069382.1:150046285-151289201 GCF_027475565.1 Acinonyx jubatus
TTGATATATAGAAAATCAGGGATTAAGTTGTTGGGTTCCTTCGCCATTGTCTCCTTCATTTACTTCTCTATGGATCTATGAACCTAACAAATATGTTCTCTTGTTCTGTGAGTTGCTTTTCTAGTCCTTCAATGCATATTTTAATAGTAATGTTAGCATTAATATAGTCTAATCATTTTTCTTGTATAGTTATTGCCTTTTGTGTCTTTTTAAATGCTCTTTCCCTCATCCAAGGTCACCTATGTTCACTATGCTCTGGAACTGATGCTTTTGTGTTCATGGTTAGATAGAGGTCAAAATCCATTTATATTGTATAGATAGTCAGGGTCCTAAAACTGTTTATAAAGAAAAAATTTGCCCATCACCTCTTAGTTTTATAAATTGAGTGTTTATGTTAAGTCTATGTTAGGGGTTTACAAATATATCCCATTAGTCAGGCTTAGGCTGTTTTTGTTTGGGTTTGGGTTTAACCTTGCACTGATTTTACCTTGGCATTATTTAATGACATTTCCTGGTGGCATTTGTCCTACCTCTTCACATTTCTTCATCTTCTTAAACACTGTTTTGTTTATATTTGGGCCATTACATTTTTATTTGAATTTTAGAGCTACTTTGTAAATTAAAAACTCTCTTGGATTCAAATAGGAATTATATTGAATTTATAGATTAATTGAAGGAAAATTGATCTTTGCAATATTGGGTTTTACAATTCACAATCTCTCAATTTATTCAGTCTTTACTTTCTATCAATAAAATCATTTCCATGTAGAGATATTTACATATTTCATTAGATTTATTAACAGATCTTTTTATCACTATTTTAAATTATAACTTTTTAATCTTCTACTTGTCAGGTTTAAAAAAATTATTACCTTTAAAATTTTGCCGCATTATTTCTAATAGTTTTCTGAAGAAAATTTGGATTTTTCAGCAATATAACTGTATAATGTGCAAATATTTTTTATTTTTCTCTAATAATTACATACATGTACATATGTGTGTATATACATTCTCAGTACGGTAGTGTATGAAATAATGAGAGATAATTTGCATTTTTACATCAGAGAAACATCAATGTTTTATCACTGATTATTAGGTTTCCTTTAGGTTTTTGTAGGTGTTCCTTATCAAATTATGGAGTATTCCTTCTATATTTAGTTTGTTAAATATTTATAATTGTCAAAGAGGAAAAATTTCCTCTACAGTTCAATGTTCTTCTAGCTGAGCTAAGAATCAAATTGATATGAAACAGAAAACAGGAGAAAATAAAATTTAACAGCAAACATATGGGGAATCCACACAGACATAGAAATTCCAAAGACAGGCAACAAGACTTCTATGAGCTCTGGAAAGGGGTAGGGGATCTGAGGATACAAAGGAGAGAAAGATCATTAGCGCGAGAGATGAAAAGAGATGTTTGGAAACCAAAGTTGCCCTATTATGTAGATAAGTTTCTTATCTTATAAGGAGCAATTTCTGTCAATAGCTCTCTTCCTGGTAACAAGCAGGTAATTAAGGGGGAGGTATAGAGTTTTTCCTGAAACTGCTGAGTTTTGATTGCTTCTAACTCAAACTAGTGTTCTTGCCAAAGTGGCTCATCTTGGGACTGCCTGCCCTTGGCACCTACAAGATGGAGTATTGAGTTTTCTCAAATGGTTTTTTTCATCTATTGTAATGATCACATTTTTTTCCTTCTTATTCTTTAGGGTTTTTTTCCCATTCTTTTTTCTAACTTCCTCAGAATGGAGTTCAAATAATTTTTAACATTTTAAATTTTATAACAAATGTTCCACTAACCATAGCTTTTGATGTATCTCCAAAGTTTTGATATATCACTCACTTACTATTTTACATTTTAGTAAGAATACATTGTAATTTATGTTTTTCTGATTTGACTCATGGATTATTTAAGAGTAAACTTTTAGTCTCTCAGAATTTGAGATTTCTTTTATTTTTGAAAGTTGATGAGACTTTGTTACACAGCATATGGTCGAATTTGGTAAATTCCTGTACACTCAAAAAATATGAATGTTGCAATATGTGCACATTTTATATAAGCTTACTAGACTTTCATGAATTTCAGTCCTTTGCATATTTAAAAATGCACAATGTGTTATTGATATATATCATAAGCTATTAACATTGACTTATTTGCATATGTGAAATTTGTATGTATTACTGAAAAAAACCCTCAAATTTTAGTAGGAACTTCAATTGCTCTTGTGATGAACCCAAACATCTGCAAAACCATCTTCTATCAGTTCTACATTTAAACATTTTAAAACATGGGTCTATTTTGGTAATATCTATGAGGCTCACTTTCCTTACCTATTCACTATCACAGTAATTTATGCTTTATACAATGATGGGGATAACATAGGGTAACATTTTAATTTTTTGCTGTATGGCTAAAATTATAATGCTAATCTCTGTTAATTTTCCCAATAGAATTGAAAGGGAACACAAAGGTCATTTGAAATGAAACCCTTGGGCTCCTGGGTGGGCTCAGTCAGTTAAATGTCTGACAAGGTTTTGCGTTTGAGCCCACGTTGGGCTCTGTGCTGAGTGCAGAGCCTAGATCCTGCTTTGGATTCTGTGTCCACCTCGCTCCCTCTCTGCCCCTCCCCGGCTAGCACTCTGTCTCTCAAAAACAAATAGACATTGAAATGAAATCCTTGTTTGGGTTTATGGAGAAAAGTATACAGTGTGATGGGACAATTCGGTTAGCACGAAATAACTGATGAGGTGGAGGAATTTTTGAAGTATACATAGAATAAAGAAATGATTTTTAGAAAGGAAAATTCACTAATGACTTGCATTGGCTTTTCCAAATGATATAACAACAAAACAGAAAACCCTTTCCTAAATAACAACATGAACTTCAAAGTACAGAATAAAATCAACAAGTGTAAAAAAATGAAATTTGACCAAATAAAATTGATAAGACTGTTTTTCTTTTCATTGACAACACAGCAGGTTTAAGTTTAAAGTTTGTCATTTATATATGTGAACTGCTTGAGACTGAGTTTAGTTTTTTACTTTTAATGAAGGAATCGATAAATTTGCAATTCTTACAGGAAAGAGGATTAAAAATCCTAATCCATCCCTAAGATCTCAGAAAGACTTGATAGGGCAAAACTATGAAGGAGTATATTATATATTAGAATTTGATTACCAAAATATAAAGAAATATATTCACAGTATTTTAGTTTGTTATTATTTTATTCCAATGAACCTAGGACATAAGTCACAAACCATGCTAAATTGTACAACATAGTTTGCAACTGAAAATTAAACATTAGCTTTTGATACCATTTTAGAGCTCTTTTGGGAATTCAGGCATTCAGTGATCTCTAGGCCACACAGTCCATATGCAGTGGCTGTTAATTATAGCAACATTCTCTCTGCTGATCTAGGAACTTTCTAAAACATTCTCCATATGCTCCAAAGAACAATTTGTCTTCTGTTTGGACTCTAATTAAATTTTTAAAAATACCTAAAATTTCAGCATATGAAGTTAAGTTTGTGTGTATGTACTTGTGTGTATAATAGGTGTATGTCCTATTTATGTTTAACTGATTTAGAGCACCAAACTATGTATCTTGAAGGTTATTTCTTAAAAGTATGTCATAAATTACTCTTTTCTCTATATTTTGTGGTTCTTAATGTTCATATTCTGTGACATTATTAAAACTACTCCTAGTCAATATAATGTTTTCAACAAAATTGATAGAGTGACATATGTCATATGCTTATATAGATTTCTCTCTCCCTTGTTTAAATCCATTAAGAGGATCTCTCTCAATACTAGAATTAAGATTAAGCTGGTCAGCTTCATCTTGTTTTGGTTTGGTTTTGATTTTTTTTGTTTTTTTTTTTTTCAACTTTATTGAGATATAATGGAAATATAACATTGTGTAGGTTTAGGTATACATGTGGTGATTTGGTACACATATATGCTTTAAAGTGATTATCAGCATAAATTTAACATATCCATCACCTCACATAATAACTTTCATTGTGTATGGTAAGAACATTTAAGATTTATTCTCATAGACTTTCAACAGCAAGGTGGTTACTTTGATATGTAGGGTTCTCTATTATTGGGCCATAAGTATTTCAATTTCCCACTCAGCCAAAATAATCACTTACATTTCCTTGATCATAATGTAATATTTCTAATATGTCTGCTTTCCTTCATGCATTGTACCTACTTGTAATAAATTTGATCTCATCCCAATTCTTTCTAATACCCAAGACCTAACTCAAAGTTTATCATCTCCAGAAATTCTTTTCCAAAACTTTTTTCCTCTAGTAAGTTTTATATTTTCCTTCTCTCTTCCCCTAATGTCATGTGTATGTATATCTATTTTACTTTTGTAGTCAAAATCATGGAAATAGAGTTAGGCAGACAAGACTTCAAATTGTATTCTCATATTTATTAAATGTGTGATATTTGATAAGACTCAGATTTTTAGGTCTCAGTAAAATAAGGACAATAATGTTTAAATCATAGCAAAGTAATTAGCCCAGTTTCTGGTCTATAATAAATAAATGATGGCTTTACCAGTTTTATTACCATGATTTCAGATATATTGTTAACTTAATCAAAGTACTTCCCTCAGGTATTAGAGAATATCTTTCAGAACAGGAACCATGGGATTTTCATCAGTCTATCTAAACTCTAGCACACTGTATGGAATGGCTACTCAAGAAGTGTTCAGTTAAGAGGATTTGCCTCTATGTTCTCAAATGTGAATTTTAACCTTCTGTTTCTTTGTTTGCCAATAGCAGAAACAAATAACTTCTACAATTAATTACTCTACAGTCCGGTGTAGTTATTTACAAATACAGATTCTTTAATTCTGTGAGAAGAGATAAAAGTGCATAGACTTAAAAAGAAAGTAATATAAAGACAAAACATTTAAAGACAAAATTAAATTAGCTAAGGAGAGTTAAATTTCTCATATGTAACAAAAGAATAATAATAAAAACCTATTCAACTGGATTATTGTGACATATAAGAATGTACTTTTAGTTACTTTTCCAATATAATTGCTTCATGTGACTTTCTGATATATTTCAAGTCACTTGTTAAAAGTTGTTATTAACAACTTAATTTTAACTCAGGATGACTTTTCACACCCCAACTGATATTTTTATGATTCAGCATTATGTATCTAGTATCATCTTTGAGTTATTATCTTGTTCTAAACATTATTTGGAACTAGGTAGATTCAAACTAATTAAATACACAAGTAAATGCACAAATAAACAAATGTAAATTTTAGTATTATTTTCTTACTGCTAAAAGACTAAAATCATAAGAACTAATCAAAGAACATAAGTCAGTTATATAAACACTTTTCTGGAATCAAGGTGAGAGTTTACTTGTTCTTATTCAATATCTGTCAAAATTAGGTTGATCTGCCTGTGTATAACTTGGTGTCTTCTATAAGACACAGCCACGTTAATTTACTTCAATAAATTAATTTTACCGCTATCTTGTAGTCTTCATGAAGGTGTGGTTTGGATATAAAGCTACTGTAAAATATTACATTCCATAAGGATTACTATTTAAAAATTTATATATGAATACTAAATCTAATACATACAAAATTATGCTTAAATTAGTAGTAAATACTAAATTAGCTTTTAAAACTATACTTAGCATTTACTAAATTTAGACTTTAAATATGATAAGGATAATAATTTAGAAATTATAGGCCAATAAGCTGGTTCCAGTGGACCTGAAATTAATTATGGGTATATAAAAATAGAACACATACAATCAATAAAGATTTTAAGATATTTTTCTATTAATATTTAATAGTCATGCAAAACCACTTCAAAAATTGTGTTTAAAATTTCAAGGGGGTGGGGAATCTCAGTAACCATGAATTTTTCATTTGCAAAAACTCGCCAAACTACATAATTCATAAATACCAACAACAGACAAATGATAAGTATTCAGTGAAAATGACATTCTATGTGGTACCACTATGCAATTTTACTTTGGCTTTTCACTCTACGAATGAAAAGTTCTTTTACATACCTCTAACCTTTGCCAGTCTCTGGCCACTTTCCAAAATTTTACAGACTATCCCACTAAACTGATTGTTTCTGTGCTGGATATTGAGAATACAATGTCCAATGTCATTCCATGACAACAGATGTTGATTAGACTCTAAGTTCTCATTTCTACTCACTCTAGGCTCCTGCATTAACTTGATCATTTGCATATTTCTCACCAGTGTATCCTCTGTGAGTTCAGAGAATCTTCTGTTTATTTTTGTGTGTGTGTGCATTTTTAGCATTTGAATATATGTAATCTCTTAATAAAGTAACCTCATTACTATCCAACAACGTTTCACTAAGAAAAAAAGAATAAAGGGGCACATTACTCTTTTGGCTTTTTTTATATTTTGTTTTAAATAGCTGTTTCGTACTGCCAGCAGATTCTCCACATCTGTGACTAAGTAGAGGTAAGTGTATATATATATACACACACATATATACATACATATATACATACATATATGTACATATACATATATATCTATACATATATACATATATATATATATATAAAAGTGTTAAGACTCTGATATAATTACTTGTCATGATTAAGCATTTATAACTCAATTAACATATAGATTTAAGGTTAACTTAAATGTAAGTGAAAATAATGATCTGTCTTCTAGTAGTACCAGCCTTTGAGTCAACTAAACAGAACAATATGGATCCAAATTAAATATTCAAAATGTCTCTTGAAGGTGTTTGTCTAATCCTACTTTTACCAGCCTTCTCCATCATTACAATTAAATGTGTTTATATATATGCACACATGCACACATGTATACATGTTTATCCCCAAATGAACAAAATCATAAAGCTATGAAATCACCTTTGAAGATAAATTGAGCTGATAACTTCTCTATGAAACTTTCCATAACCTGATGCTCTTCTATACTCTCTTCTCACAAGTTGTGGATGTTTCTTATATACTTATTCTCTATTATACTTAAACACACTCTATTATATCAGTTGATACACCATACATCATATTATAAGTACTTACCTTCTTGCCTTAATAGATAGTATATTCTATGTATTTCTTGCAGGCAAGAATCAAGACTTAATCATACTTATATGTGTAGTCATGAGCAAATATTTAAGAACACTACAAGGGTTCAATCAACAGATTACACACCAGTAAGCGCTCAGTTTTAGAGGTCTTTCTTTTTTTCTTTATCTCTTTTTTTTTTTTTCAATTAGGGATACTGACTCTACAGTTGCTAATGTGAAATGAGTTTCTCTTCTACAATAGTATATAATTCAGATGAATTATGTTTTTTTTAGCAACTGCTACATAGGGAAATTTTCAGTTTTAAAAGACTGATAATTGGACTGCCATTCAGTGATTATTAAGACAAACTGGTCACTTCCATCTACTTGAACTTGATTCATGAAAAAACATTAAATCTGGTCATGTGCAACAGGCTACTGAGAAATGCAGAGCAAAGCAAGCAGTTTTATATTGAGGACTATAAAAACATATATTATGTGAGAAAAAAATCTTAAAATTTTCATACTTCTAGCGCGAGTATAGAGGATGATCACATTGCTTCTATATTGTTATTTGCAAATAATAAATTAGAAAACATTATACTTCTTTGTCATCTTCTTGAATGATAACAAGAAGTTTGTCCCTGAGAAACACAGAGAACAATACTTTTTCAGATATTTCAAAAAATGGAAATAAAATTTTATTTCTCAGAGCACTCAAATATCTTATTGACATATACAATCTACAGATAATTTATAACATAGGAAAAAAATTGCAGCAGTAAAAAATAGACAAAAGATAACAGTCCCTTATGGGGTTCTTCGATGTATTAAATACACTACTGGGCAGGGGATATACTAGGCAGGTTGCTAAAATGTCAAAATAGTAGTATATATTTGTGATATTGAATGGAAAAGCAAGACAGCATTAAAGTTAAACTTCAATATAATTGCTAATTCAACATTTTGTGTCAGAAATTAGTGATACAGAATTGAAAGGTTAGATGAAATTAGATGAATATATATATATATATATATGAATATATATATATATGTATTTCTACTTATATCAGTGATTAACATAACATATTCCATTTTTGGAGCTTTGGTTCATTTTGTGTGTGTGTGTGTGTGTTTTGAGTCTTTCTGACTCTTTCATTGCATGGAAGTGCTTTTTTTTTTTTTATCAAGAATGATGGTGGAAATGTCAAGATAGAATTGACTCAGCTTTATTGATAAAATATACGTACATTAGAACTAATTAGTTCTCCCTTTAGTCCACTGAATCACATAGTTTCTCTTAAGGACAGGAAGACTTAAAAATCAAGAGAATATGTTTAAGAAATAAATGAAAAAAGGGGTCTGTGGGTGGCTCAGTTAAACATCCAATTCTTGGTTTTGGCTCAGGTCATGATCTCACAGTTTGGGAGGTTGGGGGCCTCATGGGGTTCTATATTGAGAGCCCAGAGCCTGCTTGGTATTCTCTCTCTCCTTCTCTTCCCCCTGCACTAGCACTTTTGCTCTCTCTCACTCTCTCTTTCTCAAAATAAATAAATAAAATTAAAGAAAAGAAATAAATGAAGATGTATTTAGTCTTCTGTATTAACAAAGAAACCTAACTGCAAAAGCAGTACCACTTAATATAACTTTAAAAAAACATTATAAAAGACCTGAATACGAACATCCAAGAAGCTCAATGAATTCCATGTAGGATTATTTCAAAGAGACTCATACCCAAACACATTATAATCAAGTAGTGGAAAGACAAAGAGAGAATCTTTAAAACAGCAAGAGAGAGGTGACATCCTATACAAAAGATGATCCTCAATAATATTATCAGTAGATTTCTCATCAGCAACTTTGGAAGCCAGAAGTCAGTGGGCTGATATATTTGAAGGGGAAAAACAAACACGAAACAAACAAAAAACCAAAAAACACAAACACTGTCAAGAATTGTATAGCTAGCAAAAGTGTCCTTCAAAAATGATGGAGAGATGAAGATATCCCTAGATAAAGAAAAGTTGAGAGAGTTCGTTATCGCTAGAGTTTGGTCCTGAAAGAAATTATAAAGGTATTCTTGCAGGTTGTAATGAAAGGACATTGAACAGTAGCTAAAAGTGATATAAAGAAATTAAAATCTCAGTAAAAGTAATACACAGGCAATTATAAAAGCTAGCATTATTGTAATGATAGTTCATAACACAGGTTTTGGTTTTATTCATGATTTAAGAGACTAACACATTTCAAAAATATTAGTCTAGAAGCTAGTATTATTGTAACTGTGGGTTGTGACTACTTATTTTATGTTGTAATAATTTAAGAGATTAATGCATTAAAAACATAAATTTATGAAAAAACATAACTTTATGATTTCAGACACACAATGTGCAAAGATGTAATTTTGTGACATCAATAACTGAAAAAAAGTGGGAACAGAGCTTTAAATGAGCAGGTTTTATGTTATTGAAATTAAGCTGGTATAAATTTAAATAAGTGTTATAATGTTAGGATGTTAAATGTAATCCTCATGGTAACCCAGATATAAAGAGTTATAGAAAATACACAAAAGTAAATGAGAAGAAATTTAAACCTTTTCAATATAAAATATCAGCTTAACACAAAACAGACAGTAATGAAGGAAATGAGGGACAATATAAGCTATAAGACATCTAGAAAATAAATAGAAAAATGACAAAACTAATTTTCCTCTTATCAGTAAGTAGTTTTAATATAATTGGATTAAACTTTCTAGCCAAAAGACAGCTATTGGCAGAATAGAGAAGAAATCTGAGCTAGCTATATGTTGTCTACAAGAGAGCGACTTTAGATTTTAGGATGCAAATAAGTTGAAAGTGAAGGTTGGAAAAGATATCCAATGCAAATAGTAACCAAAAGAGAGCAGGTATGATTATACTAATATAATACAAATATACTTTAAATTTAAACAAAGTTTGTAAGAGGAGAAAAAAAGACATATAAATAAAAAGTCCTATACGTCAAGAAGATATAACAATTATAAACATTTATGTCTCAACAAACAATCAAATAAGAAGAAAAATTCACAGAATTAAAGAAATAAATTGATATTTCCACAATTGTTACAGACTTCAATATCCCATTTTTAATAATGAACAACTAGACACAAGATAAGGAAATGAAGAACCCAAATAACACAATAAACTAACTAGAATTAGCACATATAGGACACTGTATCTGTCAGGGAAGAAGATCCAGCTACCAATCCCAAGTGAGTATAACCATTGTGTGGAAAATGTGAAAATCATTACAATGTCAACCATCAGAAGTAGGAGTTCACAGACACTGGTCCACTGTATATTCTACAGCATTGCAGCTGCCAAAGAGGACTCACCATGTATATCACTAGTTGGAACAGCACTTAACTTACAGAAAGGAGAAGAAATAAAAGATCAGTGTCTGTAGTATATGCAGGTCTCCCATGGCCACCAGGCCTGTCTGATAGCCCACTCAGGGTGATGGACTGCATGCACCCTTCTTCTAAAACAGGTGAAGATCCTATTCCCCTCCAGCATAAGGGCAGATATACTGCAGGGGCTGGCCAAATGCCATACGATGCATACTATTAAGCAACAAAAGAATTTTACTGTGTACTGAGAACAGGACAAAATTTTCTTCTAATGAGAAAGAAGAATATATGGGCAAGCAGCTGATGGCCACTCGGCATCCATTTGGGGGAATGTCCCAGACTCCAGACACTGATTCCTCCACACTATCCAACAACAGAATACATTCTTCTCAAGTGCACATGGGACATTCACCAGAATATGCATACATTAGGTCACAAATTGTGTCTCTAAATACTTTAAAAGATCAGATCTTTTGATCTTTTCTGATCACATAGATTGAAGTTAGAAATCAATAGCAGAAGGAAAACTGGAAATTTTAAAAATTTGTGGAAATTAAACAATGCACTCTTAAATAATCAATGGGTCAAGGAAATCACAAGATAAATTAGAAAATGCTAGATAAATGATAACAAAAACACAATATACCAAACTTACGGGATGCAGCAAAAGTGCTAAGGGGGAAATTTAAAGCTACAAACACAGATCTAAAAAAACAAGAAAGATCTCATGTCAACAATCTAACTTTACAACTTAAGGAACAAGAGAAACTCAAACTCGAAGCTAGCAGAAACAAGGAAATATTAAAGATCAGAAATAAGTAAAATAGAGGACAGAAAAATACAAAAATCAATGAAACCAAAAATTGTTCTTCAAAAGATCAACAAAATTAACAAAATTTTCACTAGATTGACTACGAAATAGGAGATTCAACTTGTTAAAATCAGAAATGTAAGTGGAGACATTACTACCAATTCTATAGAAATGAAGGATTTATATAAGAATTTGTACTATGAAAAATTATAAGCCAAAAAAAATTGAATAATCTGGATAAAATGGACACAGTTCTAGAAACACAATTTTTTCAAGGCTGAATCATGAAGAAATAAAAATAAATTCTGAATAGACCTATAACTAGTAATGAGATTGAATCAGTAATTAGAAATCTCCTAACAAAGAAAAGTCCAGGACATGACTGCTTCATTTAAGAATTCTACCAAACATTTAAAGAACTAATATTTCTTCTTAAAATTTCAAAAAAAAAAAAAAAAAGTGGAGAATGCTTCCTAACTCATCTTATGAAACCAAATTTATCCTGATACCAAAGCCAGACAAAGGCACTATCAGGAAACTACAGACTAATATCCCTTGTGGATATTGATTCAAAAATCCTGAAAGAAAGAAAAGAAAGAAAAGAAAGAAAGAAAGAAAGAAAGAAAGAAAGAAAGAAAGAAGAAAGAAAAGAAAGAAGAAAGAAAACAAATACAACATTATATTAAAAAGACTATATACCATGATTACATTAGATTTATTCCTGGAATATAAGAATGGCTTAACAAACAAAAATTAACCAATGTAATATACCACATTAACAGAAGAAAAATAAAAACATGATCATTTCAATTATTTCAATTGATGCAGAAAAAAACATTTGACAAAATCCAACACCATTTATGATAAAACACTCAACAAATATGTATTACAAGGAAATTACCTTAACATAATAAAATCCATATATAAAAAATCCACAAAGAATTTATATTTGATGTTGAAAAACTGAAAACTTTCCTCTAAGATCAGGAACAAGGCAAGTATACCAGCTTTGCCACTTCTATTAAACATAGCACTGGAAGACCCTGCCAGAAGAATTAGGCAAGAAAAGGAAATAATAGGCATCCAAATTGGAAAGAAAAAGTAAAATAACCTGTTTTCACATATAATATGATTTTATATGTAGAAATTCCTAAAGATTCCACAAAATAGTGTTAGAATCAATAAATGAATTCAGCAAATTAGCAGGATTACAATGTCAATGCTAAAAAATCAGTTGCACTTCTATATACAAACAATGAACAATCTGAAAAGGATAGTAAGAAAACAACTCTAGGGGCACCTGGGTGGCCCAGTCTGTTGCGCATGTGACTCTTGATTTCAGCTCAGATCATGATCCCAGGGTTGTGGGATTAAGCCCTGGTCAGGCTCCATGATGAATGTGGAGTCTGTTTGAGATTCATACTCTCTCTCCTTCTGCCCCTTTCCCCCACTCACACTGTCTCTCCCTCTCTCTCTCTCTAAAATAAAAAGAAAAGAAGAGAAAACTGCATTTAAAAAAAGCATTGAAAAATAAAATTAACTTAACCAAGCAGGCAAAAGACATGTGTGATGAAAACTACAAAACATTGCTGAAATAAATTAAAGAAGACATAAATAAATGGTAACACATCCCATGTTTATGGATTGGAAAACTTAATATTTTTAAGATCTTATTACTACTCCAAAGTGATCTACAGATTTAATGCAATGTCTATCAAAATCCCAAAGATTTTTTTTTTGCAGAAACAGAAAAAAACATTCTAAGCTCAATATAAAATCTCCAGATACCCCAAATAGCCATAACAATAATTAAAAAGAAGAACAAAATTGGAGGGCTCATAATTCCTGATTTTAAAATTTCTACACTACAGAAATATAAGCAGTGTACTACTGGAATAGACATATAGACCAATGGAACAGAATAAAGAACCCATAAATAAATTCTCATATATGGTCACATGAGTTTTGATGATGTCTCAAGATCATTTACTGGGGAAAAGATAGTCTTTTCAACAAACAACACTAAGAAAATTGGATATTCCAATTTTAAGATTTCCAATTCCTAAAAACATAAAGTTGGACCATTATCTATCACTATATAAAAAAATTAACTCATAACAAATCAAAGTCCTGAATATAAGACCTAAAACTATGAAACTCTTAAAAGAACACTTAGGACCAAAAATTCAGAACATTGAATTTGGCAATGGTTACATGGACATGACAATAAAGCACAGTCAACAAAAGAAAAAATAGATAAATTGTACTTCAAGAAGATTAAGAATGTTTTGTGCATCAAAGGACACTATCAACAGAGTAAAAAGATAATCTATGAAATGGGACAACATATTTGAAAATCATAGATCTAATAAGGCATCAATTTTCAGACCATATCAAGAACTCCTAAAATTGAATTTCCAAAAATAAATAGCTTGATTCAAAAATGGGCACAGGGCTTGAGTAGACTTTTCTTCAAAAAATATTGCATGTGGCAGATAAGCCCAGGAAAAGGTACTCAATATCACAAATTATTAGGGAAATACAGATCAAACCTATAATAGTTACCATGTCACACCCATTAAGATAACTACTACCAAAGCAAAATAAAACAGAAAATAAATGTTGACAAGAATGTGAAGAGACTGAAACTCTTGCAAACTATTGTAGGAATGTAAAATGATACAGCTTCTATATGAAAAAAAATAATGGTTCCTCAAAAATTAAGAATAGGGTTACCCTGTGAGCCAACAATTGCATTTCTGGGTATAGCCATAAGCATTGAAAGCAAGGTCTCAAAGAGATATTTGTACAGCCATGTTCTTAGTAGCATTATTCATAGCAACTAAAATGTGGAAACAACCCAAATGGGCAGATGAATGATAAGCAAAATATCATTTACATACATAAACTAAAATACTATTCAGCACTAAAAAGGAAGAAAATTGTCACATATGTTATAATATGCATTAACCTTAAAGACATTATAGTAAGTGAATAAGCCATTCTCAAGAAGATAAATACTATATAATTCTATTTACATAAAGTACTTAGAGTAGTTTAAATCATAGAAAGTAGAATGGTGGTTTCCAGGGGCTAGGTGGATAAGAGAATGAGGAGTTATTGTTCAGTGGGTATAGAGTTTTAGGTGTGCAACATGAAATGAGTTCTGGTAATTTCTGATGGTATTGATTACACAACAGTTTGAATGTAGTAACATTACAGCTGTACACTTTAAATGGTTAAGATGGCAAGTTTTATATTCTTTGTATTTTATCTTAATTAAAATGGGAAAAATGAATGAAAATGCCCAATTGGGTAAGGATAATGGAAAAATAATATAATCATTAGTCATGTGACATTCAATTTAGTCCCTTCAGAAGGTAATAGACATTATGTTTTAAAGAAGCTCTGAGCATTAAAGAACATATTTAAGGAAACCCAATGCAGAGCTATAACACTGAAATATCAGAAGTTAGCTAAGTATTCATCAATAAAGTGAAAGTTCAATAAATTATAGTGTACTCACTAAATTAACAAAGCATAAATTTTTCATGAAAACTCCATAGACTATGAAAAGTACTTCAGCTCTGCAACTTAATTTATTGTTTTAAATTGGCATTCAAGAAGTTCATTCTCTTTAGTGGACAGTTCTATGACTTTTGATAAATATATAAAATCATGTAACATATGCCATCACAATCAAGATACAAAATAGTTCCATCATGCAAAAAAATTCTGTTATCCTTCTCCTTGATTCAACCACTCCACTTATCCTCAAACCATGGAAAGCAGGATGTTCTCTGTCACTATAATTTTAACTTTTACAGAATGTCAAATGGAATCATAATATGTACACTTTCGAGTCTGACTTCTTTCACTTGTAATGCATTTGAAATTCATCTATGTTGATTTGTGTATCAATAGTTCATTCCTCTTTATTGCTGAATAGTATTCCATATATTATTTCATGTACAGTAATTCATGTATAGTATTCCATGTATTATTTCATAGTAGGTTATCATTCAACAGTTGAAGGATATTTCAGCTTCCAGTTTTGATGTTATGGTTCTCTTGTATGAAAAGAATCAAGGTAATTTAGTCAGGATTTGAAGGGTGTCATATTTGAGATTATAACACTTTCTAATTCCTATCTCATTATCAGATTCTCAGACACAGGTAACTCTGAAATTAGGGAAAAACACTAAAATGGAAAGCAAAATTTTTAATTTACTTAATGTTATACTTCAATAAAGTTAATTTTTGCATATATTTTTCATAAATAAAATGAGACTTTTGAATTGAATCAGTTTTTAAAGATTGAGGTTCCTCCTCCCCCAAATCTTATGTTACTCTTAGTAAGTTAAAAAAAAACAACAATATAATCATAGGGATAATTTTTCTTGGTTTTCTATTAAAAATTAAATCAGGTATCTAAAAAGTATTATAAAACAATTAAAATATTCTCCATTTTCCCTGAAAAGGCTCAAAAAAGAGGAACTGCATCGTGAGATGCACCCATGGAAAAGCACCCAAATATCCTCTTTATCATTTCTTTTTTCTTTTTTTCAATGTTTATTTCTTTTGAGAGAGAGAGAGTAAGAACATGTTGAGTGGGGAAGGGACAGAGAATCCCAAGAAGGCTTTGCCCTGTCAGTGCATAGCCCAACACAGGGCTTTATCTCACGTGGTACCATGATGTGAGCCAAAATCAAGAGTCAATGCTTAACCGACTGAGTCACTACTGCATTTATTTTTTCAAAGGCTTATTTATAATGGTAGATCCTCTCACACAAAATCACTTTCATCTTCTCTTTTTTCCATATTTTAGATCTACTTTTTTTCTTCAATAAGTAGATATAGTTTAAAATGTAAATCAGTTTAGATGTTCAATTTTTGTATTCATTAATATAATCAATGCTCATAGCTTCTGCCTTGCAATAGTAAACCATGATTCTCAAAAGTCTTAAATTAAAGACAACAAAAAAATCTTAAGAGAATTATTCCAGTAAAGGTGATCTAGAAGCACATTCTAACTGACCATAATGGATGACAAAGAGAAGAGATATAATGATTTCCACCTCTTATATTTGTAATTCTTGTCTGTGGGTGTTTTGTATTATATTTGTATTTATTAATCTTAATCACTGAGGCTTACTTTTAAATATATTTTGATAGAAGTATCTTCCTCATTAGCATTTTATATTACTTTAATAGCATTGACAATTGTAGCTAAATATATTTCTAAATATAAACGTTCATTTGTGCTATTTCACTGAAAAAAGGTGTTGATTCTTCTGGTATGAAATATATAAATGAAAGGGAAATGAACTTCCATAATTAAAATTTCTACACATTTAATAGGGAATATATAGCCAAATGTTGCAATATAGTTAAAATCTAACAGAAGTTATGTTCTTTTTAAGCAGACCATCTCAGTTTGGAAGCACTTACATATTTATTTCACATCAGAAGATTGATACCTCTGATATACCTCTACTGGAGTCTTTATTTTTCTGTCTTGTTCTATAACACTGAAGAGTAGATCATCCACCAATTATAAAATTTAGCAAGTCCTGTTCTTAGGTCAATCCAATAAGCCTGAAGAATAAAGATCGGTTCTCTGCTTCATTAGCATGAGACATCATAACTCTGTGTTCATTGTATATTATTGATTCAAGTACACAGGCCCAGATTCTGCTCAAATAAATTCACTTGGTAGTTGAAGTGAAAATATCTGATGGTTGAAATTGACCTTAGATGTTTAATAGCTTGGGTCCTCTGAGGGGGTCATCAACACTCATTATTACTTCCTATTCAAACCATTATCCTGATCAATGCGGTATTGTTCTTATGATTCACTTGCTGGATGTTTCTTGAAACTGAAATCATAGCATTTTCAAGCTAGAAGAGATTTTACAAATGATAAAACTAAAGGTACAGGAAGGTTAACCATCTTTTCTTCTATTCACTCTTTTGAAACTGGATCCTATTTTATTTTTAATTTGAATGTGATATAAGGATAATTAGAAATATGCCCTATTAGCTCTCTTCTAGCCTAACCCAGACCTATTTGCTAGATGAGCAGGCTCCAAAGACTTGACGTCATGGTTTAAAAATACTCTGAAGGAGAAAGCCATCTAAACAACAAAATCAATCAAGCAGCCAACAAAACCTTGTTGGGGCCTTTACAAATGGCATATAGTAAAAAAGAAAAACAACAGTTGGTGCTCTGGTACAGACTTTTGAAAAGCTTGATTACATCACAACACTGACAACAAGTTTTTGTAGCTGTCCTGTATCACAGGGTCACATGTCATTATTAGAAACATAATGAAAAATTCTGTCTTACAATATATTCATTTATCACATAATGTTATTGACTGATTTTAGCAAATGATATAGGTCTGCTGTCATTTCTTTTAAATATTATTCAATACCTTTCTGCATGTGATATGAAAATTGTCTTTAAATGTTAATTTAAAGGCTTTAAATCCAGAAACAGAATAATTTTGAGTTCAAGTTACCAAAATCGAGTTGAAACATAGAGAAAAATTAGAAGTTATTTCAGTCATATAGCAATCATTTTTCTATTACTGATAAGTTTGACTCATGGTTCCATTTTTTAATCTACTGATATCAATCTGCAGACTTTTTTTTCCTAAAAGAAAAAAAAATGGCATGAGCAATTGTGCATATGATTTCAGAGGATTTAAGGACGCTAAAATATGTCTATGTATCTCAGTGAACTTCAGGTTAAAAATATCTGCACGAATTGAATTCAAAGATGGAAGTATCATTATTTACTTGGGAAGAAGGATGACATTCACTTTAATGCCTAAAATTTAAGCTCAGTGTAATTGAACAATCAACAGCTGTAGTTGACTGATAGTGCTTTACATTTTTTAATAATGTCACGTCACATGGAGGAAAAAAAAAAACAAATCCTCTTAACCAGTCACCATTCAAAGTCAAAACATAGGAATATAAATATTCAGTAGTATTTTAACTCTCATGTATAATTAAGAATGGATTTTGTAACTCGAAATGTAATTCTCTCAGGGAAGTATGTCATATTACTCAAGATTCACATTAGGAATATTTGTAGATTAATATTTTTATTGTTGAGTGGCAAAAATAACATATGTGGATTTAAGCCAAGTGATGATCTACTTTAAGCAGTTCGGTTATGGTACGAGAAAGGAACAGCTGGTTGTCAGCAGTGTTTACTGTGACTTTAACAGACCACAGCAGCTACAGAATGCAGTCTTAATGAAGGAGAAGCTCTAAAGCCGCTTGTGGAAAGAATTACAAATGTTTCAGGAATGCCACAGTAATTTGTTTTCTTCTATGGGTAACCAAATAAATCTGAGATTTCATTGCCTAAAAGAGGTGAAGTCCACAAGATGTGAATGTTAACAAATTCTTCAGGCTCTTTGAACACTAGTTTCATTTATTCTTTCTATTTTTCACTCCATAAGTGCTGTATTATTAGCATGGAGCAAAGGGAATAAATCCTTACAATTGTTTGACAAGCTAAAGTTCAGTACTATGGAGCCGCATCAATTTGAATTTCATGTACCACTATTTCCCTTGACATTTCACCATAGGGGGATCCCACACATTTACCAGGCTTCCATAATAAGTACAGGAGGATATTTGGAGCATATAATGAGTGGATACACACGAGATTGTGAGAATTTAAGTCAATGTAATTTGTCAATTGATATGTGGAATTAGACTTTAATTGGAAATGAGTATTTCAAAAGTAGAAGTGTAGTATCTATGTTATTTAGTGTCAGAAGAAAGACACATGTGTGTCAGAAATTAGGACATAATGAATGACTAAGGCAGGAAAGTGTAATAAAATATGCTTTAGCACACAGCAGTTTTGTGAATTTTGAAATAGAGTAGAATCCAAAGTAGAAGAGATTCTCAGATTCTTCTCTTTTTAGTTGTTTCAACATGATTCTATAAACCACAGTTTAGCAAACAGTGATCCATACAGCAATTCTGGCCTATTAACAGTTATTTGTTGTTGTTGTTGTTTACATTTGATTAGATCACAGTGACAGTCATTTATTCATGTACTGTCTATGGCTGATTTAGTATTGCACTTGCAGGGTTGAGTTTCTGCAACAGAGATTATAAAGGCCTACAAACTTTAAAAGATTCATTATCTGACCCTTTACAAAAAAAAAGTTTACTAGCCCACTGCATGAAAATCATGAAAGGTTTAATTCACATTGTTTGATTTGTGGATTTCTTTAAGATCTCTTATTTAACCATGTAGCCTCTAATATAAGCCAGAGAGGTAAAAACAAATTTATATTTGTCATAGATATTTTAATACAGTAAATGATAAATTCATAGTTGCATTAGAGTTTAATCAGGACAATAGAACTACCAAAAATTTTGTCAGGTTAAAGAGATTACTATAGAAATTAGAATTTACATGAACGTGAAAGGAACTGGGTAAGTGAAAGTCAGAAAGGTAAGAATTGAAAGAGAAGCTACAATCACTGTCAATAACAGCCTGAGTCACTGCAGTCAGGCAGAGTTGAGCTTCAAGGGAAATCCTAAAAGTCATACATAGCTGGCTGTCAGGTGAAACCATCAAGGGCAAACTGGTAGAGATTGGTGGAATTTACTGCCTTTAAAGACACTTGTGTGAAGGGCTTGTCAGTTGACTTGGGTCCACTCCTGGTTGCCTGGGGCCAGTACTTTGGGATACTCCCTGGATTCTGGAATCTGCTGTAAACCTCTGTTTCTCTCTCAACCTGATCTGCTCCTGAGATCTTTAGAAAGTAATGGTTTCTTTATTTCTGTCAATTCTTATCAATTCCAGCTTATAAATATATGTGAAAAAGAAATATGGGAAACAGAGTTTCCAGTTTTAGCTAAATTAACAACTATAGATTATGCTCAGAGATTCTGTGAGCCAGCAATTTGGACAAGGCACAGCAGGAAAGATTGGTCTCTGCTCCACTTGGCATCTTCTGCTGAAGTTTAAAGACCAAGAGGTGGAATCATCTGAAAACATATTCGCTTACAAGTCTGGTGGTTGGTGCTGGGGAAACCCAAAAGAGCTAAGAACTAGGGCTGCTGAACCTCCTTAGGCATCTTTATTTCACAGTATTTGGACTTTTTACATGTCACTCAGGTGTCCAATGGTACCTTTCATAAGAATAAGAAGTCAGGTGGAAGCTTTATGATTTTTATAACCAAGCTTCAGAACTGCTTATCATAACTTTGCCATCCTCTATTAACATGAACAGTCGCAAGCTTCTGCTGAGATTGAAGGGGAGCAAACGAAGACCACACCTCTTGTTGGGAGCAGAGTCAATCACATTGTCATAGGGAACATATTTCTTCAACCCAGTTTGGAAAGCAAAACCTGCCACATTTTTAAAAAATGGTCATTCTTTCTGTAACTTCCTAACAAGTAAATTTAAATTTACTTTTTAGACTTTCTAATTTTTTGATATCACCACTCAAGACTAAACTCACCTCATGGAACAGCTCAAATTATTTTAAAATTTGATTGTTTCTTGTGTGCATCATGACATATTTACAGATATAAATTTCCAGAACTGTAAATTTTCCTCAGAGCACAGCTTATAGTATTTTACAATTTGATACTCTTTAACTTACTCTTTAACTTATGCAATTATGTTTATAAGTTTCTAAATGTACAATTATGTTTTACATTTTTCTTTCTTCATTATTACCTGTCCAAATTTTGTTGTGGTCACAACATGTAATTTACTAATATGATTTAAGTTTATGAACTTTTTTAAATGATCCAGCTTGTTCTCAATTTATATAAATAACTTTTGTATGCTTAAAAAGAATGTGTATTCTTAGTTGTTGATTTTATTTTTTTAATACACAGACACATTCGACAAATTATGTTAATTATGTTGTTTAAACTGATTCATAAAATATGATTGGTATCTTCTATATCCTGAGAATTGGTGTTTATGTTTGGAAAATGTGAATTAAGAGCATAGACACAAATCCCACCTCCCAGTGAGCTTGTATTCTATAAAGACAAAAAAGGAATAATTAACATAATAACTAACTAAATAACTAAGTAAGTATAAATTAGAAATAATAAGTCACAGAGAAAAATGAGGAATGAGTATCATTGACATCTGTTGGTGTGGTGATGTTGATGGATTGCAACACTATATAAGGTGATTAAGGTTGGTCTCGTTGACAAACAACTTTTGTGTACAGATATCATTGATGTAAGGGAATGAGCCAAGTATATATCTTTTTCCAGTCAGAGGAAACATCCAATACAAATTCACTTATTTGGGAAGATCCCTGGCCATTTTGAGAACTAGCAAGCTGGAGAAAGGTAATCAAATTTGAGTGAGAGTAGTAACAGCTGAAGTCAGAGAAAGCACATGAAGCTAGACAGTTTTGTAAGATTTTGGCTTCTACTCACATGAAATGGTGAGTTATGACATGATCTGGTTTCTGTTTTCATAGTATTACTCCACTCTATTGAGAATGGACTTGGTAGAAGGAGGCAGTTATTAGTTAAGTGCAGGAGTCCATGCAGAAATGATGGTGAGTAAAACCACAGTCCTAGAAACAGAGATAGAGATGAGTGGCTAGGTTCTGAATATATTTTGAAGATAGATAGTGGACTATTCTGTCAATAGGACTGGGTTTGAGAGAAAAAGAAAGAATAATAAAGTAGGACTCTGATAACTTTGGCTTGGTCAATAATAAGGATGATATTATAATTAAGGAAGGACTACAGATATAGAATATTTCAGAAAACACCAGTGGTTCAGTATGGATTATTAAGTTTTTGATGACAATTAGATATCCAGACAGTAACAGAGATACCTAGTAGGAAAAGTCTGGAGTTTAGAAGAGAGATATGGTCAAGAGATATACAACTGTGAGTTGACAATATGTAGATAGCATTTTATGGCAAGAGACCAAATAGAGTTTACCAAGATAATATTTGTAAATAGAAAAGAGAACTTCTTAATTCTAGGATACCCCAATGACTAAAAAAACCATGAAATGATTCAGCAAAGAAAATTAAGTAGTTCTCAGTAAAATAATGCCAAGAAAAAAAAGAGAGAGAGAGAGAGCATGTAGTTTCTTATAAGCCAAGTAAAGAAAATATCAACTCAACTTGTCAATGTTAAATGTTGCTGCTTATGGATTAAAAACAAAACAAAACAAAACAAACAAACGATGAGAACTAAAAACATACTGTTTTATTTCTTTGGCAATTCCTGTGTGACATATGAGTATAGAAATTTCTGTCTTGTTTCTTTTTCTATCAAATTATAAGATTCTTATTAAAAACTGAGAACAAACTGAGGGTTGATGGGGGTTGGGAGGGAGAGGGGGGTGGGTAATGAGTATTGAGGAGGGCACCTGTTGCGATGAACACTAGATGTTGTATGGAAACCAATTTGACAATAAATTTCATATTTAAAAAAAATAATAAAATAACTCAGTGGGATCTTTCACTCTGTTAGAGGAGAAGCAAATAAACCCTGGCACCATGTAAAAAAAAGAAATTATTATTATGAAAATATTCAAGCATTTACTAAAGTTGAAAGAATTTTATAGTGAGCACATATAAAGCCACACCCTAGATTTGTCATAAACATTTAGCTATACACATTTGTTAAACATGCATCAATTTTAGGAACTCCATATAAATGGAAACACACAGTATTGCTCTATGCAAAAAGCTTATCTCAGTCAGCATAAGATTTTGAGAGTCTTTCAGTTTGCTGTGTATTTTGTGTAAACATACTTCAATCTTCTATTGTTGGATACCAAAGTTGTTTCCAGGATTTGGATATTAAAAGAAAGCTTCTGTAGAAATCTATGGAATACATTTTCCATTTTTTTGGGTAACTACGCAAGAGTGGAACTGCTGGATCAAAGTGTGGATTTCACAAGAAATGTTTAAATGTTCATGCTCAGTTTTATAAGAAGTTAAAATTTTTCCTAAAGAGGTGGTAATTTCTACACACCCACCAATAATCTATGAAATATCCAGTTGTTTTACATCTTTACCACGTTAGTAATTCTGGTGGATGTGAGGTGGCATTTCATTATGGTCTTAAGATACATTGCCTAGGGGCACCTGGGTGGCTCAGTTGGTAAGCCTGAGACTTCAGCTCAAGTCTGAGCTCCCTGTCCATGAGTTGGAGCCCCGCGTTGGGCTCTCTGCTGACAGCTCCCAGCCTGGAGCCTGTATCAGATTCTGGGTCTCCCTCTCTCTCTGCCCCTCCCCTGCTTGCTCTCTCTCTCTCTCTCTTATAAATAAACATTTATATATCTATATAATCTATATATAAAGGTATTAATACTTTGATATAATCTATTATACATATAGATAATATGTAAATATATGAATGATTACTTCCATAAGTTTTCTAGAAAAACTTTATACATCTCCTAATCATAAAGATCATATCTTATCTTTTACTTTGAAAGCATTGTGGCTAATTTACAATTAAATTAATCTCAGGGTGCCTGGCTGGCTTAGTCAGTTAAGCTTCAGACTCTTGATTTCAGCTCAGGTCATGAAGTCATGGTTCATGGGATCAGACCCCCTGTCAAGCTCTGTGCTGACAGTGCAGAGCTTACTTAGGATTCTCTCTATCCCTCTCTCTCTGTCCCTTTCCCACTAGAGCTTGCTCTCTCTCTCTCTCCCTCTCTCAAAATAAATAAACTTAAAACAAGTATTCTCAAAACTATGTTTTGTGTATAGTTTGAAGTATGGTCAAATTTTTATTTTATTTATTTTTTGTATTTTTTTTCCTCTGTGGGTACCCCGTTATGCCAGCACAGTTGTTGAAAAGGTGTTCCTTTCTTCAATGGATTGATTTGGTGCCCTTGTTAAAAATCAAATGATTGTAAATGTGAGAATCTATTCCAGGGTTCTCTATTCTAGCTTACTGATTTCCTTATTATCTTTATGTAAATACCATTCTGTTTTGATTTATAAAATAGTTTTACAGTAAGATTTGAGGTCAGAAAATATACTGTTCCTTTTATCATTATAAACACTGTTCCCTTTGTCTCAGAAACTACTTTTTGTGTTGGAAGTTTATTTTATCTGATATTAAGGTAGCCATTCCATCTTTCTTATTCTTTTGGTTTGTATGGTATAGAATTTTCCTTCAATTTATTCTCAAATCATGTTTCTTTATATTTAAAAGGGATTTATCATACATAGAACATAGATAGAACTTAATTTTTTGTCCATTCTAACAATTTTCATTTCACTAACATTAAATGAAATTGTTACTATGGCTATATTTACATCTACTATTTTTGTTTAATTTCCTTTGTTAATCCCCCTTAGTTTTTGCTTCTATTCCTCCTTTCCTGCCTTTTTTGTTATTTTAGAGTTCCTTTTTAGTTTTTTATACTATGCCTATTTGGTGCTTATTATTATTGTTTGCTTTAAGTATTACAATATATATCCTTAATTTTGCATAATACACTTCATTAAGTTATTCTACTTTCTGTGAAACAAACGTACCTTGCCACTGTATAGATCCATATTCCAATCTCACTGTGTTTTATGCTACCTAGATCATATGCATTAGATCCATATATAGTATACTATTAAATTTGCTTTGAAAGGACATGTGCATATTAGTGGAACTAAGAGGAGAAAAAATATCTTTTATCTCTACCATGATACATGCTATTTCTGATGCTGTTCATTCATTCCTGGAGATTTAATTTTGCCTCTGACACAATTTCCCTTCATTTGAAGAATGTCCTCAGCATTTCTTATACGGCACATCTGCTGGAGATGAATTCTCTTGATTTCCTTTCATCTGAAAATGTCTTTATTTCTCCTTAATTCTTGGTTGACATTTTGGCTTGAATCTCATTTTTTTCTGTGTTTTCTGTTATCCCCCCAACCCCTTCGTAGGCTCATTTCAGTGTGTTCCATGCTTGCATGTTTCAAGGGTCAATTAGAAGCTTGAGCAGAGTTTACAAAGCAGATTGTGGGCTCAACATTGATGGCTTTCCTTTCCTAAACTTACTCAATTCCCAGAGGCCATCGTTACCTAAATTCCTTCTTTTGTTCTTAGGCCAGAACAGAATCTGTGCAATATCAGAATCTTATCTCTTCCATACAGGGCTGTGGCTGAGACCTAATTTCAGGCTGAAAATCAAAGAAAAATAGAAATTCTCCCCATGATGATTTTGTCTTGAAATTTTATTTTTATATATGCATAACAGCTTATTGAGATATAATTCTCAACCATAATGTCCACCTTTTCAAAATACATAATTTAGCAGTTTCCAGGATACTGACAGAATTGTATAATCAACACCTCCATCTAAGTTTAGAGTATTTTCATCATCCCCCAAATAACTTCCTTGTACCCATTAGCAGTCATTCTTCATCCATCCTTCTTAGATAGCATTCCAGAAATTGTCAACTTTGGTTCACACTCCAAACCTTCAAGGTAGTTCTAATTGTTTTTGTATTCAACTCAGACTTTTTTTTTCTTTCAGGTTTTTATTTAAATTCCAATTAGTTAACATAGGGTGTAATATTAATTTCAGTTGTAGAATTTAGTGATTCATCATTTATATACAACACTCAGTGGTCATCATAAGTGTCCTCCTTAATACCTATTACCCATTTAACCCATCCCCCTGCCCCTCCAGACTTTGAGTTACTCTGTGAGGGATAGCTGATCCATTAGGCATTTGTTTATACATATCAGATGATGACGAATTGCTCTCCACATCAATTTTTCTTAATAACTTAAATCTTATTACATACAAGTTATGTATTATTATCTTATAAACATATGAGTTTATATTGCTCCATCTTCCCTAAATTATTTTTCTCTTACCTAATAACTTTGTTATTAACATTTTGTCTATAGAAGCAAATATTTATATTTACATAGCCATATAAGCCTTGTTTTTTATTAATATTTGACTAAAATATTCTTAAATCTTTTTAATTTCAACTTTTCATGATTTTTACCTTTAGGTGTGGATATATATACTAGCCAGAATAGAGCTGCATTTTTCCCCCTAATTAGCAACCATTGTCTTCACTTTAATGCATTCCTGCATTTAGCCCATTTATAATCACAGTAAAACATATTTATACTGGTTTCCATCATTCTAATTTTTCCATTGTCTATTTTGTGCACTATTTGCCTATTTCCTTTTTTATGATGAGTTATAGTTTCAGTTTGGAGGTTGATTTCTTTGTTATTTAAATTTTTCAATTTCTAGTTTGAAATTTATGCTCTATACTCTTCTTTTTGTACTGTGAAACTTGAAATTTTGCCAGGAATTTTACAAATAACAAATGTAAAGAGAGATGATGATATCTTGATTCTTCTAATAAATAATAATGTGACCTTAGAACACATTAATTTTATCACTCCCCCTCACATATTTATTTCTTTGAGAACTTAAGTTTTTCCTTTTAAGCATCTAAATTAGACAAACCTACTGTTATCATTTTAGATAGTGTTTCATTTAAATAGACATATATGCATGCTATGTAATGTTTTTCTGCATTTGTTCTTGCCTCTTAAGCTTGAAATTATCTTCCTTCACTCTGAAATGCATCTTTAGAAACTGCTTTATGAAAGTCATTTGTGCTCTATGCTCTCAACTAGCATCGACTGTTTCTTCTTCTGTCTTTCAGCATCATAAATAATATCTTATTCTCACATTTTCTGATTAGTTTAAGCATGACTTCATACTTTTAGCTTGTTTTCTTTTGTTGGAAACTTTTTAAGTCCTTTGTGTATTATATTCCATTACGTTGTCTTTAAGTCACTCAACTATTTCATACATTTAGCCATTGATCTCTTGTCATTTTCATACAGTGCAATTATTTTCAGTCTGTCTTATGTTCATAAAATTTATCACTGTGCCCTACAGTGAACAAAATCACTGTTATAATTAAACCCTTCATTTTTATTCCATCACTTATACTCATAAAGAATTATTTGTGAGGCCCTTTTGCACAACTATGTCACAAAATATTCTTCTACTTTTTTATTGTTTTCACATTTACGATCTACCTTTAATTTGTAATTTCACTTATATTTGTAGCGTTCTGAAAAATTTAATTTTTTTTGGTTGTTTGGATTTACTCACTTTTAGCCATTCTTCCTAGCCATCATATACTGTATTTTTCTATTACACGATAGTGAAAATTATACCATGTATTTATTTCCTTTTTTTCTTATTGGCTGTACCAAGGTCATGTCTATATTACTAATCTTTTCAAAGGTTCTAAATTTGGCTTTATTAGATTTCTTCACTTTTTCTCTCCTCTATTTTATTTATTCCTGCTTTCTTTTGTTTCTGTTTTTTGCCTTTTTTCAAAAGTGTATTCAAATTCCAGGTAGTTAACATATAGTGTAATATTACTTTCAGATGTACACTATGGTAATACAACACTTCCACACAAACCCAGTGCTCATCACAAGTGCAGTCTTTAAGCCCCATCACCTGTTTAACCCATCCCCCACCCAATTCCTTTCTGATAACTATCACTTTGTTCTCTATAGTTAAGTCTGTTTCTTGGTTTGCCTCTCTCTTTCTCTCCTTTACCTCCCCATTGCTCATTTGTTTTCTTTCTTAAATTCCACATGAGTGAATTCATATGGTATTTTTCTTTCCCCGACTGACTTATTTTGCTTAGCGTAATACTTTCTCATTCCATAAATGTCATTGGAAATGTCAAGATTTCATTTTTTATGGCTGAATAATATCTCATTGTGTATATATATGTATGTGTCTTATGTATGTGTATATATATACACATACATATATATGTATCCTCACATCCTTATCCATTCATCATTTGATGACACTTGAGCTTTTTCCATAATTTCGCATTGTAGATAATGCTGCCATAAACATTGGGTGTATGTGCCCTTTGAGTATTTTTGTATTCTTTGGGAAATACCTAGTAGTGCAATTGCTGGATCATAGGGTTAAAGACCTAAATGTGTGACCTAAAACCATAAAAATCCTAGAGGAGAACACAGGCAGTAATCTTTTTGACATCGACCATAGCCAACTTCTTTGTAGTTTTGTCTCTGAGGCAAGGGAAACTAAAGCAAAAATAAACTGTTGGGACTTCATCAAAATAAAAAGTTTCTGCACAGCAAAGAAACAATCAACAAAACTAAAGGCAACCTATGGAATGGGAGAAGATATTAGCAAATGACATATCAGATAAAAGATATCTAAAATAAACAAAGAACTTATAAAACCCAACACCCCAAAAAATGAATAATTCAATTAAAAATGGGCAGAAGACATGAATAGACATTTTTCCGAAGAAGATACCCAGATGGCCAATAGACACATGAAAAGATGCTCACCATTACTGATCGTCAAGGAACTACAAATCAAAGCTACAACGAGATAATCGTCTCACACCTGTCAGAATGGATAAAATCAACAAACAAGAAGCAACAGGTGTTGACAAGAATGTGGAGAAAAGGGATCCCTCTTACACATTTGGTGGGAATGCAAACTGGTGCAGCCACAGTGGAAAACAGTATGGAGGTTCCTCAAAAGGTTAACAATAGAACTGCCCTATTGTCCTGCCTTTGTCTTTAACATCACTTTCTCCTTCTTTTGGAGTTCCTGAGATACTCTTTTTTTTTTTTTTCCAATTTACTAAGTTGACTCTTTAGCTCACCAATTTATAAACGTATCTGATTACTACTAAATTTATATTAAGTTATTTTATCTAAATTCTGATTTAGTTTTCTCTCATGAATTTATTAAGTAAACTATTGAAGCATAACATATCTACAGAAAATTAGGTGAATTATTAGAGCACATTCAGTGCAGTTTCAAAGAGTGAAAATACTCTTGTAAGCATCCTATAGCTCAAGATATAAAATCATCTGCATCTCAGAAGGCTGGACCATACCATTTCCTACCCCCAAATTGTTCAAGTTCCCATCAGTGTTAGATTTGTCTGTTTTTGAACTTTTTCTGTCCTAATAACTAAAAAGCTCAACAATGAAAAATCAACAACTGTCTTAGGTCTGTAAAAGAAATGAGGACACAGGGCAGGCAAACCACTGTCCTCAAGACTGATCAAATAGGGGAAAACAGGGAGCCATGGTTTGCTGGAGCAGAGACTCCTAAGCAGAAACCACAGAAACCAGCGTAAGGGTAGGAAAACCTGAAATATAATGACAAACTGTTGGAGGCTTATGGCAGGTGAGTCTGAGAGTTAAACATTCCATGGGTAGCCAGTCATAAGGGGCCCCTACAATCTTGAGAGATTTACCTCCAGGAGACTTACAAGATCTCACAGTATATATATAGGAAAAATTCCTTCTTGCTTCCTACAGGGAGAGGGGGGAAGGAATGCTAGGAAATATGTCAGGGCACTCTTTTTTTTCTGTAAACAGGCCTGCCTTCAGAAAAAAATTCTTAAACAGAATCTAACTTTATGGGATATTATCAGAGCCTAACTGACCTAGGGGAAGTGAAATACTCAACTTAAGTCAGCTCTAGCTTTCCACCTGGGAGAATTAAAGTAACCAAGTCCAGCCCACTCTAGCCATCTAGGGGAAGGGAAAAAAAAAAGACTGAGAAAACTTATGAAGTTCACAGTCTAGAGGAAAACTCACTAAAAGATTGAGACCTAGTCATAGGACTATAGAATGCATTCTCTATCCCCGGACACCTTACCTCATATTACTAAAATACTACATACGGCAGTGTTTTTACTTGGTACATCGTTATTCTGGTGATCAAAAAAACCCCCAAATCCCATTCATAATAAAAGGCAAAAAACACAATTTGAATACAGAGCATGCACCAGAACAGACATGATAGGAGTACTGGAATTATCAAACCAAAAATTTTAAACAGGTATAATTAATATGCCAAGGGTCTAATGGATAGACAAAATGCAAAAACAGATGGACATTTTAAGCAGGGACTTGGAAATCAGAAGGAAAAAAAAGGAAGTTCTACAAAGATCACTATAACAGAAATGAAGAATGCTTTTGATAGCCTAATTAGTTGAGTGTACGCACTTGAGGAAAGAGTGTCTGACACTGAGGACATCTCGACAGAAGCTTCCAAAGCTGCAAAAGGAAGCTCCAAAGCTCCAAAGGACAAAGATTAAAAACATTGAACAGGATATCTAAGCACTGTGGGACAACTGTAAAAGTGTAACATACATGTAATGAGAATATCAGAAGAAGAGTGAAAGGAACAGAAGAAACATTTGAAACACTAATGACTGAGAAGTACCCCCAAATGAATGCCAGACACCACACCATCTATACAGGAAGCTCAGTGAACACTAAGCAAGATAGAAGTAAAAAAATGACGTCTAGGCATATTATTTTAAAACTACAGAAATTAAATAAAGAAAACATCCTGAAAAGGCAACTGGATGGGGAAAATCCTTACCTATACAGGAACAAAAGGTAAGAATCACATCCAACTGCAACTCAGAAACCATGCAAGCAAATACAGAATGGGGTAATACATTTAAAACCTTGAGACAAAATACTGGCAACATTTTTGCAGATCTCACTCCAAAGGCAAGGAAAACAAAAGCAAAAATAAGGAAATGTGGTTACATCAAATTAAACTGCACAGCAATGTTGTTGGTTTGCATCCCTCTCCAGAGCTCCGAAGGAGTAATCTGAAATGGGCCCCCATATAAGGAAGGCAGGGAGAGATCTTAGAGGCAGGTCACTCCAGATTGGTAGTTGGTAGTTTTAATAAACAAAGGGAGCTAATATATAAGGTTTGTCTTGAGCAGCAGTAAGAGGAATGGATACCTGCATACAATTATCAAATCTTAAAAGTTTATATAGAGGCTTTAATTGAGCTCAGTCTCATATAGCACGCAGCATCTTTGTCCTTGAAGCAGCCTCTGGGAGCAGGAAAGAAAGCCCACCAGAACCCACATTCCAAAGACAGGAGAAGGGGTGAGGAGCCTCTATCACCCAGGGGCACCTGGCAGTCATGTCATTTCCATTATCTTCGCCAACAGAAAGAAACCATCATCAAAATGAAAAGACAAACTACTGAGTGGGAGAAGATATTTACTAATCATGTATTTGTTAAGGGTTAATATCCAAAATATATAAAGAATTCATACAACTCAATAGAAAACAAACAATCCAATTAAAAAAAAATGAGCAGAGGATACAAATAGATATTTTTCAAAAGAATACACATAGATGGCCAACAGGCATATTGAATAGAGGCTCAACATCACTAATCATCAGGGAAATGCAAATCAAAACCACAGTGACATGGGTGCCTGGGTGGCTCAGTCGGTTAAGAGGCCTAAGAGGCTGACTCTTGGTTTGGGCTAAGGTTTCGATCTCAGCTTGTGAGTCCCAGCCCCATGTCAGGCTCTGCTGTTAGGCTCTGCACTGACAGCACAGAGCCTGCTTGGGATTTGTCTGTCCTCTCTCTGCCCCTCCCCGGCTTGCTCTCTCTCTCTCTCTCTCTCTCTCTCAATAAATAAATAAATTAATTAATTAATTAAATAAAAATCAAATAAAACCACAATGACATATTACTTACATCTGTCAAAATGACTATTATCAGGGGTGCCTGTATGGCTCAGTCGGTTGAGTGTCCAAATTCAGCTCAGGTCATGATCTCACAGTTTGTGAGTTCAAGCCCCATGTTGGGCTCTGTGCTGACAGCTTGGAGCCTGGAGCCTGCTTCAGATCCTGTGTTTCCCTCTCTCTCTGCCCCTTCCCAGCTCTAGGTCTGACTCTCTCTCAAAAATAAATAAATGTTAAAAACTTTTTTTAATGGCTATTATCAAAAAGACAATACATATAAATTAAATTTTATCCAAACTAAAACCTTACCTATGTGGACAATTTTGATAAGAATTAAAGACATTTTTTTAGAAAAGCACAGTCTTTTTATTTTTACTTTTTTAGAAAAGCACACACTTTAAAAGCAAAATGTAGGTGGGAATGTTAATGAGAATGTCCTCATTTTTGTATTGTAAGCCAGAAAAAAAAAGCTGCATTTTATTTTTAGAGCTTGGAACACACTGATCACTTTAAGTCTGTTAGAGGAGAGGGGTGTAGTAAGAAGAAAAAAGGAAGGTCAGAATGAACAGCAAATGGGGCTGTCATTGCTAAGTTGCATCAATGGAGAAAATGCCACGGGACATTATTCAACTAATCAGGGATAACATGAACGTCCCCATTCTGTCAGAAAATATGTACACAAATGACCTGTTCTTTTATCAGGAACAGTAGGATACAACAGCTTGGCCATTATTTATGTATAGATAAGGAGGATTTTTGTTGTCGTTCCCTTTCTTTCTGTGATGCATCCATACGGCTTTTTTTTTTAATCTAGTATTCTTCATGCCTGAAACATTTTGAATAAAATATTAATAAAAATAAAAGCATCTCTTATTGTATAGCCTTTTTTCACTAATTGGTTTTGATATTAGCTATCAACTTATGAAATACCCTTTTCTCTAGAATAGGCTAAAAAAATTTGCCCTATTTTTTTTTAATCTTTATTTTTGAGAGAGAGAGACAGAGCACAAACAGGGGAGGGGCAGAGAGAGAGGGAGACACAGAATCTGAAGCAGGCTCCAGGCTCTGAGCTGTCAGCACAGAGTCCAAAGCAGGGCTGGAACTCATGAACCGCAAGATCATGACCTGAGCCAAAGTTGGACCCTTAATCTACTCAGTCACCCAGGTTCCCCTTGCCCTATTGTTAATAAGACTTTCAAACTTAAAAACAAAATGTTGTTTTCGAAGGGATTTCTTAAAATTTTCTGTTATTCTTTAATTATGAAGGATAAAAAAAATATAAAGTAGGTTTTTACCCTCTGCATGAAAATTTTCATGCCGAATATTGTTATGATATTTTGCTGGCAATTATTAACTATGTTCCATTTAATTAAAATGTGTGGCTAAATATCAACTGGTCATCAGGATCTGGAAAAGTATATTTGATTTTTGTTTACTGGTACTAAATTATCTTTCAAGTAGTAAATGATAATAAACATTTCCTTATTTTCCCCTGGGTCCTAGGAAGGAAAAAAGTACATGAGAAATAAATTATTCTTTTAATTGTAACAGCCTTGGCCTAAGTCCCTTGAAGTAAAATTCTTTCTTCCTAGAAAAACAATAAGTACCTCAGTCAAGGTTGGGGCTGTTATGTTGCAAACTCTGTATTTAAATGTTTTGTGACTAAATTTTACATCCACTAAGTAACCGGAGAAGTATTCAAAAGATGACAGCCTAGGCGCACCTGGGTGGCTCAGTTGGTTAAGCGACCAACTTTGACTCAGGTCATGATCTCGCAGTTCGTGAGTTTGAGCCGGGCGTCAGGCTCTGTGCTGAGAGCTCAGAACCTGGAGCCTACTTCAGATTCTATGTCTCCCTCTCTCTCTACCCCTCCCCTGTTCACGCTCTGTGTCTGTCTCTCAATAATAAATAAACATTAAAAAACTTTTTTTTAAAAGATGGCAGCCCATCACAGTTAAGTGTTGTTTTAAAGGAAGGCATTAATTCTACATTATAATTACCTTTATGCATAATCTCTTTGAAAAAGAGTGCAAAGATTATAGCAATAATTTATATGAATGGTTTGATAGTGAAGAGACGTTGAAGACTGACACTATTGCCATCCATTCTTCCTTCTCACTTAGCCATCAGTGGTCAAATCTTATAGACTCTTTTTGTAATCAAATAAAGGAAATAAATGCCACTTAACCTAACATACATGCAACATAATAGTTGATGCGAGGTATGGACTTTCTCAGTGTTCAGAGGATGGTTGTGAGAGCATAGAAAGAATTTGTTTTTCAGCTATTTCCCATTTAGTGTCAAAAATTATTAACTAACAAGAGAAACATAATGAAATGGAGGGAATTTTTCTTATTTTTTAAATGAAGAATTAAGATAAAATTTTATCTGTGTATATAATAAATGCATGAGAGTCATAAGGATAGGATCATAATGATAGCAATAAAATGAAAGAGCTCTATGAGCAGAATTCACTTTTCTATTTTATTAATTCTTATATCTTCAGTACCTGCATCTAGAATGGTATATACAAAGAGAATATCAATGTAAATAAGTTTCAATGTAAATTATTGCTGAACAAAAGAACTGTCACATGAAACACTAGAAACAAACATAAAACTTGGTTGGAAAAAATGTAAATTAAAAAAACAACTCATGTATATACCCAATATGGCCATCAACTTTTTCTTAATTTCTATTACTCGTGTCCTATTTTAATGTTGTTCTTAATGGTGATAACATTGGCTATATTATATATTAATCACTCTATTCATTTCTAAATAGTTATATTTTAATATGCTAATCAGTGTCTTCTATACAATATTGCACAAAATATTAATATTTGCACTCCTTGAATAGTTTTTTACTTCAAGTCTGTTACTTTATGTTTTTTTAATTCAAAATCTTATTGCTATTATTTTATTTTATTTTATTTTTAATTTTTTTTAAATTTTTATCTTTGAGAGAGAGAGAGAGAGAGAGACAGTATGTGAGTGGAGGAGGGGCAGAGAGAGAAGGAGACACAGAATCTGAAGCAGGCTCCAGGCTCTGAGCTATCAGCACAGAGCCCAGTGCGGTCTGGAACCTGGAGCCTTGAGATCATGACCTGAGCCAAAATCGGATCCTTAGCCAACTGAGCCAGTCAGGCGCCCCATTATTGCCATTATTTTATTATTAAAAAAAATTTTTTTAACATTTATTCATTTTTGAGAGACAGAACAGAACATGAGCTGGGGAGGCACAGAGAGAGAGAGACAGAACCCAAAGCAGATTCCAGGCTCTGAGCTTCAGCACAGAGCCTGACGCAGGGCTCGAACTCACTGACCAAGAGATCAAGACCTGAGCCGAAGTCGGAAGCTCAACTGACTGAGCCACCCAGGTGCCCCTATTGCCATTATTTTAAACGCAAATTTATACAATGGACTCTTTTAACAATTTGCTTACTTTTGTTGAAATGTAGGATTAGATTTTTATTTACGTATTTTACAATAATAAACCCAGTAAAGTCAGAAGTATGTATACAAGTTAGAAATGATTTAAAAGCAAAATGGGAAGGCCACAGTTGGAAAATGAGTGATTTAGTTGAATAATTATAGAATATAAACCTATCAACTCCATTTACAAAGTTTCCCTTATTGGCATTTACTAACCAAAAAAAATAAATAAATAAAGTACACATTTTTCCTGTAATTTATATCACTTAGTTCATTTTCTGAATGTCAATACCTCATTGAAATCACTTGATGGGTACCTGGCTGGCTTAGTCAGTAGAACATGCAACTCTTGATCTTGGGGTTGTGAGTTCAAACCCCATGTTGGGCACAGAGATTACTTAAAAACAGAATTAAAAGAAAAATAAAATCACTTGAAAATTTGTTAACATGATGTTTATAATTTCGTATTGGTGTTTTCAATGTTTTTCATAACTTTCCAACTAATTTCCTAACCCTAAAATATGATTTTGCTTATTGATTTTCTGTTTGGCATCTGTTTACAACAGTAATACTAAAATACAATGTGTTCGACATTGTTTGTCACACAGAAATTTACTTGGTTTTGAAGTGTCAACCAGTATCTCACTGAAGATTTCTAATTCAGGTTATTAGCAGATGATCCCTCAACTATTATCATCTCCTCCTAGCCAGCTTCCAAACTTCCAGTTTCCTCATCTTCCAAATTATCAAACACATAAGATACACATAATAGGTTCTTTTTTCCTGAACCATGAGATAATATTTAGTGTTCATACTTTGGAAAATATAGACCAGAGTTCAAGCCCTGGGTTCTAGCTTATTGTTGCTGGGTCAATTACATAAACTCTCTAAACCTCAGATTTCTGGTCTACAACATAAACTAATAACCCCTACTTCATAAGAGCTTGTTAAATATTAAATAATATGATACATAAAGTAGTTAAAAATATTTGACACAATAATTAACTTCATAGTAGTTACTGTTGTCAGAATATTTCTATAGGACTGAAGTTTCTCTAGCCTTCAAGTATTAAACTAAAATCAAATTCTAAGGGTTTCCATCATTTTAAGCAAACCTATATATTAAAAACAAATTTTATTGTTCATTTATTGTTGAGAGAGAGAGAGAGACAGGGTGCAAGCGGGGGAGGGGCAGAGACAGAGGGAGACACAGAAGCCTACACAGGCTCCAGGCTCTGAGCTCTCAGCACAGAGCCCCCAGGTGGGGTTCGAATCCACAAACAGCAAAATAATCACCTGAGCCGAAGTCGGACGCTCAACCGAGGGAGCCACCCAAGCACCCCTAAACCTATATATTTAAATTTAAAATAGTAATCATTTTGTTCCAGGGCCACCTGGGCGGCTCCGTCAGTTAAGTGTCTGACTTCCACTCAGGTCATGATCTCACAGGCTGTGGGTTTGATCCCCGCATCGGGCTCTGTGGTGACAACTCAGAGCCTGGAGCCTGCTTCTGATTCTGTGTGTGTGTGTGTCTCTCTCTCTGCCCTTCCCCCGCTCACTCTCTGTCTCTGTCTCTCAAAAATAAATAAACATTAAAAAAAATAATAATAATTGTGTTCATGCACGTACACACTAGAAAAATGAAACTGTGTCATTTTGGGAGAACTCAAGCGCTGGTGCTTTGGAGCATCCATCTTCTAAAATGATTAAAATCTTAGCTTATTTCAGAAAATTGAAAATACAACATTTTACTTTAAACTTCAGTGACCATGCCAATCAAATTAAACACGTCACCTGTGTTCTACCTACTTTGTCTATATCGCCTATTTGGAAAACCTAGATTAAGCAACATGGCATTGCACAGAGAAGATTTTTCTTTCACATGCTTGTTTATATTATTGCATAAGATTTTCTGGCTCAGGAGAGATATTTAGAAAGTAAGGAACCACGTAATGTAAACCTACTCAGGTCAGTTAAATTAATTGTTCAATGTGGCAACAGACCTATATCTATCATATTAGAAATCAACCCATTTTACATATTTGTCACCTACTATATTAATTTCATCAGAAATGTCACTACCTGAATGTTTTATCTCTTATAAGCTGTTGAATAACAGAGATACTTTCTTATTTTGTACATTTTATATCATCTCCCAGGCTGGAGTCTTTAAAAAATACATGTTCATTAAAGAGTAAATAAGAAAACTCAATTAAAAATTGAGTTCGAATTAAAAACATAATAAGAAAAAAGTTCTATTTTATATAACAATAAAAACAATCAACTATCTAGACATTAAATGTAACAATTTTTCTTTTACAACATATATAAGAAAACCTCCAAAGGTACACAAAATATACTTGAAAAAAATGTTAAAAAATTCCAGACCTTTGGATAGGAAGATTCAGTTATCAGAAAAATATGTCAATTCACCCCAAACCTATTTTCTGTTGTCTCTGGGAAAAGATTACCACACCCCACCAATGGTGACTTGAAATGCTACACTGAGGGAGGGTTTACTTTCACACCCTAAGGAGAGAAGCATGACCATTCACTTGCTTTAGCCAAAAAAAGTAAGGAAAATTGAACTGTGCTATATCACAGCAGAAACTAAGTGCTTTCCTTTGGTTTCACCATGTACTGTTTCCTTGGTTTCACATATGAAATAGAAAATCTATTCCTTTAATATGGTTCCAGAATAAGTAACACATGGAACATAACCAAAGCATATATTGATGTGTGGGTGACATATTTGGGAATTGTTATGGACTAAATGTTTATGTCAGAAACATATGAATGTCTTAACATTAATACATTAAGATCTAATCCCCAATATGATAGTATTTGGAGGTGGACATTTGGGAAATATTTGTTATGAGAGTAGAGCCCTCATAAGTGAAATTAGTGCTCATATAAGAAGAGGCCAGAGAGCTAGCCTCTCTGTGAGGATAGAAAGAGAATTCTCGGGGCGCCTGGGTGGCTTAGTTGGTTAAGCATCTGACTTCGGCTCAGGTCATGATCTCACAGTCCGTGGGTTCAAGCCCCGCGTCGGGCCCTGTGCTGTCAGCTTGGAGCCCGGAGCCTGTTTCAGATTCTGTGTCTCCCTCTCTCTCTCTGACCCTCCCGCACTCAAGCTGTCTCTCTCTCTCTCTCAACAATAAATAAACGTTAAAAAAAATTAAAAAAAAAAAAAAAAAAAAGAAAGAGAATTCTCAGTTTGCAGCAGGAAGTAGGCTTTCACCAGACACCAAGTCTGCTGGTACCTTGATCTTAGACTTCCAGCCTCCAGAACTGCGAGAAATAACTGTTAGCTGTTTAAGCCACTTTATGGTAATGCATTATAACAGCCTAGACTGAGACAGAAATTGGTACTGAGAAGTGGACTGATGCTGTAACAAATATCCCAAAATCTTGGAGCTGAATAATAGGTAGAAGCTGGGAGAGCATTGAACAGTATGCTAGAGAAAGCCAATATTGCCATGAAGGGAATTTGAAAGGAGAGCTCTAGAGAACCCTTCCATCTTCCTAGAGGGTACATAATCATGAACAGAATGCAGGTAGCAATATGGACGTCACAGGAGATTCTACTAAGGAAATGAGGAACATGATATTGAAAACTAGAAGACAGGCAATGCTTGGTACAAAGTGGCAAAGAACTTGGCTGAATGGTGTCCATGTTCTAGTGTTTTATAAAAGGTAAAATCTGTTAGCAATGAAATTGGATATATCGGCTAAAAACATGTCTAAAGCAAAGTATTGAAGGAGCAGCTTGGTTCCTCCTGCCAGTTTACAGTAAAGTGTGAGAAGAAGTAAATTGAAGACAGAATTATTAAGCCAAAGGAAACTAGCACTTAAATTTGGAAATTCCCAACCTATCCGTATTCCAAAAAAATGAGAAAGCATGTTCAGAAGAAAACATTAGGAGTCTGGCCAAACAACCAGGTGATAAGTAGATCAGTGTGGATGTGAACCAGGAACTTAATCAGCACCTTAATCAGTAAGAACACTGCCAGTTTGAACTTAATAGAAAAGAGATCAGAAGGAATGAAGGAAGGCTGTCAGTCTATTTGGATTTCACAGCACAGGACAATAATACTGTTCAGTTACAAATGTGCTGTGCTCTTCTAGGAAAGGGAAGAATGAAGCTGAAAGGTAATTCAGACATCATTAGGGCTGCCTGCTCCATTTCAAAAGAAGGAGCCATTGCCTTGCTTTCAGTCCTGTGCCCAAAGCCACTTGGGCCTCTACTCTGTCTTGCAGAAGCCTGGTGGGGACGGGGGCTCAGGGGGAGGACCCCCACCAACACAGCAGAGTAGCAGGGACAAAACTGCAGCCTTCTTGGGGCTGGGGGGCAGAGTATGAAGTCAAAGAGGATTTTTAGGCACTAAATACATTCTAAGCCACACAAATAAAATGTGTCATTTAATTCCTAAAATTCTGTCAGTTATATATAATTTTCTAAGGACTCAGGCTCCTATACAGAGTGGGCTATGTTTAAAAACAGTTATACCTGCCCATTTTTATTTGCATAAAAATGCATAATATTTTTCAAGACCTATCCAGAAATGCAAATTGCTTTATTACTTTATTTTTATTTTTTTAGAGTTTATTTATTTATTTTGGAGAGAGAAAGAGAGAGAGAGAGAGAGAGAGAGAGAGAGAGAGAGAGAGAACATGAGTTGGGGAAGGGCAGTGAAAGAAGTGGAGAGAGAATCCCAAGCAAGCTCTGTGCTGTTAGCACAGATCCTGATGTGGGGCTCAAACTCGCCAACCTTGAGATCATGACCTGAGCCAAAATCAAGAGTTGGACACCTAACTGACTGAGCCACCCAGGCACCCCTCTCTCCCTTTCTAAAGTAGTATACAGTCCTGTCAATATTCTTTAAAAAACCCATTATTTTATTTTTTAAAAAGTTTCAAAATAAAAATGAGAACAGATAACTATAAATTTTTTTTAAATAAAATCATCATGCAATATGTTTTTTGATACACATTGTACCAAGAACACATTTGTTTCAAAAGGAAAAACAAAGCTTTAAGAGATAAGTATACTTCAGAGTCAATATTTTCCATAATTTGTTTTCCTGTATATTTCATACCAAATATATGCTACTGGATTAGTTGCTCAAGAGATTAAATTTACTCTCAAGCAAACTAGAACTGAAAAAAAAAAAAAAAGCAGGTGTTGCTGCTTAATGGAACTGTGAGCCTATTTCTGTAATGAGCTTTACAGATACATAAATCTTATCTGATTTTTCAAATCACATTCTGCATTTTATAAGAATTGTGCGCTACTGTGATGCCTGGGTGGCTCAGTCGGTTAAGTGTCCAACTTCGGCTCTGGTCATGATCTCGCAGTTCGTGGGTTTGAGCCCAGCGCATCATGCTCTGTGCTGACAGCCCAGAGCCTGAAGCCTGCTTCCGATTCTGTGTCTCCATCTCTCTCTGCCCCTTCCTTGCTCACCCTGCTCTGTCTCTCTCTGAAAAACAAGTAAACATTGAAAAAACTAAAATAAAAAGAATTGTGCGCTACTAAAACCTTCAAGAGAACTACAAACTTTAAATTGGTTGTTAATTTGAAGATCTTTCAAAAACTCAGTTTTAAATTCTATGGCATTTTTGTTGAAGCATCAGGGTCATTTAAATATTTTTATTACCAATGGAAAAAATTTTACTATACTGTATTACTGAATATTTTCCACAACAATCCTTGAAGCCATAGAAGGATCCAAACAGGGGGCATGTAGATTTCTCATTCAGCAGACTTTGTGGACATAAACATTGCAAAGGATTTTCACAGATAGTGTTAAAACTCTGTTTCTTTTTATGCTTAAATTTATATGTAAAACTTTTCGCTAAGGGTGATTTAGTGTTTGGTAAATTTGAATTATTCCACCACGAGTTTTGTACAATATTAACAAACACACAATTATTCATTTCTACATCGTATTAACATTCTAAATCTATACAACTGTAACCTGAGTTATCTTTTTACTTCTGGTAAGTGTTGTGAAAATAATGAGTAGAAGCCCATAGCCAAACTCTAGGACCTAGGGTAGTTAGCCAGGGGGAAATAGCCAATATTTGGTAGTCCCAAAGCAGTGTCCTCATAGAAGGCAAAAAGGAAAAAGGGTAAGGAGAACATGTAAAGAAGTTTAGGCTATGGGGGAATGCTTGGATAAATTCGAGTGACAAAGTACTCGTGTTTAGCAGGGATATGGGCTGGTCAGGAATGTTTGGGATAAGGAATTGTGTGAGGACACTGGAAAAAAAATCTGGGGCCTCATTATCCCATATTTTGTAGGCCAACTTTATGGATTACCTATGGAAGTATCACTTACCTAAGAGATGCGGGTAGCATTAGATATCTCAGAACTGGGTGGGCCTCCCTTAAATCCTGAGGAAGACGATCTCATTTACAAAATCAGTGTGTCAATTTTAACGTTGGTTTCCTTAATAATAGTGTTCATAGTAAGAGCTTGTCTTACTGCATAGCTTTCAATATCCTGCTCTTTCATGTCAGAATGAATTACACACTGATGACTGTATCTTAGCCTCACGATACGTAGAGGGTTGGTTAAAAGCAGTATCAAGCAAAAGAGGGAAGGTTAAAAAAATAAAACTGGTGTCTATTGCACACACATAGACCAAGCCTCAGAAGCTGTGCTGGGCAATCAATGAGTAGGTGTGTGTTATCAAGTCTTCCTGTCGTGTGAGTTTTACAATATATAAAACAAGGCAGGAATTTGCAAAGAAATGGGCCTACCAGGCAAAGGATATGTAGGTAGTGGAAAGAGGAGGAAATGGGCAGTATCTGTATGTGGTGAACAGTTGGGATGACAATGGAAATCTTGCAGGATAAATAATTAAATATTGTTATAGGGGAGAAGTAGAGAAAAATTAAAAATATATATGTATATACAGATTTTTATATTTTCTTTATAATTTTAGGTAAAAGATTAAGAATGAAAAAGAAAGTTTTTAGAAAAAAACAATTGTGTCATGAATCATAAAAAGGATTAGATGTCAATGTTCTTGGAGGAAAAAGGTAAAAAAAAAAAGAATTTGTAAAAACTTTAATGCTTTTTGGTGTTCTGACAAAAATCCTAAAGATTAAGATGTTGGATAATTTGAAAAAAAAATTCTTTAGCATTTAAAAATATATCTAGAAGTATCTGTTCTATATTCAGCCTATATATAATCTCTTTGGAACCATGCATTTGTAAAACAGATGTGACAGCAGATGGTAGTAAACAATGCATTTTTTTTTTATAACTGATTAACAACTTTTGCCAAATGCCAGTGGTAATAAAGAAATCCACTTTATCTTGGACTACAAGGAATTAAATATTCAGTGATAATAAAGGCAACTATTTTGGTTTACCTGGATATCGCTCACCTCTTTGAACGGTGTTAAATAGTAGCAACTTAGTCTAAATTTAGCTCTGCCTTTGCATTGCCATTTTTAACTAAGTAAGGCAGTTATTGTATTTCATGAAGGCAAGATAAATCTTTAATCAATTTTGTCATGTCTTGATTATTTGCAAAACAGGATGACAGAGAGAAAAGAAATAAAATCTGTCCAGTGTAAGGTGAAATTTATTGCTGTAATTTTACAGAAGAGTCCCTTTGATGTCATAAACTACAAGAAAAAAGCATGAGCAGTTTATTAAAAAAACATAAGAATAGTGAGATGAGATTGCAGGCTTTATAGCAATCCACACTTTATATTGGATAATTCATTCTTGTCCCACTATAGAAAATAGTAAATTGATTTGATTTTATATGTAGCTGTCCCATTAATTTTCAAAGCATAACCTTATGAAGATCAAAGTAGTCAAGTTTGCTGACATCAGCTTTGTAAGAGGGAGCTTATCACTCCCTAAAGTGAAAATGTAGTGTTATCAAGAAACACATCTGCAAAACCAGCTATTGTCAAAGGATTGTGACATATAAATGATCTATGTGGCACTGTTGATGTATCCATTTCACTAAAACTGTTAACAAAAATGACTTTAAAAGTTAGGAAATGAGAGCCATGGCTTTAATGATATTATCAGCTTCATAACATTTTTTTAGTTGAAGGAGGGTTTTATTTTTTTCCATCATAACATTAGCACATTTTTACTCGTTGTGTGCCAGATATGTCTATTGTGACAAAAGCTAATTTGGAGGAATTGCTGAGATTCAAACGATTAATTGAGTTAGTCATTTTATAATAAAATTGTTTTCTGTTTGGTTTTGATGCTTTTGTTTGGGTCAGAAAATGTGCCTTATGTCTATGAAATCTAATATTACTCAAGATATGTTTTCTCTTTTTTTTTTAATTTCTTTATTTATTTTTGAGAGAGAGAGAGTCAGCAGGAGAGAGGCGGAGAGAGAGAGAGAGAGAGAGAGTCCCCAGCAGGCTCTGCACTGTCAGTGAAGAGCCCAACTGGAGGTGTGGGAAGGGGGCCCGATCCCATGAACTGTGAGATCATGACCTGATAGTAAATCAAGAGTCATACACTTAATTGAATGAGCCACCCGGGCGTCCCAAGACATTTTTTTTCTTAAACTAGATCAGTGTATAAAATTAAAATATAGCATCCACTTAATTTATTAAATCTGTAGGAGGGAACATGTGCCATTACCTTATATAATGGTACTTACTTGTTTAACTGCACCATGTACGTATAGCAGCATCAGAATTATTAACCTGTACCCAGCAGGCCAAAGGTAAGTCTCAGTTGTAACTCCCTCTCTGGTTTTACACATGTAACATTATACTTGAGAGAAGTTAGAATGCACTTAACATTTCAATCATTTATTATTATTATCTCATACAAAATCAAGAAAGAATACTCAGAGTCTCTAAGACTTAGTAAAATAATTTTGATTTCCATTTGAATTTTTTATTTATCTTTACCTAAAATTTTAAAACACTGAAATCATGTATGCAAATTGGGATGGGGAAACGATTTTAAAATATGCTAACCATCTCCATGAAGGAAAACAGTTTTGAAGAATTACTTATCATTTGAATATGTGTTCATGACAGAGGTAAATCTACTATAAACACACTATAAAACCAAAGACCTTCGCCAAGTACATTAATCTGTTGTTTGTCTTAACTTGTCTAATGTTAAGGCAACTGTTTGAATGCATTTTTTAAATCATTTTTCAAGATTCATCAAACTCCACTTAAACATAAATGCCACTCTTATTCATTCAGTCACCAAAATCTGTGTGTAACCCTTAACTCCTTGACACTATACCCTTATACCAAAATCAATAATTACTCACTTTTTCTCTAATTCCTAAATATTTCTGGAGGATGTGTGCCATTTTCCATCTTTATTGGCATTTTTCTAGGAGAAACCACCAACATCTGGTCCATGGATTATTACAACAGCTTTTTAAATTTTGTCTCCTCTCCATCTGTGCTCTAATTCATTCTCCATAAAAATAAGTTCATATAAAATTTTCAGAACATTTATATATATTTAGAAAATTTTGAGAATAGTACAGAGTTCCCATGTATCCCTTACCCAGTTTCCCTAGGATTAACATCTTATGTTATTATGATATAATTAACTCTTATTCTGACATTTGTGTTAACTAAAGCCTATAATTTGTTCTGATTTTCTTATTTGCTAACAGTCCTTTTTCTGTTTTGGGATCCCATCCAAAATATATTTACTTATCCTTTCTATTTAGGCAACTCTTGGTGGTGACAAGTTTGGCATTTCTTTGTTTTTGATGCCCTTATTAGTTTTGAGAGGTACTGGTTAGGTATTTTGTAGCAAATCCCTCAACCAGGATTTGTTTATGGTTTTTCTCACGATTGGATTGGAGAATGTATGTTTAATGGGAAACCAGAGAGAAAGTGCTGTTTTCATCACAACATAACAAGGGAGTATAGTATCAACTGGCTCCTTCTATTGAAAAATGTATTAGATATCAAGATCTGGCTGATGGGTGTGCTCCTTGCTACTGGGTGTTGTTGCTTCTAGGCTCCCTCACCTGAGAGAGAAAGAAGATATGTGCGTTATCAACCAATGTATATCTACATGTCTATAAAGATTTCTAAATGTGACCGATGTGTCTATATTAAGCTAAACATGCATTCAGGTTGAGGTCTCCAATTCCACTAATCCATTACCACATAGATAATCCTAAACTACTCTTTTTGCTTATCTATCAACTCCACTCCAAGAATGAGAAATCTGGCTTTCACCATCTGCCATCTTTTTACTTACTTGTTTAACTGCACCATGTACATATAGCAGCATCAGAATTATTAACCTGTACCCAGGGGGTCAAAGTTTATTAGCTATGGTGCAATGCCTGTGAGCAGTTCTTTTTGCATTTAGTCTTTCAGATTCCATTCATTTCCAAAGTTTCTTTATCCACCCCTTTCAGGGGATTATTTTATGTATTTATAGTAAAGTTAAAATTTTTTTGGACACACACTGCCTTTCAGATGGCATACTCCAATGAACTTTTTTAAAGAGACTTTTTCTAGATTATTTTTAAGGTCAAAGAAAAAAATTAAGGAAATTGCAGAGTTTGCATATACCATCTACCTGCACACATAAACATGTACACTCACCGTCAATATTTGGTACCAGAATTATACATTTGTTTCAGTGGGTGAACCTGCATTGACATCATTATCACCCACAAGCCCATAGTTTACAATAGGGTTCTTGTACATTCTATGTGTTTGGCAAATGTATGATGGAATATATTCACCATTATAGTAGCATACAGAATAGTTTTACTTCCCTAAAATTCCTATGTGCATGCATATTTGTCTGTCCTTCCCACCAAATCTTCACAACCACTGATCTTTTTACCATCTCCATGGTTTTGCTCTTTCTACAATGTCATATAGTTGGAATCACATAGAACGTACCCTTTCAGATTGGCTTCATTCACTTAGTAATATGCATTTTAATGTTCCTCCATATATTTTTTCAGTTTCATGCTCATTTCTTCGGCACTGAATAATATTCCATTATTTGGATATGACAGTTTGCTCATTTATTCACTTAGGGAAGGATACCTTTGTTGCTTCCAAGTTTTAACAACATAAATAAAGCTGGTATGAACAACTGTTCATATTTTTGTGTGGGCATAGGTTTAATTCATCAATTTAAGTAAATATCAAGGAGTACAACTGCTGGACCTTATGGTAAGAGTATGGTTTGTTGTTGTTGATGTTGTTGTCGTTGTTTTCATCAAACGTATTTTATTTCATTGGTTAGTTTTGTAAGAAACTTCCAAACTGTCTTTACAAAGTGGCTGTACCATCCCAGATTCCTCAATGATTTTTTCTTTAATTTATATTTATTAAGGTCCTCTCTTTGTGTTTGGAGTGCTATGGGTTTTACCATAGCTAGGCATAATATATTCAACATTAAAGAATCATACACAGCAACATAGAATACTTTCAATGCCTTAAAGATTCCTGGTGCTTCATTTATTCAAATCCGCTGTCCCCAACCCCTAGCAAGCACTGATTGTATTACACTTTCTATAATTTTGATCTTCCAGAATATCATATAAATAAAATCATAAATAACGTTGTCTTATCAGACCAGCATCTTTTACTTAGCAATATACATTAAAGACTCAGTGTAATTGTTTGCTTGATAGCTCTTTCTTTTTAATTGCTAAATGGTATCCCATTGCATAGATGTGCTACTGTTTCTTTACCCATTCACATATGAAAGGAGATCTTGGCTATTTCCAGTTTTTGGTGGTTTATGAATAACACTGCTATAAATCTATGTATGAATATTTATATTTCCTGTGTTTTTTGTGTAGGCATAGTTTTCAAATTAGTTGGGTAGACACCTGTGAGTATGAATGTTAGATCTTATGATAAAACTAGGTTTAACTTTAGAAGAAAGTTTGAAAATTTCTTACAAAGTTAGAAATTTTGCACTATTTTGCATTCCCTCCAGCAATGAATTTATCTACATCCTCACCATCAATACTGCCAGTATTTTTTATTTTATTTTAGTGATTCAAAAACGTTTCAGTGATATCTCATTTTGTTTTATTAATGTTTATTTATTTTTGAAGAAGAAGGAGAAAGAGAGTGTGAGTAGGGGAGGGGCAGAGAGAGGATCAGAGGTCAGAGGATCCAAAGTGGGCTCTGTACTGACAGCAGAGAGCCCCATGTGGGGTTCAAAATCATGAACTGTGAGACCATGACCTGGGCTAAAGTCAGACGCATAACTGACTGAGCCACACAGGCACCCCTCTCATTTTGTTTTAATGTGCAACAAACAAATGAAATTTTTGCATATGTCTTTTTCCCCAATAATATGTATTTTTGGGGGGTGGTATTTAGACATTTTGCCCAATTTTTAAATTATGTTTTTCTCTAGTTGCTCGGTTTTAAAAATTATTGGAATGTTTCAAATATACTTCCTTTACTAGACATGTGCTTTAAAAAATACTTAAGGATGAGATCTTGCCATTTGTGACAACACGTTTGACCTAAAGGGCATTGTGATAAGTAAAATAAGTCAGACAGAGAAAGATAAATACCATATGATTTCACTTATATGGAATCTAAAAGCAAAATAAAAAAAAAGACAATTAATAAACCACAGCAACAAAAGCAGAATCAGACCTATAAATACAGAGAACAAACTTATGGTTGCCAGATGGTGGGTGATGGGCAAAATGGGTGAAGATGAGTTGGAGATACAGGCTTTCAGTTATGGAATCTATAAGTCATGAAAATAATAGGCACAGCATAGAGAATACAGTCAATGTTATTGTAATAGCATGAGATGGTGGCATATGGTAGCTATATTTGTAGTGAGCATAGCATTGCATAGCATAACATATAGGCATATTGAATTACTATGTTGTATACCTAAAAATAATTAATAAAATTAAAAATGAAATTAAATAAAAATATAAAAAAAGAATACTTTTACCTACTCTAATTTTTTCTTGCTTTTAGTTAATCCCACAAATTGTAGTGTGTTGTATTCTCAATTTAATTTAGTTCAAGGTATTTTTAAATTTCTCTTAAGCTTTCTTTGACCCAGGTATTATTTAATTTAAATATATGGAGATTTTACAACTACATATTTGTCATCAAATTCCATTATTGGTGTGAGGATGTAATTTGTATGATTTCTCTCTTTTTTGAGAGAGAGTGTGCACAAACGCTAGTGGGGGAGGTGCAGAGGCAGAGGGAGAGGAATCTTAAGTAGGCTCCATGCTCAGCACAGAGCCCTATGTGGGGTTCAATCTCACAACTGTGAGATCATGACCTGAGCTGAAATGAAGAGTCGAGTACTTAACCAACTGAGCCACACAAGTGCCCCTGTAAGATTTCTCTTTTTGAAATTTGTTAAAGAGTAATTTATGGCTCTGAATGTGTTCTGTCTTAGTGAATGTTCCACGTATGCTGAAATGAATGTGCTCTGCTGTTGTTGGATGAAGTAGTCTACAAATGCCAATTAAACAGAATTTATTCTTAGTGCTGTTCAGGGCAACTATAGCCTTACTGATTTTTCTGCCTGTTTGATCTATCAATTACTGAAAGAAGGGTCTTAACTTTATAAATAACAGTGGATTCATTTATTCCTATTCTCAGTTCTGTCATATGTTAGGTCACGTATTGTTAGGTAAATATAGGTGTAGGATTTTTATATCTTCTTGGGTAATTGACCTTTTATTATTATAAAATGCTACTCCTTTACTAGTCTCCCTCATTCTGAAGTTGGCTTTTCTGAAATTAATTTTAATTTTTTTTACATTTATTTATTTTTGAGAGACAAAGAGAGAAGAGCACAAGTGGGGGAGGGGCAGACAGAGGATGAGACACAGAACCCAAAGCAGGGTCCAGGCTCTGAGCTGTCAGCACAGAGCCCCACGCAGGGCTCAAACCCATGAACCGTGAGATCATGACCTGAGCTGAAGTTGGACACCTAACCGACTGAGCCACCAAGGCACCCCTGTCTGAAATTAGTTTTGATATAGTGTTATCATATATATTTTTCCTTCTTTGTTTTTAACTCATCTGAGTCTTTTAAGTGCGTTTTTTATAGAAAAAATAATTAGATCTTGTCTATCTTTTAGTCCATGCTGATAATTTTTGTCCTTTCATTTGTATTTTTATATTTTTCACATAAAATGTTATAGATTTGGGTTATTTCCTACTACATTTGTAAAATTTTGTTTGCATTCATTGCATTTGTTCTGTTTTTCCTCATACTTTTTTTTTTTTTGCATTTTCTGGTTTTAATTGAGAATTTTCATATAATTCCATTTTACCTTCTTTTCCTCTCTGTCTTTATTCCTTCTCCTACTCCCTTCCTTTATATAGATACAGGCAAGTCTGTAGAAAAAGTTCCCTCGGTTTTAATTTGTTTGAGGAAATATTTATTTATGATTGTCTTGAAAGATAATCTGGCTACATGTGGAATTAAATGTTGGTGGTGTTTTATTCCTCTGCTGTATTTTAAGTCTATCAATCTACTTTCTCCTTGCCTGCATGATTCTTCAGAAGTCTACTGTAATTACTATCTATGTTCCTTTATAAGTAAGATTTCTTTGTTAGGGGTTAAATTGTGTTCCTCAAAAAGATGTGTTGACATCCTAACTTCTGGTAAGTGTGAGTCTGACCTTATTTGAAAATAGGCTCTTCACATATATAATCAAGTAAAATAAAGTCATTGGAGTGGGCCCAATCCAATATGACTGCTATCCCTGTAAGAGAAGGGATGGAGACAGAGGCACAGGGACAACACCATGACAGAGATTGCAGTGATGTCTACAAGCCAAGGGATACCAGGACAGCTGGCAACACAAGGAGCTAAGAGAAAGTCATGGAACAGATTCTTACCAGGAGCCTCTGCTGACCTCTTGATTTCATTCTTTTAGCTTCCAGAACACTGGGAGAATAAATGTGTTGTTTTAAGCCCTGCTTTGTGGTAGAATAATGGTCAGAGAAATGTACATAAACTTCCTATAGGCAAGGCTTTGTTCTGTTAGTGGTTGTATTTCCATTGTCTAGAATAGTGACTGGCCCATGATAATTGTTAGATAAGCTACTGCTTGAATAAGTGAATAGACAAAAATTACACAGCCTTGATGCTCCTGTGTGACTGACAAGCAGGAACCATTACTGGAACCAATATCCCCTGCTACATAGCTTGCTCAAACACTGACTGTATTTTTCTGTATTTTTGTACAGTTCTGTATTTTTCTTTCTGCTATCAAACACAATAACATAAACCAACATTTTATTTATTAACTTCATCATTTTCCCTTTAACTTTAGCATTTGTCAAAAATACAGATTCTCCTAAAGCATTCCACATAGAATAGTGAATCTAAATCTATAGGGGAAGTCTCCGGGGATTTATACTTTCAAAAGGTACCAGGACTTCTGGGCCAGACATGATGTTATAGACTCCTTGCTCCTATCTGCTGTACCTAACTACAAACCATAGAAATAATGGAATACACACAAAAGAAGAACTCTGAAAGGTGGAAAGAAGAAAGCAAATTGGTTCAGGACAATATAACTAGAGGGACAAGAGAACAAATTGTCTTACTCTCTCGCCCAATACAATAAGGCCACCAGGCTTGAATTTTGTAACCCCAAATCTAGTAACTTAAGACAGCCCCTGCCCCCAGATCAAATGTGAGTCTCACTGACAATATCAGCTGATCCCACTAGCAGGGGTATTAATAGAGAGCACAGCTAACAAAAAATGAACAGTTGAAATGTTTACCTTTCCTGCTACATTTGAGACTACTCTATTCAATCAAAACACACAGGCTGGCATAGGGGGACAGGCAAGAAGAATTACACCATAACAAATGTCAAGTCCATGAAATCTCTTTGTCTAAGACTCCTTTCCTCTATGGAGAAAGAAACTGGTGGCCAGGGGACATTGCAAAGGGAGATTCCATCACAATCGGTGGCAGGCGTGGTTATTGCTATTCAATTTTACAGACTATAGAATAGGTTTCTCTTCTAATTGAGCCAATCAGGGAAAATAGCTTATGTTCCTTCAGTCAGTGCCAAAATGTCCAATGAAGCCTGACTAAAATGACCAGACTGCAAATATAAGTGAATATAGCAAGAATAAGGGAAATTATAAGTTCAATGGTAAAAGACAATCCGTTGAAGCCAACATTAAGATAAATCAGACATTGGAATTATATGGCAAGGATTTTAAATAAGTTAAAATGTTTTAATAAGAGATTATAAATTATTTTCCAAAAAATTAAAGAGACATTTTTATCGAATAAACAGAAGTTAAAATAAATGTAGTGTATCACATTGATTTTCAAATATCGAACCATGCTTGCAACCCAGGAATGAATTCCACTTGATCATAGTGAATGATTCTTTTAATATACTGTTGTATTCTATTTTCTAGTGCTTTGTTGAGAATTTTTACATCCATGTTCACCAAGCATATGGTTGGACTGATTTGAAGGGATACATGCACCCCAATGTTTATAGCAGCATTATCAACAACAGCAAATTATGGAAAGAACCCAAATGTCCATCAAGCGATGAATGGATAAAGAAGTTGTGGTGTGTGTGTGTGTGTGTGTGTATAAAGAATAAAAAAGAATGAAATCTTGCCATTTGCAATGACATGGATGGAACTAAAGATTATAAGTAAGTCAGAGAAAGACAAATATCATATGATTTCACTCATACGGAATATAAGAAACAAAACATGAACATAAGGGGTGGAAAAGAGAGATAAAGGTAAACAGAGAAACAGACTCTTAACTATAGAGAACAAACTGAAGGTTGTTGGAGGGGAGGTAGGTGAGGGGATGAGTTAAATTGGTGATGGGTATTAAGGAGGGCACTTGTTACAAGCACTGGGTGTTATATGTAAGTGATAAATCACTAAAACCCATACCTGAAAATAATATTACACTGTATATAAACTAGTTGGAATTTAAATAAAAACTTGGAAGAAAAAAATGAAAAAGTTAGAGAACCAATTGGTAATCCTAGAATTTACACATAAAATACCAAATCAAAACAAACAAACAAATAAACAAAACAAAAAAACCCACAAACAATGGATGGGCTCAATAATAGAGTGGAGATGACCTGGGACAGAATCAATAAAACTGAAGACAGAACCAAAGAATCCACCCAATTCTTTTTGTTTATTTATTTATTTTTGAGAAATTGAGTAAGGGAGGGGTAGAGAGAGAGACACACAGAGAATCCTGAGCAGGCCCTGTGCTAGCAGTGCAGAGCCTGACACAGGACTTGACCTCACAAATGGTGATATCATGACCTGAGCTGAAAACAAGAGTCAGATGCTTAACCAACTGAGCCACTCAGGCATCCCAAGTTAAAAATCAAAGAGAAAATAAATTTTAAAAAATATTAACAGAGTGTAAAGGATCTATGGGATAATAACAGATGGTTCAATATTTGTGTCATTGAAGTCCCAGAAAGAAATAAATGGTTCTGAAAGAGTATTCCAAGAAATAATGTCAGTAAGCTCCCACATTTGGTGAAATATATAAATTGATAGATTAAAAAAGCTAAGAAAACCTCAAGCAAACTCAACTTAAAGAAATCCATGCCAAAATACATCTTATTTAACTAGGACCAAGAGGAAACCTTAAGACCAATCAGAGAGAAATGACATTACATACAGGGGAACTGCAATCTGAGAACAAGTGGTTTCTCCTCTGAAACCAGGGAGACCAGGAGGAAGTACTTTGGTATTTTCAAATGCTGACTGGCTACTGCAAGTTCTATAGCTGGCGAAACTGTTTTTGTTTTTTCTAGAATGAAGAGAAACTAAAGATTTCCTTGTTCAAAGGAACACTAAAGAAATTTATTTCTAATGGACATTCTCTAAAAGATGGACAAAATGAAATTCTTCAAACATAGAGGAAATGATAAAAGGATCTTGAAACATCAAAAGGAAGAAAAAGCAATAGAAAGAACAGAAATATGAGTACATAAAAAAGGCCAACCTAGGGCACCTAGGTGGCTCAGTGAGTTAATTGCCAACTTCGGCTCAGGCCATGATCTCACGGTTTGTGAGTTCGAGCCCTGCGTCGGGCTCTGTGCTGACAACTCAGAGCCTGGAGCCTGTTTCAGATTCTGTGTCTCCCTCTCTCTGCCCCTTCCCCGCTCGTGCTCTGTCTCTCTCTCTCTCCCTCTCTCAAAAATGAGTAAACATTATTTTTTTAAAGGCCAACTTTTACCTCATAAATTTTAGAAATCATATTTGATGACTAAGTTATAAAACACTTAAATGTTATATGTTACTAGAGATAGGATATTTAAAAGTGGGAGAGGTAAAGGCCCTGAAAAGGAAGCAAAGTTCTACACTTCTTTTGACGTGGTGGATACTTGATATCAGTAGACTGTAATTTATCTATGTGTATTTTAATACTCAGAGCATCACTAACAAAACTGTATAAGGATATGTGCTCCAAAACACCATAAATAAATCAAGATGTAGTCCTAAAAATGTTCAAGTAACTCACAGGAAGGCAGTAAGAGACAGAAGAATGAGAGCTAAAGTAAACATAAAATTACTAATAAAATGACAGAATCAAGCTCTAACATATCAATGGTTGCCTAAATGTTAATTTATAAATAGTAAAATACACCATTAAAAGACAGATATTGTCAGAGCAGACTTTTTAAAAAAAATTACCTGACAAGAAACTGTTTACAGAAAACTTATATGAAATTCAATAACATAGGTGGGTTGAATGTAAGAGAATGAAGAAAGATTTACTGTGCAAACATTATAAAAGTAGGTGAAGTTAATGTATGACAGATAGCACAGTAAGAAAACAACTAGAGATTAAGTAGGACATTTCATAATGATAAGAAAATGTTTTTTCCCCTGGAAAAATATAATGATCTTAAATGTGTATGCCCCAATAAACAACAAAGTCTCAAAATTCATGAAGCAAAACCTATAGAGTTGGAAAAAAATAATAAAAATATTTTCAATTTTTTTAAGGACTTCATCGCCTGCCACTCAGTGACTGATAAAACAGCTAGACACAGAATTACCAAGAATACATAAAACCTGAATCCAAACAACAGTACCTAAATGACAGCTCACAAAATGAATGTTGAAAGATTTTAAATAATGAAATTTATAGAATATGTTCTGACCATAAGACAAACATGAAACCAGTATCAGAGAGATAAAAGGAAAATCTCAAATAACAAATAAAAGAAAAGAAAAAATATAGAACCGAAAGAAAATACATATACAATATATATAATATGAAAGATGTTTCTGAAGTAGTGCTGAGAGGAAATTTATAGCTCAAAATAATTAGGAAGAAAGAAAGTTCTCACATAAAGTTCCTAACTCAAGAAACTAAAAAAGCTAAAGCAAAATGAACCCAAAGTATACAAAGAAGGAGAAAAGAACAAGAAATCAATGAAATTGAAAATAGTTACGTAATAGAGAAAAAATTAATGAAACAAAATGTTGGCTCTTCAAAAAAGATAATTCAATAAAATTGATAAACTTCTAGCAGATAGTCAAAAATAAAAAGAAATAAGAAACAAATCAGCAATATCAAAAATGAAAGAAGATTACTATAAGATGCTGTCCCTATAAAAGAATAATAACACTATAAAAATTTTTGCACTCAATAATTTAGAAGATATGGACAAATTATTCAAACACTATAAACAATCAAAAGACAACTAAGATAGAATAATCTTAAGTCTCTAATTTGAATTCATAATTTAAAATCACCAATCACTGGATAATTATAACATTCAAACGTTTAATACAAATTTTATACTGTCTTTCAGAAAATAGAAGAGGAGGAAATATTTCACATTTTGAGTACACATTATATGAGGTCAGTATCACAAAACCAAAGATTTTTTAAAAAAATAAACCAAAAATTAAAATTTTCTATTAACTTAAACTCAAAGCTCCTCAACAAAAGTATTAGCACATTAAACCTACAAATGTATAGTGGGGCGCCTGAGTGGCTTGGTCAGTTAAGCGTCCGACTTCGGCTCAGGTCATAATCTCACCGTCTGTGAGTTCGAGCCCCGAGTCGGGCTCTGTGCTGACCGCTCAGAGCCTAGAGCCTGTTTCAGATTCTGTGTCTCCCTCTCTCTCTGCCCCTCCCCTGTTCGTGCTCTGTCTCTCTCTGTCTCAAAAATAAATAAACGTTAAAAAAAATTAAAAAACAAAAACAAAAACCTACAAATGTATTGTATTAAATGCCATCACCAAGTAGAATTTATTCTAGGTATGCAAGGATAGTTCAACATTTGGAAAGGTATCCAAAAATCCATCATATAAACAGTCTGAAGCAGACAAAATCATTTGAACATCAATTGATGTATTATAATATATATATGTATATATATGCATTATAATAATGCAATAATATCCATTATTACAATAAAGAAATAGGAAAATTGACTTAACTTCTTTGAAAAGATTTATTTGTATTGAAAAGGAAGGTCTTACCTTAACAGATTGCTTGATAAAACTAAACACTATACATGTACTAACAATAATGCATAAAGTAAAGGACACTGAATGCCAATTAAGCAGCATTCAAAGACTTCTATGCTTCTGAAGAGAGTTAACCAAGAATTTGCAGTAACTCAAATTGCAGAAATTGAACACTTGGGTGAATTTTTACTTACTTAGAAATTCCAACAAGAAAAATGGAAGACTCTATTTGAAATCAACTGTGAGAAGAGCCTTTTTGCCACTGTTTTGAATTATTAGTTTCTCAACAGGAGAAAGTTTTATGTATTAGAGTTAGAGAGTTTTCTTAAATGTTATGAAAGAAAAAAAAATCAATGTTAAGCAAATGATGTCAGCACCTAACTCTTGCAACAGTGAAGTCTCTAATGATTTATTCATGTGTGGTTCCAAATTTGCTAATAATAAATGACATCACCACATTGGAGAAAAATGATATTCCCATTTCTCATCCACTTAATGTAAGAAAAATTCAAGGAAAGAAGGGGCTAAGTAACATGCAACAGCCACAAAAGTAGAGACCAAAAGCAGCAGAAATTAACCTAAAGCAATAGTGAATGCACACGATCACTAAGTGTTTATATTTCTATTATTATTTGTCAAAACAAAACAATTTTTGGAAGAGTGTCTTTCATTTGGATGGGAGAAGATTGTGAAAACATACTGTGACTTTCCTTTGGGGGAGAAAAAAAAATGAATGGATATCTCACAGGGGTTAGACCCTTTTATTTTTGGCCTCTTCTTGCTCAACTCTTTCCTAAATTCAACAGGAAAATTAGCCCGGTGTCAGTGCCAAGGAGGAATTCAATCTGACATTTTGTGACTAAATTTATAATCGTATAATACAAGACTGAAAGAAAAATGTGACATTATAACTGACAAAAGATTAACTAACTAACAGATTTCTATTAGGTCAGCAGGGGAAAAAAATGTGTGAAGATGCAAGCATATACAACTACATTCTATGTATCGGAGGCAAACAGCCTACCCAAGTGTTTTTCTCTTTATCAGTATAAAATTGCTACAGAACTAAATGATTTGCAGCTATTATTACAAATCAATTCATACTATATCATTACTTACACAATGGTGATAGATGGCTATGAAATGACTTTAAACATACAAATGGAACAAGACCATAGCTAAAACTACAAAATACATATTTGAATATTTTTTATCACAATGTCATTTTTATGGAACTTCAAAACTATACTGAGGTATCAAAAGCAGCTAGAGAAGTCTGGTGATACTACATAATTTGTTCATTGTTCATATTTTGTAGTTCAGATCACCCTGAGTGTATATTATGGATTAGATAATTATAAATTGCTATTTTATCTATTTAATAATTTTTAATGAATTGAGTATTATAAAGAAAACTACGACAAAGAATTTCCAAACAATGTGTAAAGTACCGAATTGTAACTTTGTATAATTTTGCTCAATGGCTAAGGAGAGAGAGTGTTTCAAATTAAAGCATTAAACCATAGCGTGCAATATTTATTATCTAAAAATATAAAGCCTTGGATTCTAATAGAATAGATGAGAAATGACACCTTGAGCTTTAAACTAGCTTCCACACAACAGCAAGTCACACAGAGATGCTTGACCTATTGTCTTATGCATTTGGGCAAGTTTTATACTTAGCTCACTACATCCATTATTTATTATTGTTATTATTGGTAGACTTGAGTAAATACATTTACTCCATCCTTAGCTTTTTCTTGGCTGTAGAGGCATAAATATTTAAAGTATAAAATACATAAGCTTTAAGGCTGCCATAAGTCCACAGCATAAATTACAAAATACGTTTCTGTCACTGAACACCTAGTTCTTTACGTCCATTAAAATTTACTGTTCATCTTAGACATTTTTATTTATAAGCTCTCGACTTAGGCAAAAAAGATATATTAAAGAAGAATGATAAAAAGGAATTCGTATGAGAAATATATAAAATATGAACACATTATATATTTACTTTTTAAAAGGAAGAAAAGAGAAGATAAGGAAGTATATAACCAATTGAGCATTAAGGCAGTATTCAATGTGGGTAACTCATACAGTATTCATGCTATGAAATTATACTTTTGGAGAAGCTTAATAGTTCTCGGGATAAAATGTGGGATAAATATTGTTGAAGAATATACCCATCTTGGCATTTTGAAATAACTTGATGAAACATACAAATTATTAAATTCATGTACATATTTATGTCAATTTCTGAACTTTTTATTCTCTCATTAATTTTTTGTTCTTATTTAGTGATTATGTGTGGCTGGGTTTCCAAGTATATTTCTTACTGCAACTGAGCAGATATTGCTGGTGTCCTGGATTGTATTTCTTTCCACAGTATCAGTCTGCCCTTTCTTGAGCAAAGAACTTGAGCAGTTCTGTCCAATTATCATGAAGTCCTGGAGGAAACAAGCTTACATGGACCACAACATCCTTGAAAATGGAAACCTATATTAGCTTTTCCTCTTTACCCATCCCCTTTCCCAATTCCTTTACCATTATTGCCTGGAATTGCCTTCCAAATAAAATACTTGGAACCAAGTCCTTGTCTTAGGCTCAGTTTTGTGGGAAACTCCAAATAAAACACTCTTTTTGTCTCCTTATAGAAACTAACAAATCGATAGATTTAAGGTCTAGTTGAATAGAATACTCTCACTTGTGTTAACTAGTAGGTTTCCTCTGTCTTCATTATCTTGATATCTGTATCATTAGCTACTCCTCTACCAACCAACATGGAGAGCTTCTTTCTCTCAGTTTCCTTTTTCTATCCTTAACTGCTTTTTACTGTCTCACCTGTTACTGGAGTGGTTATTAATGCTCAGTCCCCAGCTTTCTTTCATTAAATCATTTGCTTTAAGAATCCAATTTATTCTGAGGAAAGGAGAGAGGAAAGGAAATCCCTAACTGGTCTGTTTTCACCTTGTCTCACTCTATTTTTTCCTTACAGCAACCAAAGTGATTTATTTAAATTACGTATATATAGTTATGCTGATCTTTTCAAAATATTTGTATATTTTTCAACTTTGCTGACTTCCTTATTTAGTTGTACTCTCACAGAATACTATACTTTTTTTAAAGTTTATTTTATTTTTCAGAGAGAGCACAAGCGGGGCAGGGGCAGAGAGAAAGGGAGACAGAGGATCCGAAGCAGGCTCTGCACTGACAGCAGTTAGCCCAATGTGGGCCTCAAGCTCAGGAACTGTGACGTCATGACTGAGCCAAAGTCAGAGGCTCAGACAACTGAGCTACCAAGGCACTCCAATACTATACTTCTTTAAGTAAAATGTAGGATGGTTTAAATCACGATTTGACCAACTATTCATTTAATGATTTTCTTTCCTATTGAACAAGGGGTTACATAAAAATAGTTTAAGCATGTTAACAATGAGACAATCATTGATTCTAAAGGTTCAAAAGATAAAGTTATTGTAATCCTTTGCATGGCACAAATCATTAAAAATGTTACACAAACACAATAAAGCACTTCAGGCAATCTGCTGAATATCTTAAATCTTGTTTAAATCTTACAACAATGTTTTGAAGTGTTCACTCCACTGGAAGCTCCAACAGGCTAGGGTTTATTCTCTTCTTGTACCTTACAGCATCATCGGTCATAAGTTGAGAAGAGGGACTTCATAAATATTGGTTGAAACAAAAAGCATGAGCTAGATAATGTATTACTATTGTTGCTGCCCCAAGAAAGGCAGAAACTAACTCCAAAAGTTTATTTGAATTGGAGGTTGAGACTAATGATTACAAATACACCCAGGGAGCAGGAATGGACTTCTTATTATTTACATAATAAGGCTTTCTGAGGAGTGCAGGTTGGAAATGGCTGGAGGGAGGCAGAATGAGTTGGTTGGGACTTTACAATGGCTGTGGAGTGAAAAAAGAGAAAGGTTCCTGTGCACTGGCTGGATGTTTGTGAGGTCTGAACATAACACCAGGGCTAAGGAAGGGAGTTCACTGGCTCTCTTGTTAGTTGACCAACTTGTAGAAGAAGTGGGGAGAAGGGGCTTGAAAGCTGTCAGAATGTTTATTACAAAATGGATACTAAATAACATTTCTAACACTTTGTCACTGTAATGTAGGTAAATGTTTTTGTTACATTAAAAGAAAAAAAATGCTTAGTTGTGGTGAGGTCAAATAACTTGAAGATAGCTACACTGTGAATGGGTAGGTTTGCAGGCACTGATTCAGGTCACATAACTCTAAAGCCCATAGTTTTTTAACAAACGTGCTATCCTGATAAGCAATTGAGATGGCATTATATTACTCTTCACATCTATTTTACATTTCAGAGAATTTTGAAGGATGGAAGCAAATGAAGATGGTGACAAGAGAACACTAGGATAAATGGAGAAAGTATTAAGTAAAGTTGCAAGCTAATCTCACAAGGAAAAGTGAGCAAATAAATGATGTTAAATACATTGCAGAAGACAGTGTTTTCTCTTTAAGAAAGCAGTTTATTTTACTTGAAAGAGAAAACAGGCTTTTTGTTTAATTCAATCTATTAAACACTCATATTAACTACTGTCTCCTATTTGAACCCCATCAAAATACCACGAAGCAGTATTAAAAGATATATCCACAAGATCAAAGATTACAACACTGTATATGAAGCAGCAAAAGTTTGGAATCTGGAAAGGATATCATCTAATTTAGTCCATCATGGAGAATTGAAACAGTCTGCAGAGAAAAATCATGTAGCTAGCAAATTCTCCCTGCAGAGCCTACAAATATGAGGAATATGAGGCATCAGGTTTCTCTCAGGTGGTTTTCTTGGCTGGAGTGAAAAAACAGGAGGAATGGCACAAAATCTGACTAAGGATTCGTTTGACACCTCATCCTTGCTCCAAATTTATTTGCCCAGAGGGCTTTCCAAATCACCTCACCAAACTCACTCCGCCTGCCTCTACATGACTTCATTATGGCTTTCTGGGACAAACTTAATCAGAGAGTATCTGCATTCCAGGCAAGCTGAAAATGAAGATACTACTTAAAACCAGAGTGATTAAAAGAAACTATTTACCAAATGCTTTTCCTCTGGTAGTCTTCGAGAACAGCATTAACCAGGATTTTACTGTTTGAGGAGTTTGAAAGAGTCCTCTCTGCTCTTGGAGGAAGTGGTCAGCACAAGAGAAAAGACAGCCAGATCTCAGTATTTGGCCAACCACATCATCCTCACATTAAAGCACATACCCTGGCAACCATATTTCCTGCACATGAAGTTTCTAATCACCTTTTCACTCTCTAATGCAAAGAAATTAAAACCTCAGACACATTTGAAGAATGCCTTTGACTAAAAATTTAAAAATAAGAAAACTTTAAAACTCAAGATACACACCATTCAGGGAGAATATAAATATAAAATTTGAAAACAATAGTATTACTACCAAAACGAAATCAGAGAAAACATTCTGTTCATGAAATATTACTAGGGAAAAAAGGAAAACAATAAAACAAAAGCAATTTCAAAACTATACCACAGAGATGTAAAACATAAGCAAAATTTGGGGCACCTGGCTGGCTCAGTTGATGGAGGATGAGACTCTTGATCTCAGTGTCATGAGTTCAAGCCTCAAGTTTGGTGCAGAGATTATTGAAAAATAAGATATTTAAAAAAAATAAGAAAAATTTTAACAATAATGGAACTGTTGAAAGAGTCAACTGAGAACTCACAGAGTGGAATAAAAAGATACAGAGCTTCTGATTTCTGGTTCCATATGTAAGGAGCTTGGAAACCACAACCTCATTATAACAAGTAAAAAGTTAAAGGGACTGAAAAATCAACAACTCTTCTTAGATCCATGAGCGGAAGACATAGGGCAAACTGCTTCTTCCCAGAACAGAGAGAACTAAGCAAGCAGGGAGTCTTGGCTTACCTTAGCAGAGATTCAAAGGCAGGAAACACCACAGACAAAAGTGCAAAGGAAGGAAAATCTGAACTGTAATTGATGAATTGCTAGAGGCTCAATGCAGACAACTTTGAGAGTTAAAATTTTCAAGGAGATCCAGTCATAGGGGGCTCCACAATATTGTAAGCTTTAGCTTCAGGATCTTGACCAGTTTCCCACATTAAGTATTTGACAAAGAAGGAAAACAATATAGGTAAGAAACTCAAGTCTAAATAAAAAAAAAAAGCATCAAAGAAGGAAAAGTGAAGGTAAGATAAAAACATATTTTTCTTATTTTTAAAATGTTTATTTATTTATTTTGAGAGAGAGAGATTGAGCAGGGGTGGGGCAGAAAGAGAGGGAGAGAGAGAATCCCAAGCAGCCTCTGTGCTGTCAGCATAGAGCCTGATGCAGGGCTTGAACTCACAAACCATGAGATCATGACCTGAGCTGAAACCAAGAGTCAGAGGCTCAACCAGCTGTGCCACCCAGATGCCCTTATTTTTCTTACTTTTAATTGATCTGAAAGATAACAGTTTGTTCAAAATAATAATACCAACAATATATTTGATTATGAACACTCATTGTGTGTGTGTGTATGTATATATGTGTGTGTGTGTGTGTGTGTGTGCGCACGTATGCTTATGTATGCTTATAAACAAGTGAAATGAATGATAGCAATGATACAAGGGATTAAGGGGAGTAATAAATATTATTTGGTTTTTATAAAGTAGTCACACTACTCATAAAATAACATAGTGTTATTTGAAAGTGAACTCAGATTAGCTATAAATGTTGTCTATAAGAAATTCATTTTAGGAGTGCCTGGGTGGCTCAGTCAGTTAAGTGTCCAGCTTTTGAGTTAAACTCAGGTCATGATTTCATGGTTTATGGGTTTGAGCCCTGTGTTGGGCTCCAGGATGACAGCTCAGGGCCTGCTTGGGATTCTCTCTCTCCCTCTCTCTCCTGCTCCTCCCCCATCCGTGCTTGCTCTCTCTGTCTCTCTCTCAAAATAAATGAATAAAAACTTAAAAAAAGAAACCCACTTTAAATATATAATTACATAACCTTTAATTTAGATACATTAAATTACGTATATTTAATTTATATATACATTAAAAGTAAATGGATGGAGTATATATATATACATGCATATTTATTTGCTATTGTAAATATTTCTCCAAAAGAGAGATACAAATGGCCAACAGGAATATGAAAAGATGTTGAACATCAATAATCAGGAAAATAAAAATGAAAACCACATTAAAATAGACTTTGTACTTGCTAGTGTGACTATTATAAAAAAACAAAAGCTAACAAATGCTGTTGAGGATGTGGAAGAAAGGGAACCCTTGTAAACTTTTGATGAGAATGTATATTGGTAAAGCGAATAAGGAAAACAGTATGAAGACTGCTCAAAAAATTAAAAATAAAACTATCACATGACCCACCATTTCTACTTCAGGGTATTTCTGTTAAAGGAAATGAAATAATGATCTTGAAGATATATCTGAACTTTCATATTCATTGCAGTATTATTCACAATGGCCAAGATATGGCAATTATCTAAGTGCCCATTGATGGATGAATGAAATATATATATATATATATGTTTATATATATAATGGAATATTATTCAGACATAGAGAAGAAGAAAATCCTTCCATATGTGACAACATGAGTGGACCATGAGAGCATTATGCTAAGTGAAATAGGCCAGACTGAGAAAAATAAGTACTATATGATTTAGCGGTATGTGGAATCTTAAAAAAAACAAAAAGTCAAACTCAAAGATAGTGAAATGTTGGTTGCAGTAGCTGGGAGGTGGGAGAAATGAGGAACTGCAAATCAGAGCACAAACTATCAATTATAATGTACAGCATTATATTATAATAATATTATAATAAGCATTATAATACAGCATTATAATAAAAGTATTAACAATACTTTTTTTGTAGACTTGAAATATGCTGAGGGTAGATCTTAAGTATTCTAATAACATACACAAAAAGGTGATTTTGTGAGGTGGCAAGGTGTTAAGTAACTTTATAGTAGTACTCAGTTAACAGTTTATATATGTTTAATATCACGTTGTATACTCATTGTACACTAAAACATAATGTAATATGTCAATTATATCTCAATAAACCTGGGTGAGGGAAGAGAAGAACTCAGACCTCGAATAGCCAACACAATACTAAAAAAGAACATAGTTGGATGCTACCCAAATTCAAAGCCAGTTATAAAGCCAAAGTAATAATTTAAAAAAAAAATGTGGTAATGGCCAAAGAATAGACAAATGGATCAATGGAATCGAATAGAATAAATACTATCAGCTGATCTTGACAAAGGAACAAAGGCAATACAATGGATGAAAATCATCTCTTTAACAAATGGTGTGGTAACAACTGGACATTCACAAGCCAAAAACTGAACCTAGATACAAGTCTTCCATCCTCACAAGTAACTCAAAATAGATTGTAGACCTAAATGTAAAATACAAAACTGTAAAACTTCTAAAAAATAACATGTGAGGAAATCTACATGTCCCTGGGCCTAGTGATATCTGTTTAGATATAGTACCAAACACATTTTGATCCATTAAAGAAATAATTGATAACCTGGACTTCATTAATATTAAAAACTTCTGGTCTGCAAAAACAGTGTCACAAAAATAAGAGGAAGGCCACAGATTGGAAGAAAACATTTGCAAAAGATACATCTGACAAAGAACTGTTAACCAAAATATGCAGAGGACTCTGAAAACTCAACAATAAAAAAAATAATAACATGATTAAAAATGGGCCACAGGCCTTAACAGACACCTTATCAAATAAGATGCACAGACTGCAAATAATCACACAAAAAATACTAGATATCATATGTCATCAGGAAAAGGCAAATTAAAATAATGAGATACCACTACTTACCTATTAAAATGGCCAAAATGGGGGCGCCTGGGTGGCTCAGTCGGTTGAGCATCCGACTTCGGCTCAGGTCATGATCTCATAGTTCGTGGGTTCGAGCCCCGCGTCGGGCTCTGTGCTGACAGCTCAGAGCCTGGAGCCTGCTTCACATTCTGTGTCTCCCTCTCTCTCTGCCCCTTCCCTGCTCATGCTGTGTCTCTCTGTCTCAAAAATAAATAAACATTAAAAAAAATTAAAAAAAAATAAATTAAATAAAATGGCCAAAATGCAGAACACTGCCAAGTCCAAATGTTGGCAAGAATATGTGGTGATAGGAATCCTCATTCATTGCTGGAGGAAATGCAAAATGATATAGCCACCTTGCAGGTAGTTTGGTGGTTTCTGACAAAATTAAACATACAATTTAGTAATAGTCTTCCTTGGTATTTACTCACAGGAGTCAAAAACTGTGTCTACACAAATCCCCACAGACCAATGCTTGTGGCAATTTTATTCATAATTGCCCAAACTGGAAACAACCGAAATGTCCTTCAGAAAGTGAACGAATAAATAAGCTGTGGCATATCCAGACAATGCAATATTAATCAAAGGTAAAAATGAAATGAGCTATCAAATCACGAAAAAACATGAAAGAAATGTAAGTGCATATTACCATGTAAAAGATGCCATTGGAATAGGCTACATACTACATGATTCCAACTTCTGTGACATTCTGGAAAAAGCAAAGCTATGGAGACTAAAAAGTTCAGTGGTTTCCAGGGATGGTGGTGGAGAAGAAGATGAACACATAGGTATTGCACAAAGTTCTCAGTATACTATTATAATGAATGATGGAATATTTCATACATTTGTCCCAACCCACAGAATATACACACCCAGAGTGAACCCTAAGGTAAACTAGGAACTTTGGTTAACTATCATATTTCAATGTAGGTTTATCCTTTTTAAAAAAAAATTCATCATTTTGATTGATGTACTATTTCTGAGTGGTACTGATAATAAGGGAAGCTACCTATGTGTGAAAGCATAGCCTCATTGTGTTGTAAACTTAAAACTGCTTTGAAAAATAAAATATCTTAAGAAAAAAAGATTGAAAAGGTAACAAAAAGGTAAATAAAATAAAATCATAACATTATTCTTGCAATGTATATTTGAATAATATGAACTCTACAAAGGGAGAATGATAAAAAGATTCAAAATGGAGAAAAAATTAAAATTCCTATGTACTCCTCCTCAGAGTCCATGGTATGTTCAATTTATATTGGAACACCCTTAGTGTGGTAAAAAGACGTGGAGAAAGGGAACTAGTTTACAATATTGAAATTCAGTCTGTTTTTTTTCTATCTGATCTTCAGGCTGTGACCTTCACCAGTGTTTTTCCAGTGGTATAGCCAAGTTTTTCTTCTATAGACTTATTCATTTCTCTGGTTTCATGTTCTCAACATGTTTTTTTGATCTTTAACCATTGTTTACTTCATCTCCCCCAATCTTAGGTGAAACAAAAGGACTGAATGGGCTTGCCATGGGAGAAACTCCCTTTCTTCAGCTTGGATAAGTTTCTGGCAATTACCTTTAATTGGAGAATAGGTTGTTTTTTAATAGAGAATGTTCTGGGTGTATATCATAATGGTTACTTTCCCTTCCTCCTGCCAGATTCAATAGAGAATCTTTCTTAATCTTCTCCAAGAACCTTATGGGTTCTCTGGAGGTAAAGCCATGAAAGGGTGAAAAGCCTTCTCAAACTGTGACCTGCCCCCTCCTCAAGGAATTTTTCACCCTCTGGTTGTCCCCACTCAGCCTCTGTAATTCATCAAAATGACCACCTATCAATTGTTTATATCAATTTATGCCCCTCAGGAGATTATTTTCCAGGTCAACATGTCTCAACTGTGTCTCTAACGTGACTGTCTTTTCAGATTTCAAGGTAGCAGTTTCTCTCTAACCATTGTTGAAGGTTGGAGTTATCCGATGAGTCCAAGAAAAAGTCATCAATTTCAGTTTGCCCTTTTTTGTGTGTGTATGTGTTGTAAGATTGGGATATTGACTTCTGTTAAAATAAAATAAACTGAGCTACAATCAAATTTTCAAGAATTTATTTAAGTATACGTTCATTTGAGTTGGGTAGCTCCAAACCTACACTGGATAGGTGCAATTCCACTCACAGGAGTTAGGGTAGAGGCTTTTACAGAGAAGATGTGAAAAAGCAAGGACTTTATGTACTTGGTTGTTCTTAAGTTTCATTTTCTCATCTTCAAGTGCATTGACCCGTTGCTTAGGTTTTAGTTTGCTACAGAGACTACCAAGGTGTCAGAGCCATCTCAGTCTAATAGCCTCCTTGTTAAATTAACTTGAACACTCCAAGCTCTTTAAACTTCACAGATAAAGTCCTCTACATTGTTATTTAAAACATTTAATTGAGCTTTATTACATAATATTTATATTTTTCTTTAGCAAAATGAGGGTTTTTTAAATTTTTTTAATGTTTATTTATTTTTGAGAGAGAGAAACATAGCACAAGTGGGGAAGGGCTAGAGAGAATTTGAAGCAGGCTCCAGGCTTGGAGCTGTCAGCACAGAGCCCGATATGGGGCTTGAACTCACAAACTGCGAGATCATGATCTAAGCCTAAGTCAGACATGCAACCGACTGAGCCACCCAGGTGCTCCACAAAATGAGTTTTAGGCATATATTTTGTTAAGTGTTCTTATGAAGTATAGTAGACATTTATGTTTTATTCTCCTCATATAGTATACCTACTTATGTAATATTATAAATTAAGAAATTAAGACATGTAAATGCCTCTACTATTTTATTATCAACATTATCTTGTCAAGATCTATTGCCATAAAAATCTAAACTAGGAATAGGGAAAGGATTCTCTGAATCCCATAGGATGTTTATATGAATGGATATTGCAAGAACTATTCTTCGTCTTAAAATGAATGGAATGCACCTTAAATGCATGTATTAATTGTAGCCAAATATAAATCAGAACAGAATAATACCATGTAAATGTTTTCATTTAACTTCATAAAATGTGAAGACAATCTAAAGAGCTAAAGTAAATCTAAATAATGAAGAACACTTATTCCCTAAATGCCGAACATACTGTATTACAGTAAGAAAGAATCATTTTTGTTACTAAATAACTAATGATACTGTCTGAAATAATAAATTTCCAAGAAAACTCATCTTTCTCTTTTCAAATTAAGCATCAAGGGAAATGCAGTTAAATCAAAGCATTTATTACATTTGTTTAAACATTCATAATAGACCACAGATGGTTTAAAAACATCAGACCATTTACAAGTGTTCTATTTTACTAATTAGTAAATAAAAAACAAGAAAAATTATGCTATGTTCAGTTAACAGTAGATTTGCCTATTCATGAACATGTCAAAAAACAGTTTAACTAATTTAGATGAGAACAATTAAATACTTATGACGATTATATATCAACAATTGTTCCTTAAACATGAATTATTATATTTGATCAGCACTTTATTATGCAATTTTATTAAACTGAAGTTTGCATATTTTCAATATATGATAATTGGGGCAGAAGTTAAGGTCTAGATTTTCATTGAACTATTTGTGAACACATATTTGAGTGACACGGAAAGTGAACAAAATGCTTTAATTAATATCACATTCTGCTTAAATAAAACCATTAATAGGTAAATGGAAATTATAGCAAGTGAATGGCTCATTCTTTGCAAAATAAAGCAGCGCAATTCAAGCTATTAAAAACAATACCTATGTTTACTTTGTGTGTGTGTGGTATTTTCTGTTTACCTTTTGCTGTTCTTATAAATATTGCCCAGACAGAACTACCATAGGCATGGAGAAGCACATAAATATGGAGAATACTAATATATGCCAAGAAGCATTCACTGTTTGCTCAAAGAAGATTCAGATAGACGAGGTAAAATATGTATGAATAAATAAAAAACAAGAGTCAAGCAATCTTAGAGGTATGTATGCAGTTTGGTTTAAAAATAAATATAGGTATTATTAAAGTATAAATAAAAAGAATTATGTAAAAATGTTGCAAATGGCATTTGGAAACAGGAATGTACATTTGAGTCTATAGTTTTCTTCACTTGACTTTAAGCTGTCTGTAGACTGATATAATTGTAGCTTTTTAGTGGAGATTTTGGAATTAAAGACATTTTAGGGCTCTTCAGACTTCACAAAATCATATCCTTAAACTCTAGGAGTCTTTCTGACTATCAAATATTGAATATTGAATGTTTACATTCATATTCAACATTACCAGTAGTTACACTGTAAATAAAATTGATCAAGCCCAGAACTGCAGGTAATGAGTAGAAAACGATAGCATGGAGAGGTAACTGAATGGAAGAAGAATAGAATTAAAATTCTAATTAACAAAATGAGAGATACTCAAGAAGGCAAAGCATCCTCAAATCAAGAAAGGATGCTTGCAGAAAGACGCTCAGAGAAAAAGTAAACACTGTTGAAGTTAAGAAACACTGTTGAAGTTTGAACTGGGTTTTCAGAATAAAATCCAATAGGGATTTTTGAAGAAAAAGTTAAATCTACAATATGTATATTAAAAAAAAATTAAAAGTCAAAGTATATGAGTAAAACAAATTGGAGAAGCTCTCTGAAGGAGAAGCCAAGATGGTGGAACAGCATGGAAGTTTTTTGTGTGCCTGGTGTCCATGAAATACAGGCAGACCAACACTAAACCATCCTATACACCTAGAAAACCGATTGGAGGATTAACACAACAATCTGCACAATGTGAACCACAGAATTCAGCAGGTACACGGCGCGGAGGGGTGAACTTGAGGAGCGAGAAGGAGCAGGAAGAGAGGTGTTTTTGCAAGTGGAGAGATGACGGAGACTGGGCAGGGGGAGAATATGGGAAAAGCACCCCTCCCCAAAAGCAGCTGGAGGGAAAGTGGAAAATTGGAAACAGCCGCAGGGACTAAACTAAAAAGGGAGAAAGGTGAGGGTTTAAATTAAAGTCCATTAAGACTGTAAACATGGGGAGCGCAAAGGCTGCAACTCCACAGCTCCATACCTGGCAGTGTTCTGGTGGGAAGGGCGAATCCCCAGGAGCAGAGTAGGCTCCAGGAGGTTCTTGGGCCACACGGGGAAAAGCAGTTCCACTGCTGGAAGGACTGTTGGAGCCACCTGGTCCCAGCAGACCCCAGAAAACGGCTACATTCGCTGGTGCTGGAACAAGGTCGTTAAGTGCGAAGCCTGGTGACAGATGTGTGTTGTGATTTTCCATAATCCCCGAAAAGCTGCTTCTACACTATCTTGCGAACTTTTTCTGGGGTGGACTGGTACCTGGCCATAGTCTCGGGGCACTGGCAGCAGCAGGGTCCTGCAAACGTTCCTGGGTGCAGCCGGCAGCCGGCCATTGCTCAGTGAGACCATTTTGCAGAGGGGCGCAACAGGACAAAGCCGCAGTCCTTCAGAAGTAAGGGAGCCGGGAAAACAGCCGCATCTGAGACAAAACTCTGGAGAGAGGTACTGCCTGGGTCTTGGTCACGGACAGTGAAGAAGCGGGGAGTGGATGAAAGCCGAAGACAGAGGACAGGTGCGCGATTGCTGATCAGGGAGAACAGAGTTCCTTCCAATACTAGAGACTGGATACCTGGGTGACGTCATTTTCACCATTACTGAACATGTACATACGCAACTACAAGTGCGGCAACACCCCACCCCAGTAGGCTAGCAGCTTCATCTAGTGGAGAACAGAGCCATTACACTGAGCCCCGCCCAACTGGGCCAACCTCACTCTTTAAAAACACCAGTCTCACCGCCTACTTACTTTATGGACTATAAAGTGCTTCATAGTCTGACTTCTAGGGAAAAATGAAGTAATTTCAGTCTTATTTCAATCCGGTAGCAGGTCCATCTATCCAATTTTCTTTCTTTCTTTTTTTCTGTTTTTCACTACTTTTTCTTGAATACAGAAAGAGAAAAAAATCATTTTTCTTTTCAATTTTTATTAAAAGTATTTTTCTTTACTTTTTTTTACTATATTTTTATTTTTTTGAAAACTTTTTCAAATTCTATTTTATTTCCATCATTTTAGTCTACTTCAGTGTATTCACCTTTTCAAATTTTCAAACGATTTCCTTTTTTTCTTTCTTTTTTTCTCTTTTTCATTTCTTTTCTTTTTCTTGAATGCAGAAAGAGAAAAACTTCATTTTTACTTTCAATTTCTATTAAAACTATTTTTCTTTAGTTCTTTACTATGTTTTTTGTTTTTATGTAAATTTTTTCAAATTCTATTTTACTTCCATCATTTTATTTTAGTCTACTACAGTGTATTCACTTTTTCAAATTTTCAAATGATTTCCCTTTTTTCTTTTTTTAAACTTTTTCTCTTTTTCATTTCTTTTTCTTGAATACAGAAAAAGAAAAAATTCATATTTATTTTTAATTTTTATTAAAAATATTTTTCATGGGGCGCCTGACTGGCTCAGTTGTTTGAGCGTCCGACTTCGGCTCAGGTCATGATCTCACAGTTTGTGGGTTCAAGCCCCACATCAGACTCTGTGTTGACCACTTGCTCAGAGCCTGGAGACTGCTTCATATTTTGTGTTTCCTTCTCTCTCTGCCCCTCCCTCGCTCATGTTTGTCTCACTCTGTTTCTCAAAAATAAATAAATGTAAAAAATTTTTTTTTAATTTTTAAATTTTTTTCTACTTTATTCTTTACTTTTGTGTATATTTTTTCAAATTCTATTTTACTCCCATCATCTCATTTTAGTCTACTTCAGTGTATTCATTTTTTCAAATTCTCAAATGATTTCCTTTTTTTCTCTCCCCCCTCTTTTTTCTCTAATCTGTAAACCACTTTCAACACCGAAACCAAAACACACTTAAGATTCTAGCATCATTTATTCTATTTGTGTGTGTGTTTAATTTTTAAATTTTAATATTTTTTAATTTTAATTTTTTTAATTTTAATTTTTCTATCTCATTAATTCCTTTTCTCCCTTGAAAAAGACAAAACGAAATAAGTCACCTGAAAAGAAAGAGAATGAAGAAACGACAGCCAGGGATTTAACCAACACATATACAAGCAAGATATCTGAACCAGAATTTAGAATCACGATAATAAGAATACTAGCTGGAGTCAAAAATAGATTAGAATCCCTTTCTGCAGAGTAAAAAGAAGTAAAAAATAGAATGAAATTAAAAATGCTATAACTGAGCTGCAATCACAGATGGATGCAGCAGCAGCAAGGATGGATGAGGCACAACAGAGAATCAGCGATACAGAGGACAAATTGGGGAGAATAACAAACCAGAAAAAAAGAGGGAGATTAAGGCAAAAGAGCATGATTTGAGAATTAGAGAAGTCAGTGACTCATTAAAAAGGAACAACATCAGATTCATAGGGGTCCCAGAAGAGGAAGAGAGAGAAATAAGGATAGAAGGGTTATGTGAACAAATCATAGCAGAAAAATTTCCTAACTTGGGGAAAGACACAGACATCAAAATCCAGGAAGCACAGAGGACCACCATTAGTTTCAACAAAAATCAGCCATCAACAAGGTATATCATAGTCAAATTCACAAAATACTCAAGGAAGGAGAGAATCATGAAAGCAGCGAGGGAAAAAAAGTCCCTAACCTATAAGGGAAGACAGATCAGGTTTGCAGCAGACCTATCCACAGAAACTTGGCAGGCCAGAAAAGAGTGGCGGGATATATTCAGTGTGCTGAATCAGAAAAATATGCAGCCAAGAATTCTTTATCCAACAAGGCTGTCATTCAAAATAGAAGGAGAGATAAAAAGTTTCCCAGATAAACAAATATTAAAGGAGTTTGTGACCACTAAACCAGCCCCTGCAAGAAATTTTAAGGGGGATTCTCTGAGGGGAGAAAAGATGAAAATATATATATCAAAAGCAACAAAGATTAGAAAGAACCAGAGACTCCAACTCTACAAGCATCATAATGGCAATAAATTCATATCTTTCAGTACTCACTCTAAATGTCAATGGACTCAATGCTCCAGTCAAAAGACATAGAGTAACAGGATGGATAAGAAAACAGGATCCATCTATATGCTGTTTACAAGAGACCCACTTTAGACCTGAAGACACCTTCAGATTGAAAATAAGGGGATGGAGAGCCATCTATCATGCTAATGGTCAACAAAAGAAAGCCGGAGTAGCCATACTTATATAAGACAATCTAGACTTTCAAATAAAGACTGTATCAGATGCAGAAGGGCATTATATCATAATCAAGGGGTCTCTCCACCAAGAAGACCTAACAATTGTAAACATTTATGCACCAAATGTGGAAGCACCCAAAAATATAAATCAATTAATCACAAACATAAAGAAACTCATCGGTAGTAATACCATAATAGTAGGAGACTTCAACACCCCACTCACAGCAACAGACAGATCATCTAATCAAAAAATCAACAAGGAAACAATGGCTTTGAATGACACACTGGACCAGATGGACTTAACAGATATATTCAGAACATTTCATCTTAAAGCAGCAGAATATACATTCTTCTCCAGTGCACATGGAACGTTCTCCAGAATACACCATATACTGGGACAACAATCAGCCCTAAGTAAGTACAAAAAGATCAAGATCATACCGTGCATATATTCAGACCACAACCCTATGAAACTTGAAATCAACCACAAGAACAAATGTGGAAAGATAACAAATACTTGGAGACTGAAGAACATCCTACTAAAGAATGAATGGGCTAACCAAGCAGTTAAAGAGGAAATTAAAAAGTATATGGAAGTCAATGAAAATGATAACACCACAACCCAAAACCTCAGGGATGCAGCAAAGGCAGTCATAAGAGGAAAGTATATAGCAATCCAGGCCTTCCTAAAGAAGGAAGAAAGATCTCAGATACACAACCTAGCCTTACACTGTAAGGAGCTGGAAAAAGAATAGCAAATAAACCCCCAAACCAGCAGAAGACAGGAAATAATAAAGATTAGAGCAGAAATTAATGCTATTGAAACCAAAACAAACAAACAAACAAACAAACAAAAAAAAAACAGTAGAACAGATCAATGAAACAAGAAGCTGGTTCTTTGAAAGAATTAACAAAATTGATAAACCACTAGCCAGTTTGATCAAAAAGAAAAAGGAAAGGACCCAAATAAATAAAATCAAAAATGAAAGAGGAGAGATCACAACCAACACAGCAGAAATAAAAACAATAATAAGAGAATATTATGAGCAATTACATGCCAATACAATGGGCAATCTGGAAGAAATGGACGAATTCTTAGAAACGTATACACTATCAAAACTGAAACAGGAAGAAAGAGAAAATTTGAACAGACCCATAACCAGTAAGGAAATCAAATTAGTAATCAAAAATCTGCCAGAAAACCAGAATCCAGGGCCAGATGGCTTTCCAGGAGAATTCTACCAAACATTTAAGGAAGAGTTAACAACTATTCTCTTGAAGATGTTCCAAAAAATAGAAATGGAAAAAAAAAAACAAAAAAACAAAAAATAGAAATGGAAGGAAAACTTCGAAACTCTTTCTATGAAGCCAGCATTACCTTGATTCCAAAACCAGAGAGATATCCACTAAAAAGGAGAACTATAGACCAATTTCCCTGATGAACATGGATGCAAAAATTCTCAACAAGATATTAGCCAACCAGATCCAACAATACATTAAAAAAATTATTCACCACGACCAAGTGGGACTAATACCTGGGATGCAGGGCTAGTTCAATATCCACAAAACAATTAATGTGATTCATCACATCAATAAAAGAAAGGACAAGAACCATACGATCCTCTCAATAGATGCAGAGAAAGCATTTGACAAAATACAGCATCCTTTCTTGATAAAAACCTTCAAGAAAGTAGGGATAGAAGGAGAATATATCGAGATCATAAAAGCCATATATGAATGACCCAATGCTAATATCATCCTCAATGGGGAAAAACTGAGAGATTTTCCCCTAAGGTCAAGAAAAAGACAAGGATGTCAACTCTCGCACTATTATTCAACATAATATTGGAAGTCTTAGCCTCTGCAATCAGACAACAAAGAAATAAAAGGCATCCATATCGTCCAGGAGGAGGTCAAACTTTCACTCTTCGCAGATGACATGACACTCTATATGGAAAACCCAAAATATTCCACCCAAAACTGCTAGAATTGATTCATGAAATCATCAAAGTTGCAGGATATAAAATCAATGCACAGAAATCGGTTGCATTCATATACACCAACAATGAAGCGACAGAAAGAGAAATCAAGGAATCCATCCCATTTAGAGTTGCACCAAAAGCCATAAAATACCTAGGAATAAATCTAACCAAAGAGGTGAAAAATCTATACCCTGAAAACTATAGAAAGCTTATGAAAGAAATTGAAGAAGACACAAAAAATGGAAAAAGACTCCATGCTCCTGGATAGGAAGAACAAATATTGTTAAAATGTCGATACTACCCAAAGCAATCTACATATTCAATGCAATCCCTATCAAAATAATACCAGTATTCTTCACAGAGCTAGAACAAATAATCCTAAAAATTGTATGGAACCAGAAAAGACCCCGGATAGCCAAAGCAATCTTGAAAAAGAAAACCAAAGCAGGAGGAATCACAAGCTATACTACAAAGCTGTAATCATCAATACAGTATGGTACTGGCATGAGAACAGACACTCAGATCAATGGAACAGAATAGCGACCCCAGAAATGGACCCACAAATGTATGGGCAACTAATCTTTGACAAAGCAGGAAAGAATATCCAATGGAATAAAGACAGTCTCTACAGCAAGTCGTGCTGTGAAAACTGGACAGCAACATGCAGAAGAATGAACCTGGACCACTTTCTTACACCATACACAAAAATAAACTCAAAATGGGTGAAAGACCTCAATGTAAGATAGGAGGCCATCAAACTCCTTGAGGAGAAAGCAGGCAAAAACCTCTTTGATCTTGGCCACATCAACTTCTTAACACATCTCCGGAGGCAAGAGAATCAAAAGCAAAAATGAACTACTGGGACCTCATCAAAATAAAAAGCTTTTTCACATCAAAGGAAACAATCAGCAAAACTAAAAGGCAACTGACAGAATGGGAGAAGATACTTGCAAATGACATATCAGATGAAGGGTTAGTATCCAAAATCTATAAAGAACTTATCAATCAACACCCAAAAAACAAATAATCCAGTGAAGAAATGGGCAAAAGACATGAGTAGACACTTCTCCAAAGAAGACATCTAGATGGCCAACCAACCCACATGAAAAAATGCTCAACATCACCCATCATCAGGGAAATACAAATAAAAGCACAATGAGATACCACCTTACACCTGTCAGAATGACTAAAATTAACAACTCAGGCAACAACAGATGTTGGTGAGGATGCAGAGAAAGAGGATCTCTTTTGCATTGTTGGTGGGAATGCAAGCTGGTGCAGCCACTCTGGAAAACAGTTTGGAGGTTCCTCAAAAAACTAAAAATAGAACTACCCTATGACCCAGCAACTGCACTACTAGGCATTTATCCACCGGATACAGGTGTGCTGTTTCGAAGGGATACATGCATCCTCATGTTTATAGCAGCACTATCAACAATAGCCAAAGTATGGAAAGAGCCCAAATGTCCACTGATGGATGAATGGATAAAGAAGAGGTGGTATATATATATAATGGTGTATTACTCAGCAATCAGAAAGAATGAAATCTTGCCATTTGCAACTACATGGATGGAACTAGAGGGTATTATGCTGAGTGAAATTAGTCAGTTAGAGAAAGACAAAAATCGTAAGACTTCACTCATATGAGGACTTTAAGAGACAAAACAGATGAACATAAGGGAAGGGAAACAAAAATAATATAAAAACAGGGAGGGGGACAAAGCAGAAGAGACTCATAAATATGGAGAACAAACTGAGGGTTACGGGAGGGATTGTGGGAGGGGGTATGGGCTAAATGGGTAAGGGGCACTAAGGAATCTACTCCTGAAATCATTGTTGCACTATATGCTAACTAATTTGGATGTAAATTAAAAAAAACTAATAATAAATAAAATTTAAAATAAAATAAAATAAAAACACAAGTATTCTGAGTCTACCCCTCTACCCTCACCCTCCATGCACCACCCAACATACATGCACACTCAACTAGCCAGGGATAGGACAGGCACAGAAGAATCATAATAAATATTTGTATCCAGAAAAGGGAATGGTGGGAGGCAACAGCAGACACTGACCTAGTTCTGCTAGCTCTTGTGGGTCTCTAGTCCTTTGCTCTCTGGGAATTTCTTCACTTTTCATCCTCCTCATTGGCAACTTCTTAAGTGAGTATTCAAAATATGTCTTTCTTGGGGCATATGGATGAACATTACTAGTGGCCTGATTTTTTTTTTTGTCTGTACAAAGTTGAGCACACATAGGTATTTCTATATGCCAAGCAAACTCAGCCTCTTTTAGAGCAGGCTGGCAGCCCTTTTGTCAATGGTGATCTCTGAACTTTTCATGGATGTTCTGTGTGGAGTTGTTTCCAGTCAATTCCACATGCTGAAAGTCAGGCATAAAAACAACATTTCTAAAGAGCTGTCCCTCCCTCTAAGTTAAGTAATGTGCATTTGGAGCTCTACAGACTTCACTGAACTAATCTTGAATCTTTCAGGACCCATGCTCTCCAAATATAAGGATTTAGAATCTATCTTATTTCTTTCACAGATCTTACTAAGGAGCCTGGTAATCACGCTTTGAGCTGGTCTTTATCCTAAAGTGATGTGTTAATAGCAGGGCACAGGATATCAGAGACTATATTTTAATGGCCATACCTTTGTCTGGGGACATACAGTTTTACTTCCTAAACCTGAAATCTCTGGACTATGTCCTCTAAAATCTGGCAAAATAATTATTAATTTTCTGAGCCTATTTCTTCCTTATAATATCTTTTGAAATCCTGTTAGCAACAATAAACAATTGCTAGTAACAACTCATCATTTCAATATTTGAATCAAAATCTCCTCTCTCAATGCTACAAGTTAATTAAATATATCTTCCAAGTTGCTTGTCTTTTCAGTTACCCCAGGTGACAGTTTGCTAAATGCTTTCTAACTGTAATGTGGGCAGGCGTCTTCCAGCCTCCAATAAGAGTGTCCTCTCCACTCACTGCCCATTTTAAAGCCTGAATCACTAAAATAAATAATTTTAGATTATTGGTACTTTAAACTTATTGGTACAAAATTCTGTGCCAGTTGGGGTTTGATTTTTAACAATTACACAACCAGAATGGTATTCCTTGGAAGTCTCTGCCACTTGTTCTATTCTGAACAACTTTAGGGTAGGCTTTTGTTTGGGTCTGGGTTTTCCCCACACTTCTTCCATTCTCTGTAAGGCAGCTGTTACCTGAAGTCTTTCTTCTCATTATGGAAGTCAGGAGCCCAGGCTACCCATGCCTTTGCTTGAATTAATAGAGATGGCAGGTCAGCAAGGTTACTCTTTGGCAAAAAGATCTGAAGAAATGTGAAAATCTAGAAAAAAAAGCATTAGGAACAATGATGTATCTATAAAATATGAGTGTATTAAAAATTGACATCAAAGAAAACACTTTATTTATTCTTTCATGTTCATACAGTTTTTTCTTCATAAAATTATTTTCTAATATAAAATTACAAATCAATAAGACTTTATTGCACTTGAATATAACATCCAAACAACTCAAAGAATCAATGGTTAGAATAGGCAAGTGATGTATTCCTGTAATTACTATTTAAAGACTATAATTTTAACCTCAGTATGCATGTCACTTTACTCATGCCCAGTCATTTCCTTGTAGTTAACAATCTTGTAGGAGGAAGTTCTAAAACTGCTGTTACAATATTACTTCTTTTAAATCAAGACTTATGTATAGACATCCTGTATCTCAGGAAACTTACATATTACTACATGGAACTGTTACACTGTGGGTAAAATTCTCCTATTTCGCAGTCAGGAATTTTACATGGGGATTTAGTTAGTTACTCACTGATATTCCTTGATTATAGAACTAAAGGTCATTCATTGTTTGTTTTTTAGATCTTTATTTTGATTTCTTCTCATGTTAGACATAAAAAATCCAATGCGCCTGCTTTGATCCTGCAATCAAATTATGAAATGCTGTTCTGATCTTACCTTGAGCCTGTCTGGTTGGACACTTAGGTCTGAATGTTTGTGGAAATCTAGACCTCCTTTAACCTTATATGATAATAGTTATTCCTATGAAACTACTTGCATATAGCGTTAATTATTTTCACTGTAAATGATTTTTGTGTTTTATATAATGAGCATGATGCTTAGGATAAGAAACACCAAAATTCGGATTTAAGCACTTCAACCTCTTATGGACATTTGGCAGGGGATTTCAATGATAGGCCATACTTAATAAATAACTCATGTGATGCCTGGTATCTGCTGGACTCAATGCATGTCTTCAGTAAGGGATTTTTCAAATATTTACTTAAATGAGGTTCGTTAAAAATGTTTACTCTTAATATTTTCCCTCATAATCTTTCTTGTGTGTTCTTTAAAATATTGGTAAGTGGTTTAAGCTTATAGTATTTATTGTTTAAACAAGTTATTAATTTGAAAATCATTTTTTCCATATGTTTATAACATTTTAAGAATTAATGCTTTGGTTCCTGAGAAATTTCCACTGTCAAGAGCTTCCTTGATAGTTTAGGAGTCAAGTCCAAACAATAACATTGGCTGAAAGCTTGAAGCCAAGATGTCAGAGGCAGGCTTGGTTTAAAATAAGACAATCTGTGACAGCACCTCTAGAAACTTTTTCTCACGAGATTATTAACTACAAGGAAATCACTGGGCACAAGCAATGTGGCATGCCTACTGTGGTTAAAATCACAGTCTTTAAATCACAATTACTGTAATATATTCTTTTGCCTTGACTAATCTTTGACTCTGAGTTTTCTGAATGTTTTCTAAGTTGCAATAGGTGATGGTAACTAAACCAAATATATTTATTCTTATACTTAGGAATTATTTATTTTAATATTGTAAAAGTTTTATTTTCTGGAGTTCTGCAGAACTCAATTTTTTTACATTTGCATGCATTGTAGGAAGCACAATGATATTAAAAATAAACTAAATGCACCTGGTGTCAGAAAAAATTGGAATTAAACATCGACTCTGGCCCTACTACTGCAATCATGGAACAATTTGCCTATCCTATATGAACCTCTCTCTCCTCATTGAAAAATTATGAAAATAACATAAACATTCTTATGGGGAGCCTTGAGAGATTCTATTGGATATTGGAAATACATGGAAATGCCCATATGTGGTACTTTGGGACAGAGTAGTTTTTTTTTTGTTTGTTTGTTTGTTTTAATAGAGCCCTATATTTTGTCTTAGATTTAAAAATAAAACTGAGAATTATAGAAAGGGATCAGAATACGCCATTTCTCAAAAAAGAGTTGCAAGATGAATCTCCCTCATTCTGTTTAGAAATTCACAAGATGTTCCTACATCATAAAATATTCTTCTCTTTTAATATACACAGTCTGAATAATCATTATCAGCTAGAGAGCTTAATTTTCACCCACACCAGCACCAAAAGCCACACAGTGCAAGTCAATCTAATTATAAAGCTAAAGTTTTTCCAAGACAGTTCCAAATCAGTGCTGGATTAATGTCCCAAGAACTTCCCTATTGTTCTTTATTGCCATACTGATAATGTAAAACACTCTTCTACTTTTAAATTTTGAAGATTTTTAGGGAGAGGAGTAGAAAGATAATATGAAAACTACTGCTTTCTTCCTTCTCCTGTAGGATTGTTTCATGTGTTAAAGCTTCCCACTAAGAGAAGGATAGAAAAGAATCACTCTTAGACCAGAGAGATCTTTCTTTCCAAAGGAGAAGTGAGAGATTGTTGCTAACATATTTTTCAGGAGGAGGATCATTATGGTCTACTATAGTCTCCACCTTTGTGCAAGTGTGTATGTAAATCTTCTTTTAACAATTCAGTCCTAAACAGAGCTCCTGAGGCATTAAAAATGTTTCCTCTGACTGTGCATATATCTAAATCTTTCCAAAAGAATACTCTGTAAACAAAAATTTTTGGAAGAAGCTTCTCAAATCTCATCACATGTTTGAAGAAACAAGCTACTGTACTTGAAAGCCAAATAAGTAAAAAATCACTTGTAATTTAACATCACACATCCTAGCTTAAATAATGATGCCATTGAGAGTGATTCCTAGCTATTTCCACACCTCCTCTTTTTAAAACTTCTGGCTCACGATGCAATGTCATCTATCTGCACATGCAAGTATACCTCCTCGCATAGACGTTACAAGCACTCCACCAGCCAGCTAGAATATACTGGATGTCCCCATCAAGAGTGGGAGTAGTTTGCACCTATAAAAATTATCTTACAAATTAGTTCTCTCCAATGCTTAGCAATATGATCTTCTCAGCCAAGGGTAGATGCATGGTATAATAGCATATTTTTAAAAAATCTAAGATCCCTCCATTAATATTTGGAAAGTAGGGAAGTTGATCTCTCTATTAGTGTGTAAAAGTCACAGATTATTTTTCTTCTTTGAATACTCAAAACCCAGCACAGTATTTGGTAGTTGTAGCCACTCATTACTTTTTTCTTTTAATGTTCTTTTTAATTTTTTTTAATTTATGTTTATTTATTTTTGAAAGACAGAATGAGACAGACCATGAGCAGCGGAGAGGCAGAGGGAGAGGGAGACACAGAATCTGAAGCAGGCTCTAGGCTCTGAGCTGTCCACACAGAGCCCGACGTGGGGCTTGAACCCACAAACTGTGAGATCATGACCTGAGCTAAAGTCGGACACTTAACCAACTGAGCCACCCAGGTACCCCTCTTTTAATGTTATTAATTTGAAACAAAAAGATCTCATATTTCAGCTTGATTTTCCCATATCCGAATTTATTTTTATGTTATACATTTTTATGATATTTGATATATAGTTCTTTTTAATTTTTGTGGTTATATATGTATTTAAGTTTATTTATTTTGAGATTGGGGGGGAGGGGCATAGAGAGAGGGAGAGAGAATGCCAAGCAGGCTCTGCACTGTTAGCACAGGGCCAGACCACACGAACCATAAAATCATGACCTGAGCCAAAATCAAGAGTTAGATGCTTAGCCAACTAAGCCACCCAGGCACCCCTCTTTGTAGTTATATTTTCATCATTATGAAAGCATATTTGTTTTATCCCCTTCAACTATTGACACTGAATTAGATGACATCTTGTCATAATATTGTTATTCCTGATTTTTCTTCAGTTTCCTTTGTTTAATATGTCTACACCTCTTATACTCTTTTTTTAAAATTTTTTTTAATGTTTATTTATTTTTGAGACAGAGAGACACAGAGCATGAATGGGGGAGGGTCAGAAAGAGGGAGACACAGAATCTGAAACAGGCTCCAGGCTCTGAGCTGGCAGCACAGAGCCCGACGGGGGCTCGAACTCACGGACAGCAAGATCATGACCTGAGCCGAAGTCAGACGCTTAACCGACTGAGCCACCCAGGCGCCCCACACCTCTCATACTCTTAAACTTCACTTAATAATTCTAAAATGTAGTGCAATGATAACACATAGTAGGTAAACAGTACTACATAATGGTTAAGGGATTCAAACCAGAACCCAAGCCAAAATGGACTTGCCACTTATCAACAGTGGGACATGCTTAAATTAGCTATTTTCCAGTTTCTTTGTAAGTAAAATGATAATGATAGAATTCCCTAAGTCACTGGAGACCAGTGAGAATCAAATGGAGTTGTAAATATTAATCATTCATAATGGCTAATATGGAGTTGGCTTTTTTTAAATGTACTTTTTAATTTTTTTTCATGTAAATCCAAGTTAGTTAATATATAGTGTAATAATGATTTCAGGAATAGGATTTTATTTAGTGATTCATCACTTACAAATAACACCCAGCAAGTGCCTTCCCTTAATGCCCATCACTCATTTAGCCCTATCCATCCACCCAACACCTTTCCAGGAACCCTCAGTTTGTTCTCTGTATTTAACTGTCTCTTATGGTTTGCCTCCCTCTCTGTTTTTTATCTTATTTTTACTTCCCTTACCCTATGTTCATCTGTTTTGTTTCTTAAATTCCACATGAGTGAAATCATGATATTTGTCTTTCTCTGACCTATTTCACTTAGAATAATACACTCTAGTTCCATCCATATTGTTGGAAATACACATTGTTGCATTCTTCTTTATCACTAATATTCCATTGTGTGTGTGTGTGTGTGTGTATGTATATATATATATATATATATCTATATCTATCTATCTATCTATCTATCTATCTATCTATCTATATAAATATATATATATATATCACATCTTCTTTATCCATTCATCAGTCCAAGGACATTTGGGCTCTTTGCATAATTTGGCTATTGTTGATAATGCTTCTACAAACATAGGGGTGCATGTGCCCCTTCAAAACAGCACTCCTGTATCCTTTGGATAAATTTCTGGGTCATATGGTAGTTCTATTTTTATTTTTTTTGAGAAACCTTCAAACTGTTTTCCAGAGTGGGTACACCAGTTCGCATTCTCACCAGCAATTCAAAAGGGTTCCCCTTTCTTCTCATCCTTTCCAATATCTGTTGTTTCCTGAGTTGTTAATGTTAGCCATTCTGACAGGTGTAAGGTGGTATCTCACTGTGGTTTTGATTTGTATTTCCCTGATGATGAGTGATGTTGAGCATTTTTTCATGTGTCGGTTGGCCATCTGGATGTCTTCTTTCAAGAAGTGTCTATTCATGTCTTTTGTTCATTTCTTCACTGGATTATTTGTTTTTGGGTGTTGAGTTTGATATGTTCTTTATAGATTTTGGATACTAATCCTTCATTCAATATGTCATTTGCAAATATCTTCTCCCATTCCGCTGGTTGTCTTTTAGTTTTGCTGATTGTTTTCTTCATGGTGCAGAAGTTTTTTTTTTCTTGATGAGGTCCCAGTAGTTCATTTTTGCTTTTGTTTCCCTTGCTTTCAGAGATATGTCAAGTAGGAAGTTGCTGTGGTCGAGATCAAAGAGGTTTTTGCCTGTTTTCTCCTATGGGATTTTGATGGCTTCCTGTCTTATGTTTAGGTATCTCATCCATTTTGAGTTTATTTTTGTGTATGGTGTAAGAAAATAGTCCAGGTTCATTTGGTTCAAATGGTTCAATACCAATTGTTGAACAAACTGTCTTTCTTCCATTGATACTCTTTCTTGCTTTGTCAAAGATTAATTGGCTGTACATTTGTGGGTCCATTTCTGGGATCTCTATTCTGTTCCATTGATCTGTGTGTCTGTTTTTGTGTCAGTACCATACTGTCTTGATGATTACAGCTTTGTAATACAGCTTAAAGTCTGTAATTATGATGCCTCCGGCTTCGGTTTTCTTTTTCAACATTACTTTGGCTGTTCAGGGTCTTTTCTGGCTTCATATAAATTTTAGAATCATTTGTTCTAGCTCTGTGAAGGATGCTGGTGTTATTTTGTTAGGGATTGCATTGAAAATGTAGATTGCTTTGGGTAGTGTTGACAATAGAAGACAATATTTGTTCTTCTAGTCCATTAGCATGGAATGTTTTCCCATTTTTTGTGTCTTTAATTTCTTTCATAAGCTTTCTAATAGTTTTCAGTATATATATTTTTCACCACTTTGGTTATGTTTTTGGTGCAATTTTATATGGGATTGATTCCTTGATTTCTCTCTCTGCTGCTTCATTATTGGTGTCTAGAAATGCAACTGATTTCGGTACATTGATTTTATATCCTGCGACTTTGCTGAACTCCTGTATCAGTTCTAGCAATTTTTTGGTGGAGTATTTTGGGGTTTCCACATAGAGTATATGTTGTCTGTGAGGACTGAAATTTTGACTTCCTTCTTGTCAATTGGATGCTTTTTTATTTCTTTGTGTTGTCTGATTGCTGAGGCTAGAACTTCCAACACTATGTTGAGTAACAGGGGTGATAGTGGACATCCCTGTCGTGTTCCTGACCTTAGGAGGAAAGCTCTCAGTTTTTCCCCATTGAGCATGATATTAGTGGTGGGTCTTTTGTTTATTGCCTTTATGATCTTGAGGTATGTTTCTTCTATCCCTACTTTCTCAAGGGTTTTTATCAAATTTGTCAAATGCTTTTTCTGCATCTATTGAGAGGATCATGTGGTTCTTATCCTTTCTTTTATTAATGTGTCATATTGATTGATTTGTGGACATTGAATGAACTCTGCATCCCAGGAATAAATCCCACGTGGTTGTGGTGAATACTTCGTTTAATGTTTTGTTGGATCTGCTTTGCTAGTGTCTTGTTGATAATTTTTGCACCCATGTTCATCAGGGAAATTGGTCTATAGTTCTCCTTATTAGTCAGGTCTTTGTCTGGTTTTGGATTCAATGTAACACTGGTTTCCTAGAAGGAATTTGGAAGTTTTTATTCCATTTCTATTTTTTTGAACAGCTTCAAAAGAATAGGTGTTAACTCTTCTTTCAAAGTTTGGTAGAATTCCCCTGGAAAGCCATCCAGCCCTGGACTCTTGTTTGTTGGGAGATTTTTGATTAGTGATTTAATTTCTTTACTGGTTATGGGTCTGTTCAAATTTATAATTGGCTTTTAAAACCATCTTTATATTAATGATTGTGTATAATTTATTAATTTCATTCTCATTCAACACATAGTTATTGAGTATTTATTTTATGCCAGGGAATTTTAGGCATTGAGGAAACTGATAAATTATCAGAGATGTTGCCTCATAAAGTATTAAAGTATGATAATCCTTTGAATGGATACATACAACAAGCACTTGACCAAATAATGAACAAGATAACTTCAGATCACAGTAAATGTTACAAACAACATGCAATGTATAATATCATCGTCAGGTAAAGTTCAAAGAAGTTATCATTGAGAAGTTGAATATGGAACTGAGATCTGAAAAGCTTAAAGTATCCAAACACTAATGATACCAGGAAAACGAACTCTAGGAACTGTAGTCTGTAGTCTGCTTCTAAACAGTAACCTAGAGCAAAGATAGGACTCACATCATTTATCTCCCTTCTCTCTGGGATCATAATCTTGTGGTTTGTGTAATAGGAGAAACGTGTGTAATTTTATTTGTTGCTTAACATAGGAAGGTATATTAAGTCTCTTTGTTTTGAGTCCTCATTTGCATGGAAAAAAACTTTTTATTTTGAGATTTCAAATCTAAAGAAAGGATAAACATCCTTGAATTACCAATAAAGAATTCCTATATACTCTTTACCCAGAATAAGCTATTACTAACATTTTGTAACCTTTGCTTCTCTCTGTCTCTTTTTCTTTACACACAGACACACATTTTTCTGAATCATTCTTATTAGCTCTTTACCCCTAAATAGTTCATGACCTGTATTTCTAAAGGACAAAGACAATCTCATTCAAAAACTCAGAAAAATTTCAAATTCAGGAAAAAGAATATTGATATAATACTATTTTTTATGTAATACTATTATCTACAATGAACTATGTATAGTATTATGATATAATCCAAATTCTTATTTCACCAAACATCCAATAATGTCTTTTATGGACTAGTTTCTTGATCCAGAATCCATTCCAGGAGTGTTCATTACACTTAATTATTTTGTCATCTAAGTCTCTTTTTATCTGGGAAATTCTCTCCATCTTTCTTTTACTTTTGTGGTTAATATTTTTTAGAATAATAGAGAATATGTTTTTACAGTATGATCTTCCATCTTGATTTGTCTGATGTTTGTCATGATTAAATTGAAATCATCCATATGTGACAGAAATATTACAATAAATAACAGTCCTTTTTCTTAATGTATTGCATTGGGGAATATGTAATATATGTTTGTCCCATTATTGGTAAAGTTAATTTTGATCACTTGGCTGAGGTAGTATTTATCAACACGATTCACTGAAAAGTTACCTTTCTTCCCTTGTAATTAATTAAAATATTTTGTTGGAAAGATAATTTGAAATTCTGCAGTATCTTTCTTCCTCACCCTTATATGTACTATTTTATCATCAACTGATTATTTTGCTTAAGTCATATTTCACCAATCTTACTCATTTTCTAAATTTAGTATTTTTCTAAATTTATTATTGGCAATAAAAATATTTTGCTTCTTCTCTATTCCTTCTTTTCTTTGTATTTTTCCTTCTAATTTCAGTGAATGCAGACTGATTATTCACTGGAATATAATACTAATACAACACTGACTGGCATTATTCTTTTGTTGTGCAAAATGCACTATATTTGGCTTTGTTCCTTCAAGATATTTACTTTTTTTCTTTCATGCTTCCATCATTTTTGAGTATTTCCCTATTTTATGGCAAAAGACATTATAATTACTTGCATTTTAATTTTTTTCTTGTTCCAGACCTAGAATTGTCTTTTTTTTCCAAAGTACTTGATTCTATTTGGTGGAATGGTACTTAGAAACCAGAATCAGAGAGCAAGGGATTTTAGGTCATTATTTCTAGATCAATTCAGCAGGAAGAAAGAAACCAAAAACGACTTCTTATGTCATGTATTTGTTATTTTTCTTATTATTAAAGAAATCTTAGGGTCAGAGTTATACACTTTAGATTTGTTGACAGATACTGGTATTTAAGGGCAATATATTGGATGAAATCACAAGGAATTCAGATAAGATAACAAAAGACTTTTGATACTCTAATAATTAGAAATCAAACAGAGATTGCCCCTAATAACCTCTTTGGCATCATCTTCTATGCCTCTCCTTCTCCAACAGCTCCAGTAAAACTGGCCTTTGTGTTGTTCCTTGAACATACTAGGCACAATCCCGCCACAGGGCTGTAGTTTTTGCAGAATTTTCTGTTTAATACTTAAACTGAATTGTCTCCTGATTTATTCCTTGTTTACTGCATATCTTTGAGTAAATGTCGTCTTCTTTCTGAAGACTTCTCTAACTTATTTAATGTGGAACTCCTCATTCCTCTTTTTTTTGTTTTATTTTCCTCTACATTTTTTTTATCACGTTCTGATATGTCATGTAATAGATTTAATTATTCTGATTATTTTTTTGTCTTTTGAATACAAGCCAGCAAGAAGAGAAAATTTATGTTTTGTTTATTGTACATCACTAGTGCCTAAAAATTTATCTGGCATACAATCAATGCTGTTTTGGGTATCAATGCTCATTTCAGTAGTCAAACATTCTAAATTTTTTGGGTAACTAAAGTTAACTTCTCGTTAAAATCTGCTTCAGTTTCTAAATTCCTAAAATATGGAACCAATCATCTTTAATTATATTACTTATCTTTCATTAATATGAACTGATTTTAACTATTCTTTCTATTTTAATATACAAATTTTCAAGGGACAATTGCAGAAATTTCTTTAGTAATTAAACTGTGCAAATGTAAATTGTTTTACTTTTCCTTAGGAATAAAATAATTAAAGTATTTTCACTGTAAATTTGATTTGTTCTCTGCTTGGCTGATTTTCATTGGGATTCATTCCTACAGACAAGAGCATTATATTCTTTTTTTTAAATAGTTCACAAGGAAAATTGTTTCAGTAATATTTTAATATTTATATTCAAATATTACTTCGACACCTGATCATAAAATGTAATTATAAAAGTAAGTTAGAAATATAATTCAAAATACTATTCACTTTAAACCTATATCTTGTTCACACAGAGAACCATATGCTGTGCTATACTATTCTGGAATGAACATTAAGAACATATTTAAGTTAAGCAACCAACATTTAGACACTAATCTGAATTAGTAATTGATTAGACACTAACTGATCAGACACTAATCTGAATTAGTAATCTGAATTACTAATCTTATAAATACATCAAAGGAAAATAATTGATTCAAATACAATTTACTTTGCATGTGAATTCGTACATTTCATCTACAAAATGGTATAGTATGGAGTGGGAAATGTATATTGAGTTGCCATTTAAGAGACCAGAGTAATTAAATATGCCTCTGTCCAAATAATCAGCTTCTCTAAAACCATATTTATTCTTCATATTGATCCTTCACAGATGTCATATTTGTAAATAATATTTTAAATATTTTGAGATCCAAATATGTAATTTAAAACTCATCCATGGGGCACCTCAGTGGCTCAGTTGGTTAAGTGGTTGGCTTTTGGTTTCAGCTCAGGTCATTCATGATCTCACTGTTCATGAGTTTTAGTCTTGCTCATCAAGTAGAGATTTTCTCTCTCTTTCTCTCTCTGCCCCTCCCCAGCTCATGCTCTGTCTCTAAAAATATATAAATAAACTTAAAAATATTTTACAAAATAAAAAAATAAAATGCATCCTAATTCTAAATAAAATTGAACAGTGCCAAGGAATAATTTATAAATTTAGAACAGATTTAGAAAGACAATGATGGAGATCAATTGCAAATACAGAACCACCTACTTTTAATATTTAGGTTTTTATTTTGCTTAGTTTCCCTTGTGTTTAGAGTAGAAAACATGATGGAGGCACTTCTTTCAAGACCTACAGTTAATTTAACAAAAAATATTAAAATCAAATTATTTTTGTAAATATCATCAGTGTTTGGTATGAGATGACCTATAGAATGACATGAAAGTTGAATGTGCATTATGCAATGAACATAAGGAAATTATGACATAATTTTTTCTTATTTGGCACATTGAAACAAACACAATAGCAATTAGAACATAAGGACACTTTGCTTTTTAATGTTTATTTATTTATTTTGAAAGAGAGAGAGACAGCACATATGAGCAGGGGAGAGACAGAGAGGGGGGAGAGAAAGAATACCAACTAGGTGCTATGCTCAGCAAGGAGCTGACAGGGAGGTGGGTGGGGGCAGGGGGGCTCACTGCGGGACTCAGTCTCACCACTGAGAGATCATGACCTGAGCCAAAATCAAGAGTCGGTCGCTCAACTGAGTCTCCCAGGCACCCCTAAGTAAGGCCTTATATGAATTAAAGGAAACAGAGTTTGTTAGAAAAATCTACTAAGAAAATTCCCTGAGTGTCAGTCTCAGTAATGACAGTAATTCATGACCTTGAAGTAACGCTTTTATTTTTGTTCCCAGTAGTAATTAGAAGTATATATATTGAGAGGCCAGTTAAATGGCTTTGAGAAGAAATAGAACATGACATATATAGTGAGACCAATTGGAAATTAAAATAATAGCATGAGTTTTTATAGCTTTGCTATTCATGAAAATGCTACATTACAGATATTTAACTTGTATTTTTATGGCCTTCTGTATGAGTCCTGCTTTGATCAAGAAAACAGAGAGCAATGTAGATATGTTGAGCAGGAAGAAATTTAACAAAATAATTTGGAAACATAACTCTTACTTTAAAAACCATTAGAAAGGCGGGGGAAGCAAAAGTCAATGAAAGCTACCAGTAGTTTTGTGGAGATGAGAAGTTTTCATTCATCATAGGAAGTAGCCATCAGTTTTCTCAGATCCTTGCAATATTGATGGTAGTATTTTGAAAGAGGATGTCCAGAAGTCACTGGAAAAACTATGTACAGATAATGGTAGGAGAGTGAGAGCTCCAGGGATAGTTTTTATTTATTTATTTCTATTTCACAAGGATTTTTTTTGGTATGGATCACTTATAGGTGTCAAATACTACCTACTTTGGTATTATTTTATCTTTACAATAATGATTTGATGTATGTATATATTGAAAATGATTACTGCAATAAGGTTAATTAAAACATCTATCATCTCACATAGTTACATTTTATTTTTCTTTTGATGGTGAGAACTTCTAAAATCCACTCTCTTAGCAGCTGTAAAATATACAATACAGTATTGTTAACTAGAATCATCATGGCATAGATTACATCCTCAGGATTTACTTATCTTCTAACTGGAAGTCTGTACCCTTTGACTACATCCATACATTTCCCCGACTCTTTACATAGATATTTTTGACAACCCACCCTTAGCTCTCACGGATACCTCCAGAATAGGGGGTATTTATTTCCCTGAAAGACAGCAGCCCAAGCTATTTTATGCGGTATGAAGACATTTCATCCCACCTTAAAATTTCTCAACTGAGTGTTCTCTTCAAGACCATATTAAGTAAATATCTAATAAAGCAAGGTACTAAAAATTCTGAAGGCTTTCTCTTATAAGAAAATGTGTGCATTGAAAATAAATATAAATATGCATCAAAATCAGTATTTATTAAGACAGACATAAGTCTAGATAAAAGCCTTAGTCAAAATATAATCCAACTAAATTATGAAAACTTAAGTTCTTGTTTTCTTCAAGATACATAGAAAGATATTCTCTTTTTCCACCTGACCCAGAAAATTGGCGTTTCAGGATATAGGTCCAGTTGCTGAATTTTATTGTTACCCAAACTATACTGATGATGGCTTGCATCTCATTCTAGCAAGATGCTCATATGTGAGAATTTTCTGTGTTACCTAAGGGTATTGCCTTTAGAAAAACAAAAACAAACAACGTCTTCTAAACTGCATGGTGTAAACATGCAAGAGAACATGTAGCCTAAGGTGAATAAGTACCCTATGTTGTGAGTACAATGGCTCATCCACTGTAGATTGGTGGAAAGATGAAGTCATTGTTGTTTGATGTTCACATAAAGCAATGCAAGTGAATAGGGTACACAAATTGGGAAGTATGCCCTTCCAAATTCTATTCCCACCAATATTATTATAGGTATAAGATAACCAAACTTGCAATGACTTTATACTTAACTAGTAATAATGCCTTCAAGGGTACCTCATCCTACTTTCTATTCTCACACTCACTAGAGCTTAACATGCCCAAGTCCTCTTCTTTGTTTAACAATAGTTATTTTTTATCTTTCATTTTATATACTAGGGTTGTAAATTTTAAAAATACAGTATTTTGAATTGGTATCTAGCCCCTATCCTTAAAATCATAGAGTAGATTTTGATTAAATTTTCTGGTCAGAAGATACTTCTAAATGGTAATAATTTAGAATCTTCTAAAAAATTAAAAAAAATATTTGTGAGATCTATTCATGTTTTGTTTTTTACTGATTTATTTTTGAGAAAAAGACAGAAGAGCACAAGCAGGAGAAGGGCAGTGAGAGAGGGAGACACAGGATCCAAAGCAGCTCCAGGCTCTGAGCTGTCAACACAGAGCCCAGAGCCCCACATGGGCTTGAACAAATGAAACATGAGATCATAACCTGAGCAGAAGTTGGACACTTAACTGACTGAGCCACCCAGGCACCCCTATTCATATTTTAAATCATATGCTAGCAATTATTAATAAGTGCAAAATCACATATATTTACAGCTGTATGCAACCTGTTTTCTGTAAATGTGTATGTTTTAGTGTGTGTGTGTGTGTGTGTGTGTGCACATAGAATCAAAACATTGATTCATTAATATATTTTTGTATGAACCAAGAATGTGGCCTCAAATATCCTGTTTAACACAGTCCTGTCTTTCTCTGTTTGACAAATTTTGAATCATGAAAGAAAAACATGATTTCAAAAAGTGCATATCACATGTATTGATTATCATTATCCTAGGGAAAATTTAGGTGTTATGATACAAAATAGAAAAAAGCAAAGTATAAATTTAGAAATGGAACATATCTACCTTTAGGCAGGAAATTTTTGATTTAAATTAATTTTAAATTGTAATGTTTTAAGAAATACCTGAATCAGCAATGCAAATTAAAATTATTAAACCTGAATGTAATTTCTTTGACATTGGTCATAGAAATATTTTTCTAGTTATGTCTCCTACGGCAATGGAAACAAAAGCAAAAATAAACTTTGGAACTATCTCAAAATTAAAAAAAAAAACTTTTGCACAGTGAATAGAAACATCAACAAAACAAAAATGCAATCCATGGAATGTGAGAAGATACTTGCAAATAACGTGTACAATAAGATTAATTTCCAAAATATACAAAGAATGTATATAACTCAACACTAAAAAACAAATAATGTGATTAAAAATGGGCATAGGAACTGAATAGACATTTTTCTAAAGAAGACATGCAGTTGTCCAACAAATACATGAAAAGATGCTCAACATTTCTAATCATCAGGAAAATGCAAATCAATACCAAAATGAGATATCACTTTAGACCTGTCAGAATGGTTAAAATCAGAGACAAGAGATAACAAGTGTTGGTGAGGATGTGGAGAAAAAGGAACCCTTGCGCACTATTGTTCGGAGAGTAAATTGATACAGCCATAGCTGGAAAGGTTTAAGGTCCCTCAAAAAAAAAAAAAAAAGAATTATCACATGATCCAATAATTCCATTAATAAGTATTTACCACCCCCTCCGAAATAAAAACACTAATTTGAAAAGATATATGAATTCCTATGTCCTATGTTTATTGCTGCATTATTTACAATTGTCAAGATATGGAAGCAACCTAAATGATAAAGATGTGATATATATGTGTGTGTGTATATATATATATATATATGTGTGTGTGTATGTGTATATATATATATGTGAGATATATATATATATCATCATCTTTATTTATATCTTATATATATAATGCAATATTATGCAGCCATATAAAGAATGATCTTGCCATTTGCAACAATATAGATTGACCTACAATATATTATGCTAAATGAAATAAGTCAGACTGAGAAAGACTAATACTATATGATTTCACTCATATGTGGAATCTAAAAGACAGAACAAATGAATCAACAAAAAGCAGAATCAGACCTACAAATACAGAGAACACACGGATGGTTGCCAGAGGAAAGGGGATGAGGGAATGTACAAAATGGGTGAAGGGGAGTCAGAGATACAGGCTTCCAGTTGTAGAAAGAATAAGTCACGGTAATAAAAGGCACGAATAGGAAATGTAGTCAATGATATTGTATTAGCAATGGACGGTGACAGATGGTAGCTACACTTATGGTGAGCATAGAATAATGTATACAGTTGTTGAATCACCGTGTTGTACACACAAAACTAATATAACATGTGTGTCAACTACACTCATATAAAAGAAAAAAAAAAAAAACAGAAACAAAACTTTTAGACTGGAAAGTTTACAGATCAAGTCCAATGTTCTGGAGGCATAATATATTATAGACTACCAAAGGACTTTTCCTAGGCACCCAAATAATAAAGTTCAGAGGATAAGACAAAATGTTTTTTTTCTAGTCTGTCGTAAAGAATTTGAGGAATGACGAACATCCTTTATTTTAAAATGTTTGAAACTGGATGAATGAAGTCATTTTCTGAAGGTTCCTCTCTTTATGAAAGTTAGACCTGTTGTCCAACAGCCTTAAATCAGATCCAACTCCCCCCCGCCCAAAAGTACTATGACACTGCTTAAGTTATTTAGGTCCCTTAGATTGTATTTCAATTTTTACAAAATGAATGTAATGATATGTCAAAGATTAAAATGGTATTTCAATGAGATAATGTATTTAAAAATACTTAGCACATTTTCAAGATTAAAATAAACATTCAACACAACTTAATCATAAATTTTTTTGCAATAATTTTTTGCTAGAAATAAACTCTGCCTCAACTGGTTTCATTATTTTACTTCTTTTAAAATGATACTGTTCTAGGTTTTATAGTTACAAATATGCTTTTAACATTCCAAATATATTTAATCTATGCATTTAGTAAAATTAGATAAACAAAACGTCTGCATTTGCATAATGAAAACATAAGTAACATTTTAGCAAATAATGGACAAAGTAAAAAGCCAATTTGCAAATAGTAAAAAAAAAAAGGATGCTTTTAACAGAAGTTTAGAAATACATGTTTACAATAACTAAGTCTACTTGTTTTTTCATATTTGCAAAGCAAACATTATATGCATCATAAGCAATTGTTTTCCATATATTCCTGAGTTGGGCAAACATATATTTCTTTAAGGAATAACAAAAGCAAGTCATTTACCATAAATCTAGGGCAACTAGTCATAACAACATAAATGCTAAACTATTACAAGTAGTAAGTTAGAAACAGTTGATTTGATAAGCAATATATTCATCACATCTTTAGATCTCAACATGAATATATTTTACATCATGGAGAGAATAGTACTTCATACATAAATGTTCACAAAATAACAAAAAGCAGAATAAGATAATATCCCATAAAAATAAAAACAATAGTTTATATGAATATTTTTATTTCAAAAAATAAATTTCTGTAGTGTTTTTAACATACTTAAAATAAGTTTCCTTTAGTAAAAAAAGTTTAGAAATCAAATCCATTTAACTATCTGTCTGTTTCTCTCTATCCACTCACCTATCCACCCATCCATCAGTTCATCCATACATATACAGATACATATAGACATGCATATATAAATACATAAAATCAGAGAACATACAATTTTTCAAGGTCTTCCCAGTTGCATGCCAGGTTCTCATAATTCTTTACTTGTTACGAAAAAGGAAAATATCTAAAATATCAAACAAACTGACTCACTAAATTCCTTAAGTATCTTAAAGAGATTTTAGGCATTTAATACAAAATGTTGTGTAATTACTAAAAATAATTGATATTAAAGACAAAAGCACATTTAAAGATCATTGACTCTGTTTACTTCCATATAAATGATCAAATACTTTATACTTGTTAAGCTATCATACTTCTCTCAAAATCTGATATGTCTCCAAGTCTTGTCCTTCTGGTCAATCTTTTCTCAGCAAAGTGATATTATTCATTGAAAGTCTAGGATTAATTACTATAGGATATTTGGAAAAATAAAACATATATGCTAAGTTTTCAAAATTAAAGAAACAAGTTGTTACTAAATTTGTATATTGAGGTATAACTGAAAAGTTATTGAATTTTATGACCCTTGCTTTTACTTATATAAAACAGTTATCTTACAATAGATAAAATGCTCAGTAAACCAATGAATACATAGATGATAGAGATAGAAAATAGACACATAATAGCTGAACCATAGATGAAAAGTTAGATAACATTCATTTGAAGGAAACATTGATACTATTAATAATCATTATAAGATAATTTGTTATAAATACTAATCCAAAACTAGATGCATATAATTAGACTTTTATTTTCCTTGTTCATTCTGCTTTGCTTATTAAATTCAGGTATTAATTAAATCCTCTACCATGTCCAAATACCTGTCATTTTAAACATAGAGAATAGATGTACCTTTTTCATAATTGTAGGAAACTTTGGAATGCACATTTCAAAATATTGTAAAGGATTCTTCATCCTTTTAACTGATGGTTGACATGGGAAATTGCTTAGAAGTTAACTCTTTTGACTTTAAACTTACTCAGTGCTTTATGCCACCTCAAATAAACATCAGTCACTTTGATAGGCATATTGCTACATTGCACAGAACAGATAAAAACAGGGATATGGGGGTATTTCATAGTAATGATTCAACCCAAATGATTTATTTTGAACTAACAGAATGTGAGTTTCATCAGCAATATTTAGACCCATAGTAAATGTAAAAGCCTGATTCATCAAATCATCACATCACTGAGCCATTGCACAAGGTAAAAATCTACGTGAACAATTCATTCCTACCCATGAAAAACATCAGTGTCTTGGTGGACAGGCAAAACCTAGTGGTTGTCTATGCAGAGAATGTGAGAAGTTCAACAACTCAGGTGACACCTTTTTTTCATTTCTTTTAACTTCCTTAGCACCTAGGACTGCTAAGGACACTAATGCTTAAATTTTAAATGCTAAATTGTTTTCAGTGTTTCTTACTTCTGCTTCTGTCAGCTATATCCCAAACAAAGAGATTTTTGCTGCCATTTATACATACATACATACATACATACATACATACACACATAAAATGAAAATGAAAATTGAAACCTAAAACAGCAAAGTTTTTGGTGAAAGCTTACAAAATGCACTTTTCTCAGTAACAAGTAGCACTTATACTATATTTGTATTCCCTGTTGGTCTAGTTTCACAGAAAAACCACACCATATATTTTCTTAAAAATGAATAAAAATAAAATAAAAATGTGAAACATTACTATTCATACCAACATATGCATAATAGAAGTACCAGAAGAGGAAAAAAAGGAGCAGAAAAAGATATTCAAAAAAATAATAGCTGGAAACTTCCCAAATTTACTGAGAAAACAATAACGTATATATTTGAGAAGGTCAAAGAAACCTAAACAAGATCAACATAAAGAGTGTAACAAATAAGACACACCATAGTTAAAATATTGAATGTCAAAGACAAAGATTAAATGTTGAAAGCATCAAGAGAAAATGACTCATTACTTACAAGAGAGCCCCAATAAGATTAACACATGAGTTCTCAACAGAGACAGTGGTGACCAGAGGGCAGTGGGATAACATATCCAAAGTGCTCAAAGAATAAAACTGTCAATCTAGAATGCCTATATTAGTTTGCTATGACTAACATAGCAAAATACCACAGATCATGTACCTTACACAACATAAATTTATTTTCTTGCAGTTCTGAAGCCTAGAGTCTAAGATCAATGTGTCAATAGCTTTGGTTACTTCAAAGCCTTCACTCTTTCATTTGCAGGTGGCTGTCTTCTTGCTGTGACCTCATATAGTCTTTTCTCCATGTGTACATATCCCTACTGTCTCTCTGTGTTCACATGTCTTCTTCTCGTAAGGAAGGGCACCAGACTGAATGATGGACCACCCTAATGGCCCTATCTCTAAATACAGTCACATTTTGAGGTACTGGGTATTGGGGCTTCAACATATGAATTTTGGAGAAACACAATTTAGTTGCTAACAATCCCATACCAAACAAAGCCATCTGTCAAAACTAAAGGCAAAACGCTTTCTCAGATAAGCAGAAAAGTTTTTTTTTCTAACAGACCAGCCTTACAAGACATACTGAAGAAAGTTCTAGCTGAAAGCAAATAATCCCAGATGGCATTCAAATTCACATAAAAAAAGCACTACTAAAGGTAATTATGTAATTATAAAAGACAGTAAAAATACATGGTTTTATCTTTTCTTAACTAGTTTAAAAAGCAAGAGTATAAATGAATATGCACATAATGTGTTGCTGGGTCTGTAATATATAGGAACATAATATGTCTATGATATATTTACCAATAAAAGCACAAAAGAGACGGGTAGGAGCAAAGCTTGTACTGAGCTAACAAAATGTTTAGAGATGGTAAAGCAATAATTATAGCTTTGTATTATTGCAGCTAGAATATATAAGTATATATATAAATATACTTTGTATTATTGCAGCTATATAATTCACAGATGCAATACATTTAATAATAACACCACAAAAGGGAAAATGGATTAAACTGATAGAACAATAACATTTCTACATGTCACTGAAATTAGGTTAGTATAGATTGAAAAATGATTCAGATAATTTAATATATATGACAAACTTTAGAGAAACTACTAAAAACCCTTAAAATGCAGTGTAAATCATTTAAGAAATTTACATGCTTCATTAGAAAATATTGACAATGTAAAAGAAAGGAGTAAGGTGAGGACTATAAAGAAAGAAAGATGGGGTGCCTGGGTGGCTCAGTCGGTTGAGTGTCCGACTTCCACACAGGTCAAAATCTCACGGTTCCTGGGTTCAAGCCCCGCATCGGGCTCTGTGCTGACAGCTCAAAGCCTGGAGCCTGCTTCAGAATCTGTGTCTCCCTCTCCCTCTGATCTTCCCTCGCTCACACTCTGTCTCTCTCTGTTTCTCAAAAATAAATACATGTTTTTTAAAAAGGAAGAAACAAAAGACATGAGAAAGATAAAGTGGCATACATAAATCTAACCACATCCATAAAACATTAAATGTGGATGGATTAACTAACCTAATCAATACAGAGATTGTCAAACTGGATAAAAACATGATCCTACACATGTAACCTATAGGTAACATTGTTCAGATTCAAAGACACAAATAGTTTGAATGTAAAGAATGAAAAAAGATATAGCATACAAATAGGCAACTACAAGAAATCTGGAGAGCTGGAATGTCTATACTGATGTCATATAAAATAGATTTTAAAGCAAAAAAGTTACTAAAGGTAAATAGGTACAATTTATAAATCGGTCCTATCAGGAATATACAGAAACATATATGCCTCTAATAACAGTATTTCAAAAATACACAAAGGAAAAAACTATCAGAATTGAAGGGAGAAATAGACTATTCAATAATAATAGATTGGAAACTTTTTCTCCCCACTTTTGATACCAGATAGAACAGCTAGACAGAAAACCAACAAGGAAATAGAATACTTGAACATCACTATAAACCAACTAGACCTAACAGACTTCCACCCAACAACAGCAGGGTATACAGTTTTCTTAAGTGCACATGGTACATTCTCTAGGACTTGGCATATGCTAATTAACAAGACAAACATCAAAAACTTAAAACAATAGAAACAACAAAAAACATATTCTTCAACAACAATGGAATACAAAGTATGTTCTCTGAACAAAATGGAAACTAGAAATAAATAACAGAGAAAAATGTGGGAAACTCACAAATACATGGTAATTAAATAATACATTCTTAAATAACCAATGTGTAAAAGAGAAATAAAAAGGAAAATCAAAAACTATTTTGAGATAAATTTACTATTTATGGAATGCAGATATATACGTGCTTCAATAGAGGTTTATAGCTGCAAATGCCTATATTAAGAAAGATAAGATCTCCAATTAACAACCTAATTTTACTCCTTAGGACACTGGAAGAAGATCAATGTAAACCTAAGGAAAGTAGAAGGAAGAAAATAATAAATACTAGAGAAGAAGTTAATAAAATAGAGTACAGAAATATAAATGTACACTGAAGAAGGACAGGTATTCTGGATGAAAATATGACAATGGAAGCAGGAAGAGATAATTTGAAATATATATTGGAGGTTAATCAGCAGGGTTTTGCGATGGAATGGATTCTAGGGTTGAATATGAAAATTTTCAAGGGTAACTCCTAGCTTTCTGGCCTGGTCAATAGCAAGCTTGATGGTATGTATATTTCACTGATGTCAGTAGTGATAATGGAGGAAGGAAAACAGTATGGAAAACAGAGGCTGGGAAATAATATTTTCTGAATAACTGAAAGAAGAGCAGAATGATGGATGTACAGTGGAAAAGGGGGTTTTTGGAGGAAATAAGTGGGAAATAGAGAAGGCAGAGACTCACACAGTTCATGGGAAGGAAATAAAATGAAAAAGGGAATTCAAAGTTAGATATTAAATAGTGGAATGTTATGACTGAAGGACCAGTATTGCCATCTTATGCAGAATGGATGAGAAGAAGCCAAAGTGGAAAGAGGGAGACCTTTTTTAGGAAAATATTTAAAAGTCTTGGTAAATAAATTTGAGCTGGATAAAGATTTGTCAATGAGGACAAAGAAAAGAAGGTAAATTTATGATATATTTTGGAAGAATGAGAGACTTCCCAATGATTTTGGCGCACAGAGGTTGAAAGAATGGGAACAGTCAAGGAGATTTTATTTTAATAGCATAGTGAGCCGGCAATCCATTTGCAAAACTGAGAAATGGTAGATTGTATGGACTGCTTACATTTCAATTTAAGAGAGAAAATTTGAGAAACATTGCTGACATATAAGGGAAAAAATGACACATATCCAATACATTTGCAAATCTAAATCTCAAAATAAGAGCTCTAGGTTAGAGATGCTAATGCCACCTAAAGCTATTTGCATAAAGTTTATATTCAAAACCAAGGAATTTAAACTCACCTAGGGAAAGAATACTAAACAATTGAAAAGAAGGTCCAGTATTGGGCATGTAAACTGCTATCATTTACCATTTTGGAAGAGCAAAGCAAAGATAAAATGAAAAATAGCCAATGAGACAGGAGAGAAATAAAGACTAAGTCATTTCAGAAAACTAATGGAGAAGAAGATGAATAGTTGTAATGGAAGGATGCCAAAAGTCATGTATGTCATATTCTAATAGGGTAAAGAATTGATGGAAATGAATAAGCTGAGACAGTTTGAGCTTAAAACTTTGGCTGTGATTTTCGGCTTTGAATTATTGAAGAGAGATTTACAGTAAAGAAATATTATATTTTATTATGAAAGTTAATAAAATATATTTATATGTCCCTTGTAATAATCCAGGGAAGTGGGAAAGATGGATAATGAAGAAAAGTTGGTGACCAAATGGTGATGTCCTTGTGAAGCTGGAGGGATTGGAATAGTGATACAAATAGAGAGAATGGCCTTGAGAGTGAGACAGACAGAAAAGAAAAGGATGTCTCAAGTATAGCTGAGTTTGTGCCATGGCTCTTCTTATATCCATTTTGATACATTAAAAGATTCTGTGAGGTAATAATTACTCTTCCCATTTTTATATACTGATAAGAAAGATTAGACACCTTTCCCAAGGGCATAGAACTAGGACACAGCAAGGATGAATCCCAAACCCAAAGTTTAGATATTCAATATACTGCTTTTCTTGTGATCATTCAGTCTGAACATGAACCTAAGTGAAGTAGATAATATAAAATTTAATTGACTTAGCTAAGTTACAAGGAAAGCAAAAATATTAACCTTTAAGCTTTCAAGGAACTAACCAGGAAGTACTGGCTATCAACAGTGCACATGTGCATGTACGCGTGTGTGTGTGTGTGTGTGTGTGTGTGTGTGTGTGTGTGTGTGAAAGAGAGAGAGAGAGAGAGAGAGAGACAGAGACAGAGAGAGACAGAGAGAGACAGAGAGAGACAGAGAGAGAGATGATCCTAAAGTTAACCATTTTATATCATTTTATGTAGTAAAATCCACTTAAAAACATAAACTAAGCAGATTTGGAGAAACACAAATTCAGAGAGATATCTAGAATTCTAGATCTTGGAAGAATGAAATCTTAAGATTATAGTTATCAATGACTCTACCAAGTAGGTATTCCAAACAGAGGCATTCAAGAAGTAGATCTAGGGAATCTTTAGTATCTTGCAGTTCTAAGACATAATCAACCAAGGATACCTGTCAAGATGATATTACTCTTTACTTCTTTCATCATTAACTAAATCTTTCAAAGAAACCCAACACATATAAATCACATTCTAGAACAATATGAACTTATTTTTATTTCCCAAACCAATAGATTTAACTATATAATGATTATATAATATTACCATTGATCTTCAAAAATACAAAATATCTGACAGAGGAATACCCTATTTTTATTTTTATTAAATGTTGATTTTTTTTTATTGAGAGAGAGATGAAGAGAGACAGCACCCAGGAGGGGCAGAGGGAGGGAAAGATAGAATCCCAAGGAGGCTCAGGCTGTCAGAGCAAAGCCCAGCATGGGGCTTGATCTCATGAACCATAAGATAATGACCTGAGCTGAAATCAAGAGTTGGATGCTCAATGGACTGAGCTGCCCAGACACCCCTAGGAATACCCTATTTTTAAACTATTGCTCAAGATATGCATAGTACTATAATATTGTTGAAGTTTAGGATTAATTTTACATATTAACACTATTCTTTGTCATTATGATTGGCTTGCCTGTAGTTTTAATATCTAAAAGCTACTTGATCTAAAACAAATAGCATGGGCTTTAGCTCTTAGAAATACATATGAAAAGGCATCATGAGAGAGAATCTCAAGTGAATGATTGCTTTAATTTGTTTCTTTGTATTGGCTTAGAATGTTCTTATTGAGTTTCCTTAAAGATTTTTCAGAATAAGAAGGACTTTTATTTGTTTGGTTTTTGACTGAGTTAATTGATAATTGAGTGTCACTGAGAATAAAGAATAAGAACAGCAGAATGAGAAGAACTCAGTCAATAAGAGATTCTTATTTTGTTTACTTTGCCCCAGAAATCTACAAAATGTGAACTTACTGCTCCAAGCATAGTAATTCCACACAGATACTGCCTTTCTATTAGAATAATGAGTGCCACCTGAAGCTTAACTGCACACTGGACAATTAACATAGTAAATGAGTTATTAATACATTCTGGACACATGTTTATTTTATTTGCTGGGCACCATCACTTTGGATAAAGTGTTTTATAATTTATTCAATATATACTTTTTATCTCCCACTGTTTGGTTTTGGCTTAAATTATTTGATTTAACATCAGTCATAGTCCTCATATTTATATTATGGTCATTAAAATTCAATTTAATTAGAATGCACCAAATTGCATTTGGAGTCATTGATTTGGAGATTGAAATATGTTCAATCACACATCTATGAAAAAAAAAGGAACAAAAAACTTTTAATGCTAATTAAATTGTTCTAATGTTTTTTTTTTTTTTTTTTTTGAGAGAGACAAAATGTGAGCAGGGAAGGGCTGAGAGAGGGGGAGACACAGAATTCGAAGCAAACTCCAGACTCTGAGCTGTCAGCACAAAGCCCAATGCAGGGCTTGAACCCATGAACTGTGAGATCATGACCTGAGCAAAAGTTGGATGCTTAACTGACTGAGCCACCAGATACCTGTAATGCTGACTAATTTAATGAGATAAGTTAAATATGTTTCTTAAATTTAATCTCCTTTTAAATTTTAAGTCATCTAAATACTTAAAAAATAAATGTCACTAAATTTTAGTTCACCGTCCTACTTATGTATTAACAAGTCTTGACTTCAGCAAGCTAGAAACAATAAAATGTGGAAATATTATATTTATTATCACATTATTCTATTCAACATGTAAAATTTTGATTAAAAAAGAGGTTAACTGGTGAATTTAAAATATAAAAGGAAATGTTTTACATATGCTGATTCATGTTATCTATCAAAATGATAAGTATTCAGTAAAACGTGGAAAAAATACATCCATTCTTAGGTCAAGGTTCTTCATCAGTACAATGCAACTCAGATAGAAGATGCAGGAGGCTTTATGTAGTTAATAAATCCTTTGACTTTTTCCTACTATCAAGAATTTCATTTAGAAAAAAACAAAGCATATATACATAAAAGAACTGTGTTTCCAATCATTTGTTTTAAGTGGCAACCATTTCTGTTTTGCATTAGGCTAAGATTATATTTCCTCAACCTATATCTAGATTTTCACTCTGGTATTAAACTTTTTTGACTTCAACCTTCAGAAAAGGGAAAAAATGCAAAAATGGACGGCAGGAAGGCATGATGGTAGTATAGTATAGTCTAAAAATAACATTGACAAAAATTAATGAAAACTACAAAAATTAAGGAGCAGGGTGTAGAGACATGAAGCTGGAAGTAGGAGATTAAAACTTAGTCCAGCAGAATTATACCGGATGTTAGCTTTCCAAATCACAAATTGCTTTCAGTCCTTGGTGTACATTAATTAGAATCATCTGGAGAATGTTAAAAGAGTATGGAAATTGAACCCCATTACTGACTAGATAGTCTATATTAATTAAAGTACTGATATTTAACCTATTGAATTAATACTTTTTTAACGTTTATTTATTTTTGAGAGAAAGAAAAGTAGAGTGTGAGCGGGGGAGGGGCAGAAACAGAGAGAGACACAGAATCCAAAGTAGGCTCCAGGCTCTGAGCTGTCAGCACAGAGCCCAACGCGGGGTTCGAATTCACAAACCATGAGATCATGACCTGAACGAATTTGGACATTTAACCAACTGAGCCACCCAGATGCCCCTAAATTGTTAATACTTTAAAGATTAATGCATGTTCTGGAAATGGGTAACGATTATGTTGTTGAGATATAAGTAGTGCAATCCTATTTACCAAACCAATAGGTAACAATTATGAGACACTTAAAATATTTTCTTATAGTTTCATAAATATAATGATATGTAACCAACTCAGATACAGGTAAAAGTTTTAACAGTGATTTGAGTCATATTGAAAATATTCATAAGATGCTGAGACACACATAGAACACCAGTTTTTATTTTTTTTAATTTTCTCTAGAGAGAGGGTATTTGCAGTCATTTAATTCAATAATTAGTAATATAAAATGTAACGAGTGCTTCATAATATTCATAATAATTTTTAAGCAGACTACCTACAGTGCCTATACTTATAACTTTCCCATTGAGAGAAAAACCTCTGACGGTATGCTAGTGGCTAAGACCAAGTCATTTTGCTCAAAGTGATGAATTTGACTTCCATATGAGACATCTTTTAACAAAAGCACACATAATATGATGGGTAGGGCGTGGTTAGTTTATATCTATGCTATTCTTTCCATGTCTTTAAAACTTAAGTCAAAGCAGTGACTCCAAGAAAGCCCTTGAGACAGTATTGAGCAGTCATTAAAATAAGGAAAAGATCTTGGAACCAGACTCACTGGGTTAATATTCTAGCTTTGATGTTTGTAAGCAATATTGATGCAGGCAGGTGGTCCAAGGACCCAGAAGGAGTCCCATAGGACCAGCCAAGAGGGTACTTGGCTTTGTGTAGGATGGGAATCAAATGGGAGCCAGAAAGAAGTGAGAGAAGAGTTTATTGAAGATCGAGAGAGAGCAGGTACAGATGGAATGTCAGGACATAGAAAGGAAAGGAGCATGAGTCTCTTCTTTGCTTGGGGTCTGGAGATTTTATTGACGATTATGGTCTGATGCACGTGTCTTCTCAGGCATCCAGGAACTGATTGGAACTAAGATAGGGTCCAGGTGGCCATCATAAATCACTCATTTTGGTGAGCCAGGGGTCTTGGCATTGAGCTATCTAGCGCCAGTGGTCTGGAATATGCACATAATGGTTTTGCCTGGTCATTCCTTAGATATTATCTATTATGCTGGACGACTCCAAAGATATCATTAACTGGAGTCCCTTAAAGTACATATGTTTAGGCATATGCAGGGCAGAGGTACAGGTCCTAGCAAGAGTAGAAGCCAGAAAAGAAGCAAAAGAAATAAAACAAAACAAAACCGCTTTTTCTTTCATGGAGTCCCTTTGGTCTCCCTGTCTCCATATGACCTTGGACAGATTACCTATCTCAGCAGAAGGTAATTTTAAAGGTGAACTGAATTAATATATGTGAAGTTCTTAAAAATGTATTGGGCTCACTGTAAACCCTATATAACTAACACAACATCAGGCACTGGTTTAATATAGTCCCGTATTTATTTGGATCAACTTGTGATGAGCCAATAATAATATTTGTCTGCACAAACACAGAACAGAAAGAATCAAGTATTCATGGTGGTTAAGTGACTGAAAGTTGCTCAATGACTGCAGGATTGAACAGTGATCTCAGAAAACTATTGTAGAGAAAGATATTAACCACCAAATTTATCAGTCTCAGTTTACTGCTTTTTGATTCTAGAAGTACCGGCCCTGAATTAACAGCATTTCACGCCAGTGAGTGTATTTTCCTGTAAACCTCTACACATATTAAGCAATCACATTATATTTTGTCTTATTAGGTAAAAAGTCATTAACAGTACTAAAGTAATTTTGTTTGCAAGTTAAGTTTTGAATCTGATTTTGGCTCAATAAAACATATTTGGGTATAATCACACCACATTATAATTCAAAACTATGTATGTAAACAGCTGGTTTTGACTGGAATACAAATGACTTTTTTGTGTTGCAAAGTGCTGTGCTAATAAGCCTCAGCTAGCAGAAGTCTAAAGCTTGTTCAAATATTACATTCGCTGAAGTTATGCTTAAGTAATATCAGTCTGAGGGTTGGAAATAAAAGGTGCCATATTTTCTATTTATTAATAAAAAAGTGGCAGAAAAATCTGGAACAATTGAAAAATGTAAATAATCAGCGGCTCTTTCTCACATTTAACAATGTGTTTTAGCATCACCAACACTGTCTAAATATATGTAAATATTTGGGTTCTCCGTTAAATATCAAAAGCCTTTTCCAAGTTTTGAAAGCGCTACTTATTTGGTTAATACCTTTAAATATTTTGGTGAAAATGTCAATTCTTATGTTGTTTTCATTGTCTTTTAATATATATAGTATCAAATGATGGTAAATTTTTTCTAACTCGTTTCCTTATTTGAAGCTCTTGATATAGAAGATATTCTCTAGCAAATCTTATACCAGACATTAGTCTAAATAAGTCTTCAATTACCATGGGGGAAGAAAAGGGGGAAAAATAAGTTAGAGAGGGAGGGAGGCAAACCATAAGAGACTCTTACAAACTGAGAATAAACTGAGGGTTGATGGGGGGTGGGAGGGAGGGGAAAATGGGTGATGGGCATTAGGGGAGCATCTGTTGGGATGAGCACTGGGTGCTGTATGGAAACCAATTTGATAATAAATTTCATATTAAAATAAAATAATCTAATCACTTGAAAAATAAGTCTTCAATTTACAAAATTAGTAACAAATCCCAAAAAACAATGAAATGCATCTGTTATACCCTTATTACAATTAATTGATGAATTGGTAAATAAAGATACTAAAATAATTTAATTCCAAATTTTCATGTAGATATCATCACATACAAAGCATCTTAATTGCTCAAGGTTACTACTGTAAAACAGTCCGATAGAATTTCACTGATGTGATCTAAGTAATTCATTTTTTTTTTTGACTTATCAAATGATTATGTTTTGTTGCCAAGTAATTGCAATACATATTACTTGCTGCTTTAGGAGTTTATTTAAAAAAAAAGATCTGTTTCCTCATCTCAAACAATTCAAGCGTTGCCTGGGTGGCTCAGTTGGTTAAGTGTCCAACTTCGGCTCAGGTCATATCTCACTGCTTGTGATTTCAAGCCCTGCTTCAGGCTCTGTGCTGACAGCTCAGAGCCCAGAGCCTGCTTTGGATTCTGTGTCTCCCTTGCTCTCTGCCCTTCCCCCACTCACGCTCTGTCTCTCTCTCTCTCTGTCTCTCAAAAATAAATAAACATTAAAAAAAAAACCCTCAAATATAAATATATATAGAAATACATAATATGGTGTCATGTAATTATTTGTATTTTTATTGTAATAAATACATGACATAGGTACTTGTATTAAAATATTACATAAATAAAATTTAACTATAAAAAATATAACAAGCATTAGGAAATATGCCAGAATTACTCACCTTTATTTCTTGGAGTTGAGTGTAAATGGTGGTTGAGAAGGAAAAAAAAAGTTGAAATAAAAATACATATGTATTAGATAGTAGAGTGGAAAAGAATAAAAGAGATCAGAGAAACTCACCTAATGATTTTAACTTGAGCAGATTTATCCAAATATGAATAATTCAATGCCAACAAAAAGGCCCCATGGCACTAGACAAGTTTTGTATTCAACAGTCACAAGAGAGAAACACAAAAATAGAGGGAAGCAAGACTGAAAAATTGGAGCAAATTGTATAAAGTCTGTCAGTCTAGAGGGAGAGTGGGTATTTTCCAAATGTTGGTTATAAGTAATCAAATAACCTCAGTTCACAAGGGAGACTTTTTATGTTTAAAACAATATTTAAATAGAAAACAAAGGCATTGCCAGTTGCTGCCATCAGTGGAGATATGAAAAAAAAATGAAACTCTATTTTAATCACTGAGATCTCATTATTTAAAAATGGTATTGCATTAAAATCTTTATTGTTTAAAATCCTTGAACTCAACTTAATTTCACTTGTATACTTTTGATCCCCACCAAGCTTCCTGAAGTAACTTTAGCCAGCTACATTCATTTGAATGGTGCAGGAAAAGTTAAAGGTGGCTCTCCACAGAGTATATGACAAGAGCAAAACAGAGCATTCATTTGACCAAGTGAATTTGGAAATAGCCAGTCTTTGGTACCAGAGAACATGAATCTCAATGGTATAATAGCATTAATAGAATATTGAGTCTCTATGAATGAAGTAAAAATGTTATAAATCAATTATTCAAATCAGTTAATATGTGCAAGCTGCTCTAGGTGTTACTAATATAGTGGTGAACAAAGAAAGAGGCCCAGTCCCTATTTTATCATGCTTATATTATAGGGGAAAGAAAGAAATGAAGCTTCTATTTTACACAGGGTAAAAGTAAAGGTTATACTCTTCAGGAAAGTGAGACTTTGTCAGGGAACTAAGAGAAGTGAGACGTAAGCTATGCAGACACATGTAGGGGAAGAGCGTTCCAGTCAGAAGGCAAACCAAGTATGCATTCCTGATGTGGAGCTTCCTAAGCATCTTTGAAAAGGAGCAAGAGATGAGTGAGACTGAAGAGTTTTTCTTTTCTCCAAAAACAAATCTATTAGGTAGGTATGGCATGGGATTCCTCCTCTACTGAAGCACACAGCAGACATAGGATTATTTGGTACCATCTGAACATTCATTGTGTCTGAATCTTGTCACATTTTTCCGGAAACCTTGCCACAGCCATGAAAGTTATTTGAACTGTGAAATCAGTATAGTGAGTAGCTCTAAGGATCATTAGGAAAAATATGGATTTTCCATAAGATGGATTAATCATTAGTAAATTCTATTTTGGAAATGTGGTCTTTTGAAACTAAAATAATTATCATTTTTTGACTTGCTACAAACTAAATTCAGGCAAATGGCATTTGAGGTCTAATTATCTGGATTATCTTTATTATTCTGATAGCTTTCTTTTCTAAAGGACTGGCTGGAGGGAGAGCTATATAATTTAGAATATCAGATGTTTGTAAATGTTTGGAACATAGTGAAATATGGCCATTTTAATCTGTTACTGTTGTTATCCAAATGTAGTCTAATTTGTTATGATATTTACTGAGTTGATTTTGCAGTTATTCTAACATTTGACTTCTGTGTAATTGAGAGGCAAGAACATTGGACTGAGAGACAAGTGACATGGATTCATGATCAAGTCTGCTATTAAGTTGCTGTAGCCATGCTGTAAATGCTCTTTAAGCCACTATTTCTTCATTCATATAAAAAAGGAATACCTGTTATCTGACTCCTTACAGAATTATTTTGAAGAACAGAAGGAATAATGTATTAAAATGTTCTTTGAAAATTATAAAGCACTGTTCAAATGAAAGCTATTATTATACTAACAAATACATGATTTAATACTGACATTTCTGTGTGATGATAGGAAGCCACTGTGTTAAGGAAATATACCAATATGTCATTCCACTAGTATAGCATTATTAAATTATCATTATTTTTAACAGAAATGAAAGAATTGCTTTTTATAGTAATGTCATATTGTCAGTTTGAATTCTGCATGCTACTAGTTTTAGTGAATAGATTATCCACATTATCATGTCCAATATCTCATGGCTTTATTAAACAAAGAATGTAGTTACATAATTGTGAAGTTATATGTTTATGTTTAACAGATACTCTATGCTTAATAAGATTTCTTTTCAGAAATCTGCTGTGCTAAAAAATATGAAGTAAAAATATCTATGAATATAAATTTGCTATTTTCTACAGGTCAGGCAAGTTTAGGAGTTAAAAGATATCAATTACCATAGGGGTTGATTTGGAAATGTTGGGGTTTGGAGGAAATGGTCAATAAAGAATTCTCAAGACATCTTCAGTGCAAGAAGGTGGTTTTATTAAAACACGAGGATAGGACCCGTGGGCAGAAAGAGCTGCACTGGGGTTGTGACGGTGACTGATTATATACTTTCAAGTTGGGAGGGAATTAGGGATAGTGTAGATCTCTAAGGAATTTTGGGAGCAAGGTTTCCAGGACCTAAAAGCTGCTTTTAGATAAATGTCATTTATTACTGTTTAATAAAAACTTGTCATGAGACCCTTCAGATGTATATCAGTGGGCCATATACATATATCTTGGGCAGTAGGATAAAGGAAATTTCCAAAGGAATTTCTTTTTTTTTTTTTTAACATTTATTTATTATTGAGAGACAGAGACAGAGTGCGAGCATGGGATGGGCAGAGAGAGAGGGAGACACAGAATCTGAAGCAGGCTCCAGGCTCTGAGCTGTTAGCACAGACCCCGATGCGGGGCTTGAACTCACAAACTGCAAGATCATGACCTGAGCTGAAGTCGGACGCTTTACTGACTGAGCCACCCAGGCACCCTGAAGGAATTTATTTATGTTAAAGTAGACTTACCGGATCTGGAAATTGGGGTAATGTTAAACTAAAATTGCCTTTTGCTCTTGGCAAAATATTAACATAGAGACAGCTGAGTTCCTACAGGAAGTCACTCTGTCTCAAGGGCTTGTAAAAGTTGTAAGGAAATTTAAGTTTTTTCTTTTGCCTTTGTTTCTCAAATCAATTATTATTTAGATTCCTAGATGGATAGCTGTAATCATCAGTTATTAAAATCTAATTAAACTCATTTTATATATTATATATAATATATAATGGAATATTATTCAGCCTTAAAAAAGAAGGAAATTCTGCCATCATGCAGAATGGATAAATCTGGAGGATGTTATGCTAAGTGAAATGTGCTTATCAGAAAAAGTCATTAATGTATGTTTCCACTTATGGGAGGTACCTAAATTGTAAAATTCACAGAAGCAGAGAGTGGACTGATGGTTGTCAGTGAGGAGGAGAAAATGGGAAATTATTGTTCAACAGATATAAAGTTTCAGTTATGAAAGACAGGTAAGTTCCAGAGATACGGAACATGATGCTATAGTTAACAATACTACATTGCTTACTTAAATATTTGTTAAGAGGGTAGTTTCATGTTAAATTTCCTTACCACAATCTGAAATATACATATACACTTATATATCATTATGAATGTGCTTTTAAAAATAACTATATTGACTTATTCTTTTTGAATGTTTATTTATTTTGAGACAAAGAGTGCAAGTGGAGGAGGGGAAGAGAGAGAGGGAGACTGAGAATCCCAAGCAAGTTCCACACTGTCAGCACAGAGACCCACGTGGGGCTCGATCTCACAAACTGTGAGATGGTGACCTGAGCTGAAATCAAGAGTCAGATGTTTAACTGGCTGAGCCACCCAGGAGCCCCTATATTGATTTATTCTTAAGGGCATACTTGTCTTCCTGTTATTACCATGTTTTGTCACAGATTCACCAAGCTATCACTTATAATAAATATATATGGCTCAGTTTTCCAAGCACATAATTTTGTAAATAAATGAAACATCTAAAGATAAAATGCTTTATAGTAGCAGAAAAGGAAATGGATTAATTTTGTTTTTCTTTTTATAATATTGGGGAATGTTTCAGATATGATCTTAGCAGATAGTATTGCTATGTATTATATATATATATATATATATATATATATATATATATATATATATGATTATGCTTGGGCATGTCCCAACAAAAGAAAATCTCTAAGGGGTTTGCATATTTTAGGCCACATTTTTCTTTTTGTATGTCACCCAATTATTGGTCTTAAACACCAGTAAATAAGCAAAACAACAACAACAACAACAACAACAACAACAACAACAACACATCCTACCCTTTCTTTGCTCCTTTATGCTATTTTCCACTTTACCTTTGGTTGTATCATTGTTATTCAATCTGAGGGCATTAGGAGAATTTATTGTTAAGGCAAATACATAAGAAAGATAGTATCATTTTCCATGTTTGGGGAAATTTAAACACTTTAAAAACTCCTGTCATTATCTATAGTTAAAAGACCAGGATTTAGTCATTAGACTTTTCACAATCCATGAGACACCAGATAAACAGATATATATTTTTATCTTGTTCAATATCACTAGCCTTATTTTTTTTCTAGTTTTTACATTGTCGTTCTCAAAAACAGATTGTTAAAATTTTGCTGAATTTTAAAGTGACTTATGTAAGATTAAAGAAAGTAACATTTCTTGTATATTATTCAATCACTGGATATTTTAACATATATACAAATCCTTAAAACACAGTAAGAAGGGTATCTCTCATTTCCCATTTCACTTTTGTACACAGGAGGAAGGTGGGACTCAGGAAGATGAAGCAGAATGACTGAGCCTTTCAAAGGGATCTCAAAATTCTGAGAAATTCTGAGAAATCATAGTTTCAGCAGGATGATGGTATTCTAAATTTACCTGTAAGGCACTTGCAATATATAACAACTTATTTGTACTTTCAATATCATAAAATGTTCAAAAGTCTATGTATCCATGGTAGGTATTACATCAATTTCACTGGTGTGTACTCTCAATGTCTGATAACCTGAGTGCTTATTTGGTGTTGTTGACCTCCACCTCCTGTGTACTTTTGTTCATAAGCACCACTCATTTGCTTTTATGCATCATTTCAACTTTCATATATTTAAAATTCTCTGTAGGCTCGTCTAGTCTTATTTTTCCCATGCATGTGACTTACCATCATAGGCTGTCGTCATTCTGCTGTAAGATACAAATAATTAAATAAGAATACATTTTACCTTTTATTTTTTTATTATTTTTAAAGTCTTTTATTTATTTATTTTGAGAGAGAGGGAGTGAGAAAGGGTGAGAGGCAGAGAGCGAGGGAGAGAGACAGAAAATCCCAAGAAGACTGCACTGTCAGGATAAAACCTGATGCAGGGCTTAAACTCACGAACCATGAGATCATGACCTGCGCCAAAACCAAGAGTTGAACACTTAACCGATTGAGCCACACAGGAGTGCCAAATAAGAATAAAAAGGCAATGCAATTTATATACTCAAACCATTGTAGATATGGTGCAGTTAATTTTCCCTTTATGGTAAATTCCTATCTTTCAAAATCTGCCTCACACAGACACATTCACAATATTTGAAGATAGCAAGAAATGGTATAATCTTTCAATTTGCATAAGAGATTTTAAAAATCTATTCCAATTAATAACTGGAAACATATGACATTCTACAGAAAGAACAAATACTTTCTTATGGATACTATCTATTATTGATATCCAAAATTAATAATGTTATGACTAGACATATATCCCCCCAAAAGGGGATATATTAATATGGGTTATAGTTATAAGTAAACTTTCAATTAGCAAACAGAATATGCACAATTACTAAAATTTCCATATTGGAAAGAGACACTTATAAACAATATGAATTTAATAGAGAAACAAAACTTTTGTACTTTGGCAGTTATCTTTGATAAAATATGTTGCAGTTGGAAATGGATTATTTAATGTTGTCATGTTAAGAATAAGAAAATGTCTTTTACACACACATACACACACAAGCCATACGTGTGTTTTTTCGAGTGATTAGTTAATGTAGTATTCCCAGAAGTATAAAACCAAAGGTTAAGATGTATGCAGTCAAAGAAAAATAGTTATAACATGTAATTTAAGGTATTAGAAAGCCAGGTGGCAGGAATTTCCAGCAACTATAATTCTCGCCCTGTTTCTTCCCTGCAGTGCTAAAAAATACCACATATGTGGCAAATAGCATGCCCTGAAAGAAAAACAAGACTAACTTGAATACAATTCTCTAATGTATTCACAAGCTACCTATTCATTTTTCTCCAACTTAAAGTACTAGGAACTTGACTGCTGTTGTTATGGGAATTTTGCAAGTTCAATTAAAATAATAACTGGAATACTCTTACATTCGGGACAATACATAAGATTAAATAATAAATTATGATTACTGAAGACATTCTGATATTTAAATAAAAAGATATATAATTCAAGTTTTTAACTTCTATATACATACAACAAAGCTGAATTTCTGTAAGTGACAAAAATAGAAATATTGGGTAACATTAATTGAGTGTATACTATGCAAAAGTATAACCTTAAAGAAAAATAAAGTGCTTTGCTTAAGATTTGTAATAAAGTAAGTACTCAACAATATTAGGTTATATTATACTCCTATTTTCAGCTTTAGCAGAGAGGCAATGTCTCACCCACAAGGCCTCAGTTCTGCCATAGGAGTGCCTATCTCCCACCTTCTGACTGCTTTGCTCCTAATGGCCTATTCTGAGACTTCTCCAGAGGACCGCCTTTGGGCTACTGGCATTTCTCTGGCCAAGTGTTGTGAAGTTACATGTCATTAGTGATAGAGCCAATCACTAACTGGTAGACAGAGTAGAAAAGTCCCACACCTTCTCCTTCAAGTGAGTCTAACTCCAAGGTCTAGGGTACACTATAGAGCTTCCCATGTGACACTCTGAGGTTCAATCTTTGCTTCAAAATACATCCTTACTTGGGTACTTCCCCTTCCCAGTTTTGGTAACTCAACTCCCTCACAATATTCTTCTGGGGACACTTCCTTAATAAATTAATTGTATTCAAATTCTCATCTGAGGATCTGTTCCTGGAGGACCAGACCTAAGGAAACTAAGCACAGAAAGCCTAAGTGATTGACTAAGATCACACATTAATGAGCAGAGATAGGTCAAGGCTCTTCATTGAAAATGCTGTGCTTTTCATCATTTCATTAACAATTAATGATATACTATACAACTTTAATGATTTATTGAAGGATTACTACATATGAAAAAGTATGTAGTCACTTTTTCACTTTTGGTGAAAAAGTGAAAAAATAGGTCGATTTTTAAAGAAGCAAAACATTATTAATTGTAACATGAATGAAAATGACCTGTTAATATAAACAATGAGTATCTTAATTGACAGAAGACCAAATATTACTCATCATTGTTTCCTGGGAAACAAATTATGATTTAAAATAGTATTTGTGCATTGAAAGTGAGTCCTTTTTTATTTTCTCATTCTAGTTTTACCCACACAAACTTAAGAATGCTAGGCTTATCAAAGCTTTTCTTCTCATCTTGTTTCACTTGATTTTGCAAAACTTCAAAATTTCATACTTCATTGTCTTTCTGTACCCATGATTCTTAAATGGATTTTTTAAAATAACTTTATTTTCAGTCTTTTAATTATAGTTTATATAAGTGAAAAATATTTTTGAAAATATATTTTATCACTTGGGAAATGCCAATGATCAGTTAACTTTTCTGGGTTAAAGCATTTTGTGTGTGTGTGTGTCTATGTGTGTGTGTATGTGTGTATATAAATATATAATAGTAGAAAGGTCAGTAAATTATGGTCCATGGACCATAACTGGTTGGCTACCTGTTCTTGGTAGGGCAAATATTTAAAAGAATTTTAATGGTTGAAAAAGAATAATAAGAATAATGTATCATGTAAATAAACATTATAGAAAATTAAAATTCAAATTTCCAGACAGTTTTACTACAACACAGTCACATTCATTCATTTATGTATTTAATGACTGTTTTAGTCCCACAGTAGCAGTGTTCAGTACTTGTAATAGAACATGGGATAGTGCACTGATGTGGTTGTAACTCAATAGAATTTGTATTTTATTTTTTATCACCAGACCTCCCTGATCATGTCAAAATAGGAAAAGAAGATAAAAGTGGACTTCAACATCACACTTTTAAGAACATGGACATGTGAATTATTTTGTCATAAATTTTTGACAGTTGAATGTTATTTTTATTATGAAATGAAACTGGACACTATAGCACTCATCACATTATTACCAGATCATCAGAAAGCAGCAGTCAGAAAAGTTAGAAAGTTAAAATGGGATTTTTTATTATATGAAAATTTCTGGGGTTGTCTGGGTGGCTCAATCTGTTAAACGATCGACTCTTGATTTCAGTTTAGGTCCTAATCTCAGGGTTGGTGCGATCAATCACTGAACTGGACTCTGGGCTGACAGCATGGAGCCTGCTTGGGATTCTCTCCCTCCCTCTCTCTCTACACCTCCCCTGCTCATTCTCTCTCCCTGTCTCTCTCTCAAAATAAATAAATAACCTGAAAAAAATTTTTTTCTTTACAAAATTAAAACAGAAAGAAAGAAAAAGAAAGGAAGGAAGGAAGGAAGGAAGGAAGGAAGGAAGGAAGGAAGGAAGGGAGGGAGGGAGGAAGGAAGGAAAAGAAAGAAAGAAAGAAAGAAAGAAAGAAAGAAAGAAAGAAAGAAAGAGAGAGAGAGAGAGAGAGAAAGAAAGAAAAGAAAGAAAGAAAAGAAAGAAAGAAAGAAAGAAAGAAAGAAAGAAAGAAAGAAAGAAAGAAAGAAAGAAAGAAAGAAAGAAAAAGAAAAAGAAAAAGAAATGGAAAGATATAAGAAAATGAGCACAGAACAAACCAAGTTTCTGACCAGGTCATTTTTTGCTAAGCGAGGAAAGATATTTGCTCATGATTTCTTGAAATGGTATTTGATTGCAACAGCCAGACAAATGTATCTAAAAGAAAGCTACTTTTTAATATTATTAGCCTTTTGGTGAGAACAGCTGTTTGAAGAGTTGAAGACATTAGAAGCAACATCAATATTCACTTAAAAACAAGGCAAGTGCCTTTCAGCAGTTTGTTTTGTTTCTTGTTAAAAAGTTGACATGTGGTACCTATACTACTAAAATGTTTATTTGAAGAGTCAGTGCAAAGTTTGAAATGACAGAAGAATTAGCCTCTACAAAATATTCTGCACAGAATGCTACATGTGAGAATATTTTCAAATAAATTGAGAAAACAGTAATGTAGTACAAATTCAAGTGGAATATGTTAAAATGTGCTACAACTGCTTGTATGGAAAATATATGTGGAAAAAAATGACATATTTGAACAAATTCTCAAAGTTTTTGAAAATAGTAGGTGTTTATAGCATATTAACAGTTAAGCAGTGAATTATTCTTGAGTGCATACTTTGTCAAAAATACGTGAATCTATCATGTGTTACTGAACTAACCGTGTAAATGATGAGCTTCACATTTTCTCATGAACTTAAACTTCATTAATTCCAAGAGTTTTTGCAGAAATAGAAGGTAGATATCCTTACTTGATTTACCACATAAAATCTTTTTTTTAAATTTTTTTTTAATTTTTTTTCAACGTTTTTATTTATTTTTGGGACAGAGAGAGACAGAGCGTGAACGGGGGAGGGGCAGAGAGAGAGGGAGACACAGAATCGGAAACAGGCTCCAGGCTCTGAGCCATCAGCCCAGAGCCCGACGCGGGGCTCGAACTCACGGACCGCGAGATCGTGACCTGGCTGAAGTCGGACGCTTAACCGACTGCGCCACCCAGGCGCCCCTACCACATAAAACCTTGACTTTGAAATCATGAAGTTTTACTGTGATTGAATTAGTTCAGGGTAGAGTTTTTGGTTGTTTTTTTTTGTTTGTTTTTTTTAAGAGAACCACCCTCAACCACCAATGTTGTATACTGAATGGCTTTGGAAAATAGCTTTTGCTGCTAACCCGAAAGTATTTCTTAATGAATTCATGCTAAACATACAAAGCAAAGCAGCACTTATATATGAATTTACACTGTAGTAAAGTGATCTCGACAACTTTCATTTCCAGAATCACAGATAATGTCAAATTGCTTTATGACCTTACATGCTGTCAAAGTTGATAATGTTGATAATATCAATGTTGATAGTAGGAAATATTAACTTTAAATCCCAGTTAAGCAAAATCAAAAAAAGCAATGGTTTTCTTAACTAGGCTCCATGTCCAATGTGGGGCTTGAACTCACAACCCTGAGATTAAGAGTCACATTCAGTACCTACTGACCCAGCCAGGAGCCCCCAAATCTATTATTTTTAGTAACATACTTGTATTATAAATATACCGTTATTATTATTGTTTGAAGTCGGTTTATTTATTTATTTTGAGAGAAAAGAGGCATGAGCAGTGGAGGGGCAGGAAGGGAGAGAGAGAATCCTAAGCAGGTTCTGTGCTGCTTGATTTCTGAGCCAAAATCAAGAGTCAGACACTTAATCGACTGAGCCACCCAAGTGCCCCATCATCTCTCCACTTTCTTAAAGTCCACTTAATTGTTACCTAGCCTTGTAATATCAGTATTATTTCCACATAGTAACTATCTCTAACATTCCACTAGCTCAATCTTTACTTGGTCTTTTGAGTTCTCTGAAACAACTCTGCATATAATGTATCAACACACACACACACACACACACACGCACGCACACACGCACCAAACAAGCTGCACATATTCTTCCAATTATCACTTGATGAAAACCGGCTCAAGTTATTAAACCAGTTATATACTGTAAATTCTTCTAATTTCTTCGTAATCTGTTTATTTATTTTAAAATCTGTTAATTTTAATCATCTCTTACCTTTATTTTTTTTAAAAGGCATTATTGCCTATGAATTTTTCCTTTGAAATGTCTCATACGCACCCAAATCCTTGCCCTTATTCTTTGAGTTTGAATTAACACAATATAAATCTACTTACATTGGCTTTTCTAGATTACCTAACATAACACTGGCTTCTGTGGATGAGTCAATGATGTGGACATTGAGACGCAACTGTGCACACCTCCAAATAGCCTGTCATTTTCTGTCTATCCTTACCACAGCCCAGCTTGTGTAACATTGCTAGTCCAATAATTCCAGATCATATATTTTCAATCACATTACCAATTAGGAAACTATTCAATACTACATCATGGTACCAAGTAAAATAAAATCTCATTCTCAAAATCAATTATGTATCAGTGTTTCCCAGAACATTTTGGGAAATGTTTTGGTTTGCAAACACTTGTTCTATCAAACTTTGAAAGAGATATAGAAGAATTTTTCAGAGAAATTGTGGTAGTGGTCAGTTAAACGTGGAAGACTCTGGATTCAACAAATTTAGCATATTTATTTCCTATACAACTTCTTGAAGATTTTTACAGGATACTGTGTGTGTTCTGTTCTCAGAGGAGAGTATAGGATCCACAATTTTCTAAACTTATATCAGAACCTTAGTTCTGATAATAGAAGCTTGACTTTGATTAAGCAGAGCTAGCTTTAAACCAGGTTTTTAAACACATTTTAAACCATGTGTTTATGTAATGTTAAATTAGTCCTTGCTCCATAAATGGGCATATGTTTCAGATATCATGTTTCTTTAGCCAGTTATTTGAGTTAGATAATGGCATATGGCCTAATGAGGCTATTATGAGCTAATATGTGGATTTTTGTTGGAACAACCTGAGAATGATATTCTTTTCACTGGACTTGAAAGTAGGAGAATGCATACTGGGAAGAGCTGGAGGCTACTTTGTTAGAATATAGAAACTGAAAATGAGGCCAAAGTGGAGAGCAAGATACTGATTTCTGGTGATAATATTTAAGATTACCAGAAAGTAAGTTACTGCAGATTTTTTTTTTTATATTCCCTTTTAACTTAAGTCACTTTGGATTGAGCTGTTGCTTAAAAATAGGAGTCTAGGGGCACCTGGGTGGCTCAGTCAGTTAAGGATCTGACTTCGACTCAGGTCATGACCTTGTGGTCCTTGAGATTGAGCTCCACATGGGGCTCTGTGCTGACAGCTAGGAGACTGGAGCCTGCTTCAGATTCTGTGTCTCCCTCTCTCTCTGCCCCTCCCCTGCTCACACTCTGTCACTCTCTCTCTCTCTCTCTCAAAAATAAACAACAACAAAAATAAGAGTTGAAACTGGTATATTCCAGAGACTACTTTTTGAAATGGATATCAGAAGAGTTTTTGCAAACCCATATTTGTCTCAGACCATGAGTCTGGATTTCTCTCTTCTCCAGCAAGAGAGCGGACACAGAAATGAAAACGAGAGAAGCTAATATCTGGGAGGAGACAGGAGCCCTGAGTAGAGATTTCATCTCTGTATTTATTGAGCTCTAACATGTGGTGAACGTGAAGAAAATCAGATAATAATCATTAACTTGTGTGCATAAGAAGCAAAGGGTCTGGGAGGAAAGTGGGAGTTTGAGGTTGTGATCAAAGTATATTGGCGCCAGATGGAAAGTAGTTTCCTGCAGGTGATATAACAAGTTACTCGTGATCCCCTTATAATATCTCATTAACTAACCTTGGGCGCTTTCTCCCTGTGGTGGTGGCTTTCCACCCTAAGCTTTTTGAACACATTTAGGTTAAGTATAAGGAATTCTTGAACCTATTTCCCCACACATATTAAGAAATATTACATTAAATGCTATAGCACTAAACTGTACTTCTAGTTGTCTTTAAATACTCATCTTCTGAAATATCGTTTTGGCCCTGTTATTCTAACCATTAATGGTATTATTTGGCAAATCACTTAACTCCCCTAAACTGAGTTTTGTATTCATTTTTATTTCAATTTCCTTTTCCTTTTCCTCCTCACCTTAAGAGATTGTGGAATTTAATGTGTATATGCTTTATACTTACTCTTACTTCAAAAGTCTTTATTCTATGATACTATAGTAACTTCTGTCTCCTCACTAGGCACATTTCCAATTTCCAAAATAACCATTATTCTACTTAAGAACTATTTGAAGTCTTATCATCTTGAAAGTCTTCAAATAAAAATATCACATATAGTATCTGGAAGTTCACCTCCTCCAGAGAGAAAAAAACAAAATTGCGTATAGTGCTCACTTCTTACTCTGATTATGTAAGTAATTATTAATTGTAATTGCCAATTAAAAGTAATAAGATACTATATTGTGCCATCCATTCTTTGTGGCGCTTGTTTTTGACACATTTCTCGTTATTTTAAACATTTATTTATTTATTTATTTTTGAGAGAGAGAGAGAGAGAATGAGTTGGGGAGGGGCAGAAAAAGAGGGACAGAGAGAATCCCAGGCAGGCTCCCCACTTTCAGCACACAGCCCTATGCAGGGCTTGATCTCAGGAATTAGTGAGATCATGACCCAATCATAATTAGGAGTCTGTCGCTGATCGGAATGCACTCTGACACATTTATATTTTTATTCACTGTTTCAAAACATTCAGATTCTAGAATCTTTGTGGTTTATATTTCTTTAGATTATCTGCAGAACCAAGAATATTACCTAATCAAATACGTGTTGGATTGTAATTACTAAAAATAAATGAGTAATAGAGATTATACATTCTTTCTCGGTTATAGTCTTTCTGTGTAAAATTAATAATTGATAGAATTTATAATAGACTGAAGTAGAATAATAGATTATACTCATGCTTATGCCAAAACAATCACAAATAAAAGTAAAGTTGAATTTTAGTTTTTAGTATATTTATAATTAATTGATAGTTGTTTACTATAAAATCAATCCTCTGAATGTAAATTATTTTGTAAGTTTATTTTTTGTCAATTCTTGGTGTCAATATTCATCTAACTGCTTTATATGAAAATACTTTGCAAACTAAAAATCATAAGAATTTTAGGTCTTATACACAGTGGTGGGCAAATATAAATTTGTTTTGTATTATATTTTAAGTGTTTTTTTGTTTACTTTTTCTTATAGTAGTATTGAAATATTTACAAAATTAGAAAAAATAAAAATAATAACTAAAATTGAAAAATAATACATTTCTATGAACTAATCTGTTTCCTTAAAACTGGGCAAAAATGAGTTGAATCAACAGAAGTAAAATTATGTAATTTATTGTTGCTTGGGTCAATGTAAAGTTTTAAATATATATATACATATATTTTCTCTTCTATTTGTACCTGCACCAAAAATAAGTAGTAACATTCTTGAAAATAAAATTGAAAAAAAATTACATGTAATTTACAATGCCTTTATTTTGAATTATAATCACAATTCAAATATACCTTATACAACCCCATTTAATATATAATATAGTAACAACATGTTTGTATATATGCATAAATATACAAATACACATATATATTAAATATATATTACATTATATATGTATATTTATACTTATATACGAAACATATAAGCCACATCACCTCTCTGTACTGAATAAACTGTTCTATTAAGATCAAAACTTAGCTTTACTTAGCCTCTTTATTGAATTATACTGGAGAAAGATCAAATGTTTAAAATTATTAACAAAAATACTAAAGAGGAAAAACACTTTTTTGTTATATCTATCCTATTTACTAGCTTTAAATGGATCTTGAATAAATACATAAAATCTTCTATAAAATGGAACATGACAAAGTAACAATAATAAGCACTAAGACATTCTTCCTTATATTCATTCCTGCACCTTCTTTTGAATAATAATACCTTTTATAGACTTATTTGCAAGTTTTCTTTTCTTAAATGTAATAAAACCTAAATTTATGTAGACAACTCATAAAGAGCACACAATTATGCCATTCTTAAACAAATCACCTTGGCCAGAGTAAAGGGCATTCATGCTTTGCCTCCTGCACCATATTCAGAGCCCTGGTGTCACTTCACATAAACTGTATATTGAGCAATCACACAATCAGTGAGCTAATTGTTTCTGTACTAAAAAAAACCACATACTTAACACTTGAACTCAGTCATCACTATCTGTGCACTAGTGAGTCAATAGATTTCATAAAGAAATTAACATGCAATGCATATTTAACTAATTTTGTGAAATTTTCATTCAGCTACAAGGAGAAAACTTTACTTATGTATGGACAGCAGTTAGTTTATCAGGTATTTTAAATCTTCTAAAACAAATAAAGAAACAAAAAATATTTTAGGCTAGAATTATAGCCTATGCGAATGAAGATTATATACTAACCGGAAATTTGCATTGCATGATAACCAAATGATCAAACTTTTTTTATCCCAAAGCCCAATTTCATGCATAATTTCAATATTTCAGCTTAGATCATTGAAAGCAATGAAGACAAATTTCCTTGGCATTGTTATAAGATTTTCATTTGCAAAATAATATATAAAACTAATATTGAAGTTTATTTTTAAATATCCTGAATTAACATAGGAACTAGCATTCCTTGCTCTTTAAAAATATTTAAATGGTTTATAACTTTATAGAATAAAATGCATAGAGGAGTTCCTGGGTGGCTCAGATGGTTGAGTTTCCGACTTCGGCTCAGGTCATGATCTCACTGAGTTGAGCCCCGTGTCGGATTCTGTGCTGACAGCTCAGAGCCTGAAGTCAGCTTCAGATTCTGTGCCTCCCTCTCTCTCTGCTCCTCCCCCACTCGTGCTCTGTCTCTCTCTCTCAAAAAATAAACATTAAAAAATTTTTTGAAAAGAAAATAATGCATGGAGAACCTTTTATTTTTTCAGGAGTATTTAAAAAATGATGTGTGCTAGAAATTTTTGACTGTTATTTTGCCAAAGAGATAGAACATTATTAATAGAATTAAAGTTTTTTTTCCCTCTGTTAATTTTATAACCTTTCTCCATTAGATTATTACCTGCCCTTTGTCAATAGCTTTCACACAATGAACTTTTTTTTTTCCTTAGCAAAGGCAGTATTTATTAAATGGCTTTTGTAAAGGTTGTCTGTTGTTATGTTGGGAATAGATAGCTATTTGTAATCCCAAAGCTCAGCAATAACATTAATTCTAAACTAAAGGTTGAAACCATAAATTTTTCCAACATCCCCTGCAGGATAAAAACTTTGCAATCAACAAAATGAAAACAATAATGCTATTTCATGACTTTTTATTTTATTATTGAAACGGTCTAAGATAATGTATGGCTCAGGAAAATATGCTGTTGGTTTCTCATATTTCTTTATAACCCAATGTATAGTATAGTCATTATTATAATGGTAAGACCCATGATTTTCATACACACCTTCCAAAAATTGATCATTCTGAATTGAGTAAATTATATCACCATTCTTCTCTTGACGCTTTGTTAATAACCTGTCATTTAACAGATTTGAATTTAAGCACATGTACATTAGTCTTTGAGAAACTTACATAAGCAGAAATCAGTTTGTAGTCATTACTACAGTCCAACCTTACAGGATTGTCTTAGTTTTGATACTCTCCAGAATGTTATTAATAAATATACTCAGCTACTGAGAAATACTTATCTAAGTTGGGAGGAGACTCATCCATAAGCTCTGTGACTATTACTACTTCATGACCTTGGCCAATTTTGCCAATATTAAGAGAAAACATAGGCAAGGTTGTTGGACATATCATACAATATCAATTAGCTACAATATCAGGTCCATGAATATTATGATTTTCCTGCATGTTTAGGATCATGTGGCATTGCAGTCTTCCAAATTTGAAGTGCAGAGTGTTATCGAATGTGTACTCCAAAATATTCTGTACATTTAGCATGCAAAAATGTTCCCCTTTGCTTACATATTCATGTGTTTAGATAACACTTTTAACATGTGACCATAAGGCTATCTTAAACACACAGCGAAAAATTCTTTGACACTTCATCTATCAAGAAGTGGGGTCTGTATCCCCTCTCCTTATAACTGCCCTCCCCCAAGAGTATACAAGTAATACTTTCTGACTTCTGAGACTGAATCATAAAAGGTCTTGTAGCTTCCTTCTAGTTCTGTTTTCTTCTCTTTGAGAGAACATGTTCTCTTTGGGCCACCATGAAAGAAGTCCAAGAACTCTGAAGCTTCCACGGTATGACGTACTCTAAACTACATGGATACATGAAGAGGTCACGTATAGCCATTGGTTAACACTTCCACTTGAGCTCAGCCTTTAGTTCATCACAACTGAGGGATCACACATAAGAGTGAAGAAACTGCTAAATGGTTTCAGCCTCCAGCCATTCTAGTCATGTTGAAGTACTCAAGTCTCCCCAGCTGTGGCACCAGGGCAGAAGATGACAAATCATTTCTATTAAAATTTCTGACCCATGGAACCTGTGAGCCCTTTGAAAAAGAATGGTTTGTCAGATTTCCCTATATGAATATCTGATGATTCAAATATTTTAGGTATTTTAATACTACTTGGATCCATGGTAAACAATAGTTATACTGTAATCATTAGAAAAAAAAAAAAAAAAACTATGTACATTTTCTAACTTTGGATTAAAATTTTGTACCCAAATCATATAGACTATAACTTGCTTCTAAGGTGGAAGCAAGTTCTTATATGTTCTTATTTTTAGTGTAAATGCAGAGGTTCACATGACAGAGCCTGTGAAAACAGACAGTAGGGACATGGCAGTTAGATTTGGGGAGTCCAAACGTCATTTCACAAAGTACTCTGGTAAGAGATACCATGTTGGTTGTTAACCAAGAAGAGGAAGTTTAGAACATCATATGACACTGCAGTGTCAACTGACAATCAAGGAGGCAAGGGCGGCAGGCAACGTTGCCAGTGTGTCAGATCTTTATATATTGTGTTTCAGAAAAGAAAAAAGTATCTCTGAAATTGATAAATTGGTAAATAGAGCTATTTACATTTTTTCTAACAGGTATAGTTTCTTTTAAATAATGGAATGCACATCTAGTTGATAGGAATCGTCTTTCCCAAAGGAAAAAAAAAAGTCTGGGAAAGGATGGGATGGAGGGCTTGTTTGTGTGGTTAGCTTTTAGCTTTTTTGTATATGAATTTTTAATCATGTGCATGAATTTTCTTGATAAATATCTGTAATTGGTAAAGGAAATACACTAAATTCATTGAGTAGAGGGATAAATGAAGGTTCACTTAAGGTATGACAGTAAAAGTGCAAGTATAGCGCCAAAAGAATTAAAAGGACACTAATAGTGGACATGACAACCAAGTACATAAATGCTTAAGTAAATGAGGGACTCAGAAATGGAAAATGATATTAAGAGAGACTATTTACCTGAAGTCCAATCAGAGCTAAGGTGGGGCAAGGAAATGATATGTTCAGTGAGGAGCAGAAGGAGAATATATAGTTTATGTGATTGCAGGAGTCTGAAGGAAAGGTGAGCATGTGTAAAATAACATGGCAGTTGTCTGTTTAGGAGTGATTGCCAACAAATGAAGTAGGCTTTCTGAAATAAAGAGAAGAATATTTTTTTTCTCATGATAGCATGACTGTATTCCTGGAAAAGCCAGAAGGAGAAATGAAAACTTACTAGAACTAATAAAAAGTTTGGTAAAGTGGCAAGCTACAAAATAAAATACAACATTTCCTTTTTTTAAAATTGTTGTGAAACTATGAAAATAATATATTCATAGAAAGAACCATTAAATCTATATACCAAATTATTAATAGTTGCCATTTCTGTGTATTAGGAGTAGGGAGTAATGTGATTTTTCTTTACTTTTATTACGTTTTCTACATTAAACAATTTCTTTTTAGAATAAGATGACATATGATTTATGCATGATACTATATAGTGAAAAAATATATAATGATACTACATGCAAATAAATTATTGAGAAAGAAGTGGGGAATAATAACTAGTAGCACTTTGGGATACAGAAACAAATTAAGAAAGGAGTACATGGGTCAGAAGAGCATACTAAAATTACAAAAACATAGAAAGCAAAGGCACAAAATGAGATGCCAATTATGTCTAATTCTGAAAAATATATATGCTTATGGTAATGATAGAAGTTTTTTTCTGTAACAATAGGAAGTAACTGCAAAAACAATTAACAGATTATAAATTTTATCGATCAGTTGAATGTTCTTGTTACATACCACAAATAAATTTTTTTTTCCTGAAGAAAAAGTGGTTATTTTCCTCAATAAATTCTCTCGATTTTTTCCTGTTATAAAACTACAGTATAAGAGAAAACACTTGAAAAGTAATCTTGCAATTGGATTACATAGAACCTAGATTATGCAAGAGCAGTCCCCAAGGGGTATAAAGGATTGCATAGTTTTAAAGCAATTAATTTGCAAAAACTCAAAATCTTTATTTACTATTTCCAAATGTATCTTCCTGAGGCTGTGCTTATGTTGTTTTGGCTTTGTGACACCGTTTCTAATTTTGTTTGCAATCTCCCTTCTCCCACTTTACGAAGAAAGCTACCATTTACCCATTCAAAACCTGATTACTCATAAGTATAAAAACCACCAGAAAAATTGGCAATAATTTGTGCCTCTATTATAAAAGTGAATGACTCTAAAAACTGTTCAAAAATTATTTTTGCACATAAGGTATCCTGAAATTATCTGTTTTAAGTAAAATTGCAGGAGACCCAAAGTGAATTTGTTTTGGTAATAGATGATTCAAATTAATTCTAGAGATAGAGAAATATGATATTGGATTAAACAATTTTTAAGTAGTTAAAAAATGAATTTCATTGTTGTAAAATATTTCTTCAATTCCTATGTAAGGGTTTTTGTGAAAATTTCTTCAAAAGAACAGGAAAAAAATATTAATGAGCTCTGCCTTCTTGTAGGAGTGTAAGCAATATTGATCTCTGAATGCTCAGTGGATAAGCGTCTCTTTAAAAAATTTTTTTTTAACATTTATTCATTTTTTGAGAGACCGACAGAGCATGAGCAGGGGAGGGGCAGAGAGAGAGGGAGACACAGAATCCTAAGCTGGCTCCAGGCTCTGAGCTGTCAGCACAGACCCCGACATGGGGTTTGAACCCACAGACCATGAGATCATGACCTGAGCCCAAGTCAGATACTTAGCCAACTGAGCCACCCAGGCACACCATGTAATTGACATAAAAACAACTGAATGTCCTGATAATCAAACTTCTTAACATATCCTTTTGCTACTGATTATTTTATATTTTAAAGATAATTCAAAAAAAGATAGTGATATAATGAAATATCATAAAATAAATACACAGAAAATCACAAAATCCTAAAAATTATAAAATTATTTAATGTACTTCTTTTAAGAAACTTCTGTTTATGGGAATGTTGTAACAGTTGTAATATCATAGTATGTTTTAGAAAGTATTTTGTACACAGCATTTTGAAATAATGCATAAATTGATGTTTCTGGCATAGCTTTCCTCACACAGTGTTTTCAAATACATTTTAAAAAACCATGAGGCAAATTTTTTTTTAAAAAGTTTATTTATTTTGAGAGAGACAGAGATAGCGCAAGTGAGGGAAGGGCAGAGAGAGAGGGAGAGAGAATCCCAAGCAGACTCCATGCTGTCAGTACAGAGCCCAATGAGGGGCTTGAACCCAAAAGGCCAGGAGATCATGACCTAAGCAGAAACCAAGAGTCAGAAGCTTAACTGACTGAGCCACCCAGGTGCCCCCATGAGGCAAATTTTATCAGTAGTAAACTAAATATAATTTCCAATTCAACAATTGGACATATGATGATAAAGAGTTTATATATATAGTTTGAACTTTTCTAAAAATGATATTCAGATTAATTTGCAATACTATGTATTGTTACTGTTAAATTTATATTGTTTCTAGGCAAATATAATCCATTTATAATATTAGTTCATTTTTTTCCAGTTGTTTATGTTCTTTCTCTAGAATTTGGATTCAATATTTTTGTCATGTTAAAAGCAGAGTTTAAATCAAATTCCACACAAATTCCACATATTTAATTACCTAGACCCTAAGACATCAGCACTGAGATATGCTGCACTGTTGAATTGTTCTACCTTCTGTCATATCCAAAATTAATATTTCTACAATCCTCATAAATTGGTCTCTATGGACTGTCAAGTACCCCTCTGGGGCTCACTGCAAACCAGATATTCTGTACATGTAATGCAATAGCTTATTTTAACAGGGTCCATGGACATTTACTTCTAATTGGTCATACTGAATATATGAAAATCAATCTGAAAGGTTAGGTATCCCTAAAGGAGGATCAAAATATTTTCATTATATCTACCATAATTTGTCTCATTAAGACCATGAGCGAGTCATGGCATCTTATGCTTGTACAGTGTTTCTTAATTTGGGATTTCAGAGCCAAACAATATAAAACTCTTGGCATAACCAATGATCACATTTAATCAATATACACTTTATTTTCTTTGTTTTAATTTTATTTCTCAAATTATACTGCCACTTTATGATGACTAAAACCTTAAAATTGTTAAAGTATAATTCTTTATTTAATATCATTGTTTGAAAATCACTAATGAAACATTCTCTCTGAAATCTTGTAATATATATTTCTAATAAATAAAATCAAATTAAGATTATTAAAATAGTCCCTCTTTAACTCTAAATATTTACATATGTTAATATGAATTAAAATTATAATGAGTAACTAAAGCTATAATAACTTTATTCTAATTTATGGAAAAAGTATATTTCACAGATTTGAATACATTTATTTATCACTTATTTACAGTTGAATCTTGCATTTACTCTTTATTAAAAACTAGGGGCGCCTGGATGGCTCAGTTAGTTAGGTGTCAGACTTTGGCTCAGGTCATGATCTCACAGTTCTTGAGTTTGAGCCCCGCATTGGGCTCTGTGCTGACAGCTCAGATCCTGGACCCTGCTTCAGATTCTGTGTCTCCCTCTCTCTCTGCCCCACCCCTGCTTGTGCTCTGTCTCTATCTCTCAAAAATCAATAAACATTAAAATTTTTTTAAATAAATATAAATAAACAGAATATAAAATACATGCACTGAAATCATTATTTGGGGCACATATTTTATATAATATTTATAAAATATACATATACAAACACATACCAATATGCATTCATATATATTCCTATTCATATATATTCATAGATATATTTATACATTTATATTTATAAATATTTATTTATATGCATATTTTTGAATAAAGATTGTGAGAAAGTACTTACATTTTACTTCACTACAAATTTTCATTTTGCAGATGCTTTTATTAGGTTATCTTTCACAGTTTTTTTTCTCATTTTAAACCTCAGTTTGAGTGTTATTATACACTTTCCAAATTTCAATCAAGGCTAATGCTTAGGTAACTGAGCTAACACTAACAGTTAATCCCTATTAAATATCTGTTATCTAACCATAAATCCTTTTTCTTTATGCTATCTCTTTTGAAAAGTGTTCTTTTTATGACAGGTGGAAAGACTAGAAAATTCATTTCAATTCATTAGACACTTGTCGTTAACATTGTTTTGTCAAGCCCAATGCTGGCTGAATGAAATGAGTGAAATCAGGATGTGAATTCATTCACGTATGAAACCTTGAAAATGTGATTAATAAAAATATCTTGTATGCTAGTTGAATAAATAAGTAAAGCAATAAAAACATATAGCAGTAGCTGTGATGATGCAGAGAATTAAGCAAGTGTGTGGTTTAATAGGTAATTTGACACATAATACAACAGAGCTTGGGTGGCTAATTGAATTTTCAGAGTTCTCTTGAGAAAGTAATATTTAAGATTTGACCAACATACAGGAACAAAAATTCTTTGTAAAAGGTTAAGGTAAAAGGTGTTATGGAGCTAGTTTTCCATGTTTGAGAAGAAAAATAAAAACCTAGATATTTGTGATGATTAAATCACACACACACACACACACACACACACACACACACACGCACGCACAAAGATACACATAAAGATATAAATAAACTTTAAAGATATCAGCATTTTATAACTATTAGCCATGCTATGTAGGTTGTCTTATACCTTTACATTTCCTATTTTTTGAACCAAATGCAAAATGTGATACATTATCAGGTTCAAAGCAATTCTTAATGGGATTTTTTGCCATCATATGCACTGGATGATGTAGAATAAAAGTAAAGAAAATGGAATCATAAAAGGCAGGAAGTAATTTTGCTCATTGTTATTTTCTGAAATTAAATGGGTGTATGTGCTTTAGATTTCTATTTCTATATTAAATATCTTAGAAAATTAGGGAAATTATGGTTTCCCCTGGAGAAGACTTAATAATTATATTTATCTGTATAAAAACCTGATTAATTCACAAATTATGGAATCAAAACTATTGCAAAGTTCTCTTTTATAATTTGAATAATCACTTTTCTTTCTTATTTTTATTTTTTTAGTGGTTTGGTTATTTATTTTGAGAGAGAGAGTGAAGAAGGGGCAGAGAGAGAGGGAGAGAGAGGAATCCCAAGCAGGCCCTGCACTGTTAGTATAAAGCCTGATGTGGCACTTGAACTCACAAACCCCGAGATCATGACCTGAGCTGAAACCAAGAGTCAGATGCTTAACTGGCTGAGCCACCCAGGCACCCCTTCTCTTACTTTTAAAATGTTTGCTAGTATTTAGCTTAATTAGGTACAGTGGAAAAAAGTCATATGCTTTTTTTTTTTTTTTAGATTTCTTTTACTTCTAGGAGTACTTCACAATTTCTTTTATTAAAACACTAACTGAGCATAATTATTAATAATTAAAAGGACAAATTTTGCTTTTGTTTACAAACCAATGAAGATACTCATAGACAAGTGAAGGCATGTATCTATAAAGGGTCAAAACTACTACTAGTCAATACATATTCTGACATAAATGGACCATGCAAATACTAACAAATGGATTTTGATAAGATTAAGGAGAAAGTAGTTGTGTCTTATATTTTGATAAACAACTTATCATTTTTAATGTCTCAAGTCCTTTAAACTGAGTAAATTTTCATAAGAGTATTTCCTGAGTAAGAAATATAATGTATTGCTTTGAAGACTAAAAGTGTTGATAGATTAACAAGTAAATTTGCTCCTATCATTTTATACATACATATATACAGACAACTATATGTATGTGGGACATGCGTGTTTCTACTTAAAAAGCTCTTACAGTGTAAACGCAGAAAACGTACAGAAAGTGAGCACGTAGTGATCTGAAGCACCTGCAAGTCAATACGGAGAAAGATGTTTAATATAAAATAGTAAAATGTGAAAAATAAAATTATGAAAAACAAATATCTTTATTAGTAAATTCTAGTACTCAGATATTATGAGTACATCACATTTCAAAAATTTGGATTAATGATGGTTCAAGATTCTGTGCCAGTCCTGAATTGTCTTCTAAAATATTGTACTGGATACAACTTAGCTTTCTTTTAAATTAGGTATCTTTATATTTGAATGATTGAAATGCAATTTAAATTGATATAAGCAAAAATAAACTATTGTGAAAAAGATGCAGAAGTTTTACATCAAACACAAGTGTAGAAATGTGGCTGGGTCACAATAACAACTAGAATTTGGTAACTTGCATGACCCAAGGACCTTTTCTCCACTTATCCTGTTCCTTTGTGAATGTCCTTCTTTACTTACCCATATAGAGATGTTCTTTCTATGCTACTTTGATAGTGCAAGGGACATGGATTCTAGCAATTCTTTAACTTGATATCATATTCTTTCAGCCAGGGAAAAAAATCCAGGCCATACTTTTAATTCAAATTCACATCATAATAATAAAGAGACATGGGATTAATTTATAAGATTTTTAAGAGTGCTTTATAGCGAACCCAACTCTCTGGTCTGGAAGCAATTTATATAATAAGACCTTCTTGCTGAGAGCCATTACAAGAGGGAATAGGATGTGCATCAAAGGGCTGGTTCCTTAGGAGGAGAAACTATACGCAAAGAGGAAAATCCTATTTATTTCATGATAGTCTATGTGCATTTTATTATGTATTATTATACTCAATTATATTATTACTTTTTGGGAATCAATAATCTATGTAAATTTATTTAATGAAAATATATTAAGATCCAGGACAGTTTTTCTCTAACCATTACATATAAAAATGATTTCATTTTATGTATGAACTAAGGGCTAAAAGGAGCTTCCAAATATTTCATCTATTGTGAACAGTGTTGCAAGTTGGTACTTTTGATGTATTAAAAAAGGTTTTTCTTACCTTTTCATCTCTTTGTGTGTATTCATATTTAAATTGTAAAGCCCTATACTCTTTATAGTTGGCCAGCTGAATTTATCTCAAAATATCTATTTAGTAGGTTATAAATTGGTCTCCTCCTTTCATTAATATTTAAATTTTTATAAATGAGAAATAATCAATATACAATAAATGTCACATATTATATTAAACAAACTAGAGAAAACATATCTTAGATTGCTTTTATATTTATCTCATGCGTTAGCTATTTCAATGACAAATTTGACCAAAGTTTGTGGCTTTATTCTTTCTGGCATCTTCCATTATTAGTTCTGGTGGTCCTTATCACCCAAACTGATGACCTGGCAACCTACATAAACAGTTAACACTGTACAAAGTGTTGTATAAATCATATGTTTTCTCCTTTGAATTTAAATTAAGGTTAAGTTTGCATGATTGATCTTAGATTCTGATTGGCCATTTTTTGCATGCTGAAAACATGATCAATTGAATTAGTGAAATACACATTGAAATTCAAATGAGGCACACTAAACTGTGTCAGTCATAGAATCATGGTTTGCTTGGATGGGGGCCTGAAATCAATTTAAATGGTAATTAAATTAGTATAAAAAAAAGCTTAATTTTTATTTCCAACACTTGTATTTTGTTCTAAAATAGATATTTTATAAATACTAACTATTCAAAAGTTCTTGGAAGATTAATCTGGTAGGAAATAATTAACCTTACCATCAGACAAGGAGGTCAAAATTAAACTTATTTTATTACAGAACACAAAAAAACAAAGTGCATTTTTGAAATGTAATGCTCTTTTTTTTTTTAATGTAACACTCTTTATTTTACCTAGCAAAAATATCAAGGCTATAGACACTGAGATTTAGGAATCAAAACAATATTTTTAAAGGAAATAATATATGCTTTGACTTTTTACATCTCAATAAATTTAAGTGAAATTTTAATTAGCCCTTTGGATTATATTTCAAGGAGTCTTATTATATTGATTAGCATAAGTACTTGTTTGGCACTTGATTAGTATAGTATATGTGTTTCTTTTATATGTTTGTATGTAATAAAAGTGAAAATAGTAAATATGAGAACTTCAAAAATTAAGATATATTTCATATCTTACAGATAAAAGGTATAGAATCTTCTTTAGAGTACAGAATTTCAAGTAACCATTAAATATTCACTCAATGAATAAAAAGATACAACAATAAAAAATAAAGTATAATAAAAAAATGCATCACTTTGGAAACCCAATTATAAACCACAAGATGGAGCTGGAATTACATTTTCTATAAAATGTGAATGAAGATTGACTCATTATGTTTACAAAATGTATGCATTCTAGGCAGTACATATATATGATTTTTAAAGCACTATAAAGGATTGTGTGTATAGAACTAATCATACATTTTTATTAATGAAATTATTGTTTAAAATATGACTCTATAATACACATATGAAACTTAAGAAATTATATCTAGAACAGTCATGTTTAAATTTTCATACATATATATACTTAAAAAAAAAGAGAAAAGAAAGACACAAACAGACTAAATACAGAGAACAAACTGATGGTTGCCAGAGAGGAGATGGGTAAGGAGATGGGAGAAATAGAGAGGAAACAGACTTCCAGTTATAAAATAAATAGTTATGGAAATGAAAAAAGCACAACAGCATAGGGAATATGGTGAGTAATGTCAGAGTGTTGTATGGTGACAGATAGTGACTACACTTATTGTGGCAAGCACTGAAATGTGTAGAATTATTGAATTAATATGTTGTACAACTGAAACTAATATAACACTATGTTAATTATACCTCAATTAAAAATAAATAAATAAGATTAAATAAAGAGAGAAAATAGGGGTGGCTGGGTGGCTCAATTGGTTAAGCGTCCGACTTCAGCTCAGGTCACGATCTCACGGTCCGTGAGTTCAAACCCTGCGTCGGGCTCTGGGCTGATGGCTCAGAGCCTGGAGCCTGCTTCCGATTCTGTGTCTCCCTCTCTCTCTGCCCCCCCCCCCCCCGTTCATGCTCTGTTTCTCTCTGTCTCAAAAATAAATAAACGTTAAAAAAATATTTTTTAAATAAAAAAAATAAAGAGAGAAAATATAATGAATCAGGCTGAATGGAATTTGTGGAAGCGACTACAGAGTTGTTTCCTGTGTTAGTTACCAAATAATAAAATAATATTCACTTTAGAAAGATAATTTTATTTCAGTTTTTTTGAGATTGTATTTTTAACTAATCTCTACACCCTGTGGGGCTCAAACTTACAACCCTGAGATCGAGAGTCACATGCTTTACTGACTGAGCCAGCCAAATGCCCCTGAAAGAGGATTTTATTTTTATTTTATTTTGTTAAGTTGGATGCTTAACTAAATTAGCCATCAGGTGCTCCAAGAAAAAGGATTTTAATAATAATACTAGAAATGATCACTTATACACAGTTGGGCATATTTTATATACATTAAAGATACATATTGAATATATTATACATATCATAAATATATAATTTATCATATATAGATTTCCCATTTATGAAAATGCAATATTTAGAAATATTTAGTCACATTTCTTTCTCTGTATTAACTGTTTTTGTGTCTTTGGTATTTGTATGCACTGAAACAAAATTCATCTTCTGCAACTTCCACTTGTGAAACTCTGCATAGATTCCTGTCTTGATGTCCATACCTTGTATGAAACTGTAGTAGATTCATCTTAACTACAGCTAACCCTCAAAATCACTGCTGAAATAACAATAGATTTTTAAGCAATGTAAATTATTAGCTGTGACTGTTCAATATTTTATTTCTACATTTTTGACAAGGCACTGAATAGAGATTGCCAGGAAAGAACCAAAATTGTTTTCATTTTAAAGTATCAACTTGAGTAGAGAACATGCCTTCTATTTAAATTAAGATCATTTACTATTCGACAGGTATATACAGTGCCAGAAAAATAATATTTTATTGCTAACCAGAATTTAGCATTTCTGATGTAGATCAGTAAGTCTACTGATATATGCCAGTAAGTTTAGAAAAGGAATATAGACTCAAAGTTTCTCCCAAATGTACATATGATACATTAAAACAAAGATGAAAACCATTGAAAAAATGAATGAATTTAGAAAATTTAATAAATATTTCTAAAGAAGTATAATTAAACCAGGATTTAGGGCCATTCTGGGGTGCTGAAAAAAATTCTATGAAACTTCATGGCTCACATTTTTGAAACAGTCCCTCTTTTTAACTCAATTGCCTTTGTTTTCCTAATGATAATACCCCATCTCAGTCTGATCCTCTATGAGGAAATTACTTTAACATAAAAATTCTAAAAAAAACTTTTTCTGGTAATTTTAAATATATTTACATAGGGAAATGGTTAGCCTTTCATGGAGAATTATGAAGAATCATCTCCTGGAAGGTAAGAGATGAGGTTAGTGTACTGCTGTTGTATTGGATGGTCCCTTTTGATAATTCAATCTTGAAGAAGTAAGGGGCTAAAAGAGGAGCTATTCTGATGAACTGGTTATACTGAAGGGAAGAAAAAGAGAAAGAAATTTGCACCACAAATGATTAATTACTTTCTTTTGAACTACAAGATAGTTTTGTTGCTATATTTAAAAATCCTGTTATTTTGATACGAATTTTAAGATAGGATAAGGATATGTTCTAATAGTGATAGTTTAGTATGGGGAATAAGCTTAGGAACTCCCTTGGCTTACACCAATGGGTTAACAAGGCATAAAGAAGTACAAAGCCATAGGATGCTCACACATGAGTGTAGGTAAACAAGATTAGGACCACAAGACAGAAATGGGGTGCAAAGGCACCCAGAATAGAGAGGGGGTGCAGAGCTCCCAGAATAGAGAGGGAAGGGCAAAGGTCCCAGAAAAAGAGGGGTGCAAAAGCACCCAATTCAAATGTATATGAGGTAAGCAAGATTAGGTATTCAAGGCAAAAGTGTCCCCCAATTTAGTAGTACAGCAGAAAGCTGCTTTCACAGGAGGTAAGGACTAAGTTAGGTAAGCAGGTAAATAGGGCTATAGACCCTGTGCTGTGCTGCGGGTGATGTTGCCCAGAGCAGAGCTGATTAACAAAAGAAAAGGTGCCTTGTTAACCCATTGGTGTAAACCAAAGGGATTCCTAAACTTATTCCCCACATCTAAATCTACAGGGGCACCTGAGTGGCTCAGTCGGTTAAGCATCCGACTTCAGCTCAGGTCATGATCTCATGGTTTGTGGGTTTGAGCCCCGTGTCAGGCTCTGGGCTGAAAGCTCAGAGCCTGGAGCCCGCTTCAGATTCTGTGTCTCCCTCTGTCTGCCCCACCGCTGATTGCACTCTGTCTCTCACATTGTCTCAAATATAAATAAACGTTAAAAAAAAAAACCAAAAAAAAAAAAAACCACATCTAAATCTATGCTACAGGTCAATGTTTCACCCTTCAAAACTGGAATCTATATAAGAATGGAAGAGGTTCTAAATTATCAACATAGACCAAAGGCCATCAACAATAAAAAGGCAACCTACTTAATGGGAAAAAATATTTGCATATTATACATCCAATATGGAGTTAATATCCAAAATACATTATAAACTTACACAACTTAATAGCAAACAAAGCAAAAGGAACAACCCAATTAGGGATGCCTGGGTGGCTCAGTTGGTTAAGCATCTGATTTTGGCTCAGGTCATGATCTCGCAGTCCGTGAGTTTGAGTTCTGTGTAGGAGTCTATAATGACAGCTCAGAGCCTGGGGCCTGCTTTAGATTCTGTGTCTCCCTCTCTCTCTGCCCCTCCCCTGCTCACGCTCTGTCTCTCTCGAAAACAAACAAACAAACAAACAAACAAACAAAATTTAAGAAACGACCAGATTAAAAAAAGCGGGCAGAGGACTTGAATAGATTTTTTCCCCAATGAAGATGTATGGATGCCCAACAGGCACAATAAAAGATGCTCAACATCACTAATCACGAGAAAATACAAATCAAAACCAGAATGAAGATATCATGGATTGGATATAATCAAAAAGACTAAAAAAAAAAGAGACAAGTGCTGATAAAGATGTGGAAAAACGGAACTTTTGTATACTGCTTGTTAGAATGTAAATTCGCACAGCCACTATAGAAACTATATGAAGTTTCCTAAAAAAAAAATGCAACTACGATATGATCCAGCAATTCCACTTCTGGGTTTTTATCTGGATCAAAGGAAAACACCAAGTTGAAAAATATATGCACCGTTATGTTCATTGCAGCACTATTGACAATGGCTATGATATGGAAGCAACCTAAATATCCACAGATAGATGACTTGATGAAGAAGATGTACACACACACACACACACACACAGACACACAGACACACACACACACACACTGAAAGGAATATTAGCCATAAAAAAGAATGAAATTTTGCCATTTGTGACAGCATGCATGGATTTAGATGGTATTATGCTTTATAGCAAAGGAAATCATCAACAAAATGAAAAGGCAACCTATGGAATGGGAGAAAATATTTACAAATCATCTATCTAATAAGGGATTAATATTAGAAAACATACAAAGTATTCATACAACTGAACAAACAAAAACCTCAATAGCCCAATTAAAAATGGGCAGGGGCGCCTGGGTGGCTCAGTTGGTTAAGCATCTGACTTCGGCTCAGGTCATGATCTCATGCATTCACGAGTTCAAGCCCCACATCAGGCTCTTGGCTGACAGCTTGGAGCCTGGAGTGTGCTTTAGGGGGCAGAGAGACAGGTAAACTCAGATTCTGTCTCTCTCTCTCTCTCTCTCAAAAGTAAATAAACATTAAATATTTTTTTAAATGGACAAAGAATCTGAATAGACATTTTCCCAAAGAAGACATACAAATGATGAACAGTTATATGATACATGATAATCTCTAATTATCAGGGAAATGCAAATCAAAACCACAGTGAGGGTGCCTGGTTGGCTCATTAGGTTAAGCATCCAACACTTGATTTAGGATCAGGTCATGATCTCATGGTTCGTGAGATTCAGCCTGGCACCCATCTCTGTACTGACAGTGGGGAGCCTGCTTGGGATTCTTTCTTTCCTCTTTCTCTCTCTATATATGCTCCTCGCCATGCATATGCACACATGCGTACTCTTGCTCTCTCTCTCTCTCAAAATAAATAAACTTTAAAAAATTTTAAAAAATGCAATGAGATATTCCCTCACCATGTTAGCGTGTCTATTATCAAAAAGACAAGACACAACAAGTATGTGGTGGCAAGTATGTGTGGCAAGTATGTGGTGAAAAGGGAGCACTTGTATACTCTTGATGGAAATGTAAACTGGTAACAGCCAGTAAAGAAAATGAAGGAGATGGCAATTTATACAGCAGGACTACTCAAGCAAATACGGTTGCTTTGATATTTTTCAGGGCATTTGGTAGCTCATTGTCAGCTAGCATTTTTGTGGAAATGCAATCGCATAAGTAAACCTTACCATAATATAGAAATAACTCACTTGTTATGTGCATTATAAAAGTCAGCAAGTCTGACATGTCTTTGATCTTTGCATTATGCTGGTCCCCTATTATCTGTTTTGATAGTTAATTAATTGATCTCTTTCTAAAAACAGGTTTGGTAAAGATACTAAACAGGACTACAAAGACACAAACACTCTAGAGAAATTTTAGAGAGAGATTTAAATATTCTGCTTGAAGTAGTACATGTTTTGAATTTCAGAAACATATAAATTTAAATCAAAACGTGTATGTATCTCTAGTTACACATATTTAAGTTATCTACACTTTCTTCTGATTCTACAGATGTACAAAAGTTGACCACATGCATTGTTAGTCTCAGTTCCCCAGTCAGTAATGCATTTTCTCTGCCCTAAAGGAACAGCCAACTGAGCTTTAGTATTCAATCCAGTATTTACAAACTAGTTTAATGGCATCGTAAAAACATTCACAAAATAGCATGAAAGGTCAGCAATAAACTGGCTAAATCTTCTTGCCTTATAAATATATGGGTGACCAGCATATCCCCAAAAGCTCTGAGTTTGAAAATTAGCTGCTGAGCATGCACTGCAGTTAATTTTCATTGCTGTTTAAATATGATGCATCAGCAACATAATAAACCATACCCTGCATAATAAACCCTACTTTGATGCAAATCAATATGCAGTAATGCAGTATAAAAAGAAGCAAAATAACTGGAAATTATAATACACCTATGAGTAGTCAGAGCATACAAACATCACAAAGCTACCTAAACCATTTTTGATATGAATATTGGAGCAAACTAGCAATAGCTGTCTGTATTACAAAGTACTAAACAAATATAAGGAAAGCAAGTGGGACTTAGATAATAGGAGTCCAACTCTGTCACATGGTTGTTTCCTAGGTAACTAGACAGTGGAATAGGAACGTCTCAAATAATCAAAACTACAAGAACCTTAACTTTAAAAATGCTTTTGTACTTAAATCTTTACTGATGCACAAGAATAAAATTCAACTTCAAATCCAGGGGTAATTTTAAAACACGGTAAGAAAAAAAAGAGAGTGATCCCATACTGGTACCATGACATTATTCCAGAAGTAGTAGTCATTGCCCGTTGGTGTTTGTAGGTTAGATAATCTGATAAATTTGCCTTAACACACATTCATCTTCTAGTTTGGTGAAACTGAATTGGAAAGATAATGTCATGAAAGTAAAGCTATTGCTAACTCTTACTCTATCCCTCTTAAACAATTCAGTCTTCTGAGAAACTTTAATGTTATATTAACTGATCACTGGAATGCTGGCTGTAACATGGCAATAGTTGCTGCTTTTGACATACATGTGTTCTTAAGAGATCTGAATTACTTTTCTTTACTATTAGCTGAAAGATATGGAATTTTAAGGAGAACCTCAAATAAACACTGTGAAGAATGAAGCACCAAATTACTAAAAACCCAATCATGACAGTGCCATATTGTTTTAAAATGACCAAATTTATTGTTTTTTAATAGCAAAGCATTTGATTTTCCAGTCCTTCCATCTCGTCAATATTAATATAACAATAAAAAGTCTGCAAGTGATGCTAGTCTATAGGAAAGAAAATAGAAAATTAAAGGGGATGATGTTAACTCTTTAACTTCAAATTCTGTTTCACTTTGCACTGTGTTGTGTCCAAGCTACTCCCTGTACCCTGGGATATGCAGAATCCCACGAAGCACACCTATTTTACGCCCTGGCAATAATGAGTCCAAAGTAACAGTATTTTCTTTCATTGATTCTTGCTTTTAAGTATTTATATTACAAGACATTACTTGTCCTGTAAAGGTAGTCTTATGTAGGCTATTAAGCTGAAACCTAACAATCTATAAGGGGTAATAATATGATAATGTTACTTCTCCAATAAAACATACGTGAATTGTTATTCATTCAATCATTTGCCAGCCTTTAATTGATTACTTAGTCTGTAGAAGGTACTGTGCCAGATGATGAGGGGGGGAAACTGACCATGACAAAATAAATCATATTGGTCTTGTCTTATGAAGTTTGTACTATTTAGCAGAAACTACACACAGGTTATTTCTATTCTCTTCATACCAACACTTTAGCATACATGTTATCTTCATATTACAACTGAGAAGGCAGAGAATTAAATAACTTATTCACTGTTAATTGGGAAAGCAAACAAACAAATCAAACAAATACTTCTCTCATGGCTGTATGCATAAAGGAAAACTAAACAAAACAAAAACATATAATCAAATCAAATAAGAATAAAACAAAACAAAACCCAGATATACCATATAAGTAGAATCTTGGAGGAAATATCTGATTCAAGAAGTGTCTGCAGATTTAATCGCCGGTATTGTGAGAGATCAAGTGTTTTGAATAAGAAGATTTATTTTTTTCTTATTTTAGAATTTCAGATAAAGCCACGAAATTGGGGAAAATAGGCAATTAGCATCTCCATATTCCAAAGAGAGTCCTAAAGAACTGCAAGTTCTTTGCCCCACTCCTGTGTTTATAAAATGATCACAGTAAAAATCTTTATCACTCAGTCCACTACCAGAATCAGCCCACAGAAAGAAAAATCTGAAAATTCAAAAGAAAGTTCTATATTCTGTAAGTTGGCCTGAACTTTCTCTCTTTCCTCTACATTGGTCCAGTGAAGATGATTCAGTGATACCTGCTCTTGAAGAATTTTCATATCTAGAAGAATAGGAACTTGCCGTCTCTTCTCCCTCTTGGCTTACGAGGGAAACAAACAAACAAACAACAACAACAAAAAACCCTACATTGCAATGGAATAGTAGACGAAAAGAAAGTTCTTAAGGGAGCTTGAAATGTACCCCTTACAGTAAGGACACAGAGAAAGGTTTCTGATTTCCACATGAAGAACACAGAACATAAAAAAACATGGCTGGCTCAGGCTCCCATGAAGAAAGGGAGAAAAGAAAAAGCAGTGGCAGGACTAATTTTAATATGATTTGGCATGGCAAGGACTCCATCTCCTGTGGGCCTTCCCAGAAACCTCCTGCAACCTCCACCTCATCCCAGCAGCTCACCTCTTCTTTCTCAACTTTTTTACACCTCTTCACATTCAAGAACTTGAAGGAGCAGTAAATCACTGCTCTTTCCAATACAAGTATTATGAAACAAAAACAAAAACTGTCTTTATTTCACAGTTTGACACAGTCCATGTGTATACTGCGGAAGAGCAAACAAAAATTAAGGGTCATGTATTGTTCTTAAATAGCTGTGCTTCTTCAGGTAAAAGGAATTTTCTTGAGTACATACTAACAAAGAAAAAAAAATACCACACAGCTCTGACTATTTTCCCCAGTATCCATCAAGACTGTATGCATATTGTTTTCTTCTCTGGCCCCGTTTAAATATTTTGACAACTCCTTAAGTCAATGCAGTCACTCATTATAGTTATAATTAGACTTTATTTCCAATTTATTCTTTCTGCATATATGATATTAAAGAACCTGTAATGAGTCAATGTCTAGAGATACATGGTTCTAATGAACAACTGTTGACAATTTCTCAACAAAAGTCAATAATTAAAAAGTAAAATAGAAGTCTCTTTCTCTATTTTCCCTAGGGATAATATATTATGGCTGTAGGGGAGGTGATGAATTAAAAAAAAAAAAACTAACACTGAAAGGAAGAAAAGTATTTGATGGAAAAATGAATACTAGAAAATTTGGTAATATATATTTTTTAGGACGATTCACAGTAGATGATGGAACAAAGTGACCGAATATCTTAGTGGCTTAATAAAATAAAGGTTGTTTTAATTCTTAGCATGTCTAGGTCTTCAGGTACACCCCCTCTAGTGATTCAGTAGTCCTTACTCATTTCAACTTTTAACACCACTATCTTATTATATCTGTAGACTAAACTGAAGTCCTAGATTTTAAAAATCTAGCCAGTCTCTTAGTTTTTTGATAATCTAATTACTGTTTTACTCTTTCAACAACATACGGGATACATTATCCCTAACCTAAAGATACCACAAAGTCCCATACAGTCATTACATGCTATTCAAAGCCCAGGATTTCCAATTGATATGTGATTCTCATCATCATGGCCAGACATTGTATATTATAGTCCATTAATATTCTGGGAATCTTACTCTTGATGTATAGGAAGTTTCCTAATTTTTCTCTCTAATAGAAATTTTCCTCTCCACTGTTCCTCACAGCCCTTAGCTGAGTTCCCAGTCTTTGAAACATTTTGTAAGATTGAAGAACCAAGAGTTGTTTCAAGTTTGAAAGAGTTAAGGTGTTGTTTTGTTTTGTTTTGTTTCTGGGCTTATTTATTTGCCCTCCAAAATTTTGACCTTAGGGGGAAAGCTCTCAGTTTTTCCCCACTGAGGATGATATTAGCGGGGGTCTTTCATATACGGTTTTTATGATCTTGAGGTATGATATTTCTATCCCTACTTTCTTAAGGGTTTTTATCGAGAAACGATGCTGTATTTTGTCAAATGCTTTCTCTGCATCTATTGAGGGGATCATGTGGTTCTTGTCCTTTCTTTTATTGATGTAATGAATCAATATGATTGTTCTGAGGACATTGAACCAGCCCTGCATACCAGGTATAAATCACACTTGGTGCAAACCCTCCAAAATTTTAATCTGCAACTTATCTATTTCCTTCCATCTGGCTCCATAGTTAAGAAATCATACTCATAGTTTTTGGTTAGGCAGAACTTTAGCCCTTATGTTTTGTTTTGTATTTTTTTTTCCACAACATAATGACTGCTACCTTGAAGTCACCTAACTTTGAGAAACCATTTAAAGTTGGATCTTTGCATTCAGTCACATTATTTAACAAAATGTTTCTTTGGCTTTTATTGTACCAAACTTTGTATTTTAATTCTTTGCTGTATCTAGATTCAGTTAACATTACCACCCTTGCAAATACCATGAAGATCTTTCCCTTTCATGTCTGCTTACAAACTGGTTGGTCCTTTCAGAACTCATCTTCCATAGGAATATCTTGCCAAGTACAACCAATAATAATCCAAAAACACTATGAATTTTAATTTTCCACTTTCTTCTTATATATCCACCAATTCAGTATGTATGTGGTTTACTTCCCAGGTTATGGGAGATGAGAGGGGTTTTAAGCAATATATTATCACCACATAACATGGACTGCCATCTTTCTAAACACTAAAACTTTCTAAACACTAAAACACTAAAACTTACTTTGCTGCCAATTTTCTGAATATTAAACCAATACCACACATTTTAGTCTTTGTTAGAAAAGTACTATAATTCAAGGTAAAAATAACATAACAAACCACGTGAAATTTTGGTTGTTATTCAAAATGAGATGTCATCATATATATACACAGTCAAATAGGGAATTGCCAAGCACCTTTATATGGAGACTTAGGGACTCTTGTGTCCTCCTTCTTGTGGCATTTCCATCTTCCCAGGTCTCTTCTAGTCATATACTGGATATGTTGCTTTGATCTTGTCTATGGAGAAAGAGAGAAAGAAAAGAAGATGTATTAGCTTAGTCCAAGGTGATATACATCTCTTCTACCCAAGTTCACTGGAAAGAATTTGCCTAAATGTCATGGGGACTAGGAAATGTAATATTCTTATGCCTACAGTTAGAAAAAAAGATTTCTGAGCATCTTGTGTGTTCTGACCACATTACATAGAAGAAAAACACATGTGCATACAACACAAAATATCACCTCAATGTTTTCTCATCCTTTAACCAGTTGTCACATTAACTCTGAAGGAGTATTTTTCTGGAATAGATTATGCCTCCTCACCACCAAATTTATATATTGAAGGCTTAAACTTCAATGTGACTATTTTGGAGATAGAACCTTAAAGAAATAATTAAGGTTGAATGAGGTCATAGGAGTGAGGCCCTAATCTAAGATGACTGATGTTCTTGTAAGAAAAGGAAGAGATACCAGGGATGTGTATGCCCAGAAAAAAGGCCATGTAAAGACACAACAAGACAGCACTCTTGCAGGTCAAGGAGACAGGGCTTAGGAGAAATCAATTCTGATGATACCCTGATCTTGGATCCCTAGATTCCAGTACCGTGAGAAATAAATTTTTGTGGTTGAGTCACTCAGTCTATGGTATTTTGTTGTGGCAGCCCTAGCGGACTAACACAAATATCATAACTTTTCATTTCTGTAAATGTCTTAAGTACTCCTCTGAATGTCAACATAAAAGTCCTTGACTGAGGTAAAAGGATATTAAACACTCATTTTTCAAGATATCATGCTCACCTCTGGGTTCTTTTTTATTATTTTTGGTATTATTAATAGAAATTAAATATATATGCTGTGAGGGTGCAATATATAAAGAAAAAATCCAAAGAAGAAAAGGACTTCTTAGTTGTCTGTCACTTATGAAGTGAAGAAAAAGTCATGAGAGCAGGGGCTTGTTAGAGTGAACACTTTGACTTTGGCTACATTGCATCCTGTGAGATGAACACGTAGAAGAGCTAAAAAAGACAGCAAAGTAAAATATACATAAAATCTAAAAATAGATTATTTAATTTTATTTAGGTATTTGCTTAGAGAGCACATATTTGTTTAGAGGCCTGTAAACTTCTATTCATGTAAAATCCCCTCTCTCAGGAGCCAATTGTAGAAGAGATGCTATACACAGAGGGGGTCATACATTCAAGTTCCTATCATGATATCTTTCCCCTTAAAAATGGGGCTCTATAATAAATTCCTTGTTTAGAAAATAAAGCCTGATAGAAGATTTCAGTAAATCTACTACTTTTCAGTTGAGATGGTAAGGAGGAATCAGAAAAATATTGAAAAACAAGTTTCCTCTGTGTATACTCTGATATTGTCAGATTATGAATGCAATAGACCTCCCCATCATACCATTTTTCATCCATGTTTACCCATTCCCAGCTACATGGCTAAAGAAGTAGATAATATGTTATACAGAATTTCTGAGACTTGACAACCTTGATGCCCTTTAAGATAGAAGTGCCCAATACTTACAAATCAACACTGATAACTTCCAAGTTCATAATAAGTTGAATCATGCATGAGTGTCTTTAAATAATAAGTAAAATTTTGAACGCTCATATGGTCTTAAATTAGGTTTTCTTACTATATTATTTATATAACTGAAAGCATAAATATAGCTGAAAAATTATACTTTAACAGAAAATTAATAAAAATATCCAAAATTAGTACAAATGATGCAAAATACAACATTAAAAATATATGATATATGTTGTTGTGTTGAATAGAAAGTGACTTATTTTGTGGCTTATTTATCTAACATATACTAAGTAAAGAACAAACCATCCCTATATTACCCTTTTTAAATTACAATAATTTATTTATTAAAAAAAATTATGCTATGGTATTTGGCCTTCACTCGGTCAAAACTAACGTATGTCCTTAAATTACTTTGTAGTACTAAGTTATTTCCATGAAAATGATTTAATGAACATAACTGATTAAAAATGTCTTTTTTTAGGATTACCTTTTGAATAAAAGCAGAATTCTAGAGAAGCTAAACACATTGCTTGAGAAACACTGAACTCTGACCTTAACTTGGAATAAAGTAAGAAGCACCAGATGCCAAGATTCTTACATCATGACTTAAATGGAAAGGTGAAATCACATTAGAATTGATAATACTATGATTTAGAAAATAAGAAAATGTAATACATACTAACCAGATGAAAAGATACTGTTAATGATATTCAATTTTCATACCTCAATGAAACAAATATTTAAAACTGAGAATATACATTAAATACTTTCTCATTTTCCTTTTTCTTCATTGTTCACTGTTTTTTTTTTTCCCCAGAAAATTCTTCAAAAAAAAAAGAAAAAAAGTAAAAGCCAACTATTTACTTTAAAAGAGACTGTAACAAATAATTGAGCTGTTTTTCCTTCCAGGGGATAATGTTAACATTTTCATAATGTGCACATCTATAGCAGTTGGAATATATCTGTGAAAACTTTGTGACATTAAATTGTTTATGTAATCAGGGACAAGATGTTTAAGCAGATGAATTCTGGAAATGAATATGTAAACATGAGTTTGTTTGATTTCCAGCAGTCATGCACTACAGTGCCTGCCATTAACATTGCTTGAATATTGGGAATCCATCTAGTTAGATGTATCTCTAGTAAGTAAATTCACCTTCTTCTGTGATGGGTGTTTCTATCACATTATGAGATATAAATTCTGCATAATGACAGAAAAGAAAATTAAAAGTTATAGAGGACATATTTACACACAAATTAAGACATCATGTGAAAACTTTGTGAACAGTTTAATGTAATAAAAATAGCAAGCACCAAGTTGTGTGTATAAAAACACAAAAGGGAAGCTAGAAAATAAACAGTATTCTTACATAAAAAATTATCTTAATCATCATGACTGGAATGACTAAATAATCTAAGTAATACGGGCTCATTTCAAAAAGAGTTTGGAAAAATGATACACAAATGCAATTGAATTATGGGACCTCATTTTTAAAAAAATCAAAGGAAATAGAAATTCTCACTCATGTGTGCCATGACACCAATAGCAGGTGTTAGATTATTTTCACTGATGTAGAGAATAGTGATGTGTGACCCCTCAGTGAATTTATAAATAAATATTTTGTTAATTCTGTGATAGAATGAAACCATAAAATTTCGTTATTAATTAAATGTTAACAATTCTATCTTTAATGCCTAAATGAGTTTCTGACAGTAATATGTTCTCAGCAAATATTGTTATGTGCATTCTGTAGTGAATAAAAAAATACTTTAAAATTGAATTATTCAGTCTACTCAGAATTTGACTTTGTGGCTTAGAATGAGTAAAGAAAACATGTAAGGAAAAATGACAAATATGAAAATATAAGATTACAGGGATATTCCATTAAACTCAGTGAAAATGAAAAGAATAGCCTCATCAAACACTTCAAAGTTATCAAAATATTTTATGCTTTACTGAGTTTTATATAAACTTATAAAAATGTATTATCAATGAGATTTACAAAAAACCCCACACAATTCATGGAAAAAAAGAATCAAAATGTGCCCAATTAATACGTAAGACAAAGCAATAAAATTACTCCTGTACACTCTTATTGCATATAAAATTGGAGATGGAAATAAAAGTTAAAAATATGACCCTTACATATACCTTTAACAACTGGATAGAATCTCAAGTTATTGGAAACTCCAATGGACATCAAAAGGCACAACCTAAGCTTCAAGATGGTTAAAGCACACTGATTAAATAAAATAAGTGAACTCAATTTAATTGAGTAACAAACTAATATCTCTATTGTATTAAAGTAACTTTAGGTATAACTGGTTTACTTTATACAAACATTATCAAATTTTATAATCCTTTTGAAAAGTAGTGCTAAATCCTTGTATACCATCTCATAAAAGTAATGTAGCATTTTATTTTAAAAATTAAAAACAACTTGGGGAGCCTGGGTAGCCCAGTCGGTTGGGCGGCAGACTTCGGCTCAGGTCATGATCTCGCGGTCTTTGAATTGGAGCTCCTTGTTGGGCTCTGTGCTGAGCGCTCAGATCCTGGAGCCTGCTTCCGATTCTGTGTCTCCCTCTCTCCGCCCCTCCCCTGCTTGTTCTCTGTCTCTCCCTCTCAAAAATAATAAACATAAAAAAAATTTTTTTTTAATTAAAAACAACTTAAAATATAACTGAATTTGGTAATTAGAATTTACACTGGGTACATCATGTAGTAGCTTATAATAAGATAGCCAGGTATTTACATGTATTTTTTAATATTTTTGTATTTGTATAAGAATGCTTAGTTGATATAACAACTTGTTATATATTTCCTAATCCCCAAGTAAGCCAATGTTTTTAGAAAATAAGTTAATGTCATCATATTAATTAGGGCATATTAAGTCAAGAACTGGATATAGTTTCAAGTGAACCAACATATTTAGTTAGATGTGTTGAGTTTTCAAATGTCGTAGCAATGTAATGTAACATTCAAACATATAAGGTTCGAATTAAAAAATCATGCAGAAATATTTGAATGATGAATGACTAAATCATATTTATACCTACTAGTAGTTCTTATAAAAAAGTCTCAAATGATGTATAAAAATGACAATTTTAAAATGTCACATTGCTTTGAATTATCTATATTTTATTTGCATCTAATCTCTACTTTCTTACCTATCTGGTTGTAATGACAACTGATATCTCATTAATTATAATTAAGAAATCCAATTCAGAACAAATAAGAACATTTTAGGCACCATTTTTTTTCATATTTTCATCTCCATATTTATTGAAAATAACGTGTAAGAGTAAGAGCAGTTTTGGAAATACTTGTTGAAACAAAAAGGGTGAAATAAAAAGGTTAGACTATAATATAAAAAGTTAAAATTACAAGATTAAAGTTATAAGTTAAAAGATAAAGATGAGGGGCGCCTGGGTGGCTCAGTCGGTTAAGTGGCCGACTTCAGCTCAGGTCACGATCTCACGGTCCGTGAGTTCGAGCCCCGCGTCACGTTCTGGGCTGATGGCTCAGAGCCTGAAGCTTGCTTCCGATTCTGTGTCTCCCTCTCTCTCTGCCCCTCCCCCGTTCATGCTCTGTCTCTCTCTGTCTCAAAAATAAATAAAAAAAAGTTAAAAAAATTTAAAAGATAAAGATGAAAAAATTAGAAAGAAATGAGAAAATATTTCAATTAAATTAAATTAATTAATTAAATATTTCAATTTAGTCTTGGTATAAAACATTATTTTTAGTCAGCAATGCCTCTAATACAACTGAAAGTACAGTCATACTGTGATTAAACTTATAAAAATGGTATGCATTGTTATTTTATAATGCAGAATAATTTCAATAAAAATAAAGAAAATTTTTTCTAATTTACTTTTTTAATGGTTCCTTTTTGAGAGAGAGAGAGAGAGACACACACACACACACACACACACACACACACACACACACACACAGAGCGCAAGCACGGGAGGGGGCAGAGAGAAAGGGAGACACAGAATCCAAAGCAGGCTCCAGGCTCTGAGATACCAGCACAGGGCCCGATGTGGGGCCCTAACCCACAAGCCATGAGATCATGACCTGAGCTAACTGACACTGAACTGACTGAGCCACCCAGGCACCCCGCTAATTTCTTGCATAACTAGAATAATTCATAACTATAATAATTTGAAAATACAATTTTTACTGTTTAACAAAATGTGTCAATTTTAAGCATCAAGTAGACATAATTATAATTGAAACATAATAAGACTATACTTCTTAAACCAGGTAGTTACAAATTTAATTGAAATGATGATTGATCTAGTCTTTTACAAGTTCCTGGTTCCATTATCAGAACAACCTTAAAATGAGGGCCCGAAGGTGACAACTCATTTTCTTAAACAGTTTCCCTTGCTGTTATGTTTCTTGTGATCTTTTACTTTCCTTATCATCCATGGATTTTTAGTTGTCTATTATTTAAATTAGAGGGAAAATGACATACATTATACCAAAGATTCTATGCTTTAATGTTATAATCTAAGCAAAACAAAACAAAACAAACAAAAAATACTTCAAACAAACCAGCCAACTGTAACACTCTACACTCTGGATGAAATATTACACTTTGGATGAAAACCTAACAGCAATAAACTTTTATTAAGTTGGAGCCTGTAATTATGAAACGTGGCTAGGAGAGGCCAATACTTGCAAAACCCTATCATGTACTTTTAGTGCATTTCTTCTATCCCCAATAGCACAGAGGGATATTTTAAAATTAAAATTGTATTAAAACAGCAAATTTAAAAACCTTGGAATATGAAATCTGAATAAAATATATTAACTTCCTTAGGCAAATACCTTGTATGTAATGGAAAGACCGTTCATCTAACTATAGAGATTTTATGTCCACTAATATTAATTTTTAAAATTATGAATACTTTGTTGTATTCATTTTTAGTTACTACTAATAATAGGTACAACTAACACTGATTTTATTACTTTTATATGTCAGGTGTTATGCTGATAGGTTTATATATGTTAAAGGTTGCCATCAAATTCTCATGAAGGCAGTGTGTAACTACAGATCTAGTGAGAGGTGCAGCTGGCATTCACACCCAGATCTGTCTATCTTCAGAGCCAGTTCCCTCAACCACTACACTAAAGTGAATTGAAATATGAAGTAAACACATGCTTTGTAGGGCTGGTGTGCTGTAATAATAAAACAAATTAAGCTAAGTGTTACAGAAAGCATATTGAGGTGGCTAATGGCTACTGGGACAACTCCTTGTTTTCTTTTTGTCAGGTTAATTCTATGTACTCTGTGTCCAAGGCCAAGTTCCCTGGAAACAATTCAGAGAAAGAGATTCACATACACAGTGTTTATTGGAGAGTACTCTGCAACAGTACTTAGGAAGGAGTGAAGAAAGCAGGATGAAACAGATAAGTTGAACTCTGTGATACGTAACTATACATAATATAGCATGGAGGGATCTTAAAAAGAAAAACAAAACAAAACATTGTGCTAAGGAAGAGAAGTTAGACATAAAAGGTCCCATATTACATGATTCCATTTATATGAAATGTCCAGAATAGAAAGTCCATAAAGACAGAAAGTAGATTAGTAATTTCCAGGGTCTGGGCATAAGGGAAAATGAGGAATAATTGCTAATCAGTGTGGAGTTTTTTTTATTAGTGATAATTTCCCAAAGTGGTGATGCATGCTAAACTCTTTGAATATACCTAAAGATTGATTTGTACACTTTAAAAGGATGGATTTTATGTCATGGTAATTATATCTTACTACCTGTTATAAAAAAAAGTCCTCACAACTCAAAAAGTAATGCAAAATATCTCTAAGAGCATTTAATAGCCATACTATGTAATAATTTTATCTTTTTAATCAGAGATTTTGCAATCTATTAAGACTTTCTGATTTCTGTTTAGGGTAAATAAGTGCCAAATTCTCATTAATTTTAGGTTGGCTCTATTTTTTGCTTATAGACTACCTGGCAATACTTATGTGATAATATATATCTAGTATGTCTTATATCATCATCAAGACCATTATTTAGAACCAGAGAAAAAACTACCCGAAAAAACAATAAAAACAAAACCCAAAAGTGAAACTGTAAAGAAACTTTACTCCTTGTAGTAATTTTTTTTTTAAGAAAAGGAGATGAATCCTGGAGAGATAAATTGATGAAGCTCCATCACTTATGATCATAAGTATGTATACAATGATATACACTGATATACTATCCTTCTTAGTGATTTTATAATAATGATACACTAGATTTTCATGTTTAATTTTAAAGGCTCTTTGTTGTAGATGCGTGTGTGTGTGTGTGTGTGTGAGCGTGTGTGTGTGTTCCTTTAACTTAGCTTTCATTGTCCTTTTTAAGTATTGAATTTCCCAAATCTTTGTGGGAAGACTTTGTGGGAAAAATATTAAATAATTTTAATATTTCTTGTTTAGTTGTTTTGTTAAGTCAAATTATGAATTAAATGTCAAAATTCTTACTAAAATACTTCATTAAAATTAATAAACAATGTTTCTACAAGTTCTATTTTTAAATTGATATAAATCCAGATGTCATTAAAACACATATAATACTTGATCATGATATATTGCATGTTTTATCATTTTAAGGCTTATTGAAAGAAAATCTTTTGAAAGAATTATTTGTATTCTAATTCCATAAACCTATGATCTATGTAACTAGATCAACTGTACATAGAATAATATACTTTTTTATCATTAAAAAAATAGTGGTACACTGAAGTCTGCAACCATTAAATATTTAAATTCAGTAGATTTTTTATTGTAGAAAAACGTAAAACACTTTTTTTTATAACTACAAGGTAAACAAGGCCTTAAATAACTAAGACCTAAAAATGCTATTCTATGCTATCCATTTAAATATAAGTTATATATTTTAACTGTGTTTAATTTCTTAACATTATTTTACAACTGAAATAATTATATTGGATATTTTTTCTATGCATAATAAAATAGAAAAGTCACTAAATCATTTGACAGTATTTTAGAATGCACCAAGAAACCTTTTTTTTTTTTAATGAAATGGTGTCAAATTCATGATTATTTGTCTGTTATTCATGGTCCTTTTATAATATTGTAATTGTGGAAAGTAATCATTTACATTAAAAACAAACAGATTTAATTTTTATATCAGAATTGTAGGTAGGAGTAAAGTGTTTAGACACAGTTTTTTTTATTAATTTTTTTAATTTTTTTTTAATTTATTTTTGAGACAGAAACAGAGCGCGAACAGGGGAGGGGCAGAGAGAGAGGGAGACACAGAATCTGAAACAGGCTCCAGGCTCTGAGCTGTCAGCACAGAGCCCAACACGGGGCTAGAACCCACGACCCGTGAGATCATGACCTGAGCTGAAGGTGGACGCTTAACCGACCGAGCCACCAAGGTGCCCCATAGACACAGTTTTAAAAGGGAGTAAAAAACTGCTTATGCTACTTCTCAAAAAAAGAACATTATCTATGTCCATCACAATAATATATTACTAAATGTGCTTTTAAAAAAATATTTCTAATCATATTAACTAATTCTCTAGCTTCTTCAAGTGACATTAAGCATTTTAATTGAGTATTCAAGTATTTTCATTTGACTTCGTAGGTCAATTCACATTTAAAACCTGACAATATAATAAGTTTTATAGCTGCAAACTTTTAAACCATGAGTCTTAAATACATTTTGATATTTTAATGTAAATTATGAATTCATTAGGTAATAATAAGATTTTATTTTGCATTAAGGTTGCTAGAAGACTTGGTATAGTTTAGAATTTATATTACAAGATTTTCATTTGAGTATTAAATTATGACATTAATATGGGATAATGGAATATTACCAGTTACTTTTTTATTTTGTACATACATACATAAAATGTATCATGTACATAATAATATGTCTAAACAACCTTTTAACTATTAAGTACATGCAAATATATATACTTATAAATGTATATACTTATAAATATATATACTTATAAATGTATACTTTTAAATATACTTATAAAAGTATATAAATATATATACTTATAAATATATATACTTATAAATGCAAGTATATATACTTATAAATAGAAGTATAAATATTTACTTATAAATGTATAAACATATAAATGTATACAAATATGTATACTTATAAATGTATACTTATACATACTTATAAATGTAACATTCATTTTTTAAACATAGGTTTATATTTTAATAATAAATTATTTTACTATTATAAATTCACCTCCACCACATGGTCAAGTTATTTTATAAAACATACATATGTACTTATTGTATTATTTAGGATAATAATGAAGTATGAAATAATAAGATCAAATGTTAATGCCTGTTTTCTCAGAGTATCTTTTTTTAAATGTTTTATTTATTTTTGAGGCGGGGAGAGAGAAAGAGACAGGGAGAGAGAATGAGCAGGGAGGAGCAAAGAGAGAGGGGGACAGAGGATCTGAAGTGGGCTCTGTGCTGATAGCAGAGAGCCAATGTGGGGCTTGAACTCACAAACTATGAATCATTACCTAAGCTGAAGTCAGACACTCAACTGACTGAGCCACCCAGGTGCCCTTCTCAGAGTATCCTTATTGGTATTTATTACCATATGTTTTCACAACTTCCATTTATACTACTATTCTGAATTTTGTTGTTTTATAAGTTGAAAATCTGTTCATAGTTGAAAATCCCACAGAGTGATTTAAATTGTTGTATTAATGCATTATTGAATGTTTCTCACTTAAAAATATTTTTACAAAATACTTGAATACATTTGTATTATTTATAATGTTAAAACTTTCTTTCATATTCCTACTTATGGTAAAATAAACACATGAGCATTCAAACATTTAGACATGTATAGATACTGACTTGCATATTTGTCTTAGTCATCTTGGGCTACCATAACACAATACTAGACTGGGTGGCTTAAACAATTGCAATTTATTTTCTCTCAATTCTAGAGTTTGCATGTCTAAGATTAATGTCTCAGCAATGTCTATATCTGGTGAGGGCTCTCCCTTTGGGTTGCCTTCTCCTTTCATCCCCTTATAACCCTTCCTTGGTGTTTAGGTCTTCAACATACAAATTTTGGGGAGACACAAACATTCAGTCTATAACTGCTGTTTTTTAAGACTCTTTCAAAAGTTTCTATCTGAAGTTATTTGATTTTTTAAATCTATATTAACACAATTTATGCAACAAAAATAACAGATACTGCTATTAATCTGTAAACAATACGGGTGCCTGGGTGGCTCAGTTGGTTGAGGGTCCGACTTCGCTCAGGTCATGATCTCAGGGTCTGTGAGTTCGAGCCCCACGTCGGCTCTGTGCTGACAGCTCAGAGCCTGGAGCCTGCTTCGGATTCTGTGTCTCCCTGTCTCCTGCCCCTCCCCCGCTCATGCTCTGTCTCTCTCTCTGTCAAAAATAAATAAACATTAAAAAAAATTTTTAAAAGTCTGTAAACATTAAGCCAGTTGTAGTTTGAGGTCTACAAGCAAACATGCTTACACAGGGAGAAAAACTACTCCATTAAATGTAACATAACTTTTTCGGAGGCAATAGTCATTCTATCCTTGCTCCATCCCACTTTGGCTTCATAGCAATCTATTATGTATGTGCCCACATAACAGCTATGTAGTGATTATCGCTATATATATATGTATATATATATGTATACATATATATATAGCCAGATTCTTAAAAGGAATCAAGCTCAGAGTCCGATATTTTCCCCCTTCCTTAAGCAGTACCTGAAATATTTTTCCCCAAAGAATAACCTAGAACAACAGGAACTCAGAAGATCTATAACCTTTTACTGAGTAAATCCCAGGAGTTAAGGCATTTTCCTTATTATATTAACATTTCTTAACGTGACCAACAAACAAACAAACAAAATATGTATATTATGTATGTCTTATATATTAGGTATTATATTTGAAAAATAATTGGCATATATTTATAATAGTTTATTTAGAAAAAAGAAAATGCATTTTCATCATTTCTTTTTCCTTTTTGTTTTTATATGTCTTCTTTCGAAAATCAAATACCTTAAATACAAAATATGTGTTCAATCCATTTACTCTCTCATTTTATAACAAACTCACAATATGTAAAATGTCTCTTTATAATTACCATAAAATCTAATTTAATGGGGAAATGACAGAACAATTCAAATTATGATAGGAGAAATGTAATTGTATTGTTAAGATTAAGTATATCTAGTAAAGTGGAACATAAGTTGTTTATTCTATACTAACCCAAGGGCTATAAATTAGGTGTGACACATAAAGGAAGGAATTTCAAATTTTGGTGCCAACTATTATTCAGACATAAAAGAAAATTAGTCAAAACAGAAAGCATGTAAATGTTATTGACAAATATGACTTTGATGTAAAAAGATAGTCAAGAAAGATAATTGTGAGTTTTATGTTGAATTTATTGAAAATTATGCTAATTGCTATATATAGATATAATGGTTGAATTGGAGGATATGAACTGGAAGTATAAATTATGGAATATTTCTCAGGCTAAATGAATGAATCCACACTTACATGTGAGGGTAACTGTTCGAATGCAATACTAAAATGAAAGGGATATATGCATAGATGAATGTTAAAGTAGTTTTAGGTACACTAAGATTTTATGTATTGATTATCAATACATCACATGGATGAGAAAGATATATGAAAAACTACATTTGGATATGAATATGTCCATGATCACTTGGAATTGTTTTTTATCCTGAAACCCTGATTTCTCGACTAACACACATACCATAGACTATCTCTTGAAAGCAGAGATTTAAGATGTGAAGAAACTCCACAAAAATTAAGGATCTGTGTAGGGGTAAGTAGATGGGACTTATGTGGAAAGAGAAATGTCTGTTCATGCAATGACAGGGGAGTGGGGAAGTGAGTTTTCTAGGATAGAGTTAGGTAGAGTATAGATGCAAAAGGTTGTTACCCTAGGTACACATTTATGTAAAACTCCTGGGGAATTTATAAGCAAGGCAATAGCTGTTAGTAAATATTATCGGTGTAGATTTGCTATATTCCATGAGAGAAAATGTTCTGAAGATTTTTAAAAGGTAGTGGACTTAGGAACAAAATAAAAACAGTTGTATTGATTACATTGCATATTCCTTTGTGCAGTCGGCTCAACAGCAGTATGAGTGCTATTAAAATACAGTTATAAGTAGGGATGATTTAGGTTTGGAGATTGGCAGAGTGGCTCTAACAGAGAGTTATATATAGACCAAAGTTTCTATATCCATAAAATGTATTTTTTTATGTTTATTTATTTATTTTGAGAGGTGAGGGTGGATAGAGAGAGAGGGAGAGAATCCCAAGCAGGCTCTTCACTGACAGTGTGGAGCCCAATGTGGGGCTTGATCCCAGGAGATTATGACCTGAGCTGAAATCAGGAGTCAGTCTCCTAACTGACTGAGCCACCCAGGTGCCACTATAAAATATAGTTTTTAAAGTATCAACTTGAAGCTCCATGGACTTGGGTACCTCAGCTCTGCAGTTTACTCTTGTATCTTTAGGTCTAGCAGGATACCTTGCACAGAATGAGACTCTCCATATTTGCTGAATGAATACATGCATTAATGAATAAATAGGGTCTGATGAGAGTTAACTAAAGCAATTCACCATAGATTCTAGGATTGTGAGTGTTATATAAGCTGAATTTTATAAGTGCAGTGAAGTCTCTATGAATATTTCACTTAGAATTAACAATAGAAGTACATGAGAACACTTCTATAAAATAAGCATGATAAATCTATTACTTGATATAAAAAAATCTGAAATAGAATATTATGATTTCCCTCAGTTTTAGCATCATACATATGCCTAAAGTAAGTATTTATGGCATGAATGACATATTAATATAGGAAAACCCTAATCCTCATTAAAAATATTAAATACACATAAGTGGACATTTTAAAACTATAAGCTATCCACATGTCACATAACATGTTAATTTTTTAAAAAAATAATTTCTTATTCATAAATATCACATTATATTTCATTCGAAATTATATGTTACAAGTATAGCAAGCCTATGTCCCCAAATGGCACAAACTGAGGTTGTAAGATATCAAAGACTATCAGGTATTTTGATTAATGTATCAGTTTAACCAGGTGGGAGAACACATAGAAATATATATAACCACATTAATTTTATTTTCTAAGCCTAGAGAAGGATTAGGATTATATTTAGAAATAAAAAATTCTGAAAATGAAGTGTGATTGTGTGATTTAGAATGTTGCTAAAACCCATGTAGTAAATAAGATTTTGGAAGCATTCTAAAATAATATGAAAGAGCTTTATAAATATTAATTTGTTATAGCAATACATTCACTCCATAGGCATAATTACAGGTTTGTCACCTTTACTCTTGTGCCTGATGTGGAAATACTGGAAATCTATAATTAATAACTTGGTTAACACAGTAGGATGGCAATGTGTTTCTCCCTATGAATGTGATACAATCAGGATGTCGATGTGGAAGCTATGCCAAAAGCTTTCTGAAAGCAATCAGCCTTATCTGACACCAAGACATAACCAATTGCCTGATGTTTAAACTGATGCTCTGTAGTAAATATGGAACTGAACAAAAATTCTTGGGGTTTCAGAAATTATTTTCCAGACAAATCAGCATATCATCAATTCAGAAGTGGAAATCCACTCCATGACACCAAATTAGAGAACTAATAGGAAGCATAGAAAAATAAAGTTCTAAAAAAAATCCAAGAAGTAATTTAGAGGACATAGTGGTTAACAGCTGTGGAAGCAGGTGCAAAGCATGCATAACTAACAAAGTTGAAAAAAAAAACCTATTAAAAGATTAAAATGCATACCTTTAACCAAAGTACAGAATTCAAATATAGAAGGGCACCACATATTAAAGCCATTAACCTTTTTCAAAATTGTAAAGCATGTGAACTTGATCTTCTAGGGATTTTCCACTTGCCCTTCATCATTCTAAATGCACATGCATTAAATACATTTAATGGTTGCTGATATTTTAGAGAGCCAGTGATTAGTGTTTCTTCCTCCCCTGCCCAAATTCAGAATCAGAGAGAAACAGACAACCACAAACCTCTGATACAGGGAACTCTGTGGGCTGGAAACCAGAGCAGGGTGATGTCCTTTCTACTGGTAAATCTGGAAAGATGTGCTCAAAAGAGATGGGTGGAGCATGTACAATTGCTTAATGCAAAACTCATTCACTTGGGAAATTGCTTCTTCTCCTAAGGTAAGGAATGAATAACAGGGGCACAGATAAAAGTGGAATTTTCCAAGTTTACTTCATCTGGTTCCTACTCGGCAAGAATAATCTTTAAAAAGGAAAGGATAAGAAGTTATACTACATTACAAATTACATCTTAAAACTTAAATGTTGTCACTTCTAGTTTTTGTATTTCTACTTTAAGCAATTTCTCTTTTTTTTTAAGTTTTTTTAAATTTTTTTTTTTTTGAGAGAGAGCAGGGAAGGGCAGAGAGAGATTGAGAGAGAGAGAGAGAGAGAGAGAGAGAGAATCCCAAACGCTCTGTGCTGTCAGAGCAGAGCCCTACATGGTACTCAAACTCACTGCAAGATCATGACCTGAGCTGAAACCAAGAGCTGAACACTTAACTGACTGAGCCACCCAAGTGTCCCTACTTTAAGCAATTTCTTATTCATAATAGACTTTGGATTGCATTACAAAAGATAAATCAGTCCAATGATTTTTCTTTCTCTCCTCCCTCTTTCCTTTCCTTAACTCCTCTTCCATTACTTCTTTCTCAGTGAAATTCACCAGCACAGTTCAATTATGCCTACGAAACTGCAATCTGTAGTTCACGTTTTAACTAAAGTATTATGGACACTTTTTAAAAGTTACATAATCACATGAAGGAAGATGCTATATGAATATCATGGTAGGTAGAATGTTAAACTGATACCCAGTGGCCCAAACCTTTATTGCCATATTTTACAAATCACTCCCTTTTGGAGGTGGGCAAGACCTTTGAATATGATGAGCTATTACTCCCATGAGCAGTTACCAATAGTTGCTTTGAGTAAATCGAAAGTGATATTATCCTGGGTGAGAAAGATTATCAGATGAGCCCTTAAAGAAAGTAAAGTATCAGATGATTTCACCTGACCTGGTCTTGAGGAAACGACCTACCACATTGTAAGAGATCTTATGGAGAGGATCATGTGGCAATGATCGGTTGCCAACCTCCGAGCCAAGAGTATCTCTGGCCAATAACTAGGAGAAAGAAAAAGAAAGAAAGAAAGAAAGAAAGAAAGAAAGAAAGAAAGAAAGAAAGAAAGAAAGGAAGGAAGGAAGGAAGGAAGGAAGGAAGGAAGGAAGGAAGGAAGGAAGGAAGGAAGGAAGGAAGGAAGGGGGAATAGAGGAAAGAAAAAAAGGAAGAAAGAAAAGAAAGAAAACAGAGAGAGAGAGACTTCCTATCACAACCACAAAGAACTGAACTCTGCCAACAAGTGAGCTTGAAAGGTGACCTTCAGCCTCAGATCAGTTTGCAGATCTGGCCAAGAACCTCGCTAAAGTTGGGTGAGACCCTGAGCAGTGGACCTAGTGATCTCCATCTATAACTCTGACCTATGGAACCTGTGAGACAATAAATATATGTTGTTTGAAACCAGTAAGTTTTTGGTAATTTGATACACAAGAAGATAAAAGGAACAAATATTTTCATGTTACAAAATATACTGCTATCAAATATTCTAGAAAAGTAAGTATAATAAAATTTGAGTCTATTATTTTAAGGTAATTACTGAGAGCCGTAATTTCAAGGTAGAACCAGACTATGAGATGGAGTTTTTCATGCCAAAAGTTTGTTGGGAATTGCTCTTGAAAACTACACTGATGAGAAAGTAAGAAAGCAAATCAGAGAGAGAGAAATTGAACTGTGATACAATTCGCAAGAAAGGCCTCAGCTAATACCATGGAAAGTTCTGGAGCTGGGAGGTCCTTCAAAGTTGCCTAAATTAAGATAAGGAGACTGGGACTTCATACCTACACATCCACCAGTCATTAGATTTGATATGATCCTGGGGAGGGTGATGTTTAAGACCTGAAGCTTTTAATTTTGATGAAATTCAACTTACCAACATATTCTTTTTGGATCACATTCTTTCCTTTGGATGAAGCTGGTTACTGAAAAGCGATTCATATGTGGACATTTACCAGTCTACACTCCCAGAAAGAATGCTTTGTATACAGGGAGAGTTCTCATCTGCAATGCAGGATGAGACCTGGGCTCTGTGGTCTCTGAAGTGGGAGAACTGAAGAGAGATGTTCACTCTACTGGAGCTGGAATTGTGAAGTCAAGGGGATTGAACGCTCTGAGTGAGCAGCTTCAATAGGGTATCGCTGAATATCCCCATAACTCTTACCCTGACAGCTGTTCAAAACAAGCAAGAAGTAAATGATGAAAACCCTTCTTAGAATATTTCTCCACTGACAAATCTTAGCATTGTGTTCCACGCAAAGGAACAATGATTAAAATCTCTATCTCCAGTATTTCTGTATCTTCTCAGGTTAAGTGCTCAAATCTTTTGTCAATTTTTAATTTGGATATTTGTTTTCTTATAATTGAGTTTTGAAAGTTCTTTATATATGAGTCCTTTATCTGATATATGTTTTACAAATATTTTCTTCCAGTTTATGACTTGACTTTTAATCTTTAACAATGTCTTTTGAAGACCTGAAGGTTTAATTTTGATGAAGTGCAACTTATCAACATATTCTTTTTGGATCACGTTCATTGCTATCAAAAGAAAGTAATCTTTGCTTAACCCATAGTTATAGAATTTTTCTTACCTATTTTATTCTAGAAATGTAATAGTTTTAGATTTTATAATTTTATCTTTGATCTATTTTGAACTTTTTCATATATTGTAAGGTATCCATTGAAGTCTATTATTTGAATATAGATATCCAATTGTTCCAACATCATTTTTTGAAAAGGATACTTTTTTCCTCCAATAATTGTATTTGTATCTTTATGAAATATCAGTTGTCCCTATATGTGTAGGTCTATTTCTAGATTCATGTTCCATTTCTTTATTTATGTCAATATCACACTCTTTTTAATACTGGAACTTTATAATAAATCATAAAATCTTGTATGGTTGTGCTCCAATATTATTTATCTTTTTCAAATTTGTTTTGGCTACTTAAGCCCTTTACATTTACACACGATTTTTATTAAGATACAATTAACATGTACTATTATATTAGTTTCAAGTGTACAACATAATTTGGTATTTGCATATGCTGTGAAATGATCACCACAAGAAGCCTAAATAATATCTGTCTTCATACATAGTTACACAAACGTTTTCTCTTTTAATAAGAACTTTTAAGACCCAAACTCTTAGCAGCTTTAAAGTATGAAATACTATTATTAACCATAGTCACCATGTTGTATATTGGATTCCAGACATTTATTATATAGCTGGAAGTTTATACCTTTTGACTTCCTTCACTCATTTCACCCACCTCCCAACCCATATCTCTGGCAACTGCCAATAAGTTCTCTGTATTTATGAGTTCTCTGTATTATGGTATTTGTTTTCCTCTGTCTCACTTATTTCACTTAGCATAATGTGCTCAAGTTCCACTCAAGTCATAAATGGCAAGATTTCCTTATTTAATATGGCTGAATAATATTCAATTATATATCATTTCTTTCTTATCTGTTGATGGACACTTAAATTGTTTCCATATCTTGCCTTGGCTATTGTAAATAATGCTGCAACAATCATGGGAGTGCAAACATTGTTTTGAGTATTTTTATATTCTCTGGATAAATACCTAAAGGTAGAATTGCTGCATCATACAGTCTTTTTATTTTTAATTTTTTGAGGAACCTCTTTACTATTTTCCATAGTGGCATTCCTACCAACAGTGCACAAATTTTCCATTTTCTCCACATCCTAGCCAAACTTATTTCTTGTGTTTTTGATAATAGTCATTCTAATGGAATGATAATAGCCATTCTTTTTTTAAAAATTTTTTAAATGTTTATTTATTTTTTTTGAGAGAGAGACAGAGTGTGAGTGGGGGAGGGACAGAGAATGAGAGGGAGACAGAGAATCCGAAGTAGGCTCCAGGCTCTGAGCTGTCAGCACAGAGCCCGACATGGGGCTTGAACCCACAAGCTGTGAGATCATGACCTGAGCCGAAGTCAGACACTTAACTGACTGAGCCACCCAGGTGCCCCTGCCATTCTTTTTGAAAATAGTCAGGTATGAGGTGATCCTGGGAGAACAGAGAGAGAGGGATTTATGCTGGAATGGTGGAATTGTTTAACAACAATAAAAGACATCTCACAAGAATGGTTAAGTCAGATGGCTTTTATTTTATCCTTCATTATGATGTTGGCTCACCAGAGAAGCGAAGACATAAGTAAAAGCACACACACACACACACACACACACACACACACACACACACACACACACGCCTTTGCCATTAACAGGCATAATTACAAAATCTTTTCCCTTCCCTTAAACATGAGGTATGGTGAATATCCTAAAATAACATTTTTCTATCTGATTCCTAGAACAGTAGTGTCTCATTTCTCAGGGTATGTTGGCAGGTTACCTTTGAGCATAAATAAGGCCATTGTTACCATATTTTTTATCTTTTTTAACTTTTTTTTTAATTACTTATTTTGGGAGACAGAGAGAGACAGAGCATGGGTGGGGGAGGGACAGACAGAGAGGGAAACACAGAATCTGAAGTAGGCTCCAGACTCTGAGCTGTCAGCACAGAGCCCGACGCGGGGCTCGAACTCATGAGCTGTGAGATCACGACCTGAGCCAAAGTTGGACGCTCAACTGACTGAGCCACCCAGGTGCCCCAAATACATAAACTTTAAAATAATACATACAATAAAAAGTTATCATTTATTTACTGTAGGATTTGTCATATTTTTAATATACTAATTTGAACTGACAATATCTAGAAAGGTAAAAATAATAACTTGTCAATTTTATGGGCAATGGAAGCATTTTGAAAGAGAACTATTAACATTATGATAGACACAGTATGATGCTGAACACAGTTTGAAAATCCTTTTGTTGGAGGCTAAACAGCTTTATAGACCTTACAAATAGTTGTGGCTCTGACATTGTCACATAATTTTAATCAATAATATTTCTTATATTGCTGATAATTGGAAGCAAGTTTTTTCTGGGTCAAGTTATTTTGATTAGAAGATTAAAGCACTAATGGCATGTAGGTGTGTGAAATCAACTGCTAAAGAAAATAGCAAAAAACTCAAATGTTTTTTTTGTTGTTGTTAAACATGATTCAAAATGAAATTGTATGCTGTTGTCTATAATAATATTAACTAAGCAATTAATTCTATATGTATAAACAGATATTACTTATCATGCCTTTCAATATTACTTCAGTTTTACTTTTTCTCCTCAAGTTGCTTTTTTTAAATGACTGTTAACAGTACATTCATATATAAATATATGAATATGTAAATATATATTTTATATCATATAGAAATGTATAATATAAATATACCATTTATATATAAGACGTACTTTTACCCATAGGGAGATTTTTCTACATACGAACAAAAATTTTTCAGGTCTTTCATAACAAAGCATACCCACACATGTAAAATTAATGATAATTAGATTTGACATGTATGATATTGCATACGATAAATACTAATAAACTCGTCCAGGTACTACTACATATTTTTTTTTAAAAGATTAAGGAAATAAGTTATAGACATCACATTGATAGTGTTAGTAACGTCCATATACTACAGAATAATTCAAAGCACATAGAATGTTTACTTCTTCAGGCATATAGTGTGATTCTCAGACTACCAGGGCAAATGGAATTTGATGTGTATATATTTAAGTAATATTTATTTAGCCAATCCCTGCTGCTTTGACCTAAAAAGAAACAAGCACTTTTTCATCTCATCTCCAAACATATCATCCTTCTTATACCTGCTGTACAGTATTCTCTATTTTTTATTTTTAGTTTCTTTTTATAAAATCTAGGCTTCAATTTTCACTCTGGAGTCTACATTTCTTTCAAGATCTCATTATTGCAATTATTGCTTTTCTCTTATATGTGATCAATTTCTATTTCTCTCTATTAAATCATTCCTATAGCATACTAATGAGATCTAAAATTCAATCTCAAAATATATCTTCATCTATCCAACTATGTATCTCTTTATACATACATTCCAAACTTCAATCCATACCCCTTTTCAGCTATAAACTCACAGAAAAATTTTTTAAAAAGCATATCTTATAGTAAGTCACTCTGCATCCTCACATCACTACCTCCCTAAATAACTTCCAGTACCTTCAGTCCCAATACAACACTGAAACCATTCTTGATCATCACCAAAGACTTCCATATTACAGTTCTGCCAAAGTAGGCCTACACATAATTTGTATCATACTTTCCTAGCTCATACCACGTTTTTAAAAAGTGAAGTTTTATTGGCAACATTTAAAGATTAAGACATCACAGGGTGCCTGGGTGGCTCAGTTGGTTAAGCGTCCGACTTGCACTCAGGTCATGATCTCACAGTTCGTGGGTTCGAGCCCCGCGTCGGGCTCTCTGCTGACAGCTCAGAGCCTGGAGCCTGCTTCGGATTCTATGTCTCCCTCTCTCTCTGCCCCTTCCCTGTTCATGCTCTGTCTCTGTCTCAAGAATAAATAAATATTAAAAAAAATTAAAGATTAAGACATCACAATTATTATCTCTAGAAGATATGTCAATGTCAGGGTATGCCTAGAAACAGTGTCCTAGAAGTGAAAAGCCCCTGTAACCTGAACAAAGGACATTCTAGCTCACTTGAGTCCTTTGACTCCCTGAGACCGTAAATATTGTCCTTTGCTATTTCTATTTCTTTTATTATTTTTTGGAGGGGGTAGGGGGCATAAAAATAACTACATTTATCATCTCATAGTTTCTCTATTTCAGTGTGCTCTTTTCCTGATTGATTGATTGATTGATTTATATTTTACTTATTTATCTTGAAAGAGAGAAGGAAGAGTGCAAGCAAGGGAGGGGTAGAGACATCAGGAGAGAGAGAATCCCAAGCAGGCTCCATGCTGGCAGCACAGAACCCAATACGGGGCTCGATTTCAGGAAATGTGAGATCATGACCTAAGCCAAAATCAATAATGAGATGTTTAACCACTTGACCCACCATGGAGCCCCCTTTATTTATTTAAAAACATTTAGGAAGTATTGACATACAAAAAAAGCTTTACATATTTAATGTAGACATTATGATGAATTTAAAGATATGAATACACTTATGAAACTGTCACCATATACAATGCCTTAAACTTAACCATAACCTCTAGAAGTTTCCTTCCCTCCTCTTTAAGAACATTTAATATATGATCATTTTAAATTTTTAAGGATACAGTATAGTATTGTTAATTATATGCACTATGCTGTACAGTAGATCCCTTGGACTTATTTATCTTTCATAAATAAAACTACATACCCTTTGATCAATGACTCTGATTCCCCTTCCCCAAACTTGGTCATCTCTACTCTCCTCTTTGCTTCAATGAGTTTGACTATTTTAGATTCCTGATAGAAGTGGGATCATGTAGTATCTGTCTATGTTTGGTTTATTACACTTAGCATAATGCCTTCCAAGTCCATCTACAATGTAGCAAATGACAGGATTTCCTTCTTTTGCAAGGATGACTAATATTCTAGCATATGTCTACACACATTATCTACATGTTTTCATTACCCATTCATCCATCAATTAACATTTCGGTTGTTTCCACATCTTGACTACTGTGAATAATTCTTCAATGAACATGAAAGTACAAATATCTCTATCAGATCCCAATTTCAATTCTTTTGTATAAGTATTCAGAACTGGGACTTCTGGATCACATGGTAGTTCTATTTTTAATTTTGAGGAACGTCCATATTATCTTTCATAATGACTACACCATTTTGCAGTCATATCAACAGTGTATGAAGGTTCCCTTTTCTCCACATTCTCCTCAAAGCTTATTATATATGACTCATCTTCTTAATAATAGCCATATTAACAGGTGTGAGGTGATATCTTCCAATGGTTTTGACTTGCATTTCCCTCATCGTTAGTGATGTGGAGCACCTTTCCATATACTTGTTGGAATTTTGTATGTCTTCTTTGGAGAAATGTCTATAAAAGTCCTTTGCTCATTTTTAATTTGAGTTTTTGGGTTTTTTTGATAGTGAGTTATAAAAGTTCCCTATATATTTTGGATATTAACCCCATATCAGATATATGATTTGCGAATAGTTTTCTCATTCCATAGTTTGCCTTACATTTGTTGATTTTTTCCTTTGCTGTGCAGCAGCCTTTCAGCTTGATCTAGTCTCATTTGTCTGTCTGTGTTTTTCTTACTTGTGCTTTTGGTGTCACATTCAAGAATTCACTGGCAAGGCCAATATCAAGAATTATTTTTCTAGTATGTTTTCTTTTAGTTCTATGGTTTCAATTCTTTGTCTGAAGTGATGCTGCCTCAAAAATAAGTTTGGAAGTGCTCCCTCTGTATATTTTTGGAAGCTTTTTAAAAAAGAATTGTTATTATTTTTAAATGTTTGGTAGAATTCACCTTGATTTTTATTTGTTGGGAGGTTTTCCATTAATGATTCTATCTCCTTGATTATAACTGCAATGTTCAAGCTTTCTTCTTGGTTCAGTCTTGGTGAATTGTGTTTCTAGGAACTTATCCAATTCATATAGGTTGTTCAATTTGTTGATATATAATAACCCTTTATGATGTTTTCAAAATTTCTGTGGCATGAGTTGTAATGTCTCCCTTTTCATTTCTGGTTTTACTTATTTGAGACTTCACTCTTTTTTTTTAGTAAGTTTAAGTATTTTTTAAAAATTTTATGTTTAAAAAATCACATCAATTTTGCTTTTCTATTTTTATTTTTAATTTATTTCTGCTCTAAATCTTAAAATTTCATTTCTTCTGCTAACTTTGAGCTTCATTTTTTTTTTCCTGTTTGTTGAGGTTGTTGATTTGAGAGCTTTCTCTCTTTTGTGAGGTCATTATCTATTGCTATAAACTTCCCCCTTACTACTTTTGCTGCATCCTATACGTTTTGGTATGCTGTGTTTTTGTTTTAATTTTTCTCAAGGTACTTCCTTTTATTTTTAATATTTTTTAACATTTATTTATTTTTGAGAGACATAGAGAGACAGAGTATGAGCAGGGGAGGGAGAGAGAGGGGGAGTCACAGAATCCAAGCAGGCTCCTTGACTCTCCTGACTGAGATGTCAGCACAGAGTCCAACGTGGGGCTTGAATCCACGAACTGAGAAATTATGCCCTGAGCCGAAGTCAGACACTTAACTGACTAAGCCACCCTGGTGCCCCTCTCAAGGTACTTTCTAATTTCTTCCTTGATTTTTTCTTGAACCAAAAAGTAGTTAAAAATATGTTGTTTAATTTTAATGTGTTTGTGAATACCTGTCTTCCTCACAATTATTTATATCTTGTTTCATTCCATTATGTGTAGTTCACTGAGCCTCTTTAAGAGAATTGTTTTGAATTCTTCTTTGGGCCTTCATAGATCCCCATCTCTTTAAGATCAGTGGCTAGAGATTTATTAGCTTCCTTTGGAGGTGTCATGTTTTCCTGTTTCTTCCTAATCCTTGCATTCTTGCCTTATTTCTGCACATTTGAAGATCTCTTCCAGTCTGACAGGCTGGCTTTGGCAAAGGAAAGATTTCACCAGTCAGATGTTGGATGAGGTTACTGAGAGGACATAAGTACCCATTGACCTATGACCTAGACCCCAGCAATCAGAGGCTCCTCGCCCCTTCCCCATCCTTGGAATGTGCATTTCCCTTGCCTTCCCATAATGACACAGCCTTGAGATGACAATGTGCTGTTGTGACCATCTGGATGGTATATGTGACAGATCCCACTGAAGGCCTTTATATAAACTTTTAAGATTCTGTTGAAGAGCAGTGGAGATCTACTCATCTTGTGACTGTCCAAGACACACCTCATAAGTAATTTCCCTTGCTTATTAAAATTGCCACCTATCAATCTGGAATGGCCTGCCTCTTTCCTCATTCTCTCTAGTCTTCATGTGCAAGGTCAGCCTCAGATTTCATCTGGGAAGCTGCTGAGGGAGCTCACTAACACTTGGCTAGCTAGTAGAAGACCAGATAAATAGGTCTTAGGAAAAACAAAACAAAACAAACATTTATGGGGGAAATCCTGAGTTGGCCATTGACCTTTATGTGTGGAGGGGTGATCCATTTGTTAGATACTTGTGTATCATGTTAGTATGGGAATGCTCCCAAGTCAGTGGCTGGTTTGATGCATATTGGACTGAAGCAAAGAGGGGAACAAATAGCTGACACAGTGTTCTGGCCCCTGCTGTGGTCAGTTTGGCCACTGATGTCCAATTAGAGGCTGAAGTTCAAATTAGAAATTTGAAAGAAGAGCTGAGTTAGAGTAGAACATGTGGCTCTCCACTACTCTGCTAGCTTTGGGTCTAATAGATAAGGTGGGAGAATAGAATTATAATATAAATTGGAGACCTTAGCATGCTGTTTTGCAAAGGTAGGAGGGTGCAAGTTGCCTTGGATTAAGTTCTAAGTGCTTTGACAAAGCCCAATTAGAACCCTAAGAGGTGGAATCCCTGGGGGATTTAGGAGAGCAAAGAGAAGGATGTTGTGATAATTGACAGTGAAATAGATGAAATTTCATGGGACCATGCCATCCAATTCCTAATACAAAGGAAAGTAGGGGCGCCTGGGTGGCTTGGTTGGAGGTCCAACTTCAGTTCAGGTCATAATCTCACAGTTTGTGGATTCGAGCCCTGCGCCAGGCTCTGTGCTGACAGCTCAGAGCCTAGAGCCTGCTTGGGACTCTGTGTCTCCCTCTCTCTCTCTCTCTCTGCCCCTCCCCTACTTATGCTCTATCTCTGTCTCAAAAATAAACTTATAAAAAAAAAAAAAAAAAGGAAAGCAAAACCACAACAACAACAATGCCACCCAGTGGGGTAGGCCCTAAATCAGGAAATGTTCATGATGAGCTTACTCCTGCTGAGCTTACTGATAATAGATGCCAAATTCCAGTAAAAGGCCAGGGAAAGTATCCAGACATGGTTAGAGGGTTAGTGCAGCTATGGGATGTGGAAGAGCAATGGTACTTCTTTGACCAGGCAGGAACATCACCACACTCTCTGTCCTCTGGCAGCACCCACACTGCATTTGGGGGGTTCAAGATACTCATTCCCTTATAGTTTGCATTATTCTAGCCTTCAGGGAGGTTGAGTCCAATGAAGGGGTTCTCCCTGGGCATGTAGGACCCTGGAAATCTATAGAGAATGTACAAAAATTCTTAGGGAGTTGGGAATGAGACAGACCATCTATGTCCTGATGTTTCAAGGCCCTGATTAGGTCACATTCACTGTAGAAATGAAAGTGAGACACTACAGTCCACACCCATCACATAGTATGGAATAGATGTCCTGAGCCAGTCATGGGCAAGCATACATAATGTTGGGAAATCCATGATTCATCTGGGGTAATTTCACAAATCCTAGGAATGGGTACAGGCTATTGGAAAGACCCAACACAGAGGGAACTTGAAAAGCGAAAAGGCTATTCCAATCATGTGTAAAGGGTCCAATAAAAGTCACATAGAAGCATATGTGGCTTGACCTCACTGTTGCCATGACCTCACCTACAAAGATAGACCAGTATCGCAACACTATGCTGGGTGGCCTGTGTAAAGCCTTAAAACCTTAACAACAGTTAAGACCTTTCTCACCTGCCCCTACCCTCTCTGATGCCCCTCCTGTTTCAGCAAAGACCTTAGGAATACAGTCCTACTCAGGGTAGGTGCCTCCCATGCCCTGACTATATAATTTAAGCCAAGACTGCCTGCAGGAGAGGGCCACTGGAGGTGACCAGACATCAGGTTGAGCTCAATATTCACTGGTTCCCCAGAAATAAACAAAAGATGATGACTCTAGATGATACTAGCCCTCAAAAGTTTTCTGGCCTCCTCAGTGCCACCAATGGTTATACAGGACAAATAGTTATGGTCAAGAAGGTCTTTTTGACATTGCTAACTGGGCATTCTTTTCCATGAGAATATGAGATTTTTATCTCTCCAATACCAAGAAACATACTTAACACTGATATCCTATAAAGTCATGCTCTACAAACTTTGATTGGTAAATTCCACAAGTTCTGGGGGAAACACTAACGAGAAGCTGCCAAACCTGCCCCCCCCCCCAAGTAAGAGTGGTAACTGTCACACAATATAAATTGCCCAGGGGCACAATGAAATAGGAGAAATATCCAAGAGCTGCACCAGCTGGGTATCGTACACTCTGCCCATATTGTTTCCAACAGCTCAGTTTGGCTGGTAAAAAAGTCACATGGCTCATGATAGATGATATCTATCAAGAACTGAACAGCGTGTTATCTCCCATCTATGAAGCTGTGCCTGACATTGCCACCATCTTAGATACCTTGACCACAGTCCTAGAAATGTACCATACTCTGCTAGATTTAGTCAATACTTTTTTTTAAATATATCCCTGGCTGCTAAGTCACAAGATAAATTTACCTTGATGTGGGAGGAGCATCATGGATCTTTCAAGTGCTTCCTCTGGGTTACCTGCATAAACCCACAGTATGTAATGGGATAGTAACCCATGACCTGCCCCTGTTCTCCTTCCACACATCGGTAAAATGGGCTCATTACATTGATGATATAATGATAACATGTGAAGACTTGCTTCTGCTGCAGGACACTCTACAGACTTTGCTGGGACATCTGCAAGGGAGATGACAGGCAGTGAACCCCCAGAAAATTCAAGGTTTAGGTACCGCCATAAAGTTTTTGGGAGTTGTTTGGTCAGGTAAGAAATGTGTGTTCCAGACGCCATAATTGATTAGGTGTAAGCCTACCCAGAAACTATAATTGATTAGGCGCAAGCCTAAGAGTATGAAAGAGGTGCAAGTATTTGTAGGGTTTGGGGGTTTTAGAGGACTTTTATTGCCTACCTAGCATTGTGCCTTTATCACTTATATTGCTGAATAAATAAAGGGCAAGTGTGGGGCTGGGGATCAGAGCAGCAAGTCACCTTTGAGCAGTCAAAAATACTGGTGAAGTAGATTAAAGCTCTGGCCGTCTCCAAAGCAGGGCTACCATTTCAGTTAGATGTGTCTGTGACTCTGGAAGTAATGGTGCTGGACACAGTGGCAGAGACAAAGTGAGCCATGACTTACCCTCACTTTGACTAAGTGGCATGCCTATTTCCAACAGAGGAGTATCCTGTCTTCCAAACCACTGGCTCTAGAAATGTAGATGCTACTAGGCCCTGCAGAGTGGGTAGATACTCCAAATGCCCCCACCCCTATTCTGTGGTGGCCATTGTGTCCTGCAGAGAGGGACTGGGGGAAATTCCCATCGATGCCTGGAATACAGATGAATCTTGTCAGGACAATCTGCCCACAAGGACTGTAGTCACTATTCACCTCAACACTGACACCATCTGAATGGAAACAATTATGAACCACAGAAGCTAGTGACCTGAACTAAGAAAAGTTTGGCTGGAGGTGCTTGGGTGTCTCAGTCAGTTAAGTGTCCAATTCTTAATCTCAGCTCAGGCCTTGATCTCAGGGTTGGCAGTTCAAGCCCTGCATTGGGCTCTGCACTGGGCTTAGCTTCCACTTGGGTGGTTGAACCATTGCACTCTGGGTTTACCCTGGGCACAAAGGGGAATCTGCCTCATGGTAACCATTGCCAACCTCCCTCTCCTCAATGGCAGATGAGCACATCCTGTGTTCCACTGGTACAGTCATTCAGGACACCACCTTTATCCCCTCCATTGGCATGGAGGATGTTATAGCGTACATAGAAGTCCTTACTACATTCGCCAAGCAAGGCTTGAATGACAGCTGATAAAGCCAGTCTCTCCTGAACACTGGAAATGTGTCTAAGGAGACAAGCTGTCCTCCAAAATAGGAGGGCCTTGGACATTATCACTACCTTGCAAGGAAGCAACTGTGTTGTCATTCAAAGAGAATGTTGTGTGTTCACACCCATGAGTCAGCTAATGTATTATCTTTATTAAATCACATTAGTCAATAATTGAATGCCCTGAATGATCCAACTCTCAGCCTAGGGGACTTAATAAATTAGTGGTTTAGATCTTGGAGCTCCTGGGGAAAAAATGTTACTTATTTTGGGCATCATTATTTTAACCTGTGTTTTCTCTTACATATGCCTGTACTGTCGGTGTAGCATCTGCTTCCAATACAGCCAGAAAGCTGCCAAACAAGCAACTTCTATGCCAGTGAAAGCCCTTGCTGACCTCTCAGGGCACAGAGTGGAAGGGGAATGAGGTGTGTGTAAGATTATAAGAGCTCCTCAAGAGGGGTGGATTGTTGGAGGACATTATCAAGAGGACATGACCAACATTTGACCCACAGGCTGGACCCAGGAAATTGGAAGCTCTACACCCCTTCCCTTGTCCTTGGAACATGCATTCCACTTGCTTTATCCATACTAGACGCTGTTTCAAAGAAATATCGTTAAGATAGTAATGTGTTGTTGAGACCATCTACACTGTATACCTGATTGAACCCAGTGAAGGCCTCTATATAAACTTAAAATTCTGGTAGGCTGGGGTAGAGATCTACTTATCTTGCAAATGCCTAACAAGCCTCCCAAGTAAGTTTCCTTGCTTATTAGAATTGCCACCTACCAATCTGGAGTGGTCTGCCTCTTTTTTCAGTCTCTTCTTGTCCTCCATGTATGGGGCCAATTTCAGATTTCACCTGGAAACTCCTGAGGGTGCAAGCCAACATCAGCCAGCCAACAATTCTGGGCACATCAGTTGGTGGTGTCCATAGTGAGCCAGTTCCCTCTCTTGGAATCCATTCTGGAGGGGGCTGGGGCTGCCTGGTGGGTTCAGAGTTTCAGGAGGGCCAGCTGACCCGTCTTTGCCCAGTGGGTGACCTGTTGCCAGGGTCTGCAATTGGATAAGGATCAGGGTTGGGGTCTCAGGGTCCACAATTGGGCAGGATACACTGCCACGGCCCTGCAGTTCGTCAGGGCTGTTTTGCTGAGCTCTGAGTTCTGGTGAGGACACCACCAGTAAATCGCTGAGGTCACCTGAAGCGGCTGGCTGGGCTCAATTGTCAGGCAAGACCGCTAACTGGGCTCTGTAAAGCTACGGTTCCCGCGGGGCTTTCTGGGTGGGCGTGGCCAGGAGCAGGGCTTTACGTCGACGTTGACGTGGGTGGCGCGCAGGGTTCAGGAAGCCACTTGCAGGGCTTCGCGGTGAAGGCGGACTCCAGACAAGCTCCAGCATTGGGCGAAAGCTGTTGGTGAGGCTCTTCAGGGGGATGAGACTGCCAGTGGTGCCGCTCACAGACTGGTAGGTGGGGTTCTGATTGTCAGGTCACTGGCAGGGTCTGCCGTGGAGAAGGGCTCCAGGTGTGGGTTCCGCTGCGGGAGGCCCTGAGGATGAGGCAGAGCAAGCTTGGTGACAGGATCCTCATCTGTGTGTGGCATTGGGAAAGCTGTGTGATAGAGCAAACCCTTGTGCTCTGTGTTTGGCTCGAAGGGCGAGGGGCCAGCATCACTGAGATTCCAGGGACTGGTCACAGAAAACCCCGACCATTTTCCTCATTCCTCACTGTCCGCAGATGGTCTAAACGTGCCGGACCCCACGTTGTTCACACTTGAATCAGAAGTGGACTTCTCTGTCAGTGTCGGAGAAGTCCATGGAGTTGGACTCCCTCTAGGTCTCTCCCTCACAGGAGGAAATGTGGGCGGGGACTTTCTCAGCGCTGTGCTAATACACTTCCGGGAGGGGTGTGGCGGTAAAAGCGGCACTGCTTTTCTTATCCTTTTAATGCAGTGTTTCTCAGGTCTTTTGTTTGTCTTGTTTGGCAGGTGAACTGTAACGTTTCGCCTGTGTTCCAGAAGTCTTCCAAAGCCCCATAGAGAGTTGCTTAATGGGAGTTTCTGTGGGAGGGACTAGAGCAGGGCACCTCTCCTTCCACCATTTTGCCAAGTTAATTTCAGTTTCCTTTTATCCTTGTGATTGCATCTTGTTTCAATGGTAAATTGACGGGGGACAAAGTTGTATGTTTGTTATAAGAAGGCTATGAAGGCTCACACACGTGTTGTGTGTTTCTATAATGTCATGTTTATTCAGTCATAAAGCAAGGTTAACAATGCCTGTTCAGGATCCCGAAATCAACGATATTTCACCATACGTTTAATTTGGCTTCTCCCACCTCCCGCAAAGCGAGGCACAAGACAAGTCACACAAATAAGATAGAAAGGGAGGCAGGTAGGAAGTTAAGGAGCTAAACTAGAAGTCAGTCTGCGGGTGCACAGTTGAAATAAGGCCTGGGTCTGGGGTCCGGGTGATCTCTCTCGGCATTTACTGCTTGCAATGTTCAAGCAGTGAAGGATCTCTGTTCTTTTCAGAGATGAGGCAGATTCTTCAGAGACTTCAGTCTTCAGAGACTACTTTTTGAAGTAGACAGACTTAGAAGGGTAAGTGTCTGAGGAGTCTGACAGTTTGCTGCACAAATCCTCTCTTTTAAAGGATTTAATCAGTCTTGGGCCTTTTCAGACCTCCTGTGTTTCTGCTGGTTAACAGTTCAGACTGTGTCATCATCTGGTGTTGATCTTGGGGATATCTGGTAGTTGCAATGCCCGTAATTCTTGCATCATTGCTTGACACAGTTCCCTGCTTGACATGAGTGACTCCATCTTGCTCTCTGTAATGTTTCTGGTTCCTAGTCATTTTATGTTACTCACAGGGACTTGGTAAGCCTGGCTTTTTCAGATACAACACTATTGGTATTTAAGGCTACGATATTGTTTGTTGCGGGGTTTGCCATGTGCACATTGTGATGTTTAGTACCCGCATGATACCAGAGGCATATATACAAAATATATAAAATACATATATATATATATATATATGTATATATATAGAATACCAAATACAAAAATATAGTTGTAGGGGAAATTCAAATGCAGTGTTTTTAAAAGAATTTTTATATGTAATTTAGTATGCTTTTGTCAGGAAAATCACACACTTGAAAAATTGAATAGTAATCTAGTGGTACCACTGTAAAGAAATATATGTAATTATATTTATATGGAGAGTCTCACCTAATTTTTTAAAGAAGTTTCAGTATTTGCTTTTTATAGGTAAAATGCACAAGGAATCATTACTGGAATTCTAAACTCCAATGTATTCTTCATAAATAGCCCAGTGTTCTTTTCACAACCTAAATCACATTATATGATAGCACCATCAGCCCACATTTCCCCACCCTACCCCAACCACTAGCTTTATGTTCTGGGAGTTTTCCATTCAGAGTAAACTCTATGGTTCCTGCTCTGACACATAATAGTCTGAGGCAGCCTATTATGCCAGTCAAATCCCATGATGCTCCACCACCTGTGCCCTAGTAGCCAATGTCAGCCAGGACTGCTTCTCATTCGACAAATATACCAAACCCTTTCCAGGATTAAGGCCATTGAACAGGCTATGCTCTTATGGAGCTGTGGCTCTAAATCATCCTGGATGGCTCACCTTAAATATCATCTCAATTAAGCCTTCTGTGATAACTTTGAATGTCCCCCTCACACCATTCTCTGTAACAGCTTTTGGTAACTTTCTTCCACCCGAACTTTACATTTGGTGTTTTTTGTACATTTGTCATTTATTTGGTTTTTAAACCATTGCCTCCTTTCCCACCCCATTTCAGAAGACAGATTATATCTATTCTATCATATACATGGAATATAGAATAGCTAGGCATGTATCGACTTTTATAAATGTTTGTCAGGTGCATTTTATTTATTTATTTTTATTTTTTATTAAAAAAAATTTTTAATGTTTATTTATTTTTGAAGGAGAGAGAGAGAGAGAGAGAGAGAGAGAGAGAGAGAGAGAGAGAGAGAGAGGCAGAGAGAGAAGGAGACACAGAATCTGAAGCAGGCTCCAGGCTCTGAGCTGTCAGCACAGCGCCCGACGCGGGGCTTGAACTCACAAACTGCGAGATCATGACCTGAGCTGAAGTCGGACGCTCAACCTACCGAGCCACCCAGGCGCCCCTGTCAGGTGCATTTTAAAAATTCAGTGTTTGGGTGCCTGGGTGGCTCAGGTGGTTAAACATCTGACCTTGGCTCAGGTAATGAACTCACAGTATGTGTTGGGCTCTGTTGACAGCACAGAGCCTGGAGCCTGCTTCAGATTCTGTGTCTCCCTCTTTTTCTGCCCTCCCCACTCATTCTCTGTCTCTCTCTCTCTCTCTCTCTCTCTCTCTCTCTCAAAACTAAATAAACATTAAAAAAAAATTTTTAATGCAGTGTTGAGAGATGATGTCTCCTAAATATCATTATCTCTGTATGTTAACTAATTAATTATGTGATTTAGTTACAACTTAATAAATCATTTAAAAGTTTATAAAAGAATGCTGTGTGTTCAGTTTAAGTACTTTATTTTTATTTATTTATTTTTTTTAAATTAGGCAACAGCTAGGGCACCTGGGTGGCTCAATTGGGTAAGCGTCTGACTTGTGATTTCAATTCAGGTCATGATCTCACGATTTGTGAGATTGAGCCCTGTGTTGGGTTCTGAGCTGACAGTGCAGAGCCTGCTTGGGATTCTTTCTCTCCCTCTCTCTCTCTCTCTGCTCTTCTCCACTCACACACTCTCTCTATCTCTCAAAATAAATACATAAACTTAAATAAAATTAGGTAATAATTACATAAGGAGAAATGTATGTCTTTTTGCTTTTTTTGCAGAGTGATGTTTAAGCCATTTAAATGAGATTTTAAGAGACTTCACAGTATTAAAACCAAGATTTTTTTTCTTTCTTTTTTAACTGAGAAACTATATTAAATGAAGTATCAATATACAATAATCTTTTAAAATAGGACTGTGAAATAACTATAAAAACTTGCTATGGTAACTCTGAACAATTTTGAAGAAGCAATAAAAACCCTTTAGCTTACTTTTGATTGAAATAGGTGGGAAATGCAGAAAATTGAATGAAGTGTAGATTTTCTTATCTGTACATTGGAAATGAGAATTTCTATGAATATAAAACTAAGTAAAATACAAATACATTTTTTATTTGGTGTAGAAATGCATTTCATTGACAACTTCATACTTGAAACATTATTTCTTTTAGAAGCATTTATTTCTCTTTTTTTTTTTTTTCTGAGCAAATACTGAATACCATTGGAATAAAACAAACATTCACAGAGCAACCTGAATAAAATCATCTATTCTTTGAAATGTTACTTTATTTATTCAAGCAAATCTTCCTTGCCTTCTCTTATAATTGGAGTTTACTCTTATATTTCCTGTATTTCCTAGTATAACAAAGTTACTTTCCCTTAGTGTGTGATATTTGCATGAATATACTTTATACTGGCACCAAAATTCTGACTTTAATTATGAAATAAAAGCCTCAAAATCTCTATGTTTTGATGTATAAAATTAATTGGAAATTCTTTTTTTTTTAGTTTTGCTTTTAAGCCGTATACTAAAAACATGAACAGCAAAAGAGTGACTGTGCCCGTAAAGACAAATGACTTATAAACTGTTTTTATATTTAACTCCAAAATGTCCTGAGACTCAAAAGAATTAATATACATTAAGCTATGATTCTTATATTAAACTCTCACTGGGTCCTCCTCTCCACAGATTCTGACTAATAAATTGTATTAATATGGTCAGTAGTCTTCTTTCTAGTTTTTACTTATTATTATTTTAATTTTTTTCTGCCTTCTCCTATATGTATCAGGGCTATTCTTTTCAGTCTTTACTTTTTCAGTAATTCCACATTTAATATATTGAAGGTATTTGCATATAAATTGCAATAAATCTGTTCCTAACCATCTTTCTTTATCTAGTATCCTAAGGCAGCTGGTTATCTCACTGGCAATCTTCTTATCAAGCCATTAAACCAATGACTGTGGGCATGATCCTCTGTTTTACCTTAGATTTTTTTCACTGTCCTGTATCTGATTTAATAGGGACCATTCTTCTAACTTCTTATACATATAGTATCCATTCTAGTTGATTTACAAAACTATCTCAATTTAATTATCATCTGATTCTATCATTGGTCATTATTGGCCTATATTCATTAACATATTTTAGATTGAAAGTGAAATAATTCTAACTTAAAATACCTTAAAAAAAAGTAAGGACATTACTTTTACCCAGGAGTTTAGGTATGGCTGAAACTAAATGCTTAAGAGATCTCTGATACCAGTTCATCTCTTTATCTCTTAGACATATTCCAGCTAATTGCTGGACATGATGTCCTTATATTACATCCTACAAGTTTTTTAGGCTTACTCTTATCTAAAAGTTGTGGCACACATTCTAGAGGAGTTGTCTGCTTGGTCTAGCTTGACATGCAAGCCTAATTATGTGTTAAGGAGAGACCATTTTATAAGCAAAAGATGATCAGAGTTCTAGAAATACAAAATTGTATGTTTATTACATATTTCTTTTTCTATATCATTTCTTTATTTTTTAAGCATTTACTTAAGAATATGAAATATAGGGGCGCCTGGGTGGCGCAGTCGGTTAAGCGTCCGACTTCAGCCAGGTCACGATCTCGCGGTCCGTGAGTTCGAGCCCGCGTCAGGCTCTGGGCTGATGGCTCAGAGCCTGGAGCCTGTTTCCGATTCTGTGTCTCCCTCTCTCTCTGCCCCTCCCCCGTTCATGCTCTGTCTCTCTCTGTCCCAAAAATAAATAAACGTTGAAAAAAAAATTAAAAAAAAAAGAATATGAAATATAAACCTTTATGAAACAAGAAATGTCATTTTGTTAAAACAGTGTATTTCATTTTTGCAAAACACTACCTGTATATCAGGATACATTACATTTAAACTCTAGTTAATATTTTTAAGGGAAATTTTCACACGTGGAAAAATGTATTCTGGTATAATGAACCGTCAAGGAGTCATTACCTAGATTCTATTTATTAACTCAAAATTGTTTGTGTTTTAGCCATAGATCCTATCAAGCACCCCGCCAACCCACCCCAGTGGATTATTTTTAAGCCAGTTTTAGATATTATATGATTTCATCCACATATATCTCAGTATTAACCAGTGGAGGTTTCTCTAATTTGGATCCTTATATTTTTGACATCACTAAAATTGTCTATTATTGTTTCATTTGCATTGTTGTTTGCACAATATCCCAGGCACATCTTGTACCTTTTCTACCAGACCTGTAATCAGTTTTTTTCCCCAAGTACCGTGGAGATTCTTTAGGGATTTGTATACTTTAAAATACCATTTTGACTTTTTATACCATTTTATAGTATTTATCCCTTTAACCATTCAAGTTCAGGATATCATTCCTGCCTTTCGAATTTTTTTTTATAAATTTATTTCTTAGTCTTTTTTAATATTTAAAAAAATGATTGTTTAATTAATTTATTTATTTTGAGAGCAAGAGCGCACAGAGCATGAGTGGGGGAGGGGAAGAGAGAGAGGGAGACACAGAATCTAAAGCAGGCTCCAGGCTCCATGCTGTCAGCACACAGCACGATTTGGGGCTCAAACCCACGGACTGTGAGATCATGACCTGAGCTAAGGTCAGAGGCTTAAACAACTGAGCAACCCAGGTGCCCTTCTTAGTCTCTTTAAATGTTTGTATGTTTGTTTATTTATTTACTGTGAGAGAGAGAGGGAGAGAGCACGTGACAGGGAGGGGACCAAAGGAGAGGGAGTGAGAGAATCTCAAGCTCAATCCCACAAATGATGAGACCATGAACTGTGCTGAAACCAAGAGTCGGAGGCTTAACTGATTGCGCCACCCAGGCACCCCTTGCCTTTGGAATTTTTATTTTCACTTCTTTGTCTAACTTACAAAAGGCTTCTATTCAAGAGGTTCATTCATCCATATATTCATTTAATATTTATCAAGTGCTAACCACATGCCAAGCAGGGTTCTAGGTACTAAGAATTATGGTTATGAACAATAGAGTAAAATTTTTGCTTTCATGGAGCTCTTTCTGGAGCATGATTGATTTGACTTGAATATACTTTGGAGTTCTCCTTTTAAATCTATCTTGTTAAAAGGAGTATTTGTGTTCTCCTCTCCATAGTCCTATAACCCCTGTCTCTGGTCTATTAGTTGGTATCATATTTAAGAATAATTATTGTTGCTTTCATAAGTTCTTCAACACATTAGATGTCTGTTACACTTGCTATTATTGGAATAGTTTGTTTTCCCAGTATCTTTTTCTTCATCTGTCTTTATTATTCTGTATATTAATTCCATGTTGTTGATTATTTGCTATATTTCCATAAGAGAATAGACCATTATAAATTAATTGAGGATAAAAAATAACTTTTTTTTTTTTAAAGAGTCTAGGCTAATTTTTTATTCTTTTGGAGCCAGAAACAATCATCCTTGTCTTGGGAAATTTATGGAAAGGTACTGAATTATTGTCACTATTCAAAAAGGTATTGACTTAGAGCACTGTTGTGTCAGATATACAAATAAATATAAACAAAGAAATTTACAGTTATATTTTACAGATTAAGTGAATTTAGATAAAAGATTTTAATATTAAATTTTTAAAGTGCAAAGGTTTTATTATCATATTTATTTTGCAATTGTATATTATGTATTTTATATATTATGTGATTGTATATATGATAGTTATAAGAAATACAACATATATTATACATTTTATGCAGTTCATCTGGAGCATAATAAAATAGCTGGGGTAAATAATTAGTTCATGACTTTAAAGACTCTTAACATAAGTTGTACCATCAGTACTAATTAAGTTAAAATCTTGGATTTTCTGTTTTACTTATGAGAATTTCACCTCTTAAGAATTGTAACATAACAGGAATTGTAACATAACAATTTTTTGTAGGAATTTAGTTTCCTAATCAACATATCACTTAAATTCAATTTATTGGCCAAATGACAGTGTATCATAGTTGTCATGATTTTATTTATATAGGTAAAACAGACATAGAATATATTGATTTGTTTTCTACAACCAATATTGTATTAGCTCTAACAATAGATTAATTTCTTGGAGGTCAAGAGAAAGGCTGATTGATGTTATAAAGTATTAGCCTAAGAGTTAGGTTTGGCCTAATTATGTTCAGTAAATAGCATTTTGTTTTGATATTTAATTGAAAGTATACTACATTAATTGCAAAAGTTACTTTTTCTAGATGTTTCAATTTTACTCTGTTTTTTATTCAATAAAGAATAATAAATTTTTCCATTAAATATTCTTGCCAGTCAGAATCGAGACATAGTCTGTTCAGAAATGTCAGCTTTCTGAATATGTTTAGAACTAGCAACACAAGTTTTAAATACCTGTCATGGGCTGTGACAGCTTAAAGACTCCCTACTTCACGTTACAAAATAAAGTTGGAAATTAACTTGCACATTTTGTGGTAGGTTGAATAAGTCACAAATAACAATGTTCTTCCTTTGGATAACAAAGGAGGGAATACAAGCACTGTAATTAAATTGATGATTTCTGTTTTCATCCTTGTTGGGGAAAAGAAAAAAGACAAAGAATACACTTCATAGTAGATTGTTAGCAATTCATGAATTCTTCAGCACTTACTTTAATGTGAATTTGATATTTATGGGGTCAGCTATAATGGCACTTTTAAAGTACACTGGTGTTTTACTGCAACAGTGAATATATTTTAAAACCAGGGGAAAAAACTCAGCATAATGTCTCCTCTTATAGTTAGTATTAAAATATGCTTAACCAGGTTCTCCTATGTTTTTGCCAAATATAGGAAATCCGCAATTACACAATTACGTTTTCAAATACCTAATATTATCAAAAGAGTGTAGAAGGAAATAGTAGAAAAATAAGAGGTAGATTTAGCCTTCTGGAAATTTTCATTTTTTATTTGAATTTTTGAAATCAAGTTGTCTGTCACAACAACTAGGGTAGAGTCTATAGATAACCTGATAAGGTTATTTTATTTATTTGTTTAAAATCTCCAAACAATAAGCATTTATTACGATGCTCAGAGGTCTATTGGGAAAGCTCCTCTTTAAGCTGTGGGTCTGCTAGTTGATTGGATTGGTTCTGCTCCATGTGTCTCTTGTTCTTCTGGGATCAAGTGGGCTACCTTCTCATAATGGCAGAAACACAGGGAGACAAGGCCCACGTCCTTGTTTAACTATGCTAGTGCACATCAAGCCTTTGCATGAGTCATCTCTGCTACCATACCGCTGATTAAAGCAAGTCACTGTCTGAGCCCAAAGTCAAAGTGTGGGGAAATATACTTTAAGGAGCCAAGCAGATTATATTGCCAAATTCAACATCAACGGAGCAGAAAAATATAATCTTTCCATGGCATGTGTATGAGTGGGTTGGGAGCAATGGGAATTGAATATTTACTGAACAGTCCTCTACTTGATACAGCCTCCAGGAGGAATGAAAACAAAAAATTTGCAAGTAGGATATTGGGAATGATGGTTGGATGAATCGATTCTATCTCTATACAGTATATCATTTTTTGTGTGTGTGTCAGTGCCTATGCTGCATCCTGAAAAATGACACTCCAACCCTCCAGGGGTTATAGCCAAGGTTTTCGTATGCCAATGTTGTGTGACTCTGGAATGACACAACATTTCAGTGTTGTTTCAGGTTGTGTACCTCTGGGTGATGTGGTGTATGGGAAAAATTCTGTATCCCAGGGTCATGTGCTATTGAGAACACATCCTTCAGCATATGGGTCCCTTGGTTAGAAGCTATGTTCCAAAAGATTCTACATCAGTAAACAAGTCAAAATTTTACTGAGTATACATTACCTGACTCTTCTGTTTCCAATTATGTAAAATTTATTTGGAATATAATAATTTTCATTGATGTATTAAGTTGAAAAGATAATATACATAATATATATAACTAGCGGTACATTTCTATAGACATTTTTAGAGATGTTCAACATGTTGAAAATAAAACAGGCCCAAAATGGAGTCACTTATAATAAGTACCATGTCACCAAACAGATTTGACAGTTACAGCTTTCCTAGAAATGAAGTTTTAAAACCTGTCAATCAGGAATCACCCAATCAACACTAGTTAGATGATCTGCCTAATGGATCCCTCCCATTGTCTAAAGGAAAGTTACTTTGCAATAACAAGCCTGCTTTTTTTGCCAGTATAACTTCCTTTTTCCTGCTTCCTTCTGTCTATAAAAGTTTCATTTTGTACAGCGTTCTGAGCTTCTTTCTATTTGCTGTATTGAATCAGTTTTGCTCAAATAAACCCTTAGTGTTTTTAATATGCCTCAGTTTATCTTTTAACAAACAATTGAAATATTTCAGTGCTCTAGTAAAATATTAGACTTTGAAAAAGCATTCATGCATATCTGTTTCTTGTATCATAGACTCAAACATATGTATTTAAACATTTTTTTGATGTTTATTTATTTTTGAGAGAGAGAGAGAGAGAGCACAAGTGAGTGAGGAACAGAGAAAGAGGGAGACACAGAATCTGAAACACTCCAGGCTCTGAGCTGTCAGCACAGAGCCAACACGGGGCTCGAACTCACAAACCCTGAGATCATGACCTGAGTCGAAGCCGGACACTCAACCGACTAAGCCACCCAGGCACCCCTCGAATATATGTATTTTAAAAAGAAAAATGTTATTTATAATGTTCCATACAGTTTAAATAATTGTAAAATACTTTGACATATTTTAATATTGATATTCTAAAATATTTATCTTTAAAAATAATGAAGATTTCTGGAGCTAATGCTCTTCAAAGCTTTGGATTATAAATGTCAAAGTATCTACAAAGTTCTTAAACTCATTAACAGAATAGAAATGTTTTATAGTTTATAGACATTGGAGGATATAAAATTCTGTGAGCCAATATCTTATAATATAGTATATTCTTATTTTAGGCCCTACTGGTAATTATAATCGTGATAATTATATTAGCTAACATATATAGATATTATGAAAATCATTTACCTTGCATTTTTGTACTTAATTTTTACAAATGCCCTATGAGTTACATATTGTTTTAAATTTCAATTTTGTAAAGATGAAGCAAAGCCACTTCAATGCTTATTCACTAAAAGAAAGCTTGAAGTGAGCTAGAATCCACTTATAATATGCACTGATTTGGAGTGTAGCTAGCTGACTTTGTTTAGGAGTATGTGATTTGGAATATATATGTGAAATATATATATTGATATTCATTATATATGGTCATGCATTTCTCTACATGCCAGAGGACAGAATATTCAATTGCATATGCATATATCCATGATAATCTTTGTGTATGTGTGTATATACTTGTGTGTATGTATGTATGTATGTAGGCAAATATAGTGAAACCTTGGATTATGAGTAACTTCTTCTGCATGTGTTCTGCAAGACAAGAAAACATTTGTAATAAATTTTAACTTGATAAATGAGCAGTGTCTTGCAATACGAGTAGTATGTGATGTGACACTGAATGTTACATCACAACTGAGCCAATAATTCTTCTCTGTCTCTTGCTGTGGTATTGTGAGTGATCATCACTCATGCTCAGGTGCTCCGTCTCAGTCCGCAGTGTTTCGCAGAAATCAGTGATTTTTTTGGAATGTTGGAAGGTGCTCACGACTGGCACTAGTGTATTTGTTGTCACTGCAGAACACCTACGGACACTCCTTTATTTTCCATACGAGAGTAAGCTTAGGTATGTTTTGCTTCATTCTAGGTCAGGCTGCCTGCAGATATAGACCTTTTCCTCTCCTGCCTTATTGCCAGTTACATTAAATACAGTATACAACAAGAGTTTATTAATACCATACTGTAGTCAACATCTGTGGAGCGAATACAATGATCCCCATGCAGAAAAAAGTTGAAAAAAAAGGTGATAAGGAGATGATTGCGGTGGAAGTTAAGAAGGAAATCATCGAGAAACACGGGTATGCAAGTGGAAAAAATTGCAAGATTTTATATCTTGGGAAACAGTGCAAAATTTTGTAGAAAAGCACCACAGGAATAATGCTGTAGCAGTGCAAGCGATCGATCAGTTTAATGACAATGCAGTGTCATACTTACGTGAAATTCTCAAAAGGAGGCAAACACAAGTGTCATTGGATAGGTTCCTTGTTAACATTGAATGAAAAGAAAAAGATTCCATTGAGCCAATAGAGAGTGTTTGCTTTGATATATAGGTGCTTGGATTACAAGCATGTTTCTAGAATGAATTATGCTCAGAAACCAAGGCTTTACTGTATGTACGTGTGTATACAATATATGTGTGTGTATATACATATATATATATACATATATGTATATGTATACACATAATACATGTATCTCTATTATGTGTAGACATGTACACTCCATTGTATCATGTTTTTTATACTTGTTCACCTTTGTTTTCAATTATTTAACTGCAAAAAAGATGATTTAATAATTAGTCTGTGATATTAAAAAATTTATTTTCTGTACAGAATAAGTAAAAACTATAACAGGAAGAGTAATGGATTGTATGTTAACTTAGTTTACAATTGTCTTTAAAAAGAAATGTCATGTATAAATAGGGATTCTCCAATAGGCTAACCCTCAAAAGTTGGCCTATATTACTGTTTAATATATTTTCTTACGAGGACTGACACATGAGACAAAATCTAACTGTGATGATTACTTACTGCTTGTTGACACATTCTTGCTTAGGCATTCTAAATTCTTAGGAAAAATCCAAAACCCAGGAATAATATATACCTGGACAAACTTACAATGTTAATTTGTAAATTAAATCTATCTCATTTCATCACTACTTGATCAGAGACATGATGAGTTCAATAAGAATATTCTAATTTAAATAACTAAATTCTACACCTAAAACTAATATTACATTGTATGTTAACTAACTGGAGTTTACATAAAAACTTAGAGAAGTAGCTTTTGGTTTACCTGAGTTGTGAAACAGAAACATAAATGCTGCATATTTTTAATTAATTTAAAAATCTGCATATTCACATATCAGTTAAAATAAAACATTAAGCTTTCATTTTAAAATAATGAGGCTCCTTTTTTTCATTATTTGTCCTCAATTATACTTTCAACTAATAACTAGAATCCTAAGCAATTATTTAAACTTCTTTTTAGGTTTAGAGTAGAACTTACTTCGTATTTGCTTTATTTACTTAGGTTGTAGAATTTTAGATTAATACAAATAGTAAAAAAGTTTCTTTCATTCCAATCCACTTTTCTAAACTGGAGAGGAAATATTTTCAAAGAAAATATATGGAAAAAAAAACAGGTATCCAAACATGGAGTAACACTGCAGATTTTAAAAGTAAATATGAATATAGTTTTTGTTATAAATGATGATCCTTGGTTTCCACACATTTACTACTACAAATTATTCACATAGAAGATGAACTTAACTCAAGAGATTTCAAAGAGATTTTTATTTTTATTTATTTATTTTTTAAATATTTATTTATTTCTGACAGAGAGAGAACACAAGCACGAGCCGGGGAGGGGCAGAGAGAGAGACAGAGAGAGAGAGACAGAGAGGATCCAAAGCAGGCTGGCTCTGTGCTGAGAGCCTTATATGGGGCTTGAACTCACAAGCTGTGAGATCATGACCTGAGCCTAAGTGAGATGCTTAACCTACTGAGCCACCCAGGTGCCCACTTGTTCTTAGGTTTTAATTTCTTAGCCTTGAGGCATTTATAGGAGTTTACTCTGGCTTACGTTTCAGTTTGCTTGCATAGACTGTGCATGCCACCCAGGCACCCCCCAAAGAGATTTTTATTTTTATTTTTTTTAACGTTTATTTATTTTTGAGATAGAGAGAGACAGAGCATGAACGGGGGGAGAGTCAGAGAGAGGGAGACACAGAATCTGAAACAGGCTCCAGGCTCTGAGCTGTCAGCACAGAGCCCGATGCGGGGCTTGAACTCACAGACCGTGAGATCATGACCTGAGCCGAAGTCGGCCGCTCAACCTACTGAGCCACCCAGGCGCCCCGAGATTTTTAAATTCGTCTTAGGCACAAATATGTTTAGGAGTTATAAATAATTTTTTTGTAGAATTTGATTTCCATTGTCTTAAGGTTTCTGTGTCTACCCCCTTTTGAATCACCATCTCAAATTCCAGCTATATTCCTCTCAACCTATGTTTCTAAGAGTGAATGCTTTGGAACCTAGTAATAAATAAAAATAACACTGCATCTATGTAGCATTTATTAGATCTTTACTGAATTCTAGGCATATTGATTCATATATCATCTAATTGAATCTTTATAACCATACTCTGAGGAATAGAATCATATTCCTTATTTCACAGTGGAAGAAATAGAACCTCAGAAGTGTATATAGCTTGCTTAAGGTACATTACCAAATGGAAGAACATGGTAAAAATGATCCAGGATTCTGAGTCCAAAGTCAGTACTCTCAGTACTCTTAGGCAGGCAGTTAATAAGGTATAATTTAGTATCCTGGTTGCCAGGATATAGAATAATTTTATCCAAAATAAGATGAGATGAGTGTGTGTGTGTGTGTGTGTGTGTGTGTGTATGTGTGTGTGTTGTGTGACTGTAGACATAAAATATTAATTTGGAAAACATAAAGTTTCTCAAAATAATGATCCATGTTTTAAGAATGATGATATTAAATTCTAGAATTTAAAGTGTTTTGTTTGTTTTTCCCACTACCAAAATAGCTTCTATAAAAGAGTGGTCTGTATAATTTTAATTGTCCCAATAATAAGTTTTAGATATAGTATATTAGAACTTCACAGATAGTTGTGTAAAAAAATTCTTTGATAAATTACAAAAAAATTATTAAATAAATTCACAAATGTTGATTGTGTGCCAAGAACTTTTCTAGTATGTGTGTATGCATATACATATATATTCATTTAATTCTCATAAAAACTGACATAAATAATATGTTTTATAGTAATTTATTTGAATACATTTAAATAAAAATCATCTGGAGATTTGAGGTAGGCTTATAGACAATTAAATTAATTAAATTTAAATGAAATTAAAAATGCTTAATGTTGACTTAATCCATTTTCATACTTACTGTATCCTAGAACACTTAAACCTTGGGGAAGAAGTCAGACACTGCTTTCATGCTGTTTTTAATATAGCAGGGGAGAGAGTCCATCAGATACACTATAATTTCATATAGTGAACGAGTGAAGTAGATCAGGAAGTCTAATTGTAGGAAGAGAATAATTAAGATAACTATAATTATAGAAATCTCATATTTTAAGGTTGTCATTTTAAAAAAGGAATTTGAAGAGATTGTGGATTCTGCAGTAGGAAGGTTATGGGATAAAAAAGACATCACAGTTTTTTTGAAGGACCTGGTGTGAGAGGAAGCAGCAGACATGGAACCAATGAAAAAATAACCAACTGAAATCCAGATGATTAGCAGAATGTTCAGTTGTTTAAAAACTCTAGAACATAGATAGTTGTAATAACTCAGTGAAGGATCTTAAAAAATAATTTTTTAAGTTTATTTATTTGTTTTGAGAGAGAGAGAGGGAGGAGCAAAGAGAGAGGTAGAGAGAAAATCCCAAGCAGTTTCTGCGCTGTGAGCACAGAACCCAATGCGGAACTTGAACCATGAGATCATGACCTGAGCCAAAATCAAGAGTTGGGCACTTAACTGACTGAACGACCCAGGTGCCCCCAAAATAATTTTCAATCCCAGTTGGCCTTTGAACAACATGGAGGATAGACATAGTGATGTCCCACACATCTGAATTTTGATTCCTCAAAAATTTAACTACCGTTAGCCTACTGTTGACTGGAGGCCTTACAGATAAAGGCATAAACACATAATATTGATTAACACATATTTTGTATGTTATATTTATTATACACTGTATTCATATAGTAAAGGAAGCTAGAGAAAAGAAAATGTTAAGAAAATTATTAGAAAGTCAAAATACATTTATAGTATTGTACTGTTCAAAATCTACCTATGAGTGGGCCCACACAGTTCAAATCTATGTTAATCTTTCTGTCTTTTGTTAAAATGTAAAGAACATTAAAATAGACCCATGAAATTTTAAAATTCAAATCCTAATTTGGATTAAAAAAATTTTAATGCCATTTGTTTTTCTGGAAAGTTATCTTTTAGGGAAACAGACTTACATTTAAAAGAACTGGCACATTAAAATTTTTCATGTCATAACTGTGAAAATATCCCCATAAATGAATAGCATTTTGCATATACTAGATATTTAAATAACTCATATGATGACAATGGAAGAGAAACTTGTGGCACTAGAGATGCATTTTTTTTTTTCAACGTTTATTTATTTTTGGGACAGAGAGAGACAGAGCATGAACGGGGGAGGGGCAGAGAGAGAGGGAGACACAGAATCGGAAACAGGCTCCAGGCTCTGAGCCATCAGCCCAGAGCCCGACTTGGGGCTCGAACTCCCGGACCGCGAGATCGTGACCTGGCTGAAGTCGGAGGCTTAACCGACTGCGCCACCCAGGCGCCCCGAGATGCATTTTTAAAGTGATTTTCAAGTGTGCAAAAATGTAGTACCTCATTCTGAAAGGATGGAGGACAAATAAAATAGCCTTAATGGTGTGTAAATACCTCTTTACCTGTTTGTTTCCAGACAGAATATAAAGAAGGTATAATACCAGTCAGTATGATTTTTGTAAATTGGAGATTTTATTTCTTAATGGCAAGAATTCTTTGCTTTGGTATGTGCTGTTCTTTCACTGTTGTTTTTGATAAAGCATTATTTTTTGTTTGTTTTCCTGTACAAATTCTCATTAGCACAGAAAATATTTGATGAATATGTTACACAGCATGACCTGTGTGGATAGAACATCTTCTCTAAAGCAGTGGAGCAGTAGGAGGTAATTAGAGCTCCCCAGGATATTTATTACTAATAATCTTCCATTGACATTTGAAGTTGATAGGCAGTATTTAAAGTTTTCCACTGTTGGCTTAGGCATGCAGCTTTCCAAACTCTACCTAGCACAACAGGTTCATCTAAGAATTGTGAAGATTCATTTTTTTCAGGTTTTGATAAGGTATGAAATCATCAAACCCCAATTTGTGTTTAATACAGTTTTCAGGTTTTGATAAGATATGAAATCATCAAACCCCAATTTGTATTTAATACAGTTGTGAAGCTTCTTTTCTAAATAGTATCTTGTGGTCTGAGTATATGTATAATAAAATTTAAAAACATAATCACAATTAAATAAAATTTGGGATGCCTGGGTGACTCAGTCAGTTAAGTGTCCAACCCTTGATTTCAGCTCAGGTCATGATCTCATGGTTCGTGAGTTCAAGTCCCGTATAGGGCTCTGTGTGGTCAGCACAGAGCCTGCTTGAGATCCTCTCTCTCCCTATTTCTCTGTTCTTTCCCTGATTGTTCTCTCACTCTCTCAAAATAAGTAAACTTAAAAATCAACTAAATAAAATTTCATTGCCATGTTGCATAAACATGTTTATAGAGAGCCTTCCAGTATTAAATAGTCTTAACTCAAAAGTTGCTGCTAAGTCAAATAATATCAGATCACAAAAGCATAGAGAATACATTTATCAGATATTTTTTTAAATTTATAAAAGGAAGAAAACTAAATGCAAATGAAAACAAATTGAATGCAGGTTTTTGTGTATCTTGTGTGTATGTGAAGAGAATAATGAAATGTATATAGAATGCCTGAAGGAAGGGATGCCTGAAGCAAAAGGTATATTCTTCTGTTAATTTTCCTGCTATATTTCAGATGCAAATATTGAAAAAAATATTTTCATAATATTTCTACCACATATATCTCTTTTTCCAAATGCAGGTCAAGGTAAGCTCTGTTAAATATTGAACTAATGCATTTTATTTAAAGATAGAAATAAATTTATTTTTCCTCAAATGTTATTATTTTTTAATGGAAGTCTTAATTTTATCAATTTTAATGGGATAAAAATGCTTTCTCTATTAGAACTTCCAAAGTGAATATATTACTGTCCTTTTATCTACTTTATTACTTTTAAAGTTCATATTCACAAGTAAATAATCTCTAACTTTACCTTTTGTTTCTATAAGAGCATAATTTTCTACTTGAGCCACTCAAATTTATTTTCTTTTTATTATTTTCAAAGAAATATTTTTGGAGATGTTATAATTTTATTAAGATTATTTTGTCACGTCTTTAACCTATGTTATTCCAGCAAGACTTTTTGCTGAAGGATATGAAGGCTAGGATGTACAAGCTTAGATACCCTTCCTTAAATTGATTTTCAACTTATGCTTATATGGGAAACCTAAAAAGGTCGTATTTATTTAAAAAAATTTTTTTAATGTTTATTTTTGAGAGAGAGAGACAGAGAGAGAGAGAGAGAGAGAGACAGACAGAGAGAGAGGCAGGGGAAGAAAGAGGGAGACACAGAATCCAGAGCAGGCTCCAGGCTCTGAGCTGTCAGCACAGAGACTGGCACGGGGCTCGAACTCATGAACCGTGAGATCATGACCTGAGCCAAAGATGGACGCTTAACTGACTGAGCCACCCAGGCACCCCAAAAGGTTCATATTTCTGAGAATACCCTCATTTTTAATAAAAATGAAACCATTCAATTTAATGAATATAAGTGGATAGAGAACAGATAAATTGCATTAAGCTCTGTATTTATTAACTATCGTTGTTTGAATGTGATTTCTGATTAGTACTGCAACAAAATGGGATGGAGTAAAAGAAGGAAAGGTGAAGGTAAATCAACTTATCTGATTGTTGGGCTCTTTCGCTGACAGCATGGAGCCTGCTTGGGATTCTCTCTCTCCCACACTCTCTCTCTCAAAATAAATAAACTTTGTACATATAAATTTCTAAAGCAATCTTTTTTTTTTTTTAATTTTATTTTGAAAGAGAAATAGAGAGCAAGCACAGGAGAGATGGAGAGAGGGAGGCAGGATCCCAAGCAGGCTATGCTCTGTCAGCATGTAGCCTGATGCAAGGCTCCACCTCTGTGAGGTCATGAATCAGAATCAAGTGTTGGATGCTTAACCTACTGAGCCACGCTGGTGTCCTTGAAGCATTCTTCATATATGTTAAAAACAAGATAATTATTTTAGAGCAACATATTATTTGAAATTGCCATACTAAAGAAATGAAGCAGTCTTTAAAAGAAATAGATGTCTAAAAAAAACAATGACTTTGTAAAAGTTTCAATTGTGTCAGGCTTTCAGAATCAATTCATGTTACTGATGTAAGTGTAGTGATAGTTTCCGTGTTTTTTTTAGCATGTTGTTCTCATATGGTTTCAGAGTAAGGTGTAGGAGATGGAGTAACATCACAACAGTAAATATTTAGGAAGTGCTTTAGATTAAAGACCCTGCTTCATAAGTCACTATTTGTGCCTTACATTTATTTACAGAAAGCCTCCACATCTCTGATTGATTCCATACATGTTTCTATGAAATTATAAATACCTGGTGTTCTGGACAGAATTAAAACCAGTGTTTTACACACTAGAGGTCACAAATATAATTAATCTGTGGTTGCCTTTTTTAACCAAATGAAAAAAAATAAAATGACATGCAAGTCAAAGCCAAGGGAGATGTACATTTTCTCCTTACTTTGAATCTGCTACAATTACCTATGATTAAAAAAAAAAAAAGAAAAAGCTGTGTTTAAAAAGTACAAAAAATTGGGGGTGCCTGGGTGGCTCAGTTGGTTAAGTCTCCACCTTCAGGTCAGGTTGTGAGCTAAGGTGATGATCTCACAGTTTATGAGTTCAGCTCCACATCGAGCTCTGTGCTGAAAGCTCAGAACCTGGAACCTGCTTTAGTTTCTGTTTCTCTTTCTCTGCCCCTCCCCCATCACACTTTCTCTCTCTCTCTCTCTCTTTCTCAAAAACAAATAAATAAACATTAACAATTATAAAAAGTCTAAAATTATATTTTAATAGGTTTTAATTTTAGAGCACTTCTTAAGTTTGTAGAAAAATTGTGCAGAAAGTATAGAGGGGCGCCTGGGTAGCTCAGTCAGTTGAGTGTCCAGCTTCAGCTCAGGTCATGATCTCGTGGTTTGTGAGTTCGAGCCCCGCGTCGGGCTGTGTGCTGACAGCTCAGAGTCTGGAACCTGCTTCGGGTTCTGTGTCTCCCTCTCTCTCTGCTCCTCCCCCGCTCATGCTCTGTCTCTCTCTCTCTCTCAAAAATAAATAAACATTAAAAAAATGATTAAAAAAAAAAAGAAAGTACAGAGAAATCCTATATAATCCCCTTGTCCCCCTGCACAGTAATTGTAATTATATTAAAGTTGATGAGCCAGCATTGATACATTATTAAGTGCATTTTACATAAGAGCTTTTTCTCTTTGTGTTACATGGCTTTAAGGATTTGGGCAAATGCATAATGTCACACATGTACTGTTAAAGTGTCGTACAGAGTAGTTTCACAGCCCAAAATTGCTTTGTGCTCCATCTATTCATTATCTCCAACTCTCTCCAGCCTCCTGACAATCACTGTTTTGGTTTTTGTGTTTTTTTTTTTTTCAATTTCCATAGTTTTGCCTTCTCCAGAATGTCTTATAGTTAGAATCATACAATGTGTAGCCTTTTCAGATTGATTTCTTTCACTTAGCAATACCATTCAAAGTTCCTCCACGTCTTTGTTTGTGGTTTGATAACTCATTACTTTCTTCTCAATGCTATTCAATTGTATGAATGTATAACACTTTACTTATCCATATTCCTATTGAAGGACAGCTGACCGATTCCAAGTCTTAGCAATTATGAATAAAGCATCTGTGAACATTCATGTGCAGATTTCTGTGTATGTAAGTTTTCAACTCCTTTGTGTCATTTGACCTAGATGCAGGATTGCCCAATCATGTTGGTATTCTATAAATAGTGTTGTATAAAACTGTCAAACTGTGTTCCAAAGTGGCTGTACCATTTTGCATCCTCACCAGCAATGAATGAGAGTTCTTCTTAATCTACATTTTTACCAGCATTTGGTATTGTCAGGGTTTGGAGTTTTACCCATTCTAATAGCTGTATAGTGATATCTCATTACTGTTTTAATTTGCAGTTTCCTAGTGACACATGCTGTTGAGTATTTTTTCATATGATTATGTGACATTTGTATGTCTTCTTTGGTGAGGTACCTATTCAGATTTCTACCTATTTTAATATAATATATATATTTTTTATTTATTTTTTTTTTTTGAGAGAGCAAGAGCACACGTGCAAGGGTGGGGAGGGGCAGAGTGAGAGAGACAGAGAGAAGGAGGGAGGGAGAGAGAGAGAGAGAGAGAATCTCTAGCGGAGCTCCACATGCAGCTTGAATGGGACTTGATGTCATGACTGTGACATCAGGACCTAAGCCAATATCAAGAGTCAGCTGCTTAACTGACTGAGCCATCCAGGAACCCCAGATTAAAAAAAAAAAAAAAAAAAGATTAAAATTGGGTTGTTTTCTACTGTTGAGTTTTAAGAGTTCTTTTTAAAAATTTAGTTACCAGTTTTTTAAATAATATGTTTTGCAAATATTTTATCCCAGTCTGTGGCTTGTCCTTTCTTTCTCTTAACTGTTTTTTCACAGAGAAGTTTTTAATTTTAATGAAGTCCCAACTTACCATTTTTTTTTTATGTTTATCCATTTTTGAAAGACAGAGAAAGACAGAGCACAAACAGGGGTGGGGCAGAAAGAGAAGGGGACACAGAATCCGAAGCAGGCTCCAGGCTCTGAGCTGTCAGCACAGAGCCTGATGCGTGGTTCTAATTCACGAACCATGAGATCATGACCCGAGCAGAAGTCAGACGCTCAACCGACTGAGCCACCTAGGCGCCCCTCATTTTTTTTCATAATTATGCTTTTGGTGTTGTATCTAAAGAGTCATCACCATTATGAATAAGGAAAAGCACTTAAAGTAGCTCGTCAGTCAGTTTTGTTTTAAAATAGAAAAAGCAATCTTTTTTTTTTTAATTTTTTTTTCAACGTTTATTTATTTTTGGGACAGAGAGAGACAGAGCATGAATGCGGGAGGGGCAGAGAGAGAGGGAGACACAGAATGGGAAACAGGCTCCAGGCTCTGAGCCATCAGCCCAGGGCCCGACGCGGGGCTCGAACTCCCGTACCACGAGATCGTGACCTGGCTGAAGTCGGACGCTTAACCGACTGGGCCACCCAGGCGCCCCGAAAAAGCAATCTTAAGGTTCCTGAGTTCTTTATTCCTCTTTCTTCACTGCCCATATCCAGAATCCATCCATTAGCCCAATGCTTGGGTGATTATATAATATTCTGAAATTAGGGAACAGTAAGTAGTTTATGATGTGTATATTTCAATCCAAATGGAAATAAATGTTAATTTAATTGTTTAAAATATGAAAAAAATGGTAATCAGTTTTCTTCTTTATTATATTCTACAAGTTTTATAAGTTTTGCACTTTAAATTTAGGTGTATGATACATTTTGAGGGTGTGTGTGTGTGTGTGTGTATGGGGAAGAGTGTAAAATCTTAGTCTGTATTAGTTTTTTTTTTTTTTTTGCATGTGAATTTTCAGTTATTCCAGCATATTTATTGAAAAGATTATCCTTTCTCCACTGAATTACCTTTGTTCCTTTGTCAAAGTTAGTTAACAGAACTTCCACTTCTGTTCCATTGATACATTTGCTTATTCTTTTGCCAATACCACACTGTCTTGATTACTAGACTTACAACGAATATTGAAGTCAGTCAATGTCAGTTTCTGAGTTTTTTGTTGTTGTTGTTGTTTGTTTTTTCCTTCAGTGCTATGTTGGCTGTTCTGGGTCTTTGGCTTTTCCATCTAAATTTTAGAGTCAGTTTGTTGATATCAAAAATAAGCTGCTGGGATTTTGACCGCGATTATGCTGACTATCAAGTTGAGAAGAACTGACATCTTAATAATACTTATTCTTCTCAACCACAGACATGGAATATCTTACTATTCATTTAGATTGTTGATTTCTTGCATCAGCATTTCTTTTTAAAGATTTCTTCATATAGATTTTGTACATATTATGTTAGATTTATACTAAAGCACTTCATGTTTTATGTGTATGTGCTAATGTAAATGGTGTTGTGTTTTTAATTTCAAAATCCAGTTGTTCATTGATGATATATAGAACAACAATGAACACTTTTTTATCAGCCTGCATCTTGTAAACTTGCTGTAAACACTTGGTAGTGTTAAGAATTTTGTTGTTGTTGTTAATTCTTTGTATAGAAATGTATTTTCTTTTATTTTTTTTTTTTTCATTTCATTTATTTTTGAGAGAGAGAGAGACAGAGCACAGGCAGGGGAGGGGCAGAGAGAAAGGGAGACACAGAATCACAAGCAGGCTCCAGGCTCTGAGCTATCAGCACAGAGCTGGACACAGGGTTCGAATTCACAAACTGTGAGATCAGGACCTGAGCCAAAGCCGGATGCCCAAATGACTGAGCCACTCAGGCACCCCTAGAAATATATCTTATCATAAATATCTTTATATTCAAGGTTCTGTGAATTCATTATTTCCATTTTTACCATTCTACGCTTTACAGAATATTTTTGATAAAATGCAATGAAGTACATAACTAAAAAAGTAATTTTCCATTATTATTATTATTATTATTATTGTTATTTCTATTATCTATTTTCTTAAGCTTTCTGATATTTTACCACAGCATGTATGGGTAGTATAGTGATGCATTAATCATCTCTTCTCTGACCCATCAAAGTCAGAATCCATTAAAATATATACACAATTTCACAAATGCATTAAATTTATTCCTAGGAATCCTTGGCAGCAATCTACTTTCCACATTAGACTACTTGTATATTTTTCTCTTCTCACTTGCTCCTCAAATCCTGGTCAGATACACACACTTTTCTAGATCAGCTTGAGCCAACAACACCCATTTCTTGATTTGGACACCTGTTTCATATTTCTTCCTTAGCTAATTCTATCCCATTTTAAATTGAAGACATCACTCTGAACAAGAACCAAGTCCCAGCTCTGTATAAAGCAAAAAGTCATACGTGTCTAATTAGCTCATGAGTCTCAGAAAAGATCCATATTTGTTGTCAGAAAAATATTAGTTTTGGACCATGTATTCAGTCACTAAATCACATAAGATTGCTAAAATTACGTTCATTACAAAAGTGGGGGATCATTTTTCAATGTCAAGAAGACTACATTTGGCAGTGTCTGAATTCTTATTCTCTTATCATTGTTTTCTCTTTTACTATGCACTGTATGCTTTGGTTAGCTGCTCTTTGCAAACAACAGCCACAGAAGAGTAATTCCTAATCATTTGAGAATTCCAGAGTGACAGATTTAAAGAATTGGTTGTAGTGGTGTCATCAATCTTAGATACCTTATAATGATTGAAGCAAAGTTATTCCTACTACTTAGGACACTTGAAAAATTGCCCCATGTATCATGTACCATGATAATAATTGTACCATTATAACTAAAAATAATGAGAAAAGTAACCAGAAAAGCAGTAAAATCTCTACATAAAATCTACACAAGGTTGAAGTGAACTGAACATGTTTTCAACATTTATTTATTTTTGGGACACAGAGAGACAGAGCATGAGTGGGCAAGGGGCAGAGAGAGAGGGAGACACAGAATTGGAAACAGGCTCCAGGCTCTGAGCCATCAGCCCAGAGCCCGACTCGGGGCTCGAACTCCCGGACCGCGAGATCGTGACCTGGCTGAAGTCGGACGCTTAACCGACTGCGCCACCCAGGCGCCCTGAACTGAACATGTTTTAAAATCAATAACCACAAGGAGTAGACAAATCCCACTTATATCTATGTATGTGTGAGTGTATTTACAGAATGTGTATATATCTACACTACATAAAAATAATTTTTGTGTGAAACTGATTTCTGAAGGATTGTTTATAACCTAAAACATGCACACTATTCTTTTATTGAAAAAAAAAAGTGACATGGCATAGCTCTACCAATTTTCATTTAAATAAGCATTGATTCAAAAAAAGTATAGAGAATGTACCTCAGCATAATAAAGGCCACCTATGACAAACCCACAGTTAACATCAAAATTGATGATGAAAAGCTGAAAGCTTTTCCTTTAAGACTAGAAACCAGACAAGGATGTCCGCTCTCACCACTTTTATCTAACATAGTATTGAAAGTCCTAGCCACAGCATTTAAGGCAAGAAAAAGAAATAAAAGACATCATCAGGTTATTTGAGTTGTATTAGTTTTTCAAGTTTTTTAATCATTCAAGACCTTTTGACCAAATCACAAGCCATTAATGAAGCTTAAAAAAATTCTGTGAAGGATGTTAAATTATTTAGCTTTTATTTCCATATTTGTATTACTGAATAATGGAAGGGTTGAATGATAATTGGTCTATGGATTACCTTAAAAACTCTAATTCTTGGGGCTCCTGGGGAGCTCAGTCGGTTAAGCATTAGACTCTTGATTTCAGCGCAGGTCATGATCTCTGGTTTGGGATATGAATCCCTGAGTCAGGCTCTGTGCTGACAGTGTGGAGCCTGCTTTGGATTCTCTCTCTTCCTCTGCCCCTCCCCAACTCATGCTTGTGTGCTCATTCTCTCTCTCTCTCTCTCTCTCTCTCTCTCTCTCTCAAAATGAGCTTAAACACTTAATTGTTTAAAAAATTATCGATTGTAAAGTTTATTATAACTTTCAGATTATAGAAAAACCTTTAGCATCACAATAAGTTAATTAAAATGTATACACATACATCTTAGTGTCTTGGGGTACTCAAAAACTACATATATATGGATATATGTGGATATAAACTGTTTATATGAGTATGAAATATATATGTATATTTTTGTCCAAACTCATAAGGTAGAAATATATATACGTACACATTTTCTTCTTTTTCAAATTTTTATTTAAATTCCAGTTAGTTAACATACAGTTTAATATTAATTTCTGGTATAGAATTTAGTGATTCATCACTTACATACAACACCCAGTGCTCATCACAACTGCCCTCATTAATACTCATCACCCATTTAACCCATTCCCCTGTTCATCTGTCTGCCAGTAACCATCAGTTTGTTCACTATAGTTTACAGTCTGTTTTCTAGTTTGCCTGTCTTTTTTTCTTTTTACCCCTGTGTTCATCTGTTTTGTTTCTTAATTCCACTGATGAGTGAAATCATATGGTATTTGTCTTTTTCTAACTTACTTTGCTTAGCATAATACTTCCTAGCTCCATCCACATCATTGCAAATGGCAAGATTTCATTCTTTTTTTTTTTTGTGGCTGAATAATATCCGTATATGTATCTGTATCTGTATCTATACCTATATTTGTATTTATATCTATATCTATACCACATTTTCTTTATTCATTCATTAGTTGGTAGACATTTGGACTCTTTACACAATTTGGCTATTGTTGATAATGCTGCTATGAGCATCAGGGTGCATGTATCCCTTTGAAGAAGTATTTTTGTGTCCTCTGGGTAAATACAAAGTAGTGTAATTGCTGGATCATAGGGTAGTTCTATTTTTAACTTTCTGAGGAACCTCCATACTGTTTTTCAGAGTGGCTGTACCAGTTTTCATTTCCACCAACAGTATAAGAGGGTCCCCCTTTCTTCACATTCTCACCAACACCTGTTGTTTCCTGTGTTAATTTTAGTGATTCTGACAAGTGTGAAGTGATATCTCATTGAGGTTTTGATTTGTATTTCTCTGATGATGAGTAATGTTGAGCATCTTTTCATGTGTCTCTTAGCCATCTGAGTATCTTTGGGAAAATGTTTCTTCATATCTTCTGCCCATTTTTTAACTGGATTGCTTTTTCGGGCATTGAGTTTGATAAATTCTTCATAGATTTTGGTACTAACCCTTTATCAGATATGTCACTTGCAAATATCTTTCCCCATTCTGAAAGTTGCCTTTAGTTTTGTTGACCCATTTCCTTCACTGTGCAGAAGTGTTTTTATCTTGATGAAGCCATGTTATTTTTGCTTTTGTTTCTCTTGCCACAGGAGACCTATCTTGTTAGAAGTTGCTACAACTACAGCTTCTAAGAGGTTGCTGGCTGTGTTCTCCTCTAGGATTTTGATGGTTTTCCGTCTCACATTTAGGTCTTTCATCCAAGAAATATATATTTTTAATATATTTTCATGTCTCCTATCTTCTGAGTTTCTTTGTAAATTAGATTATCGAGTCTTCAGAATGTCTTTTTTTTTTTTTTAATGTTTATTTATTTAGGGAGAGAGAGAGGGATAGAGCAAAGGAGAGGCAGAGAGAGAGGGAGAGAGAGAATCCCAAGCAGGCTTCACTCTGTCAGCACAGAGCCTGACATGGTGCTCAAACTCAGGAGTGGTGACATCCTGACCTGAGCCTAAATCAAGAGTTGTACGCTTAACTGACTGAGCCACCCAGGCATCCCTTAGATAACAGTTTTATTTAAAATTTTTAATCTTCATATTAAAAAAATTAGATTTTCAGATGTAAATCATTTTGTATCATCTACTTACAGACTTTAAGTAAAATTATACTCTAACCTAAATAATACAAGTAAAACCTAGGAATATGCTTTAAATTACCTTTAAATAAATAGAGTAAACATTGTACTCCCCCTGCATTTCTACTGCTACAATTTATTTTTAGCTCTACTTGTCCACTTATATACTTGTACATTATTTGTTTAACTTTGAATATATTATGATTTTATAATAAATGATTCATAATAATGTTTCAAAATTGTGTATTTATAATTTGCTCATTTTAAATATTCTAATACAAATATAAGTGTATAATTTCCTTTGTTCAGGGTTTTAGGTTTTGAATATTAAATTCCACTCTTTCATCAATTGAAGCAATTCTTTTACTGAGAACATTTATGAAGAAACAATTGTAATCCCACAGGTGACTTTAATAGTGACGATGAGAACACTATATTGAATGAAAAATTAAAAAAAATTCATTGGTAATAAGATAACTAGGCCAACAGAAAGGATGACAAAATAGCTTAACATATAATTCATAAAAGGGAATTAAGGTTATCTGTCATAGAAGCTACATTTATCTTAATTTATACAATAATATTCTTAATAGTATAATTTGTAATCATGTATGCATTAACATATAAATAGTAGATTTTTATTATAAATTCATATTAATATTCTCAGTAATACTCATATAGTTTATAACTGTTGCTGTTTTCCTTTTTCTCAAGTATTAATTTAATAATTTATTTTATAATTATAATTTTCAAAATCCCTGAAATAGATATGTTTGCATTACCATTATTTTATCTTCCAACTTACATTCAAGTTATCTGCATTACAATCAAATAATGAAAATTACAATTATTTTTCATGACTGCATTTCCATTTTGATATATTGAAGTTTATGTAGTAGTAAATATGATTATGGTAATCCCTGGTAATTTGTAATTGTTCATTTATCAATTTAATATGTCAGAAAAATTATCCTATTTTGGAAAAAAAAACTTTTTGAAAATATGGTGGCACATGTTTAAAAAACACCCCAAAACAAGATACCCAAATATTGCTCAGGGGACTCTATTCAGTTCGTGTCATTGTTTTTTTATTTTGTAAGGTCTTAAGGTTAATGAAGTTACTTGCTAATTAGTAGAGATTTATCCAGTAGGGATTAAAAAAAAATCTTTCTGGTGAATCATATAACCTCAGATATTAGGGTCTTTTGGACATAACCAGTTTTATATTTTGCACAATAATCTCATCCACCCATTTTTGTGCTAAATTACCTAGATATATCATGAATTTTCAGATGATTTTTGAGCCAGTCACAGCATCTTATTGGTTCTTTGTTAATCAGGTAATTGACCTACGTTAAGTTTATATGTTTGCCTGGAATCGTGGTTTACTTTTTGAATATCATTATATTTAACATTGTTGCAAAATACAATAATTGCAAAGTATTCTGTTTATTTATTTAAAACCACCTCATTGACTGTATCATTCATGCCTTGTTTGTATTTGGATTTAGCCGACAGAGTGATTTCTCACTACCACAGATCTGAATTATATATCGACCTATATTCAATTATGTTTATATATTTGAAATCTAAAAAAGTCACATTTATACAAAGTCTGTCTTAGCTATTTTTTAAAGGTTTATTTATTTATTTATTTATTTATTTATTTATTTATTTATTTTATGAGAGAGAGTGTGAGTAGGGTAGGGGCAGAGAGGGTGGGGGGACAGAGAGGATCAAAAGCCGACTCCACGCTGACAGCAGCGAGCAGATGCAGGGCTGAAACTCACCAACTGTGAGATCATGATCTGAACTGAAGTTGGGTGCTCAACACACTGAGCTACCCAGGTGTCCCTGTCTTAGCTATTTTGATCAACATTAAACATGTAGTAGAGATTTATCCAGTAGGGATGTAAAAAAAAAAAATCTTTCTTGTGGATCATATTAACCTCAAATATTTAGGGTCTGTTGCACATAACTAGTTTTATATTTTACACAGCTAATAAGATTAGAACGGGGACACTATTATTGTTCTTGCATTGGGCTGAATGTTAGCTCCCCAAAGATACATTCACATTGTAGAGCCTATGAATGTGATCTAATATCTGGAATGTGGGTGGGGAGAGATATTTGTAGACAAAATTAAGGATCTTGAAATGATATCATGCTGTATTATCCCAGCGAAGTTTAAATAAAATTATAAGTGTTCTTATAAGAGACACAGAATAGAAACACTTACAGAGAAAAGAAAGCCATCTGAAGACAGAGGCAAAGATTGGAGTTATGCAGCTACATGAGAAGAAATACTTGGAGTCACCAGAAACTGAAAGAAACAAAGATTTTCTCCAAGAGCCTCTTGGAGAAGCAAAAACCTGGGGACATCTTGATTTCAGATTTCTGGCACCCAGACTGTGGAGAAATAAATTTATGTTATTTTTTAGCTATAAAGTTTGTGGTAATTTGTTAAGGAAGCCCTAAGAAACAAATGCGGTTTTTAGTGACTGGTGATTTGGGAAGTTCTTGGCCTATCCAGATTGCAAAAGATACTAAAATTAGTAAATTCATTGTTGGAAAATCATGCTCAGGACAGAGGACCAAAGGTATGGCTTAAATGTTTTGCTGAAGAAAACAGTTGTGTGACACTTGGATCTACTGAACCATTTCAACAGAAGCCAGGAATAGAGATGGGTTTAATAAGGAAAGATGTGTAGAGGTCCTTCTGATCTAATGGCATGGACCCCTGTTTCACACAGGAGGATCAGAATTTTGAGGATTCTATATCAGAAGAAATGCAGGATAGGGACACTTGAGTGGCTCAGTTGTACTCTTGGTTTTGGCTCAGGTCATGATCTCATGGGTTCGTGAGTTTGAGCCCTGCGTCAGGCTCCTTGCACTGACAGAATGGAGCCTGCTTGGGATTCTCTCTCTCTCCCTCTCTGTCTGCCCCTTCTCTGCACACTCTCTCTCTCAAAATAAATAGATAAACTTTAAAAAAGAAGAAGAAGAAGAAGAAGAAGAAGAAGAAGAAGAAGAAGAAGAAGAAGAAGAAGAAGAAATAATAATAATAATAATAATAATAATGCTGCTGCTGCAGGATGAAATGAGAGAATGCTGCTGCTGCAGGATGAAATGAGAGAATGTTGTGGGGATTCCAAAAATTCTGAAGGTAGAGAATGAATTCAGAGACCTACTTGGCTGCAAAATGTTCTACCCTTCAAAGAAGGAAGACTGCGTTTGAAAGCGGAGCCTCCATGCACTGCACAGATGTGTAGGATTGCCATGGGCAGAGCAGAAGGCAGGGCTGCTATGGTTCCAGAGGTCAGGACGTGGAGTTACAGAGGATTATTCTCAGACATTGAAAAATAACGGAATTTATCCTGCTGGATTTCAAATTTGCTTCAGATCAGTGGCTACTTTATTCCTTCCAATTTTTATATTTTGGAATGAGAGTCTTTTTTTTGTTTTGTTTTTAATGTTTACTTATTTTTGAAGGAAAGAGAGACAGAGCATGAGTAGGGAGGGACAGAGAGACATGGAGACACAGATCCAAAGAAGGCTCCAGGCTCTGAGCTGTAACTCACAGCCTGACATGGGACTTGAATACACGAACCGTGAGATCATGACCTGAGCCAAAGTCGGACGCTTAACTGACTGAGCCACCCAGGCACCACTAGAATGAGAATCTTTAACCTATGCTGGCCCCACCATTATATTATAGAAACAGATACTTTTTTTTCTAATTTTAAAAGTTCATAGATGGAGATTAACTTAGTCTCAGGATGAATCATACTCATTCTCATGGGTATCTGATTTAAGTCATGAAATTGGGGACTTTTGGGGCTGATTATGTTTAAAATGAGAGTTTGAATTTAGAGTTGATATTGTAATTGGTTGAAGCATTTGTGATGTTAGATGGGTTAAAGGTATTTGATATGTGGAGTATAAATTGGGGTGGGGAGGAGGCAGTAGATGTATTGTAATGAGTTGAATAATGTCCCCATTAAGGATGTGGACATGTTCCAGAAGGTATGAATGAAACCTTATTTGGAGAAAAGGTCTTGCTGATGTATTTAGTTAAGAATGTTGGGGTGCCTGGGTGGCTCAGTCGGTTTAGCGACCGACTTCGGCTCAGGTCATGATCTCATGGTTTGTGAGTTCAAACCCCATGTAGGGCTCTGTGCTGACAGCTCAGATTCTGTCTGCTTCTGATTCTGTGTCTCTCTCTCTGCCCCTCCCCCACTCATGCTCCGTCTCTGTCTCAGAAATAAACATAAAAAAAATTAAAAAAAGAATGTCAAGAAGATATCTTCTTTTCCATTCTTGTGGGCACTAAATTGAAGGGCAGATATCAATATGAGAAACTTACAGAACAGAGACAGAGAAAAGGAGACTGTATAAAGACAGAGAAAGAGATTGGAGTTATGTGGCTATGGGCGGAGGCCACACATAGAGCTGCTAGAAGGTAGAAGTAAGGGAATATTCTCCCCTAGAGACTTTGGACAGTGCTGCCATTCTAGTACCTTGAATTTGGACTTCCGGCCTCCAGAATGGTGGGCTATAGTTCTGTTGTTTTAAGCCAACAAATTTTGTAATGCGTGCTAAAACATGTTAAAGTTGTGGGATTTTAATAGAATTTTACAAATTTTCCTGAATTATTTTCTTACATGTGCTCTTCTCTCAAATGATGTCTTTTAGTATCGAGACTCAGATTATGTCTTCAAACCAACCTTGAAACTCATCTTGCACAAAGAAGTTACTTACATTATCTTTACCTAAATGGCTACCTTTCCATTTTTTCATTGTCAGTACTTTTTGAAGCTTATTTATACCTCACTGCTTCTTTGGAGTGAATATAAATGATTAAGTTTACACCAGTATCAAGAAATAGTCCATTAGTTATAAGTGCTATAGATATTTAACGGTCTATTGATCTAATAATGGTAAAATATTTCTAGATAGTCCTGAAGCTCTGGAAAGTTTGTTAACTTCATAATTTCATTTTACCATCTTATATAATGTTTATGCTTGCCTTTTGAACCAGCTTACAGCAAATAATAATAATCATGGGCAGTACAAATATTTATTTACATAATCAACAGTATTTATTAAAGTTCTATGTGTAAGATGCACTTCATGTGTTATCAACACATAGTCTATAGCATAATATATTTAATACATTTTGTGAAATATTTTTTATCTTGTATTTATACCCTTTTAGTTATATTTGATAGGTACACACATATATTCTGTAAAATACTGCTATCACAACACATTAATTATATGTATTTTCAGTTGATTATTTGTTGAAATCACATTATCCTTCAAAAATATTATTCTATTACCAAAAAAAGAAATTAATATACAATGGACACAATGATGATGTGTCCTCTTATATTAGGAAAATAATTAATGAAAAAATCTGTATTATTTTTACTTCATAGGGAGAAAACAATGCAAATTGTGAAATTTTGGCAATTCAGTTACTTGTTTTAAGTGTATCAATGTGTTTCAGATGAAATAGAATTGCATACTTCACAATTAAAATGGAAAAGATGGCAAAGGTACCTGAGGACTTGTAAACTGTGAAGGTAGTCAGTAAAGACAAAAGAAGTCCATACATCACAGAAAACAATAGTTCTAAATAAACTTCTTGCACTGTAATGGTCCACATTATTTCTGTTTCATTATTTCTGTGAGCAGTACAGTGTAAAATAAAGAAAGCATGTGTTATCTCAAACATTGATTTTAATTCCTGCTTTTTGCTTGTTAGCAACACCGAGTACTTCTTCTCAGCTTCCTTATGTTATATCAGTAATAAATTATATCTATTTAATGGAGCTTTAGTAAGAATAAAACTAAAGATAAATATAATTATTTAATTATTCTGTATTGTATCTTATTGTCTGAAATTTACAGCGTGTCTTCAGTGTTACCATAGCAAGTTTTATATGTCAATTTGGCTAGGCTATGGTTTCCAGCTATTCAATCAAATACTAATCTGGGTTTTGCCCCATAGGTATTTTGTATATGTGATTAAAGTCCATAATTAGTTGGCTTTAATATTATCCCAATTAATCTGGGTGTGCCTGATTTCATTAGGTATAAGGATTTAGGAGCTGAAGTAAAGGTTCCTGATGGAAGAAAATAATCCACCTATGAATAACAGCTTTAGTTCATGCCTGAGATTCATCCAGCTTGCCCTTTCTTATGGTTTGCCCAAAGGACTTTGATTTTGCCTTTCCAGGCCCCATGATCGAGAAAGCCAATTCTTTGCAATATATATGTGTGTGTGTGTGTGTGTATGTGTATATATATATATATATATATATATATATATATATATATATATATATTTCTCCTAGTGATTCTGTTTTTCTGGTTTAACCCTAACAAATACAAGTGTCTTTTTAGCTGCAACCTACTGTTATTTTTCCTATATTTTAGATGACATAACTAAGGTAGGGTAGTGTTAAGTTTGCCCAAATAAAATGGAAAAACTGGAATCATTTTCTCTTTGTGCCTCTATTATTGATAGTATATAACAAAAATGTATGATCAATATTATTTTATGCAAGTACCTTCAGTACATAGCTGTATGTATTTTAGGCAAATTTCATGTGAAAATGTGAAACATTTGTATTCTAGTACTTATAAGATTTTCAAGAAAGGATACCATACTTTCTAATTTAATATGCATGGTCTCTGTATTTGCACCCAGACCAACTCTAGTCAGTCACACATTTTCATTACATTTAAACGGATATTCAAATTCCCTCTAACTAACATTATAGTTACTGCTTTTAGACGGTCAAGCTCTGAGGGACATCAAGAACCAAGGAACCTATTGAGAGTTAGGGTAATCTGGCCAAAAGCAAAAAAAAAAAAAAAAAAAAATGAAATGAAATGAAACGAAATTAAAAAGTCTACATGGTAAATTGGCAAATCTGGATTGTAGTCACCATGAACATTGTTGAAATGGGAACATTGGTTCTCTGTAAATGTTATCACTATGGAAACACTTAAGATTACTTTATCATTAGTGTGAAACATGTTCTACTTTTCCAAGTTCAAGGTCCAATTGAAGTTTTAAATATATTTAGAAATTTCCCTAAAATAGTTGACATATTCTTTGGTTAAAATCAGTTACTATATAATCAATCTAAAATTAACTTTTGAAATATTCTTTATAACAATTTCCTTGATAATAAAGATCGCTTTTTATTTTTTTCCTTTTTATCCTCAAAAATCCTATACAATCTTTTTTATTATTATTTGAGAGAGAGAGAGAGAGCAAGGGAGAGGGGCAGAGGGAGAGAGAAAGAGAGTCTTAAGCAGGTTCTACACCTAGTGCAGAACCCCATGTGGTCCCAAGACCCTGTGATCATGACCTGAGCCAAAATCAAGAGTTGATTGCTCAGCTGACTGAACCACCCAGGCACCCCTGACCATACAATCTTTCACACAATAAATATTAAAAAATCATATGACAAATTATCAAAAACATCTTATTCTTTGTATATTAAAATATGTTCTTTGTCATTTCTTATTTAAATTTATCTTCTTTCATTTCAGTAAGTAGACATTTTGCTACTTATTTTAAATTATCTTTCCTTGCCTTTTATTTTGGTTGAATTTTTATTTTAATGCATTCACTTCCAGGAAAATTTTCTAAAAAAATGAAAATTTCCAGTTTGACTTATGTACTTCTTTTCCAGTACATAATACGTGTTATCGTATGCTAATATATGTATATTTAAACAGCAAATTCAGTTAGCCAATGTATAAACAAAGATCTTAGCAATTTTTATTTCAAAAAATATGTAGAATAGCTCTAATTGTATTCTAGTAATTTTAAAGAGATATGAAATATTTTGGAACATTTCACTGTTTTCTAAATAATGACATATATACTTTGAAAAAATGCTTTAAGAGACTTTCAGATATCAACCCTCCCTTTTCTGTGTGTGTGTGTGTGTGTGTGTGCATGCGCGCGTGTGATAGAGATAGAGAGAGAGAGAGAGAGAGAGAGAATGTGAAACAAATCACTTCTCCCAAAACAAAAGAATAGATGATTATGTTGATAAAAGCATCAAAGGTAAAAAATATAGAAAATTATTCATATTTGACAAATCAATTACTGATTTAGTTTCTTCCATATAGCTGCCATTGTATCTAAGTAATTTCATTGACTAGGTAGACTTTTAAGACTGATATCTATCAATATATCTGTGTATCTATCTATCATAATCTGTATCTGGCATTGTTATCAGAAATATTTTCAGAGTACAGAACTTTTACCTCTGTGGTAAAGTTTCTTCCTAGATATCTTATGGTTTTTGGTGCAGTTGTAAGTGGAATTGGTTTCTTGATTTATCTTTCTGCTGCTTCATTGTTGATGTCTAGAAATGCAACAGATCTGTACATTGATTTAGCCAGTTTAAATTGGTTGGGGCAGACAATAAAAATAGAATTGAATGAAAACCAAAAAAAGATTAGTCATTTGCTAAAATAAGTAAATTATCTTCTGTCAGACTGATAATCTGTCAACCAAAACAAAATTGACAGATAAAATGATTAAACATAATTTTATTTTTTTATTTTTTTAAATTTTTAAAATGTTTATTTATTTTTGAGAGAGAGAGAGAGAGACAGAGTGCCAGCAGGGGAGGAGCAGAGAGAGAGACACAGAATCCGAAGCAGGTTCCAGGCTCTGAGCTGTTGGCACAGAGCCCGATGTAGGGCTCGAACTCACAAACCACAAGATCATGATCTGAGCTAAAGTCGGACGCTTAACCGACTGAGCCACCCAGGGGCCCCAAGCATAATTTTAATTTTAAGTTAATCTTTTAACAATATAATAAAAAAATCAGCATAATTATGTTTTACAAAATTAATTCTGTATTAAAACTGCAGATTTATTCTATACTGCTTGATTTAAATGGGTCAATACTTTATGCCCTTAGCACTTGTAGAAATCATTGATTTTTTTTTCCACATTGTAGAATGGACAATTCACATTTTAAAACCTTTCAAATGCCAGACCATTCAATGGAAGCATTAAATAAATCCTAAAAAATAAGTCCAAAGGGTAAACTTGTCGAACAAATAGGGCCCAGTGGTCTAAAATTTTATTTTGATTAAGAAAAGAGCTTTTTCTTCTTTCTTTGGACATTCCAGACAGATTAACAAATTGTTATGCAGTTGGAATTTGCCTTTTAGGTACAGAATCTGCACTAATCAAACCAAGTTCTGTTGAATAATTTTAAGTACCAGATTAGTGAAGGATTAAAAAAAGTTATAGAGAAGTTGGAAAACAATATGTATATAAATAATGAAAGGTTCAAATTAGATTAGTTGATACTGTCTTGAATTTAGTAGCTTTTATTGTTCTACAAACATTGTAAGAATCAAGACAAAATTATGAATCAGCCTTCAGAAAAATTCACATAATCAACTACCTAAAAAAGATTCCCAGCATGACATCAAATTTAACTTTTTTACTGTCATGTTAGGTAAATTATTTCTTTACATTGAATTATTTGTTTCCCTTTTTCTAAACATTTCACTTTTTTAAAGGATTAATTTAAAAAAAAACTTAGGAAATTTTCTCCCAAATGGTATAAATGGTAACAATTTTTTAATGAGAGATAAAATTGTGTCCTAAACAGTAGGTACCTGATTATTTTATGACACATTTACAAACTAATCCTGATATAGGAAGATGATGATCAACAGTAAAGAGAATTAAAAATTCATGATTTATTTTGTAGGCAAAAACCAATTTGTATAAAATAAACATTATTAAATATTTTATGATTTAATGTATATCCTCAAGTCAGTAATTGCATCGTTGGTGATATCTGTGTGGATATCCAAAGTACTACTTATAGAGTTTTTTATTTAAGTTTATGTTATTTATATAATTATAATATATGCATATTATATATATATGCATAAAATAATTTACTTATAAATATAAAGCTGTATAATATATAGTTTTATTTATATATGTTAAACATGTTTGAAATTTCAGCCATGATAATTAATAGTCACTTGACTATATAAAGAATTATTCTACACCCGTTTGAACTGAAGGACCACAATAATAATTTGGTATTAATGTAACTTTCAAAATTATTTTTAAAGTATCATTAATAAAATAAAAAGTAAATGTATTATAGGTATTTCCATTTCAAGCATTTCCTTAAACTCCAAGAAGCACAGATAAATATTTCATGTTCTATTATAAATTTGAAAGGACAGAAGTCTTAATATTTATGGAGAATATGTATCAGGTCTCAGATACTTAGCTGTCGGATTTTCATTTTTTTTTGTTTCCCACCCATGAAATTATATTAATATACTTATAGAAGAAGTGGAAGTACACCCTAAAGTGATGAATTCTGAAGAGTTCCATCTCTTGTAGTTGGAGAATTTAACTTTCAGTAGGGTCAATACCTTCTTCTAGTTCTAAAGTGAGAACTTTTCTCAGCCACAACACTCAGACTCAACTTTCTTTGTAAAAACTGCATTAACCCAAAGTATTTAGGGACTTAGGCTGAAGCATCTTAAAATTTCCATTACTTCGTCTTGACCTGAGTATAGCGGGTGTCTCAAACTCACTGTGCCACAAATAGAATTTCTTATCATCCCTTTCAACTTGTTTATCTTTCTACATTTTAATAATTTATACAAGTATTTGCAATGTTCTCTTAAGTGAGGGAACAGAACTGCAAGTTCAAAGTGTAGTGAAGAATACAGAATATAGCCATTGAATGAGTAGAAAGGAGAGTTAGATAAACTTTAAATATAGGCAGAGACTATTGGAACACATTTCTGTAGCACCTGATCCAGAAATTAGATCAGAACTTAGAGTGGACTACTGGGAAGAAAGGGAGTAGTCAATGAAACAAAGGATACCTAGCTTTAGTCACAACAGTAGGTGGGAGTACTTTATACTCTAACAGTAGAACAAAATAAAGAAGTAAATTACAAAGATTTTCCATTGTGGGACATGACATTTAAGTCACCTGGTTTCCCTCCTATGTCAGAGTTGGCTGCCTCAGTTTTCATTGCTGATTCGTTTTCATCAGGTTCACAGAAATGAAGTGCCTTAGAGCTCAGGGATAGGTCCCCTCTCTTTGTTTTCATTCTTTTCTTTGGCCCGTGGCTGTCATTTAATGTCTTTGCTAAGGATGTTCTGGTTTGTATTTTCTGACCATATTTCTCTTTTCCTCTGAGTTCAGGATTTAAAAATTTAATAAGTCACTTGATATCTCCATTAGAAATGAACCCCAATTTCCTATATCCATTGCTCTTTCCAAGAACCCAGAAATCAACTTTGATTCTTTTTTTTTTTGTCACAACTCAGGCCTAAACCCATTAGCCTAATCCTGTTTTCACAACCTCCACATTGATTCCTAAAACCCTCCTCCTCCATTGTGCCTAGTACAGCCCAAGCCATAAATTCTAGTCTCCATTCTTGCAACAATATCCTAAAGAGACCTTCTTGCCTTGCTGTAGTCTGTCTTCATGGCTCAGTCAGAGAAATATAGTAAAACCCAGTGGATCACATATGTCTCCTATTTTATATATTTCAGGGATTTCCAAGGACTTAATTTAAAAAATCCTAAATGCATAACATGGATGTCTATTAAATAAAAAAAAAAATCAGGGCTTGGGTAAGGGACACTATGTTCAAAAGGATTATTATAAGAATGGAAAAAGGAGTTGTAATAGGGGGATGGACTATTGAAAGATGGGGAAAGCTCTGACCCTGAGACTGCAAAGGTGTCCCAGGTTAGTCAAAAAAGATTTTTTTCTTCTACAAGAAGGCGTAAACAACACTAAATACAACTTTGTGTAGGAAAGTGGAATAAACAGGTTTGATGGGGCATAATCAGACAGTAGATTAGAGACTGTTTTACTCAGAGGTCAGTTTATTCCCAGGAGGAGTTAAGGCTGAAGTTTTCTCAAAGTCAGGGACTTGAGGGAACCTTAAGTAAAGTTTCATCAGGTCAGATTAATAATCATATTTTTCTGATTTATCAGTACATACATGTACTTCACCCAATCATTTATGGAGCTAAAAATGAGAATTTGGAGGGTCTGAGCCTGGCCTAGTCATCTGTTATTAAAGTCACATGGGTGTTTCTATGCTGAAAGAAGGTTCCTTAACACAAACAAGCAGGAGGATTTTCCAGTATCACAGGGCTCAGATAATTTTCCACATTGTCAATATTACAGTGGTATTTGTTTGGTCCTGTACATCTCTAGCCTCATCCTATACAATTCCTGTTAGTGTGTTTTAACCAAAAAGCTCCCTTCCATTTCTTGAATACTCTAAATGTATCTGACCTTAAGATCTTGTCAGTTTTTCAGCCTCTCGTCTGAAATTCTCTCACTCTCTACATTCTCACTGTAGGCTCCTTCTTGTCAGTCAGGATTCACGAAATGTCATTTTCTCTATAATATTTTTCTCACCACCATGTTTTTTTCTTCTTCACACAAGTTAGCATTCTGAAAAATATTTATTTACTTCTACATTGTTTTCTTTCCCACCATCATCCTCCCTCCAAGACACCTGCTCCCTTTGCTTAGCTAGCTAGCTTACTTGAGTTGTGTGTGTGTGTGTGTGTGTGTGTGTGTGTGTGTGTGTGTGTGTGTGTGTATTTCTTTTTTTATTTTCTGTTTGGTTGTTTCAAGTTTTTATCTAAATTCTAGTTATTTAACATGTAGAGTAATATTGATTTCGGGAGTAGAATTTAGTGATTCATCACTTACATATAATACCCAGTGCTCATCACAAGTACCTTCTTCATATCCATCACCCATTTAGCCAATCTTCCACCCACTTCCCCTCAAACAACCCTCAGTTTTTCCTCTACAGTTAAGAGTCTCTTCTGGTTTGCCTCCCTTTCTCTTTTTTTTCCCCCTTCTTCTATGTTCATCTGTTTTGTTTCTTAAATTCCACATATGAATGAAATCATATGGTATTGGTCTTTCTCTCACTGACTTATTATGCTTAGCATAATTCCATCCACGTCATTGCAAATGGCAAGATTTCATTCTTTTTGATGGCTAAGTAATATTCCATTGTATATGTATAACACATCTTCTTTACCCATTCATCAGTCAGTGGATATTTAGGCTCTTTCTGTAATTTGGATAATTGTTGATAATACTGCTAAAGCATCCAGGTGCATGTGCCTCTTTGAATAAGTACTTTTGTATCCTTTGGGTAAATACCTATTAGTGCAGTTGTTGGGTTGTTCTATTTTTAGGGTAGTTGTATTTTCAACTTTGTGAGGAACCTCCGTACTGTTTTCCAGAGTGGCTACACCACTTTGCATTCCCACCAACACTGTAAGAGGGTTTCCCTTTCTCTGCATCCTCGCCAACGTCTGTTGTTTCCTGTGTTGTGAATTTTAGTCACTCTGGCAGGTGTGCAGTGGTATCTCATAGTAGTTTGGGCTTGTATTTCCCTGATGGTGAATGAGTGGAGCATCTTTTCCTGTGTCTTTTGGCCACCTGCATGTCTTCTTTGGAAAAATGGCTCTTCGTGTCCTCTGCCCATTTCTTAGCTGGATTATTTGTTTTTTGGGCATTGAGTTTGATAAATTCTTTATACATTTTGGATACTTAACCCTTTATCACATATGTCATTTGAAAATATCTTCTCCCATTCTGAAGATTGCCTTTCACTTTTGTTGATTGTTACCTTCGCTGGGCAGAAGCCTTTTGCCTTGATGAAGTCCCGATAGTTCATATTTGCTTTTGTTTCCCTTGCCTCCAGACATGTGTCTAGTAAGAGGTTGCTATGGACGATTGAAAGAGGTTGCTGCCTGTGTTCTCTTCTAGGATTTTGATGGTTTCCTGTCTCACATTTAGGTCTTTTGTCCGTTTTGAATTTATTTTGTGTATGGTGTAAGAAAGTGGTCCAGTTTCATTCTTCTGCATGTTGCTGTCCAGGTTTCCCAACACCAATTGTTGAAGAGACTGTCTTTTTCCCATTGGATAGTCTTTCCTGCTTTGTTAAAGATCAGTCGACCATATAGTTGTGGGTCCATTTTTGGGTTTTCTTTTTTGTTTCATTGATCTATGTGTCTGTTTTTGTGTCAGTACCATACGGTCTTGATGAGGACAAATGCTTTGGGTTTTTTGTTTTTTTTTTTTTTTTTTTTAATTTTAGAGAGGGAGAGAGAGAGAGCACAAGCAGGAGAGAAGAGCAGAGAGAGAGAGAATCTCAAACAGGCTCCATTCTCAGTGCAGAGCCTAATGCAGGGCTTCATCCCACAACTCTGGGATCACAACCTGAGCAGAAATCAAGAATTGGATGCTCAACTGACTAAGCCACCCAGTTGCCCCTGAAAACGACTCATTTTTAACTGGGTTAGTCTTCACCCACCACTATCTTTATAAGGTAAAATAAGACAATTTGAATAATATTTTTTTTAAAGAGGAGCCACTGGAATTTTCTACTCATCTTTCTGTTACTTACCATGAAAAATAATAAAAAGTAGTTGCTTATTAAAGTTAAAAAACGTATCAAATTAATCACCAAAATTTTATTAAGCACATAGCAAAAATTCCCTAATCTGTGAAATAACATATTTTCAAAACTCTCCCAGTTCTAACATTCTGTGAGTCTATGAATATGTAATTACATAAATTAACTCATTTACTGCTCAGTGATTTCCCTACCTCAAGTTTTATGCTTGATGTTTTCTTTTTTTGAATTTCATAATATAGTTAATATAAATCATCTTTATCCATATCAGATAGCATTTTTATCCCATAATTTGGTTTTCTATGGAGTACAAATGAAAAGTAGAGTTTACAAAAATATAATTACACTTTTCTTCTTTTTATGAAACCTATTAAAAATGAATTGTGTCCTTTTTTCCCTACCTTCTTGGGATAAGTAAAGGTTTTATTGGGAGTAAAAAATATGTAAGGAAAATATACCTAGACCTTTGTACCACTTCTTGACCTTCTAAGAGAATATACTGAAAGAACTGCTTAGATTAGAAATTTTTATTCTGCTGTACTGTGTATATTTTTTGTTTGCTGTTTTTTATATTTCTTTTCCACTTTGATCTATGAGGTCTCTCCTTTCATAAAAAAAAAAAGATTCTTCAGAATCACTTTACAAGAACTGTGTAATTTTGGTAAGGAATATATATCAATTCTGATGAGATTTCAAGTGAGACTAGTATGCAAACTATTTTTATGAGATAAAATATATTAGAAAATATTAACTGCTATTGTTCCCAGAGCTAAGTGTAATGGCAATTTTCCATTCATAATGTATTCAGAATATAATTTATTAAATTATCCCATTAGTTGTGGAAATGTATCAGTATGAATTAACTCTGATTTCTCTAACTTTGGTGGGTAATATCAAAGGGATCAATATTGGTTAAGTTGGTCAAGTTATTAGTGGATTACTTCAATTTAAAAATGACTGTGTACTTAAATTATTCCAAATCTAGTCTAGATCTCTCTGTAGTGGTTGAGTCTGTATCAAATGTATTTTATTGAAAGATGAACAAAAATTTACTGATACAATATTCACATTCATTCCATGTTTTAACTAGTTAAAATAAAATGATTAAAATAAATTTTATAAAATTGAGAAAAGACAATAATGTAACATGTAGATTACAGTGGTAGTTATGGGCCATAAAAGGCAAAGCATTGTGTAGGAGGGATACTAATGGAGGGGTGCCTAGGTGGCTCAGTGGCTTAAGCATCCATTTCTTTGGTTTTGGCTCCGGTCATTATGATGAGGGAGCATGGGACAAACTGAAGGTCAAGTGCAGGTGAACAGCCCCTGCCCCACCCCTGCTGTGGGACATGTATGATATTCTTTGGACACTTCTGGCTACCCCAAAATGGGAAAGGACTAAAAACAAAAGGTCAAATCAATAAGAGTATCCACCAGTTTACCAGAAAACCCCACATCTTGCTAGAGCAAAAACCAACTTTAACTTAACAATAGCTTGGCCTCCAGTAAGTCTTTAGCATGTGAAAGTCTCTTTGGAAACTCCCTCTAGACTTTATTTCCCCACCTCCATAAAATGTCCCACCCACCCACACACTTATAGTGCAGCTCTTCCTGCCGATGGGTGCTGTCCCCAGGCTTTAATCAAATCACCTTTTTGCTCCAAAGCCTTCTTCAAGAATTCTTTTGGACCACATCAATCTCACATTACCTCAAAACTTCATCAATTCAAGCTCCACATAGGCCTCTGGGCTGACAGTGCAGAGTGTGCTTGGGATTCTCTCTCTTCCTCTTTCTCTGCCCCTTCCCTGCTCACTAGCTATCCTTTTCAAAATAAACAAACTTAAAAAAAAGAGAGAGAGAGAGACACTATTGGAATTGTGTCATTTTGTAGTTTTAAAAATAAAAACAAGTAGAATGACATAGATAAATTTCAAGAAGTTATAAATGCAAGAATTTTGAACTACAAAGATCTTTACTGTAAAATATAAAAGATTCATTCAACTTTATTTGTGGCAGTTTCCAGGTGCTTCATAATGAGTGGAATGGACAGACCTTCATGTATTAACCCTTGTTAGGAATCAGTAAGTTGGTGAAAGCAAGGGATAGATGATAGGTATAAATCCAAAAACACTTTCTTGAGAAAAAAGTGGAAATGGCAGAAAGGTCTTTTTGAAATATATTTACTCTGAGAAGATTCCAAATATGTGTTTTTTTATATTTTAAAGAAAACACGATTCTTGTGATCTGCAATTTTATATTGCTAACAGTTGGATAAACTGGAAATGTCAGTCAATTTAAATACAAATGATTCAAAGCCTTCAGAAAATTAAACTTAGGAATAAGTAGAGATTAGTTTCTTCCAAATGATCCATTTTCTGTCTCTTTGCATAGAAATGGGCAGTATGAAATCAGTACTTTTTAGTGCTGTATTATGCAGAATCCTTCAAGGATTTAGTTGGTATTAGACTGTATAAAAGGCTTTCGGTGTACATAAAAGTGTTTCCCAAACTAATCTCATGGGAATAAGTTCAGTGTGCTAGGAGTCTTTATATTTGAAGGAGTTTGCCAAGACAATGCATTAAAAATATTTATTTTTAGTCCTTTCTTGAGGTTTATAAATTGATATTTGCTCTTTAAAATTGATATTTGCTCTTTATTATAATGGCATAAACATTGTGTAATGTTTTAGAAAATTATCAAAAATAGCACAAACATAATTCAAGATTAAGAAAGCAGAAGCTTATTTTTGGTCCCTTCACATGGCCATCTTTTGTCACTACTTTCTGTAGACTCTTGTCACATGCAGGTTAGTTTTTCATGTAACCCAAATTATATTTTGACTGATTGCTATCTTCCCCAGCAAACTGTACTGCTCTGTGTCTCAAGTAATAGAGGAACATACCAATCTGATAAACATGTACTAACATATGGATGGTTTCTTACTATTTAATAAAGTTTCAATGTATAGGAAGTTGCATGGTTATTTTTCCTGAATCAGGTCAATACAAGACAATAGGAATCACACATCACTGTGATAACTAAGAATGTCCTGAAATATTTCTAACCTGATGTGATCAAAATATTCCTTTAAAAAATTTTTTTAATATTTTTTAAAGTTGATTTATTATTGCAAGAGAGAGAGCACAAGCTGGGGAGGGGCAGAGAGAGAGGGAGACACAGAATCTGAAGCATGCTTTAGGCCTGAGCTGTCAGCACAAAGCCCGACGTGGGGCTTGAACTCACAGACCATGAGATCATGACCTGAGCTGAAGTCAGACACGACTGACTGAACCACCCAGACGCCCCTTAATTTTTTTTAACGTTCATTTTTGAGAGAGAGAGAGACAGAGTGTGAGCGAGGGAGGAGCAGAGAGAGAGGGAGACACAGAATCTGAAGCAGGATCCAGGCTCTGAGCCTGACGCAGGGCTCAAACTCATGAACTGTGAGATCATGACCTGAGCCAAAGTCAGATGCTTAACCAACTGAGCCACCCAGGTGCCCCAAAAGATCCCTTTTAAAAAGAAAATTACATTCACAGTAAGCAAGAGGAAAGAAACAATAAGCATCAGAGTGGAAATCAATGAATAAAAACACCAAAGAAGAGAATAAAAGTCAGTTTTGAAAATAAATAACATCAGTGAAGCAAGTAGATAGCCAGGCAAATAAAAAAAAAAAAAGGAAGCTATAAATTTCCAATCTTAAAAACTAAGAGGTGACATGATTATAGATATTAAGAACTTAAAGTATAATAAAGGAATATCACTAATAATATTATGCCAACACATTTGATAACTTAATGTAAGTAGACAAACTGCTTAAAAGATATAAAATGTGAAAGCACCCACAAAAATAAATAACCAAACTACCTCTACATACATTCAGATATTTAATATGTAGTTAAAAACATCCCCTCAGGGCACTTGGGTGGTTCAGTTGGTTAGGCATTCAACTTCTGCTCAGGTCATGATCTTATAGTTCCTGAGTTCAAGCCCTGCATAGGGCTCTGCACTGACAGTGTGGAGCCTGCTTGGGATTCTCTCTCTCTTCCTCTTTCTGCCCCTCCCCCACTTGCATTTTCTCTGTCTCTCTGTCACTCAAAATAAATAAACTTAAAAAAAATTTTTTTCAAGCCCTTCAAGGAAACCCTATGCCATATGGCTTCACTAATGAATTCTATCACACTTTTAAGATACCAAGTCTACACAATTTCTTCCAAAAATAACACTGGAGAGAATTCTCTCAACTTGACTTCATAAATCCTATATTACCCTAATAACAAAATCAAAAAAACAATATAAGGAAACGAAACCACAGACAACATCTCTCATAAAAACAAACAAACAAACAAAAACCTTAATAAAGTTATAGCAAATTGGGGCACCTGGGTAGCTCAGTCAGTTAAGCGACTGACTTTGGCTCAGGTCATGATCTCACAGTTCATGGGTTCAAGCCCTGCATCAAGGTCTGTGCTGACAGCTCAGAGCCTGAAGCCTGGTTTGCATTCTGTCTCTCTCTCTGTTTCTCTCTCTCTCTCTCTCTGCTCCTCCCCCACATATGCTTTCTCTGTCTTTCAAAAATAAATAACATGTTAAAAAGTTATTAAATACAAAAGTAAAAAAATATATGGCAAATTTAATACAGGGAAATATAAATTTTTACCAAATAAAATCTAAGAAAATATAAAAAAGATAATCAATCATGACAAAACGGATTTCATTTAACAGAATATAAGGTTGCTTTAATATTTGAAAATCAATTAATTTAATTTACCATATTAATATACTAAAAAACTAAAACCACATGGTCATCTCAATAGATGTAAAAATGAAAGATAAAATTTAACATTCATGATAAATGCAAAAAAAAGGCCTTGTAAATTCATAAAAGAAAGGAAACAAATCAAGGGTGTATCTCTAAAATTCTTATTAATACCATATTGAACGGTAAAAACACTGAATGTTTTTTAAGATTAAGAGTAGGCCGGGGCGCCTGGGAGTTTCAGTTGGTTAAGCATCCAACTTCTGCTCAGGTCAGAATCTCATGGTTCATGGGTTCAAGCCCGGCCTGGGCTCTGTGCTGACAGCTCTGAGCCTGGAGCATGCTTCACATTCTGTATCTTGCCTCCCCCCTCTCTTCCCCTCCCCTGCTTACATTCTGTCTCTCTCTGTCTCTTAAAAATCAATAAACATTAGAAAAAAAATTTAAAGAAAGATTAAGAGTAGGCCAGGGATATGCATTCTCACCATTTCTATTACTCATTGTACTGGATGCAATAACCATTTTTACAAAGAAAAATAAATAAATAAATAAATAAATAAATAAATAAATAAATAAAGTACCAATTAGAAAGGAATAAGTAAAACACATTCTATTTGCAGGCAACTGAAGATCTTAGGGAAAATTCCAAGGTCTCTGCAAAAAAGTTACCAAAACTATAGGTGAGTTTAGCAAGGTCAAAATACATAAGATAAATCTAAATTATCATTTATATTTCTACATACTACATAGAACACTAGAAATTGAGATATTTTTTAAAATATCATCAAAAAGTGATAAATTTATATATAACTTTATGAATATACATCAATCTGTACATTGAAAGCCACAGAGCAATTCTAAAAGAAATTAAAGAATTAAATACATTAAGAAATATACTATGCTCATTGGACAGGTAACACAGTGTTGGTAAAAAGTCAGTTAATCCTATATTGTTCTGTAGTCAACTAAATCCCAATAAAAAGAGAGAAGTTTTTGTTTGGTATAAATTCACAACTTAATTCTAAAATATACATGTATGTAGAAATGCCTTAGAATAGCCAAAATAATCCCCCTTGCCAAAATTTGATGAATTTACATGATCTGATTTCAAGACCTATGATGAAATCATAGTAACCAATACTGTTTTCCTGGTATTGGGATGGAAATGTAAAAATTGGAACAAAGCCCTAAAAGACTTTTTTGGTGATGGACATCACATAGGTAATGGACTGATTTTTAACAAAATACCAAGTAATTCAAATTGAAAGAGATAATGCTTTCAACTAAAGTTACTGAAACAATTAAATATGCATACATAAAACAACAACTACAACAACAACAAAAACAACCCTCAATCCTTACACCATATAAAAAGTGTCTCAAAATGTTTCATATGGCTATACAAGAGCTAAGAAAATACAAGTGTTTTAGGAACAAAATCAGGATAAAAAATGCAACCTTGGATTTGGTTGAGATACTTTAAAGAGCATACAAAAAAATAAACATTAAAAAGTTAACCTTCATCAAATGGACTCCATAAAAATTAAAATTTTTGTGCTAGAAAATGAAGACAAGCTACATGTTTGAAGAGGATATTTGCAAATCATATATCTTATAAATTAGTTGTATATAGAATAAATAAAAAGCTTCTAAAATTTAATCATAAGACAACCTATTTTTAAATGGGTACAAACTTTACAGGCATTTAATCAAAAAGTATATCTCAATGGTAAATACATGAAAATATGGTCAACATTATTAAGCAACATTTAATGCAAATTGAAACCATAATGTAGTATCACTTTGTACACAGAATAGATAAAATTTTAAATGTTGAAAATATCAGGTATTTGCAAAAATGCATAATAGATACAATGTTCACACACTGCTGCCAAGAATGGAAAAAAGAAATCTAGTCTCTTTGTGAAACAGTTTAGCAGTTTTCTTAAAATTACATGTGTCAGATGACCCATGTGTTCCACTCTTAGGGACTTACCTAAAAGTAATAAAAATACATCAACACAAAGATTTGTATTCAAATATCCCTGTTTTAAAAAAAATTATTCATAATGGTCATTGTTAGAAACAACAAAAGGATACACTAACTGAAGTATTGATTTATATGCTAATTTTACATATCCATACACTAAAATATTACTCAAAATTTAAAAGAATAAATTATTGTTACATATAGCAACATAGATAAATCATAAGAGCATTATTTTTAGTGAACGAAGTCTGATATAAAAGATTACATACTGTATGATTCCATTTATAATAAATTCTATAAAAAGCAAAACTATTTTGACAGAAAGCAAATGATAAGTTTTCCTTGCTAGATTGGGGTAGGGAGACCGTAATGGCAATTTTGTATCATGATCATGGTAGTGGTTGTGCAACTGTATATATCTGTCAAAACTCTTGGAACTGATCACTCAGTATTAATGAATATTTTGTGTGTAAGTTATATCTCAATAATGTTGCTTGAAAGCAAAAGAAAAATGTTCATAGACTAAACATCATAATTCAAATGCAGAAATTGTCAGAACAGATGAAAAAAAGCAAAACTCAACTACATGATGCCTGTAAGAGACGTGCTTTAAATATAAAGATAAAATGGATCCTATGTGTATCATACAAGGAATAAGAAGAAGAAAGTCATTACTTAAATATTAGATCAGTTTTCAAAATGTGAGGTATTAAAGACATTGAGAGCAACATTTAACAATGACAAAATGTCAATTTATTACTAAGATATAAACTTTATATGTAAATTAATATAAGAACTCAAAAATATATGGAACAAAACTTGACAGACATAAAGGGAGATATAGCCAATTCCAAAATCATAGTTAAGATTTTACCACCCCCCTCAGCAATTAATAGAACAATTAGATACACATGTGCAAATACCTATGTTTTTAAAGCTTATTGATTTGAGAGAGAAAGAGTGAGAGCAGGAGAGGGACAGAGACAGAGGGAGAAAGAGAGTATCCCAAGCAGGAGCCTGACATGGGGCTCATATCACCAGTTGTGAGACTGTGACCTGAGCTGAAATCAAGAGTCAGCTGCTTAACCAAGCCACCCAGGCACACCTGCAAATACCTATTTAACTTCAATCCCTTTGAATTAATTGATATTTACAAGACACTAAATATTCTTTTCAGGTGTACATAATATATTCTCCAAGTTAGAACATATGCTAGGCAAAACAATCAGTTTTAATAAATCTGAAAGGGCAAAAATCATATGGAGTTATCCGACCAAAAGTGAATTAAATTAGATAACAATAAATATATAGGAAAACCCCACATATTTGAAAATTTTAAAACACAATTCTAAAGAAGCAAAGGCTCAATAAATAAATGCTCCATTTCTTAAGCTGATTGGTAAATTAGGCAATATTTCAAATACACTAGCTGTCATGTGTTTTATAATGATTTTTTTTCAAAATGGAGTGATTCTATTATTGACTTTCTTATTCTCACACTTAGCCACGAAACTCAAATACAGACACATTCATCACACATTTTGTGTAAGTAAAACAATCTGGTGATATGTTCAAAAAGTTTTGGCTAAAGTATAAAATAATTTTTTCTGGCATATTGTAGCAAAATGCCTAAACCTATTCCTTAGAGCACTGTGGAGAAATAACCTTATAAGGACTAAAAAAAGTCATTTTAAGGAAATCAAACAGAATCTGAAGGAAACTGATACTATAATTGAATAGTTTAAGTAAAATTACTCAATTATACTCTAGTTCAGAATCCTTTATATTATTGCAGCAGCTCACTGAACAACACACTGAATAATTATCAGGGATTGTCATATTCCAGAGTAATTTCAATCTAAGATAATAATCTATAGAGCTAGTAGCAAAGTGCTGATGTCATGGAAGGAGAAAGGGAAAGGGAGAGAAAAGAGGAAGGGAGGAGAAAGAGTGAGATATGCTGTATTAGTCAGATTTTCCCAGAGAAACAGAACCAAGAAGATATATGCATGTGTGTGTATGTGTGTGTGTGTGTATTCACATATACACACACAAATAATATGTAAATGTATATATACATCATATACATGTGTACATATATGTTAATATACCTATATACGTGTATCTGTAGCAAACTGTCTATCCATCAGCAGACAGACTATTTTAAGGAATTGGCTCATCTTATTCTGGGGGCTGGCATGTCTGAAATCTATAGGTCACTGGGTATGATGGAAATTCAGGGAAGAGTTGATGTTGCAAGTTAGATTCCAAAGGCAGTCTGGAGGCAGAATTTCTTCTTCCTTGTGGAACTCTGTTCTGTCCTCTTAAGGCCTTCAACCAATTGGATGAAACCCATGCACACTATGGAAGGTAGCTCTACTGATTTAAATGTTAATCATCTAAAAAATACCTTCATGGCAACATCCAGACTGTTTTTTGACCAACAACAGGGTACCATACATTGTGTGTAAGCATGTATTACATAAAATTAACCATCACACATGATTCAGAAGAATTCAGTTAAGATAAAAATAAAATCTAATCAACATAAGAAAATATTCCCTAATTGCTTTGTATGGTACAATAACCTAATAAAATGTGCAAATATTAAATATGTTAAATGAGATGTATTTTATTAAATGATACATTAAAACAGAGATTTAATGGCTAAGAAATAACACTATCTGTTCCATAACATAAATAACAAGGGAGAGTAAGCTTCATGCTGGAAATCAAATTAAAGGCAGAGAGGGCAAAATTGAGATTGTCATAGGCAATGCAGGAAAGAAAGAAAAAAAAATTCAACTAACAACTGAGAAAACAAAATCTATGGAGGAACCATATAGGTAGGTCAACAATACATGTATTTCCCCCTTGTGCTGAGAACCTAAATGGACAGAACAGAAAATTTTAAGCTAAAACAGAGAAACAATTCCCTCCATTGGGAACTCCAATGAGAGGACTAAATTTCAGTTCACAGGGTATATCTTATCATAAGGAAAAAAAAACATAATTGATTTTAAAATATATGCTAATTATATTACTGGTGCTCAAAACTACAGTCTTTTTCTGGCTTCCACAGAAGTGAGGGCATGGAAGGGGTGGGAAGGGAGGCCACTGATAGCGGAAAAAATACAAACTTGTTTTTTCCTTCTAAAATCACTTTTAAAGCCAGAATTTTAGGCAATATCCACAGTCTTGAGAGCAAAAGATATTATACGAACTTGAATTATATTTCCTGTCTGGGGCGCATTTCTATGGTCAACAGCCATATAGTTTTAAAAAATTAAAGATCCTGGTAACTTGAATATGCATAAACATTCCTAGAAAAAGCAACAATAAAAGGCTAGTATTAAATTTAGCAGATAAAGTTATCAAACACACAGAAAAGAATCAAGAGTGGGTATCAGGTTTTACTTCAATATAGTGAAATTTACTTTCTTCATAATTATAGAAAAAAACAAAAAAAAAACCTTTAACTGTGGATCTAGTAACATATTTGAAAATCTGGATTCATGGGGGAAGAGATATATGAAAAAAGAGAAAATAATAACCCATTTTCAAAATGGGTGCAAAAATACTTATAAAGACTATAAAAAAAACATTGTATAGCAATGTAGCCTTGAAACATTTAGGAACTAATTCTTCTTATGTTGGAGAATGGCTGTTAATGTAATTTGGCTATTTGTTATTTTATTTTAATATTTACATTGTGCGAATTTAAAAACAGGCAAATTGTTTTAAAATCAGTTTATTTTTTTAAATGTAATATTACCTGAAACTAATATTACACTGTATGTCAACTACCTGGATTTAAATAAAAACATAAAGAAAAAAACCAAAATGTAATATTGCTCATTCTGTTATATTAATGAAAATATTACATAAATATTGAAAAGGATCAAATAAATGATGACAGAGTAGGAAGTTCCAGGAATCACAACCCCCTGGAAGCGAGAATTCAGGAAATAAGCAAGAATCATCAAAATCAACTATTTCAAAACCTTTGATTCCAGTTGAACACTTCCAGCATCAAAAGGAGTACTTGATGAAGAAAAAAGTTGGTAAATTTTGGTTAATTTCAGTATTTAGTATAGCAACTACTATCGTCCAAGGCCCAGACTCATGTCAGGCAGCTATGAGGGATTTGGCTTGAATTCCTGTGTGGCTTGCTGGTGCAAGGTTGGGCAATATAACTTTATCCTCTAAGGATCAAGTTTATTTGTTTTGATCTGCCTGGTGGTTCACTGAGGGACTAGTACAAGAAATGCCCATTGTTTCTGCCTCCTCAGTCTAAACTAACATTCTTGGTAACAACTGTTAGAGGGAATTCAAAAAAAACAGAATATTTCTTATCTTTCTCTTTCCTTATTATACCCAGGAATTGAAGGAAATCTCTTGTCAGGTCACTTGCTGACTATAGAGATAACAGAAGAGAGATAAGTGACCATACAGAACAAGGAATACAGCCCTTGCAGAAGCAGTTTGGAAAAGTCACTAACAAATGGACTACTGAAACACTCCATTGGTATATTAGCAATTCCTGGGAAAGGCAGAAAATCTGACTTTCAGAGATATCATATTATTCAAAATGTCTAGTTCTCAACAAGGAAAAAAAATTATAAATCATATAAAAAGGAGACATAGCTCGTTGACAGAAAAAGAAAGAAAGAAAGAAAGGAAAGAGAAAGAAAGAAAGAAAGAAAGAAAGAAAGAAAGAAAGAAAGAAAGAAAGAAAGAAAGAAAGGGAGAAATTAACAAAAATTGTCCCAGAGGAATTCAGATATTGAACATCATAGACAAAGATGTTAAGTTACAATCCTAAATATGCCCAGAAGGCTAAATGAAACCATGGACAAATAAATAATGGAAGTCAAGAAAATTAAAAAGTAAAGAATATCAATAATGAAGAAAGAAATTATAGAAATAAGTGAAATAGAAATTCTGGTTCAAAAAATACAGTGGTTGACATAAAATTTTCATTTAGAGGTATTTAATAACTGACTTGAGTAGGTAGAAGAAAGAATAAGCAAACTAGAAGATAGGGCAATTGAAATCACATAGATAAAGGTAGAGAAAGAAAAATGAAAAAAATAAATAAATGGAGCCTAAGGAACCTGTGGAACCTCTCTTTCACACCAACACACTCATTATGGAAGATTCATAAAGTGTACAGAAGTAAGCAGTGACAAATATTTAAATAAAAAAATGCCCCCAAATTCCTAAAATTTGTGAATATCATGAAGCTACATATTCAAGATCAGGACCATCAAGCATGATAAAGAGAAAGGTATCCACCCTGCAACACATTATAATCAAAATGCCCAAAGCATAAGCCAAAGAAAATCTTGGAAGCAGTAAGAGAAAAGTGACTCATTGGATACAAGAGGTTTTCAATAAGATTAATAGCTTTTTTAAAAATTATAAACCATAGAAGCCAGGAAGGAGGAAGACATACTTAAAATGCTGAAAGTAAAAACTGTCAACCAAAAATTCTATATTCAGCAAAGCTATCTTACAAATATGAAGAAGAATTCAAGACATTTCCAGGTAAACAAAAGCCAATAGAGTCTGATGCTAATAGAATGTCCCATATAAAATGTTAAATTAAGTCTGTCATGCTAGAAGAAGAGGATACTAAGTGTTAGCTGCAAGCCACATGAAGAAATAAAGATCTCTAATTAGGTAAATATAAGAACTAACATTATATATATATTTTGCTTCTAACCCTCTTTGTGTTTCCTATATGCCTTAAAATGAATAAAATACTAATTATTATTTCACAGTAATGGGAATCTATACTAATGAAAATACAGTGTACAGGTTAAATTTGTGGCAACACAAACTGTAATTTGTGACAATAACAACGTAAAGGGGAAAAGAAGAGGTGGACAGGAATGCAGTTAACACAAGCTATTAAAGTTGAGATGTTATTGTTTCAAACTAGACTGGTATAAATTTAGAATGTTAACTATAATTTCAGTGGTAATTGCTAAACAAAACAAAAGGAACACTAAACTGAACTAAAATTATAACTAACTAAAGACAAAATCAAAATAGAACAATGAAAAAAAAGCACAGAAGAAAGACTTATTGGAGAAACTGAAGAAGCAACCATAAAGAAAAAAAAATATAGAGAGAAAACAAACAACAAATTGACAGAAATAATTCCTTCATTATTTGTAATTACTTTAAATATAAATATATTAAACTTATTGTTAAAAGGCAGAGATTGGCAGAAGGAAAAAAAAAGATTAATTTACGTGTTATACACCAGAAACTCATTTCAGATTCGAGGACACAAGTAGGTTTCAAGTGAAAGGATGGAAAAGATACTCAATGAAAACAGTAACCAAGAGAGACCTTAGGTAGATATATCAATATTGAGCAAAACAGACTTTATCAAAAATTGTTACCAGAGACAAAAAGGTCATTACACGTTGAAAAAAAAGTCAGCTATTTAAGAAGATATAATCACTATAAACATATAGACACAAAGCCCTTAAATATATGAAGCAAACTTGACAGGATTGAAAGGAGAAACAAAACGCTGCACCATAATAGTTGGAGACTTAAATTTCTCACTTTCAATTGTGGATAGAACATCCTGGCTTAAGCTTAATAAAGAAATAGAGGATTTAAAACATTATAAACCAACTAGACCTAAAAGTCTATACAAAACACTCTACACAATAACAACAGAGCGTGTATATATTTTCTAACAAAGAAAAGCGAAACAATATATATTTCGCTTTTCTTTGTTAGATACATTTTGGAACACCTATTCTGAAACAGGCACAGGGTGGTTTCTAGAGTTAAAAGTGCTAAGCAAAGAGTGTAGGTATTAAGATGTTGGAGTAGTAGGATGACCTTATGATTACATTGTCCCTTGAACACAGCTAGTTATATATCAAATCATTCTGAACTAGGAAATCGATGTGAGGACTGAGAGAACAAACTGCACAACTGGAGGGAGAAAAGAGGACACACTGTGGAAGGTAGGAGGTGTGGAGACATGATTTCAGGGAGAAAAGAACAGCTGGTGCTACACAGGGGAGGGCGCCCTGATCACCAAGAGGAGAGAGAGAGAGCATGGGAGAGTGTGTGAGCAGGGCACAGAGTTTGCACACGTAAAACATATCCCCAAAACCTTGACTGGGAAAATGAGAGGGGATGTGAATAACAAGTTTTTAAAAGCAGTGGAGCTAAAGGCTGAAATTTTTTTAGAAGTTCGCCCATCGCCAGGGTGGATCCTGGCAGGCAAAGAGGTTCTCTCCAGTGGATAAGGAGGGCAGAGGCCCGGGAGCAGACAGTGTGGTCTGAGGACCCCTAGGTCACACAGGGAGAGACAGTTCCCCTTCTTGGAGTGGATTTGGGAGAAGTGGCACTGACTTTCCAGGGACAAAGAGCTAGTGGGTACCACTGAGCTTCCCCATTTATTAGCATAGGAGCAGAAGCAGTTGCTGAGGGCAGCTAACCTGGACCCAGGCTTTTTGCTGCACTTTACCATATACTCCAAGCCGGTGTGCATTCATGTGACTGCCATTCTCAGACTGTCACTAGCCACAATGTGGCAAAACCCTCCTGCTGAGGATCAGCACTACTCTGTGGAACACTGCGTCCTTAAAATTTGGACTTTTGAAATCCAGCCTGCATGCCTGAGATAAAACACAGGAGCACTATGCCATCCGGTGAGCAAACAGCTCAGACACAGACAAGATGAAGGCAAGGATCTGAGGGAAGTCTGGGACAAATGAGGAAAGATGGTTTAGTCTTCTGTGAGAGCTTCCTGAACAGCAGCAGATGCAATCAACGTGGACAGACTTCACCTCTTTGTTTGGCACAGCAGCCAGTGGAGGCTTGGACCACTTAGACCAAGCCCTGCACCCCCGCGCTCTGCAGGTGCTATTTTTTTTAACTATGGCAAAGTGTCTGAGAATCAGTGCAGCATGCCCCTGCCCCAGGAGACCAGCACAAAGCCCTTGCACCCACCAAGTCTACTGACCATAGAGTGGTACAAAGCTTCAGCTCTAGGGGAAATAGGATCTAGCCTCTTTTAACAATCAGTCCAAAACAAACCTAGTTAAACCTCACCAAACACTGGACAAGGCCCAAACACTCTCCAGTGTGGTCAAGGAGAAACTCTGCAGAGGACTGACTTGAGGGAAACAACAGCCAAAACACAACACCAGAATGCACATGGCATATACCAGAAACACTTCGTGAAGCATCAGGCTCTGGAATTCCTCTTAATATAGCCATTTCTCTCAGGAGCAGGAAACATAAATGGCTTTCAAACACACAGAAGACAGAAACCGAGGCAAAATGCCAAGATGGAGGAATTCATCTCCCCAAAAAACTTATTGATCAATACAGATAAGTAATATGCCTGAACCAGAATTTAAAACAACAATCATAAGGATACTAGCTGGGATAGAGAAAAGCATGAAAGACTCCAGGGAGTCTCTTACCACAGAGATAAAAGACCTAAAAACTAGTCAGGGCAAAATAAAAAAAAATGCTATGATCAGGATGCAAAACTGACTGTACATAATGACCACAGATATAGAGGAAGCAGAGAAATGAATAAGTGATACAGAAGACAAAGTTATAGAAAATAATGAAGTGATAAGAAGGAAAGAAAAATATTGGATCATGAAAGTAGATTTAGAAAACTCAGCAACTTCATAAAGCATAATAATATTTGTATCATAGGAGTTCCAGAAGAAGAAGAAAGGGGAAATGGGGCAAAATGTTTATTTGAGAAATTATATCTGTAAACTTCCCTAATCTGGGAATGAAAACAGACATCCAAATCCAGGAGGCACAGAAAGCTCCCATCAAAATCAACAAAAGCAGACCAATACCAAGACATATCGTATTAAAATTTGCAAAACACAGAGATAAGGAAAGAATCCTTAAAGCAGCAGGGAAAAGAAATCCCTAACTTACAAGGAAAGAAAAATCAGTTTAGCAGTGGATCTCTCCATAGAAACCTGACAGGCTAGAAGGGAGAGGCATGAAATAAATATTCAACATGCTGATGGTAAAAATATGCAGCCAAGAATACTTTATCCAGCGAGACTATCATGCAGAATAGAGAGATAAAGAGTTTCTCAGAGAAACAAAAACTAAAGGAGTTCGTGACTACTAAACCAGCCCTGCAAGAAATATTAAAGGGGACTCTGGGAAAGAAAGACCAAAGGCAACAAAGACTAGAAAGACAAAAAGAAAATCTCCAGAAACATGGACTATAGGTAATACAATGGCACTAAATTTTTATCAATAATGTAAATGGACTAAATGTTCCAATCAAAAGACATAGGGTATCAGAATGGATAAAAAGACAAGACCCACCTATGTGCTGCTGACAAGAGTCATTTTAGAATTAAAGACACCTGCAGATTGAAAGTGACGGGATAGGGACCCACAACTATATGGTCGACTGATCTTTAACAAAGCAGGAAAGACTATCCAATGGGAAAAAGACAGTCTCTTCAACAATTGGTGTTGGGAAACCTGGACAGCAACATGCAGAAGAATGAAACTGGACCACTTTCTTACACCATACACAAAATAAATTCAAAACGGACAAAAGACCTAAATGTGAGACAGGAAACCATCAAAATCCTAGAAGAGAACACAGGCAGCAACCTCTTTCAATCGTCCATAGCAACCTCTTACTAGACACATGTCTGGAGGCAAGGGAAACAAAAGCAAATATGAACTATCGGGGCTTCATCAAGGCAAAAGGCTTCTGCCCAGCGAAGGTAACAATCAACAAAAGTGAAAGGCAATCTTCAGAATGGGAGAAGATATTTTCAAATGACATATGTGATAAAGGGTTAAGTATCCAAAATGTATAAAGAATTTATCAAACTCAATGCCCAAAAAACAAATAATCCAGCTAAGAAATGGGCAGAGGACACGAAGAGCCATTTTTCCAAAGAAGACATGCAGGTGGCCAAAAGACACAGGAAAAGATGCTCCACTCATTCACCATCAGGGAAATACAAGCCCAAACTACTATGAGATACCACTGCACACCTGCCAGAGTGACTAAAATTCACAACACAGGAAACAACAGACGTTGGCGAGGATGCAGAGAAAGGGAAACCCTCTTACAGTGTTGGTGGGAATGCAAAGTGGTGTAGCCACTCTGGAAAACAGTACGGAGGTTCCTCACAAAGCTGAAAATGCAACTACCCTAAAAATAGAACAACCCAACAATTGCACTACTAGGTATTTACCTTTTTCAAAGGGGCACATGCACCCTGATGCTTTAGAAGCATTACTAACAATAGCCAAATTATGGAAAGAGTCTAAATGTCCAACTACTGATGAATGGATAAAGAGATGTGGTCTTTACACACACACACACACACACACACACACACACTGGAATATTAGCCATAAAAAAGAATGTAATTTTGCCATTTGCAATGACATGGATGGAGCTACAATGTATTATGCTAAGCAAAATAAGTCAGAGAAAAAGCAAATACCATATGATTTCACTCATGTGGAATTTAGAAACAAAATAAATGAACATAGAGGAAAAGGAAAAAAAGAGGGAGGCAAACCCAAAGAGACTTTTAATTAGAGAAAAAACTGAGGATTGCTGGAGAGCAGGTTAGCAGGTGGATGGGTTAAATGGGTGATGGATATGAAGGAAGGTACTTGTGATGAGTACTGACTGTTATATGTAAGTGATGAATCACTAAATTCTCCTAAACCAATATCACCCTATATACTAAATAACTAGAATTTCAATGAAAACTTGAAACAAAAAATAAATAAAATAAAAAATAAACTGAAAAAAATGAGCATTTTCCATTGAAACCAGCCATAGGAATAACTTGTCTGAGTATCTTTTGTCTCTGAATTTAGTCTTTATCATTTTGAGATAAAAACTTTTTCAATTACCTAGTTGTGGGAAAATCATAATGATATAGGAAATGACATTTAAAAATTAATAATGAAAATTTCAATATAACCCAGAATGTATGATGGAAAATTTATAGAGTAAATAGGTAGAATATGTAGACTCAAATCTCTCCAAAAATTTAATTCTAGACTAGAAGTGGAATGGAGAAAACTTGTTACTTTCTTAAAATATAAAACCAGATAATTCCAGATGATTATTCTCATTCACATAGGCTAGTTTTGATCACATTTTAAAATTAACTTAAAAAAAAGAGCTAGAGAAAGCTTTGCTTTAAACGCAATTATGTATAAATATGGATGTAGCCTTAGCCTTATAGATATATAGTATAGATATAATTTTCAGAATCTCCAAATCTCTAAAACAAGGAACTTTATTGTATCACATAACTTTCTCTAAATTCATGACTGTATTTATGGAAAAAATATTTTTAATTCCAGTATAGTTAACAAGAAAATTTTAAGACATAAACTTTCTTACATATCTTGAGAAATCCTCAAAGCCTTTGCTTTATTCCCTTGTTTTCTATACACATTTTATTGTATTTAGTACTCTCCTTCCTCTAACCATCTCTAATTTTTCAGCTGAGAATCTATGATCACTTGATGTGTCCTAAAGCTTGCTGTGTGCCTTTTCCCCAGAGCTCTCACTTATGATAGTATACAGAATAAAATATCATACTCCTTTTGCTGAACGCAGAAAACAAAAATTACTGCTAAAATTTTTGAATCAAACTTATTATTGCTACTGTGTCACAGTTTGCCCTTATATTAGATTTCAACCAAATTCAATTACACAGTGTGCTCCTTGCTGCCATGGAATGAATGGCAGGACAAAGATGAATGAACACAACTGATGCAATTGATTGATCCCAACATGCCTGCCAGTTGATTAATGTGTCTAGGAGCAAAATGAAAAATAGTATTCATCTGTAACTACTGGTCAATTTTTAAATTAACTGAAAATTTCATGAAATATCATGCACTGAATACAATTTTTTAAAATATTTGAGAATGCTAAACAAATGTATAGAACTATTTTTATTTAAATGGATACTTTAAAGCAAGAAAATTTGTCCTAGAATTTCTAATATTTATAACATATGTTATAAAATAATAAAGTGTATGTAATGATAATGAGGATATAAACATAATTCAAAGGAGGAAATGGCATTGTATATGAATTTGAAATGTTTTTATGTATACAAGTTGCTATTTTAATGGGTACTGCTGGTACTTAAAATGGCAAGCAGTGTTATGTTACATATGTGTATGTATATTTAATTATAAAGTCTTTATTAACATCATTATTATTTTATATAATTTGGACTTAAGTATAGCATGATTACAATAAATCTAATTATTTGATATTTGAGGTACTTTAATATACATGATTATGGAATTCAGAATTTCTATGGTTTATGAGATCTATTACATGATAGACTAATAAGTGAATCTGTAAATTATATGTTAGAAATCTAATCCACTAAGGATAATTAAAAGCAGATATTGGGGGGGGGGTGCCCTGTGTGGCTTAGTTGGTTAAGTGTCCGATTTCAGCTCACATCATGATCTCATGTTTTGTGAATTTGAACCCTGTGCCTGGCTCTGTGCTGCCAGCTGCCAGCCTGGAGTCTACTTTGGATTTTGTGTCTCCCTCTCTCTGTCTCTCCCCACTCTCAAAAATAAATAAACATTAAAAAAATTTAAGAAACAGATGATGGGTTTATTTATAATAAGTGAAAAGATGGTAAAGGCTAAGAGTTTAAACCTGGTATTCCAAGTCAACGTTGTTGTCAAAGAACTAGGTCCTTCAGTCATTAGCATACAACTTTATTCTCATGTTATTGGAGTCTCCTTTATCCCTTAGGCCTTACATTCACATTTCTGGCCAGAATAGATCAGAAAGACACAAACTGTCTTTATTGGGTGTTTTTCCTCTTTATTCTTTGGGAAGCTAAACCCTCCCCAGGTTCCTAGCTCAGCCCCTAAAGACTTCCACTTCTGGGGTAAAACAGTAACAATGTATTTGGGCGTTTGTGATTAGTTATGATTATGTTGCATGGGCAGTCTTGTCTGTGAGAGGGTTGGGGATCTTTTAACGTTGACAATTAATTAACAAATGTATTTGATTGCTAATTTTACATGAGTTTAATCACACAGTGTAATAACCTTGATATACTAAAAAAATTGTTGTGAAATCTCATTTCTATTCTAGTGCTTCTGTTACAAAAGAGACTACTGTATAAGTTATGTGTTCTGCAGCAAGCAAGCTTATAATTTATCCATATCTCTATTAGTGGAAGCAGGGCCCCCAAAGGCCTCTGCTTAAAGCTATTCTGCATTGTAATCAGATGGAACTTTGATAAAATTGACATTCTAGCTTCTTATTCAGAATTTATGTGACACATGACCATATCCAATTTGTAGATAAGATATTATAATAGAAAAAAGGAACTTCACGTGCAACAATTCAGCCTTTGGCTTCACATAGATGCATAGTATGCATTGGAATTCTAATATCTTTGAGAAATATTTTCTACACATGAATCTGATTCCTTTTTTTTTTTTCTTTTGGTCTTAATAAAGTTAGCTTCATCATCATTTAAAGCAAGTGTTAGGATCATTATGTCTTAGTTCTTCATAATGTCTTAGTTCTTAAGAATACCTCTACGGAAGAGAAAATAGTAACAATAAGCTCCTTATTAACCCACTAATAAATGAAAACTGATTCTAGAAAAATGCTCTGTTCTTCAGTAAACTATGTCTTACTGTAAAGGAATTGACAAATACAGGCCTTGACCAGTTAATTTCAAGATAGTAAAGTTGCAATTCCTGTAAATAGTTAAGAAAATACTAATATATTTTTTCCATTCAGCACTTGATTTTTGCTTTTGCTTTTGTCTCCCTCCCTTCCTCCTCTTTCTATCTTTTCTTTCTTCTTTTCCTTTTTTTTTTTTATTTTGGTAGTCTAAAGTTGAAAGAAAATTGTTTTCTGAAGTAAGTTTTATTTTTTTCTTGGCCATTTTTAGATTACACGTTCTGTGTGATTTAATTTGAATACACTGAATTGTGGTCTGATTAAAATATGTGTAACTTGGTATCATTTTTAAGTCACCATTTTATTCATATTCGATGTGAATCTTCAAATTTTTATGATTACTGGGTTGAACTAGGATGTATTTATGTTTTTATCAAATGAATAACGAATAAACATTTTAACATTACAGGTAAATATTTCTATTTTTATGTAGGTTTTTGGATTTGCATGGTTACGATCCAATTGGAAAACAATAGTTTTAAGAAAATATTCATTATTATTTTATTATTAATTTTTTTTCAGTTCCCAGTTTAATTGGATAAAATTTCTTATTTAGTGTTAGTGCAGTTAAATACCTTCTTAAATTAAGGCCATAAGATCTGAGGAATGTTTAACCAACATTTTTGTATTTTTTTATTGGGTGGGAGAGAAGGTGGAGAGGGAGAGAGACAGAACTGCCCAGTATGTGACTTCCACTTTTCTTTTTCATTTTTGAAAATAGAATAGTTTAAGAGATAAGAGCTTTCACTATTGGGTTAATCTGTCTTGGAAATTAGGCAAGCCAAAAAATAAATAAATTAACACATGGAATTTTCTGGGACTTTCTCTGCTTAAAGTTGTCATTTTGAATGTGTAATCATATCATCCATGAGAAAGTGAATACCATGGCCTAAATTTTGTTTTCAAAGCACCAAATAAGTAGTGGAATGCTAAAGTTAATTTTTATTTTTTTTAAATAAGCAAGCTATACTAAAACAGAATTTATATCCTGCGAAAAATAATTTAATTTTTAATATAAATGAAAACAAATTGTTGTCTAACACCGATAAAGCATTTTTGATATTCTTTCTTCAAAAAACATGTTTTCCAGGGGTACTTACACATCTTTGTCATGAACTCTTTTTTCTTGGGAAGTCTATGGACCATCTTCTCAGAATAATATTTTTAAATATCTAAAATAGATGTAATTACAAACATTGTATTGAAATAGTCATCTATCTCTCTGTCTACTGACCTATTGATCATTTGGTCTGTGTGTCTATCATTCTCCATTAAAATAGTAAATAAAATGATCTCGTGACTTATTAATAATTACCATCATTGCAAAGCAGGGACATTAAATCGTATTTCAAAATTTCTTGAAATAAATCCCATAATTTGCTATGAAACTATCTTGGGTGTTTAGTGGTAACAAAATCACAGATACTGCTAATACTAATATCATTTCTTACCTATATGTATAGCTAAATAAAATACTACATTTCACTTAGACATTAGTGAAAATAAAGTGTAATTTTTTGTTTGTTTTTCATCCAAGATCATGGGCTCACTCTCTATGGAATTTTTTTTTCCCCATTCAAGATAAATTTTTTTTTAATTTTTTTTTAACGTTTATTTATTTTTGAGACAGAGACAGAGCACGAATGGGGGAGGGTCAGAGAGAGAGGGAGACACAGAATCTGAAACAGGCTCCAGGCTCTGAGCGGTCAGCACAGAGCCCAACGCGGGGCTCGAACTCACGGACCGTGCGATCATGACCTGAGCTGAAGTTGGCTGCTCAACCAACTGAGCCACCCAGGCGCCTCAAGATAAATGTTTTTATTGAAGATACTTTTTTTTTTTTTGCAACAAGCATTCTTTCTTTCTGTTATATTGTTTTCAATTTCTAGCATTTCTTTTGGATTCTTTTATTAGAATTTTCGTCTCTCTCCATACATAAGTATCTGTTTTTCCAAATTGTGTACTTTTTACATTAGAGTTCTTAGCATATTAATCATTGTTGTTTTAAATTCCTGGTCTGATATTTTACTTATGAGCTTTTTTTTTTTTTTTTTTTTTTTTTTTTTTTTTTTTTTTTTTTTTTTTTACTGGTGGCTTGTGGATCCTGTTTTAAGAATCAGTAATTATACTGAGTGCCTGATTTTTCACTGTGATAGATGTCTCTGCTATTCTGATGGATAATTCCTATTCTAGAGGAATTCATCATCTAGCGGGAAAACAAAACAAAACAAACAAAAAACAAAAGGATGGCAATGAAAAAATTCTGATCAGTGGGATAAATGCATTAGTGGATGCATGTGTTAACAAGTACTTTGTAAAACAGTATGGTGGTTCCTCAGAAAGTTAAAAAACAGAATTATCCTATGACCAAACAATTGCATTACTAGATATTTACCCAAAGGACACAGAAATGGTGGTTTGAAGGGATGCATGTATGCCAATGTTTATAGCATCACTATCAACAATAGCCATATTATTGGTAGAGCCCAAATTTCCATCGACCAATGAATGGATAAAGAAGATGAGGTGTGTGTGTGTGATGGAATATTACTCCGTCATCAAAAGAATGAAATCTTGCCATTTGCAAGTGGATGTAGCTAGAGTGTATTATGCTAAGTGAAATAAGTCATAGAAAGACAAATGCCCTATGATTTCACTCATATGTGGTATCTAAGAAACAAAACAAATGAAGATAGAGGAAGGGGAAAAAAAGAAAAAGAGATAGGGAGGCAAGCCATAAGAGACTCTTAACCATAGAAAACAAACTAAGGGTTGTTGGAGGGGAAGTGGGCAAGGATGGGCTAAATGGGTGATGGGCATTAAGGAAGGCACTTGTTGGGATGTAAATAATGAATCAATAAATTCTGTACCTGAAACAAATATTACCCTATATGTTAACTAGAATTTAAATAAACACTTGAAATGTCAACAACAAGAAAACAAATAAGTACTTTGGGAACATACATAAAAGAGTTAACTTTCTAAAAGGTGATACTATAGGAAACACAAAACATGATGATATTTATAGATGATAATCTCAGAAATATGCAGCCAATGATACCAAGTGTTGAAAGGGACACACATCCAGATCTAGGCAATAATGAAGTTTAAAGATCCAGAGGCATGACAATACTATGTTGCATGTTTTATTGTTATTGTTAGTGTGTTGTGTTTTTCCTACATCATACATATGAATCTACTGTTAGACCTTTTTTTTTGATCTGCAAGTAAGAAAATGGATTAGCTTGTGATATTTAATATGTTATATTTAAATATTAAGCTCTGCTATATTCAGACAATTTCAGAAAGAGTATTTTTTTTTCTTTTATCATTATAAAGAATTCCACTTTCAGCTATGGTAGACTAGATTGTATGAAACAAATGTTCTTCAAGGTTACCAAAGCCTTGGACTATTGATCAAGATCCCAGAGAGTTAGAAACTCAGAGAGATTAAACACATTTTTGGCATTAATTTTCCTCTTGAGTAAATGGCAAACCCAAAAAACTACAGCTGAATTGTAGGAGTTTGAGAAGAAAGACGTTAATGGGAACCTTGTAAGTTAAGTTGAACTATCCTGAGTTATGTAGGGCAGCAGTGAAATTGGAGTTTAGAACTGTCAATTAAGAGGGGCCTGGTTAAACATACCATGTCTCTTCTTTGGGGCCCTTCTAAAACTTACATAGCAGTAAGCATGAATGAGAAATAGACATGACCTTATCTACAACAAAACTAAGCCCTAATGAGAGCTGGTTTAAGATGGTTTAAACTAACTAGTTTAAGATGATCAACCATAATTAAACTTGCTTCCAAAGGCAATATTAACTTCTTTCTGGAAGATAACCTCAGTAGAACCATAAATTGTTCCTGAGTTTTTTCTTTGGAAACAAAAATAACCCAGCATTCAATAAGAAATAATGAGATTTTCAGAAAGATAAAACAGTAGCAATTCAAATAAGACAGTAGAATGAAATACAGAAGTGATTGATGAATAAGATTTATGCTTTAAAATAAATGATTATAAGAATTTAAATAGCAATAGAAGGGTTCATAAGGAGTCTGCAAAGGATACAGGATAATAGATACAAAAAATATTTAAAGGAATAATTGTGAAAACTTTCCAAAATTTGAAAAATTGAAAAAAATTGAAAAATTGAAAAATTTCCAAAATTGAAAAAAGGCTTTATATTCAGCTTTTGGAAGGTTTACAAAGTGCCGCAAATTTAAAAAGAAATACATCTGGCGTATTATATGAAAACTGATGATATAAAATAAACAACATTTTAAAAGTAGCTAGAAAGCAAAGAACAATGTAAGAATGGTAGTTGACTTACCAGTAAAAATAAAATAAGGCATAAAAAATAGAAAGCTATCAAATTATGTCATCAACATGCTGAAAAAAAGAATAATGCCAACATGGGACTCTAAACCCAGCAAAATTTTTCTTTAAATAAGAGAGAAAATAAATACAATTTTAGAAAAACCAACTAAGGACATGTGTCACTAGTGTAACATTACAATGGAAAACATAAAAAACAATTTTTTAGGTAAAAGGAAAATTATTCCATATTGATGCAAGAAGAAATGAATAGAAATACAAAGGTTAAATATATGTATTAAATTAATATAGAGAGTCTACACTGATAGCCATACTATCTTAAGAAATTTAAATATACATAGAAATAAGACAAAGCACCATTATCAGAAAAGAGAGAGAAATAAATAAGAGGTAACCTTTCAATTTCTCACATTGACCAGTAGGTGGTAAAATAATAATTTTAGTTACAATATGATAAGGATGTATATAGAAATCTCTAGGGTAATCATTAAAATAATAATAAAATAGTATAGGATTAGCTAGTTAATGATATATATATATATATATATATATATATATATATATATATATATAAAATATTACAAACATTAATTTAATAGCTGACCAAAAAGGAGAGGCAAATGAATAAATAAAACAACTAGAACATAGATGGCAAAATTTCTTATAAATCCAAATGCATCAACAATTACATTGTATTGTAAGAAACAAAAACAAAAACAAATATTTCCATTAAGAAATCAATGGTTGAGACTGACAAGAGTCAGTAAAAAAAAAAAATGCATATTACCTTAAAAGAAGGTACAAATTAAAAATAATGACACAAAGTATCATTACAAAGTAAGTAAAAGGACAAAGTATATAGCATATATACACTAGCTAAAGAGATCTGCTATAACTTTTTTCCCACAAGGGAACAGTAGATTTTAAAGCAAGAAACATTATGACAGATAAAAAGGGATGTTTCATAATGATAAAAGAATCACTCTATGTAGAAGACTTAACAATTCTAAGTTTATTTTTAGCTAATAACAGTCTAATATGTATATGCATATATACATATATGTATATATGATTTTTATTTTTTTTTATTTTTATTTTTTATTTGAGAGAGAGAGAGTGAATGCAAGCAGCAGAGAGGGGCAGAGGGAGAGAGAGAATCTTAAGCAGGCTCTACACACTGTGGAGCCCGACGTGGGACTGGGTCCCACTACCCTGGGATCATGACCTGAACGGAAATGAGAAGTTGGACCCTAAACTGTCTGAGCCACCCATGCGCCCCTCCAGCATATATAATTTCAGTATTTTCCACTGAAATGGGAAATAAGAAAAGCATTTCCATTATCACTGCATCAGTATAACACTGGGTTGAAGTACATTGACAATAAAATAAGATAAAAGGAAATTAAAAGTTTAATAGAAATAAACTATTTTTGTTTATAAATGGTGTAATTTTCTATCTAGATAATCCAATAGTGTAACATTGTACATTTAGTACATTAGTGTACATTTATAATGCACAGGTTCAATATGAAAATAAATTTACTGATACCCAATAACTATAAGCGATTACAACATAGTTTTAGGAAAAGTGTCACTTACAATAGCTTTGAAAACAAAAATGTATATAAGTAACATAATATATGCAAGATTTCGAGACAGAAAATTATAGACTTATTAGTCAAATTGAAGAAAATTTAAAGGAAGGCATCAAGTGCATTGCTTAGAAGACTAATTATTATACATTTTTAAATGTTGATTCTGTGCCATATTGTAAAATATGTCAATTCTGCCTAAATATCATTCCTTGATTCAATTAGTACTGTTATAAATTGATGGTTTTGTGTAAACTGAAAAGTTGATTTTAAATTCATATGGAATTGAAAATATCCAAGTTTATCCAAGGTAATTTTTCATTCTTTAAAGTTAACTTAAAAATTGTGTTATAACTTATAGGCAACATGTATCCAAATTTTAGATGTACAGCTTGTTGAAGTTTTACATATGTATAACCTAAGGTAAATAACTTTTCAGCATCACAGATTTCCTCAAGCCTCCTCTCAGCAGTTACTTCCACTGTAATCTGTATTTTGCCCCAAATCACCATAGATTAATTTTGCATTCCACTTGAACTTCATATAAACAGAAATAGTAGGTGTCCTTTTGCATCCGACTTCTTTCACTCATCATTATGCCTTAGATTCATCCATGTTTCTTCATCATAAGGCCGTTTATTTTTTCTGTCATTGTGAATGGTTGGTAATACTTCAAAGGCCAATTTTGACATAAAAATATAGTTTCCAATTATTTATGTTGTCCTAACTTGTGGAAAATGAATTTTAATATTGTATTATTGAATGTTTCATTAACACGTCTTTACAATTTTTTTTTACTTTAGAATTTCTCTTTGTCAGGCAATCTATTAGTGTTGGTAATTGAATGGGTTTGGAGCAAAAGCCTCAGTTTCTTCTTTCCTGCAGCTTAGAATTGCACTGATTAAAAAAAAAACACACTATGTGCGTAGGGGCACCTTGGTGGCTCAAGACTTCGTTAAGCGTCAGACTCTTGGCTTCAGCTCAGGTCATGATCTCGTGGTTCGTGGCAGCTCTGCCAGCACACAGCCTACTTGGGATTTTTCTCTCCCACTCTCTTTGCCCTTCCCTGGCTTGCCCTCCCCCTCGAAAAATAAATAACTAAACATAAAAATAAAACACTATTGTACATGTAAATGCCAGTGGGGACATCTATTCAATCAAATGTTTATGATGTACAAAAGGGAGAAAATGATACCCAAACTAAGTTCTAAGTGCGTATGTATGCAGGATGAGGGTGGCGGTTGCCTAGGAAATCTTCCCTTAGTAAATGATGTTTGTCTGTCAAGTGGAAAGAGACAAGGTCATAGAATCTCAGAGAGAAGCAATAGCATGCACAAAGGCCCAGTTGCAAATAATTGTCTTACATTCTGCTTTTATTTTTACTGTTCTTTTTATTTCGTTTTTTAATTTTTTTTTTTTTTGAGAGAGTGTGTGTGTACAAGCGGGGGAGGGGCAGGCAGAGACTCTTAAGCAGGCTACACACTCAGTTCAGAGGCAAAGCTGGATGTGGGGCTCGATCTCATGACTGAGATCATGTCCTGAGCCAAAATCAAGAGTCGGATGCTTAACTGACTGATCCATCCAGGTGCCCATTACTGTTCTTTTTAAATTTTACTTTTATAACGTGAAAGAAGACGATAGTTCCATACTTATATTCTCATCTGGAGGAACATCTACTAGATTTACCCCACTGACCTCATGTCTTACCCTCTCACACCTTTCTCCCTAGTGGCACAGGAATGAATTATACGAGTGGATTTGGGGTAAGGAATTAGGTAGCTATATCACAATACCTCTTCAGTCTTCTTTTAGGTTGTTTGCCTTTGGTGGGTTTGTGGCCATATTTGAAGGGGCTTGCTTGCTCCTGTAGAATCGATCAGCAGTGTTGTAGTTTTGTATGTTTCAGAGTGGGTAAATCTATGTCTGCTTTAAAAATAAGGTAACTAAATATATGAAAGGATGAAGACAATTTTTGTAATCAGGTTTATCAGAAAATAAAGTCCACATTTTGACCTGCCTCTTACTGATTTTTGTCTATATCCAAATTAGTTCTAAAATTATTTTTCAAGGTTAGATCTTTTTATTTGCCCAAACCTCAACATATAAGCTAACTAAGCTATTAAGTAGATGGCTGTTATATTTGCATATATTTATGCTAATCTAAACATATTTTCAATGTAAAGTATAGATAACATTATTTGACAACATACATATCATTCATTTTTTCAGGTCTGAATAAAGAATTTCATATCTCTTTGTTTCATTATCATTAAAAGAAGACATAAGTGAAAGGTAATTATTTTTAGAACTAATTCTCTTACCTTAAAACTCCCTTTACTCAATGACACCGAATTTCTCTGAATCTCAAAGTAGTACAGTTAACTTTGAGGACATCCTGTAATCTTCTTTCTATTTTCAGTCACTGACCAATGCTGTGAATGTATTCTTGTCAATATCCCTTGTGTGGTAATATATGCTTTCAAGACTGATCATGGGGGAGCACATCTCTGAGACCTTTATTGATTCAGAGTTGATATACTGTTCCCTTGTGTTCCCACTCTAACACAAAAATGCTTCTAATTTATTGAGTCACAATATTTGTATACTTACAGTATCTATCAAAATGACAGCTCGTAAATATCAAATTAATGAATAAATTAATGTATAGTTGTGTTTTATTATCTTTTACAGCATATTATATTGAACAGGATACTTTAGGAAAAGGAATGCAGTGCTGCCATAGCTGAATTTTGTGACACTGTAGGATCAAATATATATATTTATATTTGATGTATGTGATGTCTAGATGTATGTGAAGATGTATGTGAAGTCTAGAAAATGATTAACATTTCCTAGACTACATTTCCTGGGGCTTCACAAAGGAAAGCCATAAACTGAATATCCGGTTCCATTACACACTGCTTCTTTAAACACGAAGCAGTTGATTTATTTAACAACTTGGACTAAAATGTGAACTTTTGTACCTTTGAGCTTTTTCCTCAGTATTTCTCACATATCTAAACACTTCTTCCAACTCACAAAGCATTTCCTGTTTTAAGAGCTTGCAAACAAATCCCACTTGTTCTGTTAAACCTTCCCAATACATCTCCACCAGTGTTTATATCTCATGTCATTTAAAGGTTACATAAAAAAATATCATTATAAATTATTAATGATAAACTCTATCCATATTGTCCTGTGATATTTCTTCCACCTTTTCCTAGAATCCTATATTTCTTAAAGATAACATTGGTGTATATCTTGACTACATAATTAGAGAGAAATGTCTTTGAGGGCATGCCTGTTTTATATCCATTGATTTCTCTATCTCAGAAAATATTCCATATATATTTGTTCCTTATTTTTTATTAAAGGCTTACAGAAAAAAAATTATACTTGTAAGTATTAAGCATATGACTAGTATGGCAATTTCCTCTCATGTCAATATAGATTATTTTAATTACTATAAAATGTGACTTGCAACTTCATTTTTGGTGATTCTTCATGAATTATTGCCTATCAATTTGAGTAAAGGGGCATATCATTTTCCTGATTATCAGTATTCTATTCATTAAGACACCATAATGTGAACACAGTATAATACTTTGAAATGCCACTAAAATAAGCCAATTATTTTATATTATTGTAAGTAGGAGTGGCATAACTTGGTAGCTCAATTGCTTTATAAACCATCACAATATCTACAGTGCAGTATCTACATAGAAAACTGCACACATCACATACTGCTTACCGAGCTTTGCTGATATATGACTTAACAAATATACATATGCTGCCTGTGGTAAACTGTTGCCCTCAAGTTAGTGAGCAGCAAGAGCTTTTTATTTTAGTTTTAACATGATCTGTGTGTCTGTTTTTGTCGTCTATGGGCAATGATTAGTTATTGTATTTTATATTTCATAGTTCTTTTCTTACTCTTATATTTCTTGAGTTTTATTAAAGTCAAGTTACCTGATATGACAAAGGTTTCCCCACATAGCTGTGACATTCGGTGTTTTCTATATATGGAAATATGACACAATTAAAGGTATATTTGGAGGAGTTATAAATGCTCTATAGTAATAAAATATACGATTAAATTGTGACAATTAATTTAATGAAATGAACAATATTTACTTCTGAAGCTTTCCTTTTGAACATTTTAGAGAACATTGCTTCACTACACACTCATTTTTATAATTTAAAATGCCAAGATTTTAAGTGATTTTTTTAAGCTCATGCTTTTTTTTTTTTTTTGTCTCTGTAAGGAAAACTCGCCAACTAACGAAACTCCACTCCCTAAATAACAGCAAAAAAAAAAAAGCAAACCTATGAAAACAAAACAAAACAAGATACCAAACAACCAGACCATTGAGATTTTAAAATAAAGGTTAGTTTAATCAACAATTTTTTTCAAGAAATTAATATTGCGCAATCTTTTATCACCATGATAAAAGACAGGCTTTTGAATATTATGCTCTTCAGTAGTCATGTTCATAATCAGAGAGTTAACTGCTGCAGAAGAGTAGCTAAGTGTTAACAGTGGATGTGGAGGATTCCACAGGTGGAATTAACAGAATCCCAGTTTTAAACTTAAAACAGCTGGTCAAGTGAATACATTTGAATGGACATTTAAAATGATATGAAGAGTTAAACATGGAGTTGCAAATGACAGGAGAAATGTGTGTTGTGCTCTTAATCTCTTCCTTCCAAAGACTATCTACCTTGCATTCTTCATTATTACCCTTCGCTTTAGCTAGACACCTCCACTGGCAATCCCCAGCTAGCTCACATTGGACATTAAATATTTATTAACAGGTGGCATATACAATATATACATCAGTGTGTCTCATTTCTAAGTAACTGAATATAAAACTTTTTGCATATTTCAACTGTGATCATTTGTTATTTTTCTTAGATTTACATGTTTTCTTTCTCTTTCTCCTTCCCTTATTTTCTTAATTTATCTTTCCTTTTTTACTTCCTGTCTACCCATGAAAATCTGTATTAGGCAATAATTTTCAGAGACTATCATTCTCAATAATCTCTTTTATTTTCCCAAATCATCAAAATGCTTCCAAATATTTCAGTATGAATATTCTTGAATAATTTCTCTTGCAGATTATATACCATTTTAAAGAAATAGGAAATGTAAAAAAGTAAGAAAACTGTATATTTTTCAGAGATGTAGCTCCAGAACGTGCTACAGTCCTTAACACATTTTATGATTTTAGATGACTGCAAAATATCACTTCTATTACTTTACTATAACACTTTGATTAGTTTTCTAACTACATTCATTCAGTGTTTTAATCCTTATTATTCCTGTATTTTCTCAGTACGGGGTTATACCATCACAGTTGCACTTGAATTCAGGACTTCACTTTTAACTACTTAACATGTTAAACCTTCAATATATAAGAATTTCTGATCTTGAATATTTGTATATTTCCTCAAAATACGTTATTCATCTCTCAATCCTTCCTCTTTTTCTTTCTTCTCTCTTTTTATTTCTTTTTTTTTCCCTCTCTTTTTCTTGTTCTCTTAGGCTTTCAGTGGGAGTGGTATAATGAAGACAGAGAAATGTGACAGAGGTGAATAAAAGAGCACCCTGGAGAAAAAGAAGAATCTAAGCTGTCAAGGAGGAGGGGAAGCCATGGCCTACACACACAACAAATTGATGATTCCGCCACTTTCATTACCTTTTATTGCACTCACCTTCCATTATCCTCTTTCTTCTTACTATTATAGACTTATTTTCTCCACCATAAGACACTTCAGCTTTGGATCAAGTAAAATATGGCCTTCAGTTCTTATAAACACTATCCTTAGTATAACTACAAATAAGCATAAATCAGTAGTAAGTAAATGTATAACTAAATAAATTCACAAATAGACAACCAAATGGAAAATGTATATGTATAAAGATATAGATGATATACATATATAGATGTGACATTATGAATTGATATATTCTTACTTCTTTTGAGTGCTCCTCAGTAGTCAGTGATGACCTTGCCTCCCTTTAACTTCTTCTAAAGATCCTCATCTGCTAATCCAATTTTTTAAATTAATTTTACAATCCTAACATCATGAGCATATTCTAAGCTTGTTCTGTTTTAATTTTCAGTAGGGAAATTTGATAATTTACAGAAGATCAATAACGATAAGCAAAACTCGCATCAGTTCCTTTTCTTGACATACAGTTCCATTTTAATTTTCAACTACCCAATTCCACCATCATATAATTTTTGTTTGTTTTGTTTTTGTTTTGTTTTGTTTTTGTTTTTGTATTCACACATATGTACCTTAATTGTGTCTAGCTTGTGATTTCTCTTCTTTCCTCTTTCAGAATCACTCTTCTTCATTAACTTCAGACTCATCTTTATATTTCTTTGATTTAATATAAAAATAGAACATCTCAAATAACAATGGTAAAATTTTCCTCTTCATTCATCTCTTATATGGTCTTTCTTCACTGATAATATTCTTAAATAGGAGTCTATATTTCCCTTATAATTTCCTACTTAGTAATCAAACTCATACAGTGTTATTTGTGAAATAGCATTGCACGATGCTGTGATTAAGATGGACAATTATTTTTAAAAAAGATAGCCAATTATTTTTGCATTGTTAATTCCACTGAAAATGTTCTGCATGTCTATTGATTTCTCAGGATCACTGGATATTGTACTCACTGATTCTTTAATATCTTCTACTTTATTGATGTAACCACTCCATCTTTTTACATTTTTTTTTCTCTATCATGGCTTATCAAATATCCTTTGTGGACCCATCTTCTTCCAATAGTTTATTGACTGTCAGTATACTCTTTGCTTTCTGCTCTGTGGTGATACATTCAACCCCTGTCTTCTCTCTCACTTATAACTTGATGAATCTCAATCAAGACCTCTTAATTGATCTAAAAATACATAATCAGGATCCAATAAACCTCATAAACCTTTTAAATACTAGGACGTAAAGACCCAAAGATGGGAAAAACAGATGTCCATGAAATACACAGAAAAATATGAAAATAATCAGCCATGTACAGATTGTGACTGGTGTTACAAGAACAAAGATATGTGGTAACAGGAAATTTTACAGTTGGAGAATTTGATCTAGTCAAGTATGTATGGAAAGTCTTTTCTAATGAAGTGAAATAACTTAAATCTTATGTATTAGTAGCCTCAAATTTGGCAAAAGAAGAGATTTCCACACAGAACAGAACAACATGTGCAAGGACTCTATGATAGGAAAGAACATGGTGCCCTATAGGAATTATATGGGTAATATAGTTGCGATGATGAGACCAAAGATGTGTGTTTCTTGCAAGGTACAGACAGGCAGAGATAGGTACCAAAATATAAAGGCATATTAAGTTTTTTAAAAATTATTCTTTGTTAACAGGGCAGTAGAAAATAGTTTAAAATATTAGTTATAGTAGTTATTTGGATATTTAAATTAATGAATTTGCCTCTAATTGATGGGACAGAATGACAATAAATCATATATAGAGGCTATCACTGTAAATTGGTATGAAGAATATAGATTTATATTGGGATAAGAAAATATTCAGGGATCCAGAGAAACCCGAATTGTTTTAGATATAATCAGAAGTTTCTATTGAGAGCATCTGGTGACCAGTTAGGTATGGAGAGTGAGGGTAAGTTAAAGATGTCATCAAATTGTTACCATCACATAACTGGATTGTTGATTATGTTGTTGCGAAGATACTGGAAAGAAAATTTAAGTCTATTTTTGTGGGAAGAGTACACTTGATGTTTGATATGTTTTTGAGATTTCAAAGGAGAGAAGCCAGGTAGGCATTTGGATATATATGTCTGATATAGAAGTAATATAACTGGGAAATATTTATAAATTAGTGAAATGCTTGTGTATACCCAGCAATTAAACATGTGGGCATAAATATGATTGCTTAGGCAAATATATTTCTCACCATATATTGAGAAGAAAGACGAAGACAGAATCCTTAGGAATCCAATCAGTGTTGGGGAAGAAGACATTAATTCTGTAAAAGAAACATGGAAGTAACAATCTAAGAGGAAGAGAAAATGGGCCAGAAAAGCTTAAAAATGTGTATCCAAAGTGATGCTGCAACCATAGTGTAAAATGCTGATCAAAAGATAAAAACTGGTAAATAGATATCTTGTTTAGTATTGTCCTTAGAAGGAACTGTTTCATTGGTGGTGATAAAAATAACACGAGTATAATACCTAATATGTGCAGGTGTTGTTCTAAGCACATTAAATATATTAACTTATTTATTGGAATGAGAAATAAGGTACATACTTTTTTTTCAATACTCACTACATAGATGAGACACTTATGGCATAGAAACTCTAAGTATGAGATGGCTAAAAACTCGGGTGGCTAGTAAATAGTTGTAATTTGCATATGAGAGGTCTATTTAATGAGTCCTTGATCATTTTTTTTGATAATAAGGGTAAGATAGTTTGGAGTAAAGTGTGATGGTATAGGAGGAAAGTAAATAGAAAGCAGATACAGATAATTCTTCAGGAGCAAAGTGAGCTACATATTTGAGTAAATGTAGATGAATATTGACTATATTGGGGTAACAATGTCTGGTGAATTTAACATACAGAAATAATTAAAATATACATAATAAACATAAATCTTTTTAATGTTATTATTTTTAATTTTTTAAATATTTGTTTATTTTTGAGAGACAGAGAGACAGAGTCTGAGCGGGAGAGGAGCAGACAGAAAGGGAGACAGAATCAAGCAGGCTCCAGGTTCTGGGCTGTCAGCACAGAGCCTGATGCAGGGCTTGAACTCATGAACCATGAGATCATGACCTGAGCCAAAGTCGGATGCTTAACTGACTGAGCCACCCAGATGCCCCTAATGTTTATTTGTTTTTGAGAGAGAGAGAGAAAGAGAGAGGGAGAGAGGGAGAGGGAGAGAGAGAGAGAGATAGAGAGAGAGCGTGAGCATGAGCAGAGGAGGGGCAGAGAGAGAGGGAGACACAGAATCTGAAGCAGGCTCCAGGCTCTGAGCTGAAAGTACAGGGCCTGATGTGGGGCTAGAACCCAGGAACTGCAAGATCATGACATAAACCAAAGTCAGATGCTTAATGAACTGAACCACAGAGGCGCCCCAATATACATAATAAACATATAATTCAAAAGGGAACTATATGCAGTTGAATTTTTCCAAGGTCTTTGCGTTTCCTAGGAAATGTAAATTTGCCTTTCATCAAAATGCAACTAGTGATTTTTAGATTAAGCACTGAAATAATTGTAAAATAAAACATAAATACCAAGGAAATGATGAGACTGGATAAAATTCAACAAAAGTGCACAGTAAAGATAAATAAATAACAAAGAGGTCAAATGAGATTAACTCAAATGTACATTAAATGTATTTAGATTTATCTCTGGAAAGGATACAGTAGGCAGAAACAAGGCAGGTGTCCTGTTGTTACACAGAAATAGTAGATAAATTACCCCCAAATATCACAATTTTAATTACATTTGAGAAGAAGTCTTTCCTAAGTGTGATGATACTATTGATTAATTTCTCCCAAGAATACTTGTTGGTCTGATGTTAGGGGTTTTGAGGGTAGGTGAATCTACCAAAGGAAGTGTGGCAAACAGACTAATCTCTTACAAAATCAGTAGAAAATACAGAATTACTCTCCCTTTATTAACAGTAAAATCATCTCTTGCACCTATAGTAAATATTATCATGGATTGGGATACAAATCAAGTATCAAGTCTCCGTTAATTCTGTATTCCAAGTTTCTTTTTAACATAGCTATCTAAGGCTTTTTACTGCTTTTACCTAAGTGTCCTATTTGAACAAGCATAGAAAAACATAAATAGGAAAATACTAAGTGAATTAAATTAAAGTAATGTAGCTAATTATGGATGATGTGCTTTCAACAGACCATTTCATTAGTTTAATCAATATCTCATAGTTTGCTTTTTGTTTTTTTTTAATTTAAAACTTGTAATCTGATCCTTGCAGTAAGAATATAAAAACACAAGGGAAACTAAATGAAAATTAAATCTGACTTAAATTAAAACATCCCTGATTTAAATTGGAACATTGACATTTGTAAATAATTTGTCACAGAACATTTGGTATAGGGTAAGCACATCAAATGATACATTAATCTAAAATCAGCTAACACTAGAGATAGAGAAAAGGTTAGTTAGGGGATTGAGCATATGAAGGTTATAAAAGGCAACTTAATTGCTTAAAATTTTCATTGAATATAGGATATACATGTCACTTTTCATTTGCCAGGGTATTGATTTGGTTTCTTGCATTGCTATGGAACCTTATGAGGAAGATTTGTATGTTCATTTGTATGTTCATTACTATTTAATTTATAAAAACATGATATATTTATATTCTTTTAAAATTATAGCACTGAATTAGTCTCAATTATAAAATATTTTATTGTGAAAAATTTGTATTTTAAAAGTTACAAAAATAATTTCTGAATAAGTATTAGACACAGATTCCCCAAATGATGTGTATTTACTTAATTACAATTTATCTCCTTTTTCCCCTTTCCTCTTTCTTTAGCATTAATATTGACTGTATACATGTGTTTTTATATATAAACTATTATGTAAGTACTGCAATGAATATACTTTAAAAACAAGAAGATATTATTAAACCATAGAACAATTATCAAAATCCAAAATTGATATTAATACAGTCCTATAATTTCACATATTGACTCTGTTCACATTTTTCTGAAGTTCTGACAGAGGTTTTTCAAAGATCCAAAATAAGATATCACATTTATTTTTGTTAAAAAAAACATATATTTAAAAATCCTTGGCCTAAAATACAAGTTTTCACATATTTTCATGTAGAGGTGTCTATTAGTCATTAAGGTTTGTGTGTGCATGAATATACATCAAAAAGTAATAATAATTATGCATCATTTTCTCATAAGTACTGAATATGTGATTCTTATATTTGGGCATTTGTGATTCATCATGAGAATTCTTGTATAATGAGTAAATAATTTAAACAGAATAAAATTGAGAAATGTAGTGGACAATAATGGAAACCAAATATATAATGAACAAATATTTATTCCACATTTGTGTCAGTGGTGGTAGATTTTGCATTCACACTTATCAGAGAATACTTCAAAATCTATATTAAAAATATAAAAACACACACACAGATATACTCCCATTGAAAGTGTTGCTCTGAGTAAATAAAATTTTCACTTGGCCATTTAACTTTAATAGAGAATGCTACACTAGACTTCCATATAATTTAAAAGACCTAATTAAAATAGTTACTTTTGAAAATCACATCAAAGATATTAACTGCTAAGTACATTTCTTATTTTTAATATTGTTCATTCTTATATGAATGGAGTGAATATCTGATAAAATATTGACAATTGAAATGTGTTATAAATCAATCTTTTTCTAGCTTAAGGCAGTGTTAGCACCACTTTAATTTTAAAATATTCCATTTTTCAGAACCTCAAGTTATGAATCCTTAAGAGTACATTTTTATACCAAAGTATAATCAGCTATTAAATAAAATCCAGGGGCTCCTGGGTGGCTCAGTCAGTTACTTTGGCTCAGGTCATGATCTCATGGTGGATGGGTTGGAGCCCCATGTCCGGCTCTGTGCTGACAGCTCAGAGCCTGGAACCTGCTTTGGATTCTGTGTCTCCCCCTTTCTCTCCCCCTCTCCTGCTTGCCCTCTGTTTCTCTCTCAAAAATAAATAAACATTTAAAAAAATTAAATAAAATCCAGGTAGAAAATATAGAAAATGTAAATATTTTAATTAGCCAAATATATAACCACTGAGAACATTAGTACTGTTTACATAAATTCTTTAAAATGATTTATAATCAGTAATTTGCCACTTTGCTATGGTACCAGTGATTTTACCATTCATTTTTCTGTATTACTAAATTAGCCAATTGTTTTTCTGCTATAAGCATTCTATTTGTTAAGGATTCATAAATGCCAATACCATTAAAGGAACCTAAATTTACAAATTCGAAAAAAGGATAATAACACAGAAACAAACTTGTATAGTGATTATTACATGTTGGTATGTGTTTACAGTCTCGTTAATATGTCTCATTACATACATACCATGCATCACATTTTTATTGAAGCAGTTTAGCATATTAAGATGTTTGATTGCACAGCATGATACTTTGTGCCAATTAGGAAACAAACTCCATTCTAAAAGTTTTATATATACTAACTTCATTAACTTCGTGGTGCACAACTTTCTGAAATGTCAGTCACTAGTACGTTAGTCAAATTATATATTGAAGATATTTTGTCTTTATCCCTTAATGATATGCAGCAAATTTATGATGAAAAAACCCAAAACACTAACAAATACTGTTTGTAAAATTTAGAAGAAAACATAGGAAAAACTTTATGTCCTTGAATTAGGAAAAGATTTCTAAGATATCATGCCCCAAACAATATGCCATTGAAATTAAAAAAAGAAAATGCTACTCCAAAGACACTAATTGAAGAATGAAAAGACAAGAAACAGACTAGGAAAAAATATTGGCAAATTGCATATTAGATAAAGGAACTTGCATCAAGACTATATAGACATAAGAAAACCCAAATGGTAAGAAGACAAGCAACCCGATAAAGAACAGGTGAAAGATCTGAGAAAATCCTTTACAAAGAAAACATTTGTATTGCAATTAGCACTTGAAAAGATGCTAAACACTAACAATCATTAGGGAAATTAAAATAATAACTATAAATAATAATAATAAATAATAAATAATAACTAAAAATAATAATAATAATGAAAGAGATAGAGACCGAGAACAGATAAGAGGATTAATAAGACAAATAGCTGGGAAAATGGAATTTATTGGTGAATATAGTTAACAGGTATACAGGAGATTCTTACCATATTCTCACGTTGCTATAAACTTGAATCCATACCAAAATAAAAGGTTACAAAAAGAAATTTCCAGAAAAACTGAGAATTATATAACACATAAAAGGACAATTTCTTCCATAATGATTAGACTCTATATAACTAAAGAAAGATGTAATAATACTTCTACTTCTCTACATGTCTACATCCTCTTCCCTTTTGTAAAATAATCACATGTCATTTTTAAGGACCACACTGTTACTTTATCTCAAATTAATTGCCTTAAGATCATTCATTAACTTTACAGCATCCTACAACATGTCCGCCTGTTTTAATATTGCCAATTTATCATAGTCAACTTAATTTAACTTAACATTTAAGTTTGACTCGGGAATCACCAAATATATTGCATATGACTTCTCTTTCCTCTCAATCACTATGCCATTTATGGTTTTAAGTGGTTTTACACTAGGAGCACTCCTAAAGAGATTAATAGCAATATGGGAATTCAATATTTTATCTCTGATATATTAGGAGAAAAACTTAATTTTAGAATGTATAAAAGTAAAAGCATGATGTTGAACAGGTTAACAGTTTAGAAATCAATTTTCACATACTAGAAATGGTTCAAGTGTTATATCAAAATTGTTAACCATTATTTCGATAAGACATATCCACCTAAATATTAGACGACTGAAATTAAATTTCTATTGACTTACCAAAAGAGTTAGGTATCTGCACCTGGCTAAGAGAAGAGAGAGCTTTTTTTTGGAGCCCTGACACAGAGGTTGATATTCCATAATATTTTCTTGTTATTGTTGTTGAACTAGATTTGATTAATTGGTATTTGCCTGTAACATCCTATTGAATTTAATATAACCTACGATTTACTGAAAAAGCAGAGTCATTTGGGTAGATTCATCCATGGGGATCTCATAATGAAAAAGAGGGAGAAGGACTGAGAGGATTGAGAAACATGAAGAAATAAGTCAAAATTTAGAGTTAATACTGTCAAAACTTGTATTTGACACTCACTGAGTGATGATCGTATCAGTCCATTGGGAAGCATAACTGCTCTCATGGAAGTCTGTAAAAGGTATGGAGAATTCCTGAATGAAATCCATGTATGTCAGTTAGAAATGATCTCATCTAAATGAAGAGCACTAAAAATTTTGAAACTACAACATGACCAATACCATTTGGTATTATATTCTGATAAAAACATGAGTTCATTTATCATTCTCAATTTTTCTTTGTACTCTTGCCATTTACAACAACGTGGATGGAACTGGAGGGTATTATGCTAATGAAATGTCAGTCAGAGAAAGACATATATCATTTGATTTCACTCATACGTGGAATTTGAGAAACCTAACAAATGAACATAGGGGAATGGAAGGAAAATAAGATAAAAACAGAGAGGGAGGCAAACCATAGGAGACTCTTAAATAGAGAACAAATTGAGGGCTGATGGTGGGGTGGGGGTGGATGGCATTAAGTAGGGCACTTTTTGAGATGAACACTGGGTGTCATATGTAAGAGATGAATCACTGGGTTCTACTCCTGAAGCCAAGACTACACTGTATATTAACTAACTTAAGAATAAAAAAAATTAATTATGTAAATTATATATGATATAATTACATACATAATTTAGATTCTTTTGTGTGTATATATATATATATTTCCATATCTATATCTTTATGTCTATGTTTGTATTTATATGGACAGCATGTAGGTATATGTTTTATTTTTTTTTCTGCAATGTCTTTCAAAGACGTATCATTGTCCTTGGCTAACCCTGGCAGACTTGGCGTCTGCCCACGTCCAGTAGAACAAAGCAAGTCCTATGGTAAAGCATACTACCAGTGCAGTGGAAAAAATCATTCCGATCATAGTTGGAGGCACCGAAAAGCCTAAAAAGGCTGAAGAGCATGGTCATTTGATTTTACTAAAAGTGAGTGTAAATAACTTGAAATAATATTCAAATTTATCATCCTGTTATATACATAAATCAATATTTACACTAAGCATGAATAATTACATAAAAAAAGTCTCTAGTTAAAAGATCATTTTTTTTCCAAAGGAGCAACAATAAAGCCGATGATATTTTCAGCAACAACAACGAAAGGATAAAGAGATATTATCTTACATCTTTGAATATAACAAGAAAACAACAATATTTGCCAACCTAGAATGCTATATTCAATAAAGTTATCTTTCAAAATGCAGGTTAAATGTAGACATGTTTAGATGAAACTTGAAAGAATTTATCATTAGAATTCTTTAAAATGGCTGCTAAAAATAGAACATTGTACCACATTCTTCAGATGAAAGGATAGAAGTACAGTAAGACATGAAAAAGGAAGAGTAATTATGTTGGTAATTACTATTGGTTTAGGCTTAATAATTTATATTATTCTTAGAAATTGTTCAGATTTATCACAATGAACAGATTTATTGACACACAATTGACCATGACTTTCTGTGTCTTTTATTTTTTGCGTGTGGATTGTAGAATAACAGAATACAGTCAATTTTCTGTGGTGCATTGGTGACTTCAATATCTTAAGCAGACAATTATTTGGCTTTTGGAAAATTAATTATAGTCTTTCAGTCCTTTAATGGAAGTCTTACATTTTATCTGGTACTCCTTAATATTTCCTGCACTTTTTCGTTTCGGCAGCTTCACCATGAAGTATCTCGTGATGATTTCTTTTTATTTATTCTGTTTACGATTCTGTGGGATTGTAGAATTTTCCGATTTGTATTTTTCATCCTTTTGGAAAATACCTCATTCATTAACTTTTCAAATACCGCTTTTTACTATTCTCTTTCTTCTGGTACTGGGACTCAGATTAAACATATACGAGATATTCCTATTTCATCCTCCTCTGTATTTGATAGCTTTTTTATTACCCCAGGTAAAATTTTGGAAAATTTATTCTAACCTTAAAGTAGTTCATTTTCTCTATTCAGTTATAACTCATCTGTAATCACAGTCACAGTACGTGCTCATTTTCAAATCTGTCTTTTTGAATATGCTTCTATTGTCTGTTATTTCTGTGTTTCTCAGGCATGGTATTTAAAGTCTTATGTGCCTGGCTTCTATTGAGTATGTGCTTAATATAGAATTTAAAACTTTATTTGTAGTAAGAATTTTAGACCTAGGATAATATTAACTTTCTGAGAATATATATTCTTTAATTCTGTGCTAGATACTCGAAGGGCAGGGGGCACTAGGAGACAAGGACAATTTAATCCAAACTCTAGGCCTGAGGTAGAACAGGCTGAAGGTGTAGTTTTACGTCTGTTTCACCCTCAGTCTGAAGGAGTAGCCTTAAGGGATCCCAGATTAAGACAGAAATAGAGTAGACTCTCCTCTTTAGCTAAGCAGGCTCTGCACACTTATGTTCCCATTTCTCTCTACTATAAAAGCTGAAGCTCAATTTTCTACGTGGATATTTTCTGAATTGAAAAATGCCTTTGAATACAAAAACTACTCAAGTGTAGACACATGTCTATAGGTTCTTGCTTTCTTCTAAAATGTGGCCCATTAAACCCTTATTATGCTGTTAACACTTTGATGTTCATATTTCAATTATTATTTTATTTTATTCATAATTTTTGGTGTCCTCAGTAGAGAAGTTGGTCTTCAGCATTAACCTACTGTTACCAGAAGCAGAAGTTTTCATGAAGTGTTTCATTAAAATTACACTAATTAAATGATTAATAAATCAATACAAAGCCTGTTTTAGTCATATCCCCCTTTTTATGGGCGACATTAAAAAAACATGATTTTTTTGTGAAAGAGATTGGGATGGTTTTGTCCACCTTTTTTTGTTTTGTTTTTAAATTTTTTTTATGTTTATTTCTGAGACAGAGAGAGACAGAGCACGAATGGGGGAGGGGCAGAGAGAGAAGGAGACATAGAATCCGAAGCAGGCTCCAGGCTCTGAGCTGTCAGCACAGAGCCTGACACGGGGCTCGAGCTCACAAACCGTGAGATCATGACCTGAGCCGAAGTCGGTCACTCAACCGACTGAACCACCCAGGCGCCCCTGTCCACCTTTGTTTGAACCACACATTAAACTTAGCCAGAAACTATTTAATCTAGACAAAACATATTAAGACTTACACATATACTAAAGTATGTCAACATACATTTCTCACATATATCATCTTAATGTAGCATTCATTAGCAAAATAAAACTGGATAATTAATAAAGCACTTTAGTAATATAGTAAATTGTTATAATATTGATGACTGTAAATCAGCTTTATCCATAAGAACCATTCCTAATATAGCTACATGCTATTCACTCTGTTGTAGAAGTTAATTTACATAAGGGGAAAATTCCAAAAGGGAAAACAAAATGTATATCCTCCTAAGTAGTGAAGCCAGAGATCTCCTCACTTTACTTAATCACAGAGTTAGCACCAAAATTTGCAAGGCAATTGATTGAACACATGGAACACAGTGTTAAGAGTAACATTTGTTTTTGTGCTTTCCACAACTCTGTGCTGGCATCTTTTCTTTCTCAACCTTCCATCAGCCATTTTGTACATCCTAAATTATTCATGAATGCAATAACAGGTTTCTGCATTAATAATGTATAACTACATCAAGAGAATATGAAAGATAAAATGTAAGTTGCAAAAGAATCAAAGTTTTGGCAGCTTTTATGATATCCATTCATCTGGCATTTTCTATCATTAATCATTATACCATTTTTGGTAGGATATGTGCTTAAGGATAAAAATTTTCCTCATTGAAATACAGGACTGTTACACTTAAATATAGAAGATATAAATATTGATATCGATATATAGACATAGGTATAGATATACACAGTTTTTCTTTACTATAAAGAGCAAGAGATAATTTTTGTTTGTTTTAGGAGTTATTTTAAAAATATTTAGAAAAAATAGTCAAGAATTATTTTTTTCTAGTTCTATATTTTCACTCATGTGTTAAATACCTTACATGATACAATACTGTCAAGAAGAATATGAGTAAAATTTTGGTGGGAAAGTTAATGTTCTCTGTAGAATATTCTTCTCTTACTACATACTTTATTCATATCTTTACTTAGAATTATGCATGCAGAGAGATATAAATGACACCTTAAATTCCTATATTGATTTTTTTTAGAGCAGTGCAAAATTTAACTTTAAAGCTTATTGAATTAAATATTTTTAACATTTTTAACAATATGGAATCACCACCTTTTCAAAAGGCCAGTATTTGATTCCAAAAACATAAAGATAAATAATACATATTAACTGCCTTTAAGAAGAGTTTCTTTGTTATCCCTCACAGAAAGCCTATCAGCCGATTCTAACTGGTTTACTAGTATAAAGGTTTGAACTTTGGGACACAATTTCAATGCCATTTTTCACCTTTGAACTTGAGAATTTAAATAGGTATTACATATCTTCCAATCATATTTTTTCATTTTCAGGTATGGAAAGTGAACATCAAAGTAAAGCAATTATATTATCACTATTGTAACAAGTACTTATAGTAGAATCTTATTATTTTGTATTTCTTTTAAATCACATTGACTGTTCCTGCATCCTTTGTTGTTAAGCAGCCAATACTTAAAATAATAACCAAGAAAAAATTTCATTTTCCCTTCTGTTACTTGTAATATAAACAGATCATAGAACATGACAATAATCATGATCAAATTTGTATATTAGCAAAATCAGATGCTGCAAACTTATTGTTTTCTACAGATAAGATTTATTTGTTCTTGACAGTGTTTTAATTAAGATTAAATTGTCAAAAAACTGAAATTTAGAAAAGTTTAAGTAAAAATACAGGTTTGCTGGGGCACCTGGGTGGTTCAGTCGGTTGAACAACTGACTTCGGCTCAGGTCATGATCTCGCAGTTCATGAGTTCTAGCCCCACGTCGGGCTCTATGCTGACAGCTCAGAGTCTGGAGCCCCCTTCGGATTCTATGTCTTCCATTCTCTCTGCCCCTCCCCTGCTTGTGCTCTCTGTCTCTTAAAAAAATCAATGAAACATTATTTTTTTTAAAAAAATACAGATTTATCAATTTGTTGAGTTTGTGCACACACCTTGGTAAGTGTGAAGGCACAGTGACGATACGATGCCTTACCATTCCTTATCTTCTTACAACCAGTACAGTGGTTTTGCTCATTATGTAGTCTGTCTGCTCTCTGGAGGAGTTTAATTCAGTCTGTGACTCCTAGAATTTCTAAAAACTTAAGGGAAATGAAAACTTGAAAATTAAATCTAAAGAGAGGGATCCAACATGTAGCAATTATCTATTCTGTGTCAAGCATCCTGTCAAGGTACTTTCATGCTTATTCTGTCGCATACTTCACTCAGAAATTCTGGGGGAAGGCAGTTGGATTTTCATATTTTATACCTGTGATACATACTTTTTATTTTTCTGTTTTCTTACTTAAAATACAAAAATTGGATAAACTCCTTATATCTTATTTTAATGTTTATTTATTTTTGCAAGAGAGAGATAGACAGTGTGAGTGGGGGAGGTGCAGAGAAAGTGAGACACAGGATCCAAAGCAGGCTCCAAGCTCTACACTGTCACCACAGAGCCAGATGCAGGACTAGAACCCATGAGCCGTTGAGATCATGACATGAGCCGAAGTCAGACGCTTAACCAATTGAGCCCCCCAGGCACCACTCCTTATATTTTAAAATCACCTGAAATACTCATCTTTTCTCAAAGGCTTCTCCAGATTGGTGACACATGTGCAATTAGTGAATACATGGAAATATATCTCACATGTATTTATTATAACTTAGTTGTATATTTAACCTACTACAACATAGTAATATTCAGTCTATGTGCTTGTTTGTATAAACAATTAGTCACTTGTAGTTTTTTGAAGTTTTTCATTTGCAATGATACTCCCTTTACTTATTGGTCTAAATTATTTCAGGATAGAACACACAACTAAGTGATATCTTTACCACATACTATGGAATACAATTTTATATGTTTTGTGGTCTATCCTTTTTAATTGCAACATGGCTTTTCATTATTTATTTTCTTTTATTAACAGCACATGAGGTAGACAACCTCATTTGGAGCCTAGCTGCTTATTCATGACACAGGAACAAATGCAGGCTACTTTATCATGTTATTCTTAATAAGCACACTACCTTAGTCATGCTGCTCCCTCAATCACTACCATTTGCAGAGCTACAAAGTTTACCTTTAACTGACATTTCCATATGTCTCTAGAAAGAAACTGGCTTGTTGAGTCATTTGTCATGCTCTAAGGAGATAATTTTTATCAAAATACTCACAGACTGACTTTAGGTCGGACACTTCTGCTTCATTCATTAAACCATGACAAATGTAACAGTAGTACACAATAAACCTCAGTGACCTATATAAAATAAATTCCACACAAGAAACCAGAAAAAAAGAAAGAATTGGTAATATATTTACTATAATGTATTTCAGCGTGATATATTTTGTCTCATAAAAATAGATGTTTATGTGGCATGTATACATTACCAATATAAAAAGGTCTTTTAGTCTAATTATATCAATCATGTGCTCTCTTTATAAAATACCAGTGCTACACCTGCTTTTAAAGAATGTCTTCTATATTTTTAATACTTTCAGGTATCTTCATTAGTCATTTTTCCCTCTGGAAGATTAAAGGAATTTACATCTGTGTTTATTTATTTTATTTTTTTGCATTTAACCTTTCAACATGTATCTAGTTTATCCATCAAGATAGATACACATCATGTTTATATTCATTACTGGCTTTCTGTTTGTATTTTGTATTTTGGCTTGATATTAACTTTTTTTGCTATTTGCTATATAAGTTAATTATATTTTACTCCCATATATTTGTATAGAAACTTAATAGGTTAAAATCAGTTTCTGATATTATTATATTAATTAAAGTTTATAATAAAATAAAATGAAATTATTTTAATGTTGAAAATTATTTATTTTGATCCCACATATGTAAGACTATAGTATAAATAAGAGCTTATTTTAAATACATTTAAACCTACCTGTGCTATTTCCCCAAATTTTCTTTACGTTGATCGATATAGGAATAGAATATATCATAGTCAGTTTGGCCTGCATTGGCAAAATACCATAGAGTGGGTGGATTAACCAACATAAATTGATTTACTACAATTCTGGAGGCTGGAAACCAGAGATAAAGGTGCCACGATGGTTGATTCTTGTGAAGGTTCTCTTACTGGTTTACAGATGGCAACCTTCTTTTTGAATCCTCATATGGGAGAGAGAGAGCCCTGGCTTCTTCATCTCCTTAAAAAGGCACTAATCCTGTTATAATGGCTGTATTCAGATGACATCATTGAACCCTAATTACCTCCCCAAAGTCTTACCCCAAATACGATTATATTGAGGGTTAGGGGTTCAACACATGAGTATTGGTTGAGACACAGACATTCAGTCCATAATAGGATATTAGATACATGCTCTTATTTTTTTATTTACCAATATATTTATATATAATACACTCAGTATATATAACTATGTGTGTGTGTGTGCATGCATCATGTATTAATACATACTCATGGGGCACCTGGGTGGCTCAGTCGGTTGAGGGTCTGACTTTTGATTTCGGCTCAGGTCACAATCTCATGGTTCATGGGATTGAGCCCCATGTCAGGCTTCATGCTAACAACAGGAAGCCTGCTTGGGATTCTCTCTCTCCCTCTCTCTGCCCCTCCCCCGCTCACATATGCACACATGGTCTGTTTCTCTGTCTCTCAAAAAGAAATAAACATTAAAAAATTACATACTCATGTGCATGTGTTAGAGGTGCGTACCAAGAGGATGCATCTACCAGTTGACCCTAAATCTACGACAGGGAAATCAGAGGTTCCTCAGCCCTCCCTTCCTTGGAACGTACGCTCTGCCTACTGTACCCACACTGGGCTCCCTTCCATGGAGCCTTGAGAGAGCAGATGGATTGAGACCAATGGGACTGAATTGTGACTAAACCCAGTTAAGGCCTCTACATATACTTTTAAGACTTGATGGGTGAGTACGGAGGTCTACTTTTATTGTTGCCACCCAAGACAAGCCCCATAAATAAGTCCCCTTGCTTATGAATACTGCTACCTGCTAATCTGGATTGGTCTGCCTCTTTCTTTAGTCTGTCCTTGCTCTCCATGTACAGGGACAAGTTTGTGAACCAACAGCATATAAGAATTATGAGACAAGACTGGGCACCTGGGTGGCTCAGTTGGTTAAGCATCTGACTTTTGGTTTCAGCTCAGGAAGCATCTGACTTTTGGTTTTGGCTCAGGTCATGATCTCACGGTTTCATGAGTTCAAGCCCCGCATTGGGCTCCATGCTGACCGTGCGGAGTCTGCTTGGGATTCTCCGCCTCCCTCTTTCTCTGCCCCTCCTTGACTTGTGCTGTCTCTGTCTCTCTCACAATAAATAAATAAACTTAAAAAAATTAGGAATTATAGGACAAGAACATCAAGAATTTTAAAAGAATAACAGGAAGGAATGTTTCCATGTAAAACTTATGATGTTTGACATACCATGATACTAATACTAAAACTATACACATGAAATATAATAACTGTTGAAATAAGCAAATATTTAAGTTAAATTACATCATAATGATTTACTCAAATTTTAATTATTGGGGACTAAAATAAATTTAACTTAACATATTAAACATGATCTTTCAATGTGTGATTTATTATTGTCTAAGGAAATGTAAATAAAAAAACAGAATAACTCTTTAGTAAATGCATTTGTATCATATTGGGATAAAAATGGTTCTATTGATTAAATATAACTAATAAGTCACATAAAAATACTGATATGACAGACAACATAAATAATTTTAAATGCTTTATACAAAATTTAACCATAAAATAAATGAAAAGATAATGAAATTTCCTAATAATTATTATATTAGAATACTAATACTCATGATATACATATGGATTTCAAGGGCATCTGGGTGGCTCAGTCAGTTGATTGGCCAGCTCTTGATCTTGGTTTAGGCTTAGCTCTTGATCTCATGGTTCATGGATTTTTGCCCCACATCAGGCTCCACACTGAATGTGCAGGGCCTCTTAGGATTCTTTCTCCACTTCTCTCTCTGCCCCTCCTTCCTTCATGCTGTTTCTCTCAAAAAATAAATAAACTTAAAAATATATGGATTTCAAAAACAGATAAATACATGTGAATCCCTTAGAATAATAATGGCAAGATATAACAATTCATTCAACAAATGAGGATTTCACGTGTTTAATAAGTTCTTGAAAATGTACAAAAAGAATTATATAGCATACTTGATCAAATTAGTGCAGATTTTTAAAAATTAGCATTAGCAAATGATAGTTAAAACTTTATAAAATACCGTTGGAAATAGAAATGGAACAATATAATGGCAATTTTTAAATATGAGTTCAGTGTCTTAACCACACTGACTTAATTTAATGTTATAACTTCATTTTATTTTAAAAGTCTATTTATTTAGGGGCGCCTGGGTGGCTCTTTCCGTTAAGCATCCTACTTCGGCTCAGGTCATGATCTTATGGTTGGTGAGTCGAACCATGCATCAGGATCATGCTGACAATGTGGAGCCTGGAGCCTGCTCTGGATTCTGTGTCTCCCTCTCTCTCTGCCCCTCCCCCCTCACGCTCTGTCTCTGTCTCTCTCTTTCAAAAGTAAATAAACATTAAAAATTAAAGTTTACATATTTATTTTGAAAGAAAGAGCGTGAGCGGAGGAGGGGCAAAGAGAGAGGGAGGCACAGAATCGAAGCAGGCTCCAGGCTCTGAGCTGTCAGCACAGAGCCCGACATGGGGCTCAAACCCGTGAATTGTGAGATAATGACCTGAGCGGAGGTCGGATACTTAACCAACAGACTCAGTCACCCCTTTTCAAATTTTATTTTTAATTAATACAAGCCATTATTTTAAGTATCATATTTAAATCATGATCTTATTAATGATTTTGGAGAAACAAAGAAGAACGTGAACAATTATTGATAGCATTCTGCAAATTTGTGTTATTAAAATTTAACCCCTGTTGAGAGGGAGGGAGCCAAACCATAAGAAACTCTTAAAAACTGAGAATAAACTGAGGGTTGATGGGGGGTGGGAGGGGCGGGAAAGTGGGTGATGGGCATTGAGGAGGGCACCTGTTGGGATGAGCACTGGGTATTGTATGGAAACCAATTTGACAATAAATTTCATAATAAAAAAAATCTAACCCCTGTTTTAGGGAAAAATTTTCAAAAGCAATTGAGTATATGGCATAACATACATGTACATGAATATCTAGATTTGGTTTGTATCATAGAAATATGAAATACTTTATAATTTTTATTCTTAGTAACTTACAAAATCACAAATAATTTTATAAGGTTTCATATTCACTTACAGACAAGGAGGATGATATTTTCTCATTTTTATGTGATAGAATAACATTTAACCTAGCTTGGAAGAATTAAGAAAATGAAGTGGGGATTTCATTCACTGTAGAAAGAAATCATGCCATCTTCTATAAACTTAGTAGAAAAAATAAGTATTCTTTTTCTACTTGGGAAAACAAGAATATATAGACAATTCACTGTAGCTTTAATATTTTCATTACATTTATAATAGGGCTAATATTATATAAGCAGAATAAACTTATGTTTTGGAATTCCAAAATAGGGAAAAATTTGATTTTTGGATATTGACACACCAAAATCACTTCAGAAAAAAAATTCTATGTAGAATTGTGTAAAAATTCTATACAATAAACTTATGTTTTAGAATTCCAAAATAGGGAAAAATTTGCCTTTGGATATTGACACACCAAAATCACTTCAGGAAAAAAAACATTCTATACAGTAAAAGGTATGTCCTGATCTTTGTTTATCTATTGCGTTCTGTAGCTTGGTTTTGTTATCATCATTAATGTTATCATCATAGGACATCTGCTAAGGAGGATTAAGCAGAAAATGTGTCTACTGGTATATCAAACTAAAAATTAATTTTAGTTCATTTACTTCTTTGTGTTTTGTAAATTAATATATAAGTTGCGAAATGAAAATGCTACCTGTGTGGTTCAGTTGATTGAATGGCCAACCCTTGATTTCAGCTCAGATCATGATCTCATGGTTTGTGGGAAGGAGCTGATAGTGTGGAGCCTGCTTGAGATTCTCTCTTTTCCTATCTCTCTGCTCCTCCCCTGCTCGTGCTTTCTGTCTTTCTTAAAATAAATAAATAAACTTAAAAAAACCCCGAGATTCCGCAGTGTGAAAACTAATAGGGTTTCTTAACCTGCCATTAATTCTTCAGAAATAATAGGTGTATGCTTGCAGAAGCTGTATAAACAAAGTAAAAATCAAGATAAAATCAAAACCAAAACTTAATTTAACATTTTGCAAAAGTCTATCTTCTTCCTTCAGTAATCAATATCTAATATTTTTTATTTTGATTAAAATATGAATGGTGTAATATTTTCTGGGTAAATCAAAAATTTATGAATATTGTTAAACCAATTTAGCATTATTATACCATTACAGTTCAAAATCACACTTGACTTTCAGATATATCAATATCTATTTAAATTTGTCTCATCTATTATATCCACCTATCATCTATCAGCTATCTATCACATCCCTCCATCCCTCCCTGCCCCACTACTTCCCTATCTATTTAAAGGCTAAGCATTCTGAGAATATTATGTTTTCCCTAGTACTAATTATAGAGATAAGCATTTCAAAAGCAGTAACAAACTAATAAAAGAAATTCATCACCCATTTGCATTTGACAATGCTACTTAACAGAACAGGATATTTGCTGTCCAGATTTTGTCTAAAAGTCAAAACAAACATCTAAATTATAACTTTGTAACATCTGCTTCCTCTAGGGGGCTATTTGTATGGACTTTGACAGATGTGAGAATTGCAAAGAGTGGTTGTAATAAATGAGACAACTAATAGCGCTGTCTTTAAAAATGCAGCCCGCCTGAGCTGATTGAAATGAGCTCAACTGAGACCAAGATCACATGCACCTGTTCCTCCAAACTATTGTTCTAGAAAGAGATGATGACTTTGTAATTAATATTTTCCATCATGGGAAATGTGAAAAAAAATTGAAATACCACAGATTATCGTAATATTATAATAGCATTTTCTTGAAAGTCTCTTGATTTGTGCAAAATAATGATAAAGTGTATTGCCTGGTGAATGCATGGTGCAGAAATGAAAGTGGTGGAAATGGATTACCCTCGCTCTTGACTTCTGCATGCACATGCCTGCTTACAAATGGGAGAAAATTTTTGTAAACTAAGGTTTCATTATTGCTCATCAGAATGCAAGTGGACAGGTTCGATGTAACTGTAATATCTCAGGTATGGAAAAACTGTAGAATGAGACAATCAGATATACTGAAGATTTAGAACAGCCAAAGTCCTCATGATGAATTCATGAGGTCAGGATTGAAGTAATTATCATTTTTTTAAATTTTAAATAAAGAAATAGATTTGTTCCTGGGTGTCTCGGTTCTTGTCCGAGATGCACCAAAGAATGGAAGACCTGAGATCAGAATGAGGAGATAGGGTTCATTGAGTAGGTTAGGATAGTACACTTTCAGGAAAGTGGGCCATTACCGGCATAAGATTGGCAAGGGCACCTAGAAGCTCTAGCTTCACCCTTTTAAGCCTGCTTTGTGTACATGTGAATGTGGCTTTGATTGACATTTCTGAAAGACAGCTGGAGGTTCCATAACATTTTGGCCTCTGCATATGTGCCTACCCATGATGCATTCTGTTATAATTGTACTTATTTACATACTGTATATATATGATTGCTGAGCTTTCGCTGTGACCTTGAAAATACTTAAGGGCAAGTTGCAACCTTTGTGTGCATGCTCAGCTCTTAAAAGTCCCCTTTTGGCTTTTGAGCCAGCTCTGTGGTTAGGCCTTTCCTGTTCTGTTAGCCTTTAGTGGTGGCTCTGAAGATGTGGCTATTAACCCTCCCTGGGGGTGGGAGACTGAGGTGGCTCTGCAGGTGTACCAGCATCTGCTTTCTCTCTCCTTGCTCATGCCTAACTAGCTGCCTAACAGATTTATAGTTCAAGTAAATAAAAATGACCTATTGCATGCCCTTTGATGTAAATTTACCTGTTAATACTTTGATACACCTTTGATAGAGTTGGAGTTAATAATGCCCCTCCTTTGAATGACTTAATGGTTAGACTGTGGTGAAAGTGGTACTGATGACTGATAATTGGTGAGATGAGGTTAGAAAAAACCATGTAGTTTCTGCTGGTTTCTCTTGTAACACATCTCTGGGACCCTCCAGCTTCCCTAATAAGAAGTTCAGTTACATGGAGGCTACAGGGCTAAGGAGAGCAAACAGAGTAAGATGCGCTAGGTGTCTGAACTAACTGTTTCCCTACTAAACCAGACACCAAACAGTGAATAAGGAACTTTTTAAATGACTCCAGCACAAGCCACTGTCTGAATGAGAGACTCTGACTAGTGACAGATTAGTAGAATCCAGTCAAACCTGAGATTATGATAGATGGTAAAAATAAGGGAATGCTATTTATCATGTGCCTAAGTATGGGGTAGTTTATTTCACATCACTAAATATCTAGAACACTTATATTAAAAGTTTGCACCACAGAATACATGGTGTTAAAAAAAATAACCTATCTTAGACTTTCTAAAATATTCTGTTGAACTTGAAAATAAAACAACAAATTATTTACCAGCAAAATAGTTTTATTTGAAGTAGTAGAGGAATTGCAGTTTGGGACATGCAAGCTATCTCAAAACCATAGGCAAGTCCAGAGAATAGAGGACAAGGATATTACTTTATAGAAAAAATATGGAGGAAGTTGGGAAGGGCTATTTTGAATGAAAGTACTTTGGAGGAAAATGAGAGTTCAGAGGGGTGACAGTTTCTCATTTGTTGAGTTGTAGCAGTTTCTCCCTGACTGAGATGTTTTTCACCAAGAAGAGGAATCATCCTCCCTCCTGATGGATTAGTAAAGTAGTCTTCTTATTGGAAAATGCAGGGTGACTTCTTCCTCTTGAGTTCTGCAATTGATCATGAGTTGGTAGGGTGTGAATGCTTCTCCTCTTGGCCTCCCAATTAGATTTTTTTTTTAGTGTTTATTTATTTTTGAGAGCGAGAGAGACAGAGCATGAGTGGGGGATGGGTGGAGAGAGTGAGGGAGACATAGAATCTGAAACAGGCTCCAGGCTTTGAGCTGTCAGCACAGAGCCTGATGCAGGACTTGAACTCAGGAATGGCCAGATCATGACCTAGGGCAAAGTTAGAGGCTTAACCAACTGAGCCACCCATGAGACCCTTCCCAATTCATTTTAAATGAGATTTCCTTCATTCCATTTAACAAATCTTTTTTTTTCCCCTCAAAAATTGTAATTTGTTTTTATTTAAATGTAAAATGCAAAGCCAAATGCATGCAGAAAGTTAATGCATAAGCCATTATAAATGATAAATTTATTTACAGATTCATCTTGTCCTCACTGTTGTGAAGTCTTTTTATTTAGTAAGTATGTATCATACGACTATTTGCCTGAATTTTCTCAACCTAAGTCTGGGCTATGTGGGTTGTGGGTAAAATGATATCATTGTTTTGGGATTCTTTTGCATTATATACTGTGGATTTCTTACAGATAGAAAAGGTATCTTAATAATTGATATTGTTTGCAGAACCCAAATTTATTTGATTTTCCTCATTCCTTCATTTGTGATTTATCAGATTGTCTTTTGTATTGATCTATTGTTTACGATTAAAGTATTTCAAGGAAACTGATTATTTGGGGTAAGAAATGTGTAGGTAACCATTGTGAATATAATGAGAAAGTGGCCAGAGGTAGAGGCCAGAGATGCTGCAAAATGACCTACCATGCACAAGACATTATCCAAACCAAAAAGTGAAAGTGCTGCTCTTGAACAATCCTGGTCTGTGGTTGCTTGTGGATAAGAGAAAAGGTTTACAAAAAGAAAAATGTGGGGAGGATTTATATGTTTATTATCTTGAGTGTAGTTATGGTTACATAGATCTATTCATATGTCGAAACTTATCAAACTGTGCACTTTTAATGTGTGCTGATTATTACATGTCAGCTATGTCTTAGTTAAGATACTTAAAAAGCCAGTATATAACTGGAAATCTGATTCTAGGAAAGTAGAAATAGAATAACAAAGTAAGATTGAATAAACCAAAAATACTATAATGACACACCAAATCCCATTCATATTGATACTTATGTTAAATATAATTATCTAAATATGTGTATTAAATAGGTCCATTAAAAGTCAAAGATCATCTGAATGGAAGAAGATGTTTTCAAATGATATATCCAAAAAGGGATTAATTCCAAAGTATATAAAGAACTTATGCAACTCAACACCAAAAAAGAAAGAAATAAAACAATGAAAGATGGATAGAGGACATGAACAGACATTTTGCCAAAGAAGACATATAAATGGCCAAAAGACACATGAAAATATGCTCAACATCACTCATCAACAGGTAAATAAAAATGAAAACCACAATGAGATATCACCTTAAAACTGTCAGAATAACTAGAATTAAAAAGACAAGAAATAACAAGTGTTGGTGAGGACATAGAAAAACAGAAACCCTCATGCGCTGTTCGTGGGAATATAAATTGATGCAGCCAATGTGGAAAACAGTATGGAGGTTCCTCAAGAAAATGTAAAAATAATCTCACCATATGGTTCAGTAATTCCATGACTAGGTATTTACCCCAATAACCAAAAACACTAACTCAAAAAGATATATGCACCCTTAGTAATTGAAGCATTATTTATAATAGCCAAGATACGGAAGCAACACAAATGGCCATCAAGGATGAATGGATAAAGAAGATGTGATATATATGTGGGAATATTACTCATCTATAAAAAAGAATGAGATCTTGCCACTTGCAACATGCATGGACTTAGAGGGTATAATGCTAAGGGAAATAAGTCAGACAGAAAAAGACAAATACCTTATGATTTCATTAATATATGGAACTTAAAAAATAAAACAAATGAGCAAATAAAGAAAAAAGAGAAAAACAAGAAAACCAGACTCTTAAAAACAGAGAACAAATTGGTGATTGACATAGGAGAGGTGGGTAGGAGGATGGTGAAATAAAAGAGAAACAAGTACAGTTAGCATGAAGAGCACTGAGTAATTTATAGAATTGTTGAATCATTGCATTGTACATCTGAAACTAATATAGCATTGTATGTTAATTATATTTTAATTTTAAAAGGTCATATATTATAAAAGTTGATGGAAAAAACAAGACACAACTTTAGGAGATGACCTTTAATTATAAAGATTTAGGTAAGCTGAAAGTAAATGGACAGAAAAACATATGCCCTGAAAATAACAGATACCATATGTAAAAATTAAAGATTAACATAAATATAAAAACCAAAGTTACAATTTCTGGAAGAAAATATAACAGGTATAATTACAACTGGGATGTAGACATAAGTTCTAAAACTGAGCCCAGAGTACAATGACTACAACATAAATAATATATTGGGCCTCACTGTAATTAAATACGTCTTTATGTAAATAAAAGGAAAATGCATCCCATTTTTGTTTTTAAGAAAATGAATAAGGATGTCACAGACTGACAGAATAGAAAAAACATATTAATTGGCAAAGGACTTCTATCCTGAATATGTAAAACATACCAACAAATTAATACTAAAGTAATAGCCTTATGAAAAGGTAGGAGGATGTGGGATGAAACAGAAGAATGGAACACAAAAGATCAATAAGCACATAAAAGTGTTGAATATCACTACCCATTAAGGATATGCAAATTAAAACTATGTCAAGCTAAAGTGTACATCCACCAGAAAAGTGAGCAGAGAACTTTGACTCTTGCACATTTTTGTGGAAGAAAAAAATAGTACAATAACTATGCGAAAGGTCTGGCAGTGTCTCACAAAACCTACAATATGCCTACCAGATGATGCAGCAATTCCACAATTACATATTTAATTAAGAGAAATGCAAACATGTATCTGAAAAGATTGCATGGGAATGTTCACAAAAGCTTTATTTATAATAGTCAAAACTTCGAAATAGCTTGGGTTTCCGTTCACAAGAGATTGAACTAAAAAAAAAGGCATATTTATCAATGGAATATTACTCTGAAATAAAAAGGATATACAACCACATGGATGAATTTCATAAATCACATGCTGAACAAAGGCTTACACAAAAGACTATGTACTCTATTAAACACATTTATAAAAGGTCTATAACAGAATCAGTTTTAAAAGATTTAAAAAAAGATGGAATAACTTGTTTTTATTTACCTCTAGGTAAAAATGAACTAGGAACAGGTATGAGAGAAATTTGGGGGGTAATGGGAATTCTGTAGCTTGATAGGGATCTGGGCTACACAGATGTATGAATTTGTAAAGACCTTTGAGTGATAGATATGTTTAAAAACATTACATGAGTTTTACTACAAAAAACTCTTTAAATAAATATTGAACTCTACCTAAAGATAATATTTATTCTAGTTAACAACAATTTATCTATAGTTAATAATAATGATGAAATGTTTAGGAGTAAAGTCTACTAAATAACTACAGTTTTGAAATTTGTAGGTATATAACATACATTACTGGTTGGATAAAAGGGTTGATGTATAGATAGGTTATAAACAAAACTATAGCACAATTAATGTGAGGATCTAAGTAGTGAGGACACGGTTGTTTAGTGTGTAATTTTCTGGACTTTTCTATTTATTATTTTTTTCTAATAAAGTGAGGAAAAAATCTGGGTGCCTGGGTGCTCAGTTGCTTAAGTGTCTGACTCTTGATTTAGGCTCAGGTCCTGATCTCATGGTTCTTGAATTTGAGCCCACATTGGGCTCTGCTGAAAGAGAGGAGCCTATTTCGGATTCTCTCTCTCCCTCTCTTTCTCTGCCCCTCCCCTGCTTGTGCTCTCTCGCTCTTGCTGTCTCTTGCTCCCTCTCTCTAAAACTAAATAAACTGAAAAAAAAATTTAAAAATTAAAAAAAACTGAGGAAAAGATATATGAAGAATAGTATATATTTCCTAATAAAAAAGGAAGCTAAGGTTTTCTAGATGGCCTAATAGGGGAAATTTCTACTTCTTTTTTGAAGATATAAATCTTATAGTCACTATATACCTTAACGTTTTTTGAAAGTTTTCCTCTTATTTTCTTTATTCATTTCTAATTTCACTGTCAACTACTTATCAGGAATATGTTTCACGTTTGGGGCTTTAACATTTTCCATTGTCAATAAAATTGAATTATTTATGATCTATTGCTATCTTACATTTACTTGTTTTTAAAAGTGACTTTTACAACAACTGTCTAAATTTTTTCTGATAATTTTATGCATATTGTCTTACTTGGCACATATATACATAATAAAACTATGAGGTAAGAATTGTTAGTCTCAATTTAGGTATGATAGATATCATATAAATATATAGTATATGTTTTTGTTTATCATGTCTTCATATAATATATATTTTAAGATACATCATAAATATTTATATTTATATATTTTTAATACATAACTACATGAAGTTACCTAATTTTTCAGAATCATATCCTGGTTTTAAGTTATTAAATTATACTTATCAGGGTAAGATGATGCGGTGAAATATAAACACTACTCTTACAAAAGTGAAAATAAATAATTGTTGCATATAGTAGTCTAGAAGTAATATCCAAGAAAATGTAAGATATGGAAGAGAATTGAAAGAGGGATGAAATAGTAATTAAGGGTAGTTTTGGAGGTCAAGCTGTGCTAAATAAACATCATATATTAAAAGGAAAAAAATCAGTTTTTGTAAGTGAGGACATAATAGTAAATGTATTTCTCTTAGAGTGAAAGAATAATGAAGTTTAATTCAAGAGTCACATAATTGTAAGTAATGAAGAAGACCATCTTAGTTGAGTTGCTGAAATGACCTTCCTTGGGGTCATTGCATTTTAGACAGCAGTTCTCTCTGTTTGGTTAGATCATGCTCTGGTTTTTAATAAGTTTAAAAGAATTCTTTGTCCAGTTGAAAATTAAAATGAAGTTAACAAATGATAGCTTTTATTATATATTAAATACATGATAGTAAATATTCATGAAATGTTTCTACCACATCACCATATCTAATTTATTCAGCTATTATAAATGAGACATTGAAATAGTTAGTAGCCCTATCTTCCAGTTCCTACACTTTTTAAAAAAATTTTAATTCTTTTTAGCCTAATTTCTTCAATAATAAAATATGGATATCTTTTATCTGTTTAGCATGACATAGATTTTTCTTATGAAAAATCCTTAGCACATTTCCTGGTTCATAGGAGGCTGTTGCCATCACCATCCTCAGCATTGGCATCACATTAGTTTTATGTTTGCATTATAATTTGTGTTTGTTGCTCTCTCAATCTTGACATTTCTTGAAATCAGGGACTGTAGGTAACTGATGTAGTTTTATTTCCCAAAATAAGTTCCTTCAGAGTGGTAGACAGGAGATGCTCAAAATAATTACTGACATGAATTATTTGTTCTTGACAGGAATAGATCTTATAAAAGAAGTTATTTGCTTTTCCTATTTAAATATTACATTGATTTAACAACACACATTTTTTGAAAAAACAATGTTGTGGTGCTTTAGGGAACTCCTACACTATTAAAATACAGTACATTAACCTATGTTACTACATCCATATCTTGCTGTTTGGTTTCCATGGAGACTGTCATGTTGTTAAGTGAGTATTACATTAGAAGCTATTAGGCACTTAATGAGATTCTCAACAAAAAGCAATGGTTCAAGATAATGAAATGTAAGACACGCATCTTAAAATTTCCTTTAGATTTATACCATAAAACATTTTTTGGAAAGATTTCTATTAATGAACAATAAGTCTTATACAACTTCAATTTTAATTACAACATAAATTATAGGCCTTAAAATCAAATGCTTAAAATAAGTACCTAATTTTCTTTTTGTTAGAGAAATAAAATTTTAACCAGCAGGGGAAAATGTCTCCCATTATAAACATCAGTCAGCGCTATTCAGTTTATTCCATATATCATTGAACTGATATATTCACAAAAATAAAGTGACACAATGTGTCTTATGTATTGTTTTACATTATATAAATCAAACTATTGCTATCATTCCTTTTCACAGGTCAGTATCCATGCATAGGTACTACAGGTGCATTCTGCTCAGTGAACTGTTAAAAAAACTATCATTTATTTTTGTATGAATTCCTCGTATCATTCTAAAGTTTCTAAATTATCAAAAAAAGGCAATGTGATTAATTTATGCACTTTTAATTTGGCAGGATAAAGTTCAAAAGGTAATTTTTCTGGCACAATAATTCATATATTTTATTTCATGGGCAAAACTATATTGATGTGCTTGGTAAATTTATTTTAAGACTATTTTTTTTTAGCAGTTTTAGATTCACAGTACAATTGAGAGGAAGGTACAGAGATTTCCCATATGCTCCCTGCTCCACTCACCCATAGCCTCCCCCATTATCAGTATCCTTCATCAGAATGGTATATTTGTTGCGAATGATGAACCTACACTGACACATCATAATACTTGGTGAAGTGAGGAATGACTAGGGTTACCTGTGGGCAAGAATTAAATATGAGTGGTAGTACACACATAGAAAATAATAGAATTCAAATACATATTGGACATCCAGTTTCTAGCTGTGTAACAATTGTATCAGGTAATTAATATTCATTCTTCAAGTAAATAATTAGCTAAATTGAAAATGTCTGGAACATTTGGACGTGAGTGTTGAGGACAGGAGAGGATTATGGAAAACAGACATAAACAGGAGGAAAAGCCTCCAGTTAAGTTGTGTCCAAATCTGAAATAGAATTTGACCCTAAAATCAGACTTATTGTTAGGTCTAGAATTTATGGTGTCATTTAGGTAATAACTTGGTGTCTGCTGGTCTCTATAGTTGGTATTATGTTGTGTATTCTAGGAATACTTCAGGTTCTTTGATGGTTTTTATAAAGCAGAGTGTATTCTTATTGAAATTAAAAAAAATAAAGTGAAGACAGTACTGTATCATAGCATTTATTTATGTTATTGATTCATTCTTTCAACATAAGTCTTGATATTTGCTTGGCATGCATAAAATATGCCACGTGCTAGGAACAAAATTGTCCGTGAAATGGTGATTTTTATCTTTGCCCTCAGGTGTGAAGTTTGTTTGGTAGAAAAACTTTAATCAAATACCTATGTAAATATAGAATTTTAAAAAAGGACAGTTGCAGTGAGGCATATACAGGGAGTTATAAGAGTGAATAAGGGACGGAGTCATCTATTCTTGAACTTGGGCCTGAGAATAATCAACAAACATTTCTCCAAGAAAATATTTATCTTACTTAATCTCAGGCACTTGGTCCTTTCTCACTAACTGATGCAAATCGCGAAGATTGCTTTTAACATGAAGATTGTTTTATTGAGGCTGGAGTTCTATGAAAAAAATTGTTTCACCATTTCCTCTGTTTCGGCATTTCTAGCAGGTTGCATGTATCTCAGAAAAAGCACCTATTTTGAAACAAGAGAGTAGCATTGTATCTATTGTTCTATTGTCATGAGTAATATATATTGTATGAGGCAAATGAAGCTTATCTGGGAGATGGGTTTAGCATACATCATGTAATTTTCCTTTTTTATATATAATTCTTTAAATGTTTACTTATTTTTGAGAGAGACAGAGAGAGAGCGTACAAGCAGGGGAGGGGCAGAGAGGGGGGCGGGGACAGAGGATCTGAAGCAGGCTCTGCTGACAGCAGAGGGCCTGATGCGGAGCTCGAACTCATGAATGGTGACATCATGATCTGAGCTGGTCAAGAGCCGGACGCTTGACCGACTGAGCCACCCAGTTGCCCTGATCATATAGTTTTCGAATGATACAGATTCGTTAAGGTGCTTTGGAAATTGTGTAGTATTGAATAAATTTGAAGTGTAATTAATACTAATTTTTCAATACTCTGTTCCCAGTTAGCTATTCAGAGGAATTGCAAATGGAGATTAAAATGAACATATAACAAAGTGGTCTGGACTGATCATAACTTAATGTGTTTTTTGAGGTGTTTGTAAAAAGATAAGGCCTAACATAAATAACTTTCTCTTTAACGGGGGGAGCATTGCAAAATGCATCAGATCTATTGAAAGATGTTTGGGAACATATGAACTATACTAATTGTCCAGTTGATATAATGGAGTAAATGAGTTTGTTTGTTTGTTTGTTTGTTTGTTTTCCAGTAAGGTTGATATGGCTTTTCCCCATGACTGCCTCATAAGACTGAATTGAATCAAATGTTAAGCATACGGATAGAGTCACGCCTGGGTGTCTCAGTTGGTTAAGTGTCTGACTGCAGCTAGTGTCATGATCTCATGTTTGTGGGTTTGAGCCCAGCATTGGGCTCCACTCTGACAGTATATAGCCTGCTTGGGATTCTCCCTCTCACCTCTCTCTCTGCCCTTCCCCGACTTGAACGCATGACCTTTAAAAAAAAAAAAAAAGATATGGACAGAAACTGGCAGATACTATGGTCATATTTAGTAATTAAATGAATCTGATATTACTATTTTATGGTAAGAGTATTGACCATCCTGAACTGGAGAGTGTGATGCTAAGTGGAATAAGCCATACAGAGAAAGACAGATACCATATGGTTTCACTCTTATGTGGATCCTGAGAAACTTAACAGAAACCCATGGGGGAGGGGAAGGAAAAAAAAAAAAAAAAGAGGTTAGAGTGGGAGAGAGCCAAAGCATAAGAGACTGTTAAAAACTGAGAACAAACTGAGGGTTGATGGGGGGTGGGAGGGAGGGGAGGGTGGGTGATGGGTATTGAGGAGGGCACCATTTGGGATGAGCACTGGGTGTTATATGGAAATCAATTTGACAATAAACTTCACATATTGAAAAAAAAAAAGAGTATTGACCATCCTGAAATAAAGGGTCAATAAAATAGAAATATTAAGAAATCTCTCTCTTTTAATAGTGTCATCATGGACCAATGGTAGCTTGGTTTTCACCTAAAGTGGGGAAACAGAGAAGCCAACCAAGATTCTCTTGTAGATATCAGGAATGCCTGCATTTTATCAATTATATAAAGATGCTTTTAATGATTATCCAAAGTCATTAATCTGTATGAAATGTTTTCTTTCACTAATATGACCACCAAAGTTTAAAATAATAGTTTGTTGAAATGAGTGGCACATGTCTGTCACAATGTATGCCAAGTTTCCAAAAAATAAATTGATGAAAGAATAACCCCCCCAAATGTATGGGACATTAACTGGCATGACACCTCTGAAACAGACAATCAATAACAAAGAAACAACACATAAGTGGAAGAAATAGAACTTTTATTGGTCATCAAATAAAAATACTGAATTCACACAGCTTTATATTTTTAAAAAATATTCCCTGACCAAAATTGCTAGCTGTTTCTTTTATTACATGATTTACTGTCTTGGGTCATAGTAATTTATAAAAGATTGTACCTGCTTCTTTTGAAAATATAGCTAAAATTGATTTATTTCTCTTCTGTTTAGTCTGCAGTCTTTATTGTTGACAGATCCTTTTTCTACACGGGGCTAAGAATTACATGGAGAATATCGCTATGTTGTGGAAGGCAGAATTTACAAAAGAGTCTGTATATAGAACATTACAGATAAATACACAAAAGAGGGTAAGAATTAGAGAAATATGGTGCACTTATCCATATAACTTCAATGTGCAATGTTTTTCTCCTTCCCTAATATGTTATTCTTTGTGTAGTTTTCATATTGTTCTGTTCCTGTCAAAGCCCATGGATTATTGGAATAAGAGACTAGTACAGGAAAGAGACCTAAGAAACATTTTCTTGTAAAGTATCTTAAGTAAAAAAAAAAAAAGTTTTTTCCTAGTAAACCCTGAATGTTTTTGTTCTCATTCAACTCAAAGTAAATTGCTCATTTTATAGTTTTAGTAATCAATACTATATAAACAACTATTACTATTATTATATCATACCGTATTCTATGTTGTATATATAATAATCATAATTATATTTGGAATAAAAAGAAATTCAGATGCAATGATGCCATATAGTAACAAGCATCATTTTCTTATCCAGAATTTAGATTATTTTCAATATTATCCTACAAAAGAATGACAAACTAGCTCAGGAAGAGTTTTTCCTCTGGTGAATTATTTTGCTAGAATAAATCTTCCCTCTGAATAATAGGTTAGGGGGAAATGAGCATTTTTGTGACTTTTGAGTCATTTTGACATATTGGTTGATCAAAGGGAAAAAGTAACAATTTACATTGCCACTTGCAGAATATGAACTGTCAACTTTCCATAATCTCACCAACGGTGAGGAGTTATTATGAAAAAAGACTTTTTGGATTCAGAAAATTGGTATGTTTATTCTCTTCTCATTTGTCTTTTATAGGCAAAAAAGGCAACTGTCAAGAATTAGTTTAAATTTGCATTTTCACCGGTGTTCAAATTTTGTCATACTTTTTCAGTTTATCTATTAGGTACATTTAAATTCCTTATTTGTAAATACAGTTATATCTATGTGGGTCATTTTTAGTTAACTATTTTAAAAATGGATTTTGATTTTCAATCTTTATAGAAAATCTTTATGTATTTATGTATGCCTATTGTGTCCACACAGAAACAATATCCATTTTTCCTAGCATTTTTATAAATTTGTTTACAGGATTAACCTTAAATCTTTCTTCGTATGTATTTTATTGTGTAATCGAGTAAAGATTGTTTTTTGTTTTTACAAATTGCCTTGCAGTTCTCCCAAAACCACTTAGTAAATTATATTGTTTCTCTTGTTTGAAGTCACTTACTTTATCATATATTAAGAACATATATTAAGAACATATATTCTCAAACTTGAGAATTGCTAGTTTAAATTAAAAGTTTGAACTCAGATATCCATCAAAAACCTAAATTAATATACAAAAATTGTTGATAATAAAATTAAAGCAAAGTGAAAGTGTACCACTTTTACTGTCAGACAACTTATTCTGTTCAGAGTAAGTTCAACTTGTTCTGGTTCAGAAGCAACCTAAGTCATATTCAGTCAGCATCCAAGAATGTTTGGTAATATTCTGTCTTTTCCATTGTTCTGTACGTGGCTTTTTGTACTTAGACAACGTAAGAATTAAACTGAGGAATTTCCCCCACCCCCAGTAATGTTTAATATACAAATGTGAAGCAGAAGATAAAGGAAAACTCTGGTGAGTTTCCCCTCTGTAAAAAGGGAAGAACTGAACCCTGGTATACCAACTCTGAAATCCTACTGACAGGCATCATGAAGGCTCTTTCCCATAAGGATTGAAGATTGTGTTGTTCACCTGTGATTCCTTTCAGATAACTTTTGTCCTTTGTATCCTTTTGTATGGCTTGGGAGTCTGATTTAAATTAATGGGCTGCTTTATTCTCTAGTGTCTGCTTCAGCCAATGGAAAACAAGAGCAGAAGTGTTTGTTCCTTAGATTTTCTTCCTGTGGCCTGGCTATTCCTCAACCTAAAGTCCCATCTCCTTTCAGGAAACCTTTAACTCAAACTCTCTCATTGTCCAAGTTCTGATTCTCCCTTACTCCCCTCTTATTTTCACACACAGGAGGAATAATGACATTCTGTTTTTTCTGGTTTCGAGGTGGCTACACTATTTTTTGTTTGTTTCCACTCTATCCTATCCACACCTTCACAACTTTGTGAACGGTCTCATTACTAAGATCCCTTTAAATCACCCAACTGGAATATGCCAAGTATTTCATTGCAGTACCCTGATTGAGTAATTGGTACTGGAAGTAGTCCCAGGAAACCAACTCTCCAAAATAAATTTGAGATTCCATTGATTATGCACATATTTGAGGAATTTCAGGGATCTGTGATAACTGCCATTGGTCCTGGGGGTGGGGAGGACTAAAACGCAAGGAATCCCTAATATGTTCAATTAAAACTTGGTTGCAGATTGAATAAAAGGAGTGATAAAAAAGAAACAGAAATGGCACTGATTTCAGGTTTGAAGAATTGTGGATTGTGACTATCTTCACTGACAGGATTCTAGAAAAAGAGGGAATTTGAGGGAAGAAGATGAGTATTACAATTTTTGAGATAGTGATTTTGTGGAACTTACAGAATATCAGAGTAGTAATTGTATTATAGGCTGTTAGATATATGGCTCTGAGGACATAGACAAGCTCTGGGGTGAAGAAAGATGTAATTCATATGCATAAAATTATGAATTTAAAGCATGGGTATAGATTAATTTACCCTTTATTATAATAACAATAAGAGATAATAATAAGACTTGGAAAATTTAGAAAAGGCAGAGAATGGGTAATATGACTCAGATAGACATAAAGATAAGTGTTCTCAAGCAAATGTATGGTAGAACTGTGGTAAATATGCAGATTATCTCCTTCCTGATGTTTGCTAATATGGTTCCTGGCTTCACCCATATTTCACAATGACCAAACCATACAACCTTTGGAGGAATGTGGGTATTGACTTAAATGATTTTAATTTCATTTTGAGACAGCTCCAAAGCAAAAATCTATTCTCAATACAAGGGAGGGGTAAAACCTGAAAGACCTCTTGTAGAAAGACCTAGTCACAAGCAGTTACATATTTTCAAGTTCCACATATGTAGTTAAAACCCAATTTGTGTAGTCAAATCATTTTGTTTGTTTTTACATGCAGTACTCAATTTGCTTTACTTGCTCTGCTCATATTTAATGAAATAATTTTGTCCATCTCTTATTTCAATAAGTATGTGTAGTATAATTAAGGACCAGAATAGAATTTAAGGATTCTGTACCTTCCTGAAGCTAATGAGATTTACTCCACTCTCATTGTTACATTTTAAGTATGTTGCTAATGAGAGGATTGAGAGTCATAAATCCTTTGAAGTTTAGAGGACTTTGAGCTATTATAGTATTTCTTTATTTCCTTATGATAAGAAGTATCTGATAAGAAGTACCTGATAATTGCTGATTTATATGATGGAAATATCTGAACAATTTCCTGCTTTTTGAGTATTAAGTACAGAGCAGTAATATATGAAAAATCTATTCAAAAAGAATAAAATGCTAATATAAAATTTGTTGAAAGAACATTTATTATACTTTCCAATTATAATTTTGTATGCAATTGTAATTTATTTCATATATTTTACACAATATAGTAGGGAAAATAATGTACTAGTGTTAAGAAGATCTTTATTAGAATCCAAGCTGTGCTACTTATAAGCTGAATTATTCTGTGACCTTGCTTTAATCTCTAAACCTAAATTTTCTCATTTCAATAAGGGGCAGAAAATTATTTTCAAAATCTGTGTGTGAGTAATTGGTCATACAGTACTCAATAAGTGGAAGGAGCCCTAATAACGGTTTATTACTTTTAAATGTTTATTTCTTTGAAAGAATGAGAGAGTGTGAATGGGGGGAGGGGAAGAGAGAGAGGAAGAGAGAATCCCAAGCCATCTCAGAGCCTGACACAGGGCTCGAACCCATGAACCATGGGATCGTGACTTGAGCTGAAATCAAGAGTCAGATGCTCAAGTGACTGAGCCACCCAGACATCCCTCTGATACTTTTTAGATGAATAAAATTCATTGAGATAATGAGTAAAATATTCGATTTTAAAATATTTTGACTTTTAACTATAACTAAAATTATTCCAAATAGAGACTAAAGTGAACATTAACTATTATTGTCCAGCATTTTTGTAGGGGCTGAGGTAAAGATGCACTACCCTTGAACTTTCCACTCTTGTAAAAGTTTTGATCTCAGTGAAAGTTTTGTTCATTCAAAGTGTGATTACTTAAAATGGTGTAATTTGGCTAATATTGTTTATTGGGCTATCTAGTTATTTGAATAGCAAATGAATGGAGATTATAAATATTGAATGTAAAGAAACTGAACCTGGTATATCTCCTTGAAAATTTTCTAATATTTCTCTGCTTCCTGGTTCTGTACCTCCATGGGTATGACAGAGGTGTTTCATTCCTCTTTACTCAGTTTTCAAGGTGAAATTAACAGTTTCAACTGGTTTTAAATGGTATATAACTTTTTATTCATATAACAAATATACATGATGATTAGACATGTGAGCACTATGACTTGAAAAATGGGTGCCCATCACAGCATCTTTTACATGCATTGTTTTCACCAACAATTTAGTGGAGAGGCAAAACACAACTATGGAGAGAAGTATCGTCACTTATTTTATCCTCTATCAAACTTACTATCAGGTAAACGAAACCTAAAATTAATGTTATTTAATCCCACTTTAGGGAAACTAAGTATTGTTTTTGGCCATGATCATTGGGTCTTATTATAAAAACAAATGATCATATAAATACATTTCTTTCAAACTTGTATGCAGTATTATATCTATAGGTAATTACACTAAAATGTTGCTTTTAACAACATGTTGCTAGATTTTTTTTATTTTTCTTAAAGTGCACCTTATATTGTGCTTGCCTACTTAATCAACATGCCTTATGATCTGTGAAATCTACAAAAGTAAACCAAACTGCTATTGCACTTAAATAACTTACATTCTAGTGAGATAATGGATAACAAGTCATTATAATTGAGCATGATTCATTAAAATTGGAACTATTACATATAATTATCAATATGCATGGTAGCGACCCTAAGGAAATTTGGGTATTGAAAGTTAGTGTCCTGAAAAAAAATGACATGCTAAATTGATATTGAAAATAAGGATATGAATTTGCTGTACTTCTCTCTACATATTGGAAGAGATTAGTGAGAATTTTTCAAATCCCATCCCCTTATCAGTTGGGTGCCTACAGGATAGGTATCTGAGTAGGTGATTTCTCTGTGCTCTGCTTCAGGATATTATTTTTCTTTTTTTGTTCTTAATTCATCTTTGTTTTCATTTTGTTGTTTTTCTTTTGGGGGTGGGCAGAGACAGTTGGAAGATGCAGGTAGTAAGGGCAAACAATTATGTGAAGAAATTTCATTTATAGTATTAACAGAATTACTTTAAACTTTTTTTCATACTTTAACTTTGAGGGGGCTTTTTAACATAAATTAACATTACACATTATTAATTTGGTAGACCAGTATGACAGTCAAAACTATGAGCCATCCCAGAAGTGGACTTTCTTCTCCCTTCGGTTTTATTCTTTCTTATGAGCTAGGATACAGGGTTCATTAGACTTTGCAGTTAGTCTGGCTTCCAGTTACCATTTGTGCCTGCCCTTGCATATATTTAGAGGATATTCCTAGATGCCTTATGTTATAACAAGCTATTTCCTCACCTCACCCCTGCTCCCCAACACACACACACACACACACACACACACACACACACCCCACATCGTACCTTGACACAGACAGGCATCCATATAATCTATAGCTCCAATGTAAATAATGTTGGTGATTTGTATCACCAATATGTACACTAGCTATTTTCATCATTGCTCATCTTTTCCCATGCATTCCGTCTCTTCAAATCTAAAGGTTGTTTGTTAAGTTCTCCAAGCTTATTTTCCATGTAAATACTAAAGGAAAGCTTTAATGTCAGGGACAAGTTAACTTGCAATCAGCTTTTAAATTTTTGTGATATTGAACTGTATTAAAGACAATTCCCTAAAGTTTCTTTCAAAATAATAGCATTCTTGGGGTGCCTGGGTGGCTCAGTCAGTTTAGCATTTGACATCAGCTCAGGTTCGTGGGTTCAAGCCCCACATTGGGCTCTATGCTGACAGCCGAGAGCCTGGAGTCTGCTTCAGATCCTGTGTCTCCCTCTCTCTCTGACTCTCCCCCCCCCCCATTCTCTGTCTCTATCTCAAAAATAAATAAACATTAAAAACAAAAAGCAGTATTTATACTTTCTTGACCATTCTCTAATTATGTGTATGAGAGTTCAGTGAGGTCTGGGCTCATGTCATGTTACCTAGTCACTTTGTTTTGTATCCTTAGAAGTATAATGTCTTCAGGAGATGTTCAAATTTTTCCTTTAAAATTGATAAACAGGATTTTTTTCTTATCAAACTTCTATTTTGCTGATTTTAGTAGCAACCAATTTCATTTCAAACATTCTGTTATTTCACATTTCTAAATACATACATTTTAAAACATTATGTTTACTCTTACACTGTTGGTGGTAATGTAAACTGGTGCAGTCACTCTGAAAAACAGTGTGGAGGTTCCTCAGGAAGTTAAAAAATAGAACTACCTGATGTTCCAGCAATTGCACTGCACACACACACCATGGACTATTATAACTCAGCCATCAGAAAAAAAAAAAAAAACTGAATTCTTGCCATTTGCAACACCATGGATGGAGCTAGAGAGTATACAGCTAAGTGAAATAAATCAGAGAAAGACAAATGCCATATGATTTCACTCACATGTGGAATTTAAGAAACAAATGAGCAAAGGGGAAAAAGAGAGAGAGAGATGGAGAGAGAGAGGCAAACCAAGAGACAGACTCTTTATAGAGAACAAACTGATGGTTACCAGAGGAGAGTTGAGTGGGGGCTTGGGTGATATAGGTGGATTAAGAAATGTACGTATGATGAGCACTGGGTGTTGTGTGGAAGTGTTGAATCACTATATTGTACACCTGAAACTAATATTATACTACATGTTAACTAACTAGAATTTAAGTAAAAAACTTTAGAAAAAGAAAGTGGTATTTGAATTCCCCTGTTGAAAATAAATTAATAAAAATAAAATTAAAATAAAATAAAATAAAATAAAAATTATGTTTATTCTACTCACTTCTTACATGTCCTCCTATATATTTTGGCTTCACCATTGGACAAGCGTATTGTCTACATCTGTGTGCATATAATTACCCAAATGATCCAGATACACTGGAAACCGGGATCTACAAGAGATAAAGACAAAGTACTTACTTCCAAGGAGCTCATAACTTATGAAAAGTGACAAATGAGTGATACAATGTGATACACTCTGATAAAGATTAAGAAATATCAACACATTAGTTAAGCAGATAGGTGGACTTTTTTTTATGGTTTTTTTTTTGTATTTGTTTTTTAATGAGGATGTGCAATCATGTTCAAGAGTATTCAAAGAAAGATATCAAATTTTTGAAGGTTAAGTAATAATTCGTGGGGAGTATTAGTCTAAACATGCCTAAGAAATCACTGTCCAAAATTCTAAATCATTCAGCACAATTTTGGGAAAAGAAATAAGTAGAACAGTCATTATCTATATAACTATTGCTCTTTTTTTTCTTTATTACTATTAAAGGATTCTTTGCACTTTGGGATTGAATGCAATAGCTTTTTAAAGGAGGCATCATATCTTAGTGAATTTGGTATCCTTAGCACCTAACATACTACCTAGCAAATCACAAGCTCGTATTAAACGCTTATTAATAAACTCATGCGTTAATGAAACCCTAGATGTTGCTTTATTTCTATCTAGTAGTCTATAAATATATGTTCACACAACATACTAATTATAATGAAACTATTATAATGTACTAATTACAATGAAACTGTATTATAATGTAAAGCATTTTTGTATCTTGATAAGTCAGATACATAACAATTTAAGCTGTACATGCCAGTTTTAAACTGTTGAAATTTAGAGAGAAGCAAAAAGACTCTAGAAATGATATCATTTTAGAAATGATATCATATGACACCAAATAAAGTTTTGTATTTTCTTTTTCTTTTTCTTTTTTCATTTTAAAAATGAGTAATTAGTCCCTAGTAGATCTCTAAAGGAAGAACTAGACCCCTGGACTTATAGTAAAATAATGTATGATTACTAATAGTTAATAAAGTGTTAGTGATTGTTCCAAGTGATTTACAAGTGATTACTTCATAAATCCCTATGAGTTAAACCTATACATTCACATTATGAGGTAAAATTAATAATTTTATTTTACAATTAAAAGACTCAGGCACTGAGAGGTAAGATCATGTGCTTAATGTTAAATACCTAGTAAGTGCCTAAGCCCAATTAAGTTAAATTAAAATAGCCCATTGGACTAAAAAATCTATGTTCTTAAGACATTATACATATTCACTAAGAGATTGAGACAATTATGTGAAGAGCTCTTATTACAGTTTCATATGTTGGGGTGCCTGTGTGGCTCAGTTCGTTAAGTGTTTGTGACTCTTGATCTCAGCTCAGGTCATGATCTCACAGTTCCTGGGATCGAGCCCCACACTGGGCTTTGCACTGACAGCACAAGCCTGCTTGGGACTCTCTCTCTCCCCCCCTTCTCTGCCCATCCCCTGCTTGTTCTTGCTCTCTCTCCCTCAAAATAAATAAATAAATCTTAAAAAGAATAATAATAATTTCATGTGGAAATAATTTTAAAAGGAGATCTAACCCAAAACACAACATGGAAGCTAAAATATGTATTTAAATGCATGATTCTTAAAGAAACATGGAATTACTATTTCAGTAAATTGAATTAAGTTTTTAAATGTGTCTCCGTGAAAAATGGACCATAATTATAGTGTATTTCTTTCAACTTCATTATTAAGACTGGAGAACTTAATGACAGTATAACTTTACAAAACTGACAGAATTCTTTCTCTCAAATCAATATATTGACAATCCTTAGATATATTTCAATCATTAATTTTCAATTGAAAAAAATGTCAGTTTTATTTGTTTGTGTTTGTTTTTTAATCCTCACATAACTGTGAGCTTTATTCTTAGGATAGAAAATGTTACCAAAGTTGATCTTTGGAACATTGTGCCAAGATAAACATGCTCTTTAAATTAATGTGTAGAAATAATATTTTGAATAAGAATTGGAGATAATTTATATAAAATAAAAAATATTCATGTATTGATAACAGAATGGCAGCCTTAACAAAAAAGGAGAAAACAAAAATTATTAGACTATTTTTGTTAATCCTAGTTTTCTAAAATATTCCTTAAACCAAAAGCTCTAACATTTCAAATACCCATTCTAGTAATATGCTCAGATTTTATTATTCATATTTGTTATAGAATATATAATTTATTATTTATACTAACACTATCAAATGTTCTTATGACTCAGAGATAAATTTACATCCTGAAAACATATTTTACTAAAAATGTTACCCATGATGGTATTACAACCTAAATAACTCACTGTCTCAAAATACAATGTCACAGTAACACAGTAACCTCTGAGAGTAGCTCATCTGAAGTATATAAATCTTACATTTTTTATTGTTTTTTATTTTAATTCCAGTGTAGTTAACACATAGTGTTATTATTAGTTTCAGGTGATTGAACAATTATATACATCATTACTCAGTGCTCGTCATGAGAAGTATACTTTTAATCGCCATCATCTATTTCACCCCTCCCCCTTCCTACCTCGCCTCTGATAGGCTTTATTTTAAACAAGTACTCTCAAGTAAAGTTACTTGTTTTGAACAAGAACATTTTTTACTTGAAGCATCCTTCAGAATACATGGTTCTAAAAAATATAAATATAAAATATTCTATCCAAGAAAAATAGAATACACATTTCCTCAGGTACACACAGAAGAATCCCCTGGTTAAGTCACATGAAAAAAGACATCACAAACATTACAAATTTAAGAAGACTAGAATCATACCAAGTATATTTTCCAGCCACAATGGTACCAAATTAAAGATCAACAATAAAACAAGGCTGGAAAATCTACATGTAATATTAAATATTTATTATGCAAAAATTAAACAATACACTACTGCACAGGTAATGGGCCAAATAAGAAGTCAAATGACAAATCAAAATATGTCTCAAAACAAAAGAAAAAGAGAACACAAATATTCCAAAACCTATGGAATGTAGCAAAAGCAGATGTTACACTGAAATTGATGCTATAAATGTTTATTTCAAGAAAAAAAAAAAGTTCAAATAAACAACATTACACCACAAGGAACCAGAAAAAGAAGAAATTTATCAGAGGAAGCAAATAACAATAGAGATCAGAATAAATAATAAGCATAACATTGAAAATAATTACCAGTTTTTTTCCAAAAAAATAAAATTGCAAATGGCTTAACTACATTAACTAAGAATAAAAAAGAGGGAAGTCTCAGAAACCAAAATGAGAAATGGAAGAGAAAACAATGCAGCAAATAACCACAGAAATACCTAGTGTGATAACAGGTAACTATAAGCAATTATGGACTAACAAGTCAGGTAATTTAGGGAAAAAAAAAAAAACATGTAACTCCTAAAAACATAAATTACCAAGATTAAATCACAAATCATGAATCCAAGATATAGGAAATCTTAGATCAATAATAATAATCAAAGTTGAATTAGGAATCAAAATCTCCCAGCACAGAAAAGCCCAAGACTACATGGTTTTAATCATGAATTCTACCAAACATTAAAAAAAATATTAATGACAATCTTTACCAAAATCTTACAAATAATGGAGTAGAAGCAAACAGTTGTTTGATCTTTGTTCACCTACCAGTTTATATTCGAATACAATAGAGTATTTATTCTCTAAGAACCTATAGCATAGAGAATGCTATATACAGACTTACATTTGTAATTGACAAGAATAAGGGTGTGGCCTATTTTAAATTAAATTGTTATTTAGTTTCCTTAAGGAAGAAGCCAGATCATTTTGCAAAATTTCTTCATATACTATTTGCAGTATATTAATTGCTATCATTAGGAAACTAATCACTGAGAGAAATAATACAAGATATATGTATTTCTGGTTTTGTGCGTTTAAATTTCCATTTGAGGGGTCACAGCATTTTAAGTAAAGTTAAAATGTATGTTCAATATTTGTGATATCATTGGAAATTATGAACAAAATATTTTTTGAAAAATAAATTAAGTGTAGGCTATCTTTTAAAATCATCTTAAATTTCTAAAACCTTAGTCTAAATTTCCTCAATGTTTCTTCTTACTTTCCTCCTCAACCCAATATAAGTTGGCTTCTATCTTCATGTTTTTTCCTGAATTTCTTTAAATATACTAATAGGAAACTGAAAAATAAAATGTACAAACAACATACCTTCCCATATAAATTGTTAAATTACAGATTTATCCACATAATAAGCAAGCTTAACAGAAAACCTGTAGATCATTGCACCTAACAACTGCAAGGTACATTTTTTTATAAACATATAGGAATATTTATGAAAACTGACCTAAATTTCATAAATCAAATCCTATAGAATTTGAAAAACCAACATTCTAAATATCTAAATTCTAAATATCCAAATATTAAAGGAGAGTAATAATAGTATTTATGTCTAAAATGAGAAGGTGCTAACTGAAAATGCTAATCTTACACATATAAACTTGTGACACATAGCAAAAGGGATACCTAAGAAAAGGGACGCCTGGGCGGCTCAGTTGGTTCAGCTCCCGACTCTGGATTTTGACCCAGGTCATGATTCCAGTGTCATAAGGTGGAGCCTTGCTGACTGGGGATCCTGCTTAAGATTCTCTCTCTCTCTTCTTCTGCCCCTCTCCCCTGCTGGTGAGCTCTCTCTCTCTCACTCTCTCTCTCTCTCCCCCTCAAAATAAAATAGAAATAAAATAAAATCAAATGCTAGGGAAAGTTTCTCCATATGTATTTATAGTAGAAACGTAAATTCTCCATAGGTACGGATGAATTGATTATTTTACATTAAATGGAAAAGGAGTTATTTGCATATATTTCATCATCCTCCGAAGAAGAGTGTACTAATGCATTATTATTAATAGCTAAATCATGTTTACTATTATCAGATATTTGGGAAAAATAACCTAAAGAAATACTGTCTTTAGCATTATTATCAAGTACAATTATGAGTTCTAACAATCCATTGTGCAGTCCATCTAATTTGCCCCATAGTAAATTTACCATTTTATAAGACAAAGTAGGACATGCATAAACATACTGTTAGATATGAAAACAAATATTTTAGAAGAATAATTGTGATGTTATCATTACCATTTATAAAGGTATAAATTGTTCAAATCACAGATGAAAGTGTTCGGATTAGTGATACTATAGGTGGATTTTTATGAATCTTACAAGTAAGCTAAAGTCTGTCAGCATTTCTGAAGAGACAGAGAAAGAGAAAGTAGAAAACAAGGACAAGGAATAGAGACAGACAAACTGCTAGTGAAAATGGATGACAGAATACCTTGATAGTGGCTTGGGAGTGTTGGCAATTAGGATACTCAATGTCGCTACTGAAAATGAAGTATGTTCAGACTCCCCGGTGGCAGCACATTTTGTGAAATATCACTCTGGCATTAGCTCTCTTAGATTTATAAGTACTGAAAAGGTCTCTGCCCTGTATAACAATAATAATGTACCCCACTGCTAATATGCATGAGAATTAGGATGGTTTCAAATAGTGATTATAAGCAGAAAGTTTGGTCTGCTTTTAATCAACAGAAACACAATTTGTATGCATTAAATATATGCAGCTTATAATATTCTGTAATTTTTGAGAATATTTTTTTCAGCTCAAGGAATGATATTCTAGCACATCATAAACCATTCCTACTAACCATATGAAATAATTATAGGCTATAAAAATGTAGACTCGGTTGAGACAGGGTTCTGCTTTTCAACAGGCATTTTATGTGCTTCAGTGGAAATTTTTTCTGACTCTGGCCTTTAACAATCCTGATCTGTTTGTTTACAATGGTTTAAGACTGTGGAGATAAATATATATGCCATATGTGAACCCCAAGCAAGCCCATAGCCCTTTGGACAGAAAGCTATTTAGAATAAAGAAAAGTACCTATGGCAGTTGGTAATAAATCCAAACTGAATCATTAATCCTGTTTTCCCATTTGAGATATAAAAAATCAGTATTTCTATGTTATAAATAATGGTTTAGAGACTTATTTAGTAATGGACATATAGCAAACTGCTGAAACTTGTACCCTTTCCAAAGGAAAAAATAATCTATACAAGTATTTGCATCAAGTTTAAAGATTTTTACAGAATTCCTGAAGCATGTGCACATATCCCAGGAAACCAGGTTATAAAGGATTTCTTCATATAATCAGCAATTTTTACAGAATTATGTGTATATATTAGTTGTGTGTGCATATATATGTACATACACACATTTATGAGTATTTTATATAGGTATCAATTAATATGTCATATATTGATTATTTGAATATTTCAGGAAAAATTACTTGATATTTCAAAGCCATAAAAGTATTAAGAAAAAATTAAAATGATTTTCTTTAAAATATTTTGCTGTTTTAAAATTGATATTGATATTTATAAATTATTCTTATATATTGCTAGGACATTACAGAGAAATATTTAATTTATAAAATAAATTCTAATTTTAGTTTTCTGCTCACATGAATTCCACATCCTTAATGTTACTTAAAATTTTTGTATTAAAGTAACAATATTATTATAAATGACACTAAATTATTGCATTCAATTTAACCAAATTATGACTTCAAATTTTCAAAGAAGAAAAGAGCACAGAATATTTAAATACTAATTTTTGTTATAAATATAGGGATTATTGATTATATAATGGAATTTCACTTTGATATCTTATTCAGAATCTTAAAATACAACATAATGGATGCTTAATAATTTTCAAACGATCTTTTACTAAAAGAGTTCTTAGTTGTACAACTTTGTTACTCACTCTTTTCTGTGGGTCATAAATTACAACAGGAACTACTGCCCCTGAATTGGGAAGCCTAAATGCAAGGTAGGCATGGTTACCGTAATGGAACACAGAGTCAAATCAGTTTTTAGAATATTCTGATTTTCAAAGCCCTATGGTGTTGGCTGGTTGTCTGTGGTATCCCTAAAGTGAAATAGCTGGGAAGTCTGCTAAATTATTTTTTTGTTTGTTTACTTCTTCTTCTTTTTCTTCCTCCTCCTCCTCCTCCTCCTCCTCCTCCTTCTTCTTCTTTCTTCTTTTCTTTTTAAATTCAAGTTAGTTAACATATAGTATAGTATTGGTTTCAATAACAGAATTTTGTGATTCATCACTAACACCCAGTGCTCATTACAAGTACCCTCCTTAATACCCATCACCCGTCTAACCCCTCTCCCACCCACCTCTCCTCCAGCAACCCTCAGTTTGTTCTCTATATTTAAGAGTCTCTTATGATTTGCCTCCTTTTCTGTTTTTGTTTTATTTTTTCTTCCCTTCCCCTATGTTTATCTGTTTTGTTTCTTAAATTCTACATGAATGAAATAATATGTATATGTCTTTCTCTGACTTATTTCTTATTTGATCTGTGTAAGCAGATCTAGGTCAAGTGAACAGAAGTATAACTTAAATCATAAAAACAGATTCAAAGCCTCTCATTCAATTCTGTGTATTGCATCAGTATTAAGACACTGAACCTCTTGAATGAAGGGGAAAATGAGTCCCTATAGGATCCTATAGGAAGGATCCTGCTACTCTGTTAAATTTTATATTATTAATCTTATTCCCACTCTTCCCCCAAAGGAACCTATGAACTTTCAGAGTGTGTATTGGGGGAAAGGAAATGATGAAACTTTTCAAGGTTACTGGACACTGGTTCTTACTGATATTGATTCCAGGAGTTCCAAAAGGTCACTGTCGTCTACTAGTTAGAGTAGCGGGTTTGTGGAGGTCAGGTGATCTACAGATTTTAACTCAGATCAGATCAGATCAGTTTGTGGGTCCATGAACATATCTTGTGGTTATTTCCCCAGTTCTGGAATGTATAACTTGAATAGACAATTCCAATTGTCTACTGATCCTTATTACTAAGGGGAAATTATACTGCCACTACACAGTGAAAGTGGAAGGATATGTTTGGACTATATGAGATCACCTAGGACATCTTTTAATATCATCATACCTCATTATTGAAGTTAATGGAAAACTATAACAACCCAATGCAAGCAGGACAACTAATAATAGTCCATTAGCAATGAGAGTTTGGGTCACAGAACCAGGTCAATACCATGACCATTTGGTAGTTCTAACTTTTTATGCATATCTGTTAAGCTATTTTACATTTTGCAAGGGTTCTGATTTTTCCACATATTTGCCAATACTTGTTTAACTCAAGATGTTATATGTATTGTTGTTTAATAAACCATTCTAACAAGTATGAGGTGATATCTCATTGTCATTTTGATTTGCATTTCCCTGTTGATTAATGAAGTTGAGCACTTTTTCATATACTTGTTGACTTTGTGTGTCTTTTTTGAAGAATTGTCTATTCAAGTTCTTTGCTCATGTATGTGTTTTTTTTTATACTGAGTTGTAGGAATTTTTAAATATTTTAGATATTAATCACAATCATATATATGGTTTGTAGTTTTTTTCACATTCCATAGGTTGTGTTTTTATTTAGTTGGTTGCTTCCTGTGCTATGTAAAAGCTTTTTGGTTTGATGTAATCCCACTGTTCTATTTTGCTTTTGTTGCTTGTGCTTTTGGTATCATATCCAAGAAATTATTGCCAAGACCAATATTGGGAATATTTTGCCCTATATTTTCTTCTAGGAGTTTTACAGATTAAGTTCTGACATAGAAGTCTAATACATTTTGAATTGATTTTGTGTAGGGTGTAAGATAAGAGAATAATTTCATTCTTTTGCGTGTGAATATCCAGTTATATCATTGATTTGTTGAAGAGCTAGTCCTTTCCCCATTTTGCATTCCTGGCATCCTTTTTGAGGATCATTTGGGTATGTATTTTTTATGGGCTCTCTAATCTGTCTCATTTGTCTATGTATCATATCATACCATATGATCCATAATTCCCACATCTGAGTATACATCTAAAAGAATTGAACTCAGGTATCTGCACTCTCAACTTCAAAGTACCATTATTCACAATAACCGAGATATGGAAACAACCTAAATGTCATCAGTGGGTCAATGGATAAAGAAAATGTGGTATATATAGAAAACAGAATTTTATTCAGCCTTTAAAAAGGATATTCTGCTGTAGGTATGAACCTGGAGGACATTTTACTAAGTGAAATAAGCCAGTGGCATAAGGACAAATATTACATATTCCACTTACGTGAAGTATCTAAAATAGTCAAAATTCTAGAAGCGGAGAGTAGAATGGTGGTTGCTAGTGCATAGCGGGAGAGGGAAATGGGGAGATGTTCAATGTGTGTATATTTTGTTATGCAAAATTAAGAAGTTTTTGACATTTGCTATACAACATAATGCTTATAGTTAATAATACCATATTGTACACTTAAAAATATGTTGAGGATAGATTTCATGTTCGATGTTTTGCTATAATTAAAAAAAACATGGTATCAGAAATCACTCAAAAAATAATGAGTAATCAGCTGAGGTGCCTGCTGAGCACAAAGAAATATAGAATGGACAGTGGAGAAAGATATTTTTAAATACCAGCTACAGCTAGGTGGCAAGTTACAAAGCCGGGGCTGTAGTTATCAGTATTTCTTCCCTATTTTGTTATGAATATGCATGTGTGTGTGTCAAATCATCTTTGTTTTCTTGACCTTTTTATCACTTTATCATATAATAAGTATTAACTTTTCATCATAGTATTTAATTTACAGGTTTTCAAGCAAAAGTGTGAACATCACCCAAAGATTTCCCATTCTTTTTGGGGAAAGGGTTGAGAAGCTCTGACAGTACACAGGATAAATGCATCATGCTAGGCAGAAGTATGACTTCGCTATTGTCTTTACTAGGAGATTAAGTATTATTTAAAGAGTAGTGTATGGCTGCCAAATTGATAATGTATGGAGTGTGATGGTAAATTTTATGTGTCAATTTGGAAAGAATGTGATGCCCAGTTTGGTCAAACAGCATTCTAGATGGTACTGTGTAGGTATTTTTTAGCTGTGATTAATATTTAAATTAGTAAAATTTGAGTTGACAAATATATTTTAAATAAAAAAATATATGTATCTATATATTTTTAAAATTAGATATATTTTTGAATAAGAAATATATATATTTTAAATTATATATATGTATATATATACATATATATATTATTGTATATATATATTTAAATAGGCTTCACGTGTAGTGTGAAGCCCAACACAAGGTTTGAACTCAATGACTCCTGACAGCAAGACCTGAGCTGAGATCAAGAGTTGATGCTTAACCAACCAAGCCACCCAGGCGCCCCTGAATTGACAAGTACATAAGATAATAAATAAAAACTAAATAAACTAATCATATTATTATTTCTTTCTCTCAGGCTTATTTGTTTTAGATAATGTAAGAAAGAAGTTTAAATACAAGGTGGGGGTGTGTTATTATGGTGGTTGCAAGGAGAAAGCAGATGTCCATCACCTTTCCTTGTTATGGTCTATTTCTAACTTAGTCTTCAATACATTCACGTTCTTCCTACTGCCTTCTTTAGTTACATGTATAAATCAGCTGTCAGACTTTGCCCTGTGCTAGTCATTCAGACTCAAAGTGATTTCTATCAAGAACTGTAGGTATTGTCAGCTTGTCAGGAATGCCATTGCCTTCTGCTTTTCAACTTTGCAATTGCTACTTGATTGACATTTTTAAAATTCTGTCAGCTTTTCTTCCCTTTGTTTGCTTTATACAGAACAGAAAAGAAGATACAGTTCCTATCCATTAGCTTGACAAAATCACAGCCTCCACAGGAGAAAGTCCAATTTCATAAATCAAGTATTTCATAAAAAAAAAGGTGACTGAATATAGATTATAGACTCAGTTGTCAAAAGGATTTCTGGTCTAGAGACTAAACACCTTTAGTTCCCCACTCTCCATGTATAGATTAAAATCCCATAATGAAAAACAAATAAAATATTAAAATACATTAACCAATTTTCTTTGGTGTACAATAATGGTATCATTATTTCTTTCAAAAAAACAAGTTTTTAAAAAAATATTAATTCCAGCACACACAGTGTTGTATTAGTTTCAGGTGTACAATATAGTGAGTCAGCAATGCCATACATCACCCAGTGCTTATCATAAGAAGTACTCCTGAGTCCCCATTACCTATTTCACCCATCCCCCCACCTTGTCTCTGGTAACCATCAGTTTGTCTATAGTTAAGAGTCTCTTTCTTGGTTTGTCTCTCTCTCTCTCTCTCTTTCTTTTTTCCTTTGCTTTTACGTTTTGAGAAATAAGTTTTATTAAATAAGTGAAATCAGCAATTCATTGTGGATTCTAAAATCTGTGAACTAAAAAGATCTATGAGCCAAGTATATTAGATCAATTTATGTTTGTCTCATTCATTCTTTGCAGTATTGTAAAAGCACTAATTGTTTCAAAGATTATTATTGTCCCACTAGAAGTCTCACTATAAAACAGATAAACTGATGTTAAGTGTTACTCCTTGGCATAAGATGTCTAAGTGTCAAACTTAAAAAAAAATGAGAATCACCTGCTTATGATTTTTCTAATTGAAAGTGAGAAAGATATAAACAGAATTAATTATACTATAGATAAATGTTCAAAATGAAAACCCATCATGACATACATTGTAATTAATAATAGGTAATATTGAAATGTTTTTATAGCATAGTCTGTCATAGCTTTTTTTTTTCAGAGTGAGTTTCTAGGTTGAAAGTTTTACTGAATGTAACTGAAGATATTTTAACTGTTTACAGTAAGTGACATAGGTTCAAGATATTTTTGCTTCAAATCTAAAAGTAGACAAGTCAATCATTGAGACATACATATAGTATCAAAAGGAAGGATAGATAATAGTTAAACAATGAAAAAGTAAGCTAATTAGAAATGGAAGCATTAATCATGAGTGCAAATATTTCGTGTTTTATAATATTCCAATTTTTTAATAATTTGTAAATATAGAATATCATATATGCTAAATTATCAAAACTTATCGAGATAGATATCAATTATGGTATGGCTAAAACACTGGAAATCAAATTAAGTTTAGGAATATAATACTCTTATTAAGGAAGAACTGTAGATTATCAATTGAAAAATCATGTATGAAAAATTAAACAGAAAAATAGAAGGAACAAATGGATTATATAAAATAATATATACATTTGTGCTATAATAAATTTGTGTAAATTCTCAATTGCTTATATATTTATTACTCAAAATGTTGCGGTTGCCTGCCATGGCTCTATTTCAGAGGCATGGTGGATTTGGGTCTACTCTATGTGTATTCTTGTTCCTGGTTCCAGTTTGAAAAAAGCATATCCTATCTGGGCAGACACATAAGATGTCTGTTATAGTGACTCTTTACATGTTATCTGGGAGATGGTATACTGTTGACTCCTTCCATATTCTATTTGTCAAAGCAAGTTACCTGACCCATCCATATCAGTAAGGAAAGGAAATATATAATTTTGTTGGAGGTTACAGGAGGGAAGAGTGAATTTTTCTAAAAATAATATATTTGGCCACAAATATATACATATACATGAGAGTAGAGTCCAAGCATCATGAATAATGGCCTGGTAAGCTACTCCCAGGTGGTAGTACAAGGGCCTAATCAAGGGAGTTCAGAATTTCTATAGATGCCTGCAGTGTGATTTCAGTTCTCCTTTTATAATAGAACTTTGTTCCATCACCTTGTATTGAATGTTTCTTTCCCCTTCCTTCTTCCCTCCCTCTCACCCTTCCTTCCTCTTTCCTTCTACTCTCTAGGTGTTTCTGACTATTTCATATTATCACTTGGACACATTTGGAAAAAGCATTAGAGAATATCACCTTCGGCTGAGTCTCTTTCTCAATCAGATTTCTGTTCATAAAGTATTGTGTGCTCAAGGGTAAATTTCCCTTTCAAATTGTCAAAGTTTTATCCAAGATGGCAATTTTGGCCATGGGTTTATTGCAAAGTGTCATTAGATTTTTCCTAATTATTATAATTTGTTGATATGATTCCAGTCACACCGCACCTGCAATTCTTTTTAAGAAATGCTATTTCTTTCTTGACTTGAATACATATTCTTTAGACAAAAAAGGCATCAGTGGCACATGTGCTTACTCTTTTTTTACTTAAGTCCTTTTTTTATTTTTTCAATTAATACATTTCATTGGGGGCAACTTCAATCCAATCAGAGCTTGCTATAACAGATCTTAATATTACCTGTGACAGTATTTTCTTGAGAGTTCATATTTCCAATCTCAGAATTTCTAGATATTTTCTCTTTTATCGTTCCTCCACTAATTACTATATTTGTCAGAATTTGGTGCATTAATATTGTTTTCAAAAATCCCAAAAATATCCATGTCTTATAATAATAATTACTATTATTTCACTGGCCTGCATGCTGACTGGTGAAACTGTTCCAGATGTTACATTGGGTTCAGATCTGGTCCACAGGCCTTGTCTTTTCTGAGTGTATATTGAAGAACCAATTTATTTCTGGAACATTTTCTCATGATAGAAAGCAGATGAGGGATAGAAATTTGCCAGCCTACCTAAAGACTCTACTTGAAGACACACTATCACTTCCACAAAATAGCACTTCCCAAAGCAAACCATATAGTAAAGATGAGCATCAGTAGAGTGGGAAAGTCTATCAATAGAGTGGGAAAGTGAGTGAAAATTCAGTAAACAATAATAAAATTACAACAGATAATTAATATCAGAAATAGAATTGACTTTACAACAAAAAAATATTATTCGAGGTGGACACCACCATTACATGATAAGGGAAGTTACGTTTCCTAAGAAAATATTGTAAAATTTTTACCTGGATGCAACTAGCAAAATACCTCAACATGAAGGGAGGGATAAATTAATAAAATGAATAAACAGTGAAATCATAATTTGAGATTTCAATGTTATTCTATCAGTTAATGATAGATCAAAGATCATCCCCCCAAAAAACAAAAACAAAAACAAGAATGCTTTTTCCCCTTTTGTTTTTTTAACTCCTTTTCATGTCCTTTCTGCCAAATTCAGTCCAAAGCCATTATTTGGGCTCTATGAGGGATCTGTGTTAAATATGGAAGAGGAACATATCATAGCACTGAACACAGTGGCATATCTTGACTAGGGTGAGTAGAGTATCCTTAATGGAGAGTCTGGCCTAAGATGTCAAAGCCCAGAATGGGAGAGTTATTTGCAAAAGACTGGCTTGGTACATAGACTCTGATATCAGTGATAGATCCTAACTGCAGTGAAAAGGGTGTTTATGGGGAAGGCCACTGTAAATGGAATATTAGGGCCTGGAAATGAGAGTGTCTGCATCTGCATAGAAAAGCTTCTAAGGCTGTATATTAGAGTACAGAATTCAGTGGGTGTCCTAGAATGGTTGGAGGATTGGAGTAGTCAGGGGAGCATATGCATGAAAGAGTAGCAGTGTCTGTTAAGGAGCAGGGGTGTGGCAACCCAGTCCAAGATTCCAAAGTACGGGTGAGGTAAGGAGGTAATGATACAGGTTTGAGCACATACAAGGGGACTTATTAAATAAGTAAAGATATAAGGGTGTTGGGAGCAAGGGGGTGCAAATACAGAAAGCATGATCACCAGAGAAGTCTATATTGCATTGAACTGACAACTAGATGCTGACAAATACGAAATAAATATAGTTGCAAACTCATGCACTTGTGATTGTGTGTATGCATACATATGCATTGTCTAGTACAGCAGCCACTGGTGACATATGGCTATTTAAATTTACATTAATTAAAGTTAAATAAAATTAAATGTTCAACTTTTCCATCATGGTAGCCATATTTCAAGTATGTAACCATTTCATGTGGTTAGTAGTATACTGGACAGCACAGAAATATATATTCAAATACTTAGAGTACATATAAAAATGTGTGTATATATTTGTGTACACACAAAAACACTCCTATAAATACACCTAATCAGACCTATATTGATTTCTGTATTTTATCAGTTGGGTTTCAGTCAGGAGATCTAAACCACACAGTAACTTGAATGGGGAAGGTTTAGTATAAAGGTAATAAAGAAAATTCTAAATAATACCCTGTGATAAAGGAGAGTACCCAAGAAAGAAACAAACTCAGAAACGATGTGGGGGGCTTTCCAAGGCTGGAATTCAGATCTTCTTGGCAAGGATATGGTTGTAGTCCACTGGATGGTGGAGAAGTCTGTTTTGTTATCCTGAGCAAGAACTGGTTCAGTCGTCAGTCCAAGGTTGACAGACAGAAGTGTTGATGACTTTTTCTGGGAAGCTGTCTGTGGGGAATAGGGTAATGAATTCTCTGGAAATCTAAGACACTGGTTGGATTTTCCAGAAAGCTACTCGCAAGTTTTCCAGGAAGGATGATGCTGAACTCCGGGAAGCTGGCTGGACACCCACAGAGCTTACCTAGAAACCATTACTCAGAAGTTGTCTGAAAGACAAAAATAGGAAGACCTTGGAACTCAGCCTCTGGAAGCCAGGTGGAATGTCCACGGAATTCACTGGGAAGCTTCCTATGGGGGTGTCACTCCATTTACCTTTAGGAAGCTTCCTGTGAGATGCCACTGAAACTGCTGGAGGTGCCACTGAAACTCACCAGGTGTTTGAGCCCCACAGAAGAAAGAAAAGGAGAAGCTCACTGGAACCCAGAAAGCCCGTCGTCCTACAGTGTAGCTCCAGTGCCCTCTACTGGCAAAATTTTATCATCATGCTAGCTGACCAAGGCAATTGCCATCAAAAGACAATGGAAGGTGGTTTAGAGACTAGAGGTGATGAATTGATAACTGGCACATTTACTTATCTACATAGACATATCTACACACATAATTACACATAAGTGTTTTTCTGTGTATTTATTGCTATTCTATTGATTGATATATTTTATCTGTTTGCATGTACACATAGTCTAAATAATCACAGAAAATTCTTTTGTATAGAACTGATATAAATAAACAAACATATAAATGTCTGTGTGTGTGTGTGTGTGTGTGTGTGTGTGCGTGCATGCACTCAAACATATTTCCCTTAGCTTTGTTTGCTGAGAGGACCTAGGAACAGTGACAACAATGAGTATGCATAAAATCTAGATCTTAGTTTCATAATATCATTCTCCACTAAACATTACCAGGACTTTTTGGTGAAATGTGTGATTCGAAGGCTGGTAGAAAAACAGTATGTTATCCAGAATACCCTTTATGCAAGAAATCTAGGAAGTACTCAAAGAATGATGAAGGGATATCAAAAAGACACAGAATCCGAACTAAGGGACTTCCACTGGCAAAATCAGAATACTTTCATTAGAAAAATAATGATAGTTATAAGATTATAATCCATTACAAATAATAGCATGCCTTGAGTCTATAAGCAAATAATTAAAATAAGGATGGCATCCATGATATATGATTTCAAAATTACTTATTGATGATGAAGGGAAAAAGTAATTTTACAATAGAGAAGACTGGAAAGTGTATCTTAATCAAACAGAGTTTGATTAAGTGCCTAATAGAAAATATGTGCCACCTAATAGCATGCAGTGGGAGAAAAAAATCCTCACTTCTGTGATTTTCCTAACAAATATGCATAACCTAAAACTAATCATGAGGAAATATTAGGCAAACTAAATAGAAGAACGTAATAAAAATAACTGGCATATAATCTTCAAAAGTGTCAAGGTTATAAAAGCCAAATAAAAACAGAAAAGAAATTAGTTTGAGTAAGACAAAATAGAAGTGAAAACAAAAAGCAACACGTGATTCTAGTCTGGAATGTTCTCCTTTTTTAGAAAAGTTGGCAAATATGAGTTGGATCTGAGAATTAGATGGTAGCAATATGTTAGTAATTTCTTGATTTTAACACTTGCATTGTAGTTAAGTAGGAAGAGAACCTTCTTTGTAGGAAATACATTCTAAAATGTTGAAGTATTATAGCACATTATGTTGACATTTCAGACATATAAGCAATCTATTAGAGATTTCTTTGGCCTAAGCTTTTTATATAAGTACACATTATGCTATCATCATATTTTATTTTCTAGAAATACTCATGAACATCTGTTGTGAGATAATCTTTCTAAATAGGATCATGAGAGCACCAACAGATGTGGCCTTCTAAAGTCTGTATAAGATTTCCGAATGCATATCTTGCCAATTTATCTCCATCTTGGGATTGATACAACTTTTACTGATTTAGGGCAAAATTCACATTAATAGTTTGAAGATGCATTTAATAAGGGAAACTTTTTTTTTTTTCCTGTTGATTGAACCATCTGTTCTCGTGACTGGGTATTTTGATGTTCATTGTGAAAGAGCCCTTATTAACAAGGATTTTTTTTTCTTATAATAAAACCCATTACACTAACTTTTATAAATTAATGAATAAACATTGTATGCTTGGAATACATTTTTCTCTTTCTATAAACAGCTAAGTAATAATAAACTGCTTCCAATGAATAAACTCTCCCTTGCACTAATTCTGTTTATACAGTTTAAAATTTGAATCAATTCTTTGACCTCATAAAGCTCCTTATTGATTTAAAATCATAATAATTTAGTTGACAGTTAATGAGAAATACAAAATATAAATCCTCAATGTGTGGTTATTTTAATATTTTTTACATTCATGCTTTAACTGCTTTAACTGATTAAAGCATTCATGCTTTAATCCTCTATACGTGGTGATACAATAGATGTGATGCATAGAGAGAAGCATCTAAACTTTTTTTTTAACCCATCTAATATTATATCAAGTATCTTTCTCTGTTAGGCCAGATATAGTGAACAATATAGAGAAGATACCTACCCTTATATCCTCACAGAGCTTACCTGTTAAAGGGAGGAGATAGAATGTGCGTGTGTGTTTATGTGTGTACACATATATACACACATGTATGCATATGCTCACATGTACACATGTAACATATAAATACTATTTATGGTATTATTGTCTATAAAGGAAATAAAAGTTGTTAAGAGCTACTACATGAAATAGAGTAATCAGTGAAGTTTTCTCTGAAGAAATGACTTTTGAGCTTCTCTAGACCTTTGAGAAGAATCCACGACAAGAATTTGAGGGGTTAGAACAGAAAATGCAAGGGCCCGTTGGCAAAAGAAGCTGAATTGGTTTGAGAAACGGAAGAAGTTGTGTGTGGTTGCCACAGAAGTTGTGTGTGGGAGGGGATCGGGGACCGAAGAGAATTAGAAGCCAGGGCATGTAAAGCATTTAAGTTCATGGCAAAAAAATTTGAATTTTTTTTCTATGTGTGTTGGAAAGGCTTTAAAGTCTTCTGAATTAAATTTATTTTGTTTTTAAAGGAACACTCAGGACTCAGTGAAACAAAATTATAGTGAGTGGTGGGAGGCAAGGCTGCAGTAAGCCAATGCAGTGTTTTACCAGGTAATGCAGGCCACGTTAAGGATTTTAGAACTGATTATTGGAGAATTGGGGAGCCATAAAAGGTTTTAAAGCAATGGAATGGGCTTATCAGATTTGTCTTTCTTTCTAACACAGAAAGTCAAAATGCATTTTGCAATTCATTAGTTATGCCAAAAAAATGACACTTCTTACAAGCAGCTTTTTATGACTAAATATAAGTCATACTTAATAGTGTATAACTCAGTTTATATATGCTTTCTTTAAGATATGATTAGTGGACAGAAGTATATTAAATATGATGTAGATTTGATAGTTTCTTTAATAGTATGTTAAAAAAATCCTGAGTTTCACCACCAAATTAAAATTACTTAAGAAATTTAAAATGCAAATTTTCAATAATCTATATGAGTAAAAGGAACAATATTTTTTTTTAGGAAAAGAAGTATGCATATTCTTCCTAAAATACACACAATATAAAAAATGCATACAAATAATTTTTTAAACTTTTGCTCCAGTCTGTATGCTATTTTTTACAACCATGATTTTATTCTGTAACTCTTGTTTTGTTTGTTTGTTTGTTTGTTTGTTTGTTTGTTTGTTTTTTGGTATGCATGTGGGAAAGCAAGTAAAATGAACTAGGGGAAAAGAGTGAGAGAGGGAGACCGAAAGAGAAAAAAAGTGAGAGAGAAAGCAGAGAATAGGAGCCCACAAAGAGGACAAGTAGGAGATGAATTTCAATATTTTAGAACTTGAGATATTTATCAAAATATAATAATCAATATACTGAATATACTATCACATAAGTAGTGTTCTTCTTAACAAATTAAATGAGTATTTACAATAAAATGTTCAAATTTATTTCTATCTACACATCGACAAATGCACACACATACACATGAAGTGAATAATCTTAATACTTCTGAAACAAAGCATCAGAAACATTTGATTAAACTAGCAAATATGATTATCTCCAAATGCCAACCTCTTTTTGACAAGAGTGAAATTAAGCTCTTTCTTCTGACTTAAAAAAGTGCCAGACCAGAGGGTACATAGATACCCTTTAATATAGATTATTATCTTCTAGATTTGTTAAGCCTTGAATTTCATAGTCAGCTGACAGTCTCCATTTTATGAAGCACAATTAGACATAGTAATGTCTCCGTGAAACAAAAGACAGTAGCAACTCATGAATATTATGGGGCTCTTGTTTAATTTTATCTATACTAATAAAAATATTAAAAACATTTTTAGAGTGTCTTACTAGATATGCTGATGATTATTTCTGTTTCATCTTATTTGATAATGATAATAATAGTTATTAATTAATTAGTTGAATTAAATTAATTAATTAATTAAATGAATGAATGAATACATGCCAGTGTTTACCCTCCTCCCCCCACAGGGTTAAGCTCATCAGCACTTGTGGTAGCTGGTTTAATAACTCCTCTGTTTTGGCTGCTTTTCCTTCTCTGTATTACTTCTCTATGCTTCTGCTATTTTTTTCTATGCCTCCCAAATAAGAATCTGGTCTTATATACTTATATACTTGTTTCTAGGGCTGCCTATACTAATTTGGTACCAGAAATGGTCCAAGAAAGCAGATACTTCAAATTATGGAATTGAATTACTTGCCAGCAAGATGACTACAAAAATCACCTTCTGGTGATAAGTGGTGTGTTAAGAAGTGCTGGTGTGCCATAACATTGCAATCCTTAAGGTTTCTATATGTGTGAAATTAGGACAGGGTATAGGTGAAATGCAACCTTCCTTGAGTGTGAGAAAATGATGGACATGTAGTTATGAGGATGGTAACGCTGGTGGGTTGGGTTTTGTTAAGTCCCATTGAGGTACTCAAGGAAGAAAATAATAGGCACAAGCCAGTCAACTATCAAATCAGTAAACTGTGAAAATCAGAAATTCTAAGAAAGCCATAAGTCCTCTATGAAAAGATTTAAAGATACTACATACCATATTGACTGAAACAGGGCATAGGACCTGATTTCATAGAGTAGAATTGCAGAGTTGGCTTACTCAAACCTCTGAAAATTCTCTTTCACTAAAGTCATGGCTGTGATAGATCCTGTTAGACCCTAATGGCTGGGATAGGGACATCTTGTTAGACATGCTTGAGAACCTTTATTTCTAAACCCCAAGCCCTAAATATGCTTTGAAAACATGCAGAAACCTCTACTAGGTGGATGCCTCAAATAATGATAATTGCCCTCTTCAAAGGTTGTTCTCATATTTACTAAGATATTCTAGGTCAATAGCTAGTATCAAATCTCAGCATGGCATTATATGGCAACCATTTTGTGTTTCGGGAGGAAGGATATTGGCCACCAAAGAGCTGCAAGTTCAGCCTACTATATTCATATAGGATAGGGAAAATATGATTGGAAATGGATCTTGGGTTACTAGAATGAAGGGGATGGGACAAATATGTCTAATATAAGATATTTACTAATAGGTATTCCTTCTTATATGATTTAACATCCTTGAGCTGGTCTTAATACACTGCTTGGATGCTTTTTGAATCTTGGACGAAAACAAAACAAAACACACATACACAAAGACAATACTCTATGGTAAATGAGGTGGAAATGGAAAATATGCCTTGGAACAATATTGAGGATAAGGTCACCATATCTCAGGATAAGGGTCCCATACTAGCAGAGATTTATAAGACTAGATGGCCTATTGGTTAATTCTGTCTCTTTAGAGGATCCAGAGGGTATCTCTTTCCCTGGGACAATACACAGTGTGCTAATGACAGAGCCCCTGGCATCATTTAAAAAAATAGTATTTTCTCTCCTTTGTAGACAGGGTTGGTAATAGGAGAAGTTGTTATGCAGCTGGGCTCCTAAGTGTCAATAATGATAATAAGAGTCCAGAAAGCAGAAGCCTGATGACAGCATTTAACTGTCAGAGACAAGATTTATATAGTTATTGCAACAAGTAGGAAAGCTGGAATGACTCACAGTGATCTATGCGGATGACTAAGACACCATGGGATTCCTAGGGATTAGGTATATAAGTCACCAGTGAGGGTACTGCTTAATTTATATAAAAAAACTGTTCAAGGGCTAATGAACCCAAGTCTGCTTTCAGCTGCCTCACCATACATATATATATACACACATATATGTGTGTATATATATATATATGTATATATATATACACACATATGTGTGTATATATATATGTATACATATATATACACATATATGTGTGTATATATATGTATACATATGTGTATATATATATGTACACATGTGTATACATACACACACACACACACACACACACACACACACACATATATATATATACTCATTTAGTTTCCAATTATCAGGACTTCAGAACCTAAGTTGAACAGAAGGCTAAGACATTGAAGAAGATCACCAAAACATCCTTTCAAATGTATATGATAGTGTTTCCCCAATTAATCTCTAAAGGCACTCATAACCATTTAGCGAAGTCACTATTCATCGGGGAAAAATAAAGCCCAACATTTTCAAGAAATTTTACATAGAGAACAAAACTGACAGACAACAGAAGAGCAGAAATACTGTAATATCTTCCTTAGTAAGTATGGGACATATAGAAGCCAGGTGATAAATGGAGTGGCCCAAATCCATTTCTCAGTAATTAGTCACAGACTGACATTATGGCCATGCGTTGGCCTGAGGTATTAATCAGGACGGATATATTCAACAGCCTGCTGAACCCTCAAGTTAGTTCTCTGTCATGAGGAAAAAAGTCATTATAGTAGAAAACATCAAATAGAAGCTCCTGAAACTTTCTTACTCCTGCACAAGGTAGAAAATTAAAAGGACTAAGTAGAATATAGGTGAAATTACAGAGATTAGCCACTCTTACATCCTTAAATAATTAGAGGATGATGTTCCCCCATCATAACCCTTATTTTTAAGTTTTTTTCTCCGCCCCCCTCAGGTTTTATTTAAATTCCAGTTAGTTAAGATAGTTTCAGGTGTAGAATTTAGTTATTCAACACTTATATACAACACTCTCATCATAACAAGTGCCTTCCTTATTATCCATCACCTACTTAACCCATCTTCCAGCCACCTCCCCTCTGGTAACCATCAGTTTGTTTTCTATAGTTAAGAGTCTGTTTCATCTTTTTTCTGTATTTTTTACCGTCAATGCTTTTTTTTTAATTCCAAGTATGAGTGATGTCATATGGTATTTGTCTTTCTCTGACTCATTTATTTCGCTCAGCATAATACTCTCTAGCTCTATCCATGTCATTGCAAATGGCAGATTTCATTCTGTTTTTATGGCTCAGTAATATTCCATTGTATATATACCATATCTTCTTTATCCATTCATCAGTTGATGGACATTGGAGCTCTTGCCATAATTAAGCTATTATTGATAATGCTGGCCCATCATAACCCTTTGTAACTTATCAGCCCTACTCTTCAATATCACATGGATTTATAGTGCATGCCAGAAGACTACTGTAAACTTAACCAAGTGTATTACCATTATCACAGCTTTTCCATATGCAGTGCCTTTACAATAACAGATTAATTCTGTTTCTTAACTTTGTTGCTATTTGGGAACAAAATGCATAAAACTATGTTAATTAGATCTAGAAACAATAATTACCAAGTGTTTTGCTTGTCCCAGCTAGAGCCGTAAATGCCACAGGTACAATATTATAAATACAAAGATTTAGAGGACCCCACCTTAGTGAAGATGTAAAGATCTATAGCTCTTAGGCACACTAAAATTTTCCCTACAAGTTAAATGATACATTATTGCACCTTGCCCTTCCCACCACAAAGAAATAAATAGAGCACTTGGTAGGCTTCTTTCGATTTTGCATACAGTAAATGTTGCCCTGACATACTTATCAGGTACCTAGGACAGCTATTAGTTTTAAGTAGGTCCAGAACAATAAAGGACTCTGTAGCAAGTTTCCTTGATACTTGAAAAATATGATCTTGCAGGTCATATGATGATAGAAATCACCATTGCAGATAAAGATGATGTGGAATTTTTGGCCAAATCCCAATAGATGTTTCACAGCTGTATCACCCAAGATTCTAGAACAAGATCACTTGCACATTAGAGATCTGCTCATTGTTCAAATATCAGCTCTTTTATGTCCTTACAACTAGCAGAGACTGAATTCCTGACTTTGGTATAATAAGTTCATTACTTTGACAGGAGCTAAGGTATTGTCAACCTCAAGGTCATGTCAGACAGCCACAGCAGTAATCCATCATATGAAGGAAATGTCATACTCAGAATCAGTTGCCAAAAGACCAAGCTGAAAGTATCATAGTTCCATATTTCAAGATATACTACAAAGCCATAGTAATTAAAACAGAATGATACTAACACAAAAACAGATACATACATCAATGGAACAGAATTGAGAGCTCCAAAATAATCCCATGTTAAATGGTCAATGAATCTATGACAAAGGAAGCGAGAATACTCAATGGGGAAAACACATTCTCCTCAATAAATGGTACTGGGAACACTGGATAGCTACATGCAGAAGAATGAAAATGGACCACTTTCTAATGCCATACAGAAAAATAAGCTCAAAATGGATTAAAGCTCTAAATGTGATACCACAAACCATAAAAATTCTAGAAGAGAACACAGGCAGTAATTTCTCTGACATTGGCTCTAGTGACATTTTTCTAGATATGTCTCCCCAGGCAAAGGTAAAAAAAAAGCAAAAATAAACTATTAGAGCTAAATCAACACTTGTTCAACCCGAAAGCAATAAAAGCAATTAAGACATGGGCAAATGGACACTTCCAAAGAAGACATACAAATGAATAATAGCCACATGAAAATATGCTCAGCATCATTAATCATCAGGAAAATGCAAATCAAAACCATAATGAGATATCACCTTACACATGTCAGAATGGCTAAAATAAAAAAGACAAGAAATAACCAGTGTTGATGAGGATGTGGAAGAAAAGGAACCCTCATGTACTGTTGATGGGAATGTAAATTTGTGCAGCTGCTATGGCAAAGAGTATGGAGTTTCCTTAAAAAATTTAAAAATATAATTACACAATGATCCAGTAATTCCACTACTGGATATCTACCCAAAGAAAATGAAAAGTCTAATTCAAAAAGATATCTGCACCCATATGCTTATTGCAGCATTACTTAAAATAGCCAAGATAGAGAAGCAACCTAAATCTCCATCAATAGATGAATGGATAAGCAAAATTAGGTGTATATATATAATATATAATTATATATAATAATATATACTATATATAATTATAAGAAATACTCATGTAATTATAGAGGCTAAAATGTTCCTCAGTCTGCCATCCTCAACATGGAGAATAAGGAAAGCCCGTGATGTAATTCAGTCTAAGTCTGAGAGCCTGAGAACTAGAGGAGCGAAAGATGTAATTGCCAATACAAGACAGAAGGATGGAGAACCAGAAGCTCTGATGTCTAAGGGCAGAAAAATACTGACATCCCAGCTCAGATAGAGAGTGAACTTGCCCTTCCTTCGCCTTTTCTTTTTTAATATGAAATCTATTGTCAAATTGGTTTCCATAAAACACCCAGTGCTCATCTCAACAGGTGCCCTCCTCAATGCCCCTCACCCACCCTCTCCTCCCTCCCACCCCCCATCAACCCTCAGTTTATTCTCAGTTTTTAAGAGTCTCTTATGGTTTGGCCCCCTCCCTCTCTAACTCTTTTTTTTTTTTTTTTTTTTTTTTTTTTTGCTTTGCCTTTTTACTCAGTTGGCTCCCTCAATGGGTTGGATGGTGTCCTCCCTCATTGGTGAGGGCAGATCTCTTTACTCAGTCTAATCTCTTCCTGAAATACCTGCCTTGACTCACCCAGAAATGATGTTTTAACAGCCATCTGAGCATATCTTGGCCCAGCCAAGTTTAGACATAAAATTAACTGTCATAAATGTCTTGTTTCAGATTTTTTTGTTTGTACCTTCTTGTGTTTGGATGGTTCCCCTAAACTGTCCTTCCCTAGCCTCATTCCTCTGCTTCACCTAGTTAATTACCACTGTAATTTTAGATGGCTTTATGCTCCGAAGGAATGTTTAGAGTATTATCTGTTCTACCAGTGTTATCTGTACTTTCTATGTACTCTCAGTTGTAATAGCCCTTTTAATGTATGTATCCAACATTAGATGCTAAGATATGTGACAGCACGTCTATCTTCCCTGTATTACATAACCACAGTGGCTAACACATAATAGATGTTTGTTAAAGAAGGAAGAAAAGGAAAAAAAAAAGGCAAAAAGAAAGAAGTCAAGGAAATAAGAGAAGGAAGAAAGGATTTCAAGCTACTTAGCGAATGTAAGGAAAATACACACTAGTTGAATTAATGTCACATTTTTTTTCCTTTTTTTAATTTTAGGAATGAAGTCTGTGAGGGAAAGAATTTTTGCACTCCTATTTTCATTTGAGGGATAGTTATTTTGGCATATATATTAGCTTTCAAAAATGTACAGTACATTTGGATGAAAAACCTAGATATAATTTGTTCTCTTTTCCAGGTTGCTCAATAAGAGTAATTAAGTTTCCGAGAAGAAATCAAACATATTTCTTCATATAAATGGAGCAATAAATTTCTTTGACTCCAAGGACTAATAATTTTCCAAAATGTCTCTAGAGTCCTATGCAGCATCATCTGTTAAAAAGTTCATTGAAAATGTACAAATATTTACAATTACGTTTCTTTAATGTTAAATATTTAGTCAATTAATTGGCTATGCACATAATAGCACTTTTCAAATTATCAGAGTTCATCATGCTTTTTATGGAGTGATAATATAGTTCATATTCTTTAAATCAAATATATTTTTAGAAGTATTTCTATTGATTTTTCCCTATGTTCTTAGTTTGGCTGCATTTGTATTTTAAGACTGTGTAACATTTAACTAGTCAAATGACCTATTTACTTTATAACTTGAAGTAGTTCTCAGTCTTCCCACTCATCAAATTTTTACCTTGTCCACTTTAAGAACAGTCTTAGTATAACACACAATTTCACCAAATTGAATAGTAGAATGTACTCTCAAACTTCTTTGCCTCAAAAATTTTTCATGCTTTTAAAAATTACTGGGGTTCCCAATAAAGCTTCCTGATTTTTGGGGGGATTAATATTATAATACATAGTAAATTATTCTGAGTAAAAGCAAAATAATTTATAAATACTTTTTAAAACATTTTTACAGTGAAGACTCACTAACAGTTCTATTACAAATGTTGGTAAAACTACAAGCTACTTCTCAGGACTGACTATAATTACTGATGTGAATGTATGTCTCCATCTGATCCCAAGACCAATTGACTCAGTAAGCATGTGACTGGATTCCAAGGTTTTGTAGTTATTTGATTGTTTGTCAGGTTTTTGTTCTGTTGAAGGTTTCCAGATTATTCTGCTTCACAGTTATTGTTAAAAACTACTGCTCTACTATGAGATAATATATACATTACTCATAAAGATATGTTATTTTAATCAAATATGTTTTTTTGAATCCCTATTAAATTTAAGAACTTTAAAAGATTTATTATTTATTAACATATTTAATTTTCTTATTTTAAGTTCATTTATTGGGGGGGGGGAAGGTGTGAACAGGGGAAGGGCAGTGAGGGAGGGGAGAGGGAGAATCCCAGGCAGGCTCCATGTTATCAGCGCTGAGCCCAACACAGGGCTTGATCCCAAGACCGTGAGATCATGACCTGAGTCAAACCTGAGTCAGAAACTTAACCGACTGAGCCCCCTCAACATATTTAATGTTTTATTATAGTGAATGAAGTACAAACTAAAGAAATATTTTAAAGGTAGAAAACCACGAAAATTTTGTAAACTGCTTTTTACAAAGTCCATCATTGAGACATACCAACTAGTGATATTTTATTATTTTCCTTTCTGGAATATATATTTTAAATATTTTATTTATGCCAGAAAAATGTCTCTGAGAGTACAATTTTTGAAGGGTACATTATTCCATCATATAAACTATGCCCACTTATCTTGTTTACAAAATGTTTCTATTATTTTGTAAAATAATGCTATGAATGGAATTGTACGTGATGTAATCTGAATGTATGAATATTTCATGAAGATAGATTCCTGAAAGTACTAGGTCTAAACTTATCATTTAAAACTATGATACAAAGGGAATAAATATTTTCCATACCATAATGAACCATTTTAATACACAGCATGATGTATTATGCTGTCCAACTCACCCCTTGTTTGTAAGTATTCAACTATATCCAATTTTAGGAGGAAACATTATATCTCATGTTTTAAATAGGTCTTCAATAATTAATAATTATTACATTTATAATAAATAATTATTAAGAAATTCCTTTAGTTATTAGAAAATCATATTAACTTATTACTAGGTGGCAGATTATCTTAAAAGTGTTTGCTTATGTGGTTTTTTTTCATATTTAATCTGCTATCCAAATTATTAGGTAACTCTTAATATTCCAATTTTCAAAAATGAAGGAACTGAGGCACAGAGAGATTAGGTAATTTTCATGAGATTCCAGCACCAAAAAGTGTGTGAGTGAAAGCACATAATTTTCACTGGGTCCTGGAACTAGAAAGATTTAATTTAACCATGGAACATTGACCGCAGAGTCCATGGTCATATTAGTTTTATGCTCCTTGGTGAGACTCCAAACTGTGGTGAATATGCTCAGTTGCTACACACAAAGACTCTTCAGAGGAAATCAATTTCTAAATCCACAATTCCATATATGATATTTTTAGAAACTTGTTATCTGAGAGCCAGCCTTGTTCGCAGTAGTCCATTTCCCCTTTGTATCAAAGCAAGTGTATTAGTTTCCTACTGCTGCTGTAACAAATTACTACTAATGTTAAGTCTTAAAAACACAAATCTGTTTTCTTCCAGTTCTGGAGGGCAGAAATCTAAAATGTATTGGAAGGGATATACTCCTTCTTATGGCTTTGGAAAGAATTGTTCCATGTCTTTCCAGCTTGTAGGGGATGTTCTCATTCCTTGGCTCATGACCCTCTTTTTATCTGGAAAACCAATTGTATCTCCTAATCTCTGCTTCCGTCAACACACCTTTCTTCCTCTTTTGCCTCTCTTCCCTCATTTAAAACCTTTGTGATTCTATTGGACCAACCTAGGTAATTCAGGGTAATTTCCTTATTTTCAGATCCTCAATCACAATTGTCAATCCCCTTTGCTATGTAAAATAACATATTCATAAATTCTGGGGATTAGAACATCTTTGGAAGGTTATTATTCTGTTTACCACAGTAAAGTATTCTCTTCTTCACCAAATATTCTTCCTCATCTATTCCTCTATCTTCATGCAGTACATATTTGGGGGCATAAAATTTTATGATGTGCCAAGCAAAGAGATATAATTAAATTTTAGTATTAGAAATGTTTACTATGATAGCTAATTATGAACAAAAACTCATAAAGCTTTCTGCCATTATGTAATGTAAAAGTACTTACCTAAGGACTGAGACTCAGCATTAGCCTCAGAGTATTATGTTCACTGGGACACTTTAATTTCAGAAAAACAAAGCAACCACCTCATGTGATTCTTTTAAATATACTCGGATGGGGCGCCTGGGTGGCTCAGTTGGTTGGGCGTCCAACTACGGATCAGATCATGATCTCTCAGTTTGTGGTTTGAGCCCCGTGTCAGGCTCTGTGCTGGTAGCTCAGAGCCTGGAGCTTGCTTCAGATTCTGTGTCTCCCCATCTCTTAGCCCTTCCCATGCTCATGCTCTGTCTCTGTCTCTCAATAATAAATTAACGTTAAAAAAAATTAAATATACTTGGATGTTCTTCTGCAGGATTACTAGATTCTTCAGGACACATTGGATAAAGCCCATATATAATGTTTACACAAATCACTTCTAATTCTTTCTGCTTATTTCAGTAAGGTGGTTAAAACACAATAATGAAATCATATCATAAAATATTTGTTTCAAATGTAAATCCTCTTATTACCACTATTAAAATTTGAATAATTTGTATCTTTCATTGGCAAAAATTAAATCTGTTTTAATCTGTAAGAAATATCTAGATAGTAACTTAAAAATGTGTTAACTAGAGGGGTATCTGGGTGACTCAGTCGGTTAAGCATCTGACTTTGACTCAGGTCATGGTCTCATGGTTTGTGAGTTCAAGTCCCACATCGGGCTCTGTGCTGACAGCTCAGAGCCTGGAGCTTGCTTTGGATCTGTCTCCTCCTTTCTCTCTGCCCCTCCCCTGCTTGTGCTCTGTTTCTCTCTGTCTCTCAATAATAAAATAAACATTAAAAAATTTTCAAAAAATGTGTTAACTAGATACATAATTTTTCAAAAATTTTCTTAGGGTGGGTGCAATCAAAACTTTTGAAGACCATACCAACTGCATACCGAAGTTAAGTATTTTATTTTATTTTATTTTTTGCTTTCATATTTGTATTTAATTCCAGTTCATTAGGGGCACCTGAGTTGCTCAATCTAAGTGTCCTACTCTTAATTTCAGCTCAGGTCATGATCTCACGGTTTGTAAGACTGAGACCTACATTGGGCTGTGAGCTGACAGCATGCAGCCTGCTTAGGATTCTCTCTCTCCCACTCTCTCCTTGCCCTTTCCCCACTCTCTCTCTCTCTCTCTCTCGCTCTCTCTCTGTCAAAGATAAATAAACTTAAAAAACTCCAGTTCCTAAACATGCAGTGTAATATTAGTTTCAGGTGTAGAATTTAGGGATTCATCACTTATGTATTAAATTACATTAAATTACATTCTATTTGTCAATTTTATATTTTTAATTATATGTTATTGATCATTTTATTTTGCTGAATTTACAACTTGCATATGGATTATTATATTACTTTCCAAATTAGCATTCTTAGTTAAAATTCAAAACATTTTTTCTGCCATTTTATTTTAAGTAATGATTCTATCATTTTGTCTGTGTTTTGGCTTAAATAAATTATTCCATTTTTGCTGATATATTTTTTTCTTGTGTGATTTTCTCCCTGCTTCACTTTATTTACTAGAATATCTTTCTGTTATTATTTTGCTTCATTGAAGAATCTCTAATGTAAACTATAGCATAACATATTTATAAATATTTAGTAAGAAAATAGATGGATGGATTGTTTTTATTTTGGGCATTGTGTACTCTTAAATCTAAAATAAGGTACCATTCTGAACCACGTCAGTGTCTTCTATGGGAAAGATCTACATAGGCCAACAAGAGTTCCAGGAGGCTATTCAAAGGTGTTATCACGTGAAAGTGAGAAATAGACATCCATTAGATGTTCTTGCATAATATGGGAGCTTAATGGATTGAGAGAAATATATAAATATATATATAAACATATATGTATTTATGCACACTTGCACACACATATAAAATGCACATATATGGAATCAAATAGGTGAAGCTGGTTTCCTTTATTCATGTTTCAATGTGGGGGCATCTAAATTAATACTATTAGATGACTTCAGCCATGTCAATCAACCTTCACAGATTGGTATGTTAGAAAAAAGAACTTTTTTGTCTATCTCCTTAGTCTTTTTTTATAGTTTTTTTTTTCTGGAATAAATCAGTTGATAATATGTACTTCAAAAGCATTTTGATTCCTTTATCACTTGCTCTATGGTATAACTGATGACTGAAAATTCTTAATTTTTACGTATTTTTATCTATTTTGTTTTTCTTTACGGTTAGTGCTTCTTCTGGTCTTATTTAAGGTTTTGTTTCTCTTTTTAAGGTAAAAAAGACACTCTATATTCCCTGAAGGGGATAATGTAGGAAAGAGGAAGAGGAGATGAATAAAAGGCAAGCAAAAGGAAAAAAAGTTAAAAAAGAGTAACATTGTATTTTATAAGTATGAATAAATATTTGAAATATTTAAATATACACAAACATATTTTATATAGATACAATTTTATCAGAACTAAAATGCATGCCAAATTTCATTACTAAATGTATTCCTAATCTCTCCACATTATTCCAATAAAATAACAGTAATTAATACTACTTTTTAATGCCTCAAAAATTCATTGAGTGTAATCTTCAGGGCTGTCTAGATTTAAGCCAGTATTTTAATCCTATCTACTCAGTCTCCTAATCTATAAATTGAAAATAACAGGTACTTACCAAAAAAAAAAACCAATAATAATCAAATAAATACATTGCAGAAGTGTATTTTTTTCTCTTAGAATATTTTACTTTTAGAAGTTTCTTTCCTCTGTTATATATAATTTTGTTGAGGTTGTTAATCAGGTGTACAGTAACTCTTCCACTGAGGTTGGGACCAGTTGATTCAACTTGAGCACTCAAATCATCTGGGATCCACTTTTTCTTAATGTATCTGTCTCTTTTTTACTTCTCACTTTTCAAGTTCGTGAGCCAATAAACCTATTTTACCTCAACTAAGTTTGGTTTTCTCTCCCCCTTTTTTTTTTTTTAACATAGTCAAATCCTAAGAAATATATGCCTGTAAAGCCATGGGAATGTGGTGTTGTACGATAATTAATATCAGACATAATTACTATAATGAAGTGGATTGCAGCTAACAATGGTGTTGGAAACCATTCCAAAGATGTATCAGTTATGCTATAAAAAATGAATATCTCTGAAATTCATTCATTCTTTATTCTTTAAGTCAGACATTCAACGAGTACCACTAGAGACTGAGACATTAATTAAGTTAGGAACTCCAATAAAATTTAGGATTAAAGTATGCATTGATCTAAAGCATATTAAGCATGGAAGGTAAACAACTCTTCCTCTCATCTTTCCATTTATATTTTTCTATCATGCTGTTCATTCCTTTGAAAACAGAAATTAACTCAGTAAAAGTCATTCTAAATAATACTTCTAGGAGCTAATGAGAATCTGATAGAATTAAGTCATTCTTTTTCCAGTTGAATAAAATCAATGGTTTAATGTAAATAAAAAGTTTCATTTTCATATAATGCACAAAAAGTGATGCTGGAAAGCAAAAAAAAAAATCAGGCAATAAAGACAGAACTATATACCTGAAATGTAATAAAATCATTGCTCCTTATGTATCTGTGTTGCCCATAAAGCTTTATATATTTCAAGTCCATGAAGCTTGGTCTATTTAAGTACATATTTTAATAAAAATAAATTTACTGGAATGAAAGTGCATATAGCTGAAATGTCCCTGTGCGTGTGTATTAACTAACACTAAATACTTCCAAAAGCCAAATTCTTAAAAGCATGTAAAATTGTTTGAATTATTTATGGCCACAATTAATGCTATATATCAAACAAACACAAAACCTCAGTGGCATTCCACAACAAATGTTTATTTTTTTTGCCTAGGAGTTTATTTATTAGCTGGATAATTTTTCTCATGTAGGCAAGGATCAAATGCTGATCAGTCTTATTCATGCATTTGTGGTCAGCTGGAAGGTTGGCTATAGCCTGGCAGTACAGGCGGACCGGGTTAAAAGAAGTGTAAGTTAGATTGACTCAGCCCATTTACATGTGGTCCCTCATCCACTAGCCCACTAACCTGGGCTTGTTGCCATACTGCAGCAGATAACTAAAGAGAGAAGCTGAAGTACACAAGCTGCCTTACCCTTTTTAGTTTCTTCTTTGTTTTGTTTCAATGTGTATTATTTTTTGAGAGAGCATGAGCATGGGAGGGACAGAGAGAGAGAAGGGACAGAGGATCCAAAGCAGACCGCTCTGTCCTGGATCCAAAGCAGGCTCTGAGCTGACAGTAGAAAGCCTGAGGTGGGGCTGGAACTCACGAACGCTGAGATCATGACCTGAGCCAAAGTTGGAGGCTTAACTGACTGAGCCACCCACACACCCCCTTTTTAGGCTCTGATATGGCACTGATTCAAATGTGACCCATTCCATTGGTCAATGCAAGTCGTAAGTCCAACCTAGATTTAAGAAATGGGGAAATTAAAAAAAAAAAAAAAAGAAAAAAAGAAAAGAATAAATTGGGGAAATAGACTCTATCATGTTATTTGAGGAACTCAAAATCACAAAGCAAACTGTAAGAGATGGACTGTTTATAGTTCTATCATTTTTCCACAGTTATTCAGAACACCAACTATCCAGTCAAATATACAGAGGCCCGTATATTTGATATAATGTGGTATTGTAATAAACTGAAAGCACCTTTTCTTGAGAAATGTATTTGAGAAATGCTTTCTGTCTTCAATAATGCAATATGATATTTAAAAAAAATAAAATGTAACACTACTCAAAACTACCTGTACAGCTAAATAGGTAATAGAAATTCACTTTAATTACACTTGTATTGCAGCCTACAAAGCCTGCATTTTTGTCATTAGAGTCAATAAAGCAATTTAGAAATTAATAACCATTTGTCTGTTCTAGATATGGCTTCATGAATTTTAAACAGTATTAGAAATTGCTATTTTACATCTTTTGTCAAGCAATGGTCTGCTATTATCAGTGACAGATTAAAACTAGTTGGTTTTTTTTAAATTGAGTAATGCATATGTAATTTCTTAGCAGTTAATAACTGTATGCTTAGTGAAATATTGAAATGTCTTAATATATTTTCTCAAGTGTAATTTAAGACAGAAAAAGTATAAATTAATATGTTCAATTTTATTGAATGTTCTAACAGGTGCAACTTGTGTCCAGCAAAATACAGTGTCACTAGTATTCATAGATCTATTCATAGTAGTTTGTCTTCTTAAAAAACATTTTTTTTCTTGTTAGTGGTAAAACTTTTTATTCCAAATCTGGTGTATGGAAACGTATTCTATCAGGGCCGAAAGAGAGAGAGAGACACAGAATCTGAAGCAGGCTCCAGGCTCTGAGCTGTCAGCACAGAGCCTGACATGGGGCCTAAACTCACAAGCTGTGAGATCATGACCTGAGTGGAAGTCAGACACTTAACCAACTGAGCCATCCACACACCCCACAGTAGTCTGCCTGCTTTATGACATGTGATAAGAATTTCCTCCCCCTTCAAAGTTAGGCATGGCCATGTGATATTTTGGGCCATATAATATGACTGGAAATGATTCTTATTCTTTCTGGAAGGATATTTAAGAGCTTATACATGATTATCCATGTAAGTTTTTTTTTTCCCCTTTGTTCTGGTGATGGTGGGAGAATATGTGATAGCTGTCCTTGTCATTTGGAATCCTTTGATCATTAAGATTAATAGAGCTCCCTTGCTAACCCAGATAAGGCATATGGTGTGGGAGCAAAATCACCTTTTTTTTTTTTTTTTGTATCAAGTCACTGTGATTTTCAGGTTTTGTTTAGTCTTAGTGCCTCCTGACCTTGATATGGCTCAAAATATTTTGTCTCTTTTTTTGGCTCAAAATATTTTGATTTAAAGGGCTATAGATTAAATTTTTATTGAGGGTTATAAGTAAAGGTGGTTGATTTTTATGTATGTAGCTTAGAGTATGAATGCTTCCCATCTCCTATAATAGGATTCTTAGAAATATAAGTAGATACTAAAATTTTCAGTATATCTTACTGTTTGATGTGTGGAGACATAATACTTGATAAATGTCCCTGTATATGATTATAAAATAATAGTTATTATTTTATGTGTGTATTATAGTATAGGAATTTTTTGTTAGTATTTTTTTATCTTGTTTAGTCCTTCAAACAACCCTCTAAGGTAATTGTTTTCAGTATATGCCTTAGTTCAGGTTGCCATAGCAAAATACCATATACTATATGTTTTAAAAAACAAATATATTTTCTCACTATTCTGGTGGCCCAAATTCAAGATCTAAGTTCCAGCCTATTTGGCTTCTTCCTTGTTAGCAGACAGCCACCTTCTAGCTGTAGCCTCACACAGCAGAGAAAGAGTGAGCAAGCTCTCCAGTGTCTCTTCTTACAAGGTCATAATCCTATTGGATTATAACCTTATTTAACCTTAACTACTTCTTTAGTCCAAGTGTAGCCACATTGAAGGTTAAGACTACACATGTGAGTTTGGGAGCACACATAATTCATTCCCTAACAGTATATATATGTCTTTCTTTTATTTACTTATTTTATTTTCTTTTTTTGCTTCCATCCTTTCTTTTTTCCTTCAACCTTTCCTTTCTTAATCCCTTTCAACCATTAGTACTTTAAGCCACTTTTTGTTAGTTTTTAAAAATTTTCATGCCAGATAGTTTAATGAGGTGGTCTTGATTTAGTCAGCATCACACAGCTAGTTAATCCAGGTATTTGACTCCTGCTTTTATTATTTTTTTCTAATATCCACCTTTATGAATATGACAATATTTTGTTTTTTCTTTTTTAGTATTCTCATATTCAAAATTTATATAATGTATCTGATTTTGTGTGCACTTGCCTTTTTTATAGCGTAAAGGTCACGCACAACATGACCTTTTTTTTTTCCTTAAGTGAAGGGAAAGGAGAAACTTTTGTATTTAGATCTTTCCTATTACTGAGGATATAAACTATGAGAAAATGTTTCTATGGATTTAGTACAAAGCATAATCAGACACAGTTCCTCTTCTGTCACAAAAGGTAATTTAAAAGTAAATTATGATATAATTAGTCAAAACAAAACTCATCAATTCAGTTATAGAAAATAAAATAATTATGCCAATCTACTCAATTTTCATCACTCTATGAGTCCATCAACTATTAGGCATGTGTTATTTTACATATTACCGTAAAAATGCTGCCAATCAAAAAATAAGTACATTGTTCTTATGTAAAATTTTATTTATAATTATTGGACAAGTTATGTTAGCCTAACACATGAAATTCTTTACATATGTCATTCTTGTGCAGAGATTAAAAACTTATGCAAAATTCACTGCTTAATATATTCCTCAAATTTCAGAGTGCCAAGTTTATGTGTTTGTGAGCAATACCAACTATGTCAAAGCTGCTAGTAGTGATTGTAGGATGCCATTGGATTTGAGATACATTTCAATTTCAAATATGAAAAAAATATGAAGCTTTTACGTTTTAGAATCTGTAAAAGATGGTATTTATACATTCCTTTTTTTTCTAAGTTTATTTATTTTGAGGGAGTGGAATAGCATGAACTGGGGAGGGACATAGAGAGAAAGAGAGAGAATCCCAAGCTGGCTCTGCTCTGTCAGTGCAGAGCCTGATGCGGGGCTCAAACTCACCTACTATGAGATCATGACTGAAGCTGAAATTAAGTGTGAGATGTTTAACCGACTGAGTCACCCAGGTGCCCCTCCATTTTTGCTTATTTTATAAGTAAACTTGATATCACATGTTGGCTCCTATTATGCATGTTACCTTGACTTAAAAATGATTATTTACTTCAGAATCAAACATTGTGATAGAAATCTAAGAAGGATAATGTAATGCTTAATTTTATATGACAACCTGACAGGCTGGTTAAACTTTATTTCTGAGTATGTCTGTGAGGCTATTTCTCAATAACATTAACATTTTAATCAGCAGACCAAGTAGATTCCACTCCCCTAGTGTGGGCAGGCCTCATCTAATATTTTTAAGCCTGAGTAGAATAAAAGATGGAGTAGGAAATAATTTTCAATCACAATTGAATTAAACTAGCAATCAATAACAGAAAAATAAATGGGCAAAAGTAATGGAGAATAAATAACACACTTCTAAGTAACATGGGGTTCAAAGAAGAAATCTCAAGACAAATTTTAAAATATTTTGAATGAAATGAAAATGAAAATACAACTTATCAAAATGTGTGAGATATAGTGAAAATAGTACTTAAAGAGAAATTCATAGAACTGAATACATATGTTAGAAAACAAAAATATCTAAAGTAAATAATCTAAGTTTCCACCTTAGGAAACTAGAAAAAGAAAGAAAGTTAAATTCAAAGCAATTTGGAAGAAAAGAAATAATATTGGAGAAGAAATCAATGAAATTAAAAAAAAATAAAGAAAATCAAAGAAACCAAAAGCTGATTCTTTGAAAAGTACAATAGAATGGATTAACCTCTAGCCAAGCAAACTAAGAAAAAAAGGACACAAATTACTAATATCAGAAATTAAAGACAGGACGTCAGTATAGATACCATGAACATTAAAAGCATAAGAAAGGAATATTATGAACAACTCTAATGCTCACAAATTTGATAATCTAGAGAAAACAGACCTATTCCTTGAAAGATGCTATCTGTCAAAACTCACATAGGAATAGATGATTTGAGTAAGCTTTTATCAATTAAATAAACTGAATCAATATTAATAAGGTTATTAGACAGAAAACACCGGGCCCAGAAGGGGTCACTGGTGAACTCTACCAAACATTTAAGGAAAAACTGTACCAAGTCCTTATAATCTCTTTCAGAGGATAGAAACAAAATGAGTATTTTTTTTTTTTTACTCATTGTATGAGTCCAACATTAGCCTAATACCACAACCAGGCAAAGAGCTTGCAAAAAGAGAAAACTACAGACTAATATCTTTCATGAACATAGATATATAAATCATCAACAAAATCTTAGCAAAACACATCCAAATACTGGCTAGCTAGCTAGCTATACTAATTATATACAGTTATATGGTTATACATATACCATACACACACCATGACAAACTGGGATTTATCCCATGTATTCAAGGTTAGTTCACCATTAGAAAATCAATTAATGGGGGCGCCTGGGTGGCTCAGTCGGTTAAGCAACCGACTTCGGCTCAGGTTATGATCTCACGGTCTGTGAGTTCGAGCCCCGCGTCGGGCTCTGTGCTGACTGCTCAGAGCCTGGAGCCTGTTTCAGATTCTATGTCTCCCTCTCTCTCTGCCCCTCCCCTGGTCATGCTCTGTCTCTCTCTGTCTCAAAAATAAATAAACGTTAAAAAAAAATTAAAAAAAAAATCAATTAATGTAATCCACCCCATCAGCAGATAAAAAAAAAAAAAAGTCACATAATCATATCAGTAGTTGCAAACAAAAAAAAAAAAAAAGCTTTGACAAAATCCAACACTTATTCATGATAAAATCTCTCAGTAAATTAGGAACAGAGGGGAACTTTTTCAACTCAGTAAGCATAATCTACAAAAACTACAGAATAGACAGAAAGATCAATAGAACAGAATAGAGAACCCAGAATAGAACCCTGTGAATATAGTCAGTAGGTCTTTCACAAAAGAGTAAAAGCAACACAGTGGAGCAAAAATGATCTTTTCAACAAATAGTGAAAGAACAACTAGACATCCACCTGCAAAACAAATGAGTCTAGACACAGACCTTATACTCTTCACAAAAGCGAACTCAAAATGGATCATAGACATGAATGTAAGCAACTTTATAATACTCCTTGGAGAGAACATAGGAGTAAGCCTAGATGACCTTGGCACACAGATGTAAACATATTTTTACAATATTATTGGGTATATTCCCAATGCTGTACTTCTCAAAGCTGTGATTTATTTTATAATTGGAAGTTTGTATCTCTGAGTCCCCATCACCAATTTCACCCATCCTCTCACCCCCTCCTGTCTGGCAACCACCAGCTTGTTCTCTGTATTTATGAGAAGATATTTGCAAATGATGTATCTGATAAGGGGTTAATATGCAAAATATATTTAAAAACTTATACCACTGAACACACAAAAAAATAATTTAAATTTAAAAATGAACAGACCTGAATAGACATTTTTCTAAAGAAGACATACAGATATCCAACAGACACATGAAAAGATGAGTAACATCACTTATCAGGGAAATGCAATTCAAAACCACAATGAGATATCACTTCACTAAGAAAAAAGTGTTGGTAGGAGGATTGGAGTAAAGGAAATCCCCTTGCACTGATAGTGGTGGGAATGTAAATTGGGGCTACCACAATGAAAAACAGTGTGTGTTCTTCAAAAAATCAAAAATATAATTGCCATATGATCTAGTAATTCCACTACTGGATATTTACCAAAGAAGACTAACAAACAAACAAAACTCTAATAATGTCTTTTTCATGAGTAAGCCTTGTTATAGAGAATGTGCTGGGCATGTTCCAAAGTGGTTACTTTTCCCCTTTCCCTGTCAAAGACTTGACAGGACTATTGATTACTTTTTCATCATGAGAACCTGATAAAATTCTTGAAAGTAAAACCTAGGAAAGTGTGGGTAACTTTGTAAAATTACATAGCCACTAATTTCTCACTTTCATGCTAGTCCACATTCAATCTCTAGTTATTCGACAGCATTGCCATTTATGTGCTCCTACCAGTTTATGGCCCTAGCATTCTCTTCCATGTAAGCTGATCCTATTTGTGTTTCTTGCACTTATCTGTTTATCCTGAATTTCCCTACTACCTCAGTTCTCTGATAGGTACAAAAAGTTGTTGATTCTTAGTTTGTTTTCAGCTCTTTTTCTTGCTATAAGCAAGGGAGGGACAATTTGCAAGCTCTTTTCATGTTGAAGCAGGCATATAAAGTTCACTGCATTTGACCATTTCACTTTTCTATACATATACATGTAAACACACACACACATATATGTGTGTGTATATATATAGTTTCAACATATATATAAGCATATATACATATATAAGCATATATATACATATATAGTTTCAAAATATATGTTACTTATAGTATTTTAATTATGAATATATAAAATTTATAAAATTGCACCATAGTGTGTGTGTATATTTTAGTGTGTGGTGTGTGTGTGTATACATTTTATATATATAAAATCAAGTCAAGTATACATTTTATATATATATATATATGTGTGTGTGTGTATATATATATATATATATAGTTTCAGCATATATATACATATATAGTTTCAAAATATATATTACTTCTCTTTCTAGTATTTTAATTATGATATCTAAAATTTATAACATTGCACCATAGTGTGTGTGTATATATATAGTGTGTGGTGAGTGTGTGTGTATGTGTGCATACATTATATATATAACTAATATATATTAATATATAATATAAATTGCATGTCAACTATATTTTAATAATAAAAAATTTAACAAATACTTTACTGTAGCCTTATCTCACATAGTTGAAAAAGAAATTACCCAACTCCAGCTGTCTCTAGCTTTCCTGTCTCATGTAAGGGGAGGGATCTGACAAGAATATTAGGATAGGGAAGATAAGAAATACTTGTAAAGATTACAGCCCAGAAACACAGGCCCACTAAAAGACTGACATTTAATCATTATATTATATTAAGGAATGTTTCCTCTCCTCCACTTCTTACCACAACCACAACAGGGCACTGTATGATAACAGAAGATCAGCTGGAAGAGCTATAATACTGAGGCTTTTTAGGATTCTCTCAGGAAAACCAAAGATGATAGGGAAGACAGAAACAAGGACACTAGAGGAGTTTGAAGCCCTCATTATCTATAGCCCTACTCTTCTCAGGATTAACATAAAATCTAACATCAAATAGTTATTTACTTCAGTTCCTATTGTCCTATATATCATGAAGGCTTTTTAACTAAAGATAGAAAAAATATAAGTCATGCTAAGAGACAAGAAGAAAAGCCTCAGAGACAAAGCAAGAATCAAAATCAAATTTGAATATGATACACATTTTTGAATTATTGGACATAATATTTAAAATAACTGTGACTCTAACGTAAGAGGTAGACAACACGTAATGATAACAAATGAGACATGCAAGCAGCAAGATGGAAACAGTAAGAAAGACTAAAATTATATATATATATATAGTATGTATATATATATATGTACATGTATATATATATGAAATTATATACACTGGATGGGGAATGAAAACTATTCTCATAGGCTCATCAATGGATAGGGTATACCAGAGCAAAGAACCAATGATATTAAAGTTGTATCAGTAGAAAATTACAAACTGAAATATCAAAAGAGGAAAACATGAATGAAAAAAAGAACATCTGAAAACTATGGAGTAATTTTACAAGTGTTAGATATCCACAATTGAAATAGTAAAGAAGAAAAAAAAAGATGAAGAGGGAAAAATATTGAAGTAATAAGTCCAATAGCTTTGAAAATTAATCTCCAACCCCAAAGTACAGATCTAGGAATCCCAGAGAATTTATATATCTAAATCTAAATTTAGATATACCCTATTTAAACTGCAGTGAAATAAAACCAGAGGGAAACTTAAAAGAAAATGGGGAATAGGTAAAGAAAAACTTTGCCAATAAAAGGAACAGGTTAGAAATTATAGTGGGGCATTTGTCAGAATCCTAGCATGCAAAAGAGGGTGGAGTGAAATATAAAGTGTTGACAGAAAAAAAATAGAATTCTACATCCAGGGAAATTATTCTTCAGAAGTGAAGGAAAAATAGGGGCATCTGAGTGGTTCAGTCAGTTAAGTGTCTAACTTTTGATCTCAGCTCAAGTTTTGATGAGTTAGGCTTATGAGTTCAAGCCCTGCATTGGGCTCTGAGTTGGGTGGAAAGCCTATTTAAAACAAATAAAAATTAAAAAAAGAACTGAAGGGAAAATAAATTTTCAGGCAAACAAGAACTGAGGAAATGTATTACATGTAATGAAAGAAATATTAAAAGATTTCTTCAGTGAGAAAATAATACTAGCATTCAGAAAATCTGGTCTATATACAAATTGGAAAAGTGTTGTATCATAATAAATATAGGTAAATAATTGTAATGATGTACTGTGTAATTATAGCATACAAATAATTGAAATAAATGAACACAATCTTTAAAGTCTCAAAGAGAAGACAAAGAAATAATCTGTTATACGGCACATGTACTACACATGAATTAGTATAATGTTATTTGAAAATAGATTTGCTGTAATTGTACATTTCCAACTCCATGGCAAATACTAAAAATAAAAAAATAGAAAGAATATAATTGACATACTAATAGAAGAGATATGATTATATTTCATAAAATGCTCAATTAGACCCTGAGAAAGCAAAAAAAAAAAAAAAATGGGAAAGAAAGAAAGAACAAGTGTAGCCAGGCAGTTAACAGCAAATGGTGTAAATATGATAGATAAGAATCCAACTGTATCAATAATCACTGAATATTGTCTAAATACAATAATTAAAATAAACAGTTTTTAAAGAGTGGATGAAAATAGAAATTCTAACTATATTTTGTGTACAAGAAACCTGCTCTTTATTTAAAGACACAGAAAATCAACAGTAAAGTAGCAGTTATACCATGCTCTAAAAGAAAGCTGGAGTAGCTGTATTAATTTCAGAGAACGCAGAATTCAGAACAAGGAAACTTAACAGAGGTAAGAAAGGCATTATATGAAGATCTTCATGTAATAGGTCCCTAAGGAGATCCCAAGAAGACTTAAATCTTTAAAGTGTATGCTCTTAATAACAGAGCATCAAAATGTGTGCATAAAACAGGAAAAAAAAAAGAAAGGAGATTTATATAAATCCACTATTAGATATGCAGACTTCAGTATCTTCTTTAGGAATTACTTGGTCCATAAGAAGAAAATCAGCAAAGTATAGTTAACTTGAAGAGCATAAATAAACAGTATAAATCAACTTGATTTAATCAACATTTTTGGAGTATTCTATTCAAAAACAGCAAAATACACATTCTTCCCTGGCTTATGTGAGACAGTCACAAAGATATACCAAATTAGGGGCCATATAATACACATTAACATATTTAAAAAGAAATATAAATTATATAAAATACGTTCTCAGGGGACAATTAAACTGTAAATTATTAACAGAAAGGCGTTTGAAAAAATCCTAAAATATTCGGATATTGAACACACATCTTCATAACACATAAATCAAAATAGAGGGCTCAAGAGAAAGTTTTAAGAAATAACTACATAAAAATACAACTTAAAATGTGTAGTATGCAGCAGAAGCAGTGTTTACAGGGAAATTTAAGAATTAATGTATATATTAGAAAAGAAAGAATGTCTAAAATCAACAATTTAACTATCCACTTTAGGAAACCAGAGGAAGAAGCACAATGTAAGAAAGCAAGAAGAAGAAAAGTAAATAACAAAAACTAGAGACTAAATCAATGAAATTTAAAACAGAATCAATAAAACCAAAATCATCCTTGAAAAGTTTACTAAAATAGATAAATCTCTAGCCAGAATAACTGGGAGCAAAAGAGAGAAGACACGCATTACTAATACCAGAAATGAAATGAGCATACTCATTCCTAAGCCTTCATTTTAAAATATTCTTTTCCAATAAAAAGAATGACAGTTCCTTTAAGAAGTTGATTCCAGGGCTGCAGTAGGAAATTGCAACATGAGCTTGAAGCATTTCATAGGCCAGAAAATAAGGAAGTGGTCAAAAAGCAAACATAATCTAAATTGAAGGGATATGTCAAAGGGACATAAGAGCAAATGAAGGAGCTCCCAATGACCAAAACTGGAACAATGTTAGCAACAAAATGAAGTAGTATTGGATTACAACTCAAAGTATACAATGCCCATGAGTCTATACTGATATAGATTAAGGATTGAATAAGGGAATAACTGAATAACAAATAATTGAATGAATGAGTAAATGAATAACAACCCTCCCTTATAGAAGAATTCCAAATAATTTCTGTTGAAGTAAACCATTAATCCTCACTCCTTAGGTGTAAGCTGAGGACTGGTTAATTTTACAGTGGAAAAGCCTGATAAATATATTCTCAGCCAGGTGACAAAGGTCAATATCAATAGTAATAAGTCATTTTTATAATATGCACCCTTGATGTGATATGATGACAATGGCACTTTATGTTTTTGGTTGTCCTTTGAAAAATCTACAACCTCAGTCTAATCATGAAAAATATCAGAAAAATTCTAACAGACATTCTATAAAATACTTGATTATTCAAGGTCATCAAAATTGACAAAGCCATCAAAATTGGCAAGGTCATCACAAATAAGGGAAATCTTAGAAACTGTCACAGCCAAGAGGAGCCTACGGAGACATGGTATAAAAATATAATGGGGTATTTGTGATGAAATTCTGGAACAGAAAAAGGTAAAACATTGAGGAAATATGAATAAACTATGGACTTTAGCTAATAATACAATGTTATTTCGTTAATTTAACATATGAACTATACAAGTATGTTGAGGGTATATGTAAGTGAGATTTAATCTAGGGAAGTCAGAGTAGATGATCCCAAGGAAATAAAATTTGAACAGAATTCTGAAAGCCAAATAGAAGTTACTTAGGCATGGGGGAGAGCAGAGGAAGAAACCTCTGTAACAAATCCTTGAAAGAAGATGGTATTTTTGAAAACCTGGAGAAACGTTGGGCTGGTGCACACAGATTAAAGGAGATACTGATGTGAGATAAAGTAGAGAGGTGAGTAACTGTAGCAAATTTGTAAAGCATGTTAAAGATTTTATTTATTATACTTAGAACAACACCAAATCATAGAAGAGTTACAACAGGATTATGTCTCCTATTCAGCTTGATTCAGAAGGTCATAAGCAAGATGAAAGTTCAAGGTTGGCTATTAAATTTGGGAAAATTGAGAACACACAGAAAAATCTGATTTACAAACATAATGACCTCACCATTGTTGCCATAAATTAATTCTTAGAGCAAATAAATTGTCACCAAAGGATTTTTTTTTTGGCATACTATTTTTTCCCCTAGGAAAATGTTCTAGTAACATCTTAGATTCTTTTTATTACATTGAGTTTTATTTTTTCAGTATGACAATATTATTAAAATATTTAATTTAATTTTCCAAGGGGGTGTCTGTATCCATACAATTTAAATTATTCTCATTTTATATATCCAAGAAAGACTAATTCTTATGGAATTTCAAGAATGGATATAGTAGAATTGAGACATAAATTGTTGGTTGGTGACATTTGAATGGAAAGATTCTGTTGAATAATGGAACCAAAAGTAAGATGGTTGATAAAAAAGGGATTAGAGGGGAAGGTTGTATGAGGAACTAATGAAGAGACTATTCATTTGAGACATCTAGCAATGAAAGAAGACAGGTTGCCAAGTAAGTTGCTCGGTGAAGAATAAAGTCAATGAACTGGAGCTTATTTGCACAAGGAAGTGTGAAAAAAATTTAACTTTAACTAGAACTGGAAGTAGAATCTTATGCACATGTGCTCAAGAAGATAAAACTTAAGGACTAAGAGACTGATTTCTCTTAAGTGCCTGATTAACAAAAAATTGATAATATTGGAATTTTCTTGAAGGACGGGCGGTTGATCCTAAGTTGTCTCATATTAACCTTAAGAAGTTTTGCCAAAGGCATGATTGGGAGATGACCCAGGTTAGGTTGGGCCCACAAAGTGGGCTGACTTGAGATTTGTTTGTGTAACTGTACTCATTGTGTAGGGGAACATTTTCAAGGCTGGTCTTAATTTGGTTTTGAATTAACTGACTCCAATTGAGCTCTCCACTTTTTTATATCCCCCATAAATACAACCTACCCCAAACTCTCAATGGACTTCCCTATGATTTCCCATAGTTTGCTTGTCCCGCATTACAATTCCTCTGCTGTTCCCAAATAAACTCATTTGCTAGTAAAGTAGCTGGCTATTTTATTTTTCAGGTTGACATCACATGGTGTCAGAGAAGTGGGATCTAGAGAAGACCCCCAACACCAGTGAGGCTGGTGAGCAAACAGGTGTGGTACCCACAGAACTTATTCAGTTCACTGCTTTCTTGCTGACTCTGGATTTCAAAGGTAAGTCTCCACTGATTTTGAGCTCTACTGTCTGCATTTTGAGCTCACCAGATTTATTTGAGATCTCTTTTTATGAAGGCATCACCTTTTCTAGTGAGTGCCGTTCTTTTGTTGAAGCTTCTCAGTAAGTCAACAGTGGAGAAAATATATGGTTCCTGGTGTTTTGGAACAGTTGGTGGATAACAAGTCCCCTCAGTTAAAACATCTTAGGAACCTAAAGGCTAAGATGAGCGCCATCTGGTCTGTGGACCAGGAGGATTTTGTGTCTTTTTGGAAAATGGGTGAACTTTTGGAATTGTAGTGGATACTTAAGGGAAACTTCAACCTAGATAAGTCCACCCTTAAAGTAGGGGATTCCAAACCTCTCAGAGACATCAGAATACATTCTTTGATTAGTGTGCAGAAGCTTCTAAAAGACAAAATAACTTTTAGAAGCTGGTAAAAGGATCCTTACATCATACTAAGTTAAGCCAAATGATGGATATTCATTAAATATCTAAATTATTTCCAGATAAGACAAACATTAAATCCTAAAAATGTTTAGCTACTTTTGGCTTTTTAATTTCTACAGTGAGAAAAAAAATATTTAGGTCTATTAGTAAGTGTGTTTTGTACTACACACACACACACACACACACACACACACACACACAATTACTACGAGGAAGAAGAGCTGAAATTAGAAAAGGCCATTCTGTTCTCCACAATTCTCTGCCACTATCAGGACTGGCAGAACAGGTGGGAAAGCAGGATAAATCAGAGATGTTAGTGTGTTATTTTACAATGCTAGGAGGACACAAAATGCCACGGATTAAGATCCGGGCAATTGTGACAAAGCTTGATTAGGATGCTAAAGGGTGGAATCTCTGCAAAAGACTTAAGAATGAAGAGGAGGATGTTATGGTGATTGCTGAGAAAATGGGTTAAAGAGTTTAAGGTTTAAGGAAAGTACGATGTGTGTTGTGGGTTAAAGAAGGTATGAGGAATGGAAATGTGTTTTTGTTGAAGGAATGTGTTTTGTTGTTTTAGCAGCCTCACCTATAAAGTGATAATTATTCTACCTATGTATAGGACTATTAGAATGATTAAATGCAAAGCACTTACTTAGATCATAATGTAATTACTACATAAATGCTTATTATTTTATTGTTACTGTTATTAAAAAGAAAACCACAGGCACAAAATGACATAGCTTAGTTCAAGTCACCTAACTGTAGTTTCAACTCTCCAGTAATGTAACCTTTAACTAGTCAACATGGAACTTCCTGGTCAATACAAGGAAATTTACTGACAGACTCCTCCATTCTCCTTAGGGCAATCTTGTGTAAATAATGCATTCTGTATTACTAAACTCCTTCCTTCCTTCCTTCCTTCCTTCCTTCCTTCCTTCCTTCCTGCCTGCCTGCCTGCCTTCCTTCCTTCCTTCCTTCCTTCCTTCCTGCCTGCCTGCCTTCCTTCCTTCCTTCCTTCCTTCCTTCCTTCCTTCCTTCCTTCCTTCCCTCCTTCTTCTCTTTCTTTTATGTTCTCTCTCTGCCTGTTCAAACTTTCCTTTTGTTTAGCTCATCAGGGCTGCTTGCTAGATGGGATGCTGATCATTCATGAATCCTTTAATGAAGCCAATTAGATCTTTAGATTTATTTGATTGAATTTTGGTTTTTAACACTATTGCCATTATTTTGTTGTTATTATTATTATTGATGGAAAAGTTTTTATTATTACCTTTTCTGTTTGTTTGCTTGTTTGTTTTTTTCTTTTAATCTGGATACCCTAAACAAGCCAGATGATCCACCTGCCATTGCTTCAGGCCTAGCTTTCCAGAGCAGCAACTGTCCCCAGGCCCTCATGTTCCCCACAGATATATCACAACTGAATCTTGCTAACTGGCTCACAATGAACCTGTGGACAGAAAGCTGTAGTACACCTTGGGCTGTGCAGTGTGCCCACCACCCATTCACAAGTTCAAAGTGCTGGAGAGTTGCACCACCCTCTGTGGTAAACCTTTGACCAATGGAAAATGAAAAGTATAAGATTAGGAGTAATAGTTCCCTTATTTCTATTACGATACAGTGTATACAGTTTCACAAGTGTACAGTCCCAGAAATCTAGAGATTAATTGCCTTTACCAGATACCAGCTTGAAAACACATCTTCCAAATGGCTCACTTTCCCTTTTATTTGATTCTTTGTAGAGGATATATTCTTATATTTGTGGGAAAAGTGTGTACCCTCTTCTATGAACTATTCATTTTCATTCCTCATTTTTCTAACATGTATTTTTTTTCTTATTAATATATGGGGCCTTTTTAAATACTATGGATATTAGTATTTCTGCATTTATATTTGGCAATATTTTATGCCACAGGTTACTGCTTTTTACTTTTATGTATGGAGTCTCTTCTTGTCTTGCTATTTTTGTTTAATTTTATGTAGTAATATATGTTAATATTTTTCTTAATAATTCTGGATTTTTATGACTAGTTTTAAGTTATAGCACATGTTGATTTTTTACTTGTTTAACTTCAACAATAATTAAGACAATTACATGAATTTTCATACTGACTTACTAAAATAGTGAATTATAGTAATCATCTTTTTTTCCTGGAGCAAAACCCACTGTGTCAAGGTACATGATTCTTCAAGTTACAATTATATATTCTTTTCTTCTTCATTTATAATGATTATGTTCATGTTAATTAAACGTACAGGATTTTTTAATTGAATGCTGGCTCTGTAAATTCTGTAGAAATTTTCATTCTTTCTCAAGGCTTTTCAACAGTGTAAGTGGTTTCTGAATTATTTGTTTGTAGTATGAATGTAATAATTAAATTGTGACATTTTCAACAAATTTTCTGCATCATATTTTCAAAGGGCAGTTGGCTTTCTAAAATATATCTGATGCAGGCAAGCAGAGTCCAAGAACTCAGGGGAGGATCCCACAGGACCAGCCAAGAGGGTCTTTGACTTCATGCAGGATAAAAATCAAGCAAAAGCCAGAGAAAGTGAAAACAGAGTTTATTGAATAGTGTCAGTGATGCATAGAGAATAGCAGAAAGAGTGTCTAGGAGACTCAGAAAGGAAAGGAAAATGAGTCTCTTTATTGCTTGAGGCTAGGGGTTTATATTAGAAAACGTCTAGGGTACTCATTCCTCCAGAAAATCAGGGTAGGGTCCAATCAAAGGAGACTGTCAGGTGAACAATAGGTGTTAATCCTTAAATTACCAAAAGTAGGGGTATGGATGTCATTATTAACCAAGTTTTGTTTGAAGCTAATGTCTTGAAACATATTTGAGATCTGGCTCTTAGGTGTTATCAGGTGTTTGGGGCCTAGGACAAAAGTCAGAGAATGATTAACTTCCTTGCTTCCTTGTTGATGTCAGAACATAGCTTATTTGGCTTATTCAGAGGCAAAATATGGAACATGAGGAAATGGGGTCTAACAGAAAACCAGCAGAGACAGAGCCTTTCTAATGGAATCCCTTCAGCTTTCCTCTCTCATATCCCTTGTTTTCTCCATGTTTAATGGCTACTGTTTTTTTTTTCCTTTTGATAAATTAATACTTTAAGAGTCATGTAATGAAAACCAGAACTATTTGAAGGCAGTGGAAAAGATTTGTTTTTATATTTCTTCATTACTTCAGATAAAGCCCTAACACCTATGTGACACTTAATATATAGCTAATTAATTTACATATGTGCAACTTGTAGATTGCTTTGCCTTGCTTTTGAAGGTTAGCCTGCTACATTTAATTATTTATTTAATGAAATTTACTTTTATCAAGTCATATATGTGTATATTAACAAGTCAGATACTAAGAAAGAACATAGATGTGAGTCTTCATCTTTTTTTTTCATTCTTTGTGTTTAGCACTTGGTATGCCCTTGCAGTTGTTATACAGCTGCCCTTATCTGTCTTATCCTTCTGGTACTTCTAGTGGGCAATGCTTAACTCCCTAGTGAACTCTGTATGCATTATCTATGTTCTTCCTTGTGTTTATTTTCTATGGTTATGTTTTTAGCTGGTTTCTTGATTTTATTTTTCATCTCATGTTTTCAATGTAAACAACAACAAAACCAGAAGTTATATTTCTTATGGAAAATCAATTTCTTCATTTTTGAAAATTTTCGGGACTTGTCTCTAGTTCTATGCATTTAACAGCTTCTGAAAATCATTCTAAAGTAATTCATTCAAATTGGGAATTTCACATTTTAATATTTTCTTCCTTTCTCTAAATTATTTGTGTCCTAGTGTTTGGGTGTGTAGGTATAAGTAGGCATGCATGCATGTGAGTGTGTGTGTGTGTGTGTGTGTGTGTGTGTGTGTGTGACAGAGACAGAGACAGACTGACTTGGTCATTCTTTTTTTATTAACATGAGTCTCATTCACCAGGTGATTGCCCATGATCTCTGATGGATATGCTCGCTGTCTGGAGCTCCTATGGGTGTGTACAACGATGCATCAGCCTCATTTGAGGTCCTATTTTTTTTAAATATAATTTATTTTCAAATTGGCTTCCATACAACACCCAGTGCTCATCTCAAGTGCCCTCCTCAATGCCCATAACCCATTTTCCCCCTCCCTCAACCCCCATCCACCCTCAGTTTGGTCTCTGTATTTAAGAGTCTCTTGTAGTTTGCCTCCCTCCCTCTCTGTTTGTGACCATTTTTTCCCCTTCTGCTCCCCCAATGATCTTCTGTTAAGTTTCTCAAGATCCACATATGAGTGAAAACATATGGTATCCTTCTCTGACTGACTTATTTCACTTAGAATAATACCCTCCAGTTCCATCCACATTGCTGCAAATGGCCAGATTTCATTCTTTCTCATTGCCAAGTAGCATTCCATTGTATATATAAACCACATCTTTATCCATTCATCAGTTGATGGACATTTAGGCTCTTTTCATAATTTGGCTATTGTTGAAAGTGCTGCTATAAACATTGGGCTACATGTGCCCCAATGCAACAGCACTCCTGTATTCCTTGGGGTGAATTCTTAGTAGTGCTATTGCTAGGTCATAGAGTAGTTCTATTTTTAATTTTTTGAGGAGCCTCCACAGTTTTCCAGAGTGGCTGCACCAGTTTGCCAACTTATGGAATGGGAAAAGATATTTGCAAATGACATATTGGATAAAGAGTTAGTATCCAAAATCTATAAAGAACTTACCAGACTCAACACCTGAAAAACAAATAATCCAGTGAAGAAATGGGCAGAAAACATGATTAGTCACTTTTCCAAAGAAGACATCCAGATGGCCAACAGACACATGAAAAGATGCCCAACCTCACTCATCATCAAGGAAATACAAATCAAAGCCACACTGAGATATCACCTCACACTGCTCAGAGTGGCTAAAATGCACAAATCAGGAAACTAAAAATGCTGGTGAGGATGTGGAGAAATGGGAACCCTCTTGCACTGTTGGTGGGAATGAAGCCCTCTTTTGACTGACTTCCTCTTCTGTTGCTTTCCTTGCCTTTTTGGAATCTGTATACTCCCTCTCCTTACTGTGTTTGTGAAATTTGTTCCAGCCTCATTTTCATGGGTGGATCTCCTCTAATTATTTTTTTAAATAGAGGAATGCAGTTTTTATACTCTTAAGTAAACTTTCAGGGGCTTGAGTGGATGGAGGTATGCTGAGAATTCAGCCTGAAGTCCTATACTTAAGCATGTTTTTTATGTACAAAGATTTCAGTTTGAAGTCATGTGTTGTCTCAGAAGTTTAATGACAGACAGAAAAGTTTATATAAAATTATATACTTTGGTTAACTATTTATATGAAGGAACAGCACGACCTGAAAGAAGAACTATTTTAAATTCTTATCATCATGCTCCGTTTCTTAAAAGAAACATGATATGCCAATTATTAATTTGGTTAAGGACTCAGCCTAACAGATTATGTTTTAAAATAAATTATTTTAAATTCAAGACAGATAGACCTTCACAGGCCTTATTAAATATTATCTGAGCCAATTTCCTATTGTAGATTTAAAGAAAGTAAAACACTGAGAGCTTGTTTCATTTGTCCAAGAACACCTGGGTATTTCCCTGCAGACCTAGGTCTAAAATAGGAAGATATAGAAACTTTTGGGAAAATAGAAATAGAAAATAGGAATTTTGGGGGAAAAGCTATAGAGCAAAGTTGGGTCTTTTGTTTTTGTTTTTTACATTGTGATATATTACTTATTTTATGATATAAGGTAGATCCTAAAAAACTTTAGATCATACCAACAATGGCCAGATTGTGTCCTTTCAAAATGTGTGTGTGTGTTAGAAAATGAATAGGGCACCTGGTGGCTCAGTCATTAAGCATCTGCCTTCAACTCAGGTCATGATGTCACAGTTCGTGAGTTCGAGTCCCACTTTGGGTGAAAATATGTCATGGTGTCCATGAGATGCATAAAACGTAACCAACAAAGAAGGGAAATTTTATAAGTTATCAATCTATTCAGGAAGTTAATTTTTAAAAAGAATTACTAAAGAGCAGAAATGTAAGCTATAGCAATGGCAGTCTATTTTTGATTCACATAATATCCAACCTTCTGAAAAGCATCAAATATAAAAGAATAGCTAAAAAGATTTACTTTGCTTTGGGACCAGTTTACTGTAAATTATAGTCCACAGCAGCTATCTGAAACCATATCTAAAGTCAGGTATTTACTTGAGCTGCTACTTACAAGTGTTCACTCACTTTAAGAACAGAATAGGGGCAACTGACAGGACCCCTTAAAAAAAACATTTCTTTTAGACTTTGTTGTTATAGGTAAAAAGCCCCTTCTCAAATGTCACTGTGGAACTAACCTGGTGCTTACAAAAGCAAGTAAAAAAGACTGGAACAGAGGAAATGTCTTTGCCATTGTAAAACATTATGTGAACAAAGTTGACTGACAATCAGATGCCCAAAAAGGAGTAACAACTCAGTTAAGTGTCTGATCTCGGCTCAGGTCATGATCTCATGGTCCATGAGTTCGAGCCCCGCGTTGGGCTATGTGCTGACAGCTCAGAGCCTGGAGTCTCCTTTGGATTCTGTGTCTCCCCCTCTCTCTGCCCCTCCCTGCTCACTTTCTGTCTCTGAAAAATAAATGTTAAAAAAAAATTAAATAAATAAATAAATAAATAAATAGGAGCAATAACTAGAACAAGACAAGAAAAGGTAGAGGAAGGAGGAGAATGACTACTACCATCACCCAGAAATATTAATTGTAAAAACCCAAAAGCAGAAATGGAGGCAGGTCTCAGAAAAAGGACTATAATCAAGCAGAAACTGGAAAAGAATCCAGATGCAAGAAGTATTTTCTTTTTGTATGCCATCTTGTGTGTATGTGTGGAGGAGTTTACACACATTTGTTCTCTATTTTCACAATAGTGTTCTCTTCCTTTCAATGTATATGGAAATTTTCTTTGAGAATAAGATTTGTGATAAGGAAGACATTAATAAATTATACTCCTATTTATTTGATGGGTATAGATATGGTCTAATTCATTAAATATTTTGTTAATTAAACGTATCAGACATTTTTATGCCTTCCAAAACATTTTTCCTGTCTAGTTTACTAGACAGACATAAAAAGAGATTATTGGTATAATAAAGATATGTACAGGACCATATAGTACAATATGGAAAAGGGTTCATCCCTGATCGGCTAAGAGAATAAGGTTCATATAGGAAATAGCACAAGATAAGATAAAAGGAATGATGAGGATTGTTCCAGGTGAATAATGGTGGCAAATGGGATAAAGTGTGGTGGGGGTCTTACTTTGCTTCATTTTTTGGTGTGTATTTGGGAAGATTTCCGCCAAGATGGTATATAGCAAATATTTCCCTAGGTATGATCACTTTAGATCTGTCACGATTAATGGTTTTACAACTGAATTACAAGATGAAATGGAAGGTATGCATATTAAGTTGGGGGAGAATATTTTTTAATGGAAAAACTGGTCAGAAAGAATCTAGTCTAAGAGAATTTTCCCTCCACATTCAGCTTTTTCCTGATCAGGTTCAGTGGTGTCAGGCTGAAAGATAGTAGATTAAAAAGAGCTTTGGTTTCTATATCTATTCTACTACCTCCCCACTATTTACATTTTATGAGATTCATGTTACCATCAGGAAAATGAAGCATGATCTTGGCCATGCTGCTCAGTCTCTCTCTGCCACACTTTCCTAATTTCTCAAATGGGAAATTGCAATAATACCTGGTTGTATAATTATTTCAAAAAATAAATGAGTTTAGTTAATAGAGCATTTAGATTTCAGTAAAGGTAAACTCTTATTTTTCTGCCTCCCCCCTCTCCTCCTCCTCATTAACTTTCCCTTATTCCTTAAATGACACTTGTGGTTTTAACAGATATTTTTTACTAAAAACCCATAGGACTTCACATAGCTCTATCATGAATATTTGCAGCTATTGAAGTGAGACACAAAATGGAAAAAAGAAATGTTGAGTGAGCGACAACTGTTTAAACCACGTAAAATAAATTGTGAAACAAAAGCACAACTATTAAAAATTTTATTTGCCATTTGAAAACATAAGAAAGTTACTTGACTACAGATACTGCTTAGTATCCATCCTGCCAAAACTAAAGACAAAGATTGAACTCCAATATGGCATGATTCCCTAGAGAGGCCCACTAGCCACTCAGTGGTATTTCAGATCCTTTCTGTCTGGGACAGAGCAGAGGTTGGACATCAATGCAGTAGACAGATATTCTGAAAGGATTTGTTCTCTTCCTGTAATATTTCTGCTAGTACCACCATTTATGGACTTAAAGAATGTCTTATTCACTGTCATGGTGTTATGCACAACATTGTTTCTGATCAAGGAAGTTACTTCACAATAAATGGCTTTGTGTTTTTTTTTAATTTTTTAAATTATGTTTCTTTATTTTTGAGAAGCAGAGAAAGACAGAGCGCGAGTGGGAGAGGGACAGAGTGAGAGGGAGACACAGAATCCGAAGCAGGCTCCAGGCTGTGAGCTGTCAGCACAGAACCCGATGCAGGGCTCAAAACCACGAACCGTGAGATCATGACCAGAGCTGAAGTCGGACCCTCAACCGACTGAGCCACCCAGGTGCCCCTAAATGGCTTTGTTTTAATATGAGCTTATCTCCATGGAATCAATTGTTCTCACTATATACATTTCCAAGAAACAGCTTAACTTACAGTGTAGCCCACAGACAACTCAGAACACATGTTTGGAAGCAAACTATGAAAGGAGAGCATCTCAACTCACAAGATGCAATACTGAATCAGAGACCAATAAAGAGCATTTTTCCTGTAGACAGAATTCGTGAATTTGGGAATCATGGGATAGAGTTGGGAAATGGTTCCTCTCACTATTATACCTAATGAGTCATTGGTAAAATTTTTGCTCTCTATGTCTGCTACTTTGAGTTTTGCTTGCTAGGAGATCTTGTTGACCAAAAGAGCAGTGTTTTCACCAGGACGGACACACATGGTAGTCAGGTTGAATTAGAAATGACATTTATTTACACTTGAACATTTTGAGCTCCTTGTAATATGAACTGAGAGTTAAAGAAGGGTGTTTCTTTTTTTTTTTTTCTTTTTTCTTTTTTTTTTTTTCTTTTAATTGAGTGGGATCATAGATCTTGATTAACAAGGTAGAATCAGATTGCACATAGAAACAGGAGCTGGGTCAGGGTGCCTGGGTGGCTTAGTTGATTAAGCATGTGACTCTTGATTTCTGCTCAGGTTATGATCTCACGGTTTATGATTGAGCCCTACACCTGACAGCCAGAGCCTGCTTTGAATTTCTCTCTCTTTGACCCTTCCCTGCTCTCTTCACTCTCTCTTTCGCTCTCTCTCCCTCTTTCTCTCTCTCAAAATAAATAAATAAACTTAAAAAAAATAGGGCTGGGTCAGTGTCTAGAGTCCAAGGGATTTGAAAGGCACCTTTTATTTTCTGATGTCTATCTAATACCAAAATTAATAGAATATCACAGCAACCAAATCAAAAGAATGCAGAAATTCAAGAATGAAATTTTGTGCCACACCAAATAAATCTCAAATAAATAAATAGTAAAATAAAACAAAAATCCAACCTGCTAAGATCATGGCAGAAAATTATGGCCGAAGGTAAACAAAATAAGGAACCTAAGTGAAAAATGAAAGTTACAAGTACCAATTATACGATAGCAACCCTGTAATCAGCTATAGCAATGAGGACAGTGGTAGTATGCATCTTATCTTCCTTGATTTTTACGTATATGTGTGTGTATTTCAATTCAAATTTCTGTTGGTAACTTACATTATCTGTCTATCCATATTTACATTGGTGTTTATTGGTATTTAATATTTTTTATTCTCTCTCCTACTTCCTTTATTTTATATGTATTAGACTGAGGAATAAATTAATAATGTAGCATTTAGATAACAAGATATTCAGATGTTCCTGAGTTTAATGGAGAATTTATATTCCAGATATGATCTAGTGAATGTTGGAATTTTGCATCTCATTCTGGGGACAGTCTGATAAGAATATTTTCATTTGTAGAAAAGCAGTTTTGTTTTGTAAGTTAGGATAATGTGTTTAAAGCTTGAGTGGAGTAGCTGATAATCATCAAAATGTAGTAATAGGTGTCACTGTTGTGACTGTATTATTATCATTAAAATAATTATATTACTGCCTTAATTTTCACATTTATAATATTTCCTCCTTTCAGTTTTTGTCTAAATTATTTTGATCTAGGGGCGCCTGGGTGGCTTAGTCGGTAAGCGTCCGACTTCAGCTCAGGTCATGATCTCACAGTTCATGAGTTCAAGTCCCTCATCAGGCTCTGTGCTGACAGCTCGGAGCCTGGAGCCTGCTTCAAATTCTGTGTCTCCCTCTCTCTCTGGTCCTACCCCACTCACACTCTGTCTCTTTCTCAAAAATAAATAAACATAAAAAAATAAATTATTTTGATCTTTATTGAAAATATTTTTTTTAATTTTTTTAAATACTTTTTTAATTTATTTTTTGAAGGAGAGAGAGAGACAGAGCATGAGCGGGGAGGAGCAGAGAGAGGGAGACATAGAATTTGAAGCAGGCTTCAGGCTCTATGCTGTCAGCACAGAGCCCAACATGGGGCTCGAACTCACGAACTGTGAGATCATGACCTGAGCCGAAGTAGGACGCTCAACCGACTGAGCCACCCAGGCGCCCCTTAAAAATTTTAAAAACACTATCAAAACTGTGTTTGTCATCTTCTGCTTAAATTCTTATTTGTCTCTTAATAATAATATTTACATAAAGGAGTCTTTTCAAACTTTGGCACATTTGATTGCTCTGCTCCGACCCAACTCTACATATACTATGCCTTCAATGAAAGATGTGAATCAGGATGATTATAGTGACCCAAACTATTATCATAATCCAAACTGCTCTGGAATATAATTCTATCAGTTTATGATTTCCAAATAAACTAATCTGGAATGTAATTCTATTACAATTCAGAACAATTAAAAAGCATTTCCTATCTTAATATCCCCATTGTTAAAAACAGACATTATATTTGGCTATTAAAAAAAGACATAACAAAACAATAACAAAAACAAAATAAACAAACTGTTTTAACCATGTGTCTGATACTGTGATATACGAGGCTTTGATGACCTTGAAGGATTGCTCCTCCCCGAGATAGTTAACTCCCAGAGGTAACAAGTGACTCCTCTTGGAGCATACCTTTCATGTTCAGACTAACCAGTTAGAGCCCATATGCTTCCAACTGCCTCATATATAAGGCTCTTTACTTGCCCGTTATCATCCTAATCACCCCAGGGGTAGGTGCCAGGCAACTGGGGAAAACTCCTATCCCCAGAGCCTGCTAAAATTATCCAACTTAACCAATCCTAAACTTACTTACCCTTTATTGAAAACCACAATAAAGGCCCTTTCCCATGTTTTCCACTAATTCCTAGGCCTCCTGACTGACGCTGGTGCTTCCTTGTCCCTTGTGTGGCGTAGCATGCTCTCTGCTCCCCTAAGAACTATGAATGCCGAACTATCTTTGCAGTGGCAATCACCTCCTAATCTCTGGTCTCACCATACCTGAATAAGAATAGAACCTACAGAGGCGCCTGAGTGGCTCAGTCAGTTGAGTGCCTGACTCTTGATTTCGGCTCAGGTCATGATCCCACGGTTGTGGGATCAAACTCTGCGTTGGGCTCCGCAAGTGAGCATGGAGCCTCCTTAAGATTCTCCCTCTCTCGGGGCACCTGGGTGGCTTAGTCGATTAAGCAGCCAACTTTGGCTCAGGTCATGGTCTCACGGTCTGTGAGTTCAAGCCCCGAATAGGGCTCTGTGCTGACAGCTCAGAGCCTGGAGCCTGTTTCAGATTCTGTGTCTCCCTCTCTCTCTGACCCTCCCCCATTCATGCTCTGTCTCTCTCTGTCTCAAAAATAAATAAACATTAAAAAAAAAAGATTCTCTCTCTCTCTCTCTCTCTCTCTCTCTCTCTGCCTCTTCTCCTCTCCTCTTGCATGCACACTCTCTAAAATAAAAAAAAAGAAAAAAGAACAAAGCGTATGGTTTAAAATACAAACAAAACCTGTAGCAATATGAACAGCAAGGAGTTTATTGTATTTAGCAAATCATACATTTCCTGTTTTCCTGCCCTCTTACCTTAAAGGTGGCTCCAGTTTGGTTTTTTGAAGGTTAAGCCATTTCAGGGTGCAAACAGAAAACTACAAAAGTTCAAAGTGGAAAGGATATTTTTCTAGGAATGTTCACCTATAACCCATTTGCTAGAAATGGACACTTCAAAGTGTAAGATAGTCTGGGAAATAAAATACTTGTACGTAAAAATTCTTAATAATTTTTAAATTTTGAAAATAATAATGCATTTTGAGATAACTGTAGCATAACTGTCAAATGTGGATTAAGGACAATGAAGTATCCTCCAGACTGAGAAGGCACTTTGAAACCAAACAAGGCCAGCCACTCCACACTGTTTACACAGAGTTTTATTGAGAATAATTTACTGAGGGGGGAATCGGGCCGGCAATGATCCAGATGCTGCACAGCTATTCTTTGCCCTGTGCAGACATTAACTCACAGCTTACATAGAATGAGGAGCATTGTGGCAAGGTTGAAGGGTAGTTATGAAAAGGGACACCATCTGTGTGCCAGTTCTCTCTGCTAGTTATCTAAACTGGGTCCTTCTATGCTCCACTTGAAGGAAGAACAGGTCAAACCTTCCCGCATTGCAGCTTGGGCATGCATCAACCTCCAGGAGTCCTGGAGGGTACAGCCCGGAGGGAAGCCGTTATGTGGGCATTAAGAAGATGGAGGGCCAACATGGAGTCTGTATTGTCAGCACCCTACACTAACAATCTGTGATCTTGTGATTTATAAGAGACCCTTGGAATTTCCTGAACTGTATGTACATCCTGAACTATGGGGACATCTTTTGTCATAATATTTGGTCTCTGTTCTCAGATCCTGAAATCATAAAGGTGGAATGGGTATCTTGTAATTCATAACAAGCTCCTTTCCTCCACAAGTGGGTTTATGTTAATGATGTGACGTTGGAAAGCAACTGAACACAGGGGCTGGTTGCCAGTTGCTGGTTGCCAATCATGAATAAAGGATTGGAACTTTCAGTCCTACACCCCGATTTCTGGGAGGAAAGAGGGGAGAGGGGCTGGAGGTTGAATCAATCACCAATGGCTAATGATTTTACCTGTCAAAGCTATGAAGGGAGGCCTCCATAAAAAACCCAAAAGAACAGGGTTTGGAGAGTGTTTGGGTCGGTGAACACATGGAGATTGGGGAGGAGTAGCATGCTTGGAAAGGACACGGAAGCTCCATATCCTTTCCCCATATCCTATTCCATGCATCTTTTCTTTCTTCTTTCTTTCTTTCTTTCTTTCTTTCTTTCTTTCTTTCTTTCTTTCATTTGGAGAGAGAGACATAGAGAGCCCACATGCATGTGTGAATGGGGGAGAGGCAGAGAGAGAGAGAGAGACAGAGAGACAGAGAGGGAGATTGAGAATCCCAAGCAGGCTCCCCACTGTCAGAGCAGAGCCTGATGCAGGGCTCAATCTACAAACTGTGATGAGATCATGACCTGAGCTGAAATCAAGAGCCGGCCACTTGACCCACCAACCCACCCAGGCACCCCTGCATCTTTTCCATCTGGCTGTTTGTAAGTTATATCCTTCCATAATAAACCAGCAATCTAGTAAGTAAAATGTTTCTCTGTGGTCTGTGAGCCTCTCTAGCAAATTAATTGAAACTGAGGATGGGGATGTTGGAATCTCTGATCTATAGCCAGTTGTCAGAAGCACAGGTGACAATTTGGATTTACGATTGGCATCTGAAGTGGAGGTCGGGGAGATAGTCTTATAGGACTGAGCCCTTTATCTGTGGAATCTGATGCTATATCTAGGTAGTGTCAGAATTGAGTTGTATTGTAGGACACCTAGCTGGTGTCCGGGGCAGTGCTTGGTTGTATGGGAGAGAGATCCTTCACCCACACATTGGAACTGTGGTCCAGAACCTTTCACATACAGTTGTAAAAATAATAGAGACATGCTTTGTACACTTTATAATTTACCACAATAACATCTTGCAAAACTGTACTACAATAACACGACCAGTATACTGACATTGATACAATGTCCCAAAACATTTCGTTACCACAAAGATCTCTTTTATACCCTTGTACAGCTACTCCCACCCACTCCCCCTGTTCATAATTTGGTACCCACTAATTTGATCTCCATTTCCAAAATTATGTCATTTCAAAATATTATATAAATGGAATCACACAGTAGGTAACCTTAGAGAATTGGCATTTTTTCTACATAGCATAATACTTTTGTGATCCATCTGAGTTGTTGCATCAATACTTTGGCTTTTTATATTGGTGAGTGGTATTTCATGTTATGAATGTACTACAGTTTGTTTTACCATTCACCCATTGAAGGACATTTGGGTTGTTTTCACTTCTTAGCTATTGTGAATAAAGCCGCTATGAACATTCATGTACAGGCTGCATAATCTTTAAATGAAATAAAGTCTAGAAGGGTGTGGAAATGAGAGTTGAGTATATTAATTCCCATTATCTGCAACAGATGTATGTGGAACTGAATAACGGATAGCCACAGAAGAGTTAAAGACATCATAGCATTATAATTGACTCCAACAAAAAGAGGAGAATAAAGAAGCATAGAACTAAATAAAATATTAATATACCTACAATGGCTTTCATTGGTTGCCTCTTGACAACAACCAGTGTATTTCTTGCCCTTGTGTACTTCTGCAACAGGACTGCAGCAATATAACATTTTTCTGAAGATTGAAAGCTTTGTTGTATTCTGAATTTATTAAATATTTTTACTATGTAAAATAATAATTTATTTCTAAGTTCAAGGAGGAGAGCTTGACACTTCCTTGCATTCTTCAGATGTACGGAAATAACACTGACAGCCAATTAAAAACACCAAAGGTATGAAGAGACAAAAATATAGCTGTCATTAAAAGCAGTAAAGAGAAACATTTGGTAAAGGGCACTTTTATCCACTTGTTTTTAACCTTTTTCAAGAAATTGTACCCAATTTCTTGGGTACAAATAAACCTCTCATTCTAGCTTGCTTTTTTTTTTTATTTATGCCTACCCAATTTTTCCACAATTTTAGAAAAATGGTGCTTTTCTTTATTACTTTTGATTTAGCTGCTGTTGAGAAGCAATATTTTTTTAATGAGAATTTAAGAAACTCTATAAATATAATAAGTATCCACAATTAACATGGACAAGATAATCTATGATGAATTTGGATCTTTATTAGAACAAATGCTGTTTAATTACATCTGGAAGTATCAGACAATCATAAAATTTCTGTCAGGATTCACCAAATATCTCCTAAGAAAACAATAAAAATAATCTTAGTGTTTACTGAGTCAATTAAAGATGGTTCTGCTATGCTACAGCATTCTGTAACGAAAAGTGAATCCTGAAAGGCCATCATGGTAAACAATCACATGCAATCATTACGTGCAAAGTAAAAAACAGCTGAGAAGTAAGGCAGGTAATGGTGCGTTATGCAAGTATTAAAAAATAACACCATTTTGATGTAATATGGAAATAACACTTTTTGTTTGTGTATATAACTAAATTATTGCCTCAGTATAAAAAGAAAAAAATGAAAACTATTAAAAGCAAACCCTTACATACCTTAGCTATTTACAGATTTTTTTGTGTATAAATATCCTCACAGACTTTGTCATAGATATTTAAAAAGATGATGTAGTATGGTCTTATTTCTTCCACAGCCTTTTCCAAAAGTGCTAATCATTATTCTGATGTCTTCTTAAACACACAATAAACTTGGACTTTCTAATTAGGAATATTTTACAAAACTGTTTTTTAACTTGAAACTATTATTTATTTCAAACTTATTTATTCAGCATTTTTTGTTGCATAATTTCTTTTGTGTTCAACACCTACTTCCATAATTAGTAGCATAAATCTTCTCAAATTATGAAGTCATCTGCTTCTACATGAGGAATAAACTGCATTCTAGCAAAAGCTCATAGCATAATTTTATAGTTAATTTTCCTTTGTTCAGAATACCTAAAAGAGTCCTTAACGATTCTTATTTACTCTCTGGCACAGGGTCTGTGAGATTTTACTAATTTAGCAGGAAGACATAACTCTGAGGACAGATGTTATGTACATGACACTTTGTTATAGGTTGAATTGTGCACTGGTCTGTGTTCTCCAGAGAAAGAGAACCAATAGGATATATATGTCTATGTTTGCCCACACACCCATGCACGCACGTATTTACTTGTTAAGAAATTGACTTACATGATTATGGAGTCTAACAAGTCCCAGTATTTGTACTTATCAAGCTGAGTACCAAGGAGAGTCCATGGTACAATTCACAAGTCTAAAGGAAGGTCTGAGAACCAAAATTGCTGATGGTGTAGTTCCAGTCCTAGTCTAAGTCTAAAGGTAACATAACCTACCCAAAGATCAGCAAAGAGAAACAATTCTTTCCTACTCAACATTTTATACTATTCCGGCTTTCAGTGGAATTGGATTAAGGGCCACCTACATTGCAGATAGCAATCTGCTTTATTGTGTACCAATTAAATATTAATCTCATCAGCAAAAAAACCTCTCAAAAACACCCAGAAGGGGTGCCTGGGTGGGTCAGTCGGTTGGTCGTCAACTTTGGCTCAGGTCATGATCTTGTGGTTGACAGGTTCGAGCTCCGTGTGGGGCTCTGTGCTGACAGCTCAGAGCCTGGAGCCTGTTTCCGATTCTGTGTCTCCCTCCCTCTCTGCCCCTCCCCCGCTCATGCTCTGTCTCTCTCTGTCTCAAAAATAAATATAAAACATTAAAAAATTAAAAAAAATAATTTAAAAAACAACCAACCAACCAACCAAACAAACAAACAAAAAACACCCAGAATAATGTTTAACCAAATATTTGGGCACTCTGTAACACAGTCAGTTGACACGTAAAATTTAGCATCACAAATTGTACACTTCTAAAACTTCTATGTTGAAACCCTTATCCCCAGTAACTCAGAATGTGACCTTATTTGAAAACAGCATTGTTGCAGATGCAATTCGTTAAGATAAGGCCATACTGGAGGAGGATGGGCCCCTAATACAATGTTACTGGCATCTTTATAGAAAGGAAAGTTAGATACAGACATGCACACACAAAAAGAACACAATTTGCACGTGAAGGCAGAGATGGGATGCATCAATAAGCCAAGGGGCCACAAAGACTGCCAGGAAACCAGAAGCTAGGAGAAAGACATAGAACATATTCTCCCTCACAAACCACAGAAGGAACCAAGCCTGCGGGAACACCTTGACTTTGGACATCTAGCCTCCATAACTGTCAGGCAATAAATCTTTGTTGTTTAGCTACTCAGTTTGTGATATTTTCTTAAGGCAGTTCTAGCAAACTACTACGACACTCAAAGGTTCATAAGGATGCTGCTTCACTAATGCTGGTGCTGCCTATGCAAAGTATAAAGCACTGTCCATGTTGTTATTTCCTTCTTATAAAAAAAAAAACTACGAATCATAAATATGATGATATGACATTAAGATAAGTATTAAATATGTCAGAACCACAATTTATTTTCCATAGAAACTCAAAAACCCGTTTCCCCAAACATGATGTATTAAGCCATCTGGACCACAAAATAGCATTTTCTGTTATTCAGATACCCAATCCTCATGGAATTCTTTAATGTAGTTTCTACTTCTGATATTTCCATTTGTTCCAAAACTCAGAGTTGATGTGATTTGGGTAGGCTGTACAATAAACACCAGTCTTCTTTTTTCATGCAATTCCTACCTCAAAAATAGCTTTATTTCTGTGTTTAAAACATTAAAAATAGATTCTCTTAAAATGCAAGTATTGATATTTAAGTGACTGAAGTGTAATTGGCTAAACTTGATTTCAAACAAAATAAAATCTATTTCATCAAATCTTAAGCCCAAACTTTAGGTTAGAAAAAACCTAATTTTAAGGGATCTGAAAGTTATCCAGACTATGTGGCTAATTAAGAAGTTGCATAAGTTAAATGTTAAAAATGAAGCACATGTTTGGACTACAATTCAAATTTAGGCCAAATTCACTGCTAAAAATATGCATTTAAATGGCAAAATAGATAATTAACATTTAAATAAATATTGATATACTCACTGTAGGTAAATGGGAATTCAGGAATATGGACAAGTAGAAAATATGCATAATAGAGAAACAGATGCTGAAGTAAGGTGTCAAATGAAAGTAAATTTGCAAAAACAAAGAGCAAACATCAAGATAAAACTTTGCCTGTATGTCATCATTATTTTTCAAGTTACTCAATGATTGATGTACCAAATAATAAACTACTGTTCTAGGGCAAACAAAAAATCTAATTAATATTTTCTAGTTTTATTTTTCTTAACAGCTTAATATGAAAATGATTTAACTGACAGATTTTGAAAGTAAAATCCATATTTGGGATGGTCTGATATAAAACATAATCAAGGCAGCACATAGAAAACTACACATGCTTTGAAAACCCAGTAGGTAGCACAAAAGATAGGAACTTGTCCTCCAAACCAGCTAAAATTGAGATACAGGAGGTGTGAGTCACCACTAATTATAAGATATAGCATGTTCATTTAAAAATGGTATAGAGAAAATGGGGCCAAATAGTCCAATGGAAAAATGTAAGAAACTATTGAAGTTTTGACAGATTTTGAAGGTGAAGCCAATAGAGTTTGCTGATGTACTGGATGTGGGAATAAGTATAAATAAAAGTAAAATTTATCTGATTTTTTTGTCTTGAGCTACAGGGAAAAAAGAGAAAAATTTACTAAGATGATAAAGCATATGAAAGCTGAAGAATTTAGGGTTTTGGAAACAAGAAGGTAATTTTTAGACACATTTTTAGTTTGAAATTCTTAATAGACTAATACATTGAGGAGGATTAGATGGCTAGATAATATGATTTAGCAATTTAGGGGACCGAAGCTTTTTAGTTTGATGTAATCCTTTTTGTCCTTTTTTACTTTTGTTGCTTGTGCTTTTGGTGTTATATCCAAAAAATTATTGCCCAAAACAATGTTTTCTTCTACAAAATTTATGGTTTCAGGTTTTATGTGTAAGTCTTTAATACATTTTGAGTTGATTTTGTGTATCGTGTGAAGTAAGAGTCCAGTTGGGGATGGGGAAAAGGGGAAATGTGAAAATTTTATCCTAAGGGTACAAAGTTTCCGTACGCAAGATGCATAAGTTTTGGAGATCTAATATACAGCAATGTAATGACAGTTAATAACATTGCATTGTATATTTGAAATTTGCTTAGAAGGTAAACCCTAAGTGTTCTCATAACAAGGAAGAAAGAAGGAAAGAAAGAAAGAAAGAAAGAAAGAAAGAAAGAAAGAAAGAAAAGAAAAGAAAGACAGAGGGAGAAGGAGAGGAAGGGAGAGAGAGAGGGAGGCAGGAGAGATGGAAGGAAGGAAGGAAGGAAGGAAGGAAGGAAGGAAGGAAGGGTAAAGAGGGAGAGGAAGGAAGGAAAAACGGAAGAAAGAGAGAAGAAAAGAAAAGGAAAGAAAGAAGTTTTCTTATGTTGAGGTCAAATATGGCCTAGATATTTAGTGTTAGTGGATAGAAGGAAACAAATGGAGTGGTTTAAGAGAGAATGGCAAGAAGCAAGCAAAGACAGCAAATATAACGACTCTGAATGACTGATGCAACAAAAAGAGAATAGAAAGAAAGGTGCTTGAGAGAGGTGTCAAGTCAAAGGATATGTTTTTTAATTTGAAGGAAATTAAATCAAATTTATAATACTAGGCAAAGGAGCTGGCACAAAGTATGTATTTTTAATCAAGTTGTAAGATAAAGATCTATTAGAATAAATGACCCAGTGTGATAGGGTTTTTCAAGATGTATCTCATTGAAATATGCCTTACTATATATATACCCTTTAGATAATTTCACATAAATATGTTTGGAATCAAATATTTTTCCTCAAGTTTTAAATTAATATTTGAATACTTTAGCTTAAAATTATGTCAGCTAAGCCTCAAGGCACATTCTTTCTCTATTCATAATCAACAATAGCCAAACTATGGAAATAGCCCAAATGTCCATTGATCGATGAATGGATAAAGAAATGTGGCATCATATATTACTATGGAATAATACTCAGTTATCAAAAAGAATGAAATCTTGCCATTTGCAATGACATGGATAGAACTAGAATATATTATGCTAAATGAAATAAATCAATCAGAGAAAGACAAATACCAAATGATTTTACTCATATGTGGAATTTAATAAACAAAACAGATGAACATACGGGAAGGGAAAAAAAAGGGAGCGAGAGAGGGAAGCAAACCATAAGAGACTCTTAAAAGATAGAGAACAAACTGAGGGTTGCTGGAGGGGAGGTAGGTGGGGGATGGGCTAAATGGGTGATGAATATTAAAGAGGGCACTTTTTATGATAAGCACTGGGTGTTGTATGTAAGTGATGATCTCTAAATTCTACTCCTGAAACCAATATTATAGTATATGTTATCTAACTGGAATTTAAATAAAAATTTGAAAAAAGATATGGAATAAATGATTATGAATAATAAATTTATTATTAAACTTGAAATCATAAAGGAACAATCTATATAGGATAATTTAGTAATTATTTCGTATTACAAGCTTCTCTTTTCTCAACCTCAGAAAATAAGCTTTATGTGTAAACTCTACCTAAAAGGTTCTTTGTTGTTGTTTTGTTTTATTTTGTTGCTAAATTCATTTTATATAAATATAATATATATTTAACATATAGCATACTGTATAATAATACATATGTTAAACATAAATATAATACTACCTAAAAAAATCTAAAGATTTGAACAGAGTAGGGCATCTGCTGATGAATTTTTGCTGTAGGCTTTCCCAGTTCTCTTTGATATGCTGTTCATAAGTGTGCGCTCTGTGCCTGAATATATGGAAGTAACTCAGTCACCTTTTGTCTGAAAGGTCATATTATGCTTACAAGTACCCTCCTTCCATCCATACAATTTTTCTTACCCTTGTTTTTCTGATTTCACCTTTCTAACAAGAAAACACTTCTGGTGTTTTAGAATCTTCTAGACTTAGTAATGCTTCTACTTTCTAACCAAGACAATGTTTTCATCCCTATAATTATCCTATGATTCCTGTTTTAAAATGCCTAGAGACACAAGCAACTAATTTCATATTATCCGTATTTACTATTTAACTCTAAATCCAAATAATATCTAAATCATTCCAATTCTTTCAATCCTTTGCCTTAAATTGGGGAGTGTTAATAGTCTGAATGGTTCAGAGTCACAGAATTCATGTTGCTTCCTTAGGCAAATGGAGGGTAAGTCAGTCTAGTTTGGATCACAGACCTACAGCCAAACCTCATTCCCCTGTATGGCAGATATGCAACTATCTAGAAAGTTGTACAGCTATATTGATCTATTTTCTTGAAAAATATATTGTTTTCTTGATAAAGCAAACTAACCTTGCTAGGTAAAGGATTTCAGATTTTTCTGGACCCAGTGCTATAAAAGCCAGCTACAAATTAGGCAGAGGAGATAATGATTAAGTCACAGTTCTTGGCAGCAATCTTCATAATTGAATAGATCTACAGAGGTAAGTGACTTTTTTGAATGTGAATAATGCAAGAGATACTAGAGCATATACAAAATTGGAAGTTCATAAGGTTTATGAGGGGTAAGTTAGACTGTAGGAAAGAATCAGATTTAGTAAAGAGAGGGGCTGAAGGATGCCCCAAGGGAAGCCTTGGCTTGTTCAAGACAAGACATGGTCTGGACAGCTCCTGATCAATGTGAGCAAAACATGAAACTGAAAAGTTTAGGTGTGGTTATATAGTGAGGGAAAAAGATGTATTAATTGCTATTTTGAATTGAAAGGATTTAAGTCTTTAAGAAATTTATCGTGAAGTTTATTTACTGAATCAGGTTTTAAACATTTTTTACTTGTTTTGAAATGTAACACATACATAAAGATGCATAACATTAAAATGTATACTACACCGAACAAAAAGATCATGCATATATTCACCACCCAGGTCAAGAAATAGAACATTGCCAGAAGCCATGATCATGACCTTTCTCCCCCATTTAGAGCAAACTGATATCCTGATTTTTTTGTTGGCTTTCTTTTACATTTTATCACCTAAGTATAAATTCTTAAATAAAGTACTTTATCCTGTTTTGGAATTTATATAAATGGAATTACACTATGTATTTTTTGACTTGCTTTTTCAGTAAAAAACATCTGTTTGCTAGATTTGCCCATATTTTGTAACTAGCTCTATTCTGCTGCTTTCTTTGCTGGGTAACATTAAATGGTTAGCTTTGACTGCGGTTTAGCCATTGTGCTGCAGATGGAGAGCTGGATTCCAGCTGTAAGTTACAGTGTTACTCTGAATACTCTTTTATGTGTATCCATGTACACTAAATGCATGAATTATTTGAAGCTACATAAGAAAGTGCAATTCTGGGTTAATAGGTTATAAATTCATCTGATTTTACTATAAATGAGTGTTTTTGCTAGTTTGCACTCTAAAAATTAAAGAGAATTAACAATTTTTATAACAATGTTGGCAGACATTTCAATTTTGGCCATCTAATCAGTGTCTAATAATCTCTGATAGCTATTTTTTATTTGCCTTTCTGATTACTAATGGGATTGAGAACATTTTTATGTATTTCAATGATTCATCGACCATTTATCTTTTCTTTTTTGTGGGATAAATATGGAAGTCTTTTGCCCACTTCTATATTGGGCTTTATGCATTTTTATTAATGATTTGAATGATTCATTTATAAATTCTGGATATGAATCTTTCATCAGTTATGTATATGGTAATTATATCTTTTCATTTTGTGGATTACATTTTCTTCCTATGAATAACTTTGACAAATAGAAATTCTTCATTTTATTTTTTAAAGTTTATTTTATTTATTTTGAGATAGAGCACGAGAGGTGGAGGGGCAGAGAGAGAGGGAGAGAGAGAATCCTAAGCAGGCTCTGCACTGTTAGCAGGGAGCCCAATGCAGGGCTCGCTCTCACGGTGAGATCATGACCTGAGCCTAAATCAAGAGTCAGATGCTTAACCGACTAAGCCACCCAGGCACCTCCAGAAATTCTTCATTTTAATTTAATTTAATTTAATTTAATTTTATTTTATTTTATTTTATTTTTAAATTGTTTATTTATTTTTGAGAGAGAAAGAGTAAAAAAGAAAGAGAGAGAGAATGAGCAAGGAAGGGTCAAAGAGAGAGGGAGACACAGAATCCGAAGTAGGCTCCAGGCTCTGAGCTGTCAGCACAGAGTGTAACACGGGGCTCGAACCCACGAACTGTGAGATTATGACCTGAGCCGAAGTCTGACACAACTGACTGAGCCACACAGGTGCCCTGAAATTCTTAATTTTAAATTGGCCTAACTGATCATTTCTGTTACAAATAGCCTTTTTTTCAATATTCTTTTAATTTTTATTGTTTTTTACTTTAAATTTTAATTGGCTTATTTACAGTGCAATATTGATTTCAGAGGTAGAATTCGGTGATTCATCCCTTACATACAACACCCAGTGCTCATCACGCACCCTGGAGAACTGTATTCAATCTTTTTAAAGGAAATAACATGTAGTATAGGCACTTTAGAAAATGTACAAATTCATAAACTCAAGAAAATAAAATATCGTAGGATCACATAGCTAGAGAATACCTGGAAGAAAATAGATTATCTCAGGATCACATAGCTGGAGAGTAGACCTGAGGCTGTGTGGGGTTTTTTTTGTTTGTTTGTTTGTTTGTTGGTTGGTTTTGTTTTTTTAATTACATACTGGGTACATGTGTGTTTTCCCACATATTAATTATTTTATGCTTTAAAGGTGTCAAAGTAATAGTGATTAAACCCACTTAATTTTACCACATAAATGAGGCTGACTGTTGCAAGTTCACAGGGTATTAGGTATATTGTAGTATTAGGTACATATTTGTAGTATAACCATGATTTCAACTCAGTTTCATTAAGATAATAGATATTATAACCACAATGACAATCATTTAACCCCAACTTTGTTGGGCTTCAAACAGTTAAAAAAATATGCTATCAATGTACTAATTTGTGTGACATGCTAACATTTTACTTGGAGCTTAAAATCACACTGTGAAGGCAGGCATTTTATTATGTGTCTTCCCAGAACAATAGTATCCATATATGTTTTATTCACATTCTAACCCAGGATGTTACTCAGTAAGTTTTTAGTGAATGAATGAATCAATAACTCTGCTTCATATGAAAGACCCACACTGGATCAGAATAATAGGAGACATGGCAACAATTCATGTTTTTTTCAATGACATGATGAATTGCTCTTGGATGAATTTGCTACTGCACATTATTCACCTGTAAAACTACTAATGCTGTGATCATTTAAAGATAATATGTTAACTCTTTTAAAAATATACAGTATTTTTATAAATATAATTTCTTCTGTTTCTGCTTTATTTTAATGTTTTTAAATATGTTTGGAATATAGATACCTTTTATAGCATAGCACTAAAATGAGTATTTAGAAGAATAAACTATTAATTTAACTATTTTTAGTAAAAAAAATAGAATTTATACTATCCCAAACACTGAGTATTCAGAAATAATATGACTAGTTGGTATTGTCTATTCCTAATAAAACATCAAAATGGAGGTTAATTTAAAAGGTTTGTGAAACAAATCCATTTGATTTTATTATTACATTTGTTGCCACTTATGGTATTGACACACACTTAACAAATAACAATAGACACCTTAGCTCTGTACTAATTTAATTATTTGATAAATATAGAAAATTTTAAATATTAAACAAATATTGTGCTTTATTTTTTATACCAGATATGCATGCCCACAATTATTGCCAAAAAGAAACCAAACACCTGATCTTTGATTTTGCCAGAAATAAGTAATTAAAACTATAACAAGTTCTTTCAATGTAGATAGTCTGTATCCATAGAAGCCCAAGACTACATACATGACTTGGTGTTATTCTGATATTGATCTTTAGGACATAAAATATAAGAAAAATAAATCACATGAGTAGGTTTACAGCATTATGAAATAATGCATAATTCATTACAATTTCATTTTAATGTGTTTTTTTTCATTTTAATGTAGTTTTAAATCTCAGTTAAAATTGTATCTATGAGTTCAATCAATATTTAAGAACTACTTAAGTAGTGTTGAGTGGATCAGCCAGTTAAACATCGGACTTCAGTTCAGGTCATGATCTCGGGGTTCACGAGTTTGAGCATTGCTTCTGACCCTGCAGACAGCTCAAAGCCTGGAGCCTACTTCAGATTGTGTGTCTCCTTTTCTCTCTGCCCCTCTCCTGTTCACGATCTGTCTCTCTCTCAAAAATAAATAAACATTAAAAAAAAAAAAAAGAAGTACTTAATATGTCAGGTACTTGCCTATCCGCTGATGATAAATAGCTGAAAACATGCACTGCAGAGTTTACGTTAGGGAACTATGGGTGGGAAGACATCAATAAACAGATACTAAATTAAAATACTTATTATGTATTGTAACTTTTAGGTCATTCATCCCTATTAGGTAAAGAATGAAATATCTTTTCAAAGCTACCAAAACATGCAAGACTATTCAGGGTATTTCCATCCACTAAGTTAATTAGCAGGCACTCTAACTGAAGTAGATCATTGCAAAGACTGTATTTACTTATTTAATTGTTGAAAGAGAAAGAAAGAAAGAAAGAAAGAAAGAAAGAAAGGAAAGAAAGAAAGGAAGGAAGGAAGGAAGGAAGGAAGAAAGAAAGAAAGAAAGAAAGAAAGAAAGAAAGAAAGAAGGAAAAAAAGACAAAGGGAAAGATAGTGAGGGAGGAAGGGAGGAAGGAAGGAAGGAAGGAAAGGAAAAAGAAAAAAAAGAAAATAAGTAACAATACCCATCATATATAGTGGTTGATCAAAACATTGCAAGTTATTATAATTTTGTCCCAAATATATTTAAAGTGGCAAGCATTGAGGAGATACCAAAAATATAGCCAGTTCCTGGGTTTCATAAGTATTATAATTGCTATAAACTATATTTAGGACACTAAATGCCTCTGATCACAATACCTTTCTAGTTCTTAACATTATTTTCTTTTCAATTTTTAAGGCTTTTTTTTTTTTTTGCATTTCCTTTTTTGCTATCTGTCATTTGTCTGTTGCTCTTGTTTGTGATATATTTTCTATTATCTGCTTGTTCACATCTGTCTAATACAAACTGCATTTAGCCAGCTAATTTCAGTCCCCTGTGTTAGTATCCATCTACGTTAGATTTTTCAAATCTCAGTAAGTAAGCTGTATGCTAAGATCATGGGGACATGATCCATCCTTATGAGATAAACCATATTCGTTTTCAATATAGAATAAAACTCTACGCATTTATTTAAATAGACAGGAGAAGCAGTTCATAAATATTCAAGAGAAGATGTTAGGTAGACATCATCTAAGTCAGTTAAATTTTCTACTCCTTAATTTTTAATGCATAAAATAGTAATGGTGCCCTTCCCTAGTTAGAGTACACCTGAATAAAAATAAGGCCTGTGAAAAAATGATAAATTTTAGTTATGTTAATTCAAATTATAATATTACTAAGCATACTCATAATATATTTAAATATTTTTATCCATATGTCTACCTCATTATAAAATGTTCAGTTTTTAATTAACAAAGGAGTTAATACATATGAACGTTTAAACATAAATCAATGGATACATAGTCAACCAAGCTATGTTGGTTACCCTCATTTGTGTGATATTTTTTCACATATATTGCCTTTTTAAAAATTCTTCAATATAACTTACACTTTTCTTGATGTGAAGGTTTTCTCCAGAATTAAAAAAAAATACATGGACAGCAAGAAATTTGTGAAAGATCTCAGCAATATATATTAAGCATCCATTGTATGAAACCTGGACTTCTAAAGTGGATACCACTGTACTTTTTATGAATATTTGCTTTCTATTATAGTAATGAGACCTAGAGGAATAAAAAGAAAAATGAAGTTGAGGAAATAAAATAATGTGAAAAGCTTGTTAAAGAGTTCTAACTATATTTAGAAATATAATATTCACAAATACTCAAAATAAGTATTGATGTACCAGACTACTCCCCAAAGCTTATGCTGAGGTACTTCAGAATATTCCAAAGTCTTTAATGAAAGTAATTTTATTTTATTTTTTTCATAAACATTATTTATAAAATATCCAAATTATAAATTTAAATTATGTGCTAATTCAAAAGTTAAGTTACCCTATTCAAGGGATACAGGTGTACTGTTTCGAAGGGACAGATGCACTCCAATATTTATAGCAGCACTATCAACAATAGCCAAAGTATGGAAAGAGCCCAAATGTCCATCGATGGATGAATGGATAAAGAAGGTGTGTTATATATGCACAATAGAGTATTACTCAGCAATAAAAAAGAATGAAATCTTGCCATTTGCAAATGTGGATGGATGGAACTGGAGGGTATTATGCTAGGCGAAATTAGTCAGAGAAAGACAAATATATGACTTCACTCATATGAGGACTTTATAAGACAAAACAGATGAACATAAGGGAAAGAAACAAAGGAAGGACACAAAAATAATATAAAAACAGGGAGGGGGACAAAACATAAGAGACTCTTAAATATGGAGAACAGAGGGTTACTGGAGGGGTTCTGGGAGGGTGGATGGGCTAAATGGGTAAGGGGCATTAAGGAATCTACTCCTGAAATCACTGTTGCACTATATGCTGACTAATGTGGATGTAAACTTTAAAAAAAGTTACCTTAAATTTCACTATATTGTTTACTCTTGTCAACAGAGAGACTGCCTTCTGTCTTTTATGTCAGTAATAAAAATTAACTTTCTTCTTGGGTCCTGCACTATTTTTTCTATAAGCTATTAGTTCCAATAATACAAAAACCTGCTCACCAAATTCACAAATGACTTTTTTATAAATGATAGATTATTCCTATTTTCCAGGAAAATAAAGTCATCCTCTTCAAAGGCTACATAATTTTGTAGATGCTGTTTCATGTATATCCTAAAAAGTACTGAGACAATTAATACCAATGATCAGACATTAAGCAATTCTTTAAACAATAAAGATACTTGTAGCATTCTGAAATTCTTTTTCATGTCCATTACTTTCACTCTAGGTATTCAAAACTCTTAATAAACCAAGAAAAAACTATTAACAAAAACCCTATGTATCTCTTTTTATAATTGTTTACCTTTTCTTAGGAAAAAAAAATAAATGGCAAAATAAATCTAAGAATCAGTCATTGTAGAATTTAAAGATATATCATGGAATTAAAGAAGGAATAGAAAATATTTTACCCATTGATCATGGAAGGATGCACAATTCATCTCATTTAGATAAGAAGTTAGAGGATAGATATATAGAACAGATTAACAGCTACAAATTTAATAATAATGAACTAGTATACTAAGATAGAATAGCAATAAAGTGGCAAACAATGCAACAAAGACTTTTTAAAATTGATAGCTTGAGCACATAGCCAGGCAGGAAAAAAGATATAATCTTATTATTAATTTAAAAAGATTAAATTCACAAGAAATAACCTAAGAAAAGAGGGCAGCCCAACAGATATAGCATTATAAGCATTACTTTTGGTTGCCCTGCTAAATGTTGTGTAAAGGTTCAAACTTGCACGTGGTAGACAAATAAGTCTTGAGAATATAGTGAATATAAATAACAATATTGTAATAATTATCAAACTTGCTAGATCTTAATTATTTCCACCACAAAAAATGATAATTAGTTGACATGATAGCTAACTGTTGCTACAATGACAACCATATTATAATATGAAAATGTATCAAGCCAACATGTTGTACACCTGAAATTTACACAATGTTATATGTCAAATATATTTCAATAAAAAAATAGGGGATGAACATTTGAAACTTAATGAAATTGAAGTTGTAAAATAATAATATTGCATATATATTAAATATAAAGATACATTAATTAATAATGATATCATCCACAAAAATACATTTGACTTAATTGGATAATGATAACTCCCTCTTATTAACTTAATTTATATATTTTTAAAATATTTTCATGCACAATTTTTTATTTTAAGTGGAGGATGAACTCAATGAGAAATGTTTATTTAGACTTAGTAGTATTTCAGGGAGCCCTGTAAATTAAATTACTGAGTCAAACAACTAAAACACATGATTCAAAAATCTTTTGAAATAAAGAGAATAAGGTGCAAGCTTAATATGAGTTATCAGAATTTATACTAACTGGAATATAAAAGAAAAAAGGAGAATTCATTCAAGAAATGTAAAACGATTTCGTATTTCAAGCCAGCCGATCTTATCAGCACTGTCATGATGAATAAGAAGGTAAGACACTTGTCCTAATGGAACATGGTTTCTAGAATACAAGAATCATAAAATGTCTAGAATTGTGTTTGAATTTTTAAAATTTAGTTATTGTTATTTTTAAGATAATATTATAAATAATGATAAATTATACTTTTATTATAAAATAAAAAATTGGATAAGTAATAATACCTATTAGAAAAATAAATTAGCAATAACACTCCTTTTTCCATGTAACTTTCAGTGTAGCCACTAACTCATTTAAAAATACTAATCTTTTCTCTAGAAATTATAATTACAATCTGCAAAAATCATATAATTGCATTCTAATTAAACACCTGAAATTTGAGATGCTTCATGAAAAGACTAATGAATGGTTAGCAACAAATACTAATTTGCTTAAGCATATTTAAACCATTTGACATATAGAAATCAGTATATAACTTAATCAAAAATAAAAAGAGGACAATATTAAAATATGTATTTAATTTTTTTAACATTTATTTATTTTTGAGAGAGAGAGAGAGAGAGAGAGTGTGAGCGGAGGGAGGGGCAGAGAGAGAGGGAGACACAGGATCTGAGGCAGGCTCCAGGTTCTGAGCTGTCAGCACAGAGCCCGATGTGGGGCTCAAACCCACAAACCATGATCAGGACCTGAGCTGAAGTCGGACGCCCAACCAACAGAGCCATCCAGGTGCCCCTTAAAATATATACTTAGAAAATACAGTTTAATAAATGGGTTCTCACATTAAAATATGCTTGCTATATAACAACAATTAACATTATGAAAACAAGTATAGGATCAAAAAGAATAACATGACGAAAATCAGAAAGATACTGCATATATGTCTGTATATTTACACAAATAGATAAAAACTTGTTTCAGTGAGACATAGTCATGTAATTATAATAAACTTAAAATAATAAAAAAGTCCGTCATTTACATACACCAAATCTTATTAAAAATGAACTTTTTAATGCAGAATTGCCAACCACTTGACTTCAATCGCTAAAAAAACATTAACAAGACATAAGAAAAACCTTAGAAAAAAGGACATTAAATTAGTACCACAAAATTAATTATATACATACATTTTCTAGATATTTATGGTGCTTTCCACAGAAAAATAGATCTTTAGGTGTTAGGGTGTGTCTAACTAAAAGCTCTCAATATTTTGTCACAGTTCAAACTACCATGAGTTTTCTTATCAGCAATGTAGAGTTTCAGCTGATTCATCTCCTCACCAATATTTTATTGGTGACACGTTTTAAAATTTTATCCACTCTAGAAGCTGTATATATAGTGATATCTCATCATCATTTGCATTTCATATGACTAATGTTGATCACTTTTTAAATATCCTTACTATTTATATGAATTCGTTTGAAAAGTTTATGTTCTTTTTTTTTAATCTTTATTTATTTTTGAGAGAGAGACAGCATGTGAGCAGGGGAAGAGCAGAGAGAGCAGGAGACACAGAATCTGAAGCGGGCTCCAGGCTCTGAGCTGTCAGCACAGAGCCCAGGGTGGGGCTCAAACTCAGGAACTGTGAGATCATGACCTGAGCCAAAGTTGGTCGCTTGACTGACTGACCCACCCAGGTGCCCCCTATGTTCATTCCTTTTTAAATGTTGTTGTCTTACTTTTGAGGGAATTCTGCCTTTGAATTGAGTGTGGGAGTCCTTTGTAAGTTTTTTAAAACAGATCTTTGTCAGATACATATTTGGCAAATGTATTTACTCAGTGTGTGAATTGTGTATTTTCTTACCAGTTAAAGAAGCCTTTAATTTAATGAATTATAATACATTATTTGATTTTTCTTATGTGCTTTACACATAGTATTAGAAAGAATTTCCTATTCCAGGCTGAAAAAATATTCTTGTAGATTTTATTCTAGAAACCTATAGATTTAACATACAAATTTCTGTATATGCTACCTTGAAAGCATTTATGTGAGGGCATGATATCAAATATGATATCAAATTTGAAATGAAAGACATTTCATTTCTTTTGCATTGTTTTAAATTAATACATGACCTCCATATCCCTTACTTGAATAGTTTCTCTTTTCCACATTGAATTACTTGGGTAGGTTTTTTGAAAATCAATTGATCAATTTATCACATCAGGGCAGTTTTATTCATGGACTCTTTATTATGTTACATTGATCTATTGTTTTTTTCAAATTTTCCAAATACTGTACGGCATTGATGTGTATGATTTTTTAAAAATTATTTATTTTTGAGAGAGAGAGAGAGAGAATGAGAGAGGGAAAGAGAGAGCATAAAGCAGGGGAGGAGCAGAGAGAAAGGGAGACAGAGAATCTGAGGCAGGCTCTGTGCTGTCAATGCAAACAAAGCCTGACGTGGGTCTCGAGCCCATGAACTGTGAGATCATGACCTGAGCAGAAGTCTGATGTTCAGCTGGCCGAGGCACGCAGGCGCCCTGATGTCTCTGATTTTATAACAAGAAGAATTGAGGTCAGATAAATCTTGAACTTTGTACTTTTAACAGATTGCTTTGGTTCCTCCTGGTCCTATAAATTAGCATAGACCCTGGAGAGACCTGTGAGGGATTTTGGCTCTAAATAAAAACAGTTATTTAGCTATTTAGTGTGGTATTTTGTATTAAATACCACAGTTCTCTTAATTAAAGCAGAAGAGATTTATTTATTTGCCTCCAACAATGGAGAATATTAGGCTTAAAATATACTTCTAACTATTCCTTTCTTGATTTTCTCCAACGCATTACCTGTCAACAGAATTTTACCTGAATCTGTCATTCCTGTTTGTCCCATATTTTAAAATACCTCAAATAATTCTGCACAGTCATCTAATCTATAACTTGAGTTAGATGATTTAGGAATGGGATTTACTCTGATCTCCTCTTCGATTTCCTTTTACAGGAAGAACTATTTTTTCTTTTTCCCTTCTTTCTCTCTCTCTTTCTCCTTCCCTCTGCCCCTCTTCCTGCTTGCACTCTCTCTCTCTTTAAAATAAATAAACAAAAATAAATTATTTTTCTAAAACATATTTAATAGTATGTTTTACATTTATAATGAATAATATCTCAAATCAAGAGTCTCTCTTTAAATACCAATATAATTCCCTCCTGTTGGCTTATTTGGAGTGTACCTGTACAAGCTTAAATTTTTTTTTCATTTTCCACTCATTATAACAAGATAAGTGAGAAAGGAAATGGGCTCACCATAGAGAAACTGGAGCTATAGGTTCTTTTTATATAAATTTTGTGTGTAAATAATAACTATATTCCTTGAGTTTAATTCAAATGAAGTAATAGTTCAGAACCTATACTGTAAAGTTTAAACATGATGCAAATTATAATTAGCATGATCATTACGTAAAATATCCTGCAGACTGCTAATAAAGTTCCATGGGTTCTATTACTGTTAACCTGTTATTGTTGATACAAATTAATACTGAGTTGATACTGAGGGGTGACCTTTATTCTCAGTGGAAGTCATCAAACAAAAAGGAACTTTATGCCAGCCAACTTTGAAGCAGAAAAATCTGTTCAGGCTTTGTATAGAATTACTAGACAGATTTAGTCAATAAATGTCAATGTTGAGACCATGAGGCATTTGAAATCTGAAAGACCCAATTTTGAATTATATTTTCATATACATTTTCTGAGCCATAATAATTACATTGAGGAAAAAATGACTGATGCTATCTTTCTTATGGGAATGTTGTGAAAACAATGTTTTCTGATTTCAGTGACTGACATGAATTTGTTGTTCAGAAATATTTTTCCCATTCACTTCCCTGGTTTCAATTTGTTTGCAACATCCATTCTTGTGTCCAATTATAATCAGAGTCTGTTGCTTTCCCTGTTGCCTATAATCATTTAAAACTGAATGGATTAGTCAGGATTTCTGGGTTATGTGGAATAAATAGTCTGCTCAAATGGACTTAAGAAAACAAAACAAACAAACAAGCAAAAAAACCTATACATCAGGGGAGATCTAGTACCTTAAATGGCTTAATATCATGACAGAGCCAAGCAGTTAATGTACTTCATCCTGAATTATCGTTTATTCTAGTTTGGGTTTCTCCACATGTTAAAACCTGAAGTCCCAAACTTGTTACGTGTAAAATTAACAGAAGCAATACAAAAGACATACAGATTTCATTATGTCATGGGACAATCTCCAGCTGCTTCTGTATGGCCAAGAGAATTGAGTAATTTCTCTTAAAAGGCCAGGTCACATGTCTGGTCCTGTACTAAGTATGTGAGTTCATCCCTCTTTTATTCACATGGGCTGAGGAGGGCAGGGGCTGGTTTCCACAATATAAACTTGGAAGTGATTAATAGGAGCAATGAATGCTCCCTAGATGCTCTGTTACATGACATATAACAGATATCTTGTATACTGAATTTACAATCATCTGCATTACTCAGATTGAGGTTCAATGATATATTTTCAGGATTTTCTGAGTTTAAGGGCTATTTATTTAAACCTTACTGATTTCAGGACATTTTAATGATAGTCCAGACATGTGGAAAATGAACACTTTCAGCTTCCAATATCTGTACACTTTCATCTCCCTTAATTCTTAATTTCTTTTGTTATAAACACTGATATCTTCCAGTATTCAGTATTCTAGATTCTCAATGGTTCCCTTAACATTCCAGTTAAGTCTTATTCCTCTTCACTTTTTCCCCTTTTTTAAAAAAATAATTGTTTACCTTTCCCTAAAGGAATTCTCTTCCCACCATATATAAGTGTTCCTTTATCATTAGTGTTTCCTGGAAACCTTTCATCATGGTTTATTACTGACCCCTGATGTAAGCCTATATCTGTAGGAGGAGATACTAGAATGTAGTACAAGTTTTTAGAGATCAAAGTTATTTAATTTTATATATGAATAATTCAGAATTAAAAAATGTATTAGCTCTACAAGGTGCATTCTCTAAAACTATATCATTTGTAATTAAAAATACTATATTCTCAGTATAGCAGTTAGGGCCCAGAGCAGGAAATAGAAAAATCTAGATGTTCAAAGAGAAATAATTTAATATAATAAAGTAAGTAGCAAATTATTAAAAGGTTTGGATGAGGAGAATTCAGGGTTGGGAGAAGACTCACTGGATTTTTTACTTCAAAATAACATCACTGGTTTTGTGATCTAAAAATAAGAAAACACCTACTTCCACCCTCTACCCCGCTGTTTCTCCCACAACTTTGCTTTTTCTTCAAGGTTTTATTTAAATTATAGTTAGTTAACATACAGTGTAATATTTCTTAACTTCCATATATGAGTGAAATTACATGGTATTTGTCTATCTCTGACTGACTTATTTCACTTATACACTCTGGCTCCAACCATGTTGTTGCAAATGGTAAGATTTCATTCTTTTTGTGGCTGAGTAATATTCCATGGCATATATATGCTGCATCTTCCTTAACCATTCATCAGTCCATGGACATTTGGGCTGTTTTTATAATTTGGCTATTATTGATAATGCTGCTATAAACATCGGTGTGCCTGTGTCCCTTCAAGTGAGTATTTTAATATCCTTTGGGTAGTACCAAGTAGTGGAATTGCTGGATTGTATGATAGTTCTATTTTTTTAATGTTTATTTATTTGTGGGAGGAGAGACAGAGAGAGAATGAGAGAGAGAGAATCTCAAGCAGGCTCTGCTCTGGTAGTGCAGATCCTGGCGTGGGACTTAATCGCCCAAAACATGAAATCATGACCTTAGCCCAAATCAAGAGTTGGGCGTTTAACCAACTGAGCCACCCAGGCATCCCAAGATAATTATATTTTTAACATTTGAGAAGCCTCCACACTGTTTTTCAGAGTGGCTACACCAGTTTGCATTCCCACCAACAGTGCAAGAGGGTTCCCTTTTCTCTTTACCCTCACCAACACCTGTTGTGTCTTGTGTCATTCATTGTAGCCATTATGACAGGTGTGAGGTGATATCTAATTGTAGTTTTGATTTGTATTTCCCAGATGATGAGTGATGCTGAACATGTTGTCATGTGTCTGTTGGCCATCTGTATGTCTTCTTTGGAAAAATGCATATTCATGTCTTCTGCCCATTTTTAATTGGATTATTCATTTTTGGGAGGTTTGGGTTTTATAAATTCTCTATATATTTTGGATACTAACCCTTTTTCTGATTGTCATTTATAAATATCTTCTCCAATTTGAATATTACGTTTTAGCTTTGTTGATTGTTTCCTTCGCTGATTCAGAAACTTTTTATCTTGATGAAATCCCAATAGTTTTGTGTTTGCTTGTTTCCCTTGCCTCAGGAGACATAGCTAGTAAGAGTTGTTATGGCCATTGTCAAGGAGGTTAATGCCTGTGTTTTCCTCTAGAAGTTTAATGGTTTCATGTCTTACATTTAGGTCTTTCATCCATTTTGGACTTATTTTTATGTTTGGTTGTAAGAAAGTAGTCCAGTTCCATTCTTTTGAATGTTGCTGTCCAGTTTTCCCAACACCATTTGCTGAAGAGACTGTCTTTTTTCCATTGAATATTCTTTCTTGATTTATCAAAGATTGACCATATACTTGTGGGTTCATTTCTGGGTTTTCTATTCTGTTCTAGTGATCTATATGTCTATTTTTGTACCAGCACCATACTGTTTTGATCACTGCCACTTTGTAAAATCACTTGAAGTCCAGAATTGTGATGCCTCCAGCTTTGTTTTCCTTTTTCAAAGTTGTTTTGGCTATTTGTGTTCTTTTGTGGTTCCATACAAGTTTTAGTATTGTTTGTTCTAGCTCTAAGAAAAATGCTTGTGGTGTTTTCATAGGGATTGCATCAAATGTATAGATTGCTTTGGGTAGTATAGATATTTTAACAATATTTGTTCTTCTAATCCATGAGTGTAGAATTTTTTTCACTTATTTGTGAAATCTTCAATTTATTTTATCAGTGTTTTATAGTTTTCAGAGTATAAGTATTTTACCTCTTTAGTTAGGTTCACTCCTAGGTATATTATTGCTTTACCTCTTTAGTTATGTTCACTCCTAGGTATATTATTGCTTTTGATGCAGTTGGAGATGGAATTAATTCTTTAATTTCTCTTTCCACTGCCTTATTATTGTATAGAAATGCAGCAGTTTTCTGTATGTTGATTTTGTATCCTGTGGCTTTACTGAGTTGGTGTACCACATCTAGCAGCATTTTTTTCAGGTTTTTATATATAAAGTATCATATCATATGTTAATAGGAAAAGTTTAACTTCTTTATTGCCAATTTGGATACTTTTGTTTTTCTTATCTGATTGCTGATGCTAGGACTTTCAGTACTATGTTAAATAAAATTAGTGAGAGTAGACGCCCTGTCTTATTTTTGACTGTAGAGGAAAAGCTCTCAATTTTCCCCATTGAGAATAATATTAGCTGTGGGTTTTTCATATATGAGATTGTTCCCTATAGTTTTTTGAGGATTTTTAACATGAATGGATGTTGTGCTTTGTCAAATGGGTTTTCTGCATCAATTGAAATGATTATGTCATACTTATCCTTTCTTTTATTAATGTGGTGTATCACATTGATTTATTTGTGAATATTAAACCATCCTTGAAACCCAAGGAATAAATAGAACTACTCCATGTTCTAGCAATTGCACTAGGTAGTAGTAGCTGATCTCAAGTTACCAACATGACGTCACTGAACATGAAGTTGTGAAAACATGCACAATAGCACACTATTACAGTGTATTTTCACCAGATAGATACAATGGACATATCCTCAAAGACATAAATGAAGACGTCATAAATAATAAAACAGTAAAATGATTAGGAAAAAATATATCAATAAAGGTAGTAGAGTCTAAAAATAGAACTGTAGTAACATAAAAAAAGACCTATATGAGTTAAAAGTTTGTCAGCATTTACAGAATTTAATGGTGTTACTTAGATTAGACACAGAGAATAGTTGAAAGTAAGATGATTTGATTTGCAGTTTTAAAAATCTGTGGTTTGAACCTGAAAGAGAGTTCCTAGAAAGACAATTAAGGATATATTGATTCATGGACTATAATAAGCACAACAAAATGTTATTTTTAATGGTATGGTCAGAGTAAAGAGGGAGACAGAGCTCATCATTTGGTAACATAGCATGTCAAAAGATGGAGCACAAAAGCATCATTATCACTTGATTGTATCTTTTGAACAAAAGGGTCCACTGGAAAAGTTGGAAAATGTATAAAGATGCCATTTAGAAGTAATTAAAATTCCTCTTAGGAAAAAGCAAATTTGAAAGCATTTAATTCAATCCAAAATAAACCCATTCCTAGGGCTTAGTATTATTTCAGAATTGTTGCAGTGGTAAGGAGTATCAATACTGGCCATGTGATCCTGTTTTTCTGTTTAGCCTTTACCACTTAAAAACTCTGGGACTTGGATAATTTACTCACTTTTTTAAAACAATTTCTTCCCAGGAAAATGAAGCACAGGACTTAGCCTGTGGCAAAGGACAAGTGACTGTTTATGGTTATCTGTAAATGTTACCCATTTATAAGTGAATGGGAATTGAATAGATGCCAGGTAACTGGACTTAAAAAAAATAATAAGACAGACATAAGCTCGCCCTCTGAGTTATGATGCAACAAGATTAACAATTAACTATAAATTTTACCAGTTTGTCAAATGTTTTTAAGTAATGAGCAATGGAAGTTGGCCTGGTAATAGTGTATTGAGGAAAGCTTTCTTCAAAAACTAATATCTAAGTTGAGGTCATGAGGTAGGTTGGAGGTATCTAGAAGAAGCAGTTGTCAGAGAAAAGGGTGATTCAAGCTGAAGTTATATATAATATATAAGCCTGAAGATCCAAAAAAATGATATTAAACAGAAAAACCAAAAATCAACAAGTAGGACTACATCAAACCAAAAGCTTCTATAAAACAAAGAAGTATCCAACAAAATGAAGAAGCAACTACAGAATGGGAGAATATAATTGCAAACCATATATTGGATGAGGGATGAATCAATAAATATGATTCTCTTTTTCCAAATGTCTAAAATCAAAAATATATAAATAGCTCATACAAATCAATAAAAAAATCTATTTAAAAATGGGCAGAGAAACTAAATAGGCATTTTTCCAAAGAAGACACACGGATGGCCAACAGACAAATGAAAAGATGCTTAACATCACTAATCATAAGGGAAATGCAACTCAAAACTATAATGAGATATTACTTCACACCTGTTAGAATGGCTATCATCAAGAAGATAAGAGATAACAAATGTTGGTGAGGATGTGAAGAAAAGGGTATTCTTATACATTGGTGGTGAGAATGTGAACTGATTCAGGCATTATAGAAAACAGTATGTAAGTTCCTCAAAACGTTAAATTAGTACTACTATATAATTGATCCATTCCATTTTTATATAACTAAAGGAAATGAAAACAAGGTTTCAAATATATATACACAAAATCCATGTTTATTAAAGCGTTATTTACAATCAACGAAGACATGGAAACAACATGGGTCTGTCAACAGATGAATGGATAAAGAAGATACAGTATACACAGTATATACACATAAAAGAGTGTTATTCAGCTGTGAGAAAGAATAAAATCCTTCCATTTGCACCAAAATGGATGGAATTTGAGAGCATTATGCTAAGTGAGATAAGTCAGGCAAAAGAACACAAATACATGATATTGCTTATAGGTGGCATTTAAAAAAGCCAAACTCATAAAAACATAGAGTAAAATGGTGGTTACCAGGGGCCAGGGTAGGGGGATAGGAGAGATGTTGTTTAAAGGTAAAAACTTGCAACTAGTAAACAAGTAAGTCCTAGAGATCTAGCACACACTATAGTGAATATAGACAATAGTGTTGTATTATAATCATCACACTTGCTAAGTTACTAGATCTTCATTATTCCATCATAAAGGAAAGGATAATTCTATGACGTGATAGAGGTGCTAACTTTTGCAAAGGTGGCAATAATATTAGAACGTATAAATTTATTTCAAAATGGAACATGGAATGTTAGATGGGGGTGTGGGGGTGTGTATCTGGATGGCTCAGTCGGTTAGGCTCAAGTCCCACGATTGCACGGGTTCATGAGTTTGAGCCCTGCATCGGGGTCTGTGCTGATAGCGCAGAACCTGGAGTCTGATTCGGATTCTGTGTGTGTCTTCCTCTCTGCCCCTCCCCTGTTCGCTCTTTCCCTGTCTCTCTCTCTCTCAAAAATAAGTAAACATTAAAAAAAATAGAATTTTAGATGGGGAATGGTAGGCATGAATTATAGAGATAAAGAAGTAAATTGGCACATTATAAGTCATATAGAAGAGTTTGTATTTTATCTTATACTCTCTGAAAAGCTAGAGGATGATTTTAAGCACAGTGTCCACTTGGATACAGTAAGGAGTGTGGAAAGCCTGGAGGGAAGGGTGCGCATCAGGATGCGCTTGCAGTAATCTGTGTGGGAGCCGGCAATGCCCAGGATTAGAGCACTCACAATGAAAATTAAGAGAAACAGATGAATGAATTTCATCTATACGCTAGAAACAGACATAAGATTCTCATTTGAATGTGGAAGATAAAAAAGCATAAAGGAATCAAGAAAGAAGTTTCTGTCTTGAGAACACAAAAGGTGCAGTATGGACATTGCCCTATATGTTGTTGCTTCGGTCACCAGATATGTTCAACCAAAAAAACAAAAAAATAACATCTCTGGTCATCAGTGAACTTATCAAAAAATTAGGCAATGGGACAAAATGATAAATATGATTCTCTGTTTTTCCAAATGTCTATTATTGCTCAATTCAGCAAATGAATATATTTATCAACTACTATTTTCAGACACTGTGTTAAATACAATTTCAAGGTAGATGAATACAGTATAATCCTTAAACGTTAAAATTTGTCATGAGTTACAACTCTTAAAACTGAAAGTAAGAGTTAGAAAATCTGCAGAAAGCTATTTTACATGGGAGCACATGAGAGGCAATTTACTCAACTGTGAAATTTTCAGAAGGCTTCCAAAAAATCCGTAGCAGTTAAGATATGCTACAAATAAAAAGCATGAGTTGAAAGGTGGCATTTCCTTCTTATATACATGTTCCGAAAAATTGAAATTTAGAAATTGTATAAGTACATATATCCAACAATTTTCTTCCTGTAAAGCAGTGATTCAAACCATGGACAACTTGGCACTCCCCAACCCACTTAGGCTGGGAACTCAAGGGGACATTTGGCAATTTACGGGGGTCACATTCTTCTCCCACAAAGAATTCACTGGTAGAAATGTTAAGAGTACTGAGGCTAAAAAACACCGCCTTAAAGTTACTTAATGATGCTGAAAATGAAAATTTAAGTTTAATAAAATAGCTGGCCTCAGTTCTTTCCATTCTTCTAGTCTGCCCAGTTCTTTCTACATAGTGCTACCAATTAGTTTCCTCCAGTACTTTTCTTAATTGCTTTACATTCTTCAAAATCTTCAGTGACTGTAGTAGACTAACAAATTAATTCTAATATTTTAGTCTAATATTCAAGCCTTTCACATACTATCTAGCCAAATTTACTTTCCACTCCAATGTTTACATTAATAGATAGATAGCAAATAAGTAAATCGAGAGATAAATGGCCTGTATTTGTTCAGCTAATCATGCTTTATGCTACCACTTACCAGAGTGTACCTAAAAGGATCTCAACTGATATTTTTCTTCTAATACATGAAACATCATTTCAATTAAACAGGTTTCTACTCCCTCAGTGTTTAGTTTATTAAATCCAACAATTTACATTTTGTAATTATAAAATGATAATGAGTATTTCTGGTTTCAGTATTCAAAATGCAATTGTTTAAGGTGTTTTATTTTTATTTTTAACTAATCTCTACACTCATTGGCTCGAGCCCACAACCCCAAGGTCAAGAGTTGCTGGCTACACTGGACTGAACCAGCCAGGGGCCCCTCAAATACTGTTATTGAAATGTATGTTGTTATATCTATGTTAAAAATTGAAAATTCTAGTTTAATTGACTTTATAACAAATAAAATACTTATATATTTTATGATTTTCATGTTTATTGAATCCCACAGTTATTTTTCCCTTTGTCACATTTTTATTAACACTTTAACAGCTGCATTTAGTGCCAATATTTTTTTATTAATTGTCCTTCAGGGAACTCATTTACTTCTAAAAGAACAGATGTTCCATTAATGAAACTACTCTGTCCCTTCAGAGAGAATGAATGATGACTTAGGAAGTGGATTAGATGAATAGTCTATTTTACTAAATCATTGTTTGCAAAAACAAAAGCAAAAACAAACAAAAACAAAACAAACAGAAAGCAAATATATATTTCATGTTTTGAGAGATGATTCTAGGAAACACAAATTTTTATAGCTTTTTTATGTTTCATCACATATTTAAAATGAAAATGGATACTTCATTTAAGTATAAATTGCATATTCATATTGTGTTTTATTAATTTTAAATAGTTTTTTAAAAATGTTTATTTATTTTGAGAGAGAAAGAGAGCAGTGGAGGGATAGAGAGAGAGAGGCAGAAAGAGAAGCCCAAGCAGTCTCTGCATGAGATCGTGACATGACCCAAAATCAAGAGTCAGATGCTTAACTGACTGAGCTACCCAGGAGTCCTTCATTATTAAGTAGTTTTAAGCCCTAATCTGTACATTACTAAATCCTAGGTATTTTTCAGCATTAAAACATGAGTAAATATTTATTTCTGTTTTATTAATTTATTAATGGAATTAACAAGCATTTACTGAACTCCTTATTTAGAAAAACTTTCTTTTTATTTCATTGATCTGAGTGTCTGTTTTTATGCCAGTACCATACTGTCTTGATGATTACAGCTTTATAGTATAGCTTGAGGTCGGGGATTGTGATGCCTCCTGCTTTGGTTTTCTTTTTCAAGATTGCTTTGGGTATTCAGGGTCTTTTCTGGTTCCATATAAATTTTAGGATTATTTGTTCTAGCTCTGTGAAGAATGCTGGTGTTATTTTGATAGCGATTGCATTGAATATGTAGATTGCTTTGGGTAATATTGACATTTTAACAATATTTGTTCTTCCTATCCAGGAGCATGGAATCCTTTCCCATTTTTTTGTGTCTTCTTCGATTTCTTTCATAAGCTTTCTATAGTTTTCAGTGTATAGATTTTTTTGCCTCTTTGGCTAGATTTATTCCTAGGTATTTTATGTTTTTTAGTGCAATTGTAAATGGGATCGATTCCTTGATTTCTCTTTCTGTTGCTTCATTGTTGGTGAATAGCAATGCAACCAATTTCTGTGCATTGATTTTATATCCTGCCACTTTGCTGAATCTTTTGGGTTTTCCGTATAGATTATCATGTCATCTGTGAAGAGTGAAAGTTTGACCTCCTTCTGGCCTATTTGGATGCCTTTTATTTCTTTGTGTTGTCTGATTGCAGATGATAAGACTTCCAATAGTATGTTGAATAACAGTGGAGAGAGTGGATATCCCTGTCTCCTTCCTGACCTTAGGGGGAGAGCTCTCAGTTTTTCCCCATTGAGGATGATATTAGCATTGGGTCTTTCATATATGGCTTTTATGGTCTTGAGGTATGATCCTTCTATCCCTATATTTAATGGATTTTATCAAGAAAGGATGCTGTATTTTGTTAAATGCTTTCTCTGCATCTATTGAGAGGATCATATGGTTCTTGTTCTTTCTTTTATTGAAAACAAAAAATTTTATTTACTGTCTCCAAATCTACAACTTTCCTTGAAATTATTATCTAATTTGGCTTTGCTCTTCTTGCAGTGAAGGAAATTCCTGATCTTATCTTCATTTATTTATTCATTCAACACATATTTATGGCATGCATATTGTGTCAGATATAATACTATAAACAGTGATCCCACAGATAAAATACCATGACTTCATGAAGCATATATTCTTAGAAATAGCAAATAAATCAATAAATATTTCAGTCAGACTAGGACAGGCTATGCTATCTCTAACAACGGGACTCCCAAATGCTAGTGACTTAATGCAACATAAGTTTATTTCTAGCCATAGCTGCTGCCAAAATAGTACGTATTAATCAGGCTCCTTTTTATTTAATCTAGGCCTCAACCTTGTTATCTTTCCTTGTTCCACCTTGCAACACCCAGTTTCAGCAGGAACTTTGTTAAATCAGTGTAAAGAGATCCCAACTATAGATATCTGATTCACCCTCAGTAGATATCTAATCAAATCCCTCTCTACATTTCACCCCCTAGGTGATATCTGATCACTCTGGACTGATTTCAACAAGAATCCTGTCAGATTGGTTTAGCTACAATCTCCCTTTCCCTTGATGTTTTCTCTTAGTAATTTCTATTTACTGACTTGCACCCTGTTCCTTGGCTATAAGTCTCCACATTTCAGTTGACCCCAATCTTCTCTGTACTAAAACAACCCATTACAAGTTCCTTGGATAAAGTCTTCCTTACCATCATTAACAAGTGATAGAATAGGTTGTTTTTTTTTTTTCTTTAACAATATGCATTCAGCCTGGCTCTTCAGAGGAGCACTGCTCACCCTACTTACTTAAGTAATCCATCCCTTAGGGAATCATTTTAGTATTTGTTTTAGTGATTATCACAGTCAGGACATTCCAACAATAGGTAGATTGGTGACTGTTCTATGTAAATTATTATAGAAAACTTTTACATGCCAATGTGTTAGAGTCGAAAGGTACCTTTGACATAATCATTGGTATAATTAGTGATATCATACACTACAGTTAGCTAAGCAATCCAGAACTTTGATCATGTTTTTTCTGCTGTTATATAACTGGGATTAATGGTTTTTCATGCCTAATGGAAAAACACAAATGCTTTAATGCATTCAATGCACTCCAATTTTATACCTTAAAACCTTCCTTTATGTGTACACTCTGCTTTATCACATACACAAACACCACAACCCACACATACATGTATATGTATATATGCATATATATTCATGTGTGTATATATGTGTACATTAATATATGTGTACATATATGTACTTTGAACATAGTATATGTTCAATAAACATTTAATTAGCTAAATTTATATTTATTCTATTTTATTTTATGCACTCTTGAGAGGAATGATATTGGCTTAAATATAGAGTGGGGAGAGAATTCCAGTTCATATTGCTATAGTATTTATGTTAATAGGAATGTGTAGTTAATTGTCATACCACAAATTATTAATAAATATCAACAAATTTATAGATAGTATAGTGTAACTTATAATAAATTATTTTTATATTAAAAATACAATTTTTATTCAATAAACATATAAACAAATGAATGAATAAATGAATGTCCATTATAGAGTAAAGCCTCTTCTCTATTACTTCCTGACAAGTTGAGTGTTCCATTTTTCTAAAACCTAATAATATAAACACTTGCATAAAGAACTATTGGCATTCTCAAATTCAATTTATTGAACATACACTGTGCCTCAAAACCTCTGTACTAGGTATCTTTCTATTATAAAGCAGAATAAACCTATAGAAACTTATACTAAGACAAATGAACTAACATGTTTCATATTAGAATTTCAAATAAGTCAAAATTAAATGTCTAATTCAATTAGGTAGTACTGCATAGACAAAGATATAACGAATTTTAAAGAGGACAAATAATTTGTACTTTTTATGTACATGTTCTATAACATTTTTCTGCAGGAAATAAAATTAAACAGAACATCGACTCAATAATTAAACAGTTAATCTGGTTAGTTTAAATTTAGGTATTTTAAAGCATTATGTAAATATATTAAAGTTTAGGAACCTCTCAAGGTAGCACAAGAATCTAAACTAAATCTGAACTAACGGCTTTCATATTATCATGAACATTTTCTTTTTATCTGCAGTAAATTTTCCCAAGGATATAAATGCTGTGTTGAGACTTTGGATTCTTAATCTTACATTCTCCTGGGAGGAAAAAAAAGGAAAGTAAAGTGTTAGTTATTACACACACACACACACACACACACACACATACACACACACACACGCACACACATGTATGCACACAAGCATGTATTTGTGTGTGTATGCATATATATACACAAACATTTTATATATATTTATATAAACATATGCATATATACAGTTGTAAATTAAGGAAAATTACAAATTATACTAGAGATCAGGTGGAAAGGGTAATATTTTCAACAAGTTATAATAGAATAATTTGATAGATACAACATTGGTTATTTGACTTCTATCATCATACTATAAATCAAAAATGTATTTCATGTAGATTATAGAGCTAAATTCAAAAGGCAAAATTATATGGTTCCCAGTAAACATTATATAATTTTTCATTATTTGTGAAATGGAATAAAAATTCTTAAATAGAATATAAATGTAACAAACATATCAGATTTTATAACAGAAAAACAAATAACTTCTGTTTATCACAAGATATCATTTGAAAGTGAACATTCAAGTTGCAAAGTGGCAGGCAGTATTTTTAACAAATATAACTGATCCGTACCCAGAACATAGAATTACACTACAAATCAATAAGTAAAGGTAAAAATTCAATATAAATAGTAAAGTTCAATATAAAATGGGAAAATGCATATAAATAGGCATTCCAAACTAGTGATTTGGATAAGACCAAACAGTATTTGAAAATGGGCCTTCTTCATGAATTGTAAGAGAGTAGCAAAAAATAATGAAGTCTTGGTAGGCATATGGAGGGATAAGAATTACACATGCTGGTTGAAGCATAAATTATACACCCATTTTGGAAATACTTGGCATTATTTGCAATAGTTAAAATGTACATACTTCGTAACCCAAAATTTCTACTTCCACTGTATGCTTATGAGAAATATTGGCATGTGTATATGAACAAATGTAAGAAAATGTTAAAAGTAGTATTATTTATAATAGTAAACATTAGGAAAAAAACCCAATTACCTATCCATATAGGGGATAGAAGTGTTATGATGATTCACAAAATGGAGTATTATGCAGAGATGGAAGTGGATGAATTATGACTGCATGCAACAAGAATCAATCTCAGTAATGTTGAGGAGGGTAATGCAGATATAAAACAGTAACGTTATTTGATTATATTCATATACTAATAAAAGCAATGTCTAGGTATACATGTCAATAGATCTAAATATGTAAGGGCAAGAAATGGATTACCGTAAAATCTAGATATTTGTTAATTTTGGGGAAAAAAAGAGAAGACAGTGATTAAGAAAGGACTGAGAAGTACCATCTTGGAAAGTAGTAGAGTTCTTTTTCCTTTTAGGATGAGGGTTGCATGAATGGACTTATTTTTGTAAAAATTATTGGTCTTTGCATTTCTAGATTGCAGAATGTTCTGTATATGTACCATATTTCACAATGAAAATGGTTCCAAATTTTCAGTTGCTTAACACAATAACCAGTCATTTATAAACAAATAGATTTACCTGTATACATTTTTTATTGTTTAATTCATTTCAAATTTTCAAAATGTTTTTCTTTTTAAATTTTAATAGTAATGCATCACCACCTCCACAACCTCCCCACCTCTACAACCACTTCTCCACCTCCCTACCCACCCCCACTCCAGAAGTCACAAATACATTCCCTCTCTTCTATCTTCCTATGGCAATTATTATACCTACTTCCTATCCCATATCAGTCTCTCAATATTGAATAATAAAGCTTATTACAATTTTATTAAATCTTATTAAATCTGACTAAAATCTTGGCCATCAATAACCTTCAGAAGAGGGAGAGTAAAATAAACAACAACAACAACAATGACAACAACAACAACAACAGCAACAACAAAACTAGAAAAGATTGTCAATATCCATCTTCAAAAAAAACTAAGTAGTTCTAGAGAAGAAGAAAGAAAACTTGTACAGTTCATTAAATGTCAAAAGTGAAGTACTCAACAAAGGCAGAGTGCTAAATATTCTCAAATTGACTGTAAGCTCACTGGAACAGAAATGTAGTTATGTGGGATTATATGATTAGAATGGATCATTATTGGATTATATGACAAGGATGTCATCAGTGACTTTTGTGACCATTTCTAGTGGAGCAGGGTCAGAACTCAGTATGTGTATTTTCTTCCATCTTCTATCTGTAGCATCCATCTCTCCTATGGCTCTTTGTCTTTTTGAAAGCACTGATGTAGCCAATGATACAGCCAACTGGTATGATATGAGTGAGTCATTATGTTCATTTTGTTATTTTTTTTTCTGTGGTGTCTGATCTCCAGTGAGGAATAAAGTACCATGAAAAAGATCCTTATACATTCTGTCACCTTTGGTGGGATGATCCTTTTATCTATTCTCCAAGATTCATTACCTTCAATCTTCCAATCTTTACCCTTTCATACTTCAGACCAGTTTCCATTGCTCATGACTCCGTGTATGCCTCTAACTTGGGTTACTTCTTTCCCCACATAAAGTAAATGGAGGAGGTGAATGTCTAATGCTCTGATAACACAAGGGATTACCTTTCAAAACTGTTTTCCATGTCATTCTTTGTGTGTGGCTACGTTTTAGCAACAGACCATCCTTACCTCTCCTACATCCCCAGGTAACACATGAATAAACTAAACCTGTGATATTTCCTTGTCTGTCAGTAATTCAAAATAAACTCTGCATGTAACCAGAGGTGTTGTCTGAGTTTGAAGTATGAGTACAATAATGGTAGGTGACAATGGGTTCTGTGCCACCTGCTTATTCATTTTACTCATATGGGACAAAGATTAAGTGCACATAATTTACTGAGAGATTGTTCACAAAGTACTCATGTAAATGATTGGAAAATAATGTAGAAATGTGAAGAAGAAGAAAAATAGCAAGAATTTTGTCTCAAATAAAATCTAACTATGGCTAGACAAACTGAACATTGCAGCCATGTAGATATGTTGTGGGCCATCCTTGTGGCATTGCATTAATTCTGTAGCGAACAGACTGATTCTAGCTGAGGAACATTCTATGGAGGGGGAACCTTTGTGATCTCTTAGCTGTAAAAAACAATAACAACTGAGGAAGGAGTGTGAAGGCCTGGCTGTGAAAATCTGAGGAAGACAGTGACAGCAGCAATAATGACTCCTGAACATATTTATGGCTTTAAAATCTGCAAAATATAAATTTCCAGCTTATATCTCCTCTCTGATATTTATATATTAAGTGCATACTTGACATATTTTTGCAGCTCTATCAATGGCACCTCAAACCCACTATTTCTAATATTACGCTCTTAATCTCTCTTGATAAACAGTTTTCTATCGTTTTTGCTAGTAAAAGGTACATATACCTATTCAGTTGTTCAAAATATAAATCTTGAAGTCATCTTTGCTATCACTCTCTCCTCCAACATTCATGTCCAATCTATTCTTGCAGTAAATGCTGTTACTTCCTTGTCCATATCCATAGTCCCATAGTTCTCACCATTCCTATCCATGTTCTTGGCTACCTATTGCAAGTGCTTGTGACTTTTAATCCAAGGTCTTTTTCTGACACACTCAGATCACATGTGGGGCAGTCTAGAAGGGCTAGAAAGTGAATAATTTAGAAACATTCTTTAGACAATATGGATGAGATTTGGAATATTAATTCTTCAGCAACCTTTACCATTGCATGGGACCATGATGAGGAATTATCAACATTGTCTCTTAGAGAACCAGCAACAATGGGCTCCAGATGTCTATAGAGGAGTATTTTTTTTAATAACACACTGAAACTGGCTTCCATCCCTTTCTCATCTCACTCCCTTTCTTACTGACCAGGGTTTCTTTGAATCACATCAAAAAAGCTCTTCCACGTAAGTCTTTGCCCATGTATCTACTTCAGAGAAGAGGAAACTAATGAATGTACAAGTCTTACCAATTTTATTCCCTTAGTGTTTTAATAATCAGTGCATTCTTTTATTTGTGGTGATACCATAAATACAGTTTGCTATAATTTCTTGGCTTGACCAACACTTCAATACCTTCCAAACTTCTTTCCAGAATCCATTTTGCATCTGTTGAAACCACTCTCCATACAATAAACCGTGATATTTCCAAAATGCAAAGATAATTTACTAAAAGTATATAATGGATTTTATGGCTTTAGTATTAAAAGCTAACGTACTTTACGTATTGTCCAGATTATGGTATATTATCACTTAGCATCCATTCTTCCCCAGTTCCAAGCACTTTCCTGAACTGCAATGAATGAATCTAAATGTTACATTTCCTAGGTTAATTAGCAATGTGGGCTTAAGATAGGAACTATATGCTATCATTGAGATGTGCATCCATGAAAAAGGAAGGGAATTGTAAGGTAAAGTGCTTTAAAATGGCTCGATGCTATGATGTTGATATATGAGTTTGAAGAGACTTCAGTGTTTGCGATGACTGGTGTGGTGGCGTTTCGTGTCTAGACACGTTTGATCGAGGCAGTTGTACTCTTGGAGGCAGTGGCAATCTTCTGGCCCTTGTAAAAGTTGCTGGGCAGATAAGCTGTATCACTATATGGCAGCATAACTAATATTTCTTTAGCGACTCCAAGAATTTTTAAAGATCTTAATTTTTTTGTATTAACTCTCTTCATGTTTCAAAATACCTAGAATGATGCACTGAAACTTGATTATACAAATAACCTGGCATTTGATACATTTGCATCTACTTCTCCAGTTCCAACATCCGTGTATCTCTTAATTTTGTACATTTCAGTTATCTTGAGCTGTTTATTATTTTTCCTTTTTTATTAAAGTGTCATGCTCCTTTAATGTGTAGGATTATTTCTTGCTTGGAAATCCACTTCTTTACAAACCATTTCAAAATTGCTGATTCTCCTTTGTTATCAGAGCTAAATAATCACTTCTTTAGGAAGTCTCCCTAAGATCCTATGTTATTAAATTATTTATCAAATTATCTCGGAAAACTAAATTTTTCATAGAAATTTACATTTTTAAATTGTTCATGTTAAGCGTGATTATTTGAATATTACATAACTCATCAAACTAGAGAATATGATTCACAAGCCAAATTTGACTTTTAGTTTGATGATAATAATGTGTAGATAACTGTCTGGTCAAAGATAGAAATTCCATATGTTTGTTTGTTTGTTTGTTTGTTTTTTGGTGAGTGTTGCTGAGAGATTTAGAAAAGTGAGGATATTCAATGAAGGAATATTTCTTTGAAGAAGTTAGGAATGAGATCCAGAAGTAAAGTTGACTCCTTAACTTTACATAAGAACACCTGTGTCATAATAACAGAAAATAAAAAGGAATGACAGATGTTGATATTTATTAATGGTGTGTAAGAAATTAAGAAGTCCATATTTTTTCGCTGAGGCAAAATATTAAGGAGTCTGTTGACAATGATTGGAGTTCTAATCAGGAGATGAGCCAAATGTAAACATATTGGAAACTCATATTTGTTAATGGGAAAGAATGTTGATAGGGAAATGAAACACCTGGGGCCAGGTTTAAAGACCCCTTTCAGGAGCAAGACAAAATATTTGTAAAATCTGTGCAACTGAATTCATAAATAATTGCGTAGTTGCAATGAATGGCAACAATTTAATTGAGCCAAGATCTAGGTATGTCTGTGCTAGAACAATAATAAGATAACAATAGGGCAGTGTTGTGAGTATTAGTAAAAACATGGATTCTAGCTTAGAGGGAGAAGAGAAAGGGCAGGGTTTCTTTTTATAGAATAAACTAAAGGGGCACCTCGGTGGCTCAGTTGATTAAGGGTCCTACTTCAGCTCGGGTCATGATCTCAGAGCTGCTGAGTTGGAGCCCCGCCTTGGGCTCTGTGCTGACAGCTCAGAGCCTGGAGCCTGCTTTGGATTCTGTATCTCTCTTTCTCTCTGCCCCTCCATCACTCATGCTTTGTTTCACTCTCCATCTCTCCCTCCCTTTCAAAAATAAACATTAAAAAAATTAAAAGGAATAAATTAAATAATTCACAAAATATAGAAATACTTATGAGATCATAAACATGTGCAATGGCAAGAACAGAGGCATGGAGATATATGAATATCTGATCAGAGTATGAAAAGTTTGAATTAACAATCCCAGAGTTGCTGAAGCTTAACTGAATGTTGAATGGGTGAAATTTTATATATAGTGTTAAAATTTCTCCATATTTTCTTCCATTTCCTTTGTTTTGTTTTTTATTTTCTACAGAAAATTATTTTTTAAATTACTGTTTTTATTGCTTTTTTATTTAGAAATTGAATGCAGATATAAAAAGATAAACTTCAAAATCCTAGTGTTGTCTTTATAATAAGGGAATCTAGGCCAATTTCTACCTTATTATGCCATTAAGTCTGAAAGAATACTGGCATGTTATGCATGCAGCAGGTAGGATAGAGTTAGATGCACCAAGTCGTCTACCAGACCAAGACCTTTTTTCTGTGAAGTGGGTTGATTAGCCTTGGTATATAAGAACTCTTGATAGTTGCTTTTGACTCCCACTGCATAGTTGGAGCTGAACACATCTTATCAGAAGACAATTTATCTTTAACAGGAACAAGACACTGTAGAAATGGTTTATTTATTTCTTGGGACAAATATATTCCTTGTGACATTGTTAGGAACTGACTCCTTCACCTGCAAAGATATGGACTTTTCTCAAAGAAAAAAAAATCAGTGGTTTTAGGAACTGCTTTTAATGAAAGCAAGAGGCTTTCTCTAAAAGTGAATAACTCAGGTGACTCAGTTGGTTAAGTGTCCAACTTTGGCTCAGGTCATGACCTCATGGTTTGTGGGCTCAAGTCCTGCGTCAGGCTCCATGCTGACTGTGCAGAGTCTGCTTTGGATTTTCTCTCTGCCTCTCTCTCTATCTCTCTCTCTCAAAATAAATGAATAAACTTAAAAAACAAGAGAAACTTCACCCATTCAGAGACTGCTGAGACCACACATTTTTTTTAAACCAAAAACCAACTAATGCCTCAATATTCCAATTTCCTGTGTATCTTATAAAATCTAGGCTCAATACTTCAGCCAGAATAACATTATAAAACATAAATCCTATCAAGTTTTCTCTAGGTTCAAAATCCTTTAAAGTCTCTCCTCCTTTTGACAGAGTAAAAACCAAGCCCTTACCTGCTTTTTAAAGTCCTGTGTCCTGACATCCTGGTTACATCTCTTATCTCATCATTAACATTTTCTCTTGACCACTTTGTTCCAGTCATACTTACCAGACTCTTTAATATTTCTTAAAACTCAAGGCACAATCCAACACAGGGAATTTTTTCACTAGCTATTGTCTCCGATTATAATGAATTCTTGTTTAGGTGTTCACAAGCTATATTATGAAGCATAGTAACCAAAATAGTATGATACTGGCATAAAACATAGATCAATGGAACAGAATAGGGAACCTAGAAATAAGCCCCACCTATATATGATTGATTAACTTATGGAACAGTTGAGTACACAAAATATTTGAAATATTTTTTAAGAGAAGAATTATCTGGGGCACCTGGGTGGCTCAGTCGGTTAAGCGTCCGACTTCAGCTCGGGTCACGATCTCACGGTCCATGAGTTCGAGCCCCGCGTCGGGCTCTGGGCTGATGGCTCAGAGCCTGGAGCCTGCTTCCGATTCTGTGTCTCCCTCTCTCTCTGCCCCTCCCCCGTTCATGCTCTGTCTCTCTCTGTCCCAAAAATAAACGTTAAAAAAAATTTTAAAAAAAGAGAAGAATTATCTTTTAGTAATCTTAAGAAAGATTTACCATAGTTTAGCCAATAGGCTAGATGTGAAATATGAAGCAAGGAGAATTTGATATCATAATTATGATCATTATCACATTATATTATCCTGAGTTTATGATCAATAAATGCATAAAACTTTAATTTTCAAATTCTATAAAATAATTTCCTTAAATGTAATCATGTCAGTGGCTTTTCAGTAAATATTTTGGGAATTAAGTTACAAAATTCTTTATTGTGTAATTCAATCAAATCCCTACATTGAAATAAGTGCCCTGGTATATCTTCAGACACACACACACACACACACACACACACACACCAATGACCTGTAGTTCTGTCTACCAAAGTGTACAGTTTATTTTTTTTAACGTTTATTTATTTTTGAGACAGAGAGAGACAGAGCATGAACGGGGGAGGATCAAAGAGAGAGGGAGACACAGAGTCTGAAACAGGCTCCAGGCTCTGAGCAGTCAGCCCAGAGCCCGACGCGGGGCTCGAACTCATGGACTGCTAGATCATGACCTGAGCCAAAGTCAGACGCTTAACCGACTGAGCCACCCAGGCACCCCATCAAAGTGTACAGTTTAAAAGGTAGGGAAAGTAAAAGTCCCAAATAAGTATCATGAAATGTATAGGTATATAGAAATAAGATATAACACATGGTATATAAGACTTAGGATACAGATAACAATAAGTAATTGATTAATTCAGCCTTTGGTCACATGCAGGTTGTTACAGTATAAAAATAAAAGAAATATTTCATGGATAATGAATAGAAACATTTTAAGTTAAAATAGGAATGAGAAAATAACTCCTGGAAATCAGAACAGTGTAATAGTTTGGTATGCTATTTCATAATGTGTCTTAATGTACCTTGTGGTTGTATGTGACAGGGTTTTACACACTTTATGTTAACTAATTGGAATTTAAATAAAAACTTAAAAAATAAAATTATATTTAAAATAACTCTTCCCTCATCCTTACGCCCTTTTTCAAGATAATATCCTATTTACCCTTCCTCATTCTGGCAAATATTGTTAAACAATATCTTTTAGCCTTATAAATACAAATTCATTCTTTAATTTTTATGATCATGATTTTTCCTTACCCCTATGAAGAAACTATTGTTATCAAAGGTATTAGTAACTACTTAGTATCTGAACCTCTAGCACTTCACCTTTTTTTTCTTTGATTGATTGATTGATTGATGTTTAGTTCCAAATTTAAAGTCAGATTTTAACTGGTTTTTATTTTATTTTATTCTTTTTATTTTTTAAATATAATTTATTGTCAAGTTAGCTAAAATACAGTGTATACAGTGTGCTCTTGGCTTTGGGAGTAGATTCCCATAATTCATCTCCTGCCAGCTTCCCATTAATTCTTGGAAGTCTATTTTCTTGTCCTCTATCAAAATTCTCACCTTGGTTTTTGCTATGCTTCTTACTAGTTTATCTTTCTGTGTATATCCCTGGAGTATTAGTTTTCCCTATGTTAAAAACTCTCAAAACTATGTATCCAGACTCTAGACCAATAGTTTACAATTCTTGAATGATCAATTTGCTTCAAAAACAGTGGGTCCAAAACTGAATTAATTATCTTTTGCTAGAATCCCAATTAACCAGTTAGCCAACTTAAGAATCTATAAGATATCCCTGGCTTATTTCTCTCCATTATCTGTCATATCCAGTAGGTTATTAAACTCTAAATTCTACTTCAAAAGAAGCTATTATACCCATTCTTTATTTTCCAATCTCCCCAACCCCACCACCATTTTGTTGGTTGAGACACTTACCAATTTTCAGATATAAGACACCTAAATTCCCTATCAAGAGACTCTCAGAGCTACAGTAATAGCACCCATTTTGATACTAAAGTTATTTCTCAAATGTAATTCTGACAAGATTACTATGCTTAAAATACAGTTATGGATAAGCTTAAAATATAAGCTTTGGGTAATGGTATAAAACTTTCTTATCAACATTGTATCAGTTTATTTTTTGAGACTCAGTCTCTTTCCATAGTGGACATTTTCTTTTTGTTGGTTACCCATCATGCACTGGACAACCAAAGGTTGCCCTTCGTTTGGGCATCCTTAGAATTTTGTGTCCCACAATATGTCAAAAAAGTGCTACTGCCAAGAATCTGAACCTTAAGGGGATTCTGCAAATCTCGTAGGAGGGCACTTGTAGTGGTGAGCACTGCGTGTTGTATGTAAATGATGAAACGCTAAATTTTACACCTGAGACTAATAAGACACTGTATGTTAGTGAACTGGAATTTAAATAAAAACATGAAAGAAAGAAAAATTTACATAAAAATTGAGAAATAATGGCTTGGTAACATTAGGAGCCCAGGTGTATTGGCAGCAAGTAGTGCCCACTTATACTGATGCTCCAGGTAGTATCATTACCAGTGCTCATCACAAGTGTCATCCTTAATCCCCATCACCTATTTAACCCATCCCCCACCCAATTCCCTTCTGGTAACCATAAGCTTGTCCTCTATACTAAAGAGTCTGTTTCTTGTTTTCTGTCTCTCTCTCTCTCTCTCTCTCTCTCTCTCTCTCTCTCAATCTCTCTCTCACTCTTTCTCTTTTCCTCTTGTTCGCTCACTCTTTTTTCCCCTTTGCTCATTGTTTTGGTTCTTAAATACCACATATGAGTAAAATTATACGGTATTCATCTTTCTTTAACTGACTTCTTTTGCTTAGCATTATACTCCCTAGGCCCATCCGTGTCATTGCAAATGGCAAGATTTCATTCTTTTTTATGGCTGAAAAATATTCCATTATACACACACACACACACACACACACACACACACACACACACACCTGTATACACAACCACATCTTCCTAATTCATTAATCAGTCATTGGATACTTAGGCTGTTTCCTTAATTTGGCTTTGGTAGATAATGCTGCTATAATCATTGAGCTGCATGTATCCTTTTGAATTAGTATTTTTGTATTCCTTGGGTATATACCTGGTAGTACAGTTGCTAGATCATAGGGTAGTTCTATTATTAAATTTTTGAGGAACCTCCATTCTGTTTTCCAGCACTATCTCTCCCTCTCTCTCTGACCCTCCCTTGCTTGTGCTCTCTTTCTTCTTCAAAATAAATAAATAAACTTAAAAAAATTAAAGACAAATACTTAACTGCTATTTCACCTTTTTTTAGTTGATTCTGAAAACCTAATCATCAAACAAGAAAACTAACAAACAAAAACCAGTAATGGAAATTGTACTGTCAAAAATGTAATGTCAATGTTCTGAAGAGTAATTGAAATATTTGTATAATGGTGTGTCTTAAAATAACCCAGAGATGTCCTCAAAGTGTGGCAAATTGGTGTACAGATTAGAAGTTACCTATCGTGCTAAAGTATTAGTGGCCTCAGCATTCAGAACACCAGTTAACTAGGCTGACAGCCATTAGCCTTAAACAGTCTTCTTATTAACTTCGTGTCCCCTAAAAATATATTCTTCTGTGTGCCATTATACAAAAAGTTTGTAAATCACTGCTTTAACCAATAAAGTCTTCTAAACACTACTGATTTAATGTGTTTTTTTTTCCCTGAAAGGAAATGAAATATCACCTATTTTAATACATTTTTCTTTACTGTGAAACTATACATGATCATGAGAGCAAAGGTAGACAAATAATAAAAACAAAAAGAAAATTACTTACTGTCCCACAGTTTAAATATACATATTGTAAATATTTTAAGACAGTTCTCTCAAGGTATTTTGGGAATGTGTGTTTTATGTTGTGTTTTTGTTTAGTAAGTCTGGATTTTTTGGGGGGGAGGTGGATGAATGAATGATTATTGTGAGGGGAAAAATCTAGAAAGTTTGGAATTGGGATTCTAAACTTTATATAGTTCATATTATAGTATTAGGAATATTGAAGAGGGTGAAATGTAATACTGATAGGAAAGGGTCTTATAAAAACGTCCATTAAATGATGATTATGTCAAAGGTTTATCCTTGCCAGAACCAACAAGAACTTGGATGGGTAGAAGAAATCACAGTGTAATTTCAGGTTGGTTTGTAAATGATAGAATTTATGTTGGGAATAAACTGTTAGGGGAGGTATTCATTTCTTAATCTACATTGATTTGATTATACCAAAAATTTAGATTATATTATTCTGGAAACACTGAAAGAATTTATTATTGATTGTTATATTTAGGAGTAGATTTTCTAAATAAGTTTTAATGACTGAATGTATTTATATCCAGTAATAATAATAGTGTTTTATTTTCTTATATGTCTATTGTTAGTTCCATATTGTTATTATATGCCATCAAGAGTTGTTTGTGCACATAGACATACATTCTTGTTTCTTTTCTCTTTAAATTAGAAGAGGACAAACTTTTTTATATAAATTTTTAGATGCTAGACATTTTGTGAATACTTTCCATTTTTCTGTCAGTGATACCTCTGCAGATGGCATTTGCAGAACATCTGCTTTGATTTTAATATCTCATGATTTCTTAATGTTTGTGAATCTGGTTGTCATTTGAATATGTTTTAAATGAAGAAGTATGCTAATATATTTTTAAAGGGAAAACTAAGCTTATGTACTTCATATGATGATAATACGTAGATTTTCCTTTCATAAGAACCTTTGATTTGACTATATAGCCTAGGCCACGACATTACTCTAAATAGATTGTTTTTCTTCTTTGTCGGTGTCTTCAGGTACACAGAATTAAGTTTATTTAATATCTCAGTTCATAACACACTATTATCACTGTTCAGCATAAGACTCCCCATTTATTGCATGATATTTTATTATTTTAATATTTTTATTTCTCAACCATGATGTTATCAATATACAGATAAGGCCATTGTTATATATTTTGAGGCCTAGACATATTTAATCAAGAGAATTAATAAACTCACATGACTCCAGAAGCAAAGTGTCTAAATAACATTGTATGATTTATTTTAAGAGAAGTAATTAAAGCACATGTGACAGATAAGGCATCTTATAACATCCTATAATTTTTAACCACTCTTGTGCTTTATACAAGAATATAAGTTTTAGATAACTTTGGAGAAAATGTCACTGAGAATAGTCAATATTATACGAAGCATCCCTTTTTATCAGTTTAGTGCCCTTTCCTTCTTAAATTCAGAGCCCAACAGCGAATATATTTAAGAAGTTTCTCCCCATCACTTACCACTCAACACACACACATGCACACACATGCACATTTTCTGGGTTTAAAATTAAAGATTACTTCACAACTCTTTAAGCCTGTTTGTGCACAGATACAAAGAGCCACAGCATGTGTGTGTGTCGGGGGCGGGGAAGAGTGAGACAGACTTACTTCAAGGCATTGGTTTACAAGATTGTTGGGACTGGCAGATCTGAAATCTATGGGACATGTCATCAGGCTAGAGACTCTCTAGTAGGGGTTGTTGTTACAGTCTTGAGGCCAGATTTCTTCTGTCTCAGAGAAGTCTTTTTGTCTTAAAGCCTTCCAAGTAATTGGATGAGGCCTATCCAGATTATCAAAGATATCTTCATAAAAGCATCTGATTAATCACATGTACAACATACCTTCACAGCAAAACCTAAACTAGTGTTACTAAGTACTATAGCCTAGCCAAATCCATGCATAAAACTAACCATTACAGAAAGTGGAAACTAATTGTACAGTCTATATGCAAATGTAATTTTATGTGTTGTTGCACTGTGAGAATGATATATTTCTTAAATAATCAAAACTATAGTAAATGCAATATCAGTTGATTGTTTCAATCTTTTCACAGTTTAATTACCTCAACAGTAGGATATTAGTGCCAATGAAATTTCAGTGAAATGTGTTTAATTATGAAAAGAACATGTTATATATTTCCATGAAAAGCTCTTTTGCATTTTGTTTAAATGGCTGTATTTTCCAAAAGATAAACTATTAGGTAAAAATAATGAGATAAAGGTTCCTAAAATTCACAATATCTCAGGTAGTTCTATGAAAACTTTTCATGAGTAGTGTTAGGAGTTTATATGGTACATTTATTTAATTTAAACAATATTAATGACACATCCATATTTGATGATTCTGAATATAATAACTCAAATAATTGTGCTAATTACAAGTTATTTGTCTTTAATATAAAATAATATAAGAGAACTTAAAATATCAAGATATTATATTAATGATAATAAGATGGTATCAATGATAAACAGATGGACATCTAAATTATGGAATAATAGTGAACCAAATAAGAATTAGACCAAAGAGACACTTGATGGACATATATGTCAACTTAATGTATTCATTATATATAATACAGAGTTGTTATTGTCATAATTTCTTTCTAAAGCCATAAGCACTGTATCAGTCTTATAATTTGATTAAGTTATATAAATCATAAAAGTAGGTAATAGAGGAAAATGGAGAAATCAGTTATTAATTATAGATATCTGGCCTGATTATCCGAACAAATAATGCCTCCATGGGGGAGAAAAATAGACATCCTGCTGTACTGGAAACACTAAGTTCTGTTTTGGAATTAAAATTAACTTACATATGAATATCTAAATGAAGTCAGGTAAGCAATTATATACATTAACTAGGAGCTGAAGAATAGGTCCGGACTAGAGATAAAAATAGGGAAATGGCTAGCATGCAAATAACATATAAACCATGGACATAAATGAACATTTATGGAGAAAATTCATCTAGAGAAATAAGAATATATATCTAGTCATTTATCATAAAGAACAAGATTATGCAAGTATTAGGGTATCTAATTATAATTCTTTCCTGGTAGGAGGAAAAACATTTGATAGAATCACCAAAGGCTTAGTAGTAGTATTGACTTCATTTGATATGGTTTTTAAATAAATGCAGTCAACTTGGTTATATTATTTTTTCTTCAAGAAACCTGCAGTTGATTAGATGTAGAAGTGAGAACGTTGGTGTTTGAGTTGAAATATATTGGTACATTGAGGAAGCATTGACAGTAAGTCTGTTTGTAAAGAGGTAGTTAAAATGATAAATCAAGTGGTTTCAGTTGAGCAACAAGAGAAGTAAAAATAGTTGTGCATGCCTATAGATTGAAGTATTAATGAGGCAGAAAACTTTGTGCAATGAGATATTTGAATAAATGAGCTAGAGGAAGAGCAGTACAGTTTGAATAGTAAGATCCTTGTTAACAGGATTGAATGTAGTATTTTCTAATATAGGATATATCAATGGAATTGCTTTACAAAAGTGGAATACAGAGAGTTGAAGGTTTGTGTTTGGGGGAGGGACAAAGATGTAAACCCCCTTTACTTCTGTTAGAATAGTTAAGAAGCCCACGTGGTAATTAATTTTAAGTAAATATTCCATTCAGATATGTTAATCTATATCCTTTTAGTAGCTTAGGCCAAAAACTTCAAAATAATTATTGAGTCCTGTTTTTCTTTGGCACCTAAATATTTATCACTATTCCTGAAGCTACCATTCTGGGCAAAGTCATCATCATCTGTCAACTGGATTGCTACTGCTTACTAATTGGCTCCCTGCCTCCACTATAGTGCCTCTGTACTTAAATCTCTCTAGATCAACCATAGTTATATTTTTTAAATCCAAATTATTTCTTTTTTTCTGCTCAAAACTTTCAGTGATCCCTATCCTACTCTGTGTAAAAACAGAAGTAATTATAGAGGCCCGTTACCTCTTCCTGTGTATCTAATTGCTCCCTCCCTAATCACTGCGGCAGCCAGACTGACTCCTGGCTATTCTACTATCTCACCAGGCACACTGGTACATTGGGACATGTGCATTTACTAACTTCTCCTCATGGTACTCTCTACTTCCTAAATCAGCAGGGTTCATTCTCTCATGTCAGTCTAGTGTTCACTTAAATATCACCTTCTTAGTTACCTCACTGTCCAATCTATTTAAAATTGGGACACCAACTCTAACACTCCTATGTTTTTATTGTCTTATTTTTTTCCAGAGGACTAATATATAATAAACCATTATTTAAGTCATATATTTTGTTTACTACCTCTTTATACTATAATCTAAACTCAATAAGGGCAGTGTTTGTTTATTCATTAGAATTTAATGCTTTCTTCTTTATCATCTGGACCTCCAATGCCTGCACAAAGTTCATTCATGTATATATGAATAAGTGGGTAAATTTATTGAAACATATCAAATCTATAAAAGTTAAGATACTTTTGAAGAAGGAACAGTGACTTGTGCTTATATCTTAAACATGAGAAACAAAAACCCATCAATGGCCTAATTAGTTAACAGAAGAGATATTTTCTGAACTATTTTCCTACTATTTTGCATATGACTGTAGATAGATGATGACACATTATACTCATTCTCAATCTGACCTTATGTTTCAACAAAGAAATTTTTTATAAGATGAATGGTGTGAAAATATTCTGCTAAAATATGTTTAACTTTAGTTGAACTCTTAAGTAAATATAACAATAAATTATGCCCACTTTATCAATTGTGAGTTTGGTGTTTCAAAACACCATGAAATTACCCAAAGTGATCTGAAGCCAATTTCATTCTGCAAATGAACTTTTTTCAATTAATATTTCGAATAAATGTTGTGTGTCTTAGGAAAGTCCCAAAACTCCATGAATGAATGCACAGGCTTATGGCTTAGATCCACTTGGCATTTCTCTAGGATGCCAAACCTTATTTTCATAATCAAGGCCTACCACAGTAGACTCCTCTTACATTGGATACATGCCTGATTCATCTAGATGCAAGCCAACTAATTGCTAAGACAACAGATGGGTCTATTCCATCAATGTGCCTATCTGCCAAAAAATGCTAAAAAAAAAGTCTCAAGCTAAAATAAAGTATGCCTCCCCAAATCAGCGCTTGGTCAAATTGGACATATAAATATAGATAGTTTTAATTTTTATCTTTCTTCATTCTAGACAATTAGATAAAATTGTCTGGGTTGGGACTAATTCTACAAAATCCTGCTACAGAGAATGGTAAAAACCCAAGTAATGGAAATAAATACCTCTAAACCACCAATTTAAATGTTAATTTAGGGGGCACCTGGGTGGCTCGGTTGGTTGAGCATCTGACTTCCACTCAGGTCATGATCTCGCGGTCTGTGAGTTAGAGCCCTGCATCGGATTCTGTGCTGATAGCTTGGAGCCTGCTTCTGATTCTGTGTCTCCCTCTCTCTCTGCCCCTTCTCCACTCATGTTTCTGTGTCCCTCTCTCTGTCACAAATAAACATTAAAAATGAATAAAAAATAATAAATGTTAATTTAGTAACTGGTAAGGTAGTCAATAGTTTGGGTTGTTTTCTTAATTGTAATAGAAATGTGATAACCAATGAGTATATCACAGTAGTCCTAATAAAGTGTTTGACTCTATATAAAGTGGCTGTTGTTTTCCCATTAGTGACTCTTTAGCATCCTATAAAAGATTCAGATAATTTCTGTAGCAAAATGCTACACTCTCCAATTTGCTCATGCGATCTTAAATGAATCAGAAGGTCTGTGATGCCAATCCAGTTGTCCTTGGACTTCAGTCAGGAATCATTCATTACCCACTAGAGCCTGAGTATTAAAAAGTAGAGTTCTGAATTATCTAAATTGTCTGAATTATCTAAATAAATTATTATTTAGGGTCTCAGAGCCTAAAGTTTGTGCCTTTAGCAACAGATTAGGAAGAGTAGATGAAAAAATTTTGAATTTTCCAAGTGATTAGATAGATGAAGGAGATTGGGGAGGAAAGAGTTAGTGAAAAAACATGTTGTGGTCGGATGTAAGAATAAAAAGAACAGAATGGAAGAGTCATAGGAAAGCAGTGAGATCACCATTCAGAGATGAACCTCATCCAGATCCCAGGCTCGGTTTCCTGAACCAGAGTGGGCACATGGAGATCAGCATATAAATTCAGAGTGGAAATGTATGGTGTATTTCTTTCAATATGATCTCAGACGAGGAGCTCCCTTAACAAGTAACCATCATTTGATCCATAAATCTTAATCGTCTTTAGCCTAAAATATTGCCCAGTCCCCATCTGTATAAGTCAGGGTTTAAGTCAAGAAAACGGAAGCTTCTCTGAGTATGTCAGGGAGAAATTATTTCATGGAATTGGTGCTTAAAAAATTATTAGAATCAAAAGAGTGGAATTAAGAGGAAGTCACACTAATGTGGTCATATATCAGATGGAGACATTTGGTCTGGTGCTACCATTGTTGTGGCCTTAAAAACTGACTCTCTCACCAAATTGCTGGTCACTAAACACTGGAATGCAGAGTGGGCACCAGGAGACACTCACATCTCTTCTAATTTTTGCTAACTGCTTTTGAAAAAAAGTTATTTCTGTTCCACTTCCATCTACCCAGTATTATCTGATTATGTTCCATTGGTGGAATCTCAGATTCATCAAGCATACTAGCTGCAAGGGTGCTCTGTAAATGTGATTTTAAACTTTCAAATGCATTAAAAGCAACTAATTTTTCAATCATAATCTAAATTATACCTTAATCTCAAAGCACTGGGTCTTTAGCTTCAGAAACCAGACTTCCTCAATGAGTCCGAACTCCCCACAATTTTCTGGGCTTAACGATGCTTTGATCGCATATAGTTTATATACCCTTGGATCCTCACCTTTGATAGTAAACCTATGTTCCATAATTTCATATTCTATGCTGGGTACATTTGGAGGCTTTTGTGTGTGTGCATGCATGTATGTGTGTGTGCGTGTGTGTGTGTGCAGTCTAGTATACAATCTTAGCATTGTCACAGAACCTGAAAAATATTGCTTGGGATTTTCTCGTCACTCTCTTCCTAGATCAACCTTTTTGTCTGTCCTTAGATTCCCTTTCATGTACACCTTCATGCCCTAAGACGGTGCCTGATAATATTTGCCTCATTTAGTGCACTCCTAAAATTATAGTATCACATGTATTATCTGTTATGCATCTGATTATAAAACTTTAGGAAACACTGAATTAATGTAACTTTTTTGAAAAATGTTAATCAAGCATGACCATATTTCTCTTATTGCTTTGCAGGAAATATGGCTCCTAGGGATGTTATATTTGATAAATGGAATGGTACATGGTGTACAGTAGGAATTTGGTAAGTATCTGTTGAATAAATGAATAAGTATAGTAAATATTTATTTTTTTAATTTTTTGACATAAATTATTATTTTTTTCTGGCCCTTTCTTTTTTTTTAATATGAAATTTATTGTCAAATTGGTTTCTCTACAACACCCAGTGCTCATCCCAACAGGTGCCCTCCTCAATGTCCATCACCCACTTTCCCCTCCCCCACCCCCCATCAACCCTCAGTTTATGCTCAATATTTAAGAGTCTCTTATGGTTTGCCTCTTTCCCTCTCTGTAACTGTTTTTCCCCCTTCTCCTCCCCCCTGGTCTTCTGTTGAGTTTCTCAGGATCCACATATGAGTGAAAACATATGGTATCTGTCTTTCTCTGCCTGACTAATTTCACTTAGCATAATCTCCAGTTCCATCCACGTTGCTACAAATGGCCAGATTTCATTCTTTCTCATTGCCAAGTAGTATTCCATTGTATATATAAGCCACATCTTCTTTATCCGTTCATCAGTTGATGGATATTTAGGCTCTTTCCATAATTTGGCTATTGTTGAAAGTGCTGCTATAAGCATTGGGGTACAAGTGCCCCTATGCATCAGCACTCCTGTATCCTTTGGGTAAATTCCTAGCAGTGCTATTGCTGGGTCATAGGGTAGATCTATTTTTAATTTTTTGAGGAACCTCCACACTGTTTTCCAGAGTGGCTGCACCAGTTTGCATTCCCACCAACAATGCAAGAGGGTTCCCATTTCTCCACATCCTCGCCAGCATCTATAGTCTCCTGATTTGTTCATTTTAGCCACTCTGACCAGTGTCAGGTGAAACCTCAGTGTGGTTTTGATTTGTATTCCCCTGATGAGGAGTGACGTTGAACATCTTTTCATGTGCCTGTTGGCCATCTGGATGTCTTCTTTAGGTGTCTATTCATGTCTTCTTCCCATTTCTTCACTGGATTATTTGTTTTTCGGGTGTGGAGTTTGGTGAGTTCTTTAAAGATTTTGGATACTAGCCCTTTATCTGATATGTCATTTGCAAATATCTTTTCCCATTCCATCAGTTGCCTTTTAGTTTTGTTGATTGTTTCCTTTGCAGTGCAGAAGGTTTTTATCTTGATAAGGTCCCAGTAGTTCATTTTTGCTTTTAATTCCCTTGCCTTTGGGGATGTGTCAAGTAAATTGCTGCGGCTGCAGCCAGAGAGGTTTTTTTCTGCTTTCTCCTGTAGGGTTTTGATGGTTTCCTGTCTCACATTCAGGTCCTTCATCCATTTTGAGTTTATTTTTGTGAATGGTGTAAGAAAGTGGTCTGGTTTCATTCTTCTGCATGTTGCTGTCCAGATCTCCCAGCACCATTTGTTAAAGAGACTGTCGTTTTTCCATTGGATATTCTTTCTTGCTTTGTCAAAGATTAGTTGGCCATACATTTGTGGGTCCAATTCTGGAGTCTCTATTCTATTCCATTGGTCTATGTGTCTGTTTTTGTGCCAATACCATGCTGTCTTGATTATTACAGCTTTGTAGTAAAGGCTAAAATCTGGGATTGTGATACCTCCCACTTTGGTTTTCTTCTTCAATATTACTTTGGCTATTCGGGGTTTTTTGTGGTTCCATACAAATTTTAGGTTGCTTGTTCTAGCTTCGAGATGAATGCTGGTGCAATTTTGATTGGGATTGCATTGAAAGTGTAGGTAGCTTTGGGTAGTATTGACATTTTAAAAATATTTATTCTTCAAATCCATGAGCATGGAATGTTTTTCCATTTCTTTGTACCTTCTTCAATTTTCTTCATACATTTTCTATAGTTTTCACTATACAGATCTTTTACATCTTTTATTAGGTTTATTCCTAGGTATTTTATAATTCTTGGTACAATCGTGAATGGGATCAGTTTCTTTATTTGTCTTTCTGTTGCTTCCTTACTAGTGTATAAGAATGCAACTTATTTCTGTACATTAATTTTATATCCTATTTTTTAATTTTTATGTATAACTTTTAGGATTTCTAATTTAATGAATCATTTCTCAGTATTTAAAGTTTTGTAGATTTACATATGTGAGGTAAATATTCATAAACTCCTGCTGATGAGAACAAACAGAAGGGATGTGTACTTTCTTGTTCACCTCTACCACAGACCCTAGCAAATCATCTTTGCTGTAAATTAATAGCCAGGCTAAGGTAGATAATTTAACTCATGACCTCACTAAAAATCATGATTTCATGATTATAACTCAATTATATGTTATAACTTCAGTCTACTACTTGATCAACTATATTTTCAATATTGTAGGAGACTGGGCCATCAATAATATATACTATTCTTCTTTTTGTATTTCAGTTTTTAGGCACAACTTGTTTTTATTTGTTAAACAGAGAAAGTTTCGTTTGAGGATCTCATATTGCCTTTAATTCTAATGCATCATGTAATAACAACATTTCTCCCATGCATAGCATGTTGAAGAAGTCAACAGAAATATCTTTCTGTCTTTATCTTTCACTTTGTAAGCTTTTCAGGTCTAATGATGGTTCTTTATAGTATCTCAAACATCATAATGAACATTAATTCTTTCTCATTTCATAAAGATCTAAAACAAAAAATCAAATTTAAATTGAATAATACATGAAAAAGATGTAACCCCAAAATATTGTGTTATCAGAGGCTCTTTGCAAACTAGAAAAATACTGAAACCTTCCAAGAGATAAATAACCTTAATTGAAAACATCTAACTTTTGTTTTTAGGCTGAGTTCTACTCAGTACCTATGAAATTATATACTGTAAACATACTTCATAGGTATTTAAATGAGGTTTATCTACTAAAGTCATAGAGGCTGTCCATAGATATATTTCTTTTTTTTTCAAGCTTATTTATTTATTTTTCAGAGAGAGGGAGAGAAAAAGAGGGAGAGGGAAGGAAAAAGCAGACAAGGGGCAGAAAGAGAGGGGACAGAGCATCTAAAGCAGGTCCGTGCTGAGATCAGAGATCCTGATGTGGGGCTCAAACTCATGAGCTGTGAGGTCATGACCTGAGCCAAAATCAGAGGCTTAATCTACTGAGCCACTCAGACTCCCCATGGCTGTATTTTTTAAAGCCCAAATTCAATATTTAAACGTCTACAAAAAATGTGATTATTTAATGAGGATTACAACTAGCCATCATGTTTCAGAAATAGCTACATGTGTTGGTGCAACATTTATGGAGTTAGAAAATTCAACCAATTTATCTTGTCAAATTGTTTTATAGGTCTAAAAGATGACATTGGGATAATGAAATAAATATGATTTTTTGTAATTTTCTAAAAAAGTCATTAAAGTCTGCAGTTTTCTTATAAATATATATTCAAATGAAAGAATTGTTTCCCAAATGTAAGTATTTTCAAAATCTACTCAAAATACCTCTTACATCCAGTATTAATATTTCTCATTAAATATTTCTAATACTTCTAATTTGATACATTAATAAGTTAGTTATATTTATGTAGATATGACTCATGGAATAGTTCTCATAAAGTATATCAACTAAAAATAAAATATTAAACATTAATATTGTCAACATTCAATTGTTACAATTATTTACATTAAAAAGTATTTAGAAACAAGACCATGTTTGAGATACTGTCTTGCATAGATTACAGTATACTGGGATGGTTAAAAAAATCGGAAAAAAAATCTGAATTTAAATTTAAATCTTTAACTTTGTCACTTCTAGCCGTTAAAAATTACATGTGCTTTTTTTTTTAAGTGTATTTATTTATTTTCAGAGAGAGACAGAGAGAGAGTGTGCACATGAATGGGGGAGGGGAAGAGAGAGACAATCCCAAGCAGATGCCCCTCTGTCAGCACAGAGCCCAACATGGGGGTCAGACCCACTAACCGTGAGATCATGACCTGAGTTGAAATCAAGAGTCAGATGCTTTACCCACTGAGCAACCCAGATGCACCCACATGTACTTCTTCTTTTTTTTAATATAATTTATTGTCAAGTTAGCTAACAAGCAGTGTATATAGTGTGTTCTTGGTTTGGGGGGTAGATTCCCGTGATTCATCACTTACATAGAACACCCAGTGTTCATCCCAACAAGTGCCCTCCTCAATGCCCATCAACCATTTTCCCCTCTCCCCTGCTCCTTACCCCATTAAGCCTCAGTTTATTCTCTGTATTTAAGATTTTCTTACTGGTTTGCCTTCCTCTCTGTTTGAAACTATTTTTTTCCCCTTCCCTTCCCCCATGGTCTTCTGTTAAGTTCTCAAGTTCCAACACATATGAGTGAAAATATAAGATATCTGTCTTTCTCTGACTGACTAATTTCACTTAGCATAATACCCTCTAATTCCATCCACATTGTTGCAAATGGCAGGATTTAATTCTTTCTCATTGCCAAGTAGTATATCATTGTATATATAAACCACATCTTCTTTATCCATTCATCCTTTGGCGGAAATTTGGGCTATTTCCATGATTTGGCTATTGTTGAAAGTGCTGCTATAAACATTGGGGTACAAGTGCCCCTATGAATCAGCACTCCTATATCCTTTGGATAAGTTCCCAGTAGTTCTTTTGCTGGGTTGTAGAGTAGTTCTATTTTTAATTTTTTGAGGAATATCCACACTGTTTTCCAGAGCGGCTGCACCAGTTTGCATTCCCACCAGCAGTGCAAGAGGGTTCCCATTTTGCTACATCCTTGCCAACATCTGTTGTTTCCTGAGTTGTAAATTTTAGCCACTCAGACTGGTGTGAGATGGTATCTAAATGTGGTTTTGATTTATATTTCCACTGATCTATGTGTCTGTTTGGTGCCAATACCATACTGTCTTGATAATTACAGCTTTGCAGTAGAAGCTAAAGTCCGGGATTGTTATACCTCCCACTTTAGTTTTTGTTTTCTTTTTTTTTTTTTTTAATTTTCTTAACATTTATTTATTTTTGAGGCAGAGAGAGACATAGTGTGAGTAAGGAAGGGGCAGAAAGCGAGGGAGATACAGAATCTGATGCAGGTTCCAGGCTCAGAGCTGTCAGCACAGAGCCCGATGCGGGGCTCAAACTCACAAACCGTGAGATCATGACCTGAGCCGAAGTCGGACACTTAACCGAATGAGCCACCCAGGCGCCCGGTTTTCTTTTTCAACATTACTTTGGGTATTCAGGGCCTTTTGTGGTTTCAAATAAAATTTAGGATTCTTTGTTCTAGCTTTAAGAAGAATGCCAGTGCATTTTTGATTGAGATTTCATTGCATGTGTAGATTGCTTTGGGAAGTATTGACATTTTTAACAATATTTGTTCTTCTAATCCATGAGTATGGAATGTTTTTCTTTGTGTCTTCTTCATTTTCTTTCATATGTTTTCTATAGTTTTCAGCATACATATCTTTACATCTTGGGTTAGGTTTATTCCTATGTATTTTATGGTTCTTGGTGCAATTGTAAATGGGACTGATTTCTTCATTTCTCTTTCTGTTGCTTTCTTATTGGTGTCTAGAAATGCAACCAATTCTGTATATTAATTTTGTATCCTGTGACTTTGCTGAATTCATGTGTCAGTTCTATTAGTTTTTTGGTGGAGTCCTTCGGGTTTTCCCAGGTAGAGTATTATGTCATCTGCAAAAAGTGAAAATTTAACTTCTTTTTTGCCAATTTGGATGCCTTTTATTTCATTATATTATCTGATTGCTGAGAATAGGACTTCCAACACTATGTTAAACAACAGTGGTGAGAATGGGCATTCCTGTCATGTTCTTGATCTCAGGGGGGAAGTTCTCAGTTTTTCCCCATTGAGGATAATATTAGCTATGGGCTTTTCATATATGGCTTTTATGATATTAAGGTATGGTCCTTCTATCCTGACTTTCTTGAGGGTTTTTATTAAGAAATGATGCTGTATTTTGTCAAATGCTTCTTCTGCATCTATTTACAGGATTATATGGGTTGTATCTTTCTTCTATTAATGTGATGTATCACATTGATTGATTTGTGAATACTGAACCAGCCCCGCAGCCCAGGAATGAATCCCACTTAAACATACGGAATAATTCTTTGAATATATGGTTGAAATTGATTTGCTAGTATCTTATTGAGAATGTTTGCATCCATGTTCATCAGGGATATTAACCTGTAATTTTTAGTTGGGTCTCTTTCTGTCTGGGAATCAAGGTAATGCTGGCTTCACAGAATGAGTCTGAAAGCTTTCTTTCCCTTTCTAATTTTTGGAACAACTTGAGAAATATAGGTATTAACTCTGTTTTAAGTGTCTGGTAGCATTTCCCTGGGAAGCCATCTGGGACAGAATGTTTATTTGTTGGGAGATTTTTGATAACAAATTCAATTTCTTCGCTGGTTATGGGTCTGTTTAAATTTTCTATTTCTTCCTGTTTCAGTTTTGGTAGTGTGTGGGTATCGAGGAATTTGTCCATTTCTTCCAGGTTGTCCAGTTTTTTGGCATATAATTTTTATAGTATTCTCTAATAAGCATTTGTATTTCTATGGTGTTGGTTGTGATCTGTCTTCTTTCAGCTCTTAGATTCATTGATCTGTTCTAATGTTTTTTTTTTTCTTCTTTATTCTATATTGTTTATTTCTGCTCTAATCTTCATTATTTCTCTTCTGCTTGCTTTGGTGTTTCTTTGCTGCTCTGCTTCTATTCTTTTAGGTGTGAGATTAGGTTTTGTATTTTGGGCTTTTCTTATTCTTGAGATAGGCCTGGATTACAATGCATTTTCCTCTTATGACTGCCTTTGCTGCATCCCGAAGGGGATGGACTGTCGTGATTTCAGTTTCATTTGCTTCCATAAACATATTTTTTAAATTTCTTTTTTAATTGCCTGGTTGACTCATTCATTCCTTAATAGGATGTTCTTTAACCTCCATGCATTTTGGAGGCTTTCCAAATTTTTTCTTGTGGTTGATTTCAAGTATCATAGTATTGTGATTGAAAATATGCATGGTATGATCTCAGTTCTTTTATATTTATTGAGGTCTGTTTTGTGACCCAGTATGTGATCTATCTTCAAGAATGGCCCATGTACAATCTAGAAGAATGTGTATTCTGCTGCTTTTGGATGAAAACTTCTGAATATAACTGTCCAGTCCATCTGGTCCAGTGTATCATTCAGGGTCATTGTTTCTTTACTGATTTTTCTGCCTAGATGACCTGTCCCTTGTTGTAAGTGGGGTATTAAAATCCCCTGAAGTTACTGTATTCTTACCAATACGATTGCTTATGTTTGTGATTAATTGACTTATGTATTTGGGAGTTTTCAATTTAGAGGCATGAACTTTTACAATTGTTAGCTCTTCTTGATAGAACTAGACCACACAATGCCCTTCTTCATCTCTTGTTACAGCCTTTAGTTTAAAATCTAGTTTGTCTGATATAAGTATGGCTACTCCAGCTTTCTTTTGACTTCCAGTAGCATGATAGATAGTTCTCCAACCCTTCACTTTCAATCTGCAGGTGTCCTCATGTCTAAAATGAGTCTCTTGTAGACAGCATATAGATAGATCTTGGTTTTTTTTATCCATTCTGATACCCAATGTCTTTTGATTGGAGCATTGAGTCTATTTAAATTCAGAGTTATTATTGAAAGATATGGATTTAATGTCATTGTGTTATCTATAGGTTTCATGCTTCTGGTGATGTCTCTTGGTCCTTTGTGGTATTTGCAACATTCCAGTCACAGAGTCCCCCTAAGGATCTCTTGCAGGGCTGGTTTAATGGTCACGAACATCTTCAGTTTTTGTCTGGGAAAGTCTTTATCTCTCCTATTCTGAATGACAGGTTTGCTAGATAAAGGATTCATAGATGTTTATTTTTTCCTATTCAGCACAATGAATATTGCCTGCCACTCCCTTTTGGCCTGTCAAGTTTTAGTAGACAGGTTTGCTACTACCCTTATGTGTCTACCCTTGTAGGTTCAGTCCTGTTTGTCCCTAGCTGCTTTCAGAATTCTCTCTTTATCTTTGTATTTTGCCAGTTTCACTGTTGTATACCATGGAGAAGACCTATTCTTGTTAAATCTGAAGGGAGTTCTCTGTGCTTCCTGGATTTGGATGTCTGCCTCCTTCCTCAAATTAAGGAAATTGCCATAATTTCAGTTATAATTTGCTATAATTCAGCTATAATCTCTTCAAGTAAAACTTTGCCCCTTTCTCTCACTCTTTTTCTTCTGGAACTCATATGATATGGGCATGATTACATTTCATTGAATCACTTAGTTCTCTAATTCTCCCCTCGTGGTCTAGTATTTTTTTATCTTTCTTTTTCTTGGCTTCATCATTTTCCATAATTTTATCTTCTATTTCACTTATTCTCCCATTTGCTTCCTCCATCCTTGATGTCACTACATCTAGTTTATTTTGTATCTCATTTACAACATTTCTTAATTTGTCATGACTATTTCTTAGTTCCTTAATCTTTGCAGCAACAGACTCTCTGCTGTCTTCTAAGCTTTTCTCAAGCTGAGCTATTAATCTTAAGACTATTATTCTAAATTATTGATCAGATATATTGTTTACATCTGTTTTGAGTAAATCTTAAGCTGTCATTTCTTCCTAGAGTTTATTTTGAGAATTCTTCCATTTTGTCATTTTAGCTAGTTTTCTTTCCTTTACATATTTTAATAGCTTCTTATGTGTCCTGCACTTGCGAACACTACTATATTAAAAAGGGACCATACACTGTCCAGGACCTGGCCCTTCAGGAGGTGTTGTAGAGTGTGTTGTGTGCTCTCTGTTGTGACTCTGGTTGCTTTATCTCCCTACTCATATTGGTGGTTTGGACCTTACACCAGGTGTGCTTTGATTTGTTCATTGAAATAACCCTGGAAAAAATTTTAAAAGGAAGGTGATGGTGGTGTAAAAAGCCTTATTCCATACGAAGAGAAAAATGATGGGGGTGGGGAAAATGAAAAGAAAAACAATTGACTAGACAGAGAATGAGAGAAACTATACAGTTTAATCCAGAGAGAGAGAAAGGAAAACAAAGAAGAAGGAAATACAGAAGAGGTATAAAAAGAATAGATTAAAAATGTCTGCTTAAACAAACCATAAACGAGAGTAGAGAAGGGAAGAAATAAGAGGAAGAAATGGAAGAACTATATCTATATCTATATCTATATCTATATCTATATATAAAATATAATATATATAAATATATAAATAAATAAACATATATATAGATATATATAGATATATGAAATAAGAATTGACCAAGAATGAATCAAATCATAAAATGCAAAACTGCTGGACTGATATGTCATGGTGCCTTGGAACCGGTGGCTGTGCTGGTCTGCAGGAGGGGCTGTCTGGTCTTGCCAATTTCAATCTTCCTCCAGTAGACATGCATTTACCAGGCACAGAGGTTCACAGTTTTGTGTAGCCAGGTCTGCCTCCACTGTGGGCCTGCCGTCCTGTTCCCTGAAGTCCCACCTTGTTGGTGATGGGGAGAAAAATGACAACACCCCACTCTCCCCTCTGCCCCCGGACTTGGTGTCCCAGACCACTCTGTTCGGGTTGTTCTCACAGTGCTGCTTGGGCGAGAGCAGTCTGGTTTTTCCCCTGTCACAGTCTCTGGTGCCTCCCAGGCACTCAGCTGTGATTCAAACCCTGACGTCTTAAAGGAACCCACTCTGTGCACCCTGGTTCTGGGATAATGACACTCCACCCAGACAACAAAGGGCCTCTGGTTGGAGGGCACCTGCAGCGTCTTTTCTCCTTGGAACATCTATATACCTTCTTCCCATAGCATTCAAGGGAAGGGACTGCTCTCTCTGACTGTGCCTCTGAGCTCACTACTGAGCTCGGGGTTGGCTTCCCCTCTCCCTCAGGCACATGTACAGGGTGGCAGGCCCCAGTCCTGAGAAATTCCCACAACTCTGGATCTTCTCCCCTAAGGCTGTTTGCAAGATAGGTATTGGTTCTTTCTCCATTTTTTCCATTCTCCAGTCCGTGGTCTGTAGAGGTGTTTCTTTTGTCCAAATACAATCCTACACTTCCACAGCCTCTCATTCTCTTTCTTTTGTCTTTCCATACAGGGGGATCCCTCCCCTCCATGCCTGTACCCCCCAATTTATCTCTCCCAATTCACAGTCACGTGCCAGTGGCCCACCAAGTTGTCCCTGTGGGCCCCTGGAAATGTTTCTGTCACTCTGTATCCGGATTCCTGGAATTCCAAGTCTTTTGGCCTCAGTACTGCCGTGTTTGAGGGATGAGGAAACTTCAGGTCCCCCTACTTCTTTGTCATGTTAACTCCTCTTTCTGATTTTGGTGAGTTCTTTATAGATTTTGGATACTAAGCCTTTATCCGATATGTCATTTGCAAATATCTTCTCTCATTCCATCAGTTGCCTTTTAGTTTCATTGTTTGTTTCCTTTGCTGTGCAGAAACTTTTTATCTTGATGAGGTCTCAACAGTTCATTTTTGCTTATTTCCCTTGCCTCCAGGGAAATGTCAAGTAAGAAGTTGCTGCTTCCCGGGTCAAAGTGGTTGCTACCTTTTTTCTCCTGTAGAATTTTGATGATTTCCTGTTTCACATTTAGGTCTTTCATCCATTTTGAATTTAATTTTGTGTATGGTGCAAGAAAGTGGTCCAGTTTCATTCTTCTGCACATTGCTGTCCAGTTCTCCTCTGTACAGTATTTATAACCAACACCTGGGCAGCTGACTAGCAGCTTGGCCTCCTGCTTATGTGTTTTTTTAGTTCAAGCCCAGAACTCTTATCTTAGATGCTCTCAAACTTGGGGTCTGTGTTTTGCACATATATTTTTATGCTAATTTTTTTGCTTTCCATGACTGAAACCTGAATTAATTAAAGGAATATTCAACAATGCAGTTATTATCCTCTTCCCTTTATTCTTCTGACTTGGCTCTTTATTAAAAAGTTACTCAGGAGAAAATAAAAGAGATTATGTGAGTTCTTCCTTGGAATTGCTTAGAGAATGCTTGACTTGTCCATGTTTCCTCTCTACGTTAGAAAATGGAGTGATAGGTATTAGATGAACAACTGCAAGGAGTAGGCCAAGGGAGAATAAAATAGTTTTATATTTGTAGTTATTCTTTTTTTAAACATTTATTTATTATTGCAAGACAGAGAGACATGGAGTGTGAGCAGGGGAGGAGCAGAGAGACAGGGAGACACAGATTCTGAAGTAGGCTCCAGGCTCTGAGCTGTCAGCACAGAGCCCGATGCAGGGCTTGAACTCACAAACTGTGAGATCATGACTTGAGCTGAAGTTGGTCACTTAACCAACTGAGCCATCCAGGTGCCCCTGTTTGTAGTTCTTCTTAAGACCACTGACTCAACTGTTTTCTCAGGGTTCTAAGCTATCTTTATGGTATTTTGAAACATATTTAAATATGATTTATATTTTAATTGTCATGGTTGAACCGATTGTTTCTGTACTACACACAATGCCTATACCCATATAATCACTGATTTTGCTATACTTTATAAGAAAATATTTAATAAACTATGTTTATTCAATTATTTAATAAACCATAAATATAAAATAACCTTGGCAATTTACCTCAAATTCACAAATATGTGCTCTTGAAGAGCCTAAACAAAGTTTATTCTCTGTGCTCTATGTACAAAAAATCTCCAGGAATTTTATCCCCCTGAGAAATCCAAGCCTAGTTATTCTAAAAATGTGGAAGGACTTCTTGAAATATATCAAAGTCATTATACATATTAGTGGAAGAGATTAAGATTTTCCTAAGAAGAAAGTGTTTTAGATATACTTTAAATGTTACTAGAGATATATAGAGTACTGACATATTACAATGATTTTTCTTTTTACAGCCTTCATTAATTTTAAAATCTTTAAAAGTTCAAAGGTTTATACAATTAGCATAATCTTCTAAAACACAATTTTCAAAAATCCAGAACAATTTTAAAGAAGCTAAAAACATTATAATATGGATTTAAAAAGAAAAACCTGGAAAATTTCCTAGAATATTCTTAGATAAAAGGAATATATTTCTTCAGAGAAACATAGAAAAGCCTAAGATTTAGAAGGTCATTTGTGTGGGGACACCTGGGTGGTTCAGTCAGTTAAATGTCCAACTTCGGTTCAGGTCATGATATCACAGTTTGTGAGCTCAAGTTCTTCATCGGGCTCTGTGCCGACAGCTTGGAAACTGGAGCATGCTTTGGATTCTGTGTCTCCCTCTCTTTTTGTCCCTTCCCTGCTCGTGTTCTCTCTCTCTCAAAAATAAACATTCAAAAAATTTTAAAAAAGAAGTTCAATTGTGTGTTTATTTTAAATTGCTATTATTTTACAGTTATTTCCCATTGTATTTCAATTATCCCTTTGTTCATCCTTCAACAGATATCAACACACACCTGCCCATTGCCTCCTCCAGTAAAATATAGGCTTTTTTTTTAGTGAAATACAATTTTATACCTTATTTACTAGCCAGCTAATCTCAAAGTCTTTCAGTAGATAAAGATAAGTTTAACATCCAAACTTAAAACTATACAAGCTGATTGACTGATTAAACATCACTGGGCTAGGAAGAGCAGCTCTGCAAAGTAGTTTGCAAGATCAGAATTATCATTAGAAACTGAAGAGGTAAAATGAAGGCTGCATATTATTTGAAGATAGAATTGATACCTATGTGAATATTTTAATATGCTTTATAAAGAGTTTCTAGTCCTATTGCTCCATGTCTATACTATTCCTTCACCTCTAAAATTAAATTTCATTTTTTTATAACCTGAAGCACCAGTTGTATAATTTATAAGTAGGAATCTTTACAGAAAATTTAGAAATCATATTAGAATTAAAAGATGCAAATATAAGACAAAAACTACATTGCTTCCTTCCCATTGCTGAGACTTAGATGGCATCCTGTGTATTAGTTAAGTTTCCCTCCTTCTATAGGAGACAAATGGGTATCCAGATTTCTTTGTAGAAATACAAAGTGATAATTACATTCATGAAAAATCAGAAAGAATGTTTCAAGGATGGAGAGGTGTGAGGAGAGACAAAATGAGAGCAAGAGTGAGAGCTAGAGGGAGAGGGACAAAGAGTGAGGGGAGATAAATCAAGGGAAAACACACACACACACACACACACACACACACACACACCCAAATGGCAAAAACAAGAAGACTGCTGTATTTATCCAAATAAGGCTAAGAATTCATAGAAGATACATACATGCATTAGCTGTTCGCCTTAACAATGGGATATCTGTCTTATGGGAATCATGAGAAAAATACATATACAGGTGTAATAAACAATATTTATAGTAAGTAATAATTAGCCTCAGCTTGACTAATTAGATCCATCTTTGGAGAAAATATGTGGAGGGTTTTATGTCAAAGGAGTAAAGTCCTGAAAGAAAGAATTTTATTTTGTATAAAAGAATTAAGAAGTAACACAAGAGAAATTTCAAAAATAGTAAAAACCTGATCTGGTTACTACTGATTTCTTTGGGGTCAGGATAGGCCACTGTCTGAGTCAGTTTAGGCTGCTATCACAAATTCCCATAGACTGTGTGGCTTAAGCAACACATTTAGTTCTAAGTTGTGGAGGCTGGGAAGTCTGAGATCAAGATGCAGGCAGATCTGGTGTCTGGTGGGAGCTCTCTACTCTTGCAGATGGTGTACTTTTTCTTGTATCTTTGTATGGTGGAAAGCAGAGAAAACGAGCCCTCATTTCTCTTCTTATGAGGGCAGTGTTCCCATTCATAAGGACACCTAATGATTCACGAGGGCACCTAATCACCTCCCAAAGCCCACTACCCTCTTAATACTATCACACTGGGGGATTAGGATTCCAACATGTAAATTTTGTGGGGTACGGAAATAAAAGGGCCATAATAGCCACACACTTTGTAGTTTTTGTTTTTTGTTCTCCTAGGCATTGCTCTTTGACGTGATGCTTGCATTGGAGAAAGGGAGGTAGGGAACTCTCCTGGTTTGGGACTAAAGAGAATAGGGGGTCAAATTTTGGAAAAATAACAGCTAATATTTCCTGAAACTTACTTTGTTCCAGTGACTGTTGAAGTTCTTAGCAACATTTAACTATAATTATTACAAGAAAAATGATAGTTTTAAATCTACTAATCAGAAATTTAACACAGAGTGAGCATTTGAGGGACTCCTTAAAAGGACTCAAATAGATTTTCATGCCCTGCAATTGGAGAGCAGATTTATCTAGGGATCAGCACAGGACTTAATTATAAAAGTACAAGAACATCTGAGAGGTTGTTTATCAAGCCCAATCACATCTCATGAACTCCATAAAAGTCCTAATAGAAAAGTCATTCTTATGATTAGTATATACAGGAAGAAAATGCCCATGTTTGGTTCGGGGGGGGGGGTTGATTTGGCATGAGAATACAAACCATAAATGAGCCGCTATTGTACTATGTTCCCAATCATGGGTGCCCTTATGTCTAACTAGTCACCAACAGAAGCCAGACACTTGGTGGCAAGTTGATTACATAGGACCCTTTCTAACCTTGAAAGGAAAATATTTTATCCTGCTCAGAATTGACACACATTTGGGGAATCTGTCCTGCCTACCATACCCCAAGCAGCAATACTATTCAAGGGTTCAGAGAATGTCTGATCTACTATTTTGAACTCTGCATGACCTCGTTTCATACCAAGTGAACCACATTACAGAAATGGTGATGTAGCAGTGAACTCATGATCTTGAGATCCACTGTTATTACAACATATTACACTTCCAGAAAGCTTGAACAAATAGTCTCTTGAAGGTACAAATGAGGTACCATCTTGGAGACTTCATAAGTAGAAATAGGACATTCTTTTATAGAATATATAGCTTAAACCAGTGGCTATCAAACTTTCATTCCTGGACCAGCAACATCAATATCACCTAGGAACTTAAAAGTGGTGCAAACAGTCAAGTCTCGTCCTACATCCAGTGAAACAGAAACTCTGTAGCTGGGACTCAATAAATAGTGTTTTAACAAACTCTCTGGATAATTCTAATGAATAATACATTTTGAGGTTAACGGCCTTAAAACAATAGCCATTATATAGTGCTGCATTCCCAATTGTTAGGACACATGACCTGGGAACGAAAGGTAGAAATAGAAAATGGATCTTATGGGGCACCTGGGTGGCTCTGTTGGTTGAGTGTCTGACTCTTGATTTTGGCTTAGATAATGATCTCACGGTTCCTGAGTTCAAACCCCAAGTCGGGATCTGCATTGGCAATGCAGAGCATGTTTGGGATTCTCTTTTTCTGTCTCTCTCTGCCCCTCACCCATTCTCTCTTTCTCAAAATAAATAAATAAACTCAAAAATATATTGCATCTTATCAATACATATATTAATCTTTTAATAATGCCTTATTTTTGGATATTAATATTTATAATTTTCAGTGCATAAAATGGCATCTTTGGTCATTTTTAGGTGTTTTATTTTTCTTACTGTTTATTTTACTTCCTACTACATGTCAAAAGCATAACTCTTATTTTTGAAAATCAAATTTCAATCTTAGATTTTTTTTTTTAGATTGTTTTCTTTTTGTCTGAATGGCTTACTCTCAACTATTTTATGCCTGCCATGTACTTGTAAACTAAGTTTCAGGCTAAATATCATCTTTCTCTTAGTTTTCGGACTAAGTAATGGAAATCACACAATCTCTCATGTCACTCTATCACTTTCCTGTATTTATTTTCTTCATAGAATTTATCAGATTGAAACAGTGCCTGGCACATATTAGATGCTAAATAAATATGTTTAATAAATTAAAGAAACAGCGAATGCTTTCCTAAATTCCTATATATTTTCAAATCAGGGTTAACTACTGATCCTTATAAAATCTCTTCCCCCAAAATACTTTTAAAACTATCCCCCCAAATACTTTTAAACCTATCACCTGAGTAGATTGGTGGGTAGCATATGACACTGATAGATTTTTAAAACCATGGAGGATAGCATTCTCTAGTGATTACCTAACTGTTGGTAATAAATCCTTACATAGAATTCATTTTTATTGTCAAAGTCTGGAAGATTAACTGCTGTTAAGAACTAGAGAGAATAAAAATAATCAAATGAGGAAGTGCTACTACTTGTTTTATAGCCTTTTGTACTTTACAGATGATATAAAAAATTGAGTAAGGCACTATCTAAGAACAGAGTTAAAAGTCAGAAGTGTCATTGATTGATTTCTGAAGACCATCCCACATCAATTCAAAGAATCAAAATAAGTCAGAGTTGTCATCCTAAAGCTTATGAGGTTACCTGGATATTGTTAATTACAATACATTAAAACAGTTGCTCTAATTCTCTTTTTTCTTTTAGCCTTCATAATTTTTTTAAAAACTGATACTATGAAAATAAGCAATCTGATATATTGTTTTCTCTATAGATGTGTAAAAACAACAATAACAAAATAAAAAATCACAGCCTTTTGCTTTTCCTGTGGAGCATATAATAAATAAGCACAGCCACTGATTTCAAGATTAATTTTTGGACTGAGAAATACGAAAATGTGTCTGAGCCTCACTTGCTAGGACTACACTTCTTTCTGCAGGATATTAGAAATGCTGACACATTACACGATTATTTTAAGTATATTTAAGTCTTTTTTTTTAAATCAGAGTTTAGAGGTAAAAACCCAATGTCTTATCTTTTAATTCACAAGAATACTGACTCTGGGGTCATGAAATTTGGACCTTTTATTGTGAAAGTTTTACCTGAATGCTATAATATTAGAATAAACACAGGCCATTTGGTGCATATTATTTTGGTTTTCAAGTGCAATTTGTTATTTTTTATTATTTATGCAGAAAAATTGATATGATAACTACAAATGGCAGTGTGGTAGAGTCCCTCTCTAAGGAATGTGGTGAAAACCTCAAGACAAGGGAAGGCAACCTGGCTATGTGCATATGCGCAACATTCCTCCTGACTCTGTAACACACCACCCATTCAGACTGTATGTTACCATCTATGGGAAACAAAAGAACAAAAATTTTACAAAAGGCTACACCCTGCTGTGGTTGGGACTCAGTTTTTTGGGTATGAATCTACTGAGCCTGTGCCGGCACAATGAATAAATTTGCTTCCTGAACACAAAAAGCCTCAGTGTCCCATCCCCCTGTCCAAGAATCCTGCTACATTTCTTGGTGGCTCATCTGGGATTTGGAGACAGTGTGTTTCCACCTCCTTTGTCGCCAGAGTGGGAATCTCTGAGTGCTGGGAGAAGTGACCCTGCCTGGTGGCAGCAGACTACTCGATCTGTAGGAGACTAGCCCCTTCTGGTGTGCTAGGACCTCATATGCACAATGGAACCTGGTGAGAGCCAGGAACCAGCTCAGGGAGTGTCGCCCATCAGATTCATAAGAAACTGGGTTTGTTTTGGTAGACCTGCCTTAAGAAGAAGAAGGGAAGCCTGATCACCAACCAGAGTTGCCCAAGTAATTCCATAAGGAACAAAACCAGAACTCTAAGGCACTGGGCACTGGGCGGCAGGTTGGAGTCATCGCATGACTGTGTGTGAATGAGACGGACCGTGGAAAGGTTCCGACCTGACCAATGGACTGAAGTGAGTGTTGAGTCCCAATCTGTGGTTCCATGGTGACCTCATTGGCTTAGGGTGGCATCAGACTTCCTCGGAAATCTGATTCAAGTCAGGGCTTGACTGAACCTGCCAATGCTAAGAGGTACCTCAAATACCTCTGAAAGGAGAGCGGCTAGAAACAGATGAAGTGAGTATGCCTCCTCTCCAAATTAGTCCCTTCCTTCACCTCTTTTCCTCTCATGTGCATGAAAATTGTCCATTAGGGGAGAAGAAATGGGTGGAAAGCAGAGTAAACCAACTCCCCTAGAGTGTATGTTGAAGAATTTCAAAAGGGGATATTTAGGAGATTATGGTGTGAAATTAACTCCTGGAAAGCTCTGGACATTCTGTGGAATTGATTAGCCATATTTCAGCATGGGTTGGCACTCTGAAGGCTCACTTGATAAGGCACTAGTTGGCCAAATGTTCAGGGTCATTATGGGGGATCCAGGCCACCCTCACCAATTTTCTTACACTGACTGTAGGCAAGATCTAGTCCTATCCCTGCTGTCTTGGCTAAAAGTCTGTACTGAAGAGAACTGTAAAGCTATGATGTCTTGTGTCATTGCTTCCTCCAAATGCTGGCCAAAAACTGAAAAACCCATACTGTCGGGAGACCCTGAGGGGACCCCACTGCCATATGCTGCATTGTACCTACCCCTCACTTCCACCTGCACCTCCCACCATTGCAGCTACCAACACCCCACCAGACCCTGCCCCTAGAGGCCTTGCCACCTCTAGCACCACCAGCCTTTCCAGATGTGACCAGCTTGCCCAGACCACCAATCCTAACCCCATACACCCTTCCCGGAAGATGACTAGAAGATCAGGCCAGAGAAGACAGTGCCTCCCTGCAGCAACACCAAGCAGCCCTACAGATGCCACTGAGGGGACCTAGGGACCCATCTATTATGATCAGGAAGGCCAGATCCGAGGAAGCCAGCATGCTTTTGTGGACCTCCTAAATTGAAAACACCATACTCCCTCTTATACAGAGAAGCTCCAGGCTATGATTGAACTAATGCAGTCCATAATTCAAACCCATAAACCTACCTGAAAAGACTGCCACCAACTCCTTCTGACCTTCTTCGACATGGAGGAGCATCGCTGAATTACCAGGTGGCCCTAAAATGGTTAGAGGAGAATGCCCTGGCTGGGACATTAGACACCCAGGTTTACACTTGGGCTCACTTCCCTGAGGAGGATCCCAAATGGGACCCAAATTACTGTGTAGATAGAGGGCTCACGAGGACTGATTGGTATCAAGAAGCCCTTCTAAATGTCATGGAGGAAAGGGAACAAAAGCCCATAAATATGAGTAAAACAACAGAAGTGTCCCAGGAACCCAAGGAGAGCCTGAGTCAGTTCTATGAGAGACTATGTGAGGCATTTCATCTCTACATCCCTTTTGATCCAGAGGTGTCAATTAACCAGCAGATGGTCAATGTGGCTTTCATAGGTCAGGCCCAAGAGGACATCTGGCACAAGCTGCAAAAGCTAGAGGGTTTTGCCAGCATGAATGCCAGTCAGTTGCTGGAAGTAGCCACTAAGGTGTTTGTCAACAGTGACAAGATGGTGTGGAAGGAAGAACGCCAGAAGGTGCAGAAAAAGGCAGACTTACTAGCTTCTGCCTTGGTGGAGTAGTCAGAACGCTCCCACAAAGGTGCCCTGCAGGGCCAGGGCCACAAAGGGGAATGGCAGGGAGGATCATCTTGCCCAGGACCAAAGTTAGGACAGAACCAGTGTGCCACTGTCATCAGGAAAGCCACTGGAGAAATGAGTGTCCCCTGCATCTGGGTAATTCTCAGCTGGGCCCCAAGCAGAAAGAAAGAGGCCAAATTGTCCAGGGCTGGTGCCAACCAGCACCATGGCCTCATGCGACCCTTGAAGATGATTTTGTGACATATGTGGAATATAAGGAGGACTAGGACAGACCAGGCTCTATTTTGTTAGGCTCCCCAAGAGCCTATGGTCTGAATGAATGTGGGGAGTAGACCCATTGACTTCATGGTAGATGCTGGGGTGGAATACTCAGTGGTGACCCAATCCATGGGGCCCCTCTCAGAGAGACAAGTCACCATTGTGGGGGCCATGGGCAATTGGAAGCACCATCCCTGTCTGCTGCCTCAGCGATGCAATTTAGGCAGCCATGAAGTCATTCATGAATTCCTATACCTCCCCAACTTCCCCGTGGCTTTAATTGGTTGGGACATGTTGGGAAAGCTGCAGGCCCAGGTAAATTTCAACTCCCATTGACAAGCTTCTCTGACCCTACAAAAGCCGAAAGCAAAGATTATGACTCTCACAATTCCCTAAGAAGAATTGCACCTCTTCAGTCTCATGGAGGGACCACAACAGGGACCTGAGCTGCCCTTCAGAGTACCAGGGGTGTGAGCTGAGGACAACCCACCAGGACTGGCTTGGAACATACCTCCAGTAATTGTAGAATTAAAGCCAGGGGCAGAGCCCATCCTCCAAAAACAAGATATCATTCCTCATAAGGCACAGATGGGGATACAAAAGCACCTGGAGACTTCTAAAATATGGGATCCTCCTACTCTGTCAGTCATCTTGGAACATGCCTCTCCTACCAGTCCAGAAGCCTGGCACCAATAACTATCCACCAGTCCAAGGCCTGCACACAGTAAACCAGGCCACCATCACCCTGCACCCAGTTGTCCCCAACCCATACACTCTCTTGGGTCTTATCCCCACCAAAGCTGCCTTCTTTACATGCCTAGACCTCAAGAATGCCTTCTTCTGCATCCCCATCTGAATCTGACCCCCCCTCCCTGCCCTGAGTCAACTGATCTCTACCTTCCAGTGGGAGAATCCTGGAAATGATAACAAAGGTCAGCTGAGTTGGAACAGTTTGCCTCAGGGGTTCAAAAACTTCCCAACTATTTTTGGCACTGCATTAGCCTCAGACCTAACAGCCTTCCCAGTGGATCAACATGGCAGTGTCTTGCTTCAGTAAGTAGATGACTTACAGCTGGCTGGAAGGTCTCAGGAGGATTGCATGGAAGGAACGTGGCAAATCCTTACCCTCCTATGGGAAACTGGTTATAAAGCTCAAGGAAAAAGACCCAAATCTGTCAAAAAAAAAAAAAGTCAAATACCTGGGCTTTCACCTCTCCCACAGGCAGTGCCAACTTGGTCCAGAGAGAAAACAGGCTGTTTGCTCAATCCTGGTCCTGTCAACCCAATGTGAAGTTTGGGAGTTTCTCAGGACCACAGGTTTCTGTAGAATCTGGACACCTAACTTCTCTGTCTTGGTTACCCTTTATTAGTCCACAAAGAGGGGAGAGTGGGAACCTCTGTTATGGGAGAAAGTACATCAAAGGGCCTTTGAAGGGATCAAATAGACTCTCACCAACGTTCTTGGTCTAGGACTCCCAGACATGTCCAAGCCCTTATTCTTGTACATTCATGAATGTACTGGCATCACAGTGGGAGTCATAACCCAGATGTTTAGGTCATGGCATCATCCAGTGGCATTTCTTACCAAGCAGCTTGATTCTGTTGCCCAAGACTGGCCACCCTGCCTATAGGCACTTACAGCCATGGCCCTCTTAGTTTCTGAGGCCGACGAGTTAATTATAGAACAAGAATTGACAGTCTGTGACAGACTGCCACATTCAGTATTGGCATTAATGGAGTACAAGGGACAGTACTGACTAACCAATGCCCGGATGGTCAGATATCAGGGAATGCTATTTGAGAACCTGTACATTCACCTAGTAGTGTGGACCCTAAACCCCTGCCTGTTGGGCCATGTGGAGAACACATGGAACAGGTGTTCTCCAGCTGACCAGACTTGAGGAAGCAGCCCCTCAAGTACCCTGATGCTGAGTATTTCACTGATGGCAGCATTTTTGTGAAAGAGGGAGAACACCTTTCAAAGTACTCCATGGTGACCCTAAATTCTATCATTGAAGCTAAACTCCTGCCAAAGGGGACTTTGGCACAGAAGGCAGAGTTCATCGCACTAACCCAAGCCCTCCAACTGGTGGCAGGGATACATGTTAATATATACATAGACTCTGAGTATGCATTTACCACCCTCCACATACATGGGGCTTTATATAAAGAGATGGGTCTAATAAACTCAGGAGGAAAAGACATAAAGTATGGTAAGGAAATCCTTGAACTCTTCGATGCCGTGTGGGTCCCTAAAAGAGAGGCAGTCATGCATTGTTGGGGACATCAAAGGGGAGATTGGTATAATTACATATGTGGGAGGGAAAGACCCAGGAACTGTGCTGTATTTTAAGAGAGTTACTGTTACACAAAAGGCCATGAGCCACAAGGTCTTTTATTCATCTTATGAAGAAATGGAGAAGGGTCCTCCTCCTGGCTACATCAAGAGGAAATATCTGTTTCTAGCTCTAACAGAGACTATAACCCAACTCTAAAGTCTCTTCTTGTTATGTATGTGGGGAAACCAACATGGGGGATCAATGGCCATGGGAGGCTAGAGAATTAGATCCCCGTGAACCTTATAGTGGAACAGAATACCCCAGTTCTACTACCAGGGTTTGGCTCCTCAAAGCCTCAATTATTGGAAAAAACTGCCTTGCCATGCAGGGAAGAAAGTTCACCATCTCTGTTGGAAGCTTAACATGCCTAGGCCAAAGATTTTATAACTCAACCATCCAGGACACCCAATGGTGGGGGTCCCCAGATCACTTTGAGCCAGATCCCCACCCTTTGTCCAACTTCTCTCATCTCCAAGAGGCCTGGGACAATGTCGATGCACCATTGAATGGCGGGCCCTAGGTGGACTATACTGCATATGTGGAAGGACAGCCTATACACTACTTCCCTCAGGCTGGTCAGGGTCACGTGTGCTGGGAACTATTCATTCATCTTTCTTCCTGCTCCCACTTGCCAGAGGGGCACATTTGGGAGTCCTAGTGTATGGGGACTCAAAGGAAATGATGTGCCCTACAAATTGGCAATTGGAAAGATGATGAATGACCTCCTGAGTGTATAATCCAATGTCATGGCCCTGCCACCTGGGTAGAGGATGGGTCCCGTGGTTACCACACTCTCATTTACATGCTAAACCACTTAATCAGACTGCAAGCAGTTGTAGAAATTATAACCAATGACACTGCCAGAGCTCTTAACTTACTAACCAAGCAGCAAACCAAAATGTGAAATGCTATCTTTCAAACTCGCCTGGCCTTAGATTACTTGCTTGCTTCTGAGGGAGGAGTTTGTAGAAATTTAACCTGAGCCACTGCTGCCTACAGATAGATGATGAAGGAAAAGTCATAGAGGAGATCACAGACTGAATGAGAAAGGTTACTCATGTCCCAGTGCAGACCTGGAAAGGTTGGGACCCTGTGGAGTTATTTCGAGGATGGTTTTCAACTCCCGGGGGATTCAAAACCCTCATAGGTATTATCCTCTTGATTTGGGGAGCTTGCTTAATCCTATTTTGCCTAGCTTCCCTGGTTATACGACCTGTCTCCAGCCTCATTGAGGTAATGGTCGAAAGGAAAATGGTCATGCATGTGATGATGTTATGGAAATATAAGCCTCTAAGCCAAGATGATGCTCCTTGACCCTGAATAGGGGTCTGAGTGTCAAAGGGGGAAATGTAGTCGAGCCCCTCCCTAAGGAATGTGGTGAAAGCCTCAAGACAAGAGAAGGCAACCTGGCTATGTGCGCATGCACAACATTCCTCACGACTTTGTAAAATAGACCACGCATTCAGACTGTATGTTACCATATATGGGAGACAAAGGACAAAAAATTGTACAAAAGGCTTCACCCCGCTGTGCTCAGGACTAAGTTTTTCAGGTATGAACCCACTGGGCCCGTGCTAGTACAGCAAATAAAGTTGCTTCCTGGACAAAATAAGCCTCAGTGTCCCATCTCTCTGTGGAAGAATCCTGCTACAGCAGAACTCATACATAGAAGTCCTACATTTTTCATTTCTCCTTTTTTTCTTCATTCATATATTTTTTCAGGCTTTCTCATTAATTTGAATAGACATTGAAGTAAGAATTGACACAGGTAGAGAGAAATCAATTGCTGTATTTCAGAGGTATGTATTTTAAATATAGTGAAGAAAATAAAACTGTCATAAGATTAAAAAAACTTTAATTTTTGATTGGCAAGTAAATAAAATGAAGATTGCCTATAATATAATTAGAAAGTTATTTAGTGGAAAGAAGAATACGAACTATATTCTAGGTTCTGGCAGGCAAAAACAGAGGCTCTCTGGAGGAACTCCAGGGAGCAAAATACATGTTCTAGAGCCATGACTTTCAACAGAAGATAACTTTATCCCAGTGAGACATTTGTCAATGTCCAGAAGCTTGTTTGGTTGTCAAAACTAAGAGAGATAATAGTATCTAGTGTGTAGAAGCCAAGGATGCTTCTAAACATCCCACAAGGCACAGGACAGCCTCCTGCAAAAATTGATTCAGCCCCTGATGCCAAGTATGAAGATTGAGAAACCATGTTCTACAATTCTTAATGAATCTGTATTCCACAAATATTAAAATTTGTATGTGAATTCCACCATTATAGAAACACTAGAATCTCAAAAAAAAAAGTAAATCAAAGTAATGTTAAAGAATAACTAGGCACTTTGGACTGCCTGGGTGGCTCAGTTGGTTAAACATCTGACTCTTGATTCCTGCTCAGGTCATGATCTCACAGTTCGTGAGATCAAGCCCTACTTTTGGCTCCATGCTGATAATGCGTGGGGATTGGGATTCTCTCTCTCTCCATCTCTCAGTGACCTTCCCATGCATGCATGTGCATTCTCTCTCTTTCTCTCTCAAAATAAATAAATAAACTTAAAAAAATAGCTTGGGGATTAATAAAATAAAACTAAAGAAAATCATACTCTCTTATTGTTTTCTGTGTTTAATAGTTAAACTACTCATAAACATTCACAATTTATTATTTTTATCACATATTTGGTTTAAACTTAGATAATACAGATATTAAATATAGAGACTGTTCTTTGTTTATCTCATCAGGATATGTCTGATTTTATGCTGATAATTATATCCTGGTCTCCTGGATTTGATATCAAGGAGATTTCTCCTCATTCATTAAACTTAATAGCCAAATCTGAAGTTGTTTGAGTGTATGTTGACTTGCTGACCAAACAGCTTTCTGAGACGACTTCCTGCTGGTACATGGTTGAGAGCAAGTACTGCTTCAGGGACTGGACAAAAGCTTTGTGGAACAGGTTTGTGTTTTCTTTGATAATACAATTTCCTCAATAGAATAGTTTCTACTCTACTTGTTTTCTTTCACTTCATTGTGCAAATAACCACAGCCACAGATCCCTTCTGGACATAGATTTTAAGTCTGCTGACTCTTCTCTGTTTACTGTTTTCTGTATCTGACCTATCCATTTACCCCTCATTTTCATTATAGTAGCATTAAGGCCATCAAAATTATCCACTTGGATATAAATGTATCAATTTCTAATGAAACTTTATCATTAGGTTGGTGCTCAACATCCAGCCAAGAATATCTAATAGAAAGCTGTTTAGGGAGATCCTTAATAAAAAAAATATTTTCTCTTCTTGATTTGGAAACTGGTTCATTTGGCTGCCTCACTCCATTAATTTAAATTACAAGCCTAGCAAAGACTTGGGCTATTGGCAGAACTCTATTCTCTTCAATCACTCCTTGGATACTGGTTCTTTTCTAATCTCTCTATTTCAACAGTAACTTGTTGAAAACATAAAATACCAGGACACACAAACATACCAATGATATGGATTTTTTCTACCACCTTCCTTAAAATTACAGACTTAATAGATATATGACACATCTTCCAAGAATATTACTAAATGATTTGTCATGGTACAACAAGGAGAAACTGTTTCTAGCCTGAAATGTTTGTTTCTTTGTTAGCCATACCTTTAGTGCTACACCTTGCCATATTGTTTAGTTTTTCTTGGGGCAGTACTGCACTCCCAGGTAGCAATTCATCTATTAATTAAGGTGCATTCTACACTTCTTAATTAGACCTTAAAACCAAATGACTCCAATAAATAGAACCTTATTTATGTCTCTCCTTGCAGTCTCGATGTGATTGAAAGTCAAGGGCAGAGAGCAACCTCTAGTCAACAAACTTAAATGGATTTAGGTTCCTTTTGAGGTACCTTCTATCATGATTTGTCAATTCTTAGCTATCATCCACATGTTTCAAACTTCTCAAATCAACACATTACTCTTCCACCAGGTAAAAGCAAAAAAAAATGAAAGACAAGAAAAATTTTAGTATAAAATTAAAATTCAAAATTCACACAATCACTTTTACTCATATCCCATTGTTCAAAACTTTGTCATATGGACACACCTAAATGTAACACAGGTGAGAAAAGATCTAGGGAAGGCCATTCCAGTAGCTAAGTATTGCAGATGCTATTGCATAGACAAAGATAGAGGACAGGGATATTGGAGGGCATGTAGCAATCTGCTAAAATATATTTCTGAATAAATTGGGGGTACGGGTGAAAGAAGACTATAGACCTGTTTGGTGTTTAATCACTACTCTGTGGTCAGTCCCATTTTATATGGTAATGTGATAAAAGCAAGCTGTCAACTGATTGTAGCATGATTATATATTGGTTAAATGATCAAACAAGATAATTTACATAAAAGCTTATGGAATAATACATATCAAACAATAATATGAAGGAGAGATGCATACTGTAATGAGGTGGAAAATGGGAAGGTATGATTAGCTTGGCTTCTACACATGTTTTACTACATTGTTTCATATGTTACCATAACTCTTTGTAACTCTTTTTTTTAAATGTTTATTTATTTTAGAGACAGAGACAGAACGCAAGCAGGGGTGGGCAGAGAGAGAGGGAGACACAGAATCTGAAGCAGGTTCCAGGCTCTGAGCTGTCAGCACACAGCCCTGGATGAGGGGCTCAAATACATGAGCCATGAGATCACGACCTGAGCTGAAGTCGGACGCCTAACTGACTGAGCTACCCAGGCACCCCACGTAACCCTTTTAATTTGGAAAAAAAGGCAAACCAAGAAGGTATTGAGAGGATATTACCATAAAATACTTTGAATTTTAAAATTTAGTCATTAGAACTCAATGTTCATATAATTTACTATGCTACTCTTTATTTACCAAATAATTAATAAGTGCTTATTTTATGCAAGAAACTCTATAGAAGACTGAGGATACAATCATGAATAATCTAGAAAATATTCTTCCACTTATGAAGCCTACACATTGGTGTAATATACCGAGAAATAACCAAGACTTTAAATGTAGTCTGATCCATTCTCTAAGTGAAATACTGTACAATATGCTCTGTGAGCTCTTGGAAGACTCACCTGAGAATTGAATGATAGGAGGTATGTCCCAAAGAAGTAGCACTACAGTGAGAACTGAAAGAGATGCAAGAATTATCCAGGAGAAGAAAAAATAAGAGTATTATTCACAAAAAAGTCAGGATTCATTAGCACCAGAGTGAGAGACACTTGGTTAAGAAAGATATTATGGTAAGAAATATGTCTGAGTCTAACTCAGAACATTCTAATAACTCAAGTTTATTTTTGCAGAAAATACATTTTATTTTGTTACAAAGGTAGCTTTAAAAACTCCAATAACAGTTCTGGGAAGATAACTTTCCAACTGTACATTCCTTGTTTTCCCTTAAACTTCCTCCACAGAACAGCATGTAGAAAATAAACCAGTAAGGGAGGCATGCGATTTTGAGTTTTTAGGAATCTTCAGAAGAGAAGACAAATATGAGAATTGGACAAGCTACAGAGAAGAAAATTTGCCACTTACGCATGAAAGCATTTGAAAGTGGTCATTTCATGGTCTTGAGAGGGCCAGGAGTGTAAATTAAATTGGGAAATCTCAGAAAGTGGCTTCTCCTTGTTACATGTTGTAACAACGTGTTGTTTGTAATCCCTGGGAGGTTTAAACAATTTCTCTTACCCCACTATAGTAGTGGCTATTGGAACTAATATATTTTTGGTTCTATTGCTTGCAACATAGGATGGGTTCTCCAAGAAGATATATATATATATATATATATATATATATATATATATATATATATATATAATCATGCCTTCTATATCCATTCATCAGTTGATGGACACTTGGGCTGTTTCCATAATGTGGCTATTGTAGATAATGCTGCTATAATCATTGGGGTACTTATATCCGTTTGGATTAGTATTTTTGTAACCTTTGGGTAAATATCTAGTAGTGAAATTGCTAGATCATAGGACAATTTTATTTTTAACTATTTGAGGAAACTTCATACTGTTTTCCAGAGTGGCTGCACCAGCTTGCATTCCCTCCAATAGTGAAAGAGGGTTCACCTTTCTCCACATCCTCACCAACATCCATTGTTTCTTATGTTGTTGATTTTAGCCCTTCTGGTAGGTTTTGAGGCAATATCTCATTGTAGTTTTGATTTGTATTTCCCTGATGATGAGTGGTGTTGAGCATCTTTTCATGTGTCTATTGGTCATCTGGGTATCTTCTTTGGAAAAAAGTCTATTCATGCCTTCTGTCCATTTTTTATTTGAATTATTTATTTTTGGATGTTGAGTTTTATAAGTTCTTTTTTTTAATGTTTATTTATTTTTAACAGAGAGGGACAGAGCATGAGCTGAGGAAGGGCAGAGAGAGAGGGGGTGACACAGAATCGGAAGCAGGCTCCAGGCTCCGAGCTGTCAACGGAGAGCCTGATGCGGGGCTCAAACTCACAGACTGTGAGATCATGACCTGAGCCGAAGTCGGACGCTCAACCGACTGAGCCACCCAGGCGCTCTATGTTTTGGATACTAACCTTTTATCAGCGATGTCATTTTTTTTTTTCAGCGTTTATTTATTTTTGGGACAGAGAGAGACAGAGCATGAACGGGGGAGGGGCAGAGAGAGAGGGAGACACAGAATCGGAAACAGGCTCCAGGCTCTGAGCCATCAGCCCAGAGCCTGACGCGGGGCTCGAACTCCTGGACCGCGAGATCATGACCTGGCTGAAGTCCGACGCTTAACCGACTGCGCCACCCAGGTGCCCCAGCGATGTCATTTTTAAATATATTGTCCCATTCCATAGCTTGCTTTTTAGTTTTGTTGATTGTTTATTTTGCTGTACAGATACTTTTTTTGATGAGGTCCCAATAGTTCATTTTTGCTTTTTTTTCCCTTCCCTCAGGACACATATCTAGAAAGAAGTTGCTATGGTCAATGTCAAAGAGATTACTGCTTGTCTTCTTTTCTAAGATTTTTATAGTTTCAGGTCTCATATTTAAGTCTTTAATCCACCTTGAATTTATTTTTATGTTTGGTGTAAGAAAGTGGTCCAGTTCCGTTCTTGTGCATGTTGTTGTCCAGTTTTTCCCAACACCATTTGTTGAAGAGAATTTTTTTTTCATGAAATATTCTTTCCTGCTTTTTGCAGATTAATTGACAATATTGTTGTGGGTTAGTTTCTAGGTTTTCTATTGGGTTACGTTGATCTATGTATCTATTTTTGCACCCAGTACAATACTGGCTTGATCACTACAGCTTTGTAATATAACTTGAAGTCCAGAATTGTGATGCCTCCAGGTTTGATTTCCTTTTTTCAAATTGCTTTGGCTATTCTAGGTCTTTTGTGGTTCCATACAAATTTTAGGATTGTTTATTTTGGTTCTTTGAAAAATGCAGATGGTGTTTTGATAAGGATTACATTAAATGTGTAGATTGCTTTGACTAGTGTAGACATTCTAACAATATTTGTAATCCATGATTGCAGTCTAACAATATTCTTTCAGTCTATGAGTGTGTAATGTTTTTTCCATTTCTTTGTGTCATCTTCAATTCCTTTCATTATTTTTTTATAGTTTTCAGAATACAGAGCTTTCACCTATTTGGTTAGGTTTTTTCTTAGGTATCTTATAGTTTTTGGTGCAGTTCTGAATGGGATTGATCCCTTGATTTCTCTTTCTGCTCCTTCATTATTGGTGTATAAAATGCAACAAATTTCTGTATGTTGATTTTGTATCCTGTGACTTTACCGAATTTGTGTAACGGTTCTAGCAGGTTTTTGGTGGAGTCTTTCAGGTTTTCTATAGAGTATTATGTCATCTACAAATAGAGAAAGTTTGACTTCTTTCTTGCCCATTGGATGACTTTTATTTTGACAATAGTAGCTGTGAGATTTTCATATATGGTCTTTATTATGTGGAAGTAGGTTTCCTCTAAACTTAATTTGTTGAGGGTTTTAAATGTGAATGGATGATTTATCATTCAAAGCCATTGTTTCCTTGTTTATTTTCGATTTAGATAATATGTCCATTGATGTAATTGGGGTGTTAAAGTCCCCTATTATTAATGTGTCATTATCAATTAGTTCCTTTATGTTTGTTATTAATTATTTCATATATTTGGGTTCTATCATGTTGGGTGAATAAATATTGACAATTGTTATATGTTATTTTGAATTGCTCCCTTTATTATTATATAGTGTCTTTTTTGTCTCTTTTTATAACCTTTGTTTTAAAGTCTAGTTTGTCCAATATAAGTTTTTCTACTTTCACTTGGCTTTCTTTTCCATTTGTGTGATAAAATGTTTCTCTACCCCTTCACTTTCAATCTGCAGGTGTCTTTAGGTCTAAAATGAGTCTCTTGTAGGCAACATATAGATAGGTCATTTTTTTAAATCCATTCTCACATACTATATATTTTGATTGAAGTATGTAGTCCATTTACATTCAGAGTAATTATTGATAGATATGTATTTATTGCCATTTTAATACTTGCTTTGTCATTGTTTCTAGAAATTTCTCTGATCCTCTCTCACCTTTGTCACTTTTGTTCTCCCCTTTGCACTCAGAGTCCCCCTTGCACTCAGCCCTTGCAGGGCTGATTTAGTAGTTACAAACTACTTTAATTTTGTTTTTCTGGAAAACTCTTTATCTCTCCTTCTATTCTGAATGATAGTTTTGCTGGATAGAATATTCTTGGCTGAAGAATTTTCCCATTGAGCTCTTTGAGCATATCATGCCACTTATTTCTGGCTTGCCAAGTTTCTGTTGATATATCTGCAGCTAGCCATATGGGTTTTCCCTTGTAATTTGGGGACTTCTTTTGTCATGCTGCTTTTCGGTGTTTTTTTTTTTTTTTCTTAATCATGTATTTAGCAAATTTAATTATAATATATCTTGGTGTTGGCCTCTTTTTGCTGATTTTTATGGGAATTCCCTTTGCCTCCTGGATCTGGATGTCTGCTTCCCTCCCTAATTTAAGGAAGTTTACTGCTATTATTTCTTGAAATAAATTTTTTAGCCCATTTTCTCTGTCTTCTTCTAGGACTCCCATAACATGATGTAATTATATTTGATGGAGTCACTGAGTTCCCTAAGTCTATTCTGATGTTGCATAATTATTTCTCCCTTTAGTTCAGCTTTACTCTTTTCCATTATTTTACCTTCTGGGTCAGTAATTCATTCCCCTACTTCTTCCAGCCTGTTATTTATTGCATCAAGCTTGTTTCTAATCTCCTTCTTTGGACTCTCCATCTCTGACTGGTTGCTTGCTAACTATTTTATCTCTGTGGTAAGGGTCTCACTGATGTTCTCTATTCTTTTCTCAAGCGCAGTGAGTATCCTTATGAGTATTGCTTTAAATTCTTCATCAGGCATGTTACTTATAGTTTGTTTTTTGTTTTTTGTTTTTTTTGTGTTTTTTTGTTGTTGTTGTTGTTGTTGTTGTTGTTGTTTTTTGCTTAGATCTCTGGCCGTGGCCTTATCTTGTTCTTTCAAGATATCTTTGTTCTTTCATGAATTCCTCTGTCTTGGTAGTTTGTCTAAGTCTTTGCCCTCTTCTGTGTGTTAGAAAAGCCAGTTATGTTTCTTGCTCCTGAAAGTAATGTCCTTAAGAAGAAGATGTCATATAGTCCCAGGGACCGGTGTGTCAGGGAGTATCTCCAGTGTGTGCTGTGTATACTCTGCAGTTGTGTTTTGGCTGCTCTGTCCTTCAGGTCAGTTGTCTGCAGTCTTCCTTTGCCTGCTGTGGGCAGTGTTTAGTCCCTAGCCTGAATGTGGCAAGTTTTAACAAGGTGTGTTCTGGTCTGCTTGTGAAATGAAACCTGACACCACTTCCACAAGAACTGAGACCGTGCAGAGTTCTGGTCAGGAGATGTGGTGTGAGCAGGGGCTTGTGCTTGTCTTCTGGGAAAGGGGACCATGGAGCTAGGACTGAGGCAATCTTTGCTGAAAAGAGCAATCCTGCCAGAGCACAGGAGGTGGGGCTTGACATAAGCAAGTTAGGCAACCAGTGTTGGAGCTGTGCTGGTTCCCACAGGTGGCTCTGTGTTTTGCAATTAAATAATTTCTGAATGTATTATATTTTAAATATTATTCTTGACAAGCATTTTTGTGCATGCTAATAATGTGATTGGAATGTCTTTTCTTTTTTATCTGGTTTGCCCTTTCATACATTCTTCAAGACCTATTCAGATATGACCTTTATGAAATCCTCCATGTTTCTCCTGAGACATAGAGATGACATCAGAACACTTCTCCAATTATAGTGTAAGGAACCAGATGGCAGTAGGTGAGTTTTGTTACATCTTTCTAAAAGCTAGGAACCCCCAGTGCTTATTATAAGAAAAGGCTTTTAGATATCAATTTTTCCTTTTAAATTCAATAGTGTCTTCAATCACATGAGAGAAAATACTATAGGTAACCCTAAACTATTGCTCTATTTTTTTGTTATGAATTGTTTAAGTATTTATGTACTATGCCAGTACTATGCCGAGTGAATTATCAGAGAATTATGAGAGACTGAGGTGCCATTTTATAGAGTTTGATCAATAGAGACTTGACTGGCAAAGTCATGTTTTACAGAAACTGGAAGAAAGTGAAAGAAATTCAGCTATATCAGGGATGAACATTCCAAGGAAAGGGAACATTAAGTACAAACTCCAGAAGCAAAAACATGATTACCATGTTCAAGGAAGACGTAAGAGGTCAGTATGGTGGAGCAGAGCCTAGAGTTGGATGAAGGAATGGAGAAGAGATGATAAGGTCATAGAGATAGCAGAGGACTCAATTATGTATGGTCTTATCAACCAAAATAAGGACTTTGCTTTGTGTCTTGGTAAATATGGGGCACTTCTAAAAGTTTTAAGGATTAACATGAATCTGACATACATTCAAAGTAACAATATGGCTACTCTGTGAAAAATAGAATTAGAAAGATAAGGACATATACCTGGAGATTAAGAGATAGTTGAATAATCTTGGCGAGAAATGATGATGGCTTGCACTAGAGTAGGACAGGCACAGTAGTGAAAAGTGGCTAGATTCTAGATATAATTTAAGGTAGTGACAACAGGAAGTACGGTCTGTATTACTTTTCTAGGGTGGCCATAACAAGTTCACAGAAATAAAATATACTTATCTTCTAACATTTCTGGAGGCTAGAAGTCCAAATCAAAGTGTTGGCAAGGCTTATTACTTCTGAGGGCTATTGGGGAAGAATCTGTGCCAGGCCTTTTTTTTTTTTTTTTTTTTTGTATATCACCATCTACTCCCTATGTCTATTCCCATAATCTTCATATTATGTTTATGTGCCTTTCTCCAAATTTTCCCTTTTTATTAGGGTAACAGTGATATTGAATGGGTCCGCCCAAATGAACTCATTTTAACCTTATTGCTTCTTTTAAGATTCTATTTCCAAATAAGGTCACATTCTGATATATTGAAGGTCAGGACTTTAACATATGAATTTTGGGGAAGGACAAGTCAACTCATAATAGGGTCTATGAGAAAAATAAGATTTTGACTAAGGATTTTTATATAAATAACCAGAGAAGAAAGCTAGTGATTATCTCAAGTGCTCTTCACCTTATCCATTCACTCAATATTCAATAAATTCTTAAAAAGTGATTTGTTGTATGAACACTGTTCTAAGGACAATAGAGGAGAAACCCAAAGATTCATCCCACATAAATTCAACATTTTAATGGAATGTTTGTGGGCGTATGTTTTTTTCCCTGAAGAACTGGCAATTTATTTAGTACTCCATGTAAAATATTTCCTAAATGTTCAATGAGACATGAGGGGTAAAATCAGCATTTCCTCTCTGGGATGGTGGCTGACAACAAACTTGACTTCTCAGTTTTAACATGTGATTTGTCTCTTAGAGCTTCTGTTTTATGCTATGTAATATGGAGGTAGTACATTCATCTCACAAGATAATAGGATTAAATAAAATATTATATTCCCAAGTGATGTTCAAAATGTATAAAGATGTAGAACTCTTGATGATGGACATCATCATGACATCTAATCTTAATCCTCTTCACCAGCTAAATGACATGAGTAAAATACCAATCAGTATGAGAGTGAACTATGTCTGTGCCCTCTTGAATCAAAGGTTTAATAGGAGAAATCAGAAGGCACTTCCTCATATTAAAATTTGAGGTATTAATAATTAGGTTATAGGAAGGCATAAAACCAAGCATTTTTGTACCCTAAAACCTGACAGCAGAGATAGCATAAATTTTAATTATTATACTCAAAATTACTTTTACATGTAGGAGAGTTGTTGGTGTCTCATTCATGTTCATATCTACCCTTTGTTCCTAGTTCTGCACCTACCAGAAATCAAATATATAAAAATCTTTAGAAATGAAGCATTTAGGATATTGATGGGACAATAAATATGGAGAGCAGAGCCTAGCTGGATACCACATTTGTTCTCCCTGACAAAGGATCCTAGGGCAAGTGGAAGATAAGAGAACAAGCTGTGCTAGGATCACCACAGGAGGTTTTATGAGATGAATGGGGTTCTGAGATATTCCCTTATTTATGCAGCAAATACTGAGTGGTGACACCGCACCCCCCTAGGGTTGTAAAGATGAGAAATATGTAATTTGAATACTTAATTAGCTCATAGTCTGGTCTCAGGAAAAAATATATATATATAGTTATAATAAATAGCACTTACTCTCCTCTCAATATGTACTATTGTTCTAAGTAATCTACCTGGGTCAATTTCTTTAACTCTGAGAACAACTTTAGGAGAATTGGACACAGGTATTAAGAGCTCAGGAAATGTGCCAAGGTCACATAGCCAGTCAGTGGTGAACTTGAGATTTGACCCAGGTAGTTGGCTCCAAAGCCTGCACTTTTAGCAGTCATTCCATTTTGCTAAAGCAATTCTAATGTAGTGTGGTAAATAAAATGATAGACTCATAAATAGACATATAAATTTAAAAAGGGAATTGGTCAAATCCATCTGTGAAGTGGTTAAGGAAGATCTCATTGAGGTGGGTGCTACACAGTAGGATTTTGAAGGCTAAATAGGGATTTTCCAGATAGAGTAGTGGCATAGTGTCTCTGGTTAAGGATGTTGAATTTCACACAGGCTTTAAATTTGCTTCCTCCTGGAAGTTTATGCAAATAAAAAAGATAGTCTGGTTTTTGTTCTATGTTAATTTGGAGCACAGGGAGTACAATAAACTTGGAAGGACTAACACAAAAGCAGAGAAGAGAGCAGAAACATATTGATAGAAGTGGAAAAATTCTAATGGATAAGTGAGAACTATGTTAGGAGACTGAAAAAAAAATTGTTTTTCAGGTGGGGAAATCTGAGAAACACCTGATTTCTTTCACACAAGCCTCCTAATGTTAAGGATTTGAGGCACCAGCATGGTAGATTGCTAATGGCGACACAGATGTTCTAGCTGCAGTGAGGTCTACTCCTTAAACTTGAGTAAGCCTTGTGATTTGACCCAAAATGTGGCAGATGTGGCTTTGCTTGAGGCCTGAGCCTAGGCACAAGACACCATGTAGTTTCCATTTGTGCCCTCTTAAAATCCTGCTGACAAGTAAATAAGTCTGTGCTAGAAAATGAAAGACCACACAGAGAGCTTTTTCAGCTGAGACAGACACAAAGAAGGCCAGTAACACATGAATCAGAAATGAGCCATCCCAACAGAGCTCAACCTAAACTACTGAGCTCAGAATCGTGAGCAAATAAATGCTTGCTATTTTAAGTGATTAAATTTTGGGGTGCCTTGTGACATAGCAAAAAGCTAATTTCTTCAACCAGCTTTCACTGTAAGTAGCAATGTAACAAAATGTAAAACATAAAGACTGAAAGTTTATGTAATAAACAGTTTGATGCACAGATCTAACCTACTGCACAGAGCTGGACAGAGGTCTGGGGTTTTATTCTCTACAGTGGATGAAATGGAAGATCTTTGGATCAAGGGACACAGGGCACAGGGAGTATATTAAAACATAATTATTAAGTGACAGGTGATACAGTGAATTTAATGACTTGAAGAATTTTTATGCATTTTTCTCTCAAACCTGGCAGCCAGACCTTTACACTTTAGTGAAAATACTAGAACATTCACTGGAGAGTGGACCAACTCAAGAGAAAGATCCTAAAAATACTCCCATTATTATATGTATGTATAATTACTGTTCAACAAATAATAATCTCCTTATTACTCCCACTCCATGCTATGATCACCGTTCCTGGCCTCTGTGAAAGGAGCATACATTTCCATCCCTCAGTTGCTGACTTTTCCAAGTGACTTCATTATTGTATGCCACTGAGATATTTTTGCTGTCTTCCCTGTAGCAATAACTGATAAATACAAAGTATTCTGTGAGGATGGGGCACAGGCCACATCATCCTAGAATGACATAAAAAAAAAGTAGCGGTATAAACACTGGATGTCAGCTGTTTTGAAGAAAGTCACAGGGACTTAGACACTCAAGAAATGCTGCATCTCCAAATTTCTTGATGTCACTGTATGGAAAAATCCGGATATTAAAAATCCTGAATCAGAAAAGTGAAATATCACTCTGATTATGAAAATGTTTTAGGAATGCTTTTGCCAGTTTGTTTGATTTACCTACTAGCATATGTGTCAAAGTAAATAAATGATTAAAAATGTATTTAAATATGTATATAAGACCTTTTTAAAGTATAAAATGAAATGTTTAAGTGGTGGGAAAGTAATAGGTCAGTTTAACTCTAAATGCTTTATTTAATACTAAATAAACTAACAGAATATCTTATAATTAATAATTTCTTAATTTAAATGAAATTAGATCAATGATTGTCAGATGATAATTATATGGAGAAAAATAGAGTTAAGCAAGGCAGTTAGGGGGGGAGAGAGAGAGAGAGAGAGAGAGAAGGAATGCGGGAGGGGCAGAGAGGGAGATACAGAATCTCAGGCTCCAGACTCTGCACTGTCACCACAGAGCCCCACCTGGCGCTTGAAACCAAGAACGTGAGATCATAACCTGAAATGAAGTCTGACGCTTAAGCAGTAAACCACCCAGGAACTCCACGATCTGACTCACATTTTAAAGGGATCCCTCTGGCTACTGGGTCAAGTATAGGCTCTTGAGGAGCAGGGTCAAAAACACTAGCTAGGAGGTAACCACAGTATTCCAAAGAAAAGATCATGTCAGCTAGGATTAGATAAATAACAGGTCGGAGAGTGAATATATTTCTAAATTAAAATGAAAATTTTCACTATTAATGGGAGATAGGTTATGTGAAAAAGAGAAGAAATAAGTAAATCTCCAAAGTTTTGAACAAACAACTAGACCAAGGTAGGTTGCCATTTACTGAAATTGAAAAGACTTCATGAAGGACATATTTGGAGGTGGGAAATCAAGAGTTCAGTTTTTCACTTGCTTAATTATAAGCAATTTTCTGAGGTGCAATGAGTTTCCTGAAATGTATCACATTATTTTATAAATTTGTGGACTAGACACTTAAGATTTAAATCTTTTAACAAGTTACACAAAGTTGGTTTGTGGAAGTCTTACTCTCATAAACACATGGACATTAGAAACACACACACATACATATATACACACACAGATATTGAGATCAAAATCAAATATAATGATCTAAATTTAGATGAACATACAACTGTCAAGTTATTAGCTTAGATGAGAGTGTTTTATTCAGGCACTGACAGGCCACTATTTCTCAGAATTTCACAATTTTCTGGATCCTAAGTGTACCAGATGGTCTTAAAACTTGGCTGCACAGTGAGATGATGTGTTCAGACGATGGGCTGGCATAGTGTATGAGAACAGAACGTAAAACAAAGGGAAATGCCCGGGCTGCTTATTCATGACCAAGTTCTCTGGAGAAAATAAGTGCACAGAATTACAGGCTCCCTTCTCTGCCTATGGCACATTTCTCTGTCCACTTGCTCAATCTGGTCAAAACCAGCCAAATTTGTAAACATAAATGAATCACCTAATTTATCTTTTTACATGGCAGAAAACTGTCAACCAAGATATCCTGCATTAGGATTCCACCTTAAGGATGAGATAGTTGATTCATGACTGCTGACAAGTTAACCTTCTATGTGACATAATTTTCTCTGTATCAGTAAAGGGGGGGTTCAATTAAGACTGAATTCAAAAATTACCAGAACATTCCATTTGGGATATTATTTTATTCATAGTCTTCTTTTTTTTTAATTCAGCAAGTGAAATTTATATAAATTTCTGGATAGGAATTATAACCTGGAAGTATGAATGTAAGTATATTTGAAAATATAGGTTGTGATATTATTGCTTTGAAATGAAAAAGATGCTTTACTTCCTTACCAAAATCTTTAGTTTTACCTTTAGACACTATTATCAGGACAACCTTTAGGTTAATAAAACCATCGTCAGGGGTGCCTGGGTGGCTATCGGTTAAGCGTCAGACTGCAGCTCAGGTCATGATCTCGAAGTTCGTGAGTTGGAGCAGGCATCAGGCTCTGTGCTGACAACTTGGAACCTGGAGCCTGCTTTGGATTCTGTGTCTCCCTTTCTCTCTGCCCCTAACCCACTATCATTCTGTCTCTGTCTCTCTCAAAAATAAATAAACATTAAAAACAATTAAAAGCAAAAAAAAAAAAAAAACCCAAAAACCTAAAAACATTGTCAGACACAGTACCTGTGACAAAAAAGACTTAAATTTGAAAACTGATTTAAGGCATCCAAAAAAAATTTTTTAACTATATTATTTTGAAAATAGATTTGAAAATGTGAATTTGAGCTTACTATAGAGGATCTAATATAGCTCTGAAATAACTAAATATCTATTTATTTTTTGGTTTTAAAATTAATGATATATTTAGATATATTCCTTAACAATATATAAACATATATGTTATAAACTCAAGCATAGACAAATAATGGTTTTAAATTAACTGCTGATTTTTATGACCTTATATTTACTTTAATTTTTCTGATATGTTCTTATGTAAGGCAGTTTGTCTTATATGTTTTCATCTTTTAGAAAAGAATGAAATAAATATGAGCAGACTTTACAGGCTAGCGTCTAGTTTTAACATAGGATGGCTTCCAGTGGTTCACCATAGCTACCAGAACAGAAAATTAGAAAGAGTTATAAGGCTATCCTCAATTATTGATTGCAGAGACAGCATTACCCCACTCACTACACTACCCTGCCAATCAGGGAGAATCGTGGGGACTTAACAAATCAGAGTCTTTTGTTACTGGACGACTAGGTTAGAATGACCACCAATAATCAGTACTTAAACAATTAATTGGAAGTAGAAGAGAAGAAAGCATTATTCTCTGGTAGCAGGCAGACCTGTAAGTATAGGGTAGAGATGAGTTTTGTGATGGCTTCTGGTAGAGCTCCTGTGTCTTACTCATTTGGGGGCTGTAAGCAGCTGAGACACCTGTCCTTCAGAGTTCTTAAAAACTAGTGAAGGATTTCACTGACTTTGACTTTAACAGTCCTTCTAAAGGCTGGATAAGCTTCTCATTCTTAGGATCTGATTATTTTCTTCTCAGAACACCCTTAGTAGTTTTATGTGGCAGACTGAACCCAGAATGTTGGATGGGTCAAAAATATTTATATAAATGAAGATTTTTGTTTTTTTGTGAAGTACCCTTCTGCATATCTCCTTAGAAGGCTGAATGGAAAATAAAGAAATTAAACAAACAAAGCTGGTGTTCTTAAACATGGCTTCTTAGGTATACTTTTACCAAATTTCTGAAAATAAATACCTTTAGCCAAGATCTCTCTTCTGTTTCATACTAGTTTTTTTCCAACTCTAGATGCAATATCTAACTTTGTAATTTAGCAGTTTCCATCCTTCCATCAAAATGTCCAGAAAGTTCTTGACTGTTTTGCCTGTTTCTTAGTTTATCCAAGGCTAAATTATATTCCACGTGATACCACAATGGTCACAATGGTCACTGTTGTGAAACAAAACAAAACAATATAAAACAACAACAACAACAACAAAAACGACACAAAAAAGACCCCACTTTATTTATTTGTCACCTGGTGTCCTCAAGCTAAAATTCCAAATTCCTTGGGGTGCCTGGGTGGCTCAGGCAATTGAGTGTTGGACTGTTGATTATAAGTCAGCTTGTGATTTAGTTATCATGGGATCAATCCCCAAGTCAGGCTCCATGCTCTCTTGTGTGCACTCATGAATGCTCTAAATACATACATACATACATACATACATACATAAACTTACAAATTCCTTATTGTAGAATTCAATATCCTTAATTTTCTGGCTTCTGTTTCTTTTTTAAGACTCTTTTTTCACCACCACCCTGAATTCAATTCTGTATTCCAAACACCTTCAATTACATGTTATTTATGGCATACTTTATGGTATAATTTTTTCTTTATGGAATAAATTCCACTCACTTTACTCTCCTTATTCCCTCTGCCTCTGGCTCATTTGTATTATGCTACTTTCTCTAGACCTTCTCTTGATTTTTCAAAATTGTTAAGTGTCCCACTACTCCAGTCCTATAACAACAGGACCTACTCCATTGCGACACAGGACATCCTATCTTTCTGCCTGTTTTGCTCACTAACCTATAGGTTACTTGCATGTTGTGTCTTCCCCTCTTCTCTCTGTTCTTTAGTGCTGAGCACAATCCTTGAATACATAGGCATAAAATATAAATATGGTACTAAGATAATTTTCATGCATAATAATTTCCACACTATGATTTTTAACACTAGTGTTTTATTTATTATTTATTTATTTATTTATTTATTCATTCATTCATGTATTTATGTTTTATTGAGAGAGAGAGAGAACGAGTGCTGGAGAGGGGCGGGGGGGGGAGACAGAGAGAGACAGAGAGACAGAGAGAAACTCAAAGCAGGCTCCGCGCTTATTACAGAGCCTGACTTGGGGCTTGATCCCATGACCCTGGGATCATGACCTGAACCAATATCAAGAGTTCGATGCTCAACTGACTGAGCCACCCAGGCACCCTTAACACTAGTGTTTTTGACTGAGTGTGATTTTGCTTTATAGCTCCATCTTGGAATTAAATTCAAATTTCCAAATTAAAGAAATATACTCAGGGATGCTGGGGTGTCTGAGTCAATTAAGTGTCCAACTCTTGGTTTTGGCTCAGGTCATGATCTTGTGGTTGGTGAGTTCAAGCCCTGCATCTGGAGCCATGCTGTGAGCATGGAGCCTGCTTGAGATTCTCTCTCTCCCTCTCTCTCTTCCTCTCTCTCCACCCCTCCCCCACTTGCTCTATATCTGTCTCTCAAAATAAATTAATAAACATTTAAAAAATACACTCAGATTTTTTTATGGCTAATAAAATAATACTCTCAGTCTTTTTGATATCACTAGTCATAATAAAAAATTCTGATGCATCGTACTTTTTACTCTCTACACAGTACACAACTGTTATAAAAACTGACATGCGATGTACCCATGTTTTGGCACTAGCATGTTTCATAAATATATATATATAAAGTTAACCAATTTTGTCTCTATATGTAATTTCATTTTAATAATGATATATATATATATCATATCAGCATGTATATATCATCATTAAAATGAAATTGTTTCTCTAATAATTTACCCAAGTGGCCTAAAATAATAATGTTTACCACCACCACCTCTCACAAAATAATAAGGTAATTAACTAATTAAATTTCACTCTTTGCAGTATGATGACCCTGGTAACTGGGAAATTGTTGCAGGATAGCCAATGTTTATTTCCTCTGTGGAAGACTTCAGCACTACTGAGAGGTTAGTTAACATGCTATCTTTTACACTATTTTGGTGGGAGTACAAATATGATCTTGCTATCAAATCAGGCTTATCTGATAAAGGTCAAGTCTCTGTGCTTAAATAAGCATTACAAAACCCCACTATTTTTTAATGCTGCATGTTGAACGGTTACTCTTTGTCCCAAAATTTAAGGATGTTTGAAATTTCAGAATTTTAATACTTTTAGAAAATAATTTATGTTGAGTTCTCATTTACCTAAGGAATATAGTTAATATTTTGATATTCATCTATAATGAAATAGTGCACATTTTTAAGAATTCATTTAATGGTGTTTCTCTTAAGACACTGAAGGAACAATGTACAAAATTACATATTATAATTATTTAAGTCCAGGTGAAATTACTGCCGTATTTATTTTACCATAGAGAAAAACACTTCTATATGCTAATCATCACAATTTTAAACATTTAAATTTGTTTTGTTTAAGTTATTAAGTAACTAATTTCCTTATCTTGATTAGATTAAGCTTCAAGATTAGTGGCATGATAAGAGTATTTGACTTACATTCAGTGAGTACTATAACAATATTTCTTTTTCTGCTTATAATTAACACATTTTAAATATATGATGTAAAGGGATTTGTTGAGTATATATTCTAAGATATTTGTTCAACAAAGTACCATATACATGCTTGCATAAGCATAGTTATAATAAATTGGAATGATACAATGGATCTGTTTTAACTCCAATATACTTTGTATGACATAAACATTTAAAAATATTCAGATAGTGGAGCTCCTGGGTGGCTCAGTTGGTTGAATGTCCAACTCTTGATTACATCTCAGGAAGTGATCCCAGGGTCGTGGGATCAAGCCCTGGGTCAGGCTTCATGCAAGATTCTCTGTCTCCCTCTGCCCCTCTTCTCTGCTCTCTCTCTCTCCCTCTGTCTCTTAAAAACAAAAAAGTTTCACATAGTCATAGTCACCAATTTCATATAAATTATTCAAGTGCTTTCATTATCTTAGTACCTATTTTATCCGGATTCTTAAAAGGCTTTAAATCACCATTGGACTTAAAAAAAAATCCTGCACAGGAAATCAAAAGGAAGACAATTATTTTTACCTGTTATATAGTAAAACATTAGGAGTTAAGCAACTTTTTTTATTCTTACAATGTTCTTGATGATAGTATACAATAACAGCATTAGTTATTTGCACTTGATTCTATGATTGTAATAGCAATAATCAGTTGACTTTATAAACCTCAAACTTGTTTATATGCTAATAGAAATCATCCAGTGTTTTTGAAGGGACTGAGCCAGTGAAATCCACTTTAAGATGAATAAATGCAGAGCCTTTAATTAAAGTGCTTTAGTTTCCCCAAATTTAGTTTAGGTTGACACATATCTATGCCAGATGCATTCTCAGATTCAGTATACTAGGGAAATATAATTACATATTTTAAATATTTCTGCATTAAAAAAGAAATTAGAGCCATGTGGAATGTAAGAAAAAAATCACTAATTCCCTTAATGTTTTATATGAATAAGTACTAATGCTCTATTTGCATCTAGCACTCTACATAAGCACCAAGGAAAGCAGATAATTTAAATAACTTAAACTCCAGAGAGCTTTAAAGTACTTTAGCATAATTTCCTAAATTTACATAAGCCTAAAAAATTTTTTAGATGCTATAGCAATTCCAATATGGCAATAAAATTATTTTTTCTGTATTTAATTTATCCAACTTAAAAAAAAGTCTTTATTCTTATATCTTAGATATGTTTCATGTAAATAAAATATATTTGGGGTCTTTAATTTTGTTTGACAGTCTTTATCTTTACAAAGGTCTTTTGAACTATTTATAATTTATGTAATTACACACATAGTCACATTTTCATCTACTCTCTTACTTTGTTTTTGCTTTATTATTGTTGATCTTTTTAGGGGGTGCATGGGCCATTTTTTTACTATTTTATTTTCTTTGTAGTCAGTTTGGAAGTTATATAGTCTGTTATTATTCTTTCAATAATTAGTCTGAAAAATATGGCTAATGTACTTACTTTAGTTTTAACATTATTATCTAAACCTTCCTTCTGAACATGAAAATGGCCTTAGAATATTTTAACTTCATTTCCCTCTTTTCTATTTACAGACAAAATATTATCATATATATTACTTCTATATTGTCATTTTTTTAAGTTTATTCATTTATTTTGAAAGAGAGCATTTGTGCATTCACGAGTGAGGGACAGGCAGAGAAAGAGGGAGAGAGAGAACCTCAGGCAAGCAAGCTTCACACTGTCAGCACAGAGCCAAACCTGGGGCTCGAACTAACGAACTTTCAGATCATGACCTGAGCCGAAATCAAGAATTGGACACTGAGTCACCCAGGTGTCCCTTCTATATTGTCATTTTTAGACTTCATAAGAATTGTTTAATAGATACTTGTTATTTATTTACATTCTTCCTTATATTTACCATAGTGGAAATGAAGGCACATTCTGCTCTAGGTGATAAATGTTTTCTCACAGGAATACAAGTTATCAATTCTGAAACTACTTTTCTTATACTGCAGCTGAACAAATAAAAAAATACATTGTAGATAATCAGAACTAGGTTATCACTGTCTGGGAAGAAAAGTACAAATAAGGAAATAAGAGAAGGATGCTAGAATAAATTGTGATTAATTCTGTGGTGCTGGACTTAAGCCAGAGATAGAAATATTAATTCATGTGTATTTAAATTAATAATGGATAGATATATGTATATAAATATAGAGATATCTGTATGCACCTTGTTTAATATCCATTCATGCATTGCCTGGTTCTGGCATTTGAGAGAAACTAAGAGTACAGACCTAATGGTAATCAGCAAATCTAGTGCCCCGATTTTGGTTTCAAAATAAAAGGAAACAGGCTTTCCTCTCCAATAAAAGGAAACAGGCTTTCTAAGCAACTTATTTTTTCTAGGGCTGGGTCATGGAAAATACAAGATTAGTGTAGAACATTTTATAGTTTCAAAGAGTAAGAAAGTGCTAAAAGAAGAAGCAGGGAATAGAGGAGGAGGAGACGGAAGAGAATGGAGATTGCAATGCCCAACAGACAGGGTTAAATAGAAAGAGATCTCAGCTGCCAATGGGCAAAACTGGAACAATTCAAACAAAATGACACAAGAACATCGTATTATAAGCAAAAAAATAAACATCCATGATCCATACTGATATTAATAAGTGACTGAATAAATAAATGGGAATGAATCAATGACTCATCTTTTGGAAGAATTCCAATTAATACACATAAAAAGACTAAAGGAATTTTTTAAAATTTGTTTCTTTTAGTGTTTATTTGTTTTTGAGAGAGATAGTGAGAGAGAGAACGAGCAGGGAAAGGACAGAGAGGGACATACAGAATTTGAAGCACGCTCCAGGTTCCGAGGTGTCAGCACAGAGCCCAACGTGGGGGCTCAAACTCATGAACTGTGAGATCATGACCTGAGCTGAAGTCAGACGCTTAACCAACTGAGTCACCGAGGTGCCCCAACTAAAGGAAATTTTTAAAAATCACCACTAGTAACAAACAGTAATGCTGCTATCAAGATCCAACAATGAATGCTAAAATTAGTGAGCCAAACCTTGAAGAAAAATAAGATATTTGTACAGCTTCAACATATCCCTTCTTCTGCAAATAAATTAATTGTGGTGGTGGTTTTGAAATATGTCAACAAATTATTTGATACCCTTCCCTCTGCTAGGTGTAGACTGACAGCTTGTCTATTTATTTTGGGCTGGATTTATTTACTTCTATGAATAGATCATAGAAAGGAAAAAGAATGGAGAAACCTGGCTAACACCATCCTAACTAAATATCAATGTTAATATCGCCAGTAATAAATATATTGATACATGTACCCACTGATATGATATGATAAAGACATTTCACCTCCATGTTATTCTTAACTACACTTGCCATGCTCAGATAGATTTGTCTTAGATTTACTTATCCGATTGGCACTTTTAAGAAGTGTCAAGTCATGAATATGGAACAGCAAAAAATGAAGAACTGTGAGAGTTTGGAGGAGATGAAACAGACATGATGCTTTAATATTCTGCATTGAACTTGAGAGCAGAAAAAAGATATTTGTGGTAAAACTGGGGAAAGCTGCATAATTTTTAAAAATTTATTTGATTGTATTATAATCACATTAATATCTTGCTTTTGGTAATTACACCATGTTTATTTAAAATGGTAGCCTTGGGGGAAGCTGAGTGAGGCAGACACACCCAAGCATGTAATACCTTAGCAACTTTCTTGAAGTCTAATTATTTCAGTTTATGAAAGTTTTAAAGAAAAGTAGAATGGGTTACTAAAACAAAATCTAACTCTTTGAAAAGGACAAAACATACTGTGTCATATTCAATGAGTAAAATCAAGGACACTATAAATTAAAGGACAAAATGCATTATTGCAAAGGTACAGAATAATTTTAAAACCATGCAATATTACTGTGTACAATTTTTAAAATTTATTTATCAGTGAGTTAATAGTAAATGAATTAAAAATAAACAAACTGATTAGGTAACAAACAAGAATCAAGTATCTTCAACTAATTTTTCAGAGTTTTGATTTTATTCTATTCCATAAAGAATGTGTTTTGGGGGCACCTGGGTGGCTCAGTCGGTTAAGCATCTGACTTCGGCTCAGGTCATGATCTCACTGCTGGTGGGTTCAAGCCCTGCACTGAGCTCTGTGCTGACAGCTCAGAACCTGGAGCCTGCTTCAGATTCTGTGTCTCTCTCTCTCTCTCTCTGTTCCCCCTTGGCTCGCACTCTGTCTCTCTCTGTCTCAAAAAAATAAATAAACAAAAATTTTAAAAAATGTGTTTGGGGACGCCTGGGGGGCTCAATGACTTAAGTGCTGGACTCTTGATTTTGGCTCAGGTCATGATCTCATGGTTCCTGAGATGGAGCCCCAGGTCAGGCTCTGTACTGACAGTGCAGAGCCTGCTTGGGATTCTTTCTGTCCATCTCTTTCTCTGCCACTCCCTGTCAAAAATAAGTAAATACACTTAAAAAAATAAAAAGAATGTGGTGTTTGTGTTTTGTTTGTTGTTATTTTTTAGCTTTCTCATTCTTATGGAAATGTTAACATACATTACAATATTTTTTGCTTATTTTATTTTGTGGAATGTTTTTTACTAATTCCTCTTTCTGTATTATTTTCTCCTTTTTTTCCTTCTCTTTTTCCTCATTTTTATCCCTCTTGCCTGTCCTTCTTTTTATCTCTTCCATATTTTTCTTCCTCTTCTGTCTTCTCTTTCACTTTACCTTCCTCCACTCCATCCTCTTCTTTCTCCTGTTTCTCTTACTCCTACTTCTCTTCCTCATCTTTTTTGCATCACCTACTCCTTTTTCTCTACGTTTCTTTCCTTTTCAATTTCTACTTTCTCCTTTTTCTTACTCTCTCTTCTTTTTTCATTTTTTCTTTCCATTTCCTCCTCTTCATTTTCTTTGTCTACTTCTTGCTCCTCTGTTTCATATTTTGGATCATACTAATTGTAGTGGGCTAAAATTAGCAGAGAAAATTGTGTGTCACAGTAGCACACATAGTAGCTGTTTAGCACCAATTGTCGTGCATGTCTAAATATTTTTATTTAGCAGAACAAATCAAAACCTGATTGTAAGGGGGATAATTATATGGTTGGAGAATTATTTGATTTTAAAAGTTTTGAGGGTAATTTTAATCTCTGTTTTTAACACTAAATTTCTTTTTTTTCTATTATTTTATATTTCTCAATGTATTTCATCAATGAAAACCATTAACAATCTAAAATTTTTGTCATAAAAAGCCAAATGAAAGCTAGGGACTCCTGAGTGGCTCAATCAGGTAAGTGGCCAATTCACTCTTGGTTTCAGTTCAGATCATGATCTCAGGGTTCATGAAATCCAGCCCCACATAGAGTTCTGAGCTGACAGCACAGAACCTGCTTGGGATTCTCTTTCTCCCTCTCTTTCTGACCGTCCCCTGTCCACACTTGCTCTCTCTCTCTCTCTCTCTCTCTCAAAATAAATAAATAAACATTTTTAAAAAGCTAAATGAAGACTTAATACCAAATATTTTTCTTACTGTAAAGAATTAGCTACTTTTATAGGCTGCTATGTAATAATTTTATATAAAAACTAAACTATTTTTATTACCTAGTGCATTGAAACATATTCCCCCTATTCATGCCACCTAAATTATGGATTAATGGAGACTTTTGAAAGAGTACATTCCAAAGTTTCTTATGCCTAGTTTAAGAACATAGCTTAAAAAGACAATATTGCTAGAAAAAGTGACCTGCAAATGTCATTACATACATTTCTCACTCAAGAGATAAAGCTGGTTGATTACCTGTAAATTTTAGTCATGTAGAAATTATTAATTTTCCCTCTTGAACAGCAACTAAGTATAAAACCAGTTTTAATATATATTCTATTATAGTGAAATTCACTCTTTTTGTTGGTGTGCTTGTGTGGGTGTGTGCATGTGTGTGTGTATGTTTATACTTTAAATGTAGTTTTGGTTAGTAAAAGACCAGTAATAAAGTTATTGTCAGATTAGTTCATTAATACTGAATTTAGAGAAGTCCCAATTTAAAAAATACAGCTTTTTAGGCTTTTGAATTCAGCTTGTAGACATTAATTATCCTTTAATAAGTATAGATTTTTAAAAAACCATTGGTAAGTTCCTGGATTTTATTTAATTTTGTATTTTTATTTACTAACTTAAAAAGATTATTTAAAAATTAATAAACATTTAACACCCTTGGTTTTCTTTAACATTCCACATATTATTATTTAACACACAAATTCAGAGTAACAAATGACATATTGTGTCAGATCATAATAATGACTATAGTTATACTGATATTCAAAATCATTTTCCTACTACTTTTATTTTATCTATCATCATTGTAACCCAGAAAGCTAATATTGATCATTAACTACAAATTACATGCAATAAAACTGAACCAAAAGGAAATTAATAATTGCCCAAGTTCTCACATTTTAAAAATGGGAAAGAAGCAATTTAAATCAACACTCTGTTTCAAAAGTTTGTGAACTTAAATGATAATGAGCCTAAACCTATTTAGGTTTCTATAAAGTGCAATCTTTAAAAAAAATCAAATTAAAATAAGTTTAAGAAAAAAAAAGAGGGCCAAAATTACTAATATCAGAAATGAAAGAGGTAATATAACCAGAGATTCCATTCCATAACATTAAAATGATAATAAAGGAATACTATGAACACTATTATGCCCACAAATTTGATAAAGTAGATGGAATGGAACAATAACTTGAAAGATACAAACTACCGAAACTCATACAAGATAGAAAATCTGAATAAGTCTATTAAAGAAATTGAATCAATCATTACCTTCCAAAATAGAAAGCAACAGGTCCATATGGGTTCACTATTGAATTCTGACAATCATCTAAGGAAGAATTTATACTAACTCTCTACAATCACTTTCAGAAGAGAGAAGCAGAAGGAATACTTTCTAACTCATTCTATGAGGTCAGCATTAACCTACTATCAAAACCAAAGATGTGACCAGAAAAAAAAATGATCACAACCATAACAAAAACTACATACTGATATCTCTCACGAATATAGATACAAAAGTCCTTAACAAAGTATTAGCAAACCAAGTCCAATAGTGCAACAAAAAGAGTTACACATCATACCCAAGTAGGATTTATCTTAGGTATGCAAGGTTGGTTCAATATTCAAGAACAAATTAATGTGATCTACGTTATCCATAGGCTAAAAGAAAAATCACATCATCATGTCAAAATATACAGAAAAGAAATAAGACAAAATCCAATGTTCATGGTAAAAACTGTCAGTAAACTAAGTATTGGTGAGAACTTCTTCAACATGGTAAAGAATATTTACAAAAAATTTTAACTAACATCATACTTATTGGTGAGAACTCAAAGCTATACTGCTAGATCAAAAATAAAGCAAAGATGTAACCTTTCACCACTGCTTTTCAACAACATATTTTCTAGTGAAATAAGACAAGAAAGGGAAATAAAAAGTATACAGATTAACATTAAAGAAATACATTTGTCTTTGTTCACAGTTGACCTGCTCATCTATACATAAAATCCAAAATAATAGCCAAAAAAAAAAAAAAAAGAAAAAGAAAAAAGAAAGTAAAAGTAAGGTTCTGGATCTAACGTAATTGTAGCAAGATTGCAGGATACAAAGTTAATTTACAAAAGTCAATCACTTTCCTTCACTAATTTAAAATGATACCATTTATATTAGCAGCAAAAATGAAATGCTTAAGTATAGCACTAACAAAATAGGTATAATTTCTGTATGAAGAAAACTACAGAAATCTGTTGAAGAAAATCAAAGAAGTACTGAATAAATGGAGAGTATTGTTCATGAACAGGAAAACTCGCTATTATCAAGATGACAGTTCTTCCCAAATTGATTTATAGATTCAGTGCAATCTTGATCAAAATCCCAGCAAGTTATTTTATGGATATGAAAACTCTGATTCTAAAATGTATATGGAGAGGCAAAAAATCCAGAACAGCCAACATGATATTGAAAGAGAAGAACAAAGTTGGAAGACTGACATTACCTGACCTCAAAACTACTATAAAGTTGTAATAAGAGACTGTAGTATTAGTAAAAAAAAAAATAGACAAACAGAAAAATGGAACAGAATTTAGAGCCCAGAAATATGCCCATATTAATACAGCAACCAATCTTTGACAAAAGAGAAAAGACAATGTAATAAAGAAAATACAGTATTTTCAACAAATAGTAGTGGAAGAACTGGATTTCCACATGCAAAAAAATTGAACCTAGATACAGACCTTACACTTTTCACAAAAATCAATTCAAAATGATTCATAGACTTAAATGTAAAACAGAGAATTATAAAGCTCCTAGAAGATAACATAGGAGAAGATATATAATGACTATAGCTTTACAGATATCACACTTATGGCACAAATCATAAAATAAATAATTGATAAGTTTGACTTCATTAAAATTAAAAAATTTTGCTCTGCAGAGCAATGTCAAGAGACTAAGACAAGTCACAGATTGGGAGAACATATTTTCAAAAGATATATCTGATAAGGATCTGATATTCAAAACATAAAGAACTCAGAATTCAACAATAAGGAAACGAACAAACTGACTAAAAATGGGTCAAAGACCTTAACAGATACATCACCCAATGAGAGATACACAGATGACAAATAAGCATATGAAAAGACATTCTGCATCATATGTCACCAAGGAAATAGAAACCAAAAAAATGATACACCACTAGTTATTAAAATGACCAAAATTGAGAACAGTGACAGCATCAAATATTAACAAAGATGTGAAACAACAGGGATTGTTAATTGTTGGTGACAATGCAAGATGGTGCTTATGGAAGACAGTTTGGTCATTTCTTCATATACTAAAGTTAAGCATACTTTCTATATATAAAACTAAACTATCTCTTACCATATTATCACACTGGTGATAGCAGTCACACTGGTTGGTATTGCCCAAAGAAGTTGAAAACTTATGTCCACCCAAAAACCTGCACATGCATGTATATAGCAGCTTTATTCATAATTAGCAAAACCCGGAAGCAAATAGGATGGCCTTCAGTTGGTGAATGGAAAAATAAACTGTGATCCCTCCAAACAATAGAATATTATTCAGCACTAAAAATAAATGTGCTATCAAGTCATGAAAAGACACATAAGAAAGTTAAATGTGTATCACTAGGTGAAATAAGCCAATCTGAAAAATTTACTTATTAAATGATTCACATGATATGACATTCTAGAAAGGCAAAACCTTGGAGACACTGAAAAGGTCAGTGATTGTCAGAAGTTGTGGGTATGAAGAGGGGTGCCTGGGTGGCTCTGTCGGTTAAGCTTCCAACTTCAGCTCAGGTCATGATCTCATGGTTTGTGGGTTTGAGCCCTGTGACAGGCTCTGTGCTGACAGCTTGGAGCCTGGAGCCAGCTTTGGATTCTGTATCTCCCTTCTCTCTGCCACTCCCCTGCTTGCTCTCTCTCTCTCAAAAATAAAATAAATAAAAACATGAAAATGATTTTAAAGAAGTTGTGTGTATAAAGGAATAAATAGGCAGAGCACAAAGAATTTTTAGGGCAATGAAACTATTTTGTATGATACTATGATAATTGATACATGTCACTATATATTTGTCCAAATTCGCAGAATGCACAATAACAAGAACAAGTCCTAATGTTAACTGTGGACTTTGGATGATAAGGATGTCAAGGTAGTTTCATCAGTTATAACAAATGTCCCAGTCTAGTACAAGATGTTTATAGTAGGGGAGGTTATTCATGTGTGAGGAAAGGGGTATATGGGAACTCTCTGTACTTTCTGCTCAATTTTGCTTTTAATTTAAAACTGCTGTAGGGTCACCTGGGTGGTTCAGTTGGTTAAGTGTCAGAGTTCAGCTCAGGTCATGATCTCACAGTTCATGAGTTCGAGCCCCATGTCAGGCTCTCTGATGACAGCTCAGAACCTGGAGCCTGCTTCAGATTCTGTGTCTCCCTCTCCCTTTGTTTCTCCCCTGATCTCTCTCTCTCAAAAATAAACAAAGATTAAAAAAATAAAATAAAACTGCTCTAAAAATAATATCTATTAAAAGTAAGACTGAACTAATTATTCAATTAAAGATTTTAAGTTAGGATTTCTTTTTACTTTAATGATTTTTTTTGTAAGATGATATTTAATCTTGTTCTGACTCAGCTCATGCGTTTTTGGCAGGAATGCAAATTCAGTCAATGATAGTGTGTTCTGAGTACATCACATTAGGGGACAAACAATGTTGACATACCCCTAGACTCATGTTGCCGTTTCTGCCAAGTGTCTCAACCATAAAGTCCCATTTTTTTTCCTTGTATATAATTAAATATTTCACTGAAAGATATTTTGAGATTATACTCCTATCTTTTACTTATCATGCCTCCATACATCAGCTTTAGTATAACCTGTTAAAGAGTCCAGACTAAATCAATCATCTGCATGACATTTGTCCTATTGTAGTTTTTTCTTTCCATAATCCCTTCTACATTTATGTACTGTTATCTGCCTGGAAAGAAGAGCTTTTCCTTCTCTCCCATTTGTTTCTTGATTTCTTTACTTGTTGATTTCTATCACTATGAACCCATAGAATTCTTTTTTATTCAAAGAATTACATTCTATAATTGCTACTTTGACGGTCAAATTGTTCTAGATTTATTAAGTGGAAACCTCTTCAAGCTAATGTCTGTGTACATTTAACATTTCTTCCTCAGCCCTAGAATCATTCACCTCTCCAAGGAGCCCCGGTACTTTTTAGAGGGGAATGGTATTTCGAAACTTCTGAAAATCATGTTCCTTACATATATTTAAAAGTTAGCGTGTCACTTTGAAAATAAAACAGTTCCCAATGTGTGGGAAATCAAATAGCTCTGTCCTAGGTTAGGAGATTAGAAGGAATGCAGTGCAAAGCAGAAAACTGTTTTCTGGGCTTGCTGAAAACAGCAGCCATGCTTCATTTATCTAGTTAATGTCTATCTAGGGGTTAGGTCCTGCTTATACTCATAAATTCCTTAGGCCATGTTATAGTATGGAATATTTTACCCCGTCTTACCTAGTTTTTCTGCACATTTGCTATATGTTCTTACTGGCACATAACCCACCCACATATTGCTCATTGTTTCCCTAAATGTATGCTCAATAAATACAGGATCTTTAAAGAAGCTCAGAGAGACTTCCCTTAGCCTCTCTCTTACCTCTCTTGACTTGCATGGAGTCTTGATTAATCCTTTCTGCCATCCTTGATTTTGCTGGACAAAGCCGGATGCCAAACCCACCTCAGTGTGGAGGAGTGGGACAGTTAAAAAAGCTTTATCTGAAGGATTAGATTCTTTTAGAAAGAAATGGTATATTTGTACCCATATCTTGTTTTACTCTCTTTTTAAAGCATTTCTTAATGTTTATTTATTTATTTTTGAGAGAGAGAGAGAAACAGAGAGAGACAGAGAGAGAGCCAAAGAAGAGAGCAGAGAGAGAGAATTCCAAGCAAGCCCCATATTGCCAGTGCAGAACTGGACTGGCTCAGTCTCACAACTGTGAGATCATGACAAGAACCAAAACCAAGAGTCGGAAGTTTAATTGACTAAGCCACTCACGTGTCCCTTTTAAAGCATGTTTTTTAAGTTTATTTATTTATTTTGACAGAGAGAGAGAGAGAATGAGAGAGAATGTATGAGCAATGGAGAAGAGAGAGAGGGAGAGAGAGAATCCCAGGCAAGCTCTTTGCTGGAAGTGTGGAGCCTGACTCAAGGCTCCATGACCTGAGCAGAAATCAAGAGTAGGATGCTTAACTGACTGAGCCACCCAGGCACCCCTATCTTGTTTTATTCTTAAATTAGTAACATTTGGTGTTGGATAAGACATACGGTTCCCTTAAATATGGTTTGACATCTTAAAATTTAATGAGAAGGTAGTAACCTAATTGACATATTATGTAATTACCTCAAATGGTTATATATTTTTTTATCTCCCCCAATTTTTAAAATATAGAACTATTTGACAATCAAAATCAGAACCAATATTTTATCTAAATCTCTCTTAAAATTATTATACTTTGCTGGACTTAAAATTAGTTTTATAAGCTAAACTATATCCTAAGGCAAAAATAGTTCCTGAAATTATAATTATAATACCATCATTATCAGTTTTCAAAAATATTCTTTATGAAGAGTCATTTTCAAATGTTATATTTTAGAATTATTTTCAAACATTGTTTTAATTATACATTACATGATTAAAATTTTAGTATCTTCATATAAGATTCTTTTTTTTTTTTTTTGGTAAATGCTACTTTGGTATAATGTCTGTCACATCTTGTACTTACCAATTCTTGATTTTATTGTAAAATGCTATAAAGAAAACAATAACTCATTTATCAACTATAAATCAACTCTTAATTTTTAAATATCAGCATATTGATTGAGGATTTTTAATGGTATTTCTAAACATTTTATGATGATTTGGGGGGTTATCTTTTAATATAATATATATATATATAATAGTACATATATATATAATAGTACAAACTGCCTTAGAAAATAAAGACAATGTCTCATTCCAGGCCAGGTTAGTTTCCTAATAAGGGTAATGAAGGCAATGTTTCCCTGATAGACAAAGGCTAGGCAGGTGTGTTAGCAGATCTTTCATAAAATAAAGGTTTCCTAAACTTGGAGCGTCTCAGCTGTACACAAAGCTTTATAACATAAACCAGAGACTTCATCAGAAACACCCAAGTCTTTAAGTGCCATTATGTCAAATTCAGTTATGACATGTCATTGTATATATAAATGTGAGGACTCAAGAGTGGTTAGAATGAATGAGAACTATGATTATTTGAAATTTATATAATAATTATGAATTAACTAAAGTTTAAAATTTCTCTGACAATGTAATCAATTAAATATGATTCACTGGGCTGCTAGTTTATAAGTGGAACTCAACTTGACCTGCTAAAGGCTCAAAACCTAGAGAATGGTAAAGCAAGAACATTGAGGTTATTTGATTTTATTACAATAAAGTCTTCTCCCAAATCTGCATTTATTCATGTAGTTTCCCTTATGTGAAGGGAGTAAAAAATATCAAATAAAGTATTTTATATTATCAAGTAATTATTTTTTTGTTGTTCCTTTGCTTTGATATCATGAAGATATGGCCTCAGATAATGAGATGGTCTACTTGTAAAATTATCTAAAAACATTTGTATTAGGCTCTTTTCATCCTTAACAGAGCATGGCAGAATGCTCATACTGTCTCACCATTCTCTGGATTTTAGTCACAGAAAGATAATCTTTTGTTTTAAAGAGTATTTTTTTTTTAGAATTCTGTACTTTGTTGATGTTTTTATGTATTTAGTTGAGATAGGAACTGTCCAAAGAAGCATCATCTCTCTTATTTGGATATTAGTATTTTGTTTTGTTTTTACAATGTATATTTAAAGTATATAATTAAAGAATATTGTGTTTGTCTATGATTTGTTATGGTGTTTAAATTAAGACTGCACATTTTCCCCCATTTTTCTCACTGTTTTGGGTACTTTAAATTGAGTCTCTAAAATTAAATCAAGGAGGTACCTACATTTTATGACATCTGCCAAAGGGCAAAATATTGCTGGGTGATATTTAGATGTCAAATAATAATGATATAGGCACTGTGACCTTTTCTGAAATTATGAACTACTTTAGTGGAGAGTTAAATTATTCAACTGTTAACTCTAAAATTTCTGTCTTTAGTATGTTTCCAAGAAAATTTGGTATTTCTTAAGATCACATTCTTCTTATTCTTTGACTTTTTTTGGCATGAGTTAGTTAAAATTAACTTTGTAATTAAAGAGGAAGAAAAAATTAAGATTGCACTTTCATCTTTCATGTTTATTAAACATACCAAGGAAACCTGTCTTGGAAATTAGTGAAATTAATTTAAAAGAGTAATCGTTTGACTTAATGAAAAGCTATGTTCACAGTAATATATACAAATAGACAGTAATATATACAAATATATTATTTGTCTGTGTATTTGCATACTTCATACAACTGAATATGTTGTTGTCATGTAGATGTTACTTTAACTTTCTTTTCTTCTAGTGTTCATGCTCTCAGTGATATCACTATAGCTCATAGTTGGATGGTAAATGTTGACAAATAATTTATATACATTACATCTTTATTATTAACTTTCTCTAAATGTAAATTGAAGGATTAATTTTCATTAAGCGTGCACATATAGAGAAGAAGGTTTACTGCAGATTTTACAAAGAATTACCAACAATAAAATAATTTAGATTTATGTAATATCCATATTCATATGTATAGAATAAGAGTAATCAGAATTCACTTTCTGCTCTCTACAGCAGTACTTATTAATGCCCATTTCCTGAAGGAAAAGCATATTTATCAAACTCGTAATTTTCCATGTTTCCCAATGGCAACACCAACTGGCTACTGCATAACTTCCAGCACGTCACAGTCTATGACATATGTGGTGGCCAAGACTCAGCTGGTTAGTATTCTGAGTGGCCTGCAAGGGGGCTGCATCAAATACTTTCACCACAACATGAGAAGAAAAGGAGTCGTCCCTAGCCATTTGCTTCAAACTCATTTTATTTGGTCAGAAAGCGAAAGAGAATTATCATGTCTTATATCTATATTGTAACTTAACAATTCTGAGAGGAAAAAATGAGATGAATCATCTTTGCTGGTCTTTAGGATGTATATATGTGAAAAAGAGGCCTCTTCTCCCTACATGTTCACACAATACTAGACATGATTATAGCAGAGACTGGTGGTGTGAGGCATAAGCCTATCAAGCCCATCCTAGGTTATTTTTTAAGCAACTAATAATGATTGTTCTTCATTCAAAAATAATGTATTCAGGTCAAGTTATACCATACAATATAATAAAACAAATGTTAAATACGAATTTTTGGCAAATGGAACAAATGTTCACCATAGGCATTTTGAAACTAAAAGAAAGCGAATGTTGCTACAGTAGAGTTATGGTGAGTAAAAGAGAAGACTAGAAGAATGCTAGGTAATGAACACATCATGCAAAACACTTGCAGGGCATTTATAATTTTCATGAAAATGTTGGGAAACCATTGAAGAATTCCAGTGACATGAATAGATTTATTTTTCAAAATATAGACTTTGGTTTCTAATAAGGAAAGTGATTAGAGTAAGACCAGAGGAGATGCTATTGAATACTCAAATAGTTATTTTAACATTTTCTGTACATCTTGTGTGTATGTTTACACACATATATATATATAAATATATAAATATACATATTTATATTCAGAGTGAGAGAGAGAGAGAAAGAGAGAGAGAGAGAGAGAAGGATGAAGAGACACAGAGAGGGAGGAAAGGAAGAAAAGAGGGAGGGAGAGAAAGATGAGAATATTGAAATTAAATATGAAAGGACAAGTAGGTAACAGGATGCGTTATACTGATGAAAATGGCCTTCTTATCCCAGGTTAACACCATGGAATACAAGAAATGATTCAGTCAAAGGCAGCTTGCCCCATCTTGTTAGATGAACTGTAAATGTGGACAAGAAACTGGTCATGTCATACTTTATTATTTTTTTTATGTTTATTTGTTTCTTAGAGATAGACAGGGAGAAAGAGAAAGGATCCAAAGTGGGTTGTGTGCTGACAGCAATGAGACTGATGAAGGGCTTGAACTCAGAACCATAAGATCATGATCTGAGATGAAGTCAGACACTTGATCAACTGAGCAACCCAGGCTCCCCTCATGTCACACTTTAAATGCCTGCTAGATACTAGGACATTGTCTTCTAGGAGATCAGAATTCACGGATTCATTTTAATTGAGGAAATGACAAGCTAGTTTTATGCTTTAGAAAGATGGAATTTGAAGCAACACTTGAAACAAGAAAACCAGTTAGAAAGCTACTAGTTTGGTCTGGGTGGGAGATGAGAAGAGGCTGAGATAAAAATGTTTATTGAGGTGCTATGTCTGCCTAATTTGCAACTGAAAAACAACATCAGTGCATTTTCTCCATCAATTAATTAAAGAACAAGTTTTAATCACAGTAATACAAAGATTTTCTATTTGTAAGACTATAGATTCATGACACTTCAAGATATATTTGTAAGATTTCAAGTTCACAACACATTAAAACCCAGATTTTGAGATTAATGTGATTACAACAGAAAAAAATAAGTATATTTTTTAATTTAACAAATAGTTTATAAAACTTATGCTTCAAAAACATGTGTGAAATGTATATTTTAAGTTGCATTACTTATAGAATTAGCAGTAGAATGTAATATCTGATGGGAAATACAGGAATATGATGAAGTTCACTTATTTTCCTTCAGATAGGCATAAATTGCACTTGTCCTTTTATTGAGGCAGACACTGATAAAAGCAAATCATATTAGCAGGGTTAGCAATTTGGAATTTCCGAAGCTAACAGATGTAGAATGTACTGAGCAATTCTCCATGCGATGATTAAAAGTTCAGTGAAGTAACATGTCTGTCATATTTAATGGAGGCCACACTCAAGATACACAGATTCATATGCACATTTGTAATATTTTCCTTGTCTTAAAGAAGGACCGGAACGACAGCATCATATTGAAGGAAATATAATTCAATAAAAGTTCAAATTTAATTTGTAAATTAGTGTTCTGATCCACATGCCAATTTGCATAAGCTTTTGGAAACTCTATGATGCTTAAATAAGCAAAATATAATCAGAATGTTGAAAAATATCCAATTTAATTAGGCAAAAATTTTGGAACTGCTAACTTTAATTTGGTTTTTCAATATAATTTTATCTTATATGAAGAGTTTTGGGAATCACACTTTGACAGGGACATAAAGTTTGGAATTGATCGATCCTGATGAAAATTCAGAATATGATCATATAATGAAGTTGGAGGACCTCATTATACTTTGATAAAGAAGGGATATCGGAGTTGTTTTCAAATATATAAATCTGTAGCTTGGCTGAAATATTAAACGTTTTCTCTATCAACTTAAAGCAAAGAACTATTGGATGGAAAGTTTTAGGGAGACTTCAGTTCAAAATAAGCAAAAAAAAGTTTCAGATTCTTATTGATATCTTAGTATGGAAGATACTATCATCAGTAGAACAAATTTCCTATTATTGAGAGTCCAAGCACATGGTAATTGGAATTATGAAAAGAACCAATCTACTTTGTTCCATCATTTCTTTCATATAAGTAGATTCCAATGTACAGTGCTCTGAGAACATGGGTTTGGAGATTTAATTACCCCTGGATGACCCAGTCATGGAAGATACAGGGCATTATCTTCTATCAGGTGAAAGACTGAGTCCTAAGAAATTTCCTGCCTAGCAGGAATAATTATTTTATTTTGGATTCCTAAAGTTTAATTTATGTTTGAGAATGAAACTACTGAGGACACCCCAAATTTCATGCAAATATATTCAAAACAAAGGTCATAAAAATGTTTCTGGTTACCAAAATTAACAATAAATCGAAAGTGTATAAGAAATCATTTTAGAATTTACTCTCAAATAGCGTGAGCCTTATAAGGAATGTAAGAATCAACATTTTAGTGAGTTCCTTTGTTTGTTTGTTTGTTTGTTTGTTTGTTTGTTTTTGGTCTTGTTTCTCCCACCCCCCACCCCTTAAGCTATTGCTGTTTTGAGAACTGCTGTTCATTTGTAAATGAAATGAGAACAGGGGGTAGGTGTGGGGGAATGCTGTTGGGCCCAAACCCTTCAAGTATGTTTCATTTGATTGCATTTATACTATTTACACTGACCAAAGGTATTATCTTAACTCTATTCATTAACATTTTCTGGATTTTCCTTGTAAAGGTATTCTACCTTTATTTTTTTCTCTACTTAGAAAAACAAAACAAAACAAATACACACACACACACACACACACACACACACTTGCTTTATTTTGTAGTACTAAATTTTTTATGGCAACAGCATTCAGTGTGCCTGTTACAGACATGTTCCTAATAAACAGTTTTTGAATGAATGAATGATATATAGATTCCTAATAAACAGTTTTTGAATGGATGAATGGATGAATGACCCACCCAGGCGCCCCGAAAAACGTTTTTTGTCAGAAATGTTAAGTTTTTGGGGCGCCTGGGTGGCTCAGTCGGTTAAGCGGCCGACTTCGGCTCAGGTCACGATCTCGCGGTCCGTGAGTTCGAGCCCCGCGTTGGGCTCTGTGCTGACAGCTCGGAGCCTGGAGCCTGTTTCAGATTCTGTGTCTCCCTCTCTCTGACCCTCCCCTGTTCATGCTCTGTCTCTCTAAATGTTAAAAAAAATTTTTTAAAAAGAAATGTTAATTTTTTTTTAGAAAAAATTTTTTTTTAGTTTATTTAAGAAAGAGAGAGCGTGGGAGAGACAGAGAGAAAGGGACAGAGAGAACCCCAAGCAGGCTCCATACCATCAGTGCAGAGCCCGACGTGGGGCTGGAACTCATTCATGAGATCATGACCTGAGCCTAAATCAAAAGTCTGATGCTTAACCAACTGAGCCACCCAGGTGGCCCAAAATGTTAGATTTTTTTTTTTTACCGTTTATATAAGTATGTAAGAGACTTAATCAGACCAATAAGATTTATTCAAAATATTATTAAATTTAGAAAAACATGCAAACTATTTAAAGAAAAAGTTCTGTGATGCTGGACAGTACAGAAATGACTGGAAAGTCATCAAAAATGTTTTATATTTTATTTATTTCAATGCAATTATTTGAATTAATTGCAATTAGTCTAAGATTTAGCTTCAGTCTTAGGAACTTAGAAATTTTATTTTGTTACAACACAAAATAGATCCACATTAACAAAGCTCACATAAACAAATAAACAAACAAGTGCATAAATAAATAAAAAGTGTCTATGTGAGTGTATGTGTGTGTGTCTGTGAAAGAGAAAGAGAAAGAGAGAGAGAGAATACACACACACACACACACACACACATATAGTATTTGAGTAGCCAAAATATGAATAATTACTCAGCTAAGTTTATTTAGGAACTCAGTGCCTGGTCAAATATTCAGTGATCTATTATTTTGGTTCTTTAGAATCATTTTTTTAAGATACATTGTTGTCTCTGTAGCTTGCATATAAAAACTAAAGGATATTTCAAGAAAAGATTACTTAGCTGGGTGAGGAACACTTTGAACCCTATGAGGAAGATAAGTAAGAAATCAGAGGTCATATAATATTTTATTTATGTATTAAGCATATTTTTATCTTCTTAAGGCAATTTATTTTGGTTTTCATTTTTCCCTTGAACTACATTCTAAATTTTTATCACTGTTGAAACAAATAGAGAATCATGTCAAATTTATTTAGTTTTTATACCTGTAATTTGGAGTGCTTTTTCTGTGTGTTTCTATGAGAGATTAATTCCTTTGTGTCCTTGAAATATTAGAGGTTATAATTAAAATACTGACTGTCCTCTTTTCTAAACTTGGGAGATTAATATGATAAGGTAAAAATATGTTTATCTAATACTCTGATTCATTTGATTAGCTTTCTTTTCCCCCTACAAACTGTTTAGGAAGACAGTAGAAATTTATACAACAAACCAAGGGCCAAGAAATCTTTGGATAACAAAGCTCAGAGGCTGCAAGTTATATAAACTCCTATATGAGAAGCCTCCTGTAATTGTGCAACACAGGTCAGTGTTTTACAAAAATGAAACTTTTATCCATTTTAAGAATTTTACTATAAAGTGGCTTGTCTACGGATGTGAGATTATATTTTCAGTGTAATATACACTGAAGTACCTAGAAGAACATATTTTTAATTTTTTTAATGTCTATTTATTTTTGATAGAGAGGCAGAGTACGAGCAGAGGAGGGGCAGAGAGAGAGATATAGAGAGACACAGAATCTGAAGCAGGCTCCAGGCTCTGAGCTGTCAGCACAGAGCCCAAAGTGGGGCTTGAACTCATGAAACCCAAGACCATGACCTGAGCAAAAGTCAATGCTCAAGTGACTGACCCACCCAGGCGCCCCGAAAAACATATTTAACATAATATTTTAAAGGGATTAGAAGTTAAAATTTTCAAATATTCTGAAGTAAATGCTCTAATAAAATAAGAAATAGAGAACTTAATAACCGTGGGGAGAAGAATGCAAAAGAGAATAAGATAATGGAAATAGCATACAGTACAACACTGATGTGCAAAACATATGATGTTATGAAGTTTGGAAATGGTTGCAAGCTTGGAACTTAGAAGACAATTATTTAGAATTTATAGTTTTGACTTTAATAGTGATAGTGTCAAAATAAAACTTTAAAACATTCTTTCAGCTGGTGAATATGATGAAAAAAACACCAATTCCGAAATAAATTTATGACCGTGTAGCATTTCTGATATATCTTTCTATTTAATGTTTCCTTGGATGCAGTGTTATTTTGAAAACTTTCAACTGAAGGCTCATAAATTTGTGAAAATGTCAAATGTTTTTTCTGAACAAACATTTTTAAAAAGAAAATTTATATTCAGGATGTAGTCATTTACTTTTCAAAATTCATATTGTTATTTTGCTTAAATGCTGTAAATCATCTTAACTCTCTAGAGTATCTATTGCTTTCAAATAATAATTTTAGTTTTATTCATGTTTGTTTCTGAAAAGTAGTCCTACAGAAGCTGGCTTATTACTTGTTATCAAACACTCAGATTGTTCTAATTCAATGCACTTTCATATGAGTGAAAAAAGGAATGGAGATATTTTAAAATAAATTAAGATTTTATTGGATACTGTGAGCTTAAAAGTGTTACTTTGTTGAATGTATATGTTCTTGGTTTATTATCATCAGATCTTCTTGGCTTGGAATATTGTGATGCAAATGCAGTTTAGTAAAACAGAAAGCAATATTAAAAAAAATGATATAGCTTTATCTCATCCCACATGAAACTTTTTATCAAAACCTATGTGAGCATTTTTTCCAGAAGTTCTGTGAACACAAGTTAAATTTCAAAAGTAATACACATTTTCAAAGCTCTGTGACCTACAGCGATTATTCATGATGTATGGAGGGATGCGGGTACAGGATATCATCTGCATCTATTGGAGTTATTCCTTATGTCTGACTATGTTATCGTCTTTTGAATAGAAGATAGGTACTCAACAGTGTATTTTTGAATTCTCTTTGTTATATATTTTTTTCAAAGTAACATTTACATGAATATATTTAGGAAATGAGCTCTGAACTAGCAGGCAGGGGCATATACAAAGTTAAAAATAGTTGCAAAAAAGTTATATTTTATTAAATATGAAGGGTAAAGTGCAATTGGACTATTTAATGAACAGTAAGCCACAATGTTGTAGTTAGGTGGTTTCCTTACAAGGCTGCTTAATTTTCTTCCTTGATATATTTATTATACTCACACCTGGTAGGTGAAAAGAAATCCCTGAAAGAATGCACGGTAGCTGAGAATGCAAGAAATGGGGCTGTCTTCAATAACAAAATGTCTGTTCTTTCTTAAATTCTGTATTTGATTCTGTGCCAATAAACCTCCAATAAACTGGTAATTTTTACATCCTTCTAAGTATTGTGTGTCGTTCTTTTCTTCTACTTTATGCCTGGGGAGCCATCATTAGGTAATGGGCAAACAGCTTAGTGGTATAAACTAGGGCATGGATCCTAGAGTCAGGATCATGGGACCACATGTGAGCTCTACAACATGTTGTTGTGCAAATTTGGAAAAATAAATTAATTGGTGCCTCAGTTTAATCATGTGTGAAATGGGTATAACAAGACTAAATTTTTCAAAAGACTTGTAAAATTATATGTGTATAGTAAGTAAATATGTAAAAATTATATTTTATGTTTTCAGCCATCATTATCACTATCATGCTGATTTTATGCCTTGTTCAATAATGAAAAAAAAAACCTGACTTAATGATCACAAATATTGAGGTTGATTTTAAGGTACTGCACCATCATTAGGGTACATGGATGTAGTATCAATTCAACTATTTTCCTAAAGCTCCTTTGTAGGGAAATTGTACATATTGTGTAATCATTCATCTTAAATGTACAGCTTGATGAGGTCTGGCAAATGCAAAATCCATAAAGTCCTAAAATTACCACCATAATCAAGTTTTACGACATCTCATCATCCCCAACAACTCCCTTATTCCTTATTCCCTGTGAATCACTCAACTTAAGCCCAGGCAACTACTGATCTGTGAAGACAGAATGGCACCATACCATATGTAGTCTTTTGTGTCTTGATTCTATTTCATATCACACTATTTGGGGGATTCATTTATATTTTTAATTTAATATACTTCATTCACTATTACTCCTGAGGAATTTTCAGTTTTAGGGATATCCTACTTTTTGTTTATCTATGTATTGGTTGGTGGACATTGGGCTGTTCTGGTGTGGATTTACTTTTTTTCTACAAACCTTTGTAGGAATTTTTATTTTTTCTTTCACTTATCCTGGTTGGATACTTAAAAGTAGAATGACTAAATCTTAGGGTACTTTTATCTGAAATATTGTCAAACTGTTTTCCACTGTGATTTTCAGATTTTGCATTTCTCCAACATTGGATGAGTGCTTAGTTGGTAACAACTTCACCGATCTTTTGAAATAGTATCTTTTAACTGAATTCTGATGGATGTATAGTAATATCTCAGTGTGAATATAACTTGAAATTTCTATTGACCAATGATGTGTAACTTTTCAAGTACTTGTTTTACTTTATATATCTTCTTTACTGAGGTATTTGATCTAATATTTTGCCCATTTTATTTTAATTTACGCTCGTTTTTGTTGATAATTGCACAATGATGGCCAGTACATGTTATTTTTCTTAACTCATTTTTAAAATAGTATCCGAGAGACTTTTGGCAAATAAGTTTATGTCAACTGTTAGCAATATTGGAGTGGCAGTTTCGCCCTAAAGTTCTCTATATATTGACTTTAGGGGAGGTATATAAATGGCTTCAGCTACAACCCATCGTCTGATAGGGATAGCTCTCAGGATTGCCTGAAATTTCAATGTCAAAAAGGGAGTGTGACATATTAATTATCTTGCATTTCTAGAATATGCTTATGCATTATCTGGTGTATTATTTCTGAGAAGATAATAAAAGGCCCATATTGCTTCTCAGTTTATCTTGCATGAGAAGATTAACTTCTGGCACCACTCTCTGAAACTCCTCCTGGGCAGTCATTTTTCTTTTCGTGGGAAAGGAATTTCTAGTATCAGAAAGGAACCTAAACTCCAGACCATCTCCAAAATTTCAATTCTAATTAATTCATTGACAACTAGGTTAAAAAGCTGCAGAGGGCACTTAGAAAATCAGAACAGAAATCAATCTCAGGGTAGTGCTGGTGGAGAAAACTAATTGGTATACTGTATTTGATTGCAGAATGTGGATTGGGAACTGAGATGGGTCTGCAATGTGTGTAGATCTGCTGACTCACCCCATGGACGTAAAGCACAAATAGGCTTGCAATTGTTCTGTTTTTTTCCCTAAGTTACTTTTCAGCTTCTCTTCCTAGATATGTGTATCTTTGTGGCAATGGCTCCAGATTATGTAAGTTATGGTTATCACCAAGGACAGAAGCATTAAGGAACCACATGGATTTCAGTATGTCCTTGTGGGGTTCTAGCTCATGCTTGCAGTTACAGCCTGCTCATGACCTTTCCTTCCTGAATGACTGCCCTGTAGATGTCAAGTTACAACACAGACAAGGAGGTAGCAGCCTTACAGGCAAGCTTAATCATCTTATTTAATTGAAAAAGCAAGTTCTCAGTCATACACCATATACATATACACCCCCCACCCCCCACACACATATCACTGGTTCTGCTTCTCTAGTTGAACCCTGACTGATATATGAAGTAAAAACAATAGCTACAGACAACTCTTTCAATAACTTTTTTTTTTAATGGAAGAGAGCAGAGATTATATCTGGAGATGATAGGAAGTCATAGGAGAATTGTAACAAATGGAGAGTTCTTGAGTTTTCTTATGTTTTTGTTTCCAGAAGAGAGGGAAGGTTAGTGAGACAGAGAGAAGATATAATTTCGGAAACAAAGCTCTGATTAAAAAAACAAAACATGAGACTGTAGAATAATTGGAGGTTAGACTTCAATAGGAGTGTAGGAAATCATCAACACTAACTTATCTGTGGAAAAAGGGGGCAGGCAGAGTACAGGTACGGATTCATATGGGTTAATAGTTTCCTTGGTTCCCCCCCCAAGCTTTATTCTGATATATATGACACATAAAATATACATATTAAGTGCACAATATGATGATTTATATACATATACATTGTAAAATGGTTACCACATCTAGTAAATGAAAATCATCACCTCATATACTTACCCCTTTTAAGCATGAGAACCCTTGATATTTATTCTTTATTTTAGTTTATTTATTTATTTTGAGGTAGAGAGAGAGAAAAAGACCACAAGTGGGGGAGGGCAGAGGGAGAGGGAGATTGACAATCTCAAGCAGGCTCCGCACTGTCAGCACAGAGCCCAGCACAAGGATCAATCTCACAAACCGTGAGATCATGACTTGAGCCGAAATCAAGAGCTGGACACTTAAACGACTGAGCCACTCAGGCGTCCCAATATTTATTCTTTTATCAAATTTCAAGTATAAAATATAGTATTATTAAGTATTATTAACTCACAATGCTGTACATTGAATCTCCAGAATGTATTCAACTTAGAACTAAAATTTTGTACTCTTTAACCAATACTTCTCCATTTCCCCCTCTCCCCAGCCTCTGACAACCACTATTCTATTCTCTGCTTTTATGAGTCTGAGTCTCTTAGATTTCACATAATTCAGATAGTACAGTATTTGTCTTTTTCTGTCTGACTTATTTCACTTAACATAATGCCCTCAAGGTTCATCCACATTGTTGCAAAATGTATGTTCTTTTTTTTTTTTTGGAATTTTCTTCTTCATGGATGAATAATATTCAATTGTGTATGTGTGTGTGAGTGTGCTTATGTGTATCATATCTGTTTTATTCATTTATCTCGAGAAGGGCACTTAGGTTGTTTCCATGTCTTGGCTATTGTGAATAATGCAGCAATAAACACGAGAGTAAAGATAAATCTTGAGATCATGATTTCATTTTCTTTGGCTATATACATAGAAGTAAGATTGGTGGAGCATGTTGTCATTTTATTTTTTTAATTAATTATTTTTAATTATTTTTTAATTAACATACAGTATTAGATCTAGGTATACAATATGATTCAACCATTCAGCACATTTCTCAGTGCTCATTGAAATATGTGAACCTATTTCTTTACAGTTTTAAGTTTTTATTTAAATTTCAGTTAGTTAACATATAGTGTAATATTAGTTTCAGGAGTACAATTTAGTGATTCATCATTTACATATAACATCCAGGACTCATCCCAACAAGTGCCTTCCTTAATACCCATCACATTTAACCTATCCCCCTGCCCACCTTCCCTCCAGCAACCCTCAGTTTGTTCTCTATAAGTTAACAGTCTGTCTTATGGTTTGTCTCTCTTTTTCTCCCCTATCAAATTCCACATATGAGTAAAAACATATGATATTTGTCTTTCTCTGACTGTCTTATTTTGATTAGCATAATACACTCTAGCTCCATCCATGTCATTGCAAATGGCAACATTTCATTATTTTTTTTGTGGTTGAGTAATATTGCATTGTATGCATACCACCTCTTTTTTATCCATTCATCAGTCTGTGGACATTTGGTCTCTCTCTATAGTTTGGCTCTTGTTGATAATGCTGCTATAAACAGTGGAGTGCATGTATCCCTTGGAATTAGTATTTTTGTACCCTTTGGGTAAATATCTAGTATTGTAATTGCTGGATCATATTGTAGGGTAGTTCTATTATTGGCTTTTTGCGGAACTTCCATACTGTTTTCCACAGTGGCTGTACCAGTTTGCATTCCCACAGTGTAGGAGGGTTCCCTTTTCTCCACATCCTTGCCAACACTTGTTTCCTGTGTTGCTAATTTTAGCCATTCTGACAGGTATGAGGTGGTATCTCATAGTGGTTTTGATTGCAGTTCCCTGATGATGAGTGATGTTGAGCATATTTTCATATGTCTGCTAGCCATCTGGATGTCCTTTTGGAAAAATGTCTATTCATGTCTTTTGCCCATTCAGTGGATTATTTCATATTTGGGTGCTGAGGATGATGAGTTTTTTTTACAGATTTTGGATACTAACCCTTTATCAGATATATCATTTGAAAGTATCTTCTCACATTCTCTCAGTTGCCTTTTAGTTTTGCTGACTATTTCCTTTGCTGTGCAGAAGCTTTTTATCTTGATGAGGTACTGATAGTTCATTTTTGCTTTTGTTTCCCTTGTCTCTGTAGATGGATCCAGGAAGAAGTTGCTATGACCAATGCCAAAGAGGTTTTCTGCCTGTGTTCTCCTACAGGATTTTGATGGTTCCCTCTAACACATTTAGGCTTTCATCTATTTTGAATTTATTTTTTGTGTATGGTATAAGAAAGTGGTCCAGTTTCATTCTTTTGCATGTTCCCAACACCATTTGTTAAAAAGATTGTCTTTTCTCCTTTGTCAAAGATTAGTTGACCATATAGATGTGGGTCCATTTTTGGGTTTTCTATTTGAAATAGAAATCCCCTGTATTTATTTCACCCATGTTCCCACCACCTCTTGTTGGGCAACCACCAGTTTGTTCTCTGTATTTAAGAGTCTGTTTTTTATTTGTTTGTTTGTTTTCTTTCTTTATTCTTTTGTTTTGTTACTTACATTTCACATATTAACAAAATCATATGGCATTTGTCTTTCTCTGACTGATTTATTTCACTTAGTATTATACTCTCTAGGTTATTTCAAATGGCAAGATTTGTTGCAAGTCTTATTGTTACAAATGGTATAATTCCATTCTTTTTGTTGGCTGACTAATATTCCATTGTATATATCCACTGCATCTTCTTTATTCATTCAGCTATCAATGGACACTTGAGTTACTACCATATCCTGACTATTGTAAATAATCCTGCAGTAAACATAGGGGTACATATATCTTACAAATTAGTGTTTTGATTTTCTTGGTGTAAATACTCTGTAGTGGAATTACTGGATCATTTTGCAATGCTGTTTTTAACTTTTTGAGGAATGTCCATACTGATTTCAACAGTGGCTGCTCAATTCACATTCCCACCAACAGGGCACAAGGGTTACCTTTTCTCTACCTCCTCACCAACACTTGTTATTTCTTGTCCAACAATGGCCATTATGTGTGAGGTGATTTCACATTGTGGTTTTTTATTTGCATTTCTCTGATTAGTGTCATTTGCATCTTTTCATATACATGTTGGCTATTTGTATTTCTCCATATTTGACATGGAAGCCACTGAATGAGGAAAAGACAATGTTGTTACTAAATGGTGTTGGGGAAATTGGGTATCTACATGCAAAAACATGAAACAAAACTTGGATTACTGCCTTCACAAAAATTAACTTAAATTGGATTAAAGACTTAAATGTAAGACCTGAAATCATAAAACATTTCTAGAAGAAAACATAGAGAAAATCTCCTTGACACTGGTCTTATCAATAATCTGTTTGAATATGACACCACTGGCCTGGGCAACAAAAGCAAATTTAAGCAAGTTGGAATATACCAAGCTTCTGCACAACAAATAAGACAATCAACAAAAAGAAAAGACAACTTTGGAATGAAAAAAATGCAAATCTTATATCTGATAAGGGCTTAATATTCAAAATATATAAGGAACTCATACAACTCAATGGCAAAGAAAAAAAATCCAATAAAAAATGCCCCAAAGACCTAAATAAGCATTTTTCCAAAGAAGATGTAGACTCAACTTCTTGTAGGAAGAAGGTACAAATCGCATTGCCAATGGACATGGATTTAGACGGGAAATAGTTATGGGGATTTAGAAAGAGGAATAGTTCCCTGAGACATTTTCATCACAAGTAAAAAACATGTAACTATGTAACCTGATGGATGCCAACTGGACTTACTGGGGTGATTCTTTTGCAATGTATACAAATATCAAATCATTATGTTGTATACCTGAAATAAATATAACATTACAAGTCACTTATACCCTAGGTAAAAAAATAAAAATAAAAATAATAAAGGTTAAAAAAATCACAATCTGCAAAATACTCAGTGTAATATATATGTTCCAAAGATAGTTGCACTAATATATCCCATACCACGTATTTTTCTTATAGTGTTATATTGATATTCTTTTGTCAGCAGATGGAGTCTATTCCCCTCCCCTTGAATATAGGCTTCCTTAGTTCTGTACTTTTAACAAATAGAATATAGAGGAAGACACTGTGTGACGTCTGTAGCTAAGTTAGAAAAGTCAATACTGCTTCCACCTGGCTCTGTGTCTTTCTCTTTGCACCTCCTCTTGGAATTCAGCCATCATTTTGTGAGGAAGCCCAGGCCACATAGAGAGGCCACAATGGCACCAGCTAACATGTAAACCAATAGCCAAGATCAACCACTGGATGTATAAATGAGAGAACATTATGATGTTTACAGCCCTCAGACTTTGAGATGTCCCAGTAGACACTAAATGGAGCAGAAATGAGCAAATGAGCTTCCTAAGAGGCCTTGCCCAAATTGCAAATATGTAAGCAAAATGAATATTGTTGTGTTAAGCCACTAAAGAAAACAAAACAAAAACTTTTGACACTTTAACTTCATCATTCACTTCTCTCTCTCTCTCTCTCTCTTTTTAATATTTATTTATTTTTGAGAGAGACAAAGTGCAAGCAGGGGAGGGGCAGAGAGAGAGGGAGACACAGAATCCGAAGCAGGCTCCAGTCTCTGAGCTGTCAGCACAGAGACTGACATGGGGCTCAAACTCACAAACCATGAGATCATGACCTGAGCTGAAGTACTATGCTTAACCAACTGAGCCACCCAGGCACCCTTTCTCATTTTACATGTAACTGTTGTCATCCATTTTACTTCTACATTGACCTTCACCTACAAGTTGTTAGTATTGTTTTAAATCATCAGCATTTGGGTAGTTCATTAGAATCTTGCTTTTTGTTGCTCTGTATTTACTTCTGTCCAGTTTTGTGTCTGTTTTGTACTCTTTTCCTTCAAGTTTACACACTCTTTTTAGTAAGTTTTCACTTCAAATTTAAAATAAAATTTCTTTCACTTGGTTTTTATCTAAAATATCTTTTTTTTTTGCTTTCATTTTAAAAGTTTTTTTTTTTTTAACTTAGGATAAAAACGAGCTGTAATTAATTTCCTCAGAAATCTGAGGATTTCAAAATAATGTTTTTTCATTAAATTATTTCTGTTGACAGGTCAATGCTATTCTGATGCCAAGTTGAAGCTGGGTGACACATTTGATAATGCTGAATCATCATCTTCTTTAGTCTGTTCCCACAATTTTTGAGCAATTTTATCAAAAGCTTACTGTGTTCATTAGCAGACTCTGATGTCTCTATGATAGACTCCGAACTCAAATCTTTTGCTCTTCAGTAGTAGGAAAATAAGGAAAACTTTATATCATCCCTAACGGATTTCTGGCTAAGGTTTCCAGACTCCTGCCCCATATATGTTTAGAATTTGGCAGACATGCATTTACTATCCCCAAATCATTCCATCATCTGTAATATTAGCCCCTTTACTTTTACTTCTCTGATGCTTTATGCTCAAATTATATCTACTTCTCTATTATTTTGTCTTTTTTAGTGGAAGATACTGTTTACTATAAGCTACTTTGTTTGGAAAGGAAATGATCTCATCAGGTTTATAACATCCAATAGTTGGTTAATAGAGCCCATCTGATAAGATCTCTTCTATTATCATTAAAAAAAAATCCTTATGAACATATGTTTCTTCATCCCCATGGTGATTTTAATAGCGTTTCAAAGAGAAGAATAAGTAAGCTCATGTTCAAAACATCATTTTTAAGTGCCATCTATGACCTTTAATATTTAATTAAAGAATGAATTTCATACTGTGGATGCTTTTGCCAAATGCAAAGTATACAACATCACATTAGAATTATTCTGCGATTAATTGCTCTATGTGAACAAAGTCAGTGTGATTAAACACAAACTACATGAAAATAATGTCTCAGCTTACTATTTTTATTTTAGTCATGAAAGTAATTAATATATCTCACTAGTCGAAGCACAGAGCAGATAATATTATATTAATCAAATTTACAATAATGTATGCTTAAAAATGAATATTGACCATCAATATTGATGTTAAAATAGGTCTGGATTTTAATTTCCTCTGAGGTTTGTTCCTGCCATTTTTGATAGCTAAGAGAAAAAAAACAACTTTGCAACCATTCGTCTTATTATTGACTTTGTGAAATTAACTGCAGTCCAATATTAAAATGATTGACTAATGTAGACAAACAAGTAAAGAAGTAAGTTAAGAAATTTAGATAAGATTAGAACTAAATAATATTCAAAAGCTAACTAAAATGACTTTCTTAGCACACAAAATATTTTTTATATGATTAGTAAGGATATCCTATAAGAATTTATTGCAAGTTCTTGACTTTTAAATAAACTTGTTTCAGTCCTGCCATTTGGTTTAATTCTGCATGCTTATACATATTCTAATTACTTTGTTTCTAACATGAAAATGTGTGTATTCCATGACGTTGTTTTATTGACTACATTTTGTAAAATGACTATTCTATGATCTAAAGAAATTACACTTTTTATTTCACTTTTCCAGGCTAACATTTATAATTCACATCACAAACAACCTCCTTAGAGAAAACTCCCCTCTGTCTCCCAATATGAGGTAGTTATTATTTTCAGCTACTTTATTAGACTCACATAAGCTCATGAGTAGCAACAATAAAGGCTTATTGTTTTAAGGTTTTGTTTAAGGTTTATTGTTTTGTTATGCAATAATAGTTAACTGAGAAGCCTATTTGATAAATACATATGGAAAGACTACAGTAAGCAATGAATAAATTAAATTTCAGTTGATTTAGAGAGCTTTTGCCAGATCGTTTCCAGAAAACTGTCTGAATTAATCCAAAGTATAATAACAATGGCATGAAAGAATTTGAAAACCATGTCAAAGTGTACCTTTATGTGTATACATTTCAAATGTATTTTGTTATTTGTATAAACTAAATGTGAAATATCTACAACCTTTAATATAGATTACAATACAGTAAAACCTTGGATTGAGAGTACCTTGTTGTGCACGCGCTCTGCAAGATGAGCAAACATTTCTAATAAATTGTATCTTGATAAACGAGCAATGTCTTGCAATACGAGTAGCAGGTGACACCAAATATCACAAGTTAACAATTGAGCCAATGGTTCTTGAAATTCATTTTGCTATACAAATGCTTTGGATTACAAGCATGTTTCTGGAACAAACTGTGCTCTCAAATCAAGGTTTTACTGTATATACAAATGTAATGTGTGAACTTTGGTAAAATGAATGGCTTGTGCACATGTGTGAGCTTTAAATGAGCTTTAAGATATTTCGCTTTCATGAAAGGTTAATCAACTATCTTTTTACTGCATATCATTATTTATAATGAAATAGTTTATAATTTATCACAACTCATCAAAAACATTCCCAAAATTATGTGTCAATTAGGAAACGGAAAGCACATTCGAGGTAAAATAGGTAAAGAAGATTATACTCATAAAATTGCAGTTTATAAGATGGGATACAGGAAACACAAAGGATGGATAGTTGGGTAACCTCAAACGAGTAGCAACTGAGCTGTCTCCATTTAAAAAAAAAATTAACGTTTATTTATTATTGAGAGACAGACAGAGCATGAGCATGGGAGGAGCAGACACAGAATCTGAAGCAGGCTCCAGGCTTTGAGCAAGCTGTCAGCACAGAGCCCGAACTCACAAACTGCAAGATCATGACCTGAGCTGAAGTCAGATGCTTAACCCACTGACCCACTCAGGTGCCCCTGAGCTGGCTCCATTCTTCAGCTGACTACACAAAGGGAGGAAGGGATTTCTGCAATCTGAAGGTAAGGAAAAGTCAGGTGTGGTGGAATACAGTGAAGAAGAGGAGATCCTTTGTGAAACAACAAGGTTAACCTCCTGGGTTCACAGAGAGAAAACCAGAGGGTTAAATACAATGACCTCATACTCCTCTAATCATCACAAAAGTCTACATACTGACAAATTGATCAGCAAGACAAAGCATGGAAATTTGTCCATTTAATCCACAGAGCTCAGTTTCCCAGGGCTAGATAAGTTTGGAGAACAGCAGAAAGTACATCTAGAGAGGCAAACATAAGATATCAAGCAAAAAACATAAGTATTTCTGTTGATGGTGACTTTTGTTGTGAATTACCATAAAAGGAAAGTTGGTATGTAGATATTTTAGTTATCAAAATGTCAAAATTTATAATTATAATTAATATCAAGTATTAAATAAAATGTTTATCACCAATACAAAAGAAAGGCAATTCCTATGAGAAAATTATGAGGCGTGGAATCCTCTTTAATCAGCAATATAACTGCAATCAATTAAGTGTGGTCATGGAATGCATACCTGCTTTCATTCATATATGATGCTTAGGTTCTAAAATGAGTTTTTAATATTGAAGTTTAATATACTCCAAATAATAAACAAAAATTTCATTCAACATAAGCCATCAATACTTTCAAGATCATGAGATTTTCATATTTGAAATTAATCCAAATGGGAAATAAATTTACCTTATAAAATGTTTGCTTTAATTACATCATCCATTTTATTTTATTTTATTTTATTTTATTTTATTTTATTTTATTTTATTTTATTTTATTTTATACAGGTTGATAATGATTAAAGACTCTGAAAGTGCCAGAAAAGTGTTGATTTTATCCTAATGCCAATCTTTTTAAGGTTAATATTCAAGGACTTTCTCCTCTCTTCCTTTTTCTAATTTGGATACAACCTATTGGAGGCACTTCAAGTTCACAGAACTCAAATTCTGCAATGTCTAGTTGGCCATTAAACTTAGCCATTGATTTTTCATTTTAGTTTAATGTTTCATCTCCAGATGTTCCATTGGGTCTTTTCTATATCTTTTACATCTCTTCTCATCATGATCACATTTTCACTGCTTTCTTAAATCTTTGGAGTCTAGTTATTGTAGTTGTTTCAACATTCTTGTCTGATGATTCTATGATCCCTGTCATTAAAGCTAGTTTCTATTGATTAAATCTCCTGGCTATGGGTTACATTTTTTTTTCCCAATTAGAGGCCCAATATTTTGAATTGTATTTTGTCAGGCACTAAAATGTATGTACGTACATATGTGTGCATGTACGTATGTATGTATGTATGTATGTATGTATTGCCTTCAAGTAATGCTTGGTTTTATTATTCTGAGACATTGTTAGGTTTATTTAAAATTAGTGAGTTTATTTAAAATTATTTAAATCTTGGGGTGTCTGGGTGGCTTAGCTGGTTAAGCATCTGACTTTTAATTTTGGCTCAGGTCATGATCTCACCGTTCGTGAGTTCGAGCCCCATGTCAAGCTGACTGGTGACAACATGTGGAGCCTGCTTCTCTCTCTCGCTCTCTTTCTGCCCCTTCCTCTCTCTCAGAATAAATAGACTTTAAAATCAGTGTAATCTTTTGAAGCTTACTTTTAAACATGGTTAGGGTATGCCTAGAACAACCTTTAGATTAGGGCATATTTGCCATAATACCCATCTCAGGATTCTGTAATGCTTATGAATTTGGAGTTTTTTCCATGCTGGCCTGTTGCAACATTAACTGTTCCCTACCACTGTGAGCACCAAGGCATTTATACTCAGTCTTTTCTAGTAAGTTCTCTCCTTGACTTCAAGTAGTTCAGTTCCTTTTCTGCCTGTGCAGATCAGCAACAGTCAAAAACTTAAGGGAGCGCTTCTACAGATCTCTGTCTCTCTCTCTCTCTCTCTCTCTCTCTCTGTCACTTCTCTCTCTCTCCTTCTCTCTCTCTCTCCCTGTCTTCCTCCTTCTTCCCTCCTTCTGTCTTTCTCACTTCGAAATCTCTTCTCCAGTACTGTGCCCTGCAAGTTCTAGCATAAGTTTCACTATACTCTGAACCTTATCTGCTCAACTCAGTTTTATTCCTGAATAAATTTATTACTGAATAAATTAATAAAATTTGCTGCTGCCTAGGAACTCTCTATGTCACTGAGCTAGAGGCACAGCTTCTTATTGGTTTCTCTTCTGTCAGGGAACAATAGTCTGTACTGATTATTACCTAGTAACTAAAAAATATTGTTTTACATATTTTGTCCAGTGTTTTCAGTTTCATGTGTCACAGGTTAAATACAGTCCCTGTTACTTCAATCTGGAGACAACACAAGTCCTGGCAAGTCTTTTTAGCACCTCAAAATTAAAAGGTCCCAATCCCAATCACACAAAAAGGAAAATGAACAAATTATTAAATACAATTAAAAAAAAAACCCTGCAACTTACGATTTAACTTAATAAAAATGCAAAATAAAATCGGGAATATTCAAAATAATCTGATTTTTTAAAATTCAATTTTGTTTTCAAGGGCGTCTTCAAATATGTAAAATAAACTTGGTAAAGAGTTTTGGTGCTGATGATATTGTGCATATTAATGTGACTTAGTCATAAGAGTAATTTGATTTGAATTCATATATCAAAGAGACTCTTAAGGAAGTAGTGAGGGGGCACCTGGGTGGTTCAGTTGGTTAAGTGTCTGACTCGATTTAGGCCCAGGTCATGATCTCGAGGTTTGTGAGACAAAGCTCCGTGTCAGGCTGTGCATTCACAACACAAAGCCTACTGGGGATTCTCTCTCGCTCGCTCGCTCCTCCTCCCTGCTCTTGGTCTCTTTCTCTGAAAATAAATATATTTTTTTAAAGGGAGTAGTGAAAGTCCAGCGTAATTGATAAATTATCTGGTAGATACATATTTATTTATTTATTTATTTATTTATTTGAGAGAGAGAGAGAGAGAAAATCCCAAGCAGACTTCATGCTAAGCACGGAGCCTCATGCAGGGCTCAGTCTCACAGCACTGGGATCATGATCTGAGCGGAAATCAAGAGTCAGAAGCTCAACCTACTGAATTCTCAGGCGCCCCTGGGAGACACATATTAGAAAATAGAGCTTAGTTAAGATATTTGCAGCTAGATCCTGTGTGAAAGGCTAGGACATAATTTTTATTTTTTTCATTTTTATTTAATTTTTTTTTTTTTTTTTTAAGATCATTTCCTTGACAGGGGCTCCTGGGTGGCTCAGTTGGTTAAATGTCCAACTTCGGCTCAGGTCATGATATCCCAGTTTGTGAGTTTGAGCCCCGTCAGGCTCTGTGCTGACAGCTTGCTCAGAGCCTGGAGCCTGCTCTGAATTCTCTCTCTTTCTCTCTGCTCCTGCCCCACTCACAGTCTGTCTCCTTCTCTCTCAAAAATAAATAAACATTAAAAATTTTTTTTAAAGTTCATTTCCTTGACAGATAGCATATCAGATATAGAAAAAGTAAATACTCTCTGAGGAATATATATTCTATAATGGAATTATATTATCCTGGAGAACATGAAGTTAAAGTTTTAAAGCTCTCTGGAATACTTTGATTCCAGAAGTGCTTAATGAAATAAAAAAAAATAATTACTCTTATTATTAATCATGACTTGGCCCAATAATTATTTCATATTATTTTCCCTAAAAATAAAGATAAATCAATTTTTACAAAGATTTGAATGATTTGTTAACTTATTTAATTCACAATAGTGCCACCAGTAATAAAATTTGGACTTTGAGTGTGTGATCATTTGGTATTTTTATCCTTGCCAACTTCATTTCAATCTGAATTTTTTTAACATTTATTTATTTTCTTTAATTTTTTTTATTAGTTTCCTTATTTTTGAGAGGCAGAGAGAGACAGAGCGCGAGTGGGGGAGGGGCAGAGAGAGAAGGAGAGACAGAATCCGAACAGGCTCCAGGTTCTTAACCCTCAGCACAGACCCTGACGCGGGTCTCGGGCTCACAAACCACTAGATCATGACTTGAGCCAAAGTCGGACGCTTAACCGGCTGAGCCACCCAGGTGCCCCAACTTCAGTTCAATTTGAATCTACATTATATTCTAAGTATTATGTTAGATTAACAAAAAAAGAGTTAGAGACATTGTTACAGAAGCTAAATTTTGCTAACTCCCAAAGATACACATTATTAAAAAGCATTATTTTCCAGTGAATTCAAAATAAATGTTTTTTATTTAATGCATTGCGCTTAATGAAATTTCGTTAATTCATGAAGATACAAATGGCTTGGTAATCCACAAAGAACATTTAACTTCTTCACAGTCTTCTTATATCAGTCATACTGAAGTGGCTCAGTTCTATCATTTATTAATTTCACATATTAATATGAATAGAGAAATATCTCAGACAGGAATAATATGATGGTACAAACTGGTGCTTGAAAAAAAATACATATATATAGACACTTGCCGTATTTGAAAACCTGATGGGGAACCATTTGAATAAGGATTTCACTTTTGAGGTGATTTCGCATTTTGTCCAGTCCACACAATTAATTTTATACAGAAATCTAAATCCAAAATATTTTTACTTACTGATTGTAACAGACAGTATAATGACCACTTACCCAATCTCTGCATCCTAATCCTCAAAACCTAGGACTGTGTTACATTATGTGGGAAAGAGGCTTTGCAGATGAGATTAAGTTATGGATCCTGAGATAGGAAGATTATATGGATTATCTGGGTGGACCCAGTGGTCCTTCTAAGAGGAAGATGAATGGATTACAGTGAGGAGAACTGTGATAATGGAGCGCAGGTCAAGTCCAATGGAGATTTGAGGATGCAATGCTGTTGACTTTGAAGATGAACAGGGACCACAAAAGAAGGAATGCAAGTGGCCTCTTGAAGCTAAAAACGGCAAGGGAATACATCTTCTCCTACAGCTACCAGAGGAATGGAGCCTCTCCAACATCATTTTAGGACTTCTGCCTTGAGAGATGTAAAATAATAAATTTGTGTTTTTTAATGAAATAATTTTGTGGTAACATGTTACAGCAGCAATAGGAATATAATACAAATTTCAGTATTATAACTTGGGTGCTGCTCTAACATATACCTAAAAATGAGGCAGTGGTTTTGGCATTGGTCGGTGGGCAAAATCTGGAAGAATTTTGAGAAGGATGATTTTTAAAAGCATTCGCTGCCTTAAACTATTGGAACTATGGATCAATCGCTAGTCACTTGGAATTTCTTTAGCATTTTGAACTGATAATTATACTTTTCCTTGTCTCTTGGTTTGCGTGATAATTAGTTTGACCATATGCCCTTGTTTTGACTCGGGTGGGATGGGTTCACATCTTCTGTCCTGATGTAATCATTAATAATACCACCTATCTATATCTCTAAAAAATGCATCAGTTTGGATGATAAACTATATGTTCATCTTATGATAACACAATCTTTTAATTTTACTCTTCTCAGATTCAATCTTAGCTTTTTCTTCAGGTTGTTTTCCTCTGTTCTTCACATTAACATTGAAGTTTTCAGGATTCTTCTCTGTCCTTTTTTATATTCAGTGTGTAAAATCCAGTATGCAAATGTTTGCTTTAATTGGCATCTATATACTCAAAGATTCTCAACACCTAGCATAGCTAGGTAGAGTAGAGTAGTAATTGAATACATAATCCAGACATTCTCCTGAGTTTCAGAAAGGTATTTCAAATGTAACATTTTATAATTGAATCTCCTTATTCTCAAACCTGCTCCTGATCTGGAATTTTCTTCGTATGGTGAAAGCTCCATTCTCCTAGTTATACATATTTAAACCTGAAAGACATTCCAGTCTCCTTTTCTTTCACCTCCCATATCCAACTGATAATTGTGTTGTGTTCTTTTTTTTAATTGTGGAATTTATCTTTTTATTTCTATTACCAAAGTTTTATAAAACCCCTCCAAAATTATTGCAGTAGTTTTTTAATTGGTATCAGTTTCCAGACTTGTCTTCCTCACTCCATCCTCAGTACTACTAATGTGTAACATTTATAAATATTTAAACATTTAACTATTTCAATAATCTCTTAATGGAACATCCTTGGTCCTTCTATAAAGAAAGTTCATTTCTAGACTCATCCTTTGTACCGGTGTTGTCTCCTAAATTTTATCAGTATTGCAGAACTGCTTGTAATTTATATCTTACCATACCAACAATTCATTCTTTATTCATTCTTCCATCAATTATTAAGCAACTATTAGACGTCATGTATTGGAGTGAACACTGAAAAGCCTTTCTATCCCAATAAAGTCCCTGATAATCTTTAAAATTTAGCTTAATTATTAGCTTTTTCACCAAAAATTTCCTTCCTATACTTAACCCACACCAACTTTTTTGTTGTTTCTCTGTACTCCCACACATTCTAGGAAAATCTTTACAACAGTACATGTCAAAGTGTATTGTGAGTTTTACTGTTTCTTTTTTAGTTTGAATACATTATGAAAACGAAATCTATTTCCCCATCCATGTCTAACTCTTGAGCTAGTTAAGTAATGAGTTTGAGACAATCAGACATCACCAGTAAAAACAAACAAATAATGCAAATGCAGTGTTTTTTTAAACTTGTGTATTGATTAAAAATAAATTTTAAATGTTTATTTAGTTTTGAGAGAGAGAGAGAGAGAGACAGAGCATAAGCAGGGGGAGGAGCAGAGAAAGGGGAAGACATAGAATCTGAAGCAGGCTCCAGGCTCTGAGCTGTCAGCACAGAGCCCGACGCAGGACTTGAACTCATAGACCGTGAGATCATGACCTGAGCCCAAGTTGGACGCTTAACCAACTGAGCCACACAGGTGCCGCTGAATGTGTTAATTTTATATAATCATTTTACATTTAAAAAATTATCTCTATGCTTTGGAAATAGATAAGTATATAACACTCATGTACCTAATCATCTTACCAATGTACTGCCCTGATTGAAGATACACATTGCTAATTTGTTCTAGATCAAGTAAGAGCTCTATCTTCTCTTGCATTCTTTAGTCCTAGTGTATAGTACATTTAATTATTTTTGCATGGTAATGTGATGGTCACAACTTTGGTCATGGAACTGCCTTATCATTTATCTTGCACCCATAATGAAAAATTATTAAACTAACATTAGATTAACCACTTGAAGCTTAATTATGCAACTTTTAGAAATGTCACTTATGTATAATACCACATTTAATAGTTCTGTAGCGGACAAGAATATAAGAAATATCTGTCTAGGTCTGTTCTGTTGTCTATATTATATTCTAAAAGGATCCTTTCCTGGCTAATAACTGCAAAATCACATTTTAGTAGCAGCACATGCCATTATAATATCCTTTCAAAGTATCCCTCCATGGCCACAAAATTCAGAAAAATAGCATATTTTAAAACTTGGCTCATGATGGCAGCTCTCCACTAAAAGCCAATTATTCTGGAATATTCTGGTACTAAAATGAATCACAAATACTCCTCATTCACTGGAGTCTCATGAAACACTTTCAAGGCAGAAATGCAGTTTAGTTGAAATAACAGATGGAATAAATGGCCCCCCTGAACCCAATTTAACAAATATTGTAGTTGCCATCCTGCTTTATGATGCTGCTTTGCTCTGCAAAGCTTTTTTTAACAGTTTTCAAGTATTTGGAATCAAACATGGTTGGTTTTATTGAACTAGAAATATAACATCATAGATATGAGATACATTTACACCAAAAAAATTGATTCTCAGATGACAGCATTCAAAAAACTATCAGAAACTGTCAAGTGAAACACCATAGTTTCATTTTTTTTGTTTTGTTTTGATCTTTTACACCTCTTATGTTCTGTACTGCACTGTTCATGCTGGTTACTCTATTTAATTATATACTGTATTTCTTATAGATGCTTTATAAATATTAACTTATTTTCATAACTGTTAATAGATATTACTCATTGATATTATCATACTTTTGATTTTAGTATGTTAATAACAGTATATATTTAAGAGCAAATATTTTTCTCAGTTTTGGTTCTATTTTTCCCCCTTAAACTCCTCATTTTTTAACAGAATTTTTAGAGAAAGTGTGAGAGGTGAGGAAATAAATTGGTATGTGTTAAGATCCTCTTATTATTCAAGTGCCTAATGTGTATTATTTTAGTATATCCTTATATCAATCTAGTAGATATTCGGTTCTTAATTTGTATAAGGAACATGAGGTTCAAAATCTTGACTATATCTATACTATTATAGAAGGAAAAAAAAGATTGAGGCTTCAAATCCAACTCTGGTACCCCAAGCATCTCCATAAATACATATTAAAGCTTTTAGAATTGTTATTACTGAAGTAAAATGAATTTCCAAGTCTCCTTTTGAAGATTTTTTATTATTATTATTATTCCTATTATTAAGTAATCTCTACACTCATCATGGAGCTCAAACTCATGATGCTGAGATCGAGTCCTACACTTTACCAACTGAGCCAGCCAGGCATCCCCCAAGTCTCCTTTTTAAAACTAGGAAGCAAACATGGCCCCTGGACTGAATTTGATATTTAAATTGTTTTATTTTTCTCTATATTCTGTTAATTAATTGCTTACTTTTAGATCTTGCATTTTAGATATCATTCCATTTTAGATCTCAAACTTCTCTTGAAAAAAGTGGTATATCTTAGTATAAGGCAACAATTGAGGCACATGTGATAACACATGTGGTCCCAAATTTGCCTCATTCCAGCATCTGCTTGTGCAAATAACTTATTCCCCTGCATGTTTCTCTTACACATTGGGCTTTCTATTCTTGTTAGATATTCATTGCTTCCTCCTGAAAACATTTGCCTCACTTCCACCAGATGGCAGGTTATGTTTACTTTGCTGATTGACATAAGGAAAGAACTTGAATGAAGTTTAAATACAAAACAGGACAACCCAATTTGGCAGCATTTTGGCATTATCTTCATATTTCAGGGCAAGGTATACAACTTTGGAAGACAGATAATTAATTTTGTTTCCTCTGTGGCCATGATTTTAAACTCTGTTACAACCAGAGAAATAAGCCAATTGGGAAAAGAAAGAGAAGGTAAAGGAAAGGAAAGGAAGGGAAGGGAGGAAGGAAGGAAGGAAGGGTGCCTGGAGGACTTAGTCTGTTAAGCTCTGACTTCATCTCAGGTCATGATCTCTTGGTTTGTGCGTTCAAGCCCCAAGCCTGTAACCTGCTTCATATTCTGTGCCTCCCTCTCTCTCTCTGCCCCTCCCCTGCTCACTCTCTCTCTCTCCAAAAATAAATAAAGCTTAAAAAAATTGAAGAAATAAAAAAAGAAAGAAAGGATGGAAGGCAGGCAGGAAGAAAGAAAGAAATGAAGAAAGAAAGAAAGAAAGAAAGAAAGAAAGAAAGAAAGAAAGAAACAAGAAAAGAGGGGCGTCTGGGTAGCTCAGTAGGTTAAGTGACCAACTTTGGCTCAGGTCATGATCTCATGGCTCATGGGTTCAAGCCCCATGTCAGGCTCTGTGCTGACAGCTCAGAGCCTGGAGCTTGCTTCAGATTCTGTGTCTTCCTCTCTCTCTGACCTATCCCTGCTTGCACTCTGTGCCTATCTCTCAAAAATAAATAAATGTCTCAAAAAAAAAAAAAAGAAAAGAAAAGAAAGAAGAAAAGAAGAGAAAAGAAAGAAAAGAAAAGACAAGAAAAGAAAAGAGACATAAGATAGCATTCAAGGCCTTTTCGTATCTATAGGTATCTTAAAGGAGATATCTCTGCTTTTCTTGGGGATCAATAAAGTGGCTAAGGAAGCCCAGTATGGTTCAATTTAATTTGAATTAAGTGTTTGGGCATTTGCAAACAAAAATAGTTGACAAGTATGGAAAAAAAATAGGTGGGGGGGAGGGAAGTACTGTCTACGGGTCCACAGTTGAGGGCTATTTTTACATATAATGACATAACCATTGCATACAATATAAGTTCAGTTAGTCAAAAATATTTTGACCAATACTACAGTAAGTCATTAAAATGAAGTTGAGAAAAATTCTTAATGAACTCACCATTCTTTGTAGCTGCTAGGTATAAAGCCATTACCAGCAATATATTAGTGGTAATAATGGTTAGTATAGATTATTATTTATCAAGTACGAATCTAAGTGTGGTCCATGTTTTAAATAATTGAATCTTCATAAAATTCTATGTGATAGATTATATTTTTCTTCATTTTTGAGATAAGAAAGATAAGGCACGGAAAGGTTAAATAGTAGTAAGTAAAAGTCCCGAAGTTGCTAAGGAAGAAAGCAACAGACCTGATGTAGTACACCGTAGCTCAAGAGCCCCTGATTCTAATCACCCTATTCTGTTACTTCTCATTGTGATCCAGTTCATCTTAAAAATAAAATACATTTTTCAATAAATAGAAATAAGGACTGGAATTAGTTTGCACAAAAATTTTAGCATTGATATTTCCTGAGTGTGGAATTAGAAATTATTGCTGTGTGTGTGTGCGTGTGTGTGTGTGTGTTTGACATTTTCAAAATACATTGAATAAGATGTTATTTTGGAAGTTAAAAATATTAGTGTAAATGTTTTTAACATATTTACTGAAAATATTATTATAATTGTCAACACTTAATGATATCATAATGTCTGATAAACACAGATATGACTGAAAGAAATTATCAAATACTTTAAAAATTGTATGGTAATATCTCCCATTTGAAAGAGACCTAAGATTTTTTTTAATATCTACAAACTCAATGTTTCTTAAATAAATGAATGGGTAAATGATTAGAAAAATATGCAAGCATTTTATTGTTGTATCATTAGTTCTAAATGCAAAGTGATAAAATAAAGAAAATTATCATTTCATTAATACTTTAGTACATGATGAAATATGTAGAATACAGAATACAATTAGCATTTTCTGTGATTTTAGGTATTTAACATAACCCCAATTTTAATGACTGGTATCAGATGTTGCAGTAATCAGATAATGTCCTCTGGCTGCTCTTGCTGATTTCTCTGAAGACTGGTGTTTTGGAAAGACTGTTGAATTGAGAAGCAAAGTCCAAGGTTTGCATTAATATTTAGTTGCTTTTAAAATTTCAACCAGTACCTCTGAATGTCAGTGTACTTATCTTCATTGTTTTGCATTAAATGTGGCACTTCTGAAATTCAGAGACCTCTCTAAACTTTGGCTTACAATTAAAATATGTTTGTATTCCTACTATTATCAACGGTGTTAATAAAAGACTTTGACTTTGATTTTTTTTAAGGTAGTCAAAGGGAGATGGAGATAAGGCATTAATTATTTACTTTAACTTGCATTATTCTGTTCTAGACTAAGGTCATTGTCTCTTATTCAAAACCCAGTTGGCATACAACTGCTATTTTAATCAAGTTATTTTCTCATTTAATAATATATATGCATATATATTTGAAGGTACTAATTTTTTCACTCATAGCTTGCTTGTTTTTAAATCAAATTTATTACATTCAAATCTATAGTTTGAATTATTGATTGCCTTGTATTTCAATACTTAACAGATTATATATCCCTCATAGTTCTAAAATTTTTCAGTATTTTGAAAAGATTCTATTGTGAACATATTATATTTGGTTATTCTTATCAGGCACTTAATAGACATTCAAAATTATAGTGAATAAAGTAATGATTTAAGTGAAATGGAAATTATTCTTACAGATTATAACCAAGTAATCCCACAAATGTACTGTGGTATAAAGGTTTGAGAAATAGAAATGTACATTGTTTAGTCAATTATCATTCCGATTAAAAAGAACTGAACACTTTAGATTTTATTTTTCCATTAATTATACAAGTAATATGTCATTCTTGATCAAATGACAGTAAAAATTCTTAACATTAGGAAATACAATTTGTGCTATTAATCCTAGCTTCTTTGCTATTTAAAACACTTAACTTACTTTTCTTCTTGGGAGTACTTCTGTAAGGCTGAGTCTATTTGTCTAAATTAAATTTAAGTCACTTGTAAGATTCCTGCCACCAAAAGTTCCTATTAATATATTGTACTCAGATTTCTCCTTCTTGGAGAAAGTACCGATTTAATCTTATAAATTTAAACTTGTAATTAGTATCAAGGTGCCTAGTCATATTTGATATAGCCCATTTGAGAAATTTAATATGTAATTTATAACCATTAATGTTTCAGAAACATTGTGGTTCATTGGAAAAGGTACAAAATTGATGAAATGTGAAAGAAGATTTATATCTTTATTCTTTGTATGATCATATGATGAGCAACAGAAGTGAATTTTCTCAAATGTTTCACACTATGTTTGTTTTCCTGATGACATATAAAACATCTTGTGAGACAAAGTTGGGTTCAGTATATTTCTGAAACAGTGAAACCATTCAGCTTGGTAGTTTAATCCACTGCAGTTCATTAAATATTTTCTAAATTATCAATTATTCATTGAGTCACTATAGCAGATATACCAGGATCTTTATTTGAAAATATAATTCATTTTTTAAAAACGATTTCCAAGTTCTAAAATGGGATATGCTTACATGCTACCCTAACTCTGGAAATCCCATCAAACTTGCATTATAGCAAGCCCTTAAAAGGTTTTCGCTATTAAATAGTTATCTGTAAATCATTTGTTACATTATGAAAGGCTAATAAATTATATGGCAAACATGATTGGCAAATGTAATCTAAGAGAAAGACATTCCTGAGGAAATGGAAATACCTTCTTTAAAAAAAAAAAAATAACAGCTAAATTTTACTGACTTCTGTGTCCCGGAGCTGTTTGAAGCTCTTCACTTAGATTATTAATTCATTTAATTCTTACAACTCTTAATTAGTTACTCTTTTTGTCTTCATTATACAGATGACGAAACTGAGACTTGGAGCAGTAGGTAAATTGCTCAACTGGTAATTGGTGAGGTTATACTATAAACCAAAGTAGTATCATTACCAAATCTGTGGTTTTAAAGACTATGTTGTACTGCCTTTCAAAGCATCTTTAAATTATTCAAAACAAATATTCTTAAAAGTGAATAAGAAGGAATTAATAAATACTGGCCCTAAGCAGAAATCTCTGGGATCCTTCATTCTGTTGAAAAAATCAAGAAAAGAGAGAATACTTAAAAGATGTGGTTGGGAGGCAGTACAGTAACAAAATAAAGCTTGTTAATAAGACAGTAAGGCTAATTTAGGCATGATGGGCCTGAAGTACATATCTCAGATCTAAATTTATGCTCTGGTAAGAGCCCACAGTTCCTGACCCTGAGATAGAATTAATAATTAAACTATAATGACCTGGAAGACTTATTCATTAATCATATTTAGAATATCTCACTGTCAACCATAAAGAAATTAATAGAACTTTCTTTTGAGTAGCTGGGTTTGGCTACAGAAAAAAATCACTCAACTTGGATATTACTACAAAATCTTGATCAGCATTTCAAAATGACTGTTAACAAGACTTGGAATATTAGTAAATTCTTCGGGTAAATACAATTGTATGCTCACTAAGGAATTATTTAATGCCTCATCCACTCTTCAAACATCCTCTCTTGCCCTACATCAGCTAATGATTTTCCTTCATAAATCATCATTATAGGCTTTTCCCACAAATATTTGATAATCCTTGGCTGCCCATTCATATTTAAGAATGTAGCACTTAAAAGCTGATCATAAATTCTGTGCCCATGAAGTGTGCTTAGTGGTATATTAGGCTCACTATGATTTGACAAGTTCCAATCATTTCATTGGGGAGTTCTTCAATATTAGTATTTATAGGTCTTTATTTTGAGCTAGGCTGTTGCTTCAGGAAAGAAGCTTCTACTGAGAAGGTTGGTAAAGCAGAAGGCATTAGCATTCTAGACAGCACCCTCAGTGCTAAGTGGAGCTGGAGGACTCCTGTTGGCAAAATGTGCTTTTACATAATTCCTCAGTTTTCAATATGGCATCCTAACCGTTAGATAGCCAGGTCGTACCTGGACCTAAGTACTCCCTTGTGTACATTTTCCAGAAAATATATTTACTATCTTCTCCTGAGAGCATAAAAGCTAGTCATCTCTCTCTGTACAGGGTATGGAAGTGCATCTAGGTGTACGCTGTTTTTTTACGATGACTTCTAATTAACAAATCCCCACCAAAACTCTCCTGTTTAGGCTACCTCGAATTTTAATTTTGTAATTCTCTGTTGCAGATTGAGTTGCTTCTTGGTTTCTAAATATGCAGACCACAATCTTTCAGTGCATGTTTGTCTGCTGCTTTGTACTGTTATCCATCATTCAGGGATCTTTCATTCTGATGTTTTACCTTTTCTATTCTCTTTTTTTTTTTTTTTTTGGAATTTATGTCTTTTTCTCTACATAATATTATTTACTTATTGTTCAGAATGTACTGTTGGTGAACATAGATATTCAGTCACATATTATAACTGATTTTGGTGGAAATAAAGCAAACCATAAAGTATTATACAACATAAGGTTTATTGGCAATCCAAATTTAGTTGTTATGAATCATTAAATCTCCAATAATATAAAGAGGTAGATTGGAGATTTGGAAGTCAATAATATGAAAGGTATTTCCTTATCTCTAATAAGGAGAAAATGGCGAGGAACCCTTCAAAGTCAAAATAGTCGTTTTTTTTTTTTTTATTTTAAGACAATTTTGAAAGTGTTGACTTTGGAGTAATGAAATGTAAATAAACATCATTGAATTATCAAAAAACAGTTTGAAATGACACTGGAAAGAGATATTTGGTCTTGAGATAAATTTGGTATTTATATGTAAACAGTGTGCAAAATGTAAATATAAATTGGAATTATTTAGGAAACTACATATGTTGGGTTTTTTTTAATTTTTTTTTAACGTTTATTTATTTTTGGGACAGAGAGAGACAGAGCATGAACGGGGGAGGGGCAGAGAGAGAGGGAGACACAGAATCGGAAACAGGCTCCAGGCTCTGAGCCATCAGCCCAGAGCCCGACGCGGGGCTCGAACTCACAGACCGCGAGATTATGACCTGGCTGAAGTCAGAGCTTAACCGACTGCGCTACCCAGGCGCCCCAGGTAACTACATATGTTTAACAGCTAAAATAAAATTGATATAGAAACTTAGGGACTAAGAATTTACTTCAGGAGAAATAAAAATAAATTGTTGTGCTGCAGTGATCTGATAAGCCAAGTTTTATTGTTACATTATGTGCACTATTGCACATTAATGTGTAGGCTTAGAAATGTTCTAAGTTATAGCACATCATTTATAATATTGATAGTATGCTGCATGAAGTTTAAGAAAAATATTTTAACCTAACATACTACATAACAGGTGGTGGATTATTTTCAGAATTGCTAGTAAATGGCTTATAGCAATACTCAAATTGATTCATTGAGTGTAAGGTAAATGTATTACATTTGAAAGGCAAAACTTTATGCTTCAATACTCTTTGGTATGGACTTATCATACTTTGTGAAATTCACTGAATCTTTAGATGTATCATCCGAAGAGGTAGGCCATGCTTTCCAGATAACAGAAAAAAACAGATTATAATCCTTAGGTTTCCAGTTAAATTATATTTCTCACAAATGAGTTTTTATCTCAATAATAAAAAAGTATATTTTGTTTTTAAATTAAGATATTTAATTTTTATGTCTGCTGTACAAGTCCCTGAAGAATTCCCATACATAGTAACTCAATTAAACTTGAGAGTGACTAATCTTAATTTATCCCAAAGAATGCATCCTGCTCTTATTTAATATGAGAATTCTCCCTCATCCTGACATGAAAGACTCATATAGTCTCTGACTTTGAACATGTAAGATTGCACTTAAGTTCTGGCTTTACATGACCCCAAAGTTTTTGTTTGTTTTTTAATGATCCTGTGTGAGTCCTTCATCTCAGCAGGCAGTAGAGAAATTTATTCCCCAAGCTGCCTCCTGAGCTGTAGCACCTTGTAAATAAAAACGCATGTTATGATCTCATAATAAATGTTCCTTTACTGAATTAGGTTGGAATGAGTCTAGGATTGAAAATAAGACTACCGTCATGCCAGGCTCAGGTTCCCACATGAAGTTATTGTATACCAGAGGTTCATCACATCTCCCTTTCTTGAAGATATCAGTCTCCATTAATACTGAAATGGTGTTTGGATTTGATCACGAGATTCTAAGATTGCTTCAACTGATTTTAACTGAAGGATCAATTCTTTTTCATGCAGAATTCAGGAATAAAGACATATTTTCAGTGCAGAGCCCTATCAGGGGCTTGATCTCAGGAACTCGTGACATCATGACCTGAGCTGAAATCGAGAGTTTGAAGCTCAACCGACTGAGCCACCCAGGCACCCCTGATCATAATTTTAGTAATTTTAGTAATCATAATTACTAAATGATAAATTACTATGATTACTATTTAGTAATAATAATTTTGAAAGGAACAATCCAAATGACAGCCCTGCCTTAGTTTAAAGCTAGGTTCTCTTTTCTGCTTATTATGGATCTTTGATAAGAAATACAATTGCTGAGAAGTCTGTTTTGCTTGCTGTTTGCTACGAGCATTGTGAGGCCTTTCCTGAATGTAACCTGCTGTGTAGTAGAATGGGTTGTAAACCTTCCTAAATGTAGTCTGATATGTAATGGAATGAGTGATTGTACATAAACTAACCGGCATTTCTCGCTTCTGTAAACCTGCTTGCTTAGCACATTCCTCACCTACCCTACCCTCTTCCCCCTTCCCCCTTTTTTCCTCCCGCCACAAGTAACGGACAAAGCCTTCCCGCCAAAGGACAGACAAAGGACGCCCAATCAGAGAACAACAAATGTCCTTACTTTAAAATCAACTAATCAGGTCCCTCATAATTTGAAACCTCCCCTGTGCTATTTGTCTCTGTCTATAAAAACGCTGTACCAACCCTGATCGAGGCCTCTTGCGTCACCGGCGACGAGTGCGCAGAGGACCAGGTTCGAACCTGCAATAAACGACCCTTGCCGCTTGGCTTTGACTTACGACTCTGGTGGACTTTTGTGGGAGGTTTCGGAACTTCGGGCATTACAAATTTTTCTAGTTAAGAAATCTCATGGACAAGGGTATAATTTTATCTCAGATTTTGGGGCCATATATATAAATATAACATCTAATTTTCTAGTTATAATCAATCTAACTATTATTCTTGCCTATGTTCTTTCAGATGCTATTTGTTTTACTGTGGCAGAACTCTGTTTACCTCTTTTCTAAGGAGATTTTTTTTTAAATGTTTATTTATTTATTTTGAGAGAGAAAGAGCAGAGGAGGGGCAGAGAAAGAGGGAGACAGAGAATCCCAACAGGCGTGGAGCCTGATGCGGGGCTAGAACCCACAAACCATGAGATTATGACCTGTGCTGAAACCAAGAGTCTGGTGCTTAACTGACTGAGCCACCTGAGCACTCTTGTTTAACATCTTTCTTTATTAGAGCTATGCATTTTTTTAAGTCAACATTTGTTTTCTGCTTGCTTTCAGTTGAGAAAATCAACAATCACTTGGACAGTTGTGTAACAAGCGTTTACTAAAGCGCCTCATGTTTGTTTTTTTTCGGTGTTTGTATAAGTACTTGAATTATCTTTCAGTGAGGGAGGCACCACCTCTTTAAAAATGTGAGTTTAATGCTTTCTTAATTACTAAGGAAGTTTTAGTTGAAGAATCTATTTTCCAAAACAACAACAACAACAACAACAAAACGAACTTGCTGAAAAGAGCCACTGTGTCTCCAAAGACAAATTACAAATTTGCTAATCACCAGTCCATCACCTGCTGCTTGCCATCAGCAAAGCAAACAGCAGTCAATTGACTATTTATAAGTTAGTAAGAACTTCCTTTAACCAGCCACCAAGAAAGAACTTAGTAAGTTTTGAGAATGGTAGGATAGTGAACAGTAGCAGAATCTGACACATCCAAACATGCCACTTTGGCATATTGAATACTTCGAGCTATAGACAATTGAGCAAAAGGCAGATAAAAGAAAAGTTCTTTGCTTTCCTCCTTTTTGTGTAAAAGTAGGACATAATTTGTAAAACTATCTTTCTTTTCCTCTCTACCAGGAAGAACAGAAGTTAATCACTACAGACAACTCTAGAAGCTTATCATGTCAGAGAAAACACAAGGAGACTTTGTACAACAAATCTCACTAACTAGACAAACAGTCCATTAGCTGTTGGACTAGCTAACAGTCCATTAGCTTCCTCCATATATTTATCTTCCCACAAGTTACCATGCTTGAAACTCTAAGTTGTTTTCTTTTGTCTTGTCACTTTAAAATTTTATTGTTCTTGGGGCACCTGGGTGGCTCAGTCGGTTAAGCGTCCGACTTCGGTTCAGGTCATGATATCACGTTCCATGAGTTCGAGCCCCGCGTCGGGCTCTGTGCTGCCAGCTCAGAGCCTGGAGCCTGCTTCCGATTCTGTGTCTCCCTCTCTCTCTGACCCTCCCCCGTTCATGCTTTGTCTCTCTCTGTCTCAAAAATATATAAACATTAAATTTTTTTTTTAAATTTATTGTTCTTTTGCTGTGACACTATATAAGCCCAAATTTAAATCATCCCTTTGAGTTACTTATCCCTGAGTGTTCCCTTGTGTTTGTGTGATGCATATGTTAATAAACTTCTGTTAGCTTTTCTTTTGTTAATCTGTCTTTTGTTAGTGAAATTTAAAGGGCCTCCACTAAAGTAACTAGGAGGGTAGAGGAAAAAGGGTTTTTTTTTTCCCCCTCTCCTACGATATAATTATCAGTACAATTTCTCTAAAGTAGCTTTTAAATTTGAAGCATTGGAACTTCCGACTTTCACTAAACAATGTGCTCTTTGTTATCCACCACTCTGTGGCTTCCTTATTATCATAAGTCTTGACCTTTGTACCTGACACATTTGAACATTCTTTAGTATTGTCCACTCAAATACAATGACGTCATAGATTATAGCATACTACAGTGTAATTTTGGATGCTAGAGCTATGACTAATCTATTCTCTATGGGCAGTAACCATTTCCACATAGTAGAATTTTAGTCTGCCAATTTTGTTCTGGGAAGTTAAATTTATTATTGCCTTACTGTCTCCAAACTTTACTTCTAACTGATATCATACAACATTTTTCTGTCACTTTGCTAACCTCATATAATATAGAAAACTACTCCCTTCTTTTATAATTCTGCACTCATGCAACAGTTTAAATCTTGCCACATTAATGGGCATTCCTGATGAAATCATACCTGGTGAATATCGTTTGGCTATTCACAAGTTCGCTTGACTCAACATGGTATTTTATAAACATTTTATAATCCATTTTGATTCTCTTTGTAGATGATTCTTACCTCAAACAGAGGAGGCTAAATATATTATTACTGATTTGTAACAGATTAGAAAATCTAATGGTTTCCCAGATGTTAAATCAATATAAATGGCCCTGCTAAGAGCTCCTTCTGGAACATGTCATGTCTCTAAAGGATCAACATTTATAGCAAAAATAGACTTGCTTTTGGAACCATGCATCATTTTTGAGTCATAAAAGAGGATTTTAACTACTAGTGGAAATCCCTCAAAACTGACATTTGGATTTAAGAGTTGCTTCATGACATAACCCTTACTAATGAATAATTGTGATTAAGATAAAGGTACATCTAAGCAACATATATATAAATCCAGAAGAAATGTTTTTGACTGGTTACTGTGCTAAGCAGGGTGCAGTAATTAAAGTCCTTCAGTGCTCCATAAAGGAATCCAAACCCATTTGCCCCACTGATTTTAATTGATATCTAGTAACAATCTCAAGGGAAGAAATAAATTTACTGGTAACATTCAGAAGGTTCTTAAAATTATGATCATTTCTCAGGCACCAGAACCGCCAAAATATGATAATCTCTAAAGAGACCAAGTCACCCAAATTAGAATTTGGCAAAAGTATTACATGTCATTATAGCAAAAATTACTTGGAAACTAACCTAATCACCAATGGTGGCAAAATATCACATGGAAGCTGAAGATATTTCTAGTACATTCTTTAGAGGTGAAAATATAATCTTGAAGGAAATCTATAAAGGCAGCTCCTGATTTGGAGACAGGAACCTGAGCCTCAAAGTTTGAGATTTTTCATTTGAATGTTATTATTTTTTTTCTTCTGCAGATTTAAATATGTTCCAGTGATTGTAGGTATATTATCTCAGACATAAATTTATATTTGAATTCAAGGACTAAAGTGTTTTAACTCTGATCGCTGTTAATCCTACAACTTTCTACTTATGAGTTTGTTATGGGGAAACTAATGACATTAAGAGCCCAGTTTGTATTTTTTTTTAATGCTTATTTAATTTTGACAGAGAGAGCACAGGCAAGGAAGGTGCAGAGAGAAGGGGGTACAGAGGATCTGCAGCAGGCTCCAGGATGACAGCAGAGAGCCCGATGTGAAACTTGAACTCATGAAACATGAGATCATGACCTGAGATGAAGTCAGACGCTCAACAGACTGAGCCACCCAAGTGCCCCCAGGTTTGACATTTTTGTATCTAACCCCTTCCAGAAAATATATGGACAGATATTAGAGAGGATAGAGGACTTAGAGAATACTCAGCTTTATAGTTAAAAGACTAAATTTGAGATTCAAAAAAAAAAAAAAAGGTTTGTGGATATCTTCATGGACTTTAATCTGGACATTTCATTTAATGGAAACATCACCAGGAAAAAAACAAAACAACAAACTACAAAGATGGAAGGGATCATGTTAGGTACTGTTAGCAACGAACACTACGCTACAGTGAAATTACAAGGTACAGGTCACTGGATTTATCATTATCACCTCAAATGACAATATACTAATAAAATTAAGGAGGATTTTCAGCAGTGTACTTTTGTCCTCAGGCTGACTCAAACTATGCCACACTGGAGGCAGGAAAAGTAGGCCTTGTGGTTCAAAATCTGCCTTAAACTTTGACTCAAAGAAAACTTAGAATTTTACAAACTTTTGAAAAAAATAATACGGGAGTTATTTGAAATGAGGAAAGCAGTTGTTCAAAATAGTGCATCTTCTAGCATCACAAGGAAGTATTTACACAGTGTTACGAAAAGGCTGTTACACATTTGTTCCTGTAGATTTAACAGAAGTCTGTAACTTCACTACAAAAGCAAAAGATACTGCAAAAAAAAAAAAAAATCAAAGCTGGGGTTTTGATTAATATTCTAGTCTCTGGATCTTCATTGTCTGCTGGTAGATGGGATCTATTTCTTGACTGGATTTAGAAAATGTCAGTGTTTCTTTCAGAGTATATTTCAGAGTTTGATAATAATTCACCTTGTCACTGTTCTTGCCATCACATTTATCAATATACCTTCTCCAGAGGTTTAGGTGGTATTGCACTCTGACTAAAAACCAGACACAAAAGCTAAAGGAATATTAATTGTAACCATTGCACAAAAAGCCTCACAAACCATTGCACAAAAAGCCTAGTATTTAGGAGTGACCTAAATAATATAAGCGTGGGGCTCTTAGACAAAGAATGGTCATATGTAATGGTGTTTGTGATGTCAAAACACCTAGGAAATTCCCTACATAAAGTAACTTCTTGGAGTCCCTGGGTGCCTCAGTCGGTTAAGCGTCTGACTTTGGTTCAGGTCATGATCTCACAGTCAGTGAGTTCGAGCCCCACATCAGGCTCTGTGTTGACAGCTCAGAACCTGGAGCCTGTTTCAGATTCTGTGTCTCCCTCTCTCTCTGCCCCCGCCCCACTCACCCTCTGTTTCTGTCTCTCAAAAATGAATAAATGTTAAAGAAAATTTTTAAAGTAACTTCTTTTACTTACAGTATGATCCTGTTTGATGATCAGCCTCAGAGACCAAATGCACTTTGCTTATATATAATCTCACAATCAACCTGATCTTCTGTTCCCATGTGGATGTGGGTAACTGCATGAAGGAGGAATAAAACCAGAGGAATAATATTGAAAAACATCTCCTGAAGCCCTATCACTCACCACAGCCACTTTAACCATGTCTGCAAATGGCTAAGCAGACAAGAATATTGAGTGTTCCAGTTGGGCAGAAAATGTCTCAGCATTTTAAAAAACTTCAGATTTACGACATGTGAATTAGATATCATGATTGTGAAATATCTGAATAAAAATACCTGGTATTTTAGGAAGCATACTGATGATGAATTTGCAGTAATCATCCATGGGGGGGGGTAAATTATTATTGTTTCCAGAAAATTGTTGCTAAATATGGCAAACTGTTTTTTCAGTGAGCTATTGTTATGGGTAAAATTATGTGCCCCCACAAAGGATATGTTTAGTCCTAATTCCCAAATGTGACCTTATTTGGAAAATGGGCCTTTACAGAGACAATCATTTAAATGAGGTCATTACAGTAGGCCCTAATCCAAAATAACTTTTATCCTTAAAAAAATGGTAAATTTGGACAGACATATAGACATGCATAGCGACATGCAGAAGAATGAATCTGGACCACTTTCTTACACCATACACAAAAATAAACCCAAAATGAATGAAAGACCTCAATGTAAGACAGGAAGACGTCAAAATCCTCCAGGAGAAAGCAGAAAAAAACCTCTTTGATCTTGGCTGCAGCAACTTCTTACTCAATATATCTTCGGAGGCAAGGGAAACAAAAGCAAAAATGAACTACTGGGACCTCATTAAAATAAAAAAAAAAACTTCTGCACAGCGAAGGAAACAATCAGCAAAACTAAAAGGCAAACGACAGAATGGGGGAAGATATTTGCAAATGACATATCAGATAAAGGATTAGTATACAAAATCTACAAAGAACTTATCAAACTCAACACCCAAAAAACAAATAATCCAGTGAAGAAATGGGCAAAAGACATGAATAGACGCTTCTTGAAAGAAGACATCTAGATGGCCAACTGACATGTGAAAAAATGCTTCACATCACTCATCATCAGGGAAATACAAATCAAACCCACAATGAGATACCACCTTACACCTGTCAGAATGGCTAACATTAACAACTCAAGCAACAACAGATGTTGGCGAGGATGCAGAGAAAGAGGATCTCTTTTGAATTGGTGGGAATGCAAGCTTGTGCAGCCACTCTGGAAAACAGTATGAAGTTTCCTCAAAAAATTAAAAAATAGAACTACCCTACGAGCCAGCAATTGCACTACTAGGTATTTATCCAAGGCATACAGGTGTGCTGTTTTGAAGGGACACATGCACCCCCATGTTTATAGCAGCACTATCAACAATAGCCAAAGTATGGAAAGAGCCCAAATGTCCATCAATGGATGAATGGATAAAGATAATGTGGTATATATATATACAATGGAGTATTACTCAGCAATCAAAAAGAATGAAATCTTGACGTTGCAACAAATGGATGGAACTAGAGGGTATTATGAAATTAGTCAGAAAAAGACAAATATCATATGACTTCACTCATATGAGGAAGACACAGAACAGATGAACATAAGGGAAGGGAAACAAAAATAATATAAAAACAGGGAGGGAGACAAAACATAAGATACTCTTAAATATGGAGAACAAACAGAGGGTTACTGGAGGTGTTGTGGGAGGGGGGATGGACTAAATGGGTAGGGGGTATTAGGGAATCTACTCCTGAAATCATTGTTGCACTACTATATGCTAACTAATTTCGATGCAAATTTAAAAAATACAATTTAAAAAAAAAGGAATACAAAGTGAAGCAATACAGGAAGATGATTGTTATCTCTAAGCTAAGGAGAGAGACCTGGAACAGATCCTTTCCTCACTGCCCTCAGAAGGAACCAACCTTAAGACGCTCTAATTTTGGACTCCCAGCCTCTAGAACTGTGAGATCATACATTTCTGTTGTTTAAGCCACCCAGTTTGTGATACATTGTTATGGCAGCTCTCTGAAACTGATACGGATTTTGGTACTGTGAAGTGTAGTGCTACTGGGGGAAGTGGCTTTGGAATTGGATAGGGAGTGCAAGAGTTTTGAGGTACACGATATAATAAGCCCAGATTGCTTTGAGAGACTGTTGATAGAAATATAGATGTGAAAGCAGATTCTGGAGAGACCTCAGAAAGAATAAAACACAGCTGTAGAGAAATCTACCATCTCAGAGAATACTATGTTGTAATGAATAGAATGCTGCAAGGAATATGCATGTTAAAGGTGCTTTTGGTGAGCTCTCGGATGGAAATGTGAAACAAGTGATCAGAAAGTGGAAGGATAGGTGGTCTTCATTATAGGTCATATGGGAGCCCCAAACACTGTGGTATCAAAACCCTTTTGTAAAACCCTAATGCAGGGTACAATTAGATTGGAAGAATATAAAAAAAATGTAAGGATTGTTAGTATGCTGGTGAACATTGAAATATTTAAACATGCTTTAGGTAAAGAAGTTGCTTTCTCTTTACCTAAATGTTTTGTGGGGATGAATATTATGTCATACTAGGCAAATTTTCCCTACCCAAAAGTTGTTGATGAAATCCTAGTGGAGGCTACAGTTAGGTTCATAAGTGTTAATGGGATTAAGGTGAAAGTTTGGAGGATAATTGTTATGTTTTAATAGGCTTTATAGGAAGTGGTTGTCTCCCTTTTGCCTGAGTATATTGTAGGAGTGGCTGCAGTGTCTTATTGGGGAACATTTCCTTTACCTAGTGTCATAAAACAGAATGCATGCAAATTGACCTATCGAGCAATATTAATTGGACTTGCTAAATGGAACAACTGAGATTGCCTGAGTCTGCACAGTGTAGAATAGAAGCAGAAGCGCTGGTATGGACAAATTATAGTCAATCTATATAGTGCTATGTAGAGTATAGACCGAAGCTTATGACAAAAGCCTAGGAGTGCTTCCCATTAGCAATGACTGGGATTTTGAACTAGTGAATTTCCATTTGAGGGGTAATTACTAGCTTGCTATTGGACATTAATTGAAACTACCTCCATTACTGAAGGACATTAAGCTCTAAAATACCTGTGATATCTGGGGGATTTGAAAAAAAAACAAACACTATATGGGATGATGGTGCCCAAAAGAAGTCCATAATAAAATGGAAACAGTTTATACAGCTTATACAGGTTCACATTACCTGAAAATTGCAAGAAGGTACTCGCAAGCAGGAAGTCTCTTTTCCCCTGGAACTGACTTTGGAACTGAATGAAGACCTGCAGGATTCTATCAGTACTTAGTGCCCAATGAACAGACAGCTCTTCACTGACTGACAAACAGCTGCTTGGTTTGTGGATGGCAGTTACAAGGCAAATGGACAAACTCCTGTTTGGAAGGATGTCACTCCGATCATAGAAAGAGAAACAAATCAGCCTGGTGGACTGAATTGCATGCCGTTGCCCTAGCAGTGATGGATGAGTGGTAAAAGCCCCTATGTTTGGGTTTTTACGGACTTATGGGCAGTGGCCAATGGCCTGTCCATATGGTCAGGCGGAGGGAAGTGAAACCTGGCCTATTAAAGGGATGGCCACATGCGGCATGGTCATAAGGAAATTTAAGGGGTGCATTAATACAAGACATGTTGATACTCATTGAAAGAACTCCCTTCAGGTCCAGAGAGTGGTTGGAATTGGCAAGCCAATATCCTTATGGGCTCACTTAAAGTAGCCACCTGGCTCCATGAAATGACTGAACATGGGGATACTGCAGCAATGCAGAGAAGAGCTGAAACTGGACATACTTCTCTTGCACCTTCTGAAGCACAAAATGCCGATAAGAACTGTTCTGTGTGTCTGTAAAAAAAAAAAAGACATATACTACAGACAGCTGGCTATGTAATAGATTTCCTCATGGGAAAATCTTGATCATTACTGGCAAGTGAGACTGATACTCGTAGCCTTGGAGGATTTCTAATGACTGGAATAGACACTGACTCTAGACAGGGCTTTGCTTACTGGGTACTAGATGCAAATGCTCAGAGCACTACAAAAGAATAGAGCATGTTGCATCCACTTGGATAATTAACCATCATAATTAACCAAGGAACACACTTCACAGCCCATAACGTCCATCAACAGGCTGGGATATATCTTCTTCAGAGTAATAGTTTGATAGAGAATTGGAATGTGTAATTGAAATATTGGTTGTCTAAATCATACTTTCATGAGTGTGAACTGTTATTAGGTAAGAGGGACGGTAACAGAGGTATCACCACTGGATAGATTTTTCAGTTTTCCTGGTGAATCTGAAGAAGAGGAGGAGGAGGAGAATGCTGGTATTTTCACTGTCTTAATGGTGTTTGCAATTCATGCCAAGGGTGGAGGGATGCTGGTGTAAAGACTATACTTTTTTTTTTTCCCCACATCACCTACATTTTTTTTTCCTACTTGATGCAGAAGTCATAGGACCAGGGCTGCAGCTCTTCGTGCTGGATGCAGGGATAATTTCTGAGTAAGAAACTATATTTTTAATGTTACGTCAGAATTCCTAAAGGCCTGGTAGAATGAATTTTGCCTTTACCCTATCTAACAAAATTACAGTAAACAGTGAATTTAGCATAATCACCTGGTGGTAAAGATAACCCAGTAGTTCTATACTTATGTTATCTTATTTTATGTGAATGGGAATGGACTGAGGGGGACGCACTTGCTACATTAGTTTTACGACCTGCAATCCAGACGAGCACAGTGGCTAAGCCAAATGTCCTTTACAAAGATGGGAAAGTTTGAGCCTGAACTTAGAGAAGAAATAATAGCTGTGAATAAAGGGATGAATAAATGGATTATGCAGTGAGGGAACTCTAATATTGCATTAACACCTTCAAAGAGGCTCAGAGCAAGAGATAATATTATCTGAGTTTAATTATATCAGACACCTCAAAGGGTAAAGCCATATATTGCTGGAACCATTTCTGCTTTTAGAACCTGACAATATCAAATGGAGGCCTGAGTGGCCTTGCCCTGAGAGACATTTTTGTACAATATGATATTGGTTTGGACTACTTATTAATGACTGAATGGGATTCTAGTCATATGGCAGAGTCTTTTGATTATTAGGATCATTTGGCTGTCAGGAGTCCACGGCCAGAGACCAGTGGTAGACTCTAACATAATAAGAAATGAATATTTGGTTTCTGGCACTGGTTCCTCACACAGAGCTCCTCAAACCCTTGTTATTTCTTGAGTGATGGGGGTTCTAGGAACATCTTTTGTTTAGTATTTGGTCTTTGATCCTGGTTCCAGTCACAGAGCTTCTGAAACACTTGTACCTTCCTGAAGGATAGGGTTGCTAAGAACATCTTTAGTTCTAATTTTTGGTCCTTGACACTAGTTCCTAATACAGAATTCTAAATCCCTTGGCATTTCCTGGTGATGGTAGTGTCATTTGTTCTAAAGGGGCAACTCTTGGTGGACACCTGGATAACTTCAGAATGGAGACCAGTCACCAGAAAGACCAGCCATGATGAAAGGCTTGGAACTCTCAGCACCACCCCTCATCCTCTGGGGAAGTGTGTGGAGCTGGAAATTGAGTTAATAACCAGTTATGTCTCCATAATGAAGCCTCCATAAAAATCCCTAACCTACTGGGTGTGGAGAGTTTCTGGATAGGTGAACACATGTATGTGGGAGGCTGTATATTCCGACTTCATGAGGATGGAGGCTCCTGTCAGAGTTTTCCTTTCAGAGATGATGAACGTCTCATTTGGCTGTGCCAGAAAGATGTGAACACAGCTTTCTAATAACAGTTAACAATTCCTGGCATTATTATTTATGTTTATATTATATTTAGATTAAACACAAACAAAATTGCTTGGTTTCTGGCTTCTAGGTGACAGAAATACTGAATAATGAGGAAATTTTTCATTGTTATTCAGGTACTCATTTCACATTACTTACCTATTAATCTTTTTTAGAAATTCCCACAAATCAATTACTTTTTACAATTTCTTCATTTGAAACTTCTTCAAGTCAGTTACTATCACTAGAGGCTTTTTGTCACAGCCAAGGGGGAACCGAAGAAGACATGCTGACTAAAGGTAATGTCATGTCCTAGGGGAGCCTGGCTGTCTCAGTCACTTATGCATCCCGTTCTTGATTGCACTCAGTTCATATCACAGGGTGGTGACATGGAACTCTGAGTTGGGCTCCATGATGGGCGTGGAGTCTACCCTAAGATTTTTCTCTCTGTCTCCCTCTGCCCCTCCACTGTGCACGTGTTCTCTCTCAATAAATAAATAAATTAATTAAATTAAATTAAATTAAATTAAAGAAAAAAAAACTAATCTCAGGTCCTGGATGGGATCCTGGAATAGATGCAAAGATATTAAGGCAAAAATCACGAAAACCTGAATAAATTACAAATTTAGTCAATCATAATGTATTAGTATTTATTTGCTTTCTGAATTGAGACAAGTAACCATACAAATGTAATAGGGGAAACTGGATGTGTGTTGCGAGGAACACTGTATTATATTTACAATATATTCTGTAAATCTAAAACTACTACACAACTTAAAAGTTGATTAAAAAGAAAGAAAATCTGCAATCTTTCAAAGAGAAATACTATGTAAAATGAGTGATACACTCAATTGCCTTGGAATTTTTTAAATAAATTCAATATTTTTGGAGAGGCGCCTGGGTGGCTCAGTTGGTTAGGCATCCAACTTTGGCACAGGTCATGATGTCGCTGTTCCTGAGTTTGGGCCCCGCGTCGGGCTCTGTGATGACAGCTCAGCCTGGAGCCTGCTTTGGATTCTGTGTCTCCCTCTCTCTCTGCCCTTCCTCTGCTCGCATTCTATCTCCATCTCTCAAAAATGAATAAATGTTAAAAAAAAAAAAAAACAACAGGGGGCGCCTGGGTGGCTCAGTCGGTTAAGCGTTGGACTTCCGCTCAGGTCAGGATCGCACTGTCCGTGAGTTCAAGCCCCGTGTCGGGCTCTGTGCTGACTGCTCAGAGCCTGGAGCCTGTTTCAGATTATGTGTCTCCCTCTCTCTCTGACCCTCCCCCATTCATGCTCTGTCTCTCTCTGTCTCAAAAATAAACGTTAAAAAAAATTAAAAAAAAAACAACTTAAAAATAAATTCAATATTTTTGGAAACATACTAGAAAGTTGTTTAATGAATTGTTTTAATCCATAATATCACCAATATGAGAAATATCTTGTTTATTTATTACAATTTCCAAAGCAAATTCTTTCATTTGTGTTTTTATTTAATAGATTTGAACGTGTAAACTTAAGATGATTTTTAAAAAAATTCAGAGCATGTAATAGGAACTATTTCTGCCTTGTTCATTTTTACAGGATATCTGTTCTCTGTGGTGATTTTATTGTATGAGTTGCAATGATCAACATGAAGTATTAATAGGAAACTATATTTCTTGACAGATGGCATTTAGATGAATAGAAAATCCATTTATCTCAGAATAGTTCTCACATTTGTAGTTTTCTGCAACTAATTCTGTATTTTTACCTTTGTTAAATAAAACATTTGTAATTTATAGAATTTAGTCATTGATCTCAAAAGAATCTCCTTCTATGTTTAAATATTAATAGACTAAAATAAGACTGGACTAGAAAGGGAAATAAAAGAAATATACTGGTTGACATAAATTATTTAAATAACCATTAGAAACACTCTCGTTACAGAGAAAATCTAGAAAGATTAATAAGGCATCTTGCACAAGATTCATTTATTCAGTAACCAACAAATTACTTTAATCGAGTTCCTTAAGAAAAAAAAGCCTTTATGAAATTGAAAGTGGTATCTAAATGTCAATTTCTCAGTTTCACACGGATTTTTCTTAACCTCTTACTGTGACAACTTCCTACATTGTCGAATTGTTTTCAGAAAGGAAAAGAAGACTTTATGAAAATACTTCTTTGATAATTAGAATTTGTTTCCTTTATAGCAGAATAGAAAACTTACTGCACTCTTCCCAGAGACTATTTGTCAGGATTTCTTTGTTTCTGCTCTTGTAAGAACAGCTTAGTGCTGTTCCATCATAACATATTTACTCATAAGGGGAAAATCTCACTGTATATCTCATGACCTATGTTTCTTTAAGCTAACTCATTAATCTTATTTTATTTTTTTGCAAAGATAACTTTTCATCTTCTATGGAGTATGGTGCTAAATATTTTCTTGTACAAGCTAAGATGAAATCTAATTTGCTATAGTTCATTTTTCGTTGAACTGCTCTGAAAATAATGTTTTGCGAATTATGAATATCAATCTAATTTTATAACACAAATGTATTTCCTCTTTGGTTACTCATATTTTATTATTTTAGAGCTTAATGCTTTATAGTTTTGTATATTCAATACCTAGAACTGTGTCACAGAGTAAATATTCAACAAATACTTGTTGATTTATGTAGCATTTACAGAAGTGGAAATATTACTCTCTTTACTTTAGAATTCCTTCCAGATCCTATCCTCTTTCCTACGTATTTTTTGAGCTAGCTGGACAGGATGGGGGGGGTAAATTTGTAAATAAAATAAAGTAAAATAAAATTGGTATTCAGATGGTATGCTTACATCTGTTAAGGCTTTTGGTTTAAATAAAGGGTGAATTGAACTTAAATGCTCCAGCTGATAGAAAGTATTTTATGTCTTTTTTTTAAGATAAAGGAGAAGACATATTGCTGGAAATATAAAACTTTGAACAAGAAATTGTTTTAAGCTTCTATGTTGTTAATAATGTGAATCCTCTTCCCTATATCTTCTGCAATCTTCACTAGGAAATATACTTTGTTAAATATACATGTATATTTCTGAGGCTATTTTAAAAGATCTATCTTACTTTACTGTGGATATAGAATGAGAGCATTTAATACTTAAGAAGAAATAAAATCACATCTTAGCTATATTTGTTTGAATAACTTAAAAAGTAATGAATTGCTAACAAGATTTAACAACATATTTTAAATAGGATGAGTGTAAATAGTGTAAATAATATATAATTATAATAAACCAATAATCATATATATGGTCTCCAAACTAAAGAAAGTGAACAGCAGTAACCAAAGGATCATTTGTAAAAGTACTATTCATCATAAAAGAATATAAACACTTGTAGCTATTACTTTAAAAAATATTTATTGGCATATCTTATTTTTTAGCCCAGTTTTAAGGAGGAATGAGTGGAAAGCAGAGAGAATTCCCATATACCCTGTGCCCCACACCAGGTTTACATATTAGGGAGTGATCTACATAATCTCTAAATACACAAGAAACTTTTTCCTCTTGTAGTCTCAATGATTGTATATCCTCAAGGATATCTTGGCTATGCAACACCTCTTAAAATTGTTTTTGTCTGTATGTTCTTCTCCACTACAATCTTGTCACATTGGACTTCCTTAACTACTGTTTGTGTATAGTAGTAGATTATCCTTCAGATTTAAAAGAGAAACGGTCCTCCATTTCTTGACAATAGGTTAAGGTTCTCTTTTTAGTCATTTCCATATACCTGAAATTTAGATACAACCAATCTTTCCACATCTACAATAACTGAGTTCATATATATATATATATATATATATATATATATATATATATATATTACATACATGCATATATATAATACATATATGTAATATATATACATATATATGTATATATATACACTATATTGTATATATTTTTATATATAGTATTTTCTAGCATTTAAGTATTTAAATGCTGTAGATAAATTTGTTGGGCTTGAATCTAGGTTTACTTCTAGATTAGCTCAGGCAAGTTATTTACTATCTATTGGTATCAATTTCTTCATCCATAAAATGAAGCTAATAAGATACAGCCTCTTGTTAAGTAAGTTGACACCTCAAAAGCAGGTGGATACGTGCCTAGGATATTTAATTCAGAAACCACTTTTATTTGCATACAGCCTGTATTTTTGGACAATAACATTATTTTGTATCTACATGATAACCCAGAAAAATTGGGGTTTGAGTTTTAGTATTTTAATTGAGATTATTGGTGATAAATTTGAATGGGGATATGTTTAAACACACACAATCACAGAATTATTTCTCTTCTTGAGAATAAATTCATAAGAAAGAAAGATGTTAAGCCCGAAAATAGTAATATTTTGAAAATTGTTTGGCTGTTTTCAAGTAGGAATTTTTTTAGCTGATGTTTTTCTTCCCACTTAAGTTTCTTGTGTATTCTAAAGGACTTTATTGCTCTTTTTTAAATGTGTATTTTATTTTATTTTTTAGAGAGAGAGAGAGACAGAGCATGAGCAGAGGAGGGGCAGAGAGAGAAGAAGACACGGAATCCAAAGCAGGTTCCAGGCTCCAAGCTGTCGGCCCAGAGCCCAACACAGGTTTCAAACTCATGAACCACAAGATCATGACCTGAGCTGAAGTGAGATATTTAATGGCTGAGCCACTCAGGTACCCCAAAGACTTTATTGCTCTTTAGAATAACATTCAAATTCTTGTTTTAAATTGAAGTATAATTGACATTCGATATTATAGTGTTTTCAGGTGTACAACATATTGCTTCAACAATTCAATATATTATTTAACTCACCATGATAAGTTTTACCATCTGTCACCAAATAACAGTATTACAATATTATTAACTATATTCCCGATGCTATACCTTTCATCTCCATTACTTATTTATTTCCTAACTGGAAGTTTGTACCCCTTAATCCCCTGCATCTATTTCACCAATCTCCCCACCTACCTTCCCTGTGGCAACCACCTGTTTGTTCTCTGTATTGAAGTCGGTTTTTGTTTGTTTGCTCATTTATTTTGTTTTCATATGAGTGAAATCAAATGTATTTGTCTTTGTCTTTTTCTGACTTATTTCACTTAGCATAATACCCTCTAGGTCCATCAATGTTTTTTGCAAATGGCAAGATCTCATTCTTTTTTATGGCTGAGTAATATTCTATCACACACACACACATACACACACACACACACACACACACACACGCCCCACATCTTTATCTATCCATTCATCTATCTCTGGACACTTGGGTTGCTTCCATATCTTGGAATATTCTGCTTTTGCTTTTAAAAACTTGACTGATAATTTGAGAGAATGTTATTAGAATGACTAAACTTAAATCTAAATTTTATTACTACAGCAAGTGACATTGACATAAATTTCATTACTACAGCAAGTGACATGCTGACATAAAGTTTAAATAAACTTTAAAAAAGAGCTGTCCTAAAAGATTTTAAGAAAATAATAACAACTATTGCCATAGTAACAGATTAAGTTATTCTTCAATTCCACGTTGATATCCTAGAAAAAATTTGCTGCAAAAATTCAAATGATTGTGTTTATAAGTACTAAGGATTACATATATTAGCAGATTATTAAAAAAATCATTATTTTTAACAAACAATCTAGCAAATAATAATCATTCCATAAACACTGGATACTGTAGGAATATGAGGCATTATTGGAAAATTTATGTTCAGAGAAAGGCTGCTCTATTTTATACTTCCATAGTTTAATGTATATATTCAAGAGTTTTCCCTTATTTCCCTATTTTTTTATGTTTAATTTTGAGAGAGAGAGAGAGACAGAGCATGAGCAGAGAAGGTGCAGCGAGAGAGGGGGACACAGAATCCGAAGCAGGCTCCAGCCTCTGAGCTGTTAGCACAGAGCCCTATGAGGGGCTGGAACTCATGAATTGTGAGATCATGACCTGAGCCAAAGTCAGATGCCCAACTGAATGAGCCACACAGACTCCCCAAGAGTTTTCCCTTTAAATGGCATATATATGTGTGTATGATGTATGTGTGTGTGTGTGTGTATATATATATATATATATATATATATATATATATATATATATATAACATGTATGTGTATATATATATATATATAACAAATATTCTAAAATGCCTGAAACAAAACCTTGAGCTTTAAATATTGAGAACACCTTTCCAGAAATGTTTTAGGAAATTGTTATTAATATTTATATTATATATCTAATTTCTTAAAACAATCTTTTTTTAATGTTTATTTTTTATTTTTGAGAGCTGACAGCAGCAAGCCCGATGCAGGCTCAAACTTACAAACCCCGAGAACATGACTTGAGTCAAAGTCAGATGCTCAACTGCTCAACCGGCTGAGCCACCCAGGCACCCTCCTAAAACAATCTTTACAGCCATTTGAATCTTAGAAACATTTCCTTCTCAAAATTTTAGTTTCTTTTGAACTTGCTTCTTTCACATTCACTACCACTCACCATCATGTTAGTTGGCATTATTGAGCTTGTTCTCTTTTTAATTTTTTCTTCTTTTTCTAAGAAACCTTTGCTTTTGTTCCTTATTGAGTTCATTTAATGGCTATTTATAACTCAAGTTTTGGGTCAATAACCTTTCCCAGGTCATAGGATTAGCTTCAGTAGAGACTTCATCCTCTGACAAAAAAAGGGTTTTACTTCTGGAAAGAGTTAATTGCCTTGATCAGATGCAGAACAGATCCCATTCTTGATAGCAAACCCAGGCTTAATACATTTTGCAATTAAATCAATATATTTGATTTTCCCCTGTTCTTCTTCGTCAGTAATATGCCTCCTTTAACATAACAGGATCCCTTCCAAGGAAAAAAGAACTACTAATATGTGTCATAATAACAAAAAATTTAAATAATTGCAAAGAAGAATGTCAAATTAATGTGTTGATCTAAGAGTGCTTTTTCTTCTGAGAATACTGATGGTTTATTCAATAAGACAAATTATAGCAACACGCAAACGATTTCAAGGCATGTCTAATTTAACTTGCAGAAGCTATATTCAAAACCAAACCCATATGCTTTGTTTCAGAGAAAAATAGCCATTTTATGGAAACACATTCTAAAATATTTTATATATATTTAATTCTGTCTGAGTTTGGGTGTGCTTCTTATTTGAGAAAAATAAGGGGATAATCATTAATTCTATTATTGATTTTTACAAAGTATGAATTGTGTATGTATCAGTGATTATGCCGTATACCTGGTAGTAAGAGAAAAATAAAATTTTCAATGGGTTTCCAGTAACAAATGACAATGAATGTGATAAAGCTTTAAAACTTTAATAAAAGAAAAATGTATAACAAAATATTCTTTAATGAGGAGAGGGAAAGTTTAGAAAAAATAAATTTGTTATACAGCAATTGACCTATAAGAGTATTGAGTGATTGTGTGTGTGTGTGTGTGTATATATATATATATATATATATAATATATGTTATATGTATGTATATATATTTATATGTATATAATATATGTTATATGTATGTATATATATTTATATGTATATATGTATTTATATACATATGTATATATGTATATATGTATTTATATGTATATATATGTATTTATATGTATATGTGTATAGATATGTATATGTATGTATGTGTGTGTCTATATATATATATATAGACACACACACACACACACACACACATATATATATATATATATATATATATAATTTAACTGGGGAAAATTTTATGTGTGAAGTGTTCTAAAAGTAAATTTAAAAAATTAGGACACTTCAGAATATATTCTGAGTGACCTAAGGAATTCATCTTCCTGGATTTTAGTATTTCAGAAGGATAATTCTTTGCTACTCGTGCTCCTTTGTTCATGCTACATATTCTGGAGCACTGAAGGCTTGGTCTTCGAAAACTCTTTTTTTTGCCGCTTGATCTCTTTTTCTTTGTGTCTCTCCTGGTACATCTTGTGCCATGGATTTAAAAGTCATTTCTATATTAAATTTATACCTATAGCCTCACCTCACCAGTAAACTTACAGCCACCCAATCAATTGCACATTCCACTTGATGTCTAAAGAGAATCTCAAGCAAAATATACCCCAAATATAGTTTTTACTCTCCCGCCCAGTTTCTATTTTTGCCATGCCCTAGTTGACAGTAGCTCCCTCTACCCAGTTGCTCATCCAAAGCCTATGAGTTATCTTTGACTTTATTTTTCCTTTCACCATCCATGTCTAAGTAATCTTCAAGTGGTTACCTGTTGTATAATAGATATGCACTAAAGCTTTTTAGTCCATCACCTTTATAATCCTGGTTTAAACCATTTTTATTTCTCATATGAACTATTGTAATGGATTTTTGTCCTTCCTCTCCTTACCTCCATTCTTGCCTTTCCCAATTCACTTTCTGCAGTAGAGTGAAATTTTTTAAACAGGAAAAATGTCATTTTTCTTCCCTTCTTCAAAACTCGGTAAATTGTGACTTGTCTCTGTTTTTCTTTGGTTAGTTGGAGTAGAGGTTTACCATTCATTTCTTTTTTTTTTAAATTTTTTTAACGTTTACTTATTTTTGAGACAGAGAGAGACAGAGCATGAACGGGGGAGAGTCAGAGAGAGGGAGACACAGAATCTGAAACAGGCTCCAGGCTCTGAGCTGTGAGCACAGAGCCCGACATGGGGCTCGAACTCACGGACCGCAAGATCATGACCTGAGCCGAAGTTGGCTGCTTAACCAACTGAGCCACCCAGGCGCCCCTACCATTCATTTCTTAGACATATCTTTTTAAAGACCAATTTGAGGGCTTTAAATTTGTTTCTATTATATTCCTGCTATCAGTTTCATTGATTTCTGTTCTGATTTTTTCTATTATTTTTTTTCTTCCTGTTTGCTTTAAGCTTACTTTTAGAAGTTTCCCCTTTTTGATATATACATTTACTGCTATTACTTTCCCTCTAAGTCTTACTTTCACTATATTCCACAAATTTTGATAAATTATGTTTTTATCTCCCTTTACTTCAAATATTGACTTTTAAAAATATTCCAATGAGACTTCTTCTTTGACCTACGTATTACTCAGGAGTGAATTGTTTAATCAACAAATATTTGGGATTTTCTACTTAACCTCTTTAATTGATTTCTACTTTAATTTCAAAGTAACCTGAGAATATTGTTTGTATGATTTTTATTATTTAAATTTATGTCCAAAGGTGAAGAATGTGGTCTGCCTTGTGTTTTAAGGCAAGGAATGTTCCACATTACCCTGAGAAAATGTATTTTCTGTTTATTGAATGAAATGTTGCCCAAATATCAATTAAATCAAGTTGATAAATAGGCCTGTTTAGGTTAATTTTATCCTTACTGATACTATGTCTGCTCAATCCATCCATAACTGAAAAAAAGATGTTGAAGTTTCCAGTTGCAAAGTAGATTTTTTATTTCCTCATGTGGTTCTGTTTTGCTTCACCAATTTTGATGCACCATTGTTCCTTGCATACACATTTAAAATCATTTTGTCTTTTGTCTTCATAAATGGCCACTTTATTGTTATTTAATGCTCCTGTTCATCCCTGATAATTTTCTTTGTTCTGAAATCTACTTTGTTTGAAACCAATAAAGATACTCCAACTTTCTTTGTATTAGTGTTTAGGAGTATATCTTTCTCCTTCCCATATTTGTATGTAATTTCACCGAGGTTTTATATTTAAAGTGAGTCTCTTACCTACAGTTTTAAAATAAATAATTCAAGGAGCTAAAAAAAAATCAAGCACAGGGAATATAGTCAATAAAATTGTAATAATGTTGTATGGTGACAGAGGATAACTACACTCATTGTGGTGACCATTGTGTAACGTACAGGATTGTCGAATCACTATGTTGTGCAACCTGAAACTAATATAACATTGTATGTCAACTGTACTTCACTAATAAACTTTGAAAATAAAATAAAAATAAAGTGAGCTTCTTATAGAAAGCAAATAGTTCTTATTTTATATATTATCTCTTATTACATATATATGTATATGTACATATGTACATATATATATATATATATATATATATATGATTTTACACTATTTTCAATTGTACCCTTACTTATGCTCTTTTCTTTCTGTAGATCAGTGTTTCTGGCCCATATCATTTTTTTCCTTCTTTCTAAAGAACTTTTGAAAATGTTACTTGTGGGGCAAGTCTGCTGACATTGAATTCACTCAGTTTTTGTCTACAGAAGCTTTTTTCCCCTTCAATTTGAAGGGTAATTTCTCTGAATAGAGAATTTTAGTAATGGTAATAGTAATGCTAATTTCTATTCCTTTTGTGCTTTAAATATTTCACTTCATTCTCTTGCATGGTTTCTCATGATAAGTCTGCTATAACTGTTTTTTCTTCCTTTCTATATTATTTATTTATTTGGGAACTGGAAGCTTGTAGCTCTTAATCTCTTTTATCTATTTCACCCATCCCCCACCCACCTCCCCTCTAGTAACCACCAGTTTGTTCTCAATATTTAATGATGTATTTCAGTATTTGCTTTTTTCTTTTTTGTTCATTTGTTTTGTTTCTCAACAATATATGAGTGAAATCATGTCGTATTTGTCTTCCTCTGTCTGACTTACTTCACTTAACATTATACTTCTAAGTCTATACAAGTTCCTGTTTCAGTAGATAACCCCCACCCATCCCCAGATTTTTTTCACAATATGTTTTCTTTCTCTTTAGTTTTCTAAAGTTTTGGGTATGATATGACTCAGTGCACATTTTCTAATATTGATCACACTTGGTATTCTCTGAGCTGCCCATACCTGTGGTTTGTGGCTATCATTAATTCTGCAAAAGTTCCGGGTCATTATTATTTCAAATATTTCTTCTGATCCACACTTATTCTCTTTATCTTCCAATTATGCTTATATTACTCTTTTGGAATTACCCCTCAGTTCTCAGAATATTGGTATTAGTGTTTGTCATTTTTTTTTCCTCTTTAAATTTTAGCTTGGGAGGTTCTATTGACCAGTCTTTATGCTCACTGTTCTTTTCCTCAGCTGTCTCCAGTCTATTGAATCCATCAAAGGTATTCTCTATTTCTGTTGCAGTGTTGTGTGTGTGTGTGTGTGTGTGTGTGTGTGTGTGTGTGTGTTTAAGCAATTTTATTGATTTTTTTCTTAGAGCTATCATCTCTATGCTTATATTACCCATCTTTTTTTCAGGTTATTTACTTTTTCATTAGGTAATTTAACATATTATTTTATATTTCTTGTCTGAAAATTCTAGCACCTATGTTATATCTGAGTCTGTTTTGGATGCTTACTTTGTCTCGTTAGACTGTGCTTTTCTTGACTTTTAGCATGGCTTTTAACTCTTTGTCAAAATCCAGATGTGATGTACTGGTTAATAGACTACAAATTAAATAGGTCTTTAGTATAAAATGTTTTTGTTAATTCGGTTAGGAGAGACAGGAAAGTCGGAGGAGGCTGGAGTGGGAGAAATGCCCTTCCCCAAGGTGGGATAAACTCTGGTAAACTACCTTCCATTGTACAGTAGACCTTTTTAGGGAGAGTGCTCTGCATGCATTTTAAATAATCACACTTCCCTTCCACCTGGCAGAGACACAGAGGATCTTTCTCACTCTTCACCATGAGGACCTGGTGAGGATCCTGAAAATAACCTACCCCCCAAAAAAAATTCCCCCAGGGATTTGTCAAAATTATCATTTGAATGTTTCTACAAGTTTGTGGCTCTAGTAGCTTCTGCTCCAGAGAAGCAGGGCTCAGATGTGATCAGCTGGATTCTCCTGCCTCTCCAGAATTTTTGGAGGTGGTTTGTTCTAAAACCTCAGTTCTCTGATGGGTCCAAGAAAGGGGTGGATTTCTTTTTGTTTACCTTTTTTCTTGTTGCAGGGATGAAAATGACAACTTCCAACATTTTATATGACAGTGCTGAATTTGTTCTTGAACTCTAGAAACTGTTGTTTTAATTTTCATATTTAGATCCTCAATCCTAGATTGGCATTAAACAAGGTAAAACTAAGTTTATTTTTTAAGTATATACATCCAATTGATCTAGCAATATTTCTCATTACGATACACAGTGCCCTTTGCCATAAATCAGAGTTACTATATATGTTTGAGTCTGGTTTTTGCTCTTATTCTGATAGTCTACTATCCAATATTCTACTCTCTTAATTATTGCAGCTTTAAAATAAGTCTCAATAAGTTATTTTAATCCTTCAGCTTAGTTCTTTCTCAAAACAATCATTTTGGTTTGTTTGGTCATTTGTGTTTTCCATAAATATGCTGTAATTCTCATGTAAATGATGGAATTGTGACACTAATTGTTTTGATGATTTAGAGTAATTTAACTGCCACTGTAAATAAATCTTTTAAAAATCATTCTATAGGTCTGTTAGGCTGCTTCAGAATGATGGGGAACTTGTTACAACTAACTAGTTCTATTAGCATGAGTTGATAGATGCATTTAATTTGTTGTGAAATGAGTTCTTTGTTCAGAAGCAACATTCTTTAGAATTTCATGGCATTGAATAAGGCATGCTGTAAGTCTACAGTTTGTGATTTTGGCTGAAATATTGAGGCCACAGAAAGCACTTGACCTAGGGCCATTAAGACAAGTCTAACTCAATACAGAAAGCCAATTTTTAAGTTTCTGTTCCTTGGAATTGGTTCTGATGACATTTTTTTTTCATTAAAGTGTATGCAGAGAAGCAGAACTCTATCAGCGATATCACAGATTTGTTGAGATTAAGCTTAACTCAATTTTGAGAACTAGTGAAGAAGTTCATGTTAACCTGTTGTCTGGTTTATGGTATGGTATATGTAGCAGCAAGATATGATTAGTTTTCCGGGCTATACTGAAAAGCCTCTCCTTGCCTGGTAGAGGGACAGATAAAAAACGTCAATGTCTCCTGAGTATTCTATTACAGATGATGAAATGAGAGTAGTACAAAGTAATGACATATTGTAGGGTGGGGAGATAATAATGATAGAACAAATTTTACCTCATGTCCCAGAAGGTTTTTTTTTTAGCTTTTACTCTTCCTGGAACTATTCTTCCAAATTAAAGAATTCAGAATTCATGACACAGTATTTCTCCTTCTCATATGAGGAGATAGGAGAGTTTCTAGTATTCAAAGAGGATGATATCTATAATGGAATATTAATATGAATTGGTCCAAATGAATTTAAGAAAATGTCATCATATGAAGTCACTGTATCAGGTAGTAATATTCCAAGTCAAAACTGCAAAGCACTGATAAAGACGGGTGAATTGGTTGCTAGGTGAGTAGATAGACGTCCGGAAAAAATTAGTATAATGTTTTTCTATATATAGACAAGTATATTAATATGTAAGTACCTAGTGACATGGTGTCAGGTTTCAGCTCATTATTAACATACCTTCCACTCATAGCCATTCATATTCTTGTGAGAACACAATGTCTTTCTGCTCCCATACCTCCTTATCAGTTATGTGACAGTGGGGAAAATACCTAAAATCTATGAACTTAGTACTTTAAAGATAGCAACCAGTGGTTGTCAAGGACTGTCAAAAATATCTTGTCATAGCAATTTCTTTCCAAATTGATATTTAATGGCTATAAAACACATGTCATTCAAGGTTGTCAGCACTGTGAAGTGATCACTATTTTCTTATTGGTTTTGGCAACTTGAAAAATACATGACAATCACAAGATGAAAAGGGACACCGTGATCTTCTGACCTGGTGGAAGTGTTAAAGTGACAAAGGAAAAAGGGCACTCAAAAGATTTCTCCCTTTTGTAAGCCCAGAAGACAAACAAAAATCGTTATTCCTGTGTATGCAGCAAAAGACAACAAGTATTTTCCGTCAAGCTTAAATTAATTCCTTGATTATCTTAAAATAAATTTTCAAGATTGAGGAATTACAGTACAGAAAAATAGCCTGAGGAGAATTCATATGATTTTTAAAAATCTTAGCATGGTCTTTTTTGTTTTGCTTTAATTCCACTTTTTCTTATATTCAATTGTAGGACCTCAGAGTTTAGATAATACTCTACTATGATATAGAAGCTACCAAATTAACATAAGAAGTCACTATCTCATGGTTATCTTTAGAGATAATTTGAACCGTTTATGTGAAATAAAGTATAGAGAAGACTAACAAAATTTACAGGAGAAAAAAATGAATCAAAACTAAACTTCATAATTTGATTCTGTGTTCAAAGATGATAAGAATATACTTTTGTCTTTATTTTGAGAACTTTATTTTGAAAACTTATATTTTGAACTTTGGACAGCTCAAAATATCACAGGTGGGACTGATGAACCACACTCAAGGCTAAGCTTCTAGATTTAATGTCCAAATCTTACCAAAAAGGAAAAAAAAACTCACTTCCACATCACTGTGAACTATACCCTACAATCTGTATTATTGGCTTTTCTGTGCCAGGAACTTGACTTTTCTTCAAGCACTATTGTCTCCTGCACCACTTCCTCTCTTCTGTCAGGTACTTACCCATATATCCTTTCTCCACAGTCACCCATACCAGTCTCAGACTTGGAGAGAACTTTCTGTGACTCCACTTGCTACCTTCCCCTTTTTTTGTCACCAGCACCTGACTCAAACTCTGGTCTGGATTCTTTTAAATGGCATATCATTGGCCATATGCTTCTTCACTCGTTATGGGAAAAGGTGGGATAACAAGTATGTCATAGAGACAAAGTATTTTCCCAGCCCAACTGAGTAAATTCCTCCAACATTTAAAGCATTCAAATCCAGGGCACCTGGGTGGCTCAATCATTTAAGTGCCTGACTTTGGCTGAGGTCATAATCTTGCAGTTCATAAGTTTGAGCCCCGCATCAGGCTCTGTGCTGACAGCTCAGAGCCTTGAACCTCCTTCAGATTCTCTCTCTCTCTCTCTCTCTCTCTCTCTGCCCATCCCCACCCCAAAATAAATAAACGTTAAAAAATTAAAGCATTCAAATCCAGCAGAAGAAAACAAAGTAAAAGTTCCTGTTTTAAATATGATTACTGTAAAAAAGAAGCATACTTTTATGTTTTATAGATGGTGTTGATATTGCCGGTGGTGTTAATGGTGGTATATGTATATTCGATTGGTTTTGCTTTTATCTATTTTGATTTCAATCCACTGGGAAAGGATATAGGTTTAGGTTGCAGTATGAATAATTCAGCCTTATCGTTAGGAAAACAGCAAGTTATAAATGTAAGTGTTGAAACACTACCCTACTGAGTACTATGACAGTAGCTTTCATTCTACTTGTGCTAGAAATGTTGCAACGCAATACGTATTTCTGTCTTTGTCCAGGTTGTACATCATGTCTTATTCATCATGAAGCTTTATTCCAACCCTAGTTATTAACTTTCAAGGATAGTATTTTTGCCACAATCCCTCCTAAAATTTTCATTGAGATCATGAGATTCATGGCATGCTGTAGAAAAGCATGAAAAATACATGTAATTCTATGCTTCCACAAGCCTTAAAAATGTAGTTTTGTATAAGGTCCTATAGCCCTCCTTCTCACATATCTTTAAGTTATTGTGTTTTCCAAAGGAGCCTTCTAATAAAATAGAAAAAAAGTATTTCAGACGGTGTTTGCATTCTCTACAGCTAATTTTAAATAACAGCTCTGTAAACATCTGTCGAATATAAATCTGACATTTCAGAAGAGACTTAACAAACAATAACTGGAATTGTTACAAAATGAAAAAGCTATAGAGCAAGTCTCCATTGCCATCTTTTTATTTATCATAAAGGAAGTATTTTCGCTATCTACAGACATGCAATTATTTAAAGTAGGATCAAGTATAGGAAAATAATTATTATCTGTTATTTCAGATACCATACATGACTTAATTTTTGAGCTGGAATTGTATAAAACATGTTTAATATATGGAAATTAGAAACAAAGATAAATCCTTCTTGTCCCATTTGATTCTAAATAACCTTGTTTTGTAGCTGAAAATCTAGCCTTCAGTTATTAAGCTTACAGATTCTTGTATCAAATGAGATAATGCATTTGCAAATACGTTGTAAATTTTGAAACATTAAAATGAATTTTCAACATTACTGTTTTCAAAGATTAAAGCAAATGACCTACAGCAAGCAAACTTATCTAATTAAGAAAAGACACATGCCAGTTTTAGAAAAAAATAGTGTTACCACCTGCTTGTTATATTTTATTTTCACAGATTGCTAATTATTTTATGAAATAAATATTGTGGATGGTGTGTGTGTTCTAGCTAATTCTTAAGCAAATGTTATCAACTCATTGATCAAAAATGACTTTTGTTAAACTTACTAAAGCAAAGCAAAACTAAGAATTACATTTGTGCTGACAGCTCATATGTCTTCTATAAAATGTGAGTATTTTATGTTACCTTTAATGTACTCCACAAAGAAACAGCATTGGAAATGAAGTCCCATACACCCTGAAATATGTGCACCTGGATATTCTTAAAGTAGGGTTAATGCTAAGAAACATATTATATTAAACATCTTGTCATCTTTGAATATCCCAAGAGCAAGGAGGGGGGATATTGCCTATCAGCCACTTAATTATCTGCAATGTATATGCAAATACTCAGAGTTTGATGAGGTCTTTACATCTCACCTCCAAGCACCGCATTAGTAATTCATGAATCCACTACTAATGTTTCTGTGGCATTCAGGCAGCAGTGAAAAATTAAGCAATAATGACTTCAAAGGTGGAAGAACCACAAAATAACTCTGTACCTTTGAGGTCATTTTTACCATTTGAACACAAATTATATGAGTGCACTTCATTGGCTTCAGCATTTGCAAAGCATTGCTAATGAATAGGGAGGTTATTTAGGAAATGGAGTACAGGAGGTGGATATAGATAGAACACTGACGCTTAGCAGAATTGATTCCAAATATAAAAAGAAACACATTTATTGCTTTTAAATGGCCTCAAATGCAAAATCCACACATGAAACAGATTTTCAGAAAATCCAGGGAATGCACTAAAGTTGTTCAATCAGCATTATCAGCTTCAGGTGCCTGCTTTTTGTGACTCTTCCTTGGTTCACTGGGAACCCACAAGTAATCATATATAAAAGCCTCTTTGCTCTGCACAGTAGTTGTTTTTGAAAATGCAGTCATACAAGACAAATTATAACCTCCTTAGAATTGCTTAAAAGCAATTTTCCTCTAGCTGACTAAATTGTACATTGATACATATTACCGTTGTGTTAAAAATATTAAAAGTGGTGTAGTAAAGCAAATTGTCTCAGCCTTAACTATGAAATTTCAAAATAATAAAAACGATAAGGGGAATATTAATTTGCAAAGCATCCATTGTTTAAAGTTTTAGAAATCATTATGCAAAATGGTATAATGCTAAACATAAAACTTAATATATTTTGAAATACTCTAACTTATTTAATTTAATGGACACCCAGCAATAATACTATATGTAGTATATATTGACTACAAATAACTACATGTTCCCATATTACCATAAGGTAACCATAAGAATCAGAAAATCAACAATGATACATTAATACATGTAATTCTCAGTCCCCATTCAAGTTGTGACAGTTATCTCAATAGTGTCCTTAACAGCAAAAGGCCAAGATCACTCATTTCATTTCATAGTTCATCTAAATCACCTTCAATATGGAACATGTTCCTAGCCTTTCTTTGACGTCTGTGTCCTTGACACTTTTAACGATTACAGACCAGGTAGTTTATAACTTATCCCTCCATTTGGTGTATCTGATATTTTTATATGATTAGTTAGATTCAGGTTATGCAGTCCTGGTAAGAATATCACAGAAGGATATTCTGCTCTTCTCACTGCATCCCCTGAAGTGTATCCAGGACATGTTTGTCCCACTACTTGTAGTATTAACTGGTCACTTGAACAAAGTTCTATTTTTCCGCTGTAGAGTTATTGGCCTTAATATTTTATGGAACTATACTTTGAGGCTATGTAATTATCATTCCTCATCAAAATATTATATTTTATTATTAGCAACTATTGCTATTTCTTGCCTGAATTAAATAAAGTATCATGGTGGCAAGGTAATTTTCTAATTCATTCATTCCTTCAAAATGATCAGTTGGCCTTATTCCATACAGAATACCTCTCTAGCCTCCCCATTTATTCATATCTTAATTTAGCTTATTTATATCAGTAGAGACACATAAATTGTTAGTTTATTCAACAGGTTATAACATTTTATTACTATTGTCTTCATTGATGTTTACGTTGTCACAGTTTTGGCCAATGGGAGTGCAGCTGGTATTGATTATTGATTTGGGGTTACAAATAAATTTTAGTGAGTAGGTGAATTTGCAAATGTGGTATCCATCAATGGTGAGAATCAACTAGTTAATGTATTTCTATATTCATATGTATTTATATCAACCTATATCTATATTCTATATATATAGGAATGTGTTGAAGACAATTTTCCCTGTATTTTTCATGTTTATGCACCATCTGGGCCTTCTGAGAAAAGGACATGTGTGAACAGCACACATGCTTTGGCAGTTAGAGAAAGTGTTCTTCAACAGAGAGAGACCGCAGAAATATCCCAAGGCTAATAAAGATAAAGCCTTCTCCATCCTGTCCTAGGGACAGCTGCTTACATTCCAGAGTAATAAGTAATTGCTTTCCCTGGACAGGGTTGGAGCAAATCAGCCAGCAGTTCATAAAAATTTAGGACCCCTTAGTTTATAGTCCTTCTCCTGTGATGCAAACCCACTGCATGTGCAGGTAAACATCTGACCTTGTCATGTTTGACTATGGGGATGGGCAATGAAGGAACCAGTACTATCTGGCTGTTACCTTTCCTGTGAGTAGTAAACTATCTGTGTCTCTGACTCAGGTTCTAGTGTTTTCTGTGAGTATATGTACATAAAACTGGGGCAGACTAACTTGTTAGCTTTTTTAAAAAAATGTTTTATTTATTTATTTTGAAAGAGAGAAAGAGGGAGGGAGGAAGGAAGGGAGGGACAGAGAGATAGGGAGACAGAGAATCCCAAGTAGGCTCTGCACTGTTAGTGTGGAGCCTGATGTGGGGCTCAGTCCCACCAACTGTAAGATCATGACCTGAACTGAAATCAAGAATTGGATGCTTAACAACTGAGCCAAATAGGTGCCCCTAAAGAAAGGTAAAAATAGGGGTGCCTGCATGGCTCAGTTGGTTGAGTGTTTGACTCTTGCTTTCAGCTAGGTCATGATTCCAGGGTCATGGAATTGAGCCCTGCATAGGGGTCCACACTTTACATGGAACCTGCTTAAGATACGCCTCTCCCTCTTTCCCTCTACCTAGTTCACATGTGTGCTCTCTCTCTCTCTCTCAAATAAAAAAAAAAAGGAAACATAAAATATCAGATCTTTCACAGTAATAATTTTGGACTTAATACAATTTTTCTTCAAGCAATATAATAAAACTAAACAAACCTTAATATTATATTTGAAAGAATTATATCTAAAATTTACAGATGAAAGAAAATACCTTTATTCATGCTATATTGATTTTTAAATAACCAACCCTGGCCACATAAAGAATAAGGATTTTTTTCCCCAACTTAGCCTAATCCCTAATACCTCCTTTATCTCTCTCTTTCTCTCTGTCTCTGTCTCTGTCTCTGTTGCACACACACACACACACACACACACACATCCATATCTAATCAGTCCTCAAGTTCTCTTGCTTTTACCCTTTGTATTATTTAGAATAGGCTATTTTATGTAAAAATAAAAAGAAAACTGTACAATCAAAAACACCTGCTTAACCAATAACACCAAACATGTGCTGATTCCGATCTTCAGTTGTTTTCCAACTCGATTTCTTATGAAACTGTTGGCTCCTGAAATCTCCTATATTCATCTAGCAGCCAGGAAAATGCTAAAATAACTTCCATTTGCATTTCACTGTTCTCAGGTTCTACATGGGTCCAGTGAGCTGCAAAAAATGTAGCCCATGGCTAACCATTTAACCAAACAAGTTTACACTATACAAGGGGGAAGTAAATTTTTTGCTTGAAAATGTAACTATCTCAGTCACATCTTAACATATACTCCTCTGTATGCCGATTCTGATCAACCACAAATAGACTCTTGCCATAGCTTGTACATATTATTAAAATAATCCGTAAGTGGTTTCAATGTCTCCTTCTTCTATCCACTAAAACCCACTTTCTCTCTTCGAACAAATTGATCTTCCTCATTATAAAATTAAGCATGCTATTTAACTTACTATGCATCCAGTGATCTTCCTCTGTTTCTAAACATGATTTATGAAGAGTCTGTTATAGCTGGCCTCTGCCTATGTTCTCATTCTTCACTTTGGACAATTAAAGGCTCACCTTTTAACCATCCAAAATTCAAACTTCTAATTTCTCACACATCACTTCCTTTTCCTCTTAAATTATCATTAAAGAACCAAGTCAGAAATTACCTACTGTGTAACCTTTGCTTATTCACATTGGTTGGTTTATAGACACTGACAAAATGCAACATATGATAGGTTTATTTTTTTAGTTATGTTTGGATTATTAAATTTTTAAGACCAGATGACCTATTAATTAAAATTCTAATAGCAGACATTATAAAATTCTGGTTCATTTACTATGTTGTGCTATTTCAAATTCAACATATTCAATATAGAAAAATGGAAAGAAAAAAGTCCATCTTGTTATATGAGACAAGGGAAATGAATATCATGCTGCTTGAGCCAATTTCTCTGTTCTAATAGCAACTTACACATACCACTATCATTTCATAATCTAGACCACATTTTGATGCCTTTATTCCCAATTGACCTGTAATGGCCTGGAGTGTAGAAAACAGTTGTTTTTTTTTTTTTTTAATTTATTATTGAAGTATAGTTGACATACAAAGTTATATTAGTTTCAGACACACAGCAGAGTGATTTGACAATTCCATGTGTTATGCATTGCTCGCTACACCCATAAGTACAGTTACCATCTTTTACCATGCCTCATTATTCAAATATTATTGACTACATTCCCTATGATGTAATTTCCTCTCTGTGACCATTTATTTATTTGTTTATTTATTTATTTATTTATTTATTTGAGTATCATTGACACAAAATATTACATTAATTTCAGCTGTGCAACTTAGTGATTTGACAACTTTATACAGTATGTTATCTTCACCACAAACATAGCTACCATCTGTCTCATTATATCACTATTACAATATCATTGATTATATTCCTTATGCCCTGCTTTTTATTCCAGTGACTTACTCATTCCATAACTGAAGACTTTTAACTCATATTTTATCACCTGTGTTAACAGTGGAGCTAGATCATAAATAATAGACATGTTTATTAAGCTTTTTAAAATTTGGTATGCTTCAAATAAAACATTATTTTTAAAAATCAATTGGGTAAGATAAATTAATTTGGGATCTTGATTGGAGCAAGGTATTTCTTAAGACACAAATGCAATAATTACATAAAATATTCTGTTCCTTAGATGAAAGTGGTAGGATAATAATAATAATATAATTCTAACTGTTGATATTCTTATGAGTTCCTGAAATTTAACCTCTAGTCAACATTCTACCTCTATGATCTCCATTTATGAAAATTGTAGTTTTACATTCATGTGAAAAGCCATTCTACTGTTTATTTATTTATTTATTCATTCATTTAGTATTTTTTTTAAGAGACACAGGAAAAGGATCCAGAGACAAAGTGGGAATTGCATTTTTGCACTGCTTTTTTAAATCTTTACCTAGTGCTTTCAAACTGATGCTATTTTCCTTTTAAAATACATTTTTGACTTTCTACATTTTAACTAATCTTGTTTCTAAAATGTTTATCATTTTAATGGACTTTTGAAGATTTCACTTTTGATTTATTTATTTATTTATTTATTTATCTATCTTATTTGAAAATTTTGGGGAAAATTTTCTTCACATTTTTATCTATTAAGCTTGTCATTTGGAACAATTTTGCATTTTCTGAAGGATATTATGTATTTATTTTTTAAATTTTTTATTTATTTTTAAATTTTTAAAGTTTATTTATTTTTGAGAGATAGAGAGAGACACAGCATGAGTGAGGAAGGGGCAGAGAGAGGGAAAGACAGAATCTGAAGCAGGCTCCAGGGTCTTAGCTATCATCACAGAGCCCAACACGGGGCTTGACCCCACAAACTCTGAGATCATGACCTGAGCTGAAGTCAGATGCTTAACCTACTGAGCCATTCAGGCACCCCCATTTTCTGAAGGATTTTAAAGTGCATTAATACTTTGATGTCATTACTAAACTTAGTAATAATAGTTTTTAAAAAGGTGAATATATATTATTGTAAAATTTAAATATATTAAATAATACATACATATACCCTTAATGTTTTTTTCAAATATTCTGAATATGAAATGGAATTACATCTTAATTGGTAAACTGCTCGATAAGAAATCTTTATTCAGCTGCAATTATGTAAATTAGTGGAATTATATATTCTATGCACATATTTAACACATAATGTTCTATTTGTTGTTTCAAAAATAAAAGTCAGTGATACTAAGTAGAAAAGACTGAGCATGGCTTCATTCATATATTCATTCATCAAATAAGTCTGGATTGCCTACCATATATAAGACACTTTGTTAGGAATGGGGGCTTTGCTTGGCAGTTACATATATATTTCCTGTTTTCCTATCATGATAAACAAAATGATGCATATATATAGAAAGAATGTCTATGTGAAGAGAAGAACAGGTTATATATATATATATATATATATATATGTATGTATGTGTGTGTGTGTGTTGTGTGTGTGTGTGTGTGTGTGTGTGTGTGTGTGTGTATAGATAATATATATAATCTCAGCTGTTGATTAATCTCACAAAATTAAAGGGCTGGAGAAACAAAGGATTATAACTAACTCCCAAAGTGACTACATCTGCTTCCAAAGAACTTGGAATGTATATATGCATGGGTTCTTTCATATAATCAAAGAAACAAGTCAAGAACATCTCCAGGCAATTACTTCATCTTTAGGTACATATCTAACTATTATCACTACATATTCTCAAATAGGAAAATAAATTTCAATTTAAATGAGAGTATATACAACTTTTTTTTAATTTCTAATATGAAAAAGAAAAATGCTTTACGATAAAAGAAGGAAACAAAATAAATGACTATTTTGACTCTGTGTTACTTGCATTAATTCATTTTTAGGTGACTTAAAACAATGGAGTTGAAACTTGTAAAAAATAACTAGAAAATTTCTTTTGGAAATGTCAGTCAAGACTTAAGTCATATATTGGGGCCCCTGGGTGACTCGGTTGAATGTCATGTCTCTTAATTTCAGCTCAGGTCATGATCTCAGGGTTGGTGAGATTGAGCTCCATTTCAGGCTCCACACTGCCAGTGCTTGGGATTCTCTCTCTACCTTTCTCTCTGCCCTGATAATAAACACTTTCTCTCTCCCTCTCAAAATAAATTAACAAACAAAAAATAAAATAAAGGGGCACCTGGGTGGCTCAGTCGGTTGAGTGTTCTACTTTGGCTCAGGTCATGATCTCATAGTCTGTGGGTTTGAGCCCCACATAGGGCTCTGTGCTGACAGCTCAGAGCCTGGAGCCTGCTTTGGACTCTGTGTCTCCCTCCCTCTCTGCCCATCCCCCGCTCACACTCTGTCTCTCTCTCTCTCTCTCAAAAATAAATAAACACTTAAAAAATTTAAAAATAAAAAATAAAATAAAATAAAGAATTATGTTATATATTGAGTGGCATGGCTATGAAACATTAAAATAATATCTGCAGTATCTGTTATAACTTAAAATGCTAGAGATATCACTGGCAGGTGGATAAAAGTAGATAAATATGTGAAGATTTTTTCTCTTTTTAATGTTTGTTTAATTTTGAGGGAGAGAGAGAGAGAGCGGGGCAGAGGCAGAGAAAGAGGGAGACGCAGAATCGGAAGCAGGCTCCAGGCTCTGGGTTGTCAGCACAAACCCAACATGGTGCTCAAACTCATGAACTCTGAGATCATGACCTGAGCCAAAGTAGGACGCAAAACAGACTGAGCCACCCAGGTGCCCCATTTTTCCTTGATTGGTAAAGAATAGTTATAAAATTCATGCTATGTTCTTTCTATTGAATTATTATTATGGAAGAAAATATATTTGTTCACCCAATAAAGATTTATAGGAAATTCACTACATACTATCATTGAGGGGCTGCAGGGGAAAACAACCAAACAGACAAAAAACCTGTCCCTGCTGAAAAGGAGTATAGTGAGAATCAGATACAATAAAATAATGGTCACAGTAAAATATGTTAGTAATCCAGTAGCACTATACAGAGGGATCTATAGGAGCACAGAAATTGTTACAAATTTCATCCTGGGAAGATAAATAAGTGAATTCTCCCAGGATAAATTGAATTAAAAATGCTCTTGAAGTAACATTGGGAGTTGGGAAGCCAAATTTAGAAGAATAACAGTGTTCCAAAAACTGGGAACAATGTTTACAAATTAACTGATGATTTCGATAAAGTATTCTTCCAGTGATTCAGTATAACAGGAGTAAAAACAGAGAAAATGAGAGAGAAGGCTTTGAGGTGACTGTATCACAGGCTTATATTTTATTTGTTACGCTAAGAAGTTTGACCTGTGTTTTGAAAACTGTGGCACACTTTTTGCAGGACATGTAAATACCATTGTATAGACATTTTATATTTCCTACAGAAGTCTATTTTTTATTTCATAAATATCAGGTTAAATGGCAATGTACCTTATAAAACGTCTTGCAATTCTGAGTTATTTGTTTTCCAATTCCAGCCCCACAGTTTTTTATAAACAACAATTTAGCTTCAGTAATAAGTCTTATTCTCACTGTAATAAGAATTTGACAAATCAAATATGGAAGATACACTTGAGGCTAAACTACCATCATATCTGAGGAGGCTTAGCTTAGTTTTATTAAAATAAATTAGTTCTCTTAATGGTAACATAAAGGACACTTGGCAAGAAGATATATAATTTCTAAAACCCTCAAAATATTTTCTAAAATACTAAATCACACAGTGTTCCATATGTCTTTTCATTAAAACATTCTTATTATCATGCAAAAAACTAAAAACTTTATCTGTAATAGTTGTTCTACTACCAATGTAGACTCTATTGCCCGAGGTCATACTTTCTATCGAAGAAGGCACACTAAAATGACTAGCTGAATCAGGGGGCACATTTTACTAAAGTAAATGCAAGTGAACCCCCCTCCTCTATTGCTTTTTAACTGTTTCAAACTTACTTCACAACATCAGAACAGATGAGGGAGTTGGTGGTATTCATACTGGGAAAACCAGGTTTTATTTTGTGGATTTACTCATTCATACTGACTTAAAAATATCTTCATGTAAAAGCAGCAAGAAACGTACTATCTCACTTTGTGAGGTCAGTGAAAATATGCACTTTTTTTCCCTCCCATTTGAGAGCAGAACTCCCAACTTTCTCAGAGATGAATTCTTCCCTAATGGTTATTTTTTAAAGAATTACCCAAAGCAATATAAAAGGAAACCCAATTTTAGGGGTGCCTGGGTGGCTCAGTCGGTTAAGTGGCCAACTTGGCTCAGGTCATGATCTCATGATTCATGGGTTCCAGCCCCCTGCTTCAGATTCTGTGTGTCTCTCTCTCTGTCCGTCCCTCCCTCTTCACGCTCTGTATCTGTCTCCTTCAAAAATAAATAAACATTAAAGAATTTTTAAAAAGGAAACCTATTTTGAGATTCTCAACCAATTAGTCTTTTATGCCAAGTTAGAAGAGGATTTCATTTCCTTCTCTAGAGGAATATTTATTTTTGTAATTTTTATTATATTTTTATTTTTTGGGTGGTGGTTGAATGTATGATGGGACATTAAAAGCTCATTTACAATATAAACTCCAATTGTATGTTTTAAGCATCAATATATGATATAGTAACACTTCTTTGTAGACAGTGTTTTATAAAGAATTTCTCTGACTCCATTAAAAAAAAAACCCACATAACATGAACATGCTTCCCTGCATGATGCAATACAAATTTTGGATTCTCTACAAAAGATACAGGGATGTCTTTAAAGGCTGGGTATAAAGTAGGGCCTCCCCTGCTGTTAGGTGTTTGCTTGAACAAAGACATACATGAATGGATAGAAAAATGTGTGCATAGATAACATGAATGAACATAGCAGTATACAGGAGCTGACTTGTGTTGTCTTACAAGAGCCTACTGTTACATACTCAGTAATTTTTTGTACTGGCTGTTAAATACAAATGTTTTTGGAAGTAAAATTATATGAACTGAATTAAATAAAAATATATAAAATATGTTAAAAACAAATGTAATGAGGGGTGCCTGGATGTCTCTGACTTCAGCTCAGATCATGATCTTAGAGTTCATGAGTTGGAGCCCCACATCGGGCTCTGTGCTGACAGCTCAGAGCCTGGAGCCTGCTTCAGATTCTGTGTCTCCCTTTCTCTCTGCCCCTTCCCTGCTTATGCTCTCTCTCTCAAAAATAAATAAACATTAAAACAAATATAATAACAAATACTCAAAACATAAACTCTCCTATTTTACTAAATTTTACTCTTATTATGTCCTTGAGGTTATTTGTATCTATTGCACATATAGAGTAGAAAGGCTATATAATCATGTGCATATTTCTTCCTAACTCTGTGTTAGGTGATGTCTATATGTTAGTATTTACACGATGTAAATTGGCAAATACTGTCATTCAGTGTTGATTCATTACTTTGTTGGTTATCTAGCTGAAGGTTGGTAAACATGTTTCTGTTATAACTACTTAAAACTGCCAGCTCAATTTCCTAATATTTTTGTTAATTTTGCATTTTGGTAATTATGCATTTCTATAGGAAAATGTGAGTAATTCTTGCTATTGATTTCTATTGTCTTTTAATTATGTCCTCCATAGGGTGAAGTTTTAGTTGAACTAAGAATAGATAGATCCAATATATATGGATTTTGTGTGTTCCAGTTTTAACACATCACAATGCGTAAGTTAGATTTTGTCCCTGCTCTGCTCAAAAGCCTTCAATTACTTTTGATTTTATTTGGAGCAAAAGTAAATCAATTATATTTAGATTGTTTTTTTTTAAAATCCAGAAGAAGATTAAAGATTATTTTTGTAGATGATTCCACTAAGATAAAACAATACATTTAAACCTTAAAGCAATTCAGTCTCAATTACAAACCAGAGTATAGGTATGACACTTTGCATTTTCTTTTTTCTTTTTTTGAAGTGATCTTATGAGAGTTTTATTAGCCAGCATTCCAACTATATTTGGGAAGAAAGTGAGAAAGATTAAGAGAGGGAGAGAGAGTAACTTTGTAATTAAAATCTCATTCTCACTAAAGACAGCAGAATTTCATTATAATGCAAGTTACAAAGTAAATACACTTTTGATGACTATAGATTGAAATCAAGTTTTCCTAATATGAGTATGATGAGCTTCTATGGTTTAAGAAAATATTTTTCTCAACCCGATCAAATCGTGTAGCTCCCTGCCTATACATAACCTAGCAAGCCTGTTACACAAGAATGAATGTTCTCTGAATGCAGAATTCCACAAATTGAGATTAGATATCATTATTTTTATACCTTCCATATGTAAATATATGAAAATGGTAAGAATCACAAGTGTAATTTTGGCTTTAAAAAATCACAAACAACTTTCAAAATAGTAAGTGAAAATATTGTATATATGATTAAGTCATTTTGTAAAATTTTTACATTATCACATTTTGAGAATAAATATATTCTGAGAATTGAGTCATGGAATCATAATCAGTGAAAACTTATCATGGCTTTAAGGTTATAGGAAGTAACCTCCAGCTGGCTGAGCTATTTTGCTAATCTTGGATGTGGCTGTTTTGTGATTATGTACATAGTTTTTCACTAAGATTTTTTTAAATTGTTTGTTTTGTCTATTTCTTTGTTTGTTCCGAGTTTTTCTGGTAGATATTTTGATTGCCTGTAGTTTTTCAATACAATGGAAAATGGTACTTTGAACTGTCTTGTACATGTCTGATGTTTTAATAGGGAATTTTTCTTAATTATTTTTTAACGTTTATTTATTTTTGAGACGGAGAGAGACAGAGCATGAACGGGGGAGGGTCAGAGAGAGAGGGATACACAGACTGTAAAGCAGGCTCCAGGCTCTGAGCTGTCAGCACAGAGCCTGACGCGGGGCTCAAACTCACCGACAGTGAGATCGTGACCTGAGCCGAAGTCGGACGCTTAACCGACTGAGCCACCCAGGCGCCCCGGGAATTTTTCTTAATAGTATAATATTTTGTATGGACAGAAGACTGCCAGAAACATACATGCATGCACATGTAACACAAATAACACAACAAACACACACAAACACAAATCACAAACCAATGTAATTGCACGTATGCCAAGGGACAGCATATTTACATAAACTCATAAGCTACTTTTACCTTTACTGATTAAAACTTTCTCCCTCCATTCTTTAAAAAAATTTTTTTGATGTTTATTTACTTTTGAGACAAAGAGAGAGAGAGGGAGAGAGACAGAGTTGAGCAGAGGAGGGACAGAGAGAGAGGGAGACACAGAATCTGAAACAGGCTCTGACCTGTCAGCACAGAACCTGACACGGGGCTCGAACTCATGAACTGTGAGATCATTACCTCAACCGAAGTCTTAACTGACTAAGCGCCCCAGGTTCCCCTATCCCTCCATCCTGAAGCAACTATTATTAAAGATTTATGATTATCATTTCTTTTATGTATTTTACACTTTTGACCCCTATAAAAGCAGAGCATTTCATTTTGTATTATAAAAATTTATATATAAATATACTCATGATGTCAGTGTTTCTTTGTGTCTTGCATATTTTGCTTAATATTAGGCATATTTTTCACCCTTCTTTTTACTGGTATCTATAGTTCATTATTTTTATTATTGTATGGTTTATGTTTTAATATACCACAGTTATTTGCATATCATCCTTTTTCTGGTAGATATTTTGATTGCATGTAGTTGTTCAATACAATGGAAAATGCTACTATGAACTGTCTTGCACATGTCTGAAGTGAATAGGTGTAGGCGTTTTTCTAGTGTAGTTAATCAGGAATAAACCTGCTAGGTCATAATTATGCATCTTTTCAAATTTCCTAGATAATGACTACAAGTTTTCCAATGTATTTTTATCAGCTTGTGCTCTAATAATCAATCTATGAGATTTTCTTTCTTTAGAATACTCCCCAACACTTAGTCATGCCAAACACAAGCTGTAATGCTATCTTGTTGTGCTTCAATTCGTTTTTATTTGATATATATTTCAAAAAAATAAACTAAATTCATTTAAAGATAATGCTTTAAAATATAATGTGGATAAGTCATTTAATCGGTGAGGATATGGTCAGAAAAACAGAAGATGCTCTTGGTATAACCTAGAAAGAGATTTATCATGAGGAATTAAAGGTAACAAAACTGTTGGCAAGTCGAGCAGAACTTAAAATCATAAAAAGTTGTCAGAATTGGATGATTCACAGGAGATCGTTTGGAAGCCATGGTGAATCTCAGCAATGTTATTAGAAGCTGCTACCCAAGAGATTTTTTCAGCAAGTTTCTTAGAATCTAAAGTAAATGTCAGCGATTGAATTGTGTTTTAGCTGTCTAGTATAGCAATGCTGTGGATTTCAAAAGATTTCTCTCGCTCATGCAACTTCCTACTATGGAAAAAGTTTTCTCCTCTTCTTTCAATTGTATTGAGAACTTTTTGAATGTAATCCGTATGGAGAAATGGAGCAAGTCTCCCGAACAAGACTCCTGAGCAAATCTCCAGGTTTCCATTTGTGATGTATGCAACTGCATAGTGGTGATACTATGCAACTCAGTCCATGAAGAGTCTCTACAAACCCTTGACGCTGTGTCTAAGCCTCCAAAGCAACAACACTACAGAACACCCACTGCACACAGTTCAACTGTCTCTTAGACGATAGAAAACAAGTTATGTTCTCCCTTTAAAGAGAGTGTATAAATCTCATAAAACTTCATCCATTTGTCGGCGATACTCAATGTTACCCTAGCTAAGTCCTTATTACATTTTAATGCACTATTATATTAATCTTGAATAATAAGTTTAACATATCCAGGAAGAGGGAAGGGGGAAATTGGCTAGTCCATACAAATATGGACATAAAAGTACAGAAGAAAATGTGCTTGGTTTCCATATTTCTTGTTTTTCCTAATGGTCATGTGACCATAGTTGCTATTTATAACTTACTCTCTCTGCTCCACAATTTATGTTCCCCATTTTTCATTGAGCACCTCATTTGGCTGTAGTATTTCATATTAAATTTCATAAAAGAGTTTATACACACTGATACATATGTACACTGAAAATTATATGAAATCAATAATTTCAAGTAGCTTGAGGAAAATATGTATATAAGGCCCACCAATACCATTGCTCAATATTATTATAACTATAAAATGCATTATATTCAGAAGAGTTATAATATTTTAGTAAACATCTGTGGAGTGCATAACAACTGATTTCCAACAATAAGATGTTTACCATGTAAGAAATATAGATCTTACATAGAACCTATTTCCCTTGTAGTAAAATCAGACACAAAAAAATAAAACTTTTAAAAAATAAAATATTAACACAAAGGCACTGAAATAGTACAGTAAAATGTAATATAATATAAAGGCACATATCTGATCAGTTGAAATTAAAACCCAACTTTATTTTTTTAATCTTTTAAAAGTTTATTTTTCTTTATTTTGAGAAAGAAATAGAGAGCAAACGAAGGGGGAGAGAGAGGGAAACAGAATCCCAAGCAGACTCTGCAATGTCCACACAAAGCCCAATACGGGGCTCAAAGTAACAAACCATGAGATCATGACCTGAGCAGATATCAAGAATTGGACACTTAAACCACTGGGCCACTCAGACACCCAACTTTAAACCCATATTTAAACCCAACTTTAAATATGACTGACACTGGTTTTATTTTCTCATATGTTTATGGTATGATTCTTGTCAACAAGAGGTTGGATATTAAATAGACAAACTCTGCTTTATGATGTTTCTAATGATTAAATGGCCTAATTCTGAGACATGTAATAGAGGGTTAGGACCAAAAATGAACAGTGCTGGATTATTTAAATAATGTATGCTTTATTATTTTTTTAATATTTAATGTTTACTTTTGAAAGAGAGACAGAGTGCAAGCAGGGGAGGGGCAGAGAGAGAGGGAGACACAGAATCCGAAGCAGGCTCCAGGTTCCGAGCTGTCAGCACAGAGCCCGATGTGAGGCTCGAACTCAAGAACTGCAAGATCATGACCTGAGCTGAAGTCAGATGTTTGACTGAGCCACCCAGGTACCCTGAGGTATGCTTTCAAGTATAGCAATTATATTAGAATAAACATTTGTAAATATACTTTTTAAATATGCTTTTGTCTTCCTTTTCTCTTATTCTTGAATTTTTTTCTCTTTCTACAATGTGCTCCTCCTGTTACTGTACGTTTGTATCTCTGCCATTCTGTCTTTGTTGCTGGTCACACTGCTGAATGTTGTGAGTTAAATAGGCTCTTCCCAGGAGAAATATACCAACAACCATTTGTTAGCAGAGTGGGAGATTTTAGTCAGATTTATGGGGTATAAAGTACTTTCTGAGTTAACTATCTTGTCCACTACATATCTCAGGAAATGCCTAAAAGTTTGTTATTTCCCTATGATTATTATTTTATCATGATTAAATATCATGTTTTATGTAATGCTCTTTACCCTAAAGTGTTCTTTAACTAATATTAATATTGCCACAACTTCCTTTTTGTCTTGCATTTGTCATATGTTTTTACAAATACCTGGGTGGCTCAGCTGGTTGAACATCTGACTCTTGATTTCAGTTCAGATCATGATCCCAGTGATGTGGGATGGAGCCCTGCATCAGGCTCTGCATTGAGCATAGAGCCTGCTTAAGATTCTCTCTCTCTATCCCTCTGCACCTCTCCCCCTTTCATGCTCTGTCTCTCAAATAAAAAAATACTATTATCTTTGACCTTAATAGACACTGAATTTTAGAAGTAAATTTTCTTTACAGTATGTATCTAGGTGGGATTTGTTGTTTGTCAACTGCAATTGAATTGTCTTTTGCTTTTCTTAGAAAAATTCAATCAACCTGCTTCAATTTTGAACATGTACGTTTTGCTTTATTACAATTATCTAAATTTGTATTAATCGTTCCTTGTATTTCTTACTTTCCAAATGCTAAATTCGTTGTTTTATATTTGCATTTTCAATTAATTTTATTCCCCTTGTAGTTTAGAAGACCTAATAGTGTTTTACTGATTATAATTTTTTGTATGTAAAAATAATGTTTACACCTTTTTACATTAATACATTATTTCTGAGTAATACTACTTCCCCTCTTCCCCCACCACCTCAGAGATAAGATGCAAAGTTGATCTATTTTCTTATTGGTATCCCTATCCATTTCCTGGGTTTTGCTAAAATGAATCAGACTTTGAATTCCAGGTAGTATTACATTTCCCTTCACTCTATTTTCTCATTCTCTTCCGTGGTACAGGATGGTTCGTGTGAAATTATCCTTCCTTTCTGTGCTCTGGAAATGACATCTATATTCACCTAGAACATTCTGCTCCAATTCTTATGTAGCACTCACTCCCTCATTGTTTTGACTCCATTCCCTCTCCCTTTATTGAGTAATAAGTTGTCCTCCATCCTGTGTGTGTAAATTGGTTTGGACCTTCTCCTTAGATCAAGATTTATTGATTAACATTTCATTATAAAAGAGATGCCCTTGTGAATCTTATTTAATTGATTTTTTAGATTAATTGAAATATTTTCTATCATCTCACTAATTAGAAACAGTGTTAAATTTTAGGAATGATGTCTAGTTTTTATTAAAATCAGAGCTGTTAATTATGTTCTCTTCTATAGATGATAAAGTTATTTGTTACAGGAATTTGACCATGCACAGGGATTGTTAAGTAGGTTCTGTGTGGCTGTTGTTTTCGTATTTGGTGCCAAAGCTGAATAGGGAAGGTACGCAGCAAAGTTGAGGAGAGCAAGAACAAGCTGGGACCCATAAATACCAACACAAGCCACAGGACAGAGTGAAATGCATGTGTTTGTTGCTTCTGGACTTTGTGGTGTAGATATCTTTCAGAAGCTAAGGTCGTTAGTTCTGGGACTAAACACACACAAACATGCCCCAACAGTCAGAGAAATCAAAGAATGGTCTCATGAAAGGAAGAGCCATAGAGGCATAGCTAATGTGTGATTCCCACCCAGTGAGCCCCTAGATCAGTGACAATGGGGATGAGCCATTAAATGGTTCCAACTTCACTACCACCTTTCAAGTCTTTCATAATAACTATTTTCATGACCCACCCAAACCAGAGACATATAAGAATGGGAATTCTTGAAAAAATAGTTTAAATTGGCCAAGTTGTGACTTTACAAGGTCACCGAAGTGAGCCAAAGCAAATAAGTTAGCCCTGGAGATTTTCACCGTACACAATTAAAATAGGCGGCTTTTTAGGTGACTTTCAAAAAGGATTTTAATCATGATTGATGGTATACATGCCTTGCATTCATTTGGTTTTAATATCTGGGAATGATTTGCAGAAGCAAAGTAAATAGTATATCCAATTTTAATATCTTAGAAATTTCAAATTTGGATAGGTTATGTTTTTCTATGAAGGAATAGAGAGAGGAATAAAGAGGTTTGGTTAATGAAATGCCAAATATTTACCTAATCTCCTGAATATAGAAAACCATGCGTTATGCTTCCATGACCAGTGGTTTATATTGTAAATAATATATGATCCGATCTTTTAGAGGACAGCTGAATTTTACTCAGAGAGAACCTGTTAATTATAGTTTATATTTGTTGTAATGAAAGGAAGATTTTAAGAAGGATGGATTGATAAAAAGACAAAATGGCTATGGTTCATATGTTTAAATAGACTTTAAAGACTCTTGAATAATGGAGAGTATCCCTCCATAATATATCATCCACTGCAATATATACACTAGAAAATCTTGTAAACATTGTTAAATCCTCCATGAAGTGTTAAACAGGATAATTGCCATCTGTTTTCAAAGGAGATGCTCGAGACGCTCCAGTATATATTTTTTCTTCTATGATGGAAATGAAAGCAAAGAAAGTTAATTTTTCAGTTCTTTCTATTATATCCTATAGCATATGTAGGTTTTGGGTACTAGAATGTATATATAATAGATGACTGAGAATCTGAAAGGTGAAAATTACAATATTGTCATCATTGTACTCTAAACTGATTTGACAAGAATAAGTTACTGTGACATCTTCCAAATACTATCATTCAAAATTGAAAACAAATATTAGATCTATGCACATTTTTTTATAAAAATGGTTGATGGGGATACTGAGTACATTTAAATAAATTGTGGTATTTTCTCCCTAGCCTTAGCCTCTTTGCAAAGCTCTCGATTCTTATATTTAAGTGCCAACTGGAAATCTTTCAAGCAATTCAACATTAAAATTTCCCAAACTAAAATTTTCATTACATTCTAATTTCACTAGCACTACCAACTGTGGTATTTCTCCATGGCTTCCCATCTCCATAAATAGCATGACAATTCAATATGCTTTCCATTGGCCTTGATCTTTCCTGTCAGTGGTAATTCTCAATTCTAATTAGTCTATCATCAAGGAACTGTACTTCCAAATACATCTATATTTGAGCTATTTCTCACTCCATTTCCACCTATGTACCATAAGAATGAAAACAACAAGTATAGGTAGAAAGACATACAAATATATGTTACACTATTATTTATTTATTCATTGTAATGATTTGATATATCTATGCACTGTATATTGTTAAATATTTCTTTTTAAAGTTTTTACTTAAATTCCAGTTAGTTAACATACAATGTAATATTAGTTTCAAGTGTGTGATGAAGTGATTCGGTACTTCCATACAACACCCTGTGCTCATCACAAGTGCCTCCTTAATCCCCATCACCCATTTCACCCATTGCCTCACCCACTTCCACTCTGGTATCCATCAGTTTGTTCTCTATATATAAGAGTCTTTTTCTTGGTTTGCCTCTGTCTCAGTTTTTTTTCCTTTGGTTCATTTGCTTTCTTTCTTAAATTCCACATATGAGAGAAATCATATGATATTCGTCTCTCTCTGACTTATTTAAAATAGTGTTTGTGGTGGTTGTTTTTTTTAAAATTGACATTGAATTATAATTCCCTATTTTATATATATGTTCACATTTTAAAGACTAATTTGTGTGTGTGTATATATATATATATATATATATATACATATATATTTTTTTTTCTTAAGGAAGAACCCTCTGAGTTGTATGGACTTTATGAATACTCTCAGGATTAATGAGGACTCATCCCAATTTAGGCTCTGCAAAAGTTTCTTGAAAGATAGAGCTAGTAGCAGGTATTCTGTGGAATACTCACAGTGGGATCCATCCTTCCACAATTTGGGTAGAATGGAATAATACTGGCAAAGAAAGCAATATAGGTTGAATGACAGCTTTCCACAATCTATGAGGTAGTTACAGTAACCATCCACAAAAATGTACGTCCCATTACTTAATATATAGTTGTGACTAGGAAAACACTAAAAAGCCAAATACTATATTTCTCAGTCGCCCTTGATTCTAGGTGTTGCCATGTGACTAGTACTTGCCAATGAACTATAACCAGTAGTAGAGAATGTCACTTTCTGGGCCAAAGCATTTAAACAATAAATGAGCCTTTTTGTCATATTCCCTTACCTGCAAAATTAACAAGATCCTATGTATGTTGTAATCAAAATATAAGAGGAAAGTGAGATGCTAAATCACCATGTGATGGAAAATATCTTAGTAATTAATGTAAAATAATTGCAGTCCTTTTGAAGAGTCCTTTGAATCTCTTGACCATGAAAAGGATAATGAGACAATATTCATTAAATGTTGAAAACAGAGCCTGTTATAATGTAGCATCTCAAAAATAAAGTTAGCTGTTTTAAAATTTTCTTTCTTGCATAATGTTTAGAACATAACTTCTTTATTTGTCTGTATTTATTTTTTCTAAATATTTTTCATTTCTTAAGAGCACTTTTAGGTTATACCAAAGTTAAAGAAAAAGGATAGAGTTCCCATATATCCTCTATCCTGACCTTACATAGCCTTCCCCATTGGTAACATTTGGCACTAGAGAGGTCTATTTGTTACAACTGATCAATCTGTGTGACAAGTCATTCTCAGGTAAAGCCTAGAGTTTACATTAGGCTTTACTCTTGATTTTGTACATTCTATGGGATTAGAAAAACTTGTAATGACATGTATCACCAATATAGTATCATGCAGAATACTCTCACTGCCCTAAAACTCTCTGTGTTTCACCTATTCATCCCACTCTTCTCCCTAAATTCTGGAAACCTTTTATATTTCTACTGTTGCCATTGTTTTTCCTTTCCTAATATGACCTTTAGTTGCAATCACATAGGATACACCCTTTTCAGATTGGCTTTTTCACTTAACTATATTCCGTTTTCTCTACGCTTTTTCAGGCCTTGATAGCTCATTTATTTTAAGAATTGAATAATATTCCACTTTCTGGATATACCAGTTTATTTATCCATTCACCTACTGAAGAACATCTTGGTTGCTTCACAGTTTTGGCAGTTATGAATAAAGCTGCTATAAACATCCATATGAAGGTTTTGTATGTACATGAGTTTTCAGTTCATTTAAGTAATTATCAAGGAATGCAATTGCTGAATTGTGTGGTAACAGTTTGTTTAGTTTTGCTATTTATCTCTCTCTCTCTGTTTCTCTCTCTATCTAGAGAGAGAGTGAGTAGGGGAGGGGCAGAGATAGAGGAAGAGAGGGAGAATACCAAGTAAACTCCGCACTGACAGCGCAGAGCCTGATGTTGAGCTCGAGCTCAAAAACCATGACATCATGACCTAAGCCAAAATCAGGAGTTGGACACTTAACTGACTGAGCCACCCAGGTGCCCTGAGTATGTTTAGCTTTGTAAGAAACTGACAAATCGTCTCCTAAAGTGGCTGTACCATTTTGCATTGCCACTAGCAATGAGACTTACACTACTCCATATCCTTGCCAACATTTGGTGTTGTCATTGTTCTAGATTTTGACCATTCTAATAGATATGTAGTGGAATTTCATTGTTGCTTTAATTTGCATTTCCTTGATGACACATGATATGGAGTATCTTTACACATGCTTATTTGTTATCTGTATATCTTCTTTGGTAAGTTATCTTTCTAGGCCATTAGTCACTTTTAATCAAGTTTTTCATTTTCTTATTGTTGAATTTTAATAGTTATTTGTATATTTTGGATAACAGTCTTTTATCACATATCTTTGCAAATATTTTCTCCCAGTCTATGGCTTATCTTCCCATTCTCTTGAGAGTGTTTTTTTCAGAGCATAAGTTTTTAACTTTAACAAAATCCATCTTATCCATTATTTCTTTCATAAATTGTGCATACAGTGTTATATTTTAAAAATTATCAACATACTATGGTCACCAAAATTTTCTCCTATGTTATTTTCTAGAAGTTTTATATTTTTTTGTCTTACATTTAGATATAAGAAATAATTTTTGTGATGGGTATAAATCTTTTCTTAATTTTTGTGTGTGTGTACCTGTGGATGTCCCAATATCCCAGCATCATTTGTCAAAAAGACTATTTTTGCTCCATTGTATTGCATTCAATCCTTTGTCCAAAATCAGTTGACTTTATTTATGTGGGTCTATTTCTGAGATCTGTTTTCTATTACATTGATATATTTGTCTATTCTTTTTTCCAGTATCACATGTTTTTGATTATTGTAGCTCTATAGTAAATTTTGAAGCAGGGCAGCTGCATCTAGAAATCAAGATGGGCAACTGATGAATGGATAAAGAAGTTGTGGTTTATACATACAGTGGAATACTACTTGGTAATGAGAAAGAATGAAATCTAGCCTTTTGTAGCAACATGGATGGAGCTGGAGAGTGTTATGCTAAGTTAAATAAGTCAGACAAAGAAAGATAACATATGTTTTCACTTATATGTGGATCCTTATAAATTCAACAGAAGACCAGGGGGAAGAGAAGGGGGAAAAAAGTTACATACAGGAAGGAGGTAAACCATAAGAGACTCTTAAATACTGAGAATAAACTGAGGGTTGATGGGGGATGGGGGGGAGGGTAAAGTGGTTGATGGGCTTGAGGAGGGCACCTGTTGGGATGAGCACTGGGTGTTGTATGGGAACCAATTTGATAATAAATTTCATATTAAAAAGAAAAAGAAATCAGATGGGAAGAATTAACACCTTGATGATACTTGGTCTTCCTATCTATGGACATAGAATATCTCTCCATCTATTTAATTTTTCTTTGCATTATTTCATCAAAATATTGTTTTCCTCATATAGTTTATTTTTCCCACATTTTTCGTAGATTTATACCCAAACATTGCTTTTTGGGGTGCTAATGTAAATTTTGTTGTGTTTTTAATTTCAAATTCCACTTGTTTATTGTAGATATATAGGAAATTGATTGACTTTTATAAATCAACCTTGTATCCTATAACTTTAACATGATTGCTTATTAGTTATAGGAGTTTATTTTGTTTTGTTATGCTTTTGCCAATTCTTGTGTATTTTCTACATAGATAATCATTTAATCTGTGGACAAAGGACAGTTACATTTCTTCACCTCTAATATCTTTAATTTCTTTTCCTTGTCTTATTACATCAGCCTGGATTTTCAGCACAATGTCCAAAAAGAGCGAGAGCAGATATCTGTAACTTCTTCCTGACCTTACTAGGAAAGTTCTCACCGTTAAATATTATGCCAGCTTAGTGACTAGTTTTCCCCATTAAGTATTGCAGATAGTCTTCATCAGGTTGAGAAACTCCCCCTCTATTACTAGTTTACTAAAAGTTTTTTTTTTCTTTTTCTGCATTTTTCCTACTTTTTTTCAGTCCTTTTTTTTTTTTAGGCCTTTTTTTATTCTTCAGTCTGTTGATATGTTTGATTATATTAAATGATTTCAGAATGCTGAATCATTGATTTCTTCTATTTTAATTCATTTTGTTTTACTCTGCATACTTCTGAATTCATTGTGTTGACACCTTAGATAATTTTGTTAATTCTGATTTTTAACCTTTTTTCCTCCTCTCTTCTCATTCCAACTGTTCCCCCTTGAGAACACTACATATTTTAACTGCTTCAAATGCTTTTGTCTCTCGAATCTTAAATCAATTAAATCTTAAATCAATGCACTCACATTTAAGCTCCAGAAGACAGTAGTAATAGTGATATTACTTATGCTTATTACTTATTACTTATCATAAGTAATTATGATATTACTTATACTTTTTTTGATTACATGTATGTGTCAGACATTCTTATATGTATTTTATTTATAGTGTTGGTATTACCATTAATTACATATCAGATAGCAGAGGCCATATATATTGGGTACTATATCCAAATTTAAATTTAGCTATCAAGCATAGGATTCAAGGGCATTTTAGCTCAGCAACCTGTAACCAAATACACACTGGTGTCTCATTTTGAATGTTTTACAAATACCAAAAACAAAGCAAATAATTAATTCATAAACTTAATATATTTCTAACTGTTATGTATATGTCAAACACACACACACACACACACACACACACACATACACACACACACACACACACACACACACGCCACAGAGCTGAACCAAGTGTTTACACCATTCAACAGAAATGTAAAAGTTAAAATATAGGAAAGAGACATGTAAATAAAGAGAAATAGATAAATATTTTATACAATTTAAGTTTTTCTAAACTATAATAATGAAATAGAATAACTCCTAGAAAATTCAATGAGATAAAAGAAATGCTATGTAAAATATGTCATCATTTATATAAGCATAATATTGACTGTCTTATTACCTTGAAAAAAAGCTTTAAATAGTATGACAAACTAATTAAAATAGAGGAGATAAAACTGATTCTGGTATACACAGATGAGAACTCTATTGAAAAGAATGGATCTCTTTTTTCGACCAAAGATGTGATGTTGATCATAAATGAAACATAATTTTAAAGTCCAATAGAGAGATATTGTATGCTAATTTAAGATGTAATTTCAATTGCTTATCTTTCTTTTCCTAATTCTTTATCTGATTCTTATTAGATTCATTACTTTTTATTATTTGCCATTTTTGCATATCTCTTAATGTCTTTCGCTGTCTCTCTCACTCACTGATATATGCGTATATATATATATACAATATTATATATTTCAAACATATATTATATATATTGTATATTTTACTGATATATGTGTGTGTATATATATAATATATATTATATATATTATATGTGTATATATATACATATATTATATATATTTCACTCAATTATACATATTTAAATATTTATATTCATATTTAAATATATTTGTATTTATATATTCATATTTAAATATATATATATTTATATATAAAAATGAGTGACTTGAAGGATATTTGCAGGCATTAATGACACTTCACATTTGAATAATTATAATGACATTTGTAAGAGTAAAGAAGTTGGCTTCTGTATGTACATTATTATCATATTTACCTATAACAATCATTACATCTTATCATCTACTTTCCTGTACAAATACAGACTTCTCCTTCTTGCCTAAAATGCTTTTTGAAAGATTTAATGAAGATTTCTGAGTTGTATTTATTTGTTAGATATTTTTTTGGCCATTGAAAATCAGAGACAATAATCCTATTATTCTTTTTCTTGACATTGACTTTCAAAATGTTTATCCACAGAATATCTCTTTGTTTCCTCATGCTGTCATTTAATTTATTATAATACTACCTGTATTCTATATAAAAATGTCAGAAGATGAATGGACTCAGAGTAATCATAGCATATTATGAATCCTTTCTACCAGGAGGCAGATGATGATTTTTATGCTGGCATTAAGAAAAATATCTTGGAACAGTTGATCAAGGTGGTAGCTGCCAGATCTTTCCAGTATACAGGTTTATTTTTCCTTTCGTGAGTCGTTAAATAACCTAGGGGGAGATGCTTTTAAACCTCAGTAATATCTTAATTTCTAAGTCAACCATTCAGTGGTTTCATCCCACACTGATATTCCTTGTGTAAATCATTTTTGCATTGGGGATTACAAAATAATTACTTTTCTAATTAATTTTTCTGATTCATTACTTGATGTTATTGTGTAAAGAAGAGTTTTATTAATTTTCTCAAGGATTTTTAAAAATTCTTCTCAAGGAGTTTTTTTAATTAAGTGTTTCATAATCAGTTGTGATCCTTATTTGTGTTGCTTACATTCCAAATTTGTCCACTGAGAGCCCCCTTATTGTTAGTATCTTTATCTTTTTGCAAAGAGGCTGTCTCAAGGCACTTCTTGAAACAGTATGCCCTACCTTGTATTTTCCTGACATCAGAACTTGAATAGACAATTTATCCAAGAAGACTTGGGTCTTGTTATTGGGCATGGGAAATAATAATTTAAATCTGAAGCCTAATTTCTAAGTGAACAGTTCATAACTATAGAATTAACATGTCTCTTATTTTTAGTTGTATCGTTCTTCATTCTGTAGTTTATTAAACCAGTTTCCTATTAATAGTTATTTAGTTGTTTCCACTCTTTTACCAATGCAAATAGTCGTTTTATTTATAATACATTCCCTGAAGTGGGATGGATAAGTCAAATAGTAATTGTAATATCTATGTATCTGCATATTATACACACTATATCATATATACTATGTATACACACAATCTATGACATATATACAATATACATATAATTGTACATACACAATTTATATACATTATATAAATACAGTCGCATATGCCAGATATTGCCAAGTTCAGTATCCCACAGGTATTGTATCATATTATTAATTTTAATCTCCTAAAGGCAAAACAAGTCTTTTAAATGCAAGACGGGGTCTGTTTTCTCAAGACCTATCAACAGAGTGCTTGTCCAGTTCCTGAATATTTTCCAATTTATGAATTAAATGGTCAACATTAATATTTTGTATATAGATAAAGTTAATCTTTTGCATAATATGACCATATTTACTTACATACGCTTGTTCACTGGATGGTAGGAATATATTCCAGGGATGTTTTAGATGGAATCCACACATTGGAAAGCATCTGACCTTTGAAAGTTTAGAAATTTTGATCACTGAAGTAAATGAAGATGGTAATTTAAAGGTTTACTCACCTCCATTCTGAGCCAAAAGCTTTAAAATGTTTTTCAAGGAAAGAACCATAATTTTTTTTTTGACTAGAAATTCCTAGGTATCCAGAAGACTAAAGGTCTCCCATGCATGAATGTTTCTAACCAGTTCTGGTAATCAATCTAATACTTCTTCTAAGGACATACTCAACTGCATTATAATTCATAACAAAGCTACAAAGAGGAATCACTTTCACTGAATTGAACTTATGTAAATAGTAAAGCATATCAAGTCAGGATCTAAAATGTCGTGTCAGTGTAATATACATGGTTTGATCTTTTGTACAAAAGAAAATGCCACTGAGTTTCCATCTAACATTTATTTTTATAAGAAATTTATTTGGTACATTTAGGGTATTGGTCTGTTTAGTTTTAAATGCTTTTGTATAAATCCTTTTTTACCCAAAAAAGTGTCTAATAAATATTTTTCATTTAGGAAAATTACATCCATCCGCCCAAAATCTGAAGTTGTCCATATATATTTATATCTATACATATCTTAAACAGTTCTCAGATGCAGAGGTCTTGCTTATGTCATCAATAGCCTTTCATAATACTTTAGAAATATTATGGAAATTTAATGTCAAATTCAAGTAGAAAATGTGTATGAAAAACTCAAGTTTTTTTAAAGAAATAATATTCAATATTTGTAAAGTTAAATTTGCAAAAATATCAAAATTAGTACACTCCTTTCATTCTTCTTCTGGGGAACTTCATAATGGCTACAATTTTAGAATATGCTAGCAATCACTACCTGGTTTGGTTATAAAATCAAGTATAAAGGTTATCTTGACATTAAATTTTTTTCAACAAAAATAAACTAAATTGTTCTAGAGTAATCTGATTAAAATAAACTTCATGTAATTGCTTATTTAAAACTTTAGGGAACTATTGTTTCATCTTACAATAAGTGCTTTTTATTACTAGAAAAAGTAAATATGACTTCTAAATTGGGTAGATACAATGAATTTTTCTTTGTTTCTGGATAATATATAGGACAGACAGTATTAATGTTGTTTCTCTTTTTGAACTTCAATAAATTCACTTTTATCGAGTTGGAACTTATAGCTAGATCTCGAAAGCCAACCATTCATAACCAATAACACATATCCTACTAAGATGATATGTAAGAAAACGGAAAAACTATAATGAAGAAGCTTAAAAGTCTATGTCAAATGCTGAAGTCTATGACACAAAACAGACTGTAAAAGCAGAGTCAAGTTGTGTGGAGGATGGAGGGCAGGGAAAATCTGCTTTGAATAGAAACAATAATAAAGCTCTAGTGAGTTTTGCTTTAGAATGTGAATTGCCATCATACACAACCCCTCCCATGTTCCTCCTATCACTCACTAGTGACAAGAGAAAGCAGAATAAATCAGGTCTAATCAAGCACCCAGTTTAAGCAACTATTTTTACGTTCCATTCATTCATGGCATCCTGAAATAAACCAATCACTTGTTAGTTTCTTGCTGAATGAAGTTGATAACATATTCACTGTGTCAACAAAGATTTAATTTAGACATCCGTTGGTAGAAAGAGGGCTAGTGCTTCCTCCATGTTGTCCTTTAACTATTGGTCAAGTCAGACTTATCAAATGTGGGTTATGTCTTCATGCTATAAATGTTCTAGAATGAGGAAAGAGAATGATGTACGAGGCAGCAAAAAGCAGGTCTTCTAAAATAATGGTCAGAAAAATTGATAGGACACAAGGAAGAGTCAATTGAGGGAAAAAACTCACTGTTATGGCTGTTTACACTACCAAATGAAGGAAGATCCATAAGTGAGAGTCACCAAACTGCAGTTATTTCCACAAGGTTTTATTATGTTTTTCACTAAATAATTTGGTTATGTTCTTAATATATTCCCCTTATCTTAAATACTATGAAACACATGCATATTTACATCTTTATAATACAGGCAGACAGACACACACACCTACACACCTACCCTCCTTATACAACCAACTACTGGTTCTACAGCCACAGGACTTTTTCTCTCTCAGACTACCTTGCTGTAATTGTGTGAATTATTTAGCAGCAATATGATCACAGGTAACAATTTCATAGTGTAATTTTCATCATAAAATCTCTATGTTAAGAATGCACTACAAATGAGTGTGTGTGTGTGTTTGTGTGTGTGTGTGTGTGTTTTAAATATATATAGTATTAACATAATGTAACTGTGGCAATGAGGAGAATTACTGTTTTCCCAGCCTGTTTAAATTATCAGGAGAATTCAAGAGAATTAATACTACTATTTTATAGGTTAAGAATAAAGGCTCATATGATATACTTCTAAATGTTACTTGGTAGCATCTAACATTGAAATAATCAGTTTTTATCTCAAGGTTTATTCTCCTTCATTCTTATTAATTTCTCTCCACTCCTTGTGACACAATCACAATTCTGTCATTTTACACTAACAAGAACATGAAATATAAGTAAAAAGAAAAAAATGATTTACTCAAAACAGAGAGAGAGAGACTGATACCTTTGGTAGATATTTCATTTGTGATATTTTTCAGTTTTCTGTGCCTCATGAAATGCAGTGCAATTTAGTGGACTGATCACTGGATTTAAAATCAAAGGGAACTGAGTTTAACGACTCCTACTCTAACCAAGTATATAATATCAACCATTCATTACAACAACCATTGAGCTTTATCTCACCATGAAAACCACTGGGAATAGCACTTAAAAAAAAGTAATAGTTGCAAGAGTAACAACCATTTTAACTTTACTTCCATCATCTTTAAAATAGTCTATTTCGGGGGCACGTGGGTGGCTGAATAGGTTAAGCATGCTGACAGCTCAGAGCCTGGAGCCTGCTTCAGATTCTGTGTTTCCCTCTCTCTCTGCCCCTCTCCTGCTTACACTCTGTCTCTCTCTCACACAAAAATAAATAGACATTAAAAATTTTTTAAATAGTCTATTTTTTTCTGTCCTAATTTTTTTCTTTATTTTTTTTGTTTTAAAGAAAACAATAAAAATAATTAGTAATTCTCATCCTAAATTTTAATACAAAGAAAAATAAAATAAGCTTTAAATACTAAATGAAGTTTTAAGGTAGGATGAAATTCATATCTTGTCAACATAAACACACCCTGTGCTGCCTTCCAGAGCGTTGTTAACATATCATTGGCTAACATGCTTAGACTAACACTTATTGACTCATCTGCGGCTGGTATCACTCTGCTCTCTGTTCATGGCTAATTGCCTCATCTACTCTCTTTAAAATGACATGGTAAGTTAGAGTAACAGTCCCAAACACTATTATTTCATTTGTTTAAGGAACCTTAGACAGATAATTAATACAGTTCTCCACAGGTCGAAATATAGAGCTCATTATGAAGCTTGAAAATCTATAATTCTACCCAAGGGCACCTCTCAGGAGTTCAACTCTGTCCACTCAGGCAGTTAAAAGGATTTCATAATCTTTGCACTACTCCTAATACCTGCACTGAAGAACAAAAAAGCTTTCTGCTTCTATAAATTCTATTCCTATATTATCACCTCACTACAGCTTGGCACATACATTCATGTCATTTATATATCCTAAATGAATGTATCAATGAGATCTATTTTAATGTATTTCTTTATAAAATTAGAAATATTGTATGATTTGAATTTAAATAATACTAAGATAAAAGAGGTGTTAATGAAAAAACACACTTTATACATCAAAATAATTTATCTTGTGTCGTTGGTTTTATCCATTCTGACAGGTGTGAGGTAATATCTCATTGTAGATGTGATAGGTATTTCCCTGATGATCAGGGATGATGAACATCTTTTCATGTGTCTATTAGCCGTCTGGATGTCTTCTTTAGAAAAATGTCTATTCATGTTCTCTGCCCACTTTTAATTGGATCGTTCATTTTTTAGTTGTTGCATTTTATAAGTTCTTTATATATTTTGGACACTATTTCTTTATCAGCTATGTCATTTGCAAATATCTTCTCTCATTCCATAGTTTGCCTTTTATTGTGTTGTTTTCTTCACTGTGCAAAGCTTTTTGTTTCCATCATACTTAAACTTAAGGAATTTTATCTTACAAAAATATTTTTAGCATGGTATTCAATGCTCAGGATAATCTTTTAAGAAAAGGCATTTACTTTGAATCACAATTTCTGATAAAAATGTTAAGTAGGCATTCTAAAAGAAGAATAAAGATTTGGTACAGATGAGATATTTTCTAAATTATTCACTACTATGTAATAGAGAAATATATCCACATCTTTTGATATGTAATTTCCACTATGAGGGGAGAATATTTTGTTTATGCTGGGACTGTATACTAATCAGTCAATACAGTATAACAAATAACTATAACTTCCATGTTTAGGTATGCATCAGAATAACTTCCTGCAGGAAAATCATTTAGTGACCACTGTAGAGACTCAGGGCAGAAAGTGAGAAGTATGTACAATATATTGCAACTAAAGTGAGATGTTGGGATGAGGACATTAACAGAAGATGGATCTAGAGACCATTGGAAACCATCTGAGATGGACATGGACAATGGTTCCATTTCTGAGTTGAATTCCACAAATTTTTCCTCTATGTGGAAGACTGTTATGGTGTGTGGGGTCCCCTGGTACTATCTTGAGCTCAGAACCTACCTAATAGTAATATCCCTGGAGGACGTAGGTACTCATTTTCCCCTATTCCTTTGATTAATGGGAATAAATCCCTTTAGGGAAAGATTAGAAAATTTCTTGTCATATATTTGTCTTATATATTTACTATACCATTTCAGGGTTTTGGCTCAAAAGAATATGTTTTCTCAATGGCTCTGTGTTTAAGATTTGGGTTAGATTTGGAAACTAGTAAGGAATATGTTTTTATCAGTTGGTATCAGCATTTTGCTTTCAGATTTCAATTTTTTTTTATTTCTCCATAGATAAGCCAAGAACTAGCCTGGTTAGCTGCAGAAGTATCTTCACCCCAGAATGACTATGATCTTTTAACTTTATTAGTAATCCTTGTAGGTCAAGGCAGCCAAGTTGCCATTCTAGTCTTGTCACCCATTAAGGTAATTAAATCTACTTTTTTGGTGGTTTTTTTTTTCCAGTTAATTGGAACTCCTGGGCTTCTGAAATTTCAAAATACTATTAATTTCAGTGAGAGTAGGGAGCACATTTCCATAGTCACATCTACTATTATTAACTTTGGTTTACCAAGGCAAACACCACTGAGCTTTTCAAACATGCCAGTGCCCATCACCTTTTGTTTTCTTTTGAAGAAAATGTTTTCCCTTATTTATTCTTCCTTTATTGAAGAGTGTCCTCTAAGTTCTCCTAGGGAACACATTCAAATGTTAAATTCTGTGGTGTCCCTAATAAATGCTCTAACCTTAGTTAGGAGCTATTTGATCCCTCACTCCATACTCTGCTAAGGAAGTCAAGGCATTTCCTACCACATTAACTATAAGCCATCATATTTCAAGTTTCATGCAGCTAATCATGGAAGCATTTTAAGATTTTTTCCAGGGTTCTTTCCTGAGATATTAAACATGAGTAATGAGTAAACACCTTCCTTTCAATAAAGTATCCCCAATGAAGCTCTACATTTTACCCTACCTGCTTTGACCGAGAACTTTGCAAGTTTTCCACATGAAGAGTGGCTGATTTCCTCCCTCAAGGGTAAAGGAGGTGTTTTTACTTGCCCAAAGGGTTAAGGGTAATGTGTGTGTTCAGGATTCTCAAGCTCTGCCACTTAAATATCACTGGTGAGTCTAGCTCTCAAGTTTCCAGCTTTCCCTATCAGAGAACCTGTTAAAGAGAACTCTTGAGACTATGTATTCTGGCCCCTTTGTATCTTTTTGTTATCTTTATGATTACATCCTGTGCCTGACTTCCAGGAGTCTTCCCTATGCTTATAGAAGCTACAGGGCTCTTACACAGGGTCATGAAAGTATTTTTACTTTGACAATAGGCCTCGACTTGATGTTGGCTAAGTTGAGACTGCTACTTTTTTCTGGGCTTCTAAAACCATTGCCACAAGCCAATGATTGCTATAATCTTTAAAACAAACAATGATTGTGTTCTACCATTTGCAATCAATCCATGGCTGCCATAAGCAAATGCTTCACCATATACCTGAAACTCATTCCAGTCCACCTATGAGGCCCCGGCTGTGATCCTACTGTATGCCTAAGGTTCTCACCATGCATTGATGGGGTGAGGGTCTTTGCCTCTGCCTGCAGAGTGGCAATGTCTCAGAATTTCGTCCATAGATTAACTTCTCTTAGATCCCATCATTGGATGGGAGCCTAGTTTCCCCACAAAGCTTGGCTCAAGTGCTTGAGTGCAGGTAGTTCAATATGGGAAGTGAAGCAAAGGAAAAGAAGTGGAAATTAGGAATGGGTAAATAAGGCATATGGTAAAGCCAGTCTAAAGATGTGTGACTGAATTTGCTATAGCTATGGGTTTAGTTCTCTAAGGCCACTCCAACAAGCCTTGTGGAGTGAGTTTTAGAATTGTCTTTCTGAGAAATGAAAGAGTGGTGCACTAATCCATGATTTTCTGTTTCTCTGTCGAGTGTTCAATGTATGTTTAATTTTCCAGATTACCAAGGAGTTCTCCATTTCTCATTGAACTCTAATTAGGTATCCCCACAGTTTAACTCAATTCTGACACCATCTACCAGGAAATAGTATCAGATCCCACAGGTTAAGATTCCCCCCTCCCTACTTCAGATGCCAATCACAGTACAGGTTGTTACCTGTGTTTCTGAACAGCTGGCCATAAATCAGAGGTTCCCAGGGACCCTTCCTAGGGTTTGATTAATTTGCTAAAACAACTTGCAGAACTCAGAGAAACATTTCCTTTATTTACCTGGTTATTAGAAAGAATAGACTTCAGGAACAGCCAGGTGGGAAAGATGCACAGAGCAAGTTATTGGGAAAGAATGAGTAGCTTCCTTGTTCTCTCTGGGTGGGCTGCTTTCCCACAATCTCCATGGGTTCACCAGTCTGGAAGCTTTCTGAATCCTCTCCTTTTTGGGTGTTTATGGATGTTCCATTACTTAGGTGTGGTTGATTACGTCCATTAGCCATTGGTAATTGATTTGACCTCCAGTGCCCCTCCTCCTCAAGCATAGAAGTTCTGACCCTCCAATTTTGGTTGGTTTCCTGGCAAGTAGCCCGTAATCTAGAAACTTTCTTAAAGTCACCTCATTAACTTAAGAAAAAAATACCTTCATTGCTCTTAGGAGATCATTTAGGAAATGCCAAGGGTTTTGGGAACTCTGTGTCAGGATTTTTTAAAATTATAAATCACAATATCTCAGAGTATAAACTTCCTTACACTTCTGGGTTAGCCCCCCTCATACTGTAACTGGAGCACATCTTGTTGGCCCAGCAACATCTGCATTAAAAACATGAGTCCAAATTACGTGAAAGAGAGTAAGGCATATAATCCCCACAGTGTCTGGTTTATAGGTCAATCTTAGCTCTTATAAAGAAATTATTAGTAGTATAATAATCTTTCTTATATGCAAAATAGAAAATGAGCAATCTCATAATTCCCAGTCACAGTGGATGGCACAGAAATCAACAAACAAGATGGATATTGGAGTTTCAACTTTTATTCTCAAATTAATGTACTTGTAAATTTGGCATTTGAATCACTTATTTAAAGAAGCAGTATAACAAACCTCATAGTCAGGTATTTTTTTCTTTACAACTTGTTAAGTACATCCATTTTATCAAGTGAAATAACCCTAAAAGACAATTTATATGATACAACTCTTTATTAAAATTTATCTAGTAATTCTTATTTGCTAGTCACTCATTCTTAAAATTTGTTCTTTAATAGTACTGAAACACTAGTTCTGTGAACTTCACACTTTGTGTCTTTTTTTTATGTTTATTTATTTTTGAAAGACAGTGCGACTGAGGGTGGGGCAGAAAAAGAGAGAGACACAGAATCTGAAGCAGGCTCTAGGGTCTGAGCTGACAGCATAGAGCCCCAACACAGGGTTCGAACTCATGGACCACTAGATCATGAGCCAAAGTTGGATGCTCAACCGACAGAACCACCCAGGTGCCCCTAATTTCACATTTTCTTTCTATTCTCAGTATTTTTGAATGTAATGTTTGGCTAGTAAGTCTTAAAATCTGTACATTATCCTGCTGATTTATTTTTAGAGATTATGTCATCCCTTTTGATAAACCAGAGCCAGTCATAACCTCTTTGCTCTGTATAACATGTATATCTTTTCCATACAAAATCCATTATACTTTTCATATTTTATTAAATTATTACTTACATATCCATATTTCCTATTAGATTACTATTTTCTTAATGGCATTATTGTGCTGTATTTATCTCATTTGTACTGTAAGGATAAATTCTAAGTAAGTACTGCTGGATTCCTATCAAATACCTCTCATACTGTGTCTATTTTTCCTCATGAATTTATGGCTATCCACAATCTATTTCTGAAAACTAGACATCTAACTCACCTCTACTCTTGCATTAAATGCCTGCATTTTCTTTAACTTGTTAAATTTCTAAACACTTAGCTCCCCATAAATAATAGAATTGACTTATCATATTAAAAACATGCTTCCCACTTTCCAAACGAAGCCTCATTGACAAGTATACTTTCCTTTAATCTTCAATTAAGCCCCAGTAGTTTTGAATAAGTCATATGCAGTTTTATCCATATAATGGTATTTTGGGACTATAATAAAAGTGAAGAGAGAAATAATATAGCATTTATTGGGAGGCCAATTTATGCCAACATTTCTATTTAAATTATATAAAGCCTTGACCTTATTCACATCATAATTACTTTATATTAAGTGTTCTTATTATATACACGAGGAAAACATGGTACTAACAAGCTAAACAGTTTTGCCAAGGGCATACTATTAATATGTAGAAATGGGCAATTTAAAATTTTAAATTAAGTTTTTCTAAGTCAAAAAGCTCCTTTCTTTACAAGGCTTCAGTGTGTAGAGAAACTAAATTGACCATTAGTGGTATATACTAAGCTATAACACTTTTTACTTAACAAAAAATGTGCACTCTACAAGATTCAATTAGATTAGCAATTAATAAAACTACTACTCATCCAGACTGAATACCTGCATGCTATGGAAGAATGTTTTTGAAATACTAATCTTTTAAAGCTAAAGTAAAACGATAGAGTTTTCTTAAAAAGTGAAATCCTTGTAACGAATTTCAGGGAGGAGAGGATAAAAAGTACTTAGAAACAGACAGCATACAAATGCATCAACCTACAAGCACCACATTTACAGAACACTCATTATATTTGTGGTAGAATAATATTTTGAGATAAAAATGGAAGTTTGTTTTTCCTCTTTCCACACCTTGTATGTCATTGTCATTTGACCTTCAGAGAGAGGCTCTTACGGTATAGAATAGCAGAAAAAAAATATTTTGCATTTAGAAGTTAAACCTTTAGGCTTATAATACTGTGGTTTTGGACTGCAATATCTTAAGCTCTGAAATATGTAGGACCGTGGGTTTGGAAGCCTGAATTTTTTAAATGATATTTTTTTCCTGCCCTAGAGGAAAATAATTATTCACTGGTTGGTAAGAAAGAGAAAAACCAATCTTTGAGAAACGTTTTTATATATATATATAAATTTTTGAAAACAGCTTATATATATATATACACACACACATATGTATATATGTATATACATACATATGTATATATATAAATACATATATATACATACATACATAATACATATATATAAATATATATACAAATAAATAAATATATATAAATATGTATATAAATATATACATGCATACACACACACACACACACACACACACACAAAGCTGACAGCCTACCTCCTGAAACAAATGGGGACCAGAGAAGAAGAAATGACTTTCAGTAGAAGACTGAGTGTAGAAGCCACGAGCAACAACTCGCTGTAACCTCCAAGTACAGACATGATGGAAGTGCCAGGACAGGGAAAAATAAAATAGCTAGGCTTTAATTAGTTAAGATTTGATTAGCTGCTAGTGAAGTTCAACTCCAAATGATGTTAGATTCATCACGATGGAAGATGCATCTCTTTCATGTTAACAGCATCCAAAGAAATGTTGACCAGGACTATATGATTCTCTGGTGCATAGTGTTGGAATGTCAGACTTCCTTTCTCTTGTTGCTCTACACCCATGACCATGGTCTTGGAGTCATCTAATGGTCCATCTCAGCAACTTTAGATCTAATCATCATGTCTTCATGTCTTTCCTTAAAACTATAGAAAAGAAGAAAAGCAAGAGAGATGTGGGAGTCTCTCTATATAAATATAAAAGCCTTCTCAAATTCTGGTCACACCACTGCTTCTTACACCTACTTGGCAGAATTAGGTTGTGTGGCCACACCTGACTGTAAAAAAGGCACAAAGAAAATGTTACCTTTGTGTAGATATGTTACTAGGTTATAATATTATACAAAAAGGAAAGGGACAACTAATTATAGCCCATCTAATAGTTTCTACTACCAAAAGGAATCCTTAGTGATTGAGATTTATTTTCAGTCATGCAGAGAATTTGTGATTTAAATGTAAAAATTGTGTTATAGAAAAATAAAGTCCCATTTTATGCATAACAAAATTTGTAACCCATTTGTACCACAACGCATTTCTGCATGAAAATCAGAAAATTACATCATGAAAATAATTTGGAGTCACACCTCCATTAAGAACAGATGAAGAACCATAATTTTTAAACTTATGTATCACTAGTTACTTCTTATAGCCATCTGGATATTCCTTTGTGGAAATTCCTTTTTAACATTCTGTAATCACAAAGTAATTGGCAATTTTTTACAAAAATTTAGAAATTACTTTTATAAAACCCATATGTTCCTAACACGAATACAGTTTAAAGAGTTTAAAGGGTGACAAACAATTCTTAGGAATCATGGGTGTTGGTGGCAAAAATTTTGTCTCTTTGATAAGTGACAAATGGTTTAGTTATCTAAGAGTTTGGATATTAAAATGGATCTCTAAATGTCAAGCAAAACTAAACTTAAGTCTTACATCATCATGTACTTAAATATGAATAGATTACAGGAAACATTTGAAATATTTAAGACAGATAAAATCAATTGGTAATCACTTAAGAAACCATAATGTGATTGACACAATTTCATACAAATTTAGATTGCACAATAAGCATCCTAGCATTTTTATATTAGAAATGATAAAAATGATTCTAGTAGTCCACATTTCTCCCACTTATCTATAATAATGGGAAATTTTTTGTTTGGAAATTGTCTTGATACCTTTTTTTAAAGTGATGTGAAGGCTAACTCAGGTTATAGAGCTAGCCTTGCATCAAATGCAAGACAGAAACAAGAATGGGTATTTATACTCACCCTATAATGGTAGGATCAAAATATGTCCTGAGTTGCTTGTGAAAATTCCAGCAAACCCTATTGTCCGAGAATAACTATTAATATCACTCACTTTCATTTTTGTAAAATATATGTACCAGAACATGGAGTTGGAACCAGCAAGTCAACCCAGCTAGCATTACTTTGTGACACTCCTACTTGTTAATTTACATTGCTTACCAAGGAAACTAGAAAATTATCATATGTATTTAATTGTTATTATTTATTAATTTTAATAATTTATTATTATTTTAAATAAGATAGTATGATAGAATATGAAACCTAGATTCACTCTGTCCTTTGAGATTGGTAAGGATTTATTTCTACTCCTGGCATGTGTGTTGGAAATTGCATGTGAACGCCAATCTTTCTGAAGATTCTAAGAAAAAGGATGGCAAGTGATGACTTGAAATTTTCTTAAGTCTCCTCCAGCTGATGATTTCTGCTTCTCTTTGATAGTTTGGTCTATGGAATGTCTTGATGTTCGTAACATAACATCACTTACACTCCTCACATTGAAGCAACTAAACACTCAACAACTAAAAAAAAACCTCATCAATATTACACATGCACACACATTCATACACTAAACAAATGCAAACAAAAGCATAAAAACAATATTTTCTTTAGTTATACCTCACTGAAGATTTGGGGAGTGAAAGAAGTTCTCAATGAAGAAATTATGTTGCTCTTTCTTTTTTTAAAAGGTTTTTATTTAAATTACAGTTATTACCATAGAATATAATATTAGTTTAAGTAGTAGAATTTTGTGATTCATCACTTACATACAACACCCAGTGCTCATAACAAATGCTTAATACCCATCACCCATTTCACCCATCCCCCTGCCCACACCCGCTCCAGTAACCCTCAGTTCATTCTCTATAGTTAAGAGTCTGTTTTTTGGTTTGCCTGTGTCTTTTTTTTATCTATACACATCTGTTTGGTCCTTAAATTCCACATATAAGTGACATCTTATGGTATTTGTCTTTCTCTGACTGACTTATTTTGCTTAGCATAATACACTCGAGCTCCATCCACATCATTGCAAATGGCAAGATTTTATTATTTTTATGGCTGAGTAATAGTATACATATGTATAAATATAGATAGATAGATGTAGATATATACATATATATGTATATATATGTGTGTGTTTATATATATATATATGTATATATATATACATATATATATATATATGTATATATATATACACATACCACTTCTTTATCCATTCATCAATCTATGGAAATTTGGCCCCTTTAATTTGGCTATCATTGATAATACTGCTATAAACATTGGAGTGCATATATCTATTTGAATCAGTATTTTTGTATCTTTTGGGTAAATATCTAGTAGTGCAATTGCTGGATCTATTTTTAACTTTTGAGGAATCGCCATACTATTTTCCAGAGTGGCTGCCCCACTTTGCATTCCCATCAACAGTGTAAGAGAATTCCCCTTTCTCCACATCCTCAGCAGCACATGTTGTTCCTTGCCTTGTTAATTTTAGCCATTTTGAGAAATGTGAGGTGATATCTCATTGTAGTTTTGATTTGTATTTCCCTGATTATGAGTGATGTTGAGCATCTTTCCATGCGTCTGTTAGCCATCTGTATGTCTTCTTTGGAAAACTGTCTATTCATATCTTCTGCCCATTTCTTAACTGGATTATTTGTTTTAGGGCTGTTGAGTTTGAAAAGTTCTTTATATATTTTGGATACTAACACTTTATCAGATATGTCATTTGCTGTCAAACTTTCACACTCGCACACAACATGATATTCTGTATAGAAAACCCAAAAGACTATACCAAAAGATTGTTACAACTGATACATAGGTTCAGTAAAGTTGCAGGATACAAAATCAATGTACAAAAATCTGTGGCATTTCTATACACCAGTAATGAAGCAGCAGAAATAGAAATTAAGGATTTGATCCCATTTACAACTGCACTAAAAGCCAAAAGATACCTAGGAATAAACCTAACCAAAAATTATAAAAGACCTGTACACTGAAAACTGTATACACTGATTGGAAAAAAAAATATTGTTAAAATGTCTATACTATCCAAAAAAATCTATATATTTAATGTAATCCTTATCAAAACACCACCAGCATTTTTCACAGGGCCAAAACAAATAATCTTAAAATTTGTATGGAACACAAATGTCCCTGAATAGCCAAAGCCACCTTGAAAAGGAAAAGGAAAGCAAAGTCCATGATTCTGGACTTCAGGTTATATTACAAAGCTGTAGTCATCAAGACAGTACGGAACTGGCTCAAAAGCAGACACAAAGATAAATGGAATAGAATAGAAATGCCAGAAATGGACCCACAACTATATGGTCAACTAATCTGCAACAAATCAGGAAAGAATATCCAATTGGAATAAAAAGGCCATCTCTTCAACAAATGGTGTTAGGAAAACTGGACGGCATCATGCAGAAGAATGAAACTGGACCACTTTTTTACAGCATACACAAAAATAAATTCAAAATGAGTGAAAGACCTAAAGTGAAAGAGGCAGGAAACCATCAAAATCCTAGAGGAGAACATGGGCAGCAATGTCTTTGACCTTGGCCATAGCAACTTCTTACTAGACACAAATACAGGAGGCAAGGGAAACAAAAGCAAAAATGAACTATTGAGACTTCATCAAGATAAAAAACTTCTGCACAGTGAAGGAAACAATCAGAAGGAAACTAAAAGACAACCTTCAATGAAGAATTTTTTAAAGAAGGAACCAACATAAGTAAACATAATTTTTAAAATATTCTTTGACAATTTTGGCAAATCAAGCTCCAGAATTATGCCATTTTCTCAGTCTCCTGTTATTTCTAAGAGTTCTGGAGGCTGGGAAGTCCAAGATCAGAGTGCCAGCTGATTCCGTTCCTGGTTAGAACCCTTTTCCTACTACTTGGCAATGAGAAAGAATGATATCTGGCTTTTTGTAGCAATGTAGATGGAACTGGAGAGTGTTATGCTAAGTTAAATAAGTCAGGCAAAGAAAGACAGATAACATATGTTTTCACTCATATGTGGATCCTGATAAACTCAAGAGAAGACGAGGGGGGAAGAGAAGGGGGAAAAAAGTTACAGATAGGAAGGAGGCAAACCATAAGAGATTCTTAAATACAAAGAATAAAGTGAGGGTTGATGGGGGATGGAGGAGAAGGGAAAGTGGGTGATTGGCATTGAGGAGGGAACTTGTTGAGATGAGCACTGGGTGTTGTATGAAAACGAAATTGACAATACATTATATTAAAAAAAAGAACCCTTTCCCTAGCTTGCAGAGGATTGTCTTGTCCATGTTTGCGCATATGGTGTAGAGATTAAGTTCTGGTGTCTCTTCTCTTTCTTATAACGTCACTAAGCCCATCGTGGGAACTTCACCCTCATGACCTCATCTAATCCTAATCACCTCCCAAAGGACCCCCTAAGAATATCATTATATTGAGGGTTATAGCTTCAACATATTAATTTTGAAAGAACACAAATATTAAGTTCATAACAGGGATAATTTTTCCACTTTTATCCAAAAAAGGTGAAGTCAAATTACAAATTCTTTCTGAGAGAAACACCTATGACAATCAAATATAAAACATGCTACAGAAATATTTTCTGAGTAAAATTATGAAAGTCAAATACTAGATGTTTATATCAAGATATTTGATCTGAAGAGTATCTTATAATGCAACTCTGATAAAGAACATAAAATTTTAATATATTTTAGTTCATTATAGAACTAATCTAACTAAAATATGTTATTCTAATATAAACTTTTAATAGAGGATAAGCATGTTTTGTGCAGCTATGTTCTTATATTGCTGACTATCTAGAGACAGTGCATACTCCCTCAAATAGTAAAACAAAAAATATTTTAAAAAACTATTTTGCAATTACTTGGTCCAATGACTTAAAGATTTTTTTGTAAAAGAAATAAATATTTTTATTCTAAATAAAAATTCAGTGTATTCCAATTATTGAAATATGTCAGTAGGTACTTTTCCATTATCATTTTATGGGTTTTTAAATATTTATACAGAAAACAATCAATCAAATTTTGAACAAATGTCAATCAACAACTACTACTGCAGAAAGAATAGCACTGTGTGCAAGGCAAAGAAGTCACTGTTTATTAAGAGTTCATGAGCACACATTACATTCTCCGTTACATGTACAAGTAGAAGGAAGCGGACTTCACAAAATCACTGAAATAAAAGAAGGTCAGTGGAAAAATATTTCTAATAGTTAAGTGATATGAGAGTTTTCATGAGTGAGGTGGTATCTGTGTAGGATATGTTAAAGTATTTGTAAAATTTTGATATATGGAAAGTACAGTAAAGGCAATGCTGTCAAAGGGGAAATCACAACTAATGCATTGTGGTAGGAAAACTTCAGGCATATATTGTCTCAAATAAAAAGAAAAATAGTGGATTTTTAGGCCATATAAGAGATAATCATGTATAACTGGATAAGCAATTTTATCCTGTGGAAATAACTGGTATGTGTGTGTCTGGGTGTGTGTGTGTGTGTGTGTGACCCACAGAAAAAGTCCATGTTCAGACCATGTTTACATACTAGTGATGGGAAAATAATTTTTCTTCTCCTATATAACTATTTCAAAGTATTACTAATAAGTAAACATAATATTCTACGTTGGTTTAACTTATTGAGCTCCAGTGGGAAAAAAACAATTCCCATGCATTAACTACGTTTATGGGATGGATTAGAATGTCTTTATGGGAGGCATTATGGGATGGATTAGAATGCACACACACACACACACACACACACAATCTGACTTATTGTATACTTCAATGTTTTCTTTTAGTTCACTTTATATTTATTCCATGGTATAGTAAATAAAATACAAGTACAAGATTTAAAAATCCCGGTGTAATATACCCTTAATTACATTTCCAAAGCAGACTCTTTTAACCTTTTCCTTTTGGGGTTCTAATAGTTCATCGTATTATGCTAAACAATATATACTTGTCTCCATTTATTGATTTATCAGCTCTTCACTATATTTAAGGGTCTTTTCTATGAAAAATGAGAATTTAGCCAACCCCACCAGTTTTAATTACCCTTCCCTTTCTGAAAATATTTGGTAATTTTAGTATGAATCTTAATTTTATTATTGGACTTTTCAATGTATTTTAAATGTTTATAAACCTATTTTTATCAATTTTTCTTAAGAGATAACTCCCTCTAAGAAGAAGATACTAATATTTATCTCTTTCCCTTTCTGAATCTACCATTTCCACCATCTATGAAATATAAATATACATTTACCTGACTTCTAATTTTAATTAGATTGTTCATATTTTATCTATAATTTGATTAAAAAATTTGGAAAGTAGTTATATTTATAATATTAAAACCACATAATTATTTTTCACTGAAGTACTAAGGAAAGTGCTTTGAATAATGTGTCTTCACTAAAATCCCCAATGATAAAATGCAAAGTTCACTTGATGGATTAGTTCCCATTCAGGTAAGCTCGCTTATTTCTTCCTATGCTGCATTGAATACAAAACTCACCATTTCATTGGGTTTTGTATTGAGACCTTATGTTTTTCTTAAATAACTTTGTCTACTTTTTTTTTGTTTTTCTTCCAGATTTTGAAATTTTGTTCATTTTAATAATAAAAGAAGAATACAGATCAGATACACAAATCAGATATACTCAATCTTGGCAGTCACACCATCACTTAAATAGATAAGACTCTTAAAAATACCTTGGGCATTATGATTGGAGTCTTCAAATATACCTACTCTTCTGAACTTCACTTTGTCCTGTTTTATAGCTATATTTTCTATGAACTTTCTTTTAAGGCATTTCTTGGTTAGATCCACTTAGATCCATTGTTTCAATAAATATTATTTTATCTTCTTGTACTTCTCACTCATTTTACCTGATTGCCTCCACATATAGAAAAGGCTTTGTGGAAGACAAATTTGTGTAGTCATATTTCTAAATGTAATTTCAATGTCTAATAGTGTTTCAACGTCTTGGTTATATACAGATTGTTAAGGAAATATTGTTTTATTAATAATTGGGTAAGTAAATCCTTTCTATTCACTTATGAAAATTTGTTGAATTTATTCAAATGACTTTAGAGTAGCTACTTTAGAGTAGCTATTGAAGTGATCATACTGAATTTCTGCCTTATTTTATTAATGTGATAAAATACAATTACCAGTTTACCTACCTTAAATGCTACTGGATCAGGGGGAATGGTTAAAAAAATGAAACCAATATACTAATGTTTCAACTAACATTTATCATATTTGGCAAAAAGAAAATAATTTCTTTCTTTCTACTTTTCCGATATTGGATTCAGGGTTGGATTAGCTTAAAAAAATAGTAGTGGGGCACCTGGGTAGCTCGGTCAGTTAAGCATTTGACTCTCGACCTTGGCTCAGGTCATGATCTCATGGTTAGTGAGATCAAGCCCCATGTCAGGCTCTGCGTTGACAGTGTGGAGCCTGCTTAGGATTCTTTCTCTCCCTGTCTCTCTGCTCCTCTCCCATTCACTCTCTCCCTCTCTCAAAATAAATAAACTAAAAAAATATATTATTTTTAAAAATTACCCATTGTTCTCTTTTTTTCAGCCAAATAAGCCCATTCATTATTTTATGGAATGTGGAAAATCTCCATCACCTGGGAGGTGGTAATGGCAAGGTCTGATGATGAGGAAAAGTGTGCACCACATCCTACACAGACACTGCATTAAGAAACTAGGGAGGGGTGCCTGGGTGGCTCGGTTGGTTAAGCGTCCAACTTCCGCTCAGTTCATGATCTCGCCGTTAGTGAGTTTGAGCGCTGCTAGTAGAGTTCGAGTCCTGCGTAGGGCTGTGTGTTGACAGTTCAGAGCCTGGAGCCTGTCTTCGGATTCTGTGTCTCCGTCTCTCTCACTTTCTCTCAAAAATAAATGAAACATGAAAAAATTTTAAATTAAAAAAGAAAAAAAAAAAACTAGGGAGATATTTTGAAAAGACTTGAGGGTAATTTTTGCATAATAAGGTGCCATAACATTTATATACTATTTATAATAACCAAAAGATATATACTTTTCAGTCTAATTTCTGGTAAATTTGGAAATTATATTTGTACACGTGTATTCTGCCTACTACAATTTTTGAAAATAAATTATTTTGTGTATCTACTATTATTTTAACTTTGATATGTGCCTATTATTTTACCTTATAACTTTCCATTATCTGACACTGGTATCAATTACTTAGGTAATTAAATTATTATTATTATTAATATGATTTTATTTTATTTATTTTTCCTTTTTTAAAAATCCCTAGTTCTACTTTGGGTCATTTCCTTCCACCATTTTTTCCCTTAATATTTCCTTCATGTTACTTGTTAAGTGTTCCTAACTATCTTAAGATATACATTGTTATTTACTTCCATGATATTTGAATGACTCCCTGAAAGTAGACTTTTCAATGATTTTACCATATGTTTCCATAGCAACCTACCCTAAACATCACTGTCATCTTGTCATACTACTTTAATAAAGCTTTTGATATATCCCAATTATTGATGAGATAAAGTGCATATACCTCAATTTGGCATTCAAGGAACTCTATAATATGATGTACATATTTTTAAAGTCTGACCTTCCAAACTCAGCTCATATTTTATTCTTTAACCAAATTATAAAATGTCATTATTCCTTAAAAACATCTTACATTCTCCTGCCATCTTATATTTGTTTTTTATAATGTTCATATAATGTGGAATATCTTGACCTTCAAAAATATGTCTTTAATGTCTTCCTAGCTTTAAATAAATCCACTCTGATTTTTATCTCCCTCATGAACTCTTTTCTAAACTTCCCAAACTCTAATTCTAATTCAAGTTTCTCTGTGGTTTAAAAATGACTCTCTAGCCATGTATCTGCAGACTACTAGCTTTCTTGACACCAATAATTTAATATTTTCAAAGCTGAATGTATTTATTCTCTTTTTAGGGCAGAGATTATATAATGTTTATGAAACAATTTCCATTTACTCCTGGGGATTCAGATTAATTATATCTTCCAGTTTTCTTTGCAAGTATATGAGACAAAGTGACTAAGTTCTAAGCAATGGAAAGCAATCATAAATGAAAATAAACTACTTCCCTGAAAGATCCATTAAAAAAAAGAAAAGACAACTTACAATGAGATTCTTCATGTTTTCTTTCTTATGTTCTGTTTAATTAAATAGAGGACAAGATCTCGAAAGACTAGAGTCCCATTCAAAACAGAACATCAGTCCCTTAGTGACTATGTTAGCTTACACTTATATGTATTGGACTGTGATTTGAAAAACAGATGTTTCTTGTATTAAAGGCAATGATATCATGGGGTGCACACTAGTTGAATTAGCCTGACATGTATACAAAAGCCCCTCTTTTCTTTCTATATTCACTTTCTTTGCTGTAGTCCAAGCCAACATTATATCTTACCTGTAATACCACAAGCTTCCTGGTAACCACCCCCACTTCTACACTTAATTCAAAATGTTTTCTCTTTTTCATAGCCAGAAATATCTTTTAAATTTAAATTCAATTATATCATCTTTTATTAAAACTATACAATGGGTTCTCATTTCACTGAGAATAAAATGAAAGAATAAAATCAGAATTCCTAATCTTTAAAGGAATACTCATTAAATCAGAACCCTTTTAGCAAGAGACTGTGGGAAGTGAAGTTCGTATATAACAGGCTTCGAGTATTTTAGGATTGCAGACCTTAGAGTTTAGGAGAGGCAGTAAAAAACAAAACCAAACTGAGTGGATCAAAAGAAAGGATAATGTAAGTTAATTGCAATACACACACATATGTACATCACAGTAGATTATCATACAATAAAAGCAAAATTATACTTTTTAAATTAATACTACACAGCATTATAAATAGTCAATATATATGTAAAGAATAATATTGAACAAAACATAACACTCATAGAATGTATTCATTTTATCCAAAAAAAACCTCTATTGATTGCCTATATGTATTTGTCTTTGTATTTTATCATGAGTTATTTAATAACTTGAGTTATTTCCTTTTGTAATTATATATATTTACCTCTTCACACGTGTATATCTTGTACATATATTGTAATGTGACTTCTCAATGATGAAGTGATGTAACTGGCTATACATAAGCATGAACCATTAATTTCAAAATAAAGTGGAGTTCCTTAATATAAATATGAGGATGGTATATAATGAGCTAGAACATATGGACAACAGTAAGATAGCTCAACAGGATGTGATTTATGGTTGGGCATTGCAAGAATCAAGAAAAGTGCTTTCATGCTCCTGTCATTGATGCTTAAAACATGTCACTCAATGTAGGCAGAGTAGTGTGAAGAAAGGTTTATATGACAACATGATAAAAATATTAGCAAATTTGGTGCTGGCAGAAATCAGTTTGCCAGATTTCAGTTGCAGATTCAATATTATCATTACTAAAATGGTGCCATAATATTTAAAATGATAAAAACACAGGATGGATATTTCAAATGAAAGTAATTTTCCTCCTCCGATTTGGTGCCTCTAATATATTTTATATTATATATTTTCCCCTCTTGGATAACTTGAAAGTTGTTCAATATTTAATGTAAAATTACTTGATTCAGTAATATCAACTGAACTAGGTATTGAGCATTATGCAAAGTATTTAATATAAAAAAGAATAATTCTATACTTTTAAAAAGCTATAATATTGATGATATCAAAATATTGAGTAATTGGTATGTGTCAGTACTTACAGATTATCATATTTAAATCTCACATAACTCCAGGAAACAGGTACCATATTTATCATTTATATATATACATATATATATGAGGAAATTGTGGTAGTGTACCAGACAAGACTGGCACATAATAATATAAAGTAGTCTAATAAATTATATATAGATGTGAGGTGAATATAGTTCCCAAAAGTTCCTGAAATGTTTGAATAGTTATTAAGGAATTTGGATTAATATTTCTTGCATGCAAAATTATGAATTTTTTGCCACCTATTTTTTTTATGTAGGTCTTGCAGGCTATAATTAAATAATGGATTACCAAGGGGAAAAAAAATCAAATCAATGGGATTAATTTCCTAGGTGAAAAACAATGAGTTTACTCTTTCACAGGGGCAATAGGTAAGTAAAAGAGGCAATGTGAAAATGCTAAGTTAAAAGCTAGGACTTGAGAACATTAGGGTGGTGGATGAGAGTGAAAATATCTCTGAATATTTACTTTAAGTCATATTTTATATAAGACTATACAGTTAAACAGTAACATATTCTCAATCAGTGTTACTTGGTAGGTGCTTAATGTCCTTGTTTGAACTTGTATGGTACTAAGCAATGAGAGATCTCCTTTTTAGACCACAAGAGAGAGAGAACAAAGCCGGGGGTAAATACACCATTAGGAAGAACACTCAGTTTAGAGAGAGAATATTAGTCAACATGTAATATCAGATTATAGATAAATTCATTAAAAAACAAAAACAAAAAACTTTTTAGCCCAGTTGGAGTACTCTGGGTATCTTTGTGTCTCTCTACCTTCTTGGTCTTTGCTTCAATAAAAGATCCTTGAAGAGTCAAATCCACATCTCAGCACACACCTTTTCAATACTTGCCTATGCTATCTAAGTGCTATTCTCTATGATTTATTTCCATGAATGTATTCTCCCAGCCCACAAAGTGTAGTCCAGAAATGTCAGAGAGTTAATGGCCCTGGAAACATCCCTGAAACAATTGATGGGAATTGCAAGATAAATATTCCAGCTTTCTTACTTATTGAAACTCAATTCTAAGGCATATTCTATACCATCTCTCAGAGATGCACAGATATTCATGTGCAGTTGCCCAGAGAGGTCACCTACTTTTTTATATTGTTTTCTTTTTTGTTTTTACCATAATATCTTTCAGCTTTATTTTTTGCTGTAGTTAATTTGTTACTTTTTTATATTAAATATAATGAATTGTCAAATTGGTTTCCATACAACACCCAGTGCTCATCCCAACAGGTGCCCTCCTCAATGCGCATCACTCACTTTCTCCTCTCCCGGCCCCCCATCAACCCTCAGTTTGTTCTCAGTATTTAAGACTCTCTTATGGTTTGCCTCCCTCTCTGTAACTTTTTTTTTAATTTTTTTAATGTTTATTTATTTTTGAGACAGAGACAGACAGAGCATGAATGGGGGAGGGGCAGAGAGAGAGGGAGACACAGAATCTGAAGCAGGCTCCCGGCTCTGAGCTGTCAGCACAGAGCCCGACACGGGGCTCAAACCCACAAACCCTGAGATCATGACCTGAGCTGAAGTCGGAGGCTCAACTGACTGAGCTACCCAGGTGCCCCCCTCTCTGTAACTTTTGTCCCCCTTCCCCTCCCCCATGGTCTTCTGTTAAGTTTCTTAGGATCCACATATTATTTCCCTTTTATCTCTTTTTAAAAATTTCATTAATTTCTGCTTTTACCCTCATGATGTCTCATCTTTATATGTGCCAATTCTGGTGATGTAACATTCTTCACTTTCATAATCTGTTTCCAATTAGCCATATTTTCTGTTTTTGAGCCTAGAAATTTGCCACCAAGTGAAATGTTCCATGTGTTTTTATTTATTTTTATTTAGTTTTAAGAAAGAAAAAAAGAGAGAGCGTTGGGAAGAGGTCAGAGGGAGAGGGAGAGAATTCCAAGCAGGCTGCACACTCAGGGCTGAGCCCAACCCTGGGATCATGACCTGAGCCAAAATCAAGAGTAGGATGCTCAACCAACTGAACCAACCAGGTGCCTCCCCGCCATGTGTTTTAAAATATAGAATTATATCATTCAATTCCAATTATTTTATAGTTTTCTTTTTTACCTTAAATTTATTTATTTTTTCAATTTTTTAAATGTTTATTTTTATTTTTGAGAGAGAGAGAGAGAGAGAGAGCAAGTGGGGAGGGGCAGAGAAAGAAGGAGACACAGAATCTGAAACAGGCTCAGAACTGTCAGCACAGAGCCCGATGCGGGGCTTGAACCCACAGACCGTGAAATCATGACCTGAGCTAAAGTCGGATGCTTAACCATCTGAGTCACCCAGGCCCCCTGGCCCTAAATTTATTTTAAAAGATGTTTCCAAATTGTAAAATGTGTGGGGATAGTGATACTTTTATTGCTGATTTCAAATTGTATTATTTTGCTGAGAAATATGTTCTACTTGCTACTACTGATCTTTTGCAATTTGAAAATGAGATTGGTGAAAATGCTCTGTATATGCTAGAGAAGAATATCTTTTCTTTAATGTTGGATGCAATTTTTGTTGTTGTTGTTGTCAAATAAATGTCCCAAAGATTATCTCTGTACATTGACCCCTATCTCTTCACTACAGGCTGAATTTCATTAGTTCAAAAGGCCACAGAAACCAAGTTCAAATTTTTACAAATAAATTATTTTAAAAATAGCTCGAAGAATTTTAGCCAATTAGAACGTACCTGCTTTGCATACCCTATAAAACTATATCCAAAGCTGTTAGCCATTGATAAGATAGACTTGTCATTACAAGCCCAAGTTATATGTCCCCTCAAATTCTCTAACCCAGAAACTCCCCACCATGCTGCCTAGACATGTCTTCTTGATCTTAAACATTCTTCTTTCCTGACAGTTCCCTTACTCTTCTTCCTTTCCAGATGGTGGCCCCATGCTATAAGTCTCTGGACAGTCTCATGCTGTGAGTAATTTCCCCTCTCATGAAACCCCTCAAAATGCCACCTACCAAAACTTATGCATGTTACCGCTTCTAGTGGTCATATCTTTTTCCTTGATCAGTCCCCAAATCCCACAAACTCCTATGTTTCTTTATGCCCATAAATTCAAAATTGTCCATTGTGTTCTTCAACTCTTCCAAAACTCACTCATTTTTATGTTTGTCTTATTAGCCCTTTAAGGATGAATTGATGAAATTTCATACACTTCCTGTGAATTTATCAAATTACCCCTTTAATTTTACTAAACAGAAGATGTATTCTATATACATATGCATATGTGTATGTTTATATGCTTTATACAAATTACATGTACAAGTATGTAACACATATTTGTGTTACACACTATATAAACATTACATAGGCAAAACAAGTTGTATATCTTAGTCCATGGAAATATTTGCTTGGAAATATTTGCTATAAAATTCCCTTTGAATTAAATCTTTGAGCAATCCCTATCAAAATAGCACTAGCATTCTTCACAGAGTGAGAAAAAATAATCCTAAAATTTGTATGGAGCCAGAAAAGACCCTGAATAGCAAAGAAATCCTGAAAAAGAAAAGCAAAGCAGGAGGCATCAAAATTCCGGACCTCAAGCTTTATTACAAAGCTGTAATCATCAAGACAATATGGTACTGGCACAAGAACAGACACATAGATCAATGGAACAGAATAGAGAACCCAGTATTGACCAACTAATCTTTGACTAAAAAAGGAAAGAATATCTAATGGAAAAAAGACAGTCTCTTCAGGAAATGATGTTGGGTAAACCGGACAGTGACATGCAGAAGAATGAACCTGGACCACTTTCTTACACCATACACAAAAATAAATGCAAAATGGATGAAATACCTAAACATAAGACAGGAAGCCATCAGAATCCTAGAGGAGAAAACAGGCAACAAGCTCGTTGACCTCGGCCATAGCAACTTCACTTGACATGTCTTCAGAGGCAAGGGAAACAAAAGCAAAAATGAAATAAAGGGACCTCATTAAGATAAAAGGCTTCTGCACAGCAAAGGAAACAATCAGCAAAACTAATAGTCAACCACCGAATGGGAGAATATATTTGCAAATGACATATCAGATAAAGGGTTAATATCTAAAATGTCTTCCAAAGAAGACATCCAGATGGCTAACAGACACATGAAAAATGCTCAACATCACTCATCATCAGGGAAACACAAATCAAAATCACACTGAGGGGTGCCTAGGTGGCTCAGTCAATTAAGAGTCCAACTTCGGTTTAGGTCGTGATCTCACTGCTTGTGGGTTTGAGCCCTGTGTTGGGTTCTGTGCTGACAGGTCAGAGCCTGGAGCCTGCTTCGGAATCTGTGTCTCCCTCTCTCTCTGCCCCTCCCCTGCTATCTATCTCTCTCCCTCTCTCTCTCTCTCTCTCTCAAAAATAAATAAACATTAAATTTTTTAATTAAAAAAAAACACACTGAGATACCACCTCACACCTGACAGAATGGTTAAATTAATAACTCAGAAAACAACAGATGTTGGCAAGGATGAGGAGAAAGAGGAACACTTTTGCACTGCTGGCAGGAATGCAAACTAGTGCAGCCAATCTGGAAAGCAGTATGGAAGTTCCTCAAACAAATAAAAATAGAACCATCCTATGACCCAGCAATTGTACTACTAGGTATTTATCCAAGATACAGGTGTGCTGATTCAAAGGGGCAACTGCATCCCAATGTTTATAGCAGCACTATCAACAATAGCCAAAGTATGGAAAAAGCCCAGATATCCATCAACTGATGAATGGATGAAGAAGACACGGCATATATATATATATATATATATATATATATATATATATATATATAATGGAATATTTCTCAGTGATCAAAAATAATGAAATTGTGCCATATGCAGCAACATGGATGGAACTAGAATATATTATGCTAAGCAAAATAAGTCAGAGACAAACAAATATCATATGATTTCACTCATATGTGGAATTTAAGATATAACACAGATGAACATAAGGGAAGGGAAGCAAAAATAATATAAAAACAGGGAGAGAAACCGCAAGAGACTCTTAAATACAGACAGCAAACTAAGGGTTGCTGGCATTGTGTTAAATGGGAGTATGGGCTAAATGGGTGAGGAGCATTAAGGAGGACACTTGCTGGGATGAGCACTGGGAGCTATATGTACATGATGTTTCACTGGATTCTATTCCTGAAATTATTACTAAACTACATGTTAACTTACTTGGATTTAAATTTAAATAAACAAAGAAATAAAATAAAAATAAAAAATAAATCTTTGATTATCTTGAAGTTACTCTTTTTATCTTTAAGATTGTTTTATTTATTAATATCTATTTTTCCCCTTCGATTCTGTTCTGTTCAACTGAGAGATGGATTTTCTTGGCCCAATTAATTTCTTCCCTGAGGGAAATGCATCAGGTTTTTATTAATTCATCCTCCTTTCCATGTTAAGATCTGCTTCCTAGCTCAACCAAGACAGTGTCATTGCCCACTTATACTGAGACATGCACACACACACACACCACCCTACCCAAACTCTTAGAGATGTTAGAGATATTCACAACTGGTTCTTTTATATGTGTGTGTTAAACATTTAAATGAAAAACCACTCCTTAACTAAGTTGACCCCTCTAGCTTCCTTACCCCTCATTTTATTAACTCCTTTCTTCTCATTTTATGTTTAATTGCCATATACTTTATCATTTTGAAGTTTAATGACATTACCCATATTAAAAAGCATGTTGCTTTGAGCATGTATTAACAAAAAATGTAACACCCCCCCCAAATTAATTGTATAACAGGGTTGAATAACTAGGTGGCAGACAAAGAATCCTTCATATAACACCATATCTTAGTATAAAGGAAAAAGAACTAAGGCCCACACAAATGGTCTCTGTAAAATGGCTGTCAGTAAAGTCAATAAAATTTTCATGTTTAATTTATATTCAAGGGTGAAGCTTTATTTTCCCTTATGTAAAATGAAGAGGTTGAATGAGTGATTTCTAAAGATCCATTAGCTCACTTGTACCATATTGAAATCTGTACTCAAATTTTTAAAAAATAATCACTATTTTCTCTGTAAAGAGACTGGATTTTAAAGATTGTTTTTTAATGTTTATTTTTTTGAGAGAGAGAGAAAGACAGAAAGCAAGCAGGAGAGAGGCAGAGAGAGAGAGGGAGACACAGAATCCAGAGCAGGCTCCAGGCTCTGAACTATTAGCACAGAGTCCCATGCGGGGCTCTAAACGCAAGATCATGACCTGAGCTGATGTCAGACGCTCAACCGCCTGAACAGACTGGATTTTATAAATGTAAATATGACATGTAATTTGCACATGTATGTGAACAACAACTCTGAAAGTCATACTCAATGATAAAAGTATTTTCTTATATTCTAAATAATTGGCCTTTTTGTAATGTTAGTGATTCACATTTAGTAATTCTATGTGTGCTAACTGTAAACAACGCTAATTCCTTAGGTCATAGGAGTGAAATTTCCTAAAAGGCACATGTGAAGACAAGTTGGAACTTAATTTCAATTGCTTTCCAAAAATGTGGTCATTGACGATTTTAGACATTTGATAATAATAATTATGCAGTAAGTAAATATTATCTATGATAATTAAAATTAAGCGATCCTTACAAACATTATTTTTAGTGAATTACATATTCTTGAATAAATGAAGTAGGACTCATACTGAAATGGTTATTAAATTGTAAAAAAAAAATTAAAATACATTACTTTGTCTAAGATTTGAAATGATATAGCCAGGGTTGTTGATTTTAAGGAAGATTTGACTAAGCCTTAAATGGATTTAAACTCACTGAAAGTCCTCAAATAAATGGCCTTTAGAAAAAAACACATGTGTTTTTTTAAAAGCTCAAAACATTTCTAAATTCTGGGGAAATAAATTAGTTATATATCACTGAAGGGAATATGAAAACAAGTTAAGTGAGTGATCTGTACAGGAATCTGGATTGATGTGTTTCACAGCATACATTGAAATGGCAAGATAAAACTTGTTTTATCTCTTCAGTCATTTCATAGGTCATCACTTCCCTTGTGCCTGCTCCTACCTTTGTTTCCCTTAAGTCTGCTATCATTACATAACCAGAGTGATGACTTTAAAATATAAAGTTGACTATGAAAATTGTCAGCTCAACTGTAATCAATAAGTAAATTATGGTCCTGATTTATGTCACAACTGAACTCATATTCTACAAAGACTCATAAAACCTTTTGTCTGGCCATCCCTAACCTCATGTCCTGCTATTTTTCCTCTATGTTCCAGTCATACTGGCTTCCAAGCTATTTATATATGCTAACTTAGAAAAGACCAAAAATACAATTTTTCAATTAGTAATCTCTTTTTTTGCTTATTTTTCTTATTTTTCATTTACCTCTGAATTTCTAATTGAATGTATTTACCTTTGTTCCATCTTAAAATGCTGTAATTTCCAGGATGTCTATATTAATATTAATTAATAAAGAAAGGTTAAAGGAGAAAGGAAAGAGAGAGGGAAATTGGGGTCACATGAGATGAAGAAGAAGAAGAAGAAGAAGACAAAGAAGGAGAAGAAGAAATGATTGTTACTAGAAAGAGTAAAATGTGAAAATTGTTCCATATCAGAATTTTTAAACTTCAGCACTATTGATATTTGGGGCCAGATAATTATTTGGTAGGTAAAAGATGGGGCTCTTCTTTCACTATAGGATAGTTAGCATCCCCCTTGACTTCTACCCACTGGATGCCCGGAGCACTTCCCAAATATTATGACAATCAAAAATGTCTCAAGACATTGGTAAATAAGTCCTGGGGTTGGGGAAACAAAATGATCGCCAGTTATCACCCTGGTCTAAATTGAATGTTTAGAGAATCATCTGATTATTGCTAAAGAAATAATGATAAAAGTACTTCTGGAAATAGCAAACATGGCTCCTGGTCACTCACTTTTAAGACTAATAATTTATATGGGGTTTGATGTCTGGAATTGAGATATAGAAAAAAGATTAAACATTAAGCATTGGCTTATTGGCAGTAATTGTTGAGAACATAGAAATTATATGCTGGAAACTGATGACCCTTATTACATGGTGATATAATAGTTGGTTAAACTCCTCTTCTTTCTTTTGAAGACTGTTCATCCAACGCTATAGATTAGGTGAAATTATACGTAATTCAGAGTTTTGTTTTCTGTAGACTGCTTCTAGCCACTTTTGACAAAAATCGTATAAAAGAAATGAACTCATGCTATAATTTGTCAGTGACTTAGAAGATATGGAAAGGAAAGAATATCTGATCAGGGACATGGTTTGCCTGTGGTTGGACCTAATTTGATGAACGGTAAGAGACTTGGTGCATTGTTGGATTGAAATATCAACAGCTTCAGTATCCCCCCCTGACACTGGCATGAGGGTAGCACTGAAGCAGTGACTTTCTACTGAAGTAATCAGAGTAACTCAGTGGTAAAGTTGAGAATTAAGATATTTTCTCCCCTGTTCAATTCAAGCGTTCTATCTTTCACAGTACCCAAGAACTCATTATCAATTTGGAGGAGGAGATATAGGTGGGGCACAGTGGCCAAAAAAGTAAAAGATCAAAATGATGAAATGAAATCTTCTGGTTTACTTGCACATGGACTGACAAGAAGGAAATTGACCATAAATTTATTAAGTGTTTTTGAAAGAATGATGTTGGCAAAGAAACACAGTGTTGGCCTACAAATATCTGTAATTCTTTCTATCCTTGTAGCAACTTCCTAAGACTACAAACCTTTATCAAGCAACATGTGGGCTACCAAAGCCATACCATTTAGTTTTCATTAGTTATAAATAACCAAATCTAATAAAAATTAAATTACAAGAATTAAATTACCTGAACCATGTTGTTGTATACATTTTCTTTTATGCTAATATTTTTTCTACTTCATTCTTTATTCAGTAACTCAAAAGTCATAGGAACTAAATTTAGCACTGGTATTTTGTTCTTCTAAAAAGTCGTATGCCAATAAGGAATAAGGGAAGAAGCAAACCCAGGAAATAATTTTCATTATCCTTTGCCATTTTTTATTTTTAATTTTCAAGCAACATCTAACTAAAAATAACTTTAGATGATGTGGGATTCTTTAAATAGGATTAAAAGTAAAAGATATATACTGAATTTAAAAGAGATGAATTTATATTTTATTAATATTAATAAAAAATTGATTCAGAGAAGGAAAATCCCCATAAGAAATCTCTTACTGGCAAAGGATTGATGAAACTATAATATAATATAATTTTTTTCTAGTTAATTTTGGAACACTCTGTTCTTTATCCAGTACTATTTGGTTCTTTCAAAATCTTTGGAGATGAGTGGTTTATCTATTTTTTGCTATCTACATTTTCTATCATTAAATTTATGCTCAATATTCTATTCTAAGTAATTATATGTAGTCTGAATTTCAACAAAATCATTTCCTTTAATGATATTGAACGAACAATATTATATAAAGTAAATTTCTCATAGTGCCTTTCTTAAACCACTTAATTAGAAATATGTTTTTTAACCAAAATTTAAAGTTTTTTTTTTAGTTTTTATTTAAATTCCAGTTAGTTAACATACAGTGTAATATTAGTTCCAGGTGTACAACTTAGTGACTCAATACTTACATACAATGCCTGATGCTCAAAAAAACAAGTGCACTCCTTAATCCACATCACTTTTTTGACCCCTCTCCCCATCGATGGACCTCCATCAACCCTCAGTTTTTTCTCTACAGTTAAAGAGTCTCTTATGGTTTACTTCACTCCCTTTTTTCCCACTTCTTCTATGTTCATTTGTTTTGTTTCTTAAATTCTACATATGAGTATTTTTCTTTCTCTGACTTATTTTTCTTAACATAATGCATTCTAGCTCCATCCACATCATTGCAAATGGCAAGATTTCATTCTTTTTTATGACTTAGTAATATTCCAGTCTATAAATATACCACTTCTTTACCCATTCATCAGTCCATGGACATTTGGGCTGCTTCCATATTTGGCTGTTGTTGATAATGCTGCTATAAACTATGTGCCCCTTCGAATCAGTACTTTTGTGTCCTTTGAGTAAATACCTAGTATGCAATTGCTGGGTCATAGGGTAGTTCTATACATTTTTTAAATTTTTTAAGTGTTTATTTTTATTTCTGAGAGAGACAGAGACAGAGTACAAGCAGGGGAAGGGGCAGAGAGAGAAGGAGACACAGAATCCGAAGCAGGCTCCAGGCTCCAACCTATCAGCCCAGAGCCTAACAATGGTCTCGAACCCACAAATGAGATCATGACCTGAGCCGAAGTCAGACGCTTAACCAACTGAGCCACCCAGGCGCCACTGGGTAGTTCTAATTTTAACTTTTTGAGGAACTTCCATACTGCTTTCCAGAGTGACTTCACCAGTTTTCATTCCCACCAACGGTATAAGAGGGTCCCCCTTTCTCTGCATCCTCACCACCAACTGTTGGTTCCTGTGTTGTTAATTTTAGCCATTCTAATAGGTATGACGTGGTTTCTCATTGTGGTTTTTATTTGTATTTCCTTAATGATGAGTGGTATTGAACATCTTTTCATGTGTCTGTTGGCCATGTTGATGTCTTCTTTGGAAAAGATGTCTATTTATGTCTTCTGCCCATTTTTAAACTGTATTAATTTTTTTTACAGTGTTGAGTTTGGTAACTATTTATAGATTTTTGGGTACTAACCCTTTATCAGATATGTCATTTACAAATTCTTCTCCCATTCCATGGGTTACCTTTTAAGTTTTATTGATTGTTTGCTGTGCAGAAACTTTTTATTTTGATGAATTCTTTTAGTTTATTTTGGCTTTTGTTTCTCTTGCCTCAGGGAACATATCTGGTTAAGTTGTGACCAATATCATGGAGGTTACTGCCCGTGTTCTGCTCTAGGATTTTAATGGTTCTTATCTCACATTTAGTCTTTAATCCACTTTGAACTTATTTTGTGTTTGGTGTAAGGAAGGGGGTCTAATTTCATTCTTTTGCATGTTGCTGTCCAGTTTTCCCAAACACCATTTGTTGAAGAGCCTGTCTTTTTCCAATTGGCTATTCTTTCCTGCTTTGTCAAAGATTAACTGACCATATAGTTGTGGGTTCATTTCTAGGTTTTGTATCCTGTTCCATTGATCTCTGTGTCTATTTTTGTGCCACTACTCTACTATCTTGATGACTACAGTTTTGTAATATAGCCTGAAGTCCGGAATTGTGATGCCTCCAGCTTAGCTTTTCTTTTTCAAGATTGTTTTGACTATTCAGGATCTTTTGTGGTTCCATACAAATTTTAGGATTGCTTGTTCTAGGTCTGTGAAAAATGCTGGTGTTATTTTGATAGGGATTGCATTAAATGTGTAAATAGTTTGGGTAATACAGACATAACAATTAACAATATTTGTTTTTCCAATCCATCAACATGGGATATTTTTCAATTCTTTGTGTCACCTTCATTTATTTTCATCAATGTTTTATAGTTTCAGAATACAGATATTTTACCTCTTTGGTTAAGAATATGGTTGTGTGGCTCATTAGCATAAGCCTTCATGACAGGAAAAACTTTGTCTCTGGGACATCCCAAACATCTACAATAGTGCATGCCATTTTATCTCACTCATAGCTGAGAACTACTTACCTAAACATTCAAAGAATGGAATATAAAATTAAATACTAATAACAATATAGTCTACATGCTGATATTTTATTATGTCCTAACTAATTTACTTTGCATCTTCATATTTAAGCGTTTGGAGAGAGGACATTTGGACTAAGACTAAACAAAGCTTAATAGGCTACTTCTGATTTACTTTAGCCTGTTTCCATAAGATTACTTTCCAAATCCCTACAGTTAAAGGGAAGTAAAAACAAACATACACAACGACATATACAAATAATCAAATATTGATTGAGGGAAAAATTTCTATTTCAGAAATCAATTAATGCAGTACAGAAAGATTAAAGAAAGAAAAAATCATGGAGGCTTTGATAAAATTACGTTTTTCTTTACAATCCCAATTTGATAAGTTAGTTTTGTTGTGTTAATTTAATAACATCATAAAATCTTATCAAATGTAGTTTTTCCTTTTCCATAGAGGGACAGTGAGTGTTACAACTGATGCTCCAAATGACTTTAATGACTTCATTTAAAATGAGAGACAGACCAGCAACATGACAAAATGACTGCTATGATATCAGATGTCATAAAAGAACTTGAAAAACACTAATAATGTGAGAGTAGTCATTATCTTCTCACTTTCTCTCTCTCTTTCTTTTTTTGATCATGTGCCTCAGCTGTCTCTATAGCAGGTGACTTTTAGCTGACTACTAGTGGGTGTCTCTTTGACCTGTTCCTAGACTGAGAAGACTTTTGTATGCAAAGGAGACAATGCTGAGTCTAGTCTGCTTATGGGATGCTCTGCAGTAAATAAAGGCACTGACTTTGGAAAACAGCAGATGGCAAGGGCAGGCATTGTGCCAGCACATAATTATGACCCTGTAGGCCTAGGGGACCACTTGTGTGTACCTTAAAGCTGGAACTAAATGGATCTATATTTTTCTCTATTATTCTTTTCTTTGCCTTTGATGTGGTTGCTGATATGGTCATAAGAGAACAGTGGTGTGTATGTGTGTGTGTGTGTGTGTGTGTGTGAGAGAGAGAGAGAGAGAGAGAGAGAGAGAAAGAGAGAGAAACCTAAAGGATTACATAACAACCAGAGTAAAAAAATAGAATTTGGCCATTTATAAGTAACAATGGTTCACTTTGTGCCTATAGATTTTGAACTTGCTGTGTCTGATATTTCTTCCCATTAAGACACGGGCTGCATTTGTGTTTGTTGACCACCAGCTATGCGGTTAACTTACAAAACAGAAAACTGTGATATGTATCATTTTCATATTTTCTTCACATATTAAGGTTGATAACAAGCAGTTCTTCGGAGTCTATGATAGGTCATTTTTAAACATTTAGCTGTTACAAACAAGACTCTAATCCCTTATCGGCATATCACTATGTATACTTCCAATTATTTCTAGAGAATATCAATCTAGAAATAAATTTGCTTGATCAAATTATATGTATATTTGCATTTCAATACATAGTGCCATTCATTTGTCTTTCTTTTTTGGTTTTTCACATTTTTTATATATTTTTATATATTTGTTTTTTTTAATTTTTTTGATATATATTTTTTTAATTTTTGAGACAGAGAGAGACAGAACATGAACGGAGGAGGGTCAGAGAGAGGGAGACACAGAATCTGAAGCAGACACCAGGCTCCGAGCTGTCAGCACAGAGCCGACGCGGGACTCAAACTCATGGACTGTGAGATCATGACCTGAGCTGAAGTCGGACGCTTAACCGACTGAGCCACCCAGGCGCCCCACATTTTTTATATATTTGAAGTAATTATTTGTTAAATATGCTGCCGATATTTTCCAACTCTTTGAAATAGCCTTTTACCCTTCTTGAGTATTATATTAACGTTGACATTTTAAAAAATAATATTAACGGTAATAAATGGGCATTATATATTGTGGCTTGGTTATATAAGCCCTAATGAGAAACAGAAAAAAAATGTGAAATTTATATTTTGAAACCGGTGATGTCAGGGAAAACTGAAGGTTAATTAGAGAATGACACTGCTAAAACTTTAAAAAAATTTTTTTTGATGTTTATTTATTTTTGAGAGAGGCAGAGACAGAATGCGAGTAAGTTGGGGCAGAGAGAGAGGGAGGCACAGAATCTGAAGCAGGCTACAGGCTCCTAGCTGCCAGCATAGAGCCTGTCGCGGGGCTCAAACTCAAGAGCTGTGAGATCATGACCTGAGCCGAAGTCGGACGTTCAACCGACTGAGCCACCCAGGCGCCCTGACACTGCTAAAACTCTTAAGAGTTAGGTAAAATAATACAAATTATTGTCAGAGCAATAGAGTCTAAAAGCAAATTGCAATGTAATTGATTTAAAACTAGCCTAAACGGCAAAGGGCCTGTACCAATCCAAGCATAAGCACATTTTAAATGTAAAATGGCTTAAAAATAAGTGCACAGGCTGTGATAACTTCATGGATCTTTTCAGGGGGAGGCAAGTCATGGGTTGTTTTGGGCAACTATCTAGTATGAGGATGTGGCGTATGGTGTTGCTGAAATATCCCTGGAAAAACTGCTTCTCCAGCATAGCTCTAGAATAATCTAAATTTTTAAAGGTAACCTCAAATCACTCTGATACATGAGGCAAATAGAAAAATCTTTGAATAGTAACTAAGATATATCATAGTTAGAGAGAACAGTTTTTCCATGGTTAGCATCTCTTTGGGCTAGTTTAATAAGAGCTGTCCTGAAACATCCACATTTTCTGATGAGTGTTCCTTGAGAAATATCCTCTTACACAAACTCTCATCCTTTCATATGGGCCAAATCAGACGTACAGGAAATGCTAGAAGACCTATGGAGGGTTTTGATTCTATACCACTCCAAATTTTCTGCCTCAAAAAAGGAGCATAGCCTTTGAAAAGAAAAACCAAACAAAAGTGCAATGTTTTAGAGACAAATAGTCTGGCTCTTTATCTCTTCAGTTTGTGGACATCACACATGTTAGTTGTTTTATTATTTTTTTCTTTAAGCCCCATTTTCTTCATTTTTGATAGAGAGATGGCAACTGAAAATTCATAAGATTATTTTTGGAATTAAAGGAAATGAAAATGATCACTTCAGTAACAAATAGTTTCTGAGTGTCACGAACTACAAAAAGGAGGTGGAGGAAGAGGAGGAGGAAGAGGAGGAGGAGGAGGAGGAGAAATAAGGACTGATTTTCCTCTGACTTTGAGCGGTACAGAGTATACATTTAATATTTATACCTCAGTTCTGGCATTTGAAGCACGCTGGTTTTATTAAGTTACTTTTACTCCTCTTCAGTCATTACAACAAAGGCTTTTGTTGTTTCCTCTTTCCAGCTCACTGATGACTAGAACTACCAATTTCAAGACTCCTTTTTTTTCCCTCCTATTTAATTTTTCTTTTCTTCCCTTCCCTTCCAACTTCTTCCTCTCAGTGGGAAAATATAAATGACCTTCAGCATAGCTAATAACATGATACATTAGGATCAGAAGTAATCAAGAAGCAACACTAAGTCTAAATAGGTAACAAGAATATAAATGTAGAAATAATTCATTTGAACTCAGTTGATTAACTCTAAACCACTTCTTTTTTATTACATACGAATTTGATTGAATTACTTTTATAAAGCTATTGATTATAAAATCTGGTTCATTAGATTCTATTTGGCTGAATTATAAACCTATTAATTTTGCTTTAGCTCTGCCAGAATTAACAAGAATAAAAAATCTGACAGATGAAAGAGCTTAAATCTATACCAGCTTACTTACAAATGTTACATGTTACTTTGTGGCAGGTTTTAAAATATTCACACCTCATGTGAAAACATGATGTGCTAAAATATTTGTGTGTGATTGAATTTTAATATATCCAAAATAAGACACCCTTCTCCTTAAACACAAAATTATAGAACTCTTCATAAAAACTGACCCTGTTTTTACAGGAAATAAAAATAAAGGATTACAGGTATTAGAACCACCTGTAAGCAAATTAGACAAGAAGGCTGTAAAAATCCTAAGTAATTAATTTTCAAAGAACAAAGAGAATTTTTAAACAAAAAAGTCCACATAGTTGACTTTATCAAATAATTGTATTTCTATGATTATGGTTTCTAAGATAATAGATATTTTTTGCATTCCTATTAAAGAGTGTATGTTTTTATAGGCATCAGAGGATAGAAATCTGAATAACACACATTACTTCAAATTCCAGAAAGTCATAACCTAGCTGGGGACATGAAAGCATGTATAATACACAAGGCATATCATACATTTCTAAAGAAATATCCAGTGGAACATGAAATAGCAATTAACAGTAATTATTTATTCTTTGTTAAACCAAATGTAATAAACAAGATCAATAAATAAGGCAGAGAAAAAGAATTAAAGAAACAGCTTATGCAATAACGAACGAAAATGAACTGCATATACTACAATCTCTGTGTGTGTATGTATGTGTGTGTTTTCTGATTAAAAGGTGCATCAGGGTACCGGGAATCATGTGGCTCAGGAACTCATTTATAAATACAGAAACATAGAATAAAAATATATCATATCTTCAATTATCTAAATTGCAATGGAACTTAGATTCCTTCATGAGACAGTGTACAGACTATTGGATTCACCATCATACATCTGATTTGTTGATCGACCTCAATCACTATGCAGCATTATCTTGATTCTACACTAATGAAGATCCTCTCAGTATTTTAATTTATAATTTAGTGATGCAATATTATTTCTGACTCAGTAACTGCAGTAAAGTACTGTTTCATTACTGATTTACTCAATTTTAAATTAATTTCCTCATCTACATATTCCCTTCTCCCTCTCTCTCACCACCACCTCAAAATTGGAGCATCTTAAGAAACTTCTTTGTATTAGATTGAAGATTGGGTGACAACATATTTTATAAACTTACCGTAGAAATTGGGAGATTTGGAAGTCAAAGTGGGACACTGTTAATCATTAATTTTAGATGAGAGGCATAAACCAAGATTGTGCTAGACCAACTGGCACATGGTAACTTTAGTTAAAGATATCCAGGACATAGAGGGTTGTGGGAAGGGGCATGGGCTAAATGGGTAAGGGGCATTAAGGAATCTACTCCTGAAATCATTGTTGCACTTTATGGTATCTAACTTGGATGTAAATTTTTAAAAAATGAATTTATTGGGGAAAAGAACATATCCAGGACATAGAAATGTGATTGTCACTGGGGCACCTGGGTGGCTCAGTCTGTTAAGCATCCAACTCTTGATTTCGGCTCAGGTCATGATTGCATAGTTTGTGAGATCAAGCCCTGCTTGGGGCTATACACCAATAGTATGGAGCCTGCTTGGGCTTCTCTCTCTCCCTCTCTCTGCCCCTCCTTCACTTTCTCTCACACTTGAGTTCTCCCTCCCTCAAATAAATACTTAAAAAAAAACACCTATAATTGAAAAGAAAACAAACAAAAATGTGACTATCACCAAATAGTTTACATAAACATGACCATGAGATTTAAATCTGGAGGAAAATTGTCAATGAGAACAAATAAAAAAAATTTACAGTAAAGATATGACCAATTTTGATATATACTATCCATCCAAATGGCCCAATTGTGTCAAAAGCATAACTGTCTTACTCTTTTTGAACGTTAATACCCTTAAATATAATTTCTATTAGTATCTTATTAATTGTCATATTTTAAACATTGTTATAGAAAAAAATTAAGTTCTGTATACTGTAGCATAATTCCTTCAGGGTGTGAAATAAATGTTAAGGATTAAAATTGTGACTCTTTCTAGGTCAAATCAAAATGTTCAGTTTTTTCTAATAATTTTAAATTTCTAAAAATGCTACATTTACTGCACTAGCTGTAAAAGTAACTGAAAATGAAAACAAATAAAAATAAACTATGGAAATAGAGAAGATACAAATGCATAAAAGGATTCCTGAGGATGTTCTGTGCTAACTGAAGTATATCAGAAATTGTGAACTAGTGGGGCACCTGGGTGGCTCAGTAGGTTGGGCATCCGACTTCGGCTCATGTCATGATCTCATATCTCGTGGGTTCGAGCCCCACGTCGCACTCTGTGCTGACAGCTCAGAACCTGGAGCCTGCTTCAGATTCTGTATCCCCCCCCCTTCCTTATTTCCACTCTGTCTCAAATATAAAAATAATAAATTTATTATTATTTAATAAATAAATATTAAAGAAAAAGAAAAATAAAATAAAATAAAAATAATAAATAGAATAAATAATAAAAATGAAAATAATAAATTTATTATTATTTAATAAGTAAACATTAAAGGAAAAAGAAACTGTAAACTGAAAAATGTTCATAACCAAATTCAACTCTCTATTTTGAGTGTTCTGAGCATAATTCATTTACCCAACCTGACTATGGCTTCCCAGACCTTATTTTTTATGCTCTAAATTACTTATAATGTGTTCATTTGCAAACCAGAATCACTATATTCAAGATACAATGATATTTATATTCATAACACCATTCTCCTTTATTTGGCATATTCTACTTTGTGTTCTTCAAAATGTATTTAACATTCAAATTGGTGCTTTTTATCAACCACCATCCTTTCAACCTCTTTCCTTCATTGGTTATTCCTTAAGAACTAAGCCTTAGATATTATAGTATTATGCAGCTTTGAACAATCACCATTTTCATACTTTATTCAAAATTTTATTGTGCACCTATGTTCCAGGTGTCATGGAGATCAATAATAAAGAGGATAGTGTTACAAGATAAATTGTACATTGCGATTTTTGAAGAGGGGCGCCTGGTGGCTCAGTCTGTTGGGAGTCTGACTTCCACTCGGGTCACGTTCTCACCGTCGGGCTCTGTGCTGACAGCTCGGAGCCTGGAGCCTGCTTGCGATTCTGTGTCTCCCTCTCTCTGGCCCTCCCCCGCCCACGCTCTGTCTCTCTCTCTCTCAAAAATAAACACTAAAAATTTTTTTAAAAAATGTTTGAAGAATATATTTGAACAAACATGGATTTGAATCTGTCAGTGCCAAAATGAAAATGGTTAGGAGCCAACAGAATGTAAGGCAAAGACTCTTCTAGATTTGCCATGGAAGTAAAGCTCAAGTGGTTGCTTAATTTGGGAAAGACTAGTTGACTGTGATTAGTTGATTTTGTCGTTTTTTAAAATGTTTTTAACATTTATTTATTTTTGAGAGACAGAGAGAGAGTAGGGGAGGGGCAGAGAGAGAGGGAGACACAGAATCTGAAGCAGGCTCCAGGCTCTGAGCCATCAGCCCAGAGCCCGACACCAGGCTTGAACTCACAAGCTGTGAGATCATGACCTGAGCCGAAGTGGGATGCTTAACCTACTGAGCCACCTAGGTGCCCAGTTGTTCTTAGGTTTTAATTTCTTAGCCTTGAGGCATTTATAGGAGTTTACTCTGGCTTACATTTCAGTTTGCTTGCATAGACTGTGCATGCATTAAATCTACCTCAGTCTAATGGCCTCTTTGTTTAATTACTTTAACAATAGAAAATGAAATTTCAGTTCTTATGGAGTTTACATTGCATGTGATGGGTCAAATGGGTTTGGTTTACATGGTTTTATAGTTGGAAAAAATATTAAGTCATTTTCTAGTTACCCACTCTTATTTTTAGATCTCTTATTTTAGATCAAATACTATATTTTCACCATTTTCATCAAACTCAAATATGTTTCCCCCAAACTTAAAGTACATTAGCCCTTTCCACCAATACCTAAGTAATATTATCTGCCACTCGGAACATTCTATGAGTTCCCAATGCCCTCAGGAGAAAAAGAGCATAGTGGATCACAGAGTTTAAAGGACTTCCATAAATATATTACTTATCTCTCCTGCCTCATTTTCTTCCACTTTTCCCATCAGCATGTCACATTCCACGTTCCTAGGTGGTAGTTAATAAAATCACCACCATGAAACGTGTTTGAGAGTATCCACATAGTTTTCAATGGGTAAGAGTAACCTAAAAACGGATTATTTTTCTTTTTTCTCATCCTAGAACATTGAAGGTTAGTAAAGTTGGCATAATAAAACAGGCAAATTTTTTCTGTACACCTAGAAATCTTCAAACATATTAGTACTTCAATAGAGTTCTCTAAATAATTACATATTGTCAGCTTAAATCCTACTTTGAAGTAGATGGCATTTAGATTGCAGATAAATTATTATGCATTAAAGCTATTGAAAGTAGCATGAACAGCTAAAAGGAAAGCATGCATAATTTTATTGTGGACAAAGCCTAAAACACACGAATATATACTGAAAATAACTTTGCCACAGTGTTTGATCTTATACTATTAATTCATGGCATTTCAACATGCTTATTATTTTGAATGTGTAAAATTAAAAACATTTTTCTCAATAAACGAATTTCATCAAACTATAAAAATGAGAAGTTTACCAAAAAATTATTATAGGACATAAATGTGAACCTCACTTTAAGTATCCAATATAAGCAAAAATGCCAATTTTTGGTTACCATTGGAAAACATATAAATGTGTAAATCATAAGAAATATATGATAAAAGTGATGAATCTTTAATATACTATGAATATTATGAACTAGATGTACTATAAATCATAAACATATCATTATAAAACTTTACATAAGAATGGTTACTCTTTTACCACTTTATTATATGTATATTTGATCCCATTCCTAATTACAATATGCCAGTCAATTTAGTATATTGTATGTAAATTTCAAAGAATAAAATTTTGTTTTTGCTACTGCTTTTTATAATGAAAATAATATGATGATAAAGCTTGATAATAATGCACTAAAATGAATTTTTTAGAAGAATATAAGAACTGCTTCCATATATAAATACAAAAACAAATGCTTAGGTATGTCAAATATTAACAAAATCACTCAAATCATTTATAGAGTATCCTCTCCTACCACTAAATGTGATTTTTATGACTAGGTCTTTTATTATATTACGGTGCAACTACAGTTGACATTTTGTAGGAAACTGGCTCTATAAAAATTGATTTAATATCCCCTCAGAGCTTTAAGTTAAATCTCATGAGTTGTAACTTCTTTTTATTTAAAAATACTTTATCACTGAACTACTTGGAAACTGTACAGCAAAGGGTTAGATCAGTAGTTCTGGGTTGCCTAAACCCTGCACATTCTAAACTTCTTCAAGAATGGCTTTTTAAATTATTTTTTTAAATATAATTTATTGTCAAGTTAGCCAACATACAGTATATACAGTGTGCTCTTGGCTTTGGGAGTAGATTCCCATGATTCATTGGTTACATATGACACCCAGTGCTCATCCCAACAAGTGCCCTCCTCAATACCCATCACCCATTTTCCCCTCCCTGGCCCGCCCTCCCCACCCATCCCCTCCATCAACCCTCAGTTTGTTCTCTGTATTTAAGAGTCTCTTAGAGGCAACTGAAGCCTTTGACCGTACAGCTGCAAGATTCGAAGATGCCGCCCAAGGGAAAAAGCAGTTCCAGGAAAGGGGCGGAAGGGGGAGCAGCCTCTGGGAGTGACAGTTCTGACAAGAGGGCTCAGGATCCCAAAGGTGGTGGCAATGCAATAAAGGTCAGACACATTCTGTGTGAAAAACATGGGAAAATCATGCAAGCCATGGAAAAGTTGAAGTCTGGAATGAGATTCAATGAAGTGGCCGCACAGTAGAGTAGAGATAAAGCCAGGCAAGGGGGTGACTTGGGTTGGATGACCAGAGGTACCAAGGTGGGACCATTTCAAGAAGCAGCATTTGCCTAGCCCTTAAGTGGGCTGGATAAGCCTGTGTTTACAGACCCTCCGGTTAAAACAAAATTTGGATAACATATTATTATGGTTAAAGGGAGAAAATAAAATTGTATGGAAGACTGAAAAAAAAAAGTCTCTTATGGTTTTCTTCCCTTTCTGAAACTATTTTTTCCCCTTCACTTCTCCCATGGTCTTCTGTTAAGTTTCTCAAATTCCACACTTGAGTGAAAACATATGATATCTGTCTTTCTCTGACTTCTTTCACTTAGCATAATACCCTCCAGTTCCATCTATGTTGTTGCAACTGGCAAGATTTCATTTTTTCTCATTGTCAAGTGGTAGGAATGGCTTTTTAAATCTCGTTTAATTAATTTATTTTTTTATTTTTTAGAGAGAGAAAGCACAAGTTGAGAAAGGGGCAGAGAGAGAGAGAGAGAGAGAGAGAGAGAGAATCTTAAGCAGGCTCTACTCTCAGGATGGAGCCTGATGCCAGGCTCAATCTCATGACCCTAATATCATGACGTGAACCAAAATCAAGAGTTGGGCACTTAACCAAACGAGCCACCCAGGCAGGCACAGGAATGGCTTTGACCAGCTCCTGAGAGATAACCTCTGAACCCATAGGTTGCCTTGGTTGATAAGAATATCTTTTATGGTACAGCCACAGTGGAAAGTAGATGGAGGTTTCTCAAAAATTAAATTAAAAATAGAAATACCATATGATCTAATAGTCACACTGCTGGCTATTTACCAAAAGAAAATGAAAACACTATTCAAAGAGATATATGCACCCCTATGTTTATTGCTATAATATTTATAATAGCCAAGATATAGAAGCAACCCAAATATCCATGTATAGATAAATGGATAAAGAAAATGTGATATATAAATATATATGTGATATATGTGATATATATGTAACTGATATATATATATATATATATATATATATATATGTTTGTGGAAGACAAATACCATACAATTTCACATATTGTAGAATAAAAAAAAATGAAAAAAAACCAAAAAGCAGAATCAGATCTATAAATATTGATGGCTGCCAGGAAGGAAGGAGATCAGGGGTGGGCAAAATGGAGGAAGGGGAGAGGGTAACATGGGCTTCTAGTTATGGAATAAATAAGCCATTGGAATAAAGTTACAGCATAAAGAATATAGTCAATGGTATTGTAATAGTGTTGTATTAGCTATGCTTACGGTAAGCACAGTATGAAGTATAAACTTGTTAAATCACTATGTTGTACACACAAAGTTAATCTAATATTGTGTGTCAACTATATTCAAATAAAAAAGAAAGAAAAGAAAGTCTTTGTATAACTGAAGACTTAGCTACTTGAGATAGTTTATACTAACAATGTGACTTATGGCAAATAACATTTATGACAATGGTATTATACACTCTGAGAAGCTAAGATTCATCTCAAACAGTTGGTTTAACATCTGAAAATAATGGAATATACCACATTAACAGAATAAAGAACAATAACCCCATGATCAGATAAAGAGATGGTGAACAATCATTTGAAAAATAATACATCTATTTGGTGTAGAAACCCTCAATGAGCTAGGAATAAAGGGGATTTTTATCCACTTGCCAAAGTGTATCTATGCAAATCCTACTGCTAACATCATACTTAATGGTGAAAGACTGAAGCCTTTCTCCAAATGTAATGAATAAGGCAAGGATGTTTACTTCTTTCATCTCTATTCAACATTGTACTGCATATTATTCTACCTAGCACATTAAGGCAATAAGAATAAGAACAACAAAAGAATTTTTTTTAATTTTTTTACATTTATTCATTTTTGAGAGAGCACAAGCAGGGGAGGGGCAGAGAGAGAAGGAGGCACAGAATCCGAAGCATGCTCCAGGCTCTGAGCTGACAGCACAGAGCCCAAGGTGGGGCTTGAACCCACAAACTGTGAGATCATGACCTAAGCTGAAGTCAGATGCTCAACCGACTGAACCACCCAGGTGCCCCAGAACAACAAAATAATTTAAAGGCATGTAGTTTGGAAAGAAAAAAGTAAAACTGTATTTACTAACAGAATATATAATGCATGTAAGAAATACAAGGAACACACAAAAATTACCATAATAAACAAATTTAGCAAGGTCACAAAACACAAGTCCATCATACAAATAATAGTTGTATTTTTATACACTAGCAACAACCAATCAGAACTTGAAATTAAAGAAATTATTTCATTTGCAATGAAGATAATAAAGATAATAAGATAATAAAAATTTATAAAGTATCATTAAAATAATAAAAATATAAGCCATAGGCCAGGCAAAAATATTTTCTTTTTCTTTTCTTTTCTTTTTGTTTCAAGTTTTCATTTAAATTCTAATTAGTTAACATATAGTGTAATGTTGGTTTCAGGAGTAGAATTTAGTGATTCGTCACTTACATATAACATCCAGGGCTCATCAAAAGGGCCTTCCTTAAGCTCATCCCCCACCCACCTTCCCTCCAGCAACTTCTGTTTTCTATAGTGAAGAGTCTTTTATGGTTTGCTTCCCTCTCTTTCTTTTTTTTTCTCCTATGTTTATCTGTTTTCTTTCTTTCTTTCTTTCTTTCTTTCTTTCTTTCTTTCTTTCTTTCTTTCTTTCTTCTTTCTTTCTTTCTTTCTTTCTTTCTTTCTCCTTTTCTCTCTTTCTTTCTCTCTTTCTTTCTTTCTTTCTTTCTTTCTTTCTTTCTTTTTTTAGCAGCAGGCAAAAGTTTATTATAGTATAAGATTAGAAAGTAAGAATAGTAGGAAACCTCTGTTTCATTTCTTAAATTCCACATGAGTGAAATCATGTGGTATTTGTCTTTCTCTGACTGACTTAGTTCACTTGGCATAATACAGTCTAGCTCCATCCATGTCATTGCAAATGGCAAGTGTTTGTTCTTTTTTATGGTTGAGTAATATTCCAGTATATACAGTGCTGCTATAAACATTGTGGTGCATGTAACCCTTCAAATCAGTGTTTTGTTTCCTTTGGGTAAATACCTAGTAGTGCAATAGCTGGGTCATAGGGTAGTTCTATTTTTAACTTTTTAAATATTTTCTAGCGACATTTGTTAAAGAGCTTATCTCAGATCATATAAAGAATGCTTACCTTTCATGAGTAGGAAGACAAATGATACAATTTACAATAGGTTCATATGAATGATTAATTAGCACCTAGAAATATGATGGATTACTTTTCAGAGCATTATGTTAAGTGAAAATGGAATCAAAAGGCCACATTCTATATGATATCATCATAGAGCATTTTGTAAAAAACAAAAATCTAAAGATAATAGTTGGATAAATACTTGCTAAGGGTTGAGAGAAAATGGAAGGATTTGTCACAAATGGGCATGAGGGAGATTTTGAGGGGGTAATTGAACTGTTCTATATTTTGTTCCTGTAGGTAGTTGTGCAACTTTATATATTTTTAAAACTTACAGAATTTTCTGGGGCGCCTACGTGGCTCAGTCAATTAAGCATCTGACTTCAGCTTGGGTCATGATCTCACTGTTCATAAGTTTGAGCCCCACGTTTGGCTCTGTGTTGACAGCTCAGAGTCTGGAGCCTGCTTTGGATTCTCTCTCTCCTCTCTCTCTCTCAAAAATAAATAAACACTAAAAATAATTAAAACTTACAGAACTTTCCAACAGAAAAACATGAATTTTATAATATATATTCTGCCATGAAATTTTCAAAAGTCACTTACTAAAATCAAATAAAACCTTTGTAAAATAATGCTTTTATATAATAGAATTATATCTAATACAATAGATGTAAAAATGTACAAAGGAGTGTTGCCCTAACCCTAGCAATGTGAGAAAGCTCCATAATCTACAAATCCATAACTTTCCTTGAGTGAGTCACTTGTGAGTTGGTAAATTAACCTAGTCAATTGAATTCCAAAGGATGATAGTCCCCGCAGAGGTGAGACAGGACTTGAACTGTTTCTTTCATTTTTGGAAGATTGTTGAAGGAAAACACGGTAATCATAGAAGCAGGTAGGGACAGCTTAAAAATTTAAGATATTTTAGATGCTGAAAGTAAACTGTCAATTTGTTTAGTTTCCATGGGAACTTGAAACAAGAAAAATCTGAGGTCACTGACAAGCTTCCTTCCATAGGCCTCCATGGATACTCTTGATAAAGATAGCAGGTAGGTCTAGAGATCAGTGTGGCACATGGACACAGAGCGCTGTCTGCTCCCCACATACCTCTTTTAAGAGAAATAAAAGCTTCAAGACACTGTGGGAAAAGCAGCATACTCTCCCACCACCAATGACGAGGCAAAGATCCATTGTTACGATAGAGAAGGAAGCTATATCCTATAGAGAAAGTTAATAGACAAACAAGAAAAAAGGAAAATTCCTGTCCTAGGAAAAAGCAATCGGCAGCTGAAGGACTAGAAGGAAAACAAAAAACAAACAAACAAAAAACCAAAAAACCCTTCAGTTCCAGGGAGATTGGAAGCCACCTGAAGCAGGAAACTCCCTTACCCTTTGCCTATCCCAAATTTCACTGCCAGTGAGCTATAATTTCTGCATTATTTCTAAGAAAGCTTGTCTACTACTAATTCAAAAAGATATTCTCCTAGTACATTCTCTTAAAGAGGTTCATATTTTTAGCTATCTTTAGGAGATGGAGATGGAGCTGTCTCTGCACCTCAAATTAACTTCTGTGTATAATGTGAGAAAGATCCTAGGATCATTTTATCATTGATAGATAACCAGTGGCCCCAAAAGTATTTGTTTAAAATATCTTCTCTTTCAAATTGGGTTTACTTTTAGCACCTTTATCAAAAATCCAATGAGTATTGGGGGAAAGAAGGAAGTGGGGAATTTCTATTCAATAGGTATAAAGTTTCAGTTTTGTAAGATAAATGAGTGCTAGAGATCTGCTATACAGCACTATACCTATAGTTAGCAATTCTATATTGTACACTTAAGATTTCATTACAAAGGTAGATCTTATTAAATGTTATCACAATAAAAAAGGTAGATGAGTGGGTCACCTGGGTGGCTCAGTCAGTTATGTCTGACTCTTGATTTGAATTCAAGTCATGATCTCATGGTTCCTGAGTTCAAGCTCCATCTCGGGCTCTGTGGTGACCATGTGCAGCCTGCTTCAGATCCTCTGTTTCCCTCTCTCTCTCTGCCCCTTCCCTGTTCATGTGCATGCTCTCTCTCTCTCAATATATATATATATATATATATATATATATATATATATATATATATAAAAGGAAAACTTAAAAAAAGTCAAAAGAGTAAAATTGTGGCTCTATTCTGGAGTGTTCCATTAAGCTATGGAACCATGGATTAGTGCCACACTACTTAATTACAGTAACTTTATAGTAGGTATTGTAAGTGCTTTTTAAAAGATATTTATTTTAAGAGAACTCTGAGTATTCTAGATCCCCTGCATTTCCATCAAAAAAAGAAGTCTCTGTCTTAGTAATTGACTAGAAAACTGAAAATTTGTTTATGATACAAGGCAGATAAGCAAATTACAAGGGATCACCAGATATTACCAAAAGTTATTTTTGAGGGAAGATGTTCATGTAAGAAACTAAAATAAAAGATTCTGACAGAGAATAATGTCAACATTTCCCTAAGCAACTAGCCCAGATAAGCAGGGTTGACTCTTTTTCACATTCCAATTTATAGATGTTAGTTTTTCTGTTGTTTTTAAGCATAACTTCAAACAATTTGATTTTTTTCTCTCATAATTAGCATTTACTAAGTTAAACGGCTTATAAAACTATTTTTGTCCCTTTGCATTTTCATAAATTTTAATTATTTTGGTGGCAGAAGATAGAAAATGCAGAAGTGGACCACGACCACTTCATTTTATGCACATTATAATTAAAGCAGCTTCAGAGTTGTTTTTTCTATCCAGTTGAAAACTGTGGCCTTTGATTTTGCCCCGAAATACAGGAATCATATTTATGTCCATAAACTGAGATCACATGGTCTATGAAGAATGGTAAATAGAACGAAAACAAACTAATACGCACATGAAATACACGGGGCTTACTTGTAGGCCCGTTACCCATCTCCCTTACGGTGAGGTTAAAGCTTAGTTTACAGACTATTCAGAGAAACTGCAAATAGATGAGCTTTTCAGAAATGGCCAGCAAACAGCCTTGTTCTGTAAATGTACCTCAGTGCCCCCAATTCCTTAGCTTCATCTGTTCTCACATTTAGGAGATAAATGAGTCATATGATGGCATTGGAAGATTTTCTGAAAGTATTTATTTGGACATTTATTTTGAGATACCTCCAACTAATGTATTGTGTGAACGAATCTAAAAGTTTAGCAACATGAGCTGGCAGGCAATTTACCCTGTCCAGCACTTAGGGCACCTATTTAGCCTGGGTGGTAAACACTCTTATTACCACTGTTACATTTGAGGTAATCAATGCTTAGTTACAGCTTAATTAAATTTCTCAGAAACCTAAGATGGGTAGGTAATAACCTGAGCACTGAGTTTGCTCTAACTCTGGAAAAATTGCTCATAAACATCACAGCATACTTCCCTTACTTGTGTAAAAATAACGTAACTTGCAGGGTCCTAGATTAATATGCCTTGACTTTAAGGAAGTGGCACATTCTTAACGGGGTTGCTAGATATAACAGATTAGAGAAAAATGAAACTTTTTCAGCAGAGAACCACAAGAAGTTTTTGAATTAATAATCATGGCCGAGGAAGATGGGGCTTCTATTGAGACAACCATAAAATTGTGGATATATTTTTATCAGTTAGAAGAAATTCTCAATTTCACAGAAATTCGTAATTATATATCTATAATAACAGACGTGTAAGATCTGGAAATTTATTTAAAAAGTCAGTAATATTTCTGAATTGAAGAATTCCACATTCCTCATTTTTGTTATCAACAAATTTCAAACTATCTACTACAAAAGAAAGTAACCAAGGAAAACAAAAAAAGATAAAATTACCTTTGTGTATCAGGGTTCTCCACAGAAACATCTCACTGTGTTGCCTTTAGATAGATTCTCATACGGCAATAAGGTATCCAAAATAAAGGGAAATGGAACAATTTAATACAATCCCTTTTCCACGTCCACTGGTTCTATTTTCCATTTCATCATATAGTACAATTAGTGTGTTGAATTAAATGTTAGATGTCAAATAAATATGACATGAAGTCCTATATAGTCTTACCAATTAAGTTTTTACACTTGTTTTAACAATCCTCTCTGGATTCCAGAAGCACTCTATGCAATAATGAGATATTTTGCTTTTATACATTTTTAAAGTAATTCCAAATCCTGCTAAGCTTTGAATAGGACCCAGAACAAAGATTATCCTTATTGTCTTTTTTTTCCCAGTCAAGATTTTTTTAAGTAAATAGTTGTAAATTGTAACCTTAAGTATTAGCAAAATGACTCTGTCACAGTGTGACGTATGTGAGCATCCTGGAGTCACAGAGTCTGGAAGTGCTATAGTTAAGTATCTAGGACTCAGTGCCAGAAAGGGACTATGCTCAGTAGTTACAGCAATAGTTACCCTATGCTAACCAGACTGTTTATGTATCAAATTTTGGGCTGCAACTTTTTTTCTTTGCTTCTGGTCTAGTTGGTATCCCCAAGTTTAATTTACCAAATGTTCATTTTTGATTAGAGTCCTGATATGCAAGTATCAGAGCTTCTTTTAAGAAATGTAAATATTAATACCCTCTGCTTTCTAGTTAAGACCATCTTACCCACAAATGTGGTATACAGCACCAAATAATATATAAATGAGAAAAATATAAATGAGAAAAAGTGGGCAAAGTACTCACCTGCCTATAAAATGACAAACAAAAAGTTCTCAAAGCCTGAGAGTGTATGAAGAAATTGTGTAAAGTCCTATGTGTAATACAATATTTCCCAAGGAATCCATATTCTTTAAAAATCTTTCAGGCAGTGAAAGAGTGGGAAATTTTCTGCATGCTCAATAGCTAGGACAGTCAATACTCTTTTGGAGTTACAATCAGGGGAAAAAAAAAGGTAATGATTGCAATTTGACAGAGAATAAAGCTGATGAATAAGCCAATTTCAAAACCTCTCAGGCTAGTGGTAAATCTCCTGATATAAATTAAATGGTGTAAGTTCCACACTGCCAGACAGAACAATATTATAACTCCTATTTATTTTTATAACACATTTCACTTAGATTTTTACAGGATAATATAAAAAATTTTAAATATGTGAATTATTTTATTGATACAAAAAGATCACATATTTTCAATAAAAATGTCAAAATCCTGTTCTAAATTGCATTCCATATATTTTATTTTCTAAACATGGATATTGATGCTCATATTTTTAAAGAACAAATGAGAATAAACTGGTACATCATAATGACTACATCCTCTTTGCGTATTTCTTAGCTCATTGCTGTGATACTAAGTGAAAATTTAAAAAGGAGCAAATAAATAAAACTCACTGGAGGGAGTTTGAAAGTACATTACTTAACTCTTCATGAAGCCCTTAGAAATGTCTAATATCAAAAAAGAAAAAAAAGGAACGAAAGAGGTGATTTGTAAAACAGCACTTCTGTTTCCCCCTTTGATCTGAACATGCTATGTAAGTATATCACATTCTGCAAGAAGTTATACTTTTGATGACAAACCATTGTATTAGAGTTCTCCAGAAAAACAGAACCAGCAGATATAGTATAAGGAATTTGGATGCCTGGTGGTATAATTCTAGACTGATTCCAAAGGCCTGAGAACCAGGAGAATGATGGTATAAGTTCAGGAGAAGACCAATATCCAGCTCAGTCAGACAGAGAAAACTTCTCCCTTTCATCACCTTCTTGTTCTTTTCAGGTCCTCTAAGGTTGGATGATGCCCACACACATTAGGAAAAGCCATCTGTTTTCCTCAGTCTACCAATCCAAATGCAAATCTCGTCCAGAGATATCCTCACAGACATACCCAGAAACGATATTTAACTCAAACATCTGGCACCTCTTCCTCCCTCCCTCCCTCCCTCCCTTCCTCCCTTCCTTCCTTCCTCTTTTTTTCTTTCTCTCTTTCTCTGCTTCTTTCTTTCTCTTGTCTTTCTTTCTTCTTTCTTTCTTTCTTTCTTTCTTTCTTTCTTTCTTTCTTTCTTGTCTTTTTTTCTCTTTCTGCCTTTCTCCGTTTCCTTCCTTCTTTCTTTCTTTCTTTCTTTCTTTCTTTCTTTCTTTCTTCTTTCCTCTCTTTTTTTCTCTCTCTCCCTTTCTCTGTTTCCTTCTTTCCTTCCTTCTTTCCTTCCTTCCTTCCTTCTTTCCTTTCCTTTTTTCTTTCTTTCTATTTTTTTTAGGTTTATCTATTTTGAGAGAGACAGAGACAGCAAGTGAGCAGGGGAGGGGCAGTGAGAGAGAGGGAAAGAGAGGACATCCCAAGCAGGCTGATCTGACAGCAACCTGGGGCTTGAACTCACAAAACTGTGAGATCATGACCTGAGTGGAAACCAAGAGTCTTGACCCTTAACCCACTGAGCCACTTAGGCTCCTTTCTTTCTCTCTTTCTTTCTTTTTCTTTCTTTCTTCTTTCTTTTCTTCCTTTCTTTCTTCTTTCCCCTCTTTTTTTCTCTCTCTCCCTTTCTCTGTTTCCTTCCTTCCCTCCTTCTTTCTTTTTTCTTTTCTTTCTTTCTTTCTTTCTTCCTTCTTTCCTCTCCTTTTTTCTCTCTCCCTTTCTCTGTTTCCTTCTTTCCTTCCTTCCTTCCTTCCTTCCTTCCCTCCTTTCTTTTCCTTTTTTCTTTCTTTCTATTTTTTTTTAGATTTATTTATTTTGAGAGAGACAGAGACAGCAAGTGAGCAGGGGAGGGGCAGTGAGAGAGAGGGAAAGAGAGGGAATCCCAAGCAGGCTCTGAGCTAACAGCAACCTGGGGCTTGAACTCACGAAACTGTGAGATCATGACCTGAGTGGAAACCAAGAGTCTTGACGCTTAATCCACTGAGTCACTCAGGCTCCTTTCTTTCTTTCTTTTCCTTTTTTCTTTCCTTCTTTCTTTCCTTCTTTCTTTTTTTCTTCTTTCTCTCTTTCCTCCCTTCCGCCCTACCTGCCTTTGTTCTTCCCTTCTTCTTTTCTTTCTTTTCCTGCCAAAGCAACAAATAATCATCATTAACATCTGAATGTACAAAGATACTGATGGGTGGATATGATTAATTGTTGTCTTTCTTAAGACTCCCAGAAATATAGTTTAGTTACAATTGTCTTTGAATTCACAGAGTAAATTTGGTTAGAATTTGAGGTACCCAAATTATGAGCTTATTTCTTCTTAATACTGCAAAGTGGTCCGTGCTCATCTTCTGTATTTCCTGCTGTAATCCTCCAGTCAGCCATTTCTCTAAGGAGCCCTGTTTCCCTTTATAGTATATTGCCTTTATATATGTAGCATATTGTTTTTATATATATAGTGTACTGCCTTCATATATAATGCTATAAAGGAAATATAAAGTATTATATATGTATATATGATATGTATATTACACACACACACACACACACACACACATATATTCCCTTTATTGTATATTGTTTCTGGGGTGTCATTTCTTTTAGGCCCTCTCTACTGAGAAAGCAAAAAAATATATGTGTTTTTACTAACCATGTATATACAAATATCTATAAATATTCCTGCACAGAAACATCTATATCCTTATTATCTAAACATGAGTTCATATGGATGTCTCCAATTCTCATTCATTACCACATGGATCATTCTAAATTTCTTCAACTTGCTTATCTCTACATTCTTAATCCCATAGTGACAACTGAGGCTTCAGCTATCTGCCATCTTTTTACTTAATTGGTTCATTTTCATATAAATATTTAGCACTGTAAGCATTGTTAATTCATACTCTCTTAACTATTTTATCAACTAGTATGTAGTGCTTATATGCAGTTCCTTACAGACTCCACTCATCTCCAAAGTTACTTTGGTCCCTACCTCTCCCTCTGTGACCCTCAGTGAGATTTTTTTCATGCATTTACAATACTACTAGATTCTCTTGTATCTTGCCTCAGGGATTCCAGGATGACATTTTGTATGTTTCATGTATTAAGATACATTGTTTAAATATCTATGGGTTTTTGACATGTGTGTACTGTCTTTTATCCACTATTACGGTATTCTATAAAATAAATTTGCTGCACTAAAAAACTCCTGCATTTCACTTATTCAACCCTCACCACAAATTCTACCAACCACTAACCATTTTAAGTGTCTCAATAATTGTGTCTGGTCTGAAATGTTACAAGTTGGGATTGTGCAGTATACACCCCTTCACTGGCTTCTTTCACTTATAAATATGCATTTAAGTTTCCTTCATGCCTTTTTATTGCTTTATAGCTCATTTATTTTTATTTTTGAATAATATTCCATGGTACAGATGTACTACAGTCTGTTTATCCATTTGCTTTTTGAGCAATATCTTGGTGGCTTTTAGTTTGGTTGATCATAAATAAAGCTACTATAAATAATACCATGCAGGTTTCTGTGTGACTGCAAGTTTTCAATCAGTTGGATTAATATCTAAGACTACAACTGATGGATCCAACAGTAGAACTGTTCAGCTTGTAAGGGACTGACAAACTGTCTTCCAAACGCATACATCATTTTGCATTCCCACAAGCAATAAATGAGAGTTCCTGTTGCTCTACATTCCCACCAGCTTTTGGCATGTTCGCCATTCTAATTACTGTGCAGCGATGCCTCATTGTTGTTTGAATTTGCAATGCCATGATGACCAATGACGATAAGCATCATTCATGTTTATTTACCACCTGCCTATGTTCTTCGGTGAGAAATCTGTTAAGATATGTTGCCGATTTTTTAATTAGTAAGTGGGGAATTTCAGTAGTGTCAATTCTCTGTGTTCTTCTTTAGTGTTGTATTGATTCCTTTGGATCTTTTCTCTTGAATGTAAAACTTAAATCAGTTTTTCAATAAACACAAAATACCTTCCTGGGATTTTCTCTGAGGTTGTGTTTAATCTACAGATCAAGTTGGGAAGAATTTGTATTTTCACAATATTGAGATTTCTAATCCATAATCATGAATAACTACTCATGTTTTTGGATGTTGTTGTGTTTCTTGTGTCAGAGTTTTACACTTTTCTACACATAGAATCTGTATATATTTTGTTAGATTTATACCTAGAAATTTCATTTGTAGTACTACTGTAAATAGTGTTACATGTTTGATTTTTTAAGTTTATTGATTTTTTAGAGAGAAAACATGAACAGGGGAGGGGCAGAGCAAGAGGGAGACAGAGGATCCAAAGCACTGACATCAGCAAGCCTGATGTGGGGCTTGAACTTATGAACCATGAATTCTCTTCCTCTTTCTTTTCCTTTCTTTCTTTCTTTCTTTCTTTCTTTCTTTCTTTCTTTCTTTATTTCCTTCCTTCTTTCCTTCCTTCCTTCCTTCCTTCCTTCCTTCCTTCCTTCCTTCCTTCCTCATGAGATCATGACCTGAGCCCAAGTCTGACGCTCTCCTACTGAGCCACTCAGGTGCCCCTGTGTGTGTAATTTAAAACCCTAATACCTAATTGCTGATTTCTAATATATAGAAAAACAACAACAACAACAAACTTAACCAATAATAGAAAAAAAAAAGCATCCAGACTTATGAGTTGAGTAGAGTTTGAGGAGATTGAGAGCTTGGACATCAGAGGTCTACTGATGGGTTACCAAATTCCCATTTTATGATATTTAAAATCAAGAGAGACATTCCAATGAGAGCATAGACTATCTTCATTGCTATCGTCTAAATGTATGTGTCCCCCCAAATTCATATATTGGTGTGTCAGTATTAGGAAGCAGGGCCTGTGTATGGTGATGAGGTTTCCAGAACAGAGCCCCTATGAAATGGATTAGTGCCCTTTTACAAGAGGCTCCAGAGAGCTTGCTTGCCCCTTTCACCATGTGAGGACACAGGCAGCAGAAAAAAATAAAAATAAAAAAGCAAATGAAAATGTGTGCTTTATTCCTCTAATAAAATTCTAAATAATAATATCACTGCCCCCCTCCCCCAGTGTAAGTATATGACACATCCATATAAACCATAAGATGGATACAGATTTTTACTCAGTCTCGTGTGGCATTGGAATAGCATAATGCTTTTTCATGTGGACAAGAGCACCATGGAAATAAGGGGAAAAAAGTTTTCTTAAAAAAAAGTGATCTTTGCAGCAATGAGGAATCAAGGAGCTATTACCAAAAGAAATGATAGGTGGATGGAAGACAGTTAAAAATCACCTTTTGGTTTGTCAATGCATCAGCCTCTCAGAATTTTATGCAACATCAGACAAAATGGAGATAGGACAATTGTTGACTGCGAATTTTCATCTTTTTAGAATATGCATTAAAGTGTTCCCTATTGCACTTTACTATTGTGTCTAGAAGGGAACCTGTTCTTAGAAAATCTTTAGCATAAAGCATGCTGATTTTTGCTTTGTCTAGAAGGCAAGTACAATGAAAATTGTAAAATCACAGTCTACCTCAAAACAAAACTGATTCTATGGCACATTTCAAAACAATCAACTCACTTTCTAAGGCGCTCATTTTTTTTTAACTAGTCAGCAAAGACAATATTAACATGGTTGCAACTACACAGATGGATCTAAAATTGAAATATTCTTACTAAAGTGTTCTTTAAGATGTTTATAACAAGTAACATCCTTTCGCATTTAACACAGTGTAAGTTTGGGATGTTTATTCTGTTCATGTCACCATGATATCTTTCTTTTTTTTTTTCAAAATTATATATACTAAGAAAATTGTATTCAAAATAAGATATAAATTTCACTTTGCAACTGTCTTTAAATGTACCCTTGAGTATGTGAGCCACAATATATTGCCACATTTGTCAAGGTTCACAGAACACAAATTATTTAAATAACCCTTGGTTTCAAAATATGCAGTAAAGATAAATAAGTAATCTTACCACAGGCAACATTTTCATACTTCTCCCACTGTCTGACAGCTGGACCTCTTTAATATCCCAAACCATAACTGATTGGCTAATGCCACCTGTTCAGCACAAATTCAAATGCCATTCATTTGTATAAAATAAACAAGCACATAAAGAAAGCATGCTTTTGGTAGAAAATATAAAATATATACTCCATAGAGAAATAGGACAAAGAATGAAAGAATGCACTAGAAGGGAAAGCGATGTGATTCTGTAAAACATATTGTATGGTATATCCACTGCAACATTAAACCATTATGATAATTTTCTTTTCTGAATACACTCTAGTTTGACAACTAAAGGTTTTGAAGGTTTGCTAGATCTGTCTTTTGCCAGGTGTGCTATATTTTAAGATATTTACCCTCTCAAATATGCATTTCTGCATCAGTAAAATAATGCTTATTTCAGGTTTCTTGCAAATATCAAATAAGAAAATTAATAAAAACTGATTAAGTACTTGGGATACTTCAATAACTGTTAACTATTGAAAGTATAAATCTTGTAAAATTAAATACACTGAAAACTTTGATACATAAAAATAAGTTACTCACCACACCGCACACATATATTTTCATTAACATGCATATTTCTGATTTTCCTTGAAGAGGTTAATGAATCTTATTAACAACTAGTATCACTATAAATACTGTTCGTATTAAAATATTTTTTCCAAATTGCTATGACTACTGCATTATTCCGATTTAGTGGTATAAAGCAGTGACCATTCTATTATGCTCTTGGACTCTGTGGTTTGGGAGTTTGGACAGGATACTGCTGAACAACTGTTACTTGGAATGTATGATATTGTTTCAGTTAGATGTCATCTGGGACTACAATAACCTAAGTAGACTGGATAATCATAATGGGTTGCTCACATGGCTTTCTGTTGGCTGGAAATTCAGCTCATGCCATCGACTACAGCACTAATACATGGCATTTCCAGGATGAGGGTCACAGGATTCATGGATTTTCCCAGCATGAATGTGAAAAGAAAACCCGGTTGAAGCCACATGGTCTTTTGCTTCCTAATCTTGAAAAACATAAAGTGTTACTTTCATTATACTATAGTCAGAAGTATGCCCATATTCAAGAGAAAGGGACATAGATAGGCACTTCTTGATGGAATAAACTTACTTACAAGTCAAGTTTACATTGCAAAAGAACATGTTGGGTGCAAAATAGAAATGAAGAAGTTCTGTTTTGGGGATCATTTTTCTGGGAAATTTGTGTTTAATTCTGTTCTCTAATATGCTTGGAGAAGAAAGGAAGTTCCTGATGAGACAGGCCTGTGTTTATTCACTTATTCGTGTCTGTGATTAGATAAGTAAGTACATATAACTAAAGAATGAAGCATTAGAGATTTTATGAGACCACAGTTGTCACAAGAGAACAGATTTAGAAGAACATTTTTGAAATTGTTTTATCAGTATTATTATATTAGTAAATAATGTTAAGAAACATGTATCTGTAGAAATGTTCCATTTTTCAAAACAAGAGAAAGGAAACACCAAGGAATAATGTTTAGAGCAATTAAGTCAAAAAAAGAAGAAAAAGAAAAATTAAGTCAAGTAACAACAATTAAAAAAACACTAAAATGTGGAACATGAACATATTTTTAATGCTTATATAAATTAAAAGGAAAAACTGAAAATTTCAAACAAATTTATGGTGAATTGCTTCTTTTACTTAATCTTCATATTTTGAGCACTTTAACTACTATGAAAATCTACCATAGTTTTTCACAAACAGTTCTTGTAAGGGTATTTTATTCTAAGAGTTTTAAAAAATATAAGTATTGTTTTAAACTACAAAATGTTCCTACTAGTTAGTGAAGGAATGTCATAAATGGTCATAATAAACAGGTATTTTCACTGCATTTTATCTCCTTAAAAAAAAGCTTAATAAATACTGTTTTGGGGCACCTGGGTGGCTCAGTCTGTTGGGCATCTGACTTTGGCTCTGGTCATGATCACACAGTATGTGGGTTCAAGCCCCATGTCGGGCTCTGTGCTGACAGTTCAGAGCCTGGAGCCTGCTTTGAATTCTGTGTCTTCCTCTCTCTCTCTGCCCCTCCCCCCACTCACACTCTGTCTCTCAAAAATAAATAAATATTTTAAGAAACTTTAAAAAAATACAGTTTTTTATGTGCTTGTACAGTATATATGTGTGTCTACAAAGCCTCATCCTAAAATGTTAAGGGTACATGCAATTTGTAATTCAGAATGTTTTTGGATTTTAGAATTAAAGTAATAATTATATGTATTTTACATTGTCTGATACCATTTCAGAATTTAGGATTTCTCCCTTCCATCAACTGTTTCTTCAAGAAGTGTGTGAATATTCATATGTGGGATATAAATACATTAAGTCAAATAGGACTTTCTAACTAATCAGTAATAAATTCCAAATATTTTGTCAGAAGTCTTTTGTTGTCAGATTTTTAGGTGAGAGACTTTGGGTCTAAATGTAGGCTGTGGTCTGTCTCTACTTCTCTCTCAATATAGATAGATAGTCAGGCATACACATATACATACACATACATACATATTAAGATACACACACATACATAAGATTTTTTGCTTCTTTTACCATTCACACTTAAGTTATACTTGAATTATTAATACAATATATAGAAAAGATGGACAAAAGAAAATAAAATGACAAATGTCCCTATTTTAGAAATAACTAAGAAAATTAATAGTGATGTTAATTCTGGGCAAATTTGAGTTTTGCTTCTATTGATAATAGGTACACCAGATTATTATGAGTCTCGTTGAGTTCTGATCCTATCTAATTTGGTCAGTTTAAGCAAATAACTAAACTCTCTTGGTTTCTCTACAATGAGATTCTTAGATTCCAAAAGGAAAATGTTGAGTATATGGCCTCTGTTTTCTTTTGGTCTAAAATTGTTTAACAGAGTTATCCTCACTACTTTTTCAGAATATATTTTACCCTGACCATGTTTAATAAAATATCCACTTCCAAATGAAAACAAATTTGAAATCAGACAGGGAGATGTTAATTAGAAAGACTACTGCAACAGGGAGAAATGATCCAAAGTTAAATCAGCAAAATGCCTCAAAATCAAACAGAAAGACGCATTTCATTTTTATCAAGGGATAGGTAGTAAGTAAGGGAAAATTGAGTAAATTAGTTGAAATAATCATCAGGTTCTGGTAAGAAAAGTGTCTTCCTATGGTCAGCCTAATCTCAGGATAAGCCAGCCCCCCCCCCCCCCCACTCCCCGGGGCAGGGATGGATCCTCCCCTTCTGAGGATCAGAGGAGGGTTCCAGGAAAGGAAGCCCAGAGGCATGAAGGAAGGGAAAACAAAACACTTCAGTGAATGGATTCCGGGTTTTGCAGGTGGAGAAATGCTTGGACGGACTTGGAGTGCTTTCAAGTGCTTGCACAGACTTGGAGGCAAATGGAGTTCAGGAGCCAGTAGGAAGGAGAAAAGCCTGTGTAAAGTTTGGTCAACACAAAGCAAAGTGTTACAAATGGGCAATTGTGAGCACTTGGTATCCACCCATCTTTCGCGGAGGTTCGCATCCTTCTCTGGGTTTTTCAGATCTAAGTTTGATTTAACTTTGAAACCCTGTGATTCCTTCCCTCAGTGGGATGCTTAAAAATATAAATATTGCCATATCCATGACATATGTGTTATTTTATTGTGATGAAAATATTTCAATGTGTGCAACCCATGCTCTTGTCTAACATTCCATTACAAATCCACTTTATTTTTTTTATTAAAAAAATTTTTTTTAACGTTTTTATTTATTTTTGAGACAGAGAGAGGGGGAGGGACAGAGAGAGGGAGACACAGAATCGGAAACAGGCTCCAGGCTCTGAGCCATCAGCCCAGAGCCCGACGCGGGGCTTGAACTCACGGACCGTAAGGTCGTGACCTGAGCTGAAGTCGGAGGCTCAACCGACTGAGTCACCCAGGCGTCGGACAAATCCATTTTAAATCACTTCACTAACCAGTTCAGTTTAAATAAAATATTTAATCCAATGATATGTAATTTTTTGATGGCTTTGTAAAAGCCATTTCTTTACATGGCTTTTTCTCAACATTTCTAAACAGTTCTTTAAATGTTTATTTATTTGAGAGACAGAGAAAGTGTGAGCAGGGGATGGGCAGAGAGAGAGGGAGAGAGAGAATCCCAAACAGGCTCCACACTCCGCATAGAGCCCCATGCAGGGCTCGACTCCACCAATAGTGAGATCATGACCTGAGTTGAAATCAAGAATTGGAAACTTAACCAACTGAGCCAGCCAGGCACCCAGCCATCTGCCATATTTTGAGAGGAGAGGGCCATGTGGTGAGGACCTATAGATGGTTTCTAGTGGCTGAGAGAGGTCATCAGCTGACAGCATAAAAATGGCGATTTCATTCATACAACCTCAAAAAAATTCCTCCAAGATCCTGAGTGAGCCTTGAAGCAGAATCTTCTCTACTGAAGTTTCTGGATGAGATGACCACCTGGAAGACAATCTGATTTTAGCCCTGTGAGATAGGAAACTTGATCTACAGAAACTGTGAGTTAAGAAATTTGTTATTTGAAGCTGCTACATTTGGACAGTTTTTAAAGCATCAACCAGTAAGTAATAAGGCACATATCAAAAGTCATGCAAATATGTTTAGTTTATTATTAAACAGCATTTAAAACATATGTATCATTGCCTTCCTTCTTAAATGAATTCAATATGAAAGTCAGAAAAATCTGGTAACTTAGGTTTTACATCTATTGTGTGGAAGCCATAAAAATGGTTCCCACAATATCATAATACCTCACAACTTTGTAAAAGATATAGATATTAGATATAGATATGGAAATTAAGGATGTATCACAACAAAGCACACCAGGAGACAGTTCTGAAAATAACAAATGCTAGCCCTTATTTGAGAAGTACACTTACTAGGATTGAATATCAATGAGACATAATTGCTAGATGCTTTCATATTCCAGCTTAGCAAAATAAAACTGTCTAATTTTTGAAATGTTGAAAATGTCAATGTATGCAAATTTGAGGAAGGGCTGGAAATCACAGGGTGACAGAAGGGAAGAAAGAAGGGAGATGAAATCCTACAATTAGATTTTCCTGATATGAATATGAAATGTAAAATACACATAAAAAAGACTAGTAGTAATTCCTCAATTGCCAATGTCACCATGTTCTATAATGTGATAAGTGGGGAGTCCATGTTAAGAAAGATCGCTGACCTCACACTTTATAACCTGTAAAATAGGATTTTGAAGTTAATAAATGAGCTGTTTCCCTTAAGACGTTATTGCCAATGCAACAAATATAAAGAATATTCTCCAGAAAATGTGAGAGTCTTTGTAAAGCTATTATCAGTACGGGTTTTCTTTATGACAGATAAGTTACCACTTCCATGCATTCTCAATACAGAGGAATTCATAACTCATTAAATATAGATATTATGCATTACTTCCTTTTTTCTCTCTCAGCTCTAAAGATTTTGTTAAATCTCTTTTAACAGCTACTATCCTCCAGAAATACTTAAAACATATTTGATTACAGCTTGGTACACCCGCTTTTTAAAATTATATTTTATTTATTTTTAATAGGTAATATATTCACAAGGAAAAACACGAAAAGGAAAAAACATGCTATGATGTGAAAAATAAACCTTTCTTACCCACTCTCTCAGCTCTCCTCTTTCTAGATCCAATGGTGGTTGCCATTACCCATCTTTTGTGCATTCTTACAAAAACAATGAAAAATATTGAATGTGTATGTTAGTGTGTGTGTGTACATATATATTTTGTATGTATATGTGTAATCATTGAAAAAAACTTCTCTTACCAATCACCAGTCCTACTCTCAAGAGGCAAATTCTTTTAACCCACAAGTTTCCATTTCTGATGGCTAATTCCATTTCTTTAAATAACACATTAGTACTACCAGATATCTCATTAATTTTAAAAAATGTCCACTAGCTTTTTGGAAGAGTAAATACAAATGGCTGACTTTACCATAAGTCTCCTCCATTTGGGCTTTAAATTATATGTATCATAATATTAGAAAATAGTATTTCTCTTTCTACCAACTACTGAAACCTTGTAATTAAGAGTTAAAGCTCCTAAAGCCAGTCAACAGAACAGGAAATCCTGTTGTACCATAAAGATATGAAATGTTATTCAATCTGACTAGCAATGAATTAAATTTTAAAAACAAAAATTTCAATGAGATATAATGTTAACAATGTGATGTAGGTGAGCTCTTCTTATGTGAACATTTATACATCTACCATGGACAGTAGTTTGAATATATCTAAAACAGTTTAAGATGCACACACACAGAAATTTCGCGTCATTCTAAGACCTACATTGATAAATGTAACACACATAATTTTCGTCAAACAAATATGGTTTTGATACCATTTGTATAAACTTCAAAACAGACAATGCATTCTATATGCTGTTGGGCATGTATACATACACGTTTTGAGTATCAAGCGGCACTTCTGCACATGTTGACATACTATACTGAATGTTCGGTGTTCTTGCTTTTCTCATATAATACGGTATCTGAAAAATCCAAGTCACCTTACCGATCCATCTTACTTGCTTTTGTTGTTGTTGTTGTTTTCAGTTTGACCTGAGCCGGAACTAAGAGTTGGATGCTTAACCGACTGAGCCACCCAGGTGCCCCTTATCTTACCTGTTTTAACAGCTCTGGTTATATTCCATTGTTTTGGTGTAATAAAATCTTAAGGTGTACGAACTCTCTCCCTTAATCTCTCCTCTTCCCTTAACCTGACTCATGCTAACACAGCTATCTTTAAAGCCGCATACTGATGATAGCACAACTACATGATGAAAGAAATTTGTGCCCTTGAATCAATATTTGAAAAGGAGCCTACTCTAAGCAAGAGAAAACTATTTTAAACTCTGTAAAATAATGCCGTATAAGGTGTCTAGCTTAAAATAGGCCATTAATCACCACATTGTTTGTAATTGTGTGTGCATATGTAATAAAAATATGAAGTCATGCATGGAAATGATACATTTTTAATTTAAGGTAGTGGTGACCTCTGGGTGCAAAGGAATTGAGAGAAAGAGAGAGGAACGTGATCCTATGTGAGAAGAACACAGGGCTGGACACCTACTGGCTCTGCATTACTACTTGAACTGTACATATATTTTATTATATCTTTATATTCTTTGTATGTTTCATGCATTTCACATTCTAGGATTTGAATTCAGTTCATTTCTTTCATTATACTGGGGACATGCAAGCAAATGCATATAGATTTGGGACAATTTTCACGTTTTAACCTAAAATCTTCTACTCTCAGTAATTAGCACATAATTAATATACAGTATTAATTCAATAAATTTTTGTTTGTATAGTTATTTTTATGATTCTTAATCATAAAACCATATTCAGAGTTATTTATAACTTTGTCTTCAGTCAACTGGGAAAGACAGCTACCATTGGTAAGATAAATATAATGATTAAAAGTAATGGTCTATAACTTTCCTTAGTACATGCATTTTTATTATTAGAAGACACTATAGCAAATCCAATTATAAAACGTTATGCACATTTTTAAATACAGGGTAAATACCAAGTCATATTTGGAGAAGAAATAAGATATAGAAAAAGTAGCGAGGAATAAAAGAAAAAAGAAAGGAAAGGATATTTTAATATACCTTGAAGTCTGCATACTGCTTTCATAAAATAACTGGAACTCAATTATTCACACAGCAACAATCATTTCCAGACTTTAATTTCATATTAAAAAAAATTCTTGTTGGTTTGGAGGCTCATTTGAATTAATTATATTATGTGCTCAGAAGCTGTAAAAATAAGCAAAACACATTGAGGAGTGACTTAAGAAGGAAGATTAGGAGAATTGTTTAAAAAGCTTTTGATTCAAGAGAAGTAATCACTTCAATATGCACAACAACACTGGCTATTTTTCTACCTAAGCTAACAGATTCAAACAACTGAAGGACAGAAAATTTGATTCCTTCAACAATGTCATCAGCTACAACATTTATTAGCGTTTCACTTTGCATCATTGGATGCCTGCTTTCCTTCTTAAAATTTTGCACTCATATTTTATACAAATGCTGAGAATTGAGGCTAATTTGTTTTTCAAATGATAAACCCAAATATACTAAGAATATACTTAAGAATAATGTGTGAAAAGTTCACAAGAAGATATTTTACATATATTAGTTATAATTGACCCACTATCTGCTAGGTGAAAGTGATCACTCTGACAGAGATTCAACTGTTTTTAATTGATATACTTTATATTAATAAGTTTCCCTCCAGGAAAAGTACATTTGAAGATATAAATATAGTTCCAAACACCTAATAGTAATTAAATGGAAAATAAGACTATTTATAAAGTTTCAAATGTACCCTTATTGCCTCTTTCACAGTTAATTTCAACTTCCCATTACATTCTCTATAGTAGGTGGTTACACATCTGTGTGGTCACCCCTGAAAGGTGGGATGTACCCCCCACACACCCAAAATTTGGTTTGTTGAGACTGATAGTGCCATACGTGCAATGAGAGGGTGTGAAAAAGTTTGTTGCTCACTTTATGAGGATTTGGGGAAAGACCAAGACAAGGTCTCAGGCTGGTCCAAGATTGGCTTGTAAGAAAGGGAAAGGATATTTGCTTGACTTTGTGATGATTAAGAGGTAGAGCTGGGATGAGTGTTTTGCTCTGGTGAGGGCTTGATGTCTCTACCAATGCAAAAATAGGGAGCACCTGGGCTCTCTAATTAGTTTGCTCAGATGGGGGACAGAGGGGAGGAGGCAGTAGTGAGCCTTGAAGGTTGTATGCAGTCCAACACCAAAAAGGGATTCCAACTTATTATTAGAATCTTAATGGCTCAGAAATTGCTGCATGCTGATGTTACCTAGCACTTTTTATGCCTGAGCATACTGCTGCCCTACGTATCTCAAAATGCAAAGCAGTCCAGGATAGCTACATGACTGAGGTACAGCCATGGAGTATTGAGACTGAGTGATATTAAGACCTCTGAGTCTGACTCATATCTGGATTCTGAGAAACTTAACAGAAGACCAGGGGGGAGGGGAAGGGGAAAAAAAAGTTACAGAGAGGGAAGGAGGCAAACCATAAGAGACTCTTAAATACTGTGAACAAACTGAGGGTTGATGGGGGGTGGGGGAGAGGGGAAGGTGGGTGATGGGCATTGAGGAAGGCACCTGTTGGGATGAGCACTGGGTGTTGTATGGAAACCAATTTGACAATAAATTACATATAAATAAATAAATAAATAAATAAATAGACTTTAAAAACAAACCCTCTGAGTCTACCTTTTCAAGTGTAACACACATTATTCATTATATTTTCTGTATTGATGCGGAGAAACACAATCGCATTTATCAAGTGTTATACATGTTAAATCTGTAACTAGTGTACAAGTTGCTATCCCAACCACGATGGCAATTTAAGAAGCTGTTGGGCATTATTTTTTTATTGCCTTCTGCTTCAAATGAAATAAGCCTCCTTTGCCAAGGAAGCTGATAATCTTCATGACCTGTTCCACCCTGACAGAATTTCTACTGGAAGTAAGCCAAGAAGGGCATATGAAAGAAACCTCAAGCAGGAGTGTCACAGACTTGTACTCCTCTTAACCAAAGCTTAATAATTTTTCAAGAAAAGAAGCTTCACATTTGTTGCATTCCTTTGATCAAGTTCCAGATTCCCCAAACGGCTAGTTTGCACAATTTTGCTCATTTTATAGTTATCTTTCGCTGTGTGATTTTGCCAAACTTCTCAATCCATCATGCCTCCCTCATTTCTATTGAATTTCTTTTCTTCTTCACTATGATAAATTTTGTTTTCTGTGCAACACTTTCTGTAGTATATTTATCTATTTGCATATTGGTGTCAATTTTAATTTTAAGACTTATTTATGAAGTGACTTTTCTTTTCATTTTCTTTTTCCTGAGTTCAGATATCATTCTTTCTTAATTTTTGTGTTTGTTCAATCATTTTTTTTCTCATTTAAGCTAATCCTGATTTATTTTGTTCTTTTGTTGTTTACTATTATTTTCAATTTTTTAGTTGTTTTGCTATATGGGTTACACATCTCATCTGATTGTGGGCTTGTTTTAGAGCAAGCCCTCAGTGTTTTGTTGTTGTTGTTGTTGCTTTTTTGTTTTTACTCTGTTCCCCTCTCCCACTACTGTCTGAAAACTGAAAATTCCCTTGTTTTTACCACCTGCTGAACGTGTTCTACTCAAATTCATTGATATTCTTAGTAATGTCTACTTACTAAGTAAGTTTTGTTCTGGCAGGATATTTGGCCATCTGGTTGAGTTTTTTTTAGGGCCTGATATACATCAATACCCAGATATTTTCCTACTTGCTAGAACTCAACATGTTTTACTTAGCACAAATCAGAACTCAAAACTCTTTTAACTTTTTACTATTTTTCTCAGATAGCGTTAGCAAATTTCCATTCTATATTAAGACTCACTTATGTAATGATTTGTTAGAAATTTCTGGTTTCTGTGGTTCTCAAAATCATTTAATATTTCTTTATTATACCCTTGCTTCTTTCTAAGCAGGTTTTAATTCTACAGATATTGTTCCTCTTGATGACTACTTCTAGTTTGTTGCTTATGAGAATACCTTGTTATCTAGCTTTTATTGATTAGTACACAGATGTTGTTTTTATAAGCTCATTTATATGACCTTTTTATTTCTATAGGAAAGGGAATTGGGAGATGTTTTTGACACAATATTCCTTTGCTGTTAGCTGGTCTTTTTAAATGTTTCTCTTAACACAGTTTGGAAGAAATAGGAACAAATGGGTCACTTTAATATGATATTGAGCAGGAGAAGAAAGAAATATAAACCCATATAATATGGGAAATGTTTGTGTAGATGGATATTTACTTAGCTTAGTGGAAGAGAAAAACCAAGAGACAGAACTATCGTATTTTTTCAACTTTTAATTTTTAACTCATGTTAGGCTTACAAAAAGCTACAGAAATATTACAGAGTTTCCATACACCTTAACCTAGACTCCTCTATTGTTATCATTGTACATAACCACAATGCAATTATCAAAAACCTAAATTAACATTGGCACAATACTATACTACACCCTTGACCTTCATTAGTATTTTCCCAATAATGACCTTTTAATTCCTGTATCAGGATTCAGAGATTTCACGTTATACTCACAATATTTATGCCTTCTTTCCTTATCTTTCATAACCTTGATACTCTTGATGATCACTGGTCAGTGTTTTTACAAGGTCCCTCAATTTGGGATGGTCTGATATTTTCTCATGTTTAGAATAAAGCTACATAATTTTTACCTGACTACCTTTGAAGTGCTATGTCCTTCTCAGTGCATGATATCATGATGTTAAATATCTTATTATTTATTACAGATAATGTTAGCCTCAACCACTTAGTTGTGTCTATTGGATTTCTCCACTGTCATGTTACTTTTTTTCTTATCTTTATAATAATTAATATCTTGGGGACAAAAGTTTGAACCTACGCATATACCATATTTCAAACTTTCACATACTAACTTTAATATTTACTGAACAACATTTTGTTTACTTTCAGCTTTTGATGAATGTTAATGAAGGGGCTATAAACATTCACATGTAGATTTTTGTGCAGACATTAATCTTTAAATCAAATTGGTCAGATATATGGATATCCAATTGTTGGATTATGTGAAAAGAGAATACATTTAACTGTCTTCCAAAGTGTCTGCACTATTTTTCACTCCCACCATTAATGATTGATTTATATTTTATAGTAATATCTCATTGTTTTTTTAATTTGAAATTCCTTAATGATAAATAAAGTTGATCCTCTTTTCATATGCTTAGTTCTCATCTTCTTATCTTCTATGGTGAAGCGCCTGTTCAGATATTGTCACATTTAATTAGGTTTGTTTTCTTATTGCTAAGTTTTAAGAGTTCTTTATATATTTTGGATACAAATATTTTATGAGGTATACATTTTGCAAAATTTTTCTGGTCTGTGGCTTCTATTTTCATTCTCTTCATAATTAATGTCCTTGGTTGAGAAATTTTTAATTGTAACAAATTTTTAGGTTATCATTTTCCCCCCATGAATTTTGCTTTTGGTGTTGTCTCTAAAATGTCATCACCAAGTCTGGGGTCACCTAGATTTCCTCCTATATTTTCTTCTAGAAGTTTGATAGTTTGTATTTTTCATTTAAGTCCATGATCTGTTTTGAACTAATTTTAAAATGTTTTGAACTAAATGAAAATAGGAAATACAACTTATCAAAATTTGTGAGATTCATATACATAATAGTGTGGAGAGAGAGAGATTTATAGAGTTAAATATTTCTATGGAAAATAAAAATCTAAAATCTACATTACAGTCTTAACATTGTTGGAAGCAAGTACAAAAAGAACAATTTACAATTTAAGCCTAAAGTAACTAGAAAAAAAAATGAGAGCATAAATCAAAGAAATTAAAAACAGGAAAACAGATAGACAACAAAACCAAAGTTTATTCTTTGAAAAAGTCAATAAAATTGATAAACCCATAGCCAGACTAAACAAACAAAAAAGGAATACAGAAATTATCAAATTAGAAATCAAAAAGGTATTATGACTACTATTGCCATGGACATTAAAAAGTTAACAGAGGAATACTATGAACAGCTCTATGTCCACAAATTTGATAACTTAAATGTAGTAAACCAATTAACTGAAAGACACATACTAAAAAATTCACAAAGAAGAAATAGATAATCTGAAAAGGCCCATATCTATTAAATAATTAAATAAATAAATAAATAAATAAATAAACAAATAAACAAATAAATACCCTCCAAATCAGAAAAGACCAGGATTAGTTGGCTTTACTGGTGAATTCTACCAAACGTTTAAGGGAAAAATGATACCAGTTCTCCACAGCCACGCCCAGAAAATAGAAGCAGAAGGAACACATCTGAACTCATTCTATGAGGCTAGGATTAACCTAATAATAAAACCTGATAAAAATATTATAAGGAAGAAAAACTATAGAACCTTATCTCTGGGGAATATTCCTGCAAGAATCCTTAACAAAATCTTGGCAAATAGAATTTAATAATGTATTGCAAGAATTGTATACTCCAACTGAGTGGGATTTTCAAGTGATCGTTGACGTTATTACAAGTGACATTATTACAAATGACATTATTTGCAAGCGATTGTTGCATTGATACGTATCATGTTTGTAGGCGTTTTCTGTTCATAGCACTTATTTTTTGTCCCTCCATTATCTGCCTTGTTATAATTGAGCATTTTGCATGATTAAATTTTATCTATATTCTTAGCATACTGATTATATTTCCTTTTAAAAATTTCTAGCTATTACTTAGAGTTTTCAATATACATTCATCTACTCTAAGTATGCTTTCAAGTAACACTACACCATTTCACTTGTAGTACAGGTGCCCTATGAGAGTATCCAATTCCTTTTGTTATCACTATCATTGACTTCATTTATCCATATGTTATAATCACCCGACGCATAGTTAAAATGATTGATTTAATTGTTATCTTTTAGGTATATTAAGAATTAGAAAAATGTTTTATTTTAAACAGATAAGTCCATTGTCTCATGCTGTTATGACTCACAAGATTTTTCTAAGTCTGTAATAATTTATTACTTTGTATATTTTTATTTGCTACATTTATTTCTCTATAAGATGTATACTCTTGTCTTCTCTATTTATCAATTTGCTTATTTATTTGCTTTATTTAAGAAAGTTTGTATTTTGTCTAGCTTTTACCTTTTTTATTTATGTGATTTTTAATGTCTTCAGACCTTTAACTGCTTAGTTCATTGGTTTATTGGAATATCCCTTAATACCTACCTTTTCCTATATAAAAATAAGTTTTTCCATTTTTTTTCCATTCTCATCACTTTTATATGTTATAAAATACTCATCAGTTTTCCCAGTCATACTTGGTTGAATGATATGCATTCTGTAGCAAATTCTTTAGGATGGTCTGAAGATGAAGAATTCCTTATGTTCCTGTTTGCTGAAAACTATTTTTTTTTTGTTTCTAAAGTTTTGATATATAAATGGAAAATAAGCTGGATATAACATCGGAGGGCCCCATTTTCTTTCATTTATGATTATGATTATTATTATTAATGTTCATATTATTACTTCCTTTTTTTATGAGTGCTTTGAAAAGTCTGATGAGAGCCTGAAACTGTTGCTTTGTAAGTTATTTGATAATTTTTTCCTGGAGATCTTCATAAGTTTTTGTTTTTGAAATCTAATACTTTTACTAGGATATGACTCAGAGTTGATAGTTCTTTGTTAATTTTTACAGATATCTAATAGCCACTTTGAAATGCTATTTTCATGCATGCTAGATTCATGTTTTGTTTTGTGTTGTTTTTATTTCTATTTCTGAAAAAACTCTTGAATTGTAGTTTTGCTTTTCATTTGTTATTTGATTTATTTCTCCAATGTTTAATTTTTATCTTCAGGAACTCTGATATAAACATTTTTTTCCTAAATATTTTCATTTCTACTACTTTTTTTTTCTTTACTTCTTTTCATTCTGTCATATTCCTTTCTTTGGTTGTTTTTCTTATTTTCTTCAACGTGCTTTATTAAATATCCATATGACTCTAATCCTCTTGGAGACTTTTAAAATTTATTTTTCATTTCTGAGATTTTGTGTTTTTCTTACATTTCTTTCTGATTTCAATCAATTTTCTTCATTAGTTACTCCTTTTTGTGATTTCTTTTTTGTTTTTAGCTTTTGAATTTTTGGTTCAACATACTTCTATATACTCAATGCTTGTTTGAATATATTTAATTCCGTTTGGAGTATTGAATTACATTATCTTCTGGTTCACTGCTGTTTTTCAGTAGGTATTGCACTTTATTGGATATACTTAGACTTTTGTTTCTAGATTTTCTACAATAGCTCTTTATGAGCTTTACTTTCCTCTTAACTGATTTTCCTAATAATGAAGTGTGCCATAAGATTATTAGTTGAATGGTGCCCTCTTCTGTCAGGATAGCAAAGTCCAATTATTTTAGCTTTTTTTTTCTTTTCAGTTTGTTACAGGAATGTGAAGTTGTGAGAACTTCAGATTGATGGTTTACTTTTGTCTTTCAGTACCTTAAAATTTCCCCTTTCCTTCCCCCCAAGTTGCTAAAGGATGCTTTTCTCTTTCTTTTGCTTCTTATTTTTCTCTCACTGAACCTGTGTTGCAATAACTGCCTTTAAATCATGCAATCCTTTAAAATTTGACTGGCCTCTTTAAATAACACCTATAGCTTTAGGAGAGCCTGGGGGGTTCATTTGGTTGAGTGTCCAACTTCAGCTCAGGTCATGAGCTGAAGGTCAGTTAATGGTTTGTGAGTTCAAGCCCCACATCGGGCTCTGTGCTGACAGCTCAGAGCCTAGAGCCTGCTTCAGATTCTTGTCTCCCTCTCTCTCTGCCCCTCCCCTGCTCGTGCTCCCTCTCTCTCAAAAATAAACATCCAAAAAAAGAGACTTTTAAATATCACCTACAGGTTTAAATTGTGCCTGTTCGAGTCTCTGATCTTTTGAATCCTTTCCCCATAGAACTAAATCTGTCTAGACACTTTCCCAGTGGTTTTGGCTTACGCTGGATATAATCTTCTTGGTGGTTTTTCCAAATCATTCTCATGTCCTTTCTCTAGTCTCTCTCTTCTGTCTTTCTTATAGATTTTCTGTCTGTATTTGCTCTTCTAGAAACCTTGCAGTTGGGCTGAGGTGGGGTGGAAGCCAAAGATACCACACACAGTAATTTGGTAATATTCACTTTTTATTCACTGCCATTTTTCAATATGGCATGATCTGTCTTTAAGTGCACAGCTTCATGTTGAAATTAGTTTTCCCTGTTTGCTCCTTGATGTTAGCTGGCAAGGATATTTGGAGACATGTTTTATAACGTACCCAGTGTTGTTCTTGACTACATCTATTATGACAGTTTAAGAGTGTCCTTTAAAAGAAGCATTAGTATTGAATACTTTTATCCTTGGGGCAAACATATGATCACTAAAAAAAGTTATTTAGACATCAATTTAAGGAAGAATATCTAGCAGTTAGAAATAACAAAGATGAAATAGGCTGCCTTCAAATACGCTGAATGTCCCATAAACACAGCTGGTAAAAGCTTTTTTGGAATCACCACTTGTTATGAATATTTTGGATGCTATGGATTTGGAGGAATTATATAATTCAAAATATACATGCTCTGAATTGCCTCTAACAACCTATACAACTGTAAAGGTCTTTAATTATTTGATTATCAGACACCTGATTAATTCTATAAATGATATCCTACATTTGCTACTTTCTTCCTCCTCCATCTTTCTCAGAACATTTGATACATTTCCCGTTATTAACTCACCACCTACTTATGCTTTACCCTTTATATTATGTGTTTAATTCTTAATTGTCAGTAATTCTTATCTCCTTTAAGTCATCCACTGCAATATTAATATGGAAATTCTCTCTATATATACTTGATTTCATTGTATACTTTTAATACATCTTGACACATATTTAAAGTTTAATATGAGTAATATCATATGACTTTGAATTCAATTTGACTTTCACTTTTTCTTAAAATAAAAAGGAACTTTGCAAAATATGATGACTATGAAATTAAATTTCTTTGCTCCTGGTGATACCAGCTATAAAATAGAATATCTGAAGTAATTTTATTCTTTAAAGTAATGCGCTAAAACTTAAGCACTATTTATTGCATATGCTACTCCCATTTTTGGAAGACAAGTAAAGAAAAACTTTTTAATTAAATTAAAATGTTAAATTAACACGTAAAACATGCTATTGTATCCCTGTAAATAGTAGCATAGCTTCTATGAGCAAAGACACAATATACCCCAGGGGTTATAAGTGTATGATTTGCAGACAGAATGCCTAGTTTTAAGCATAGGCTCTGTCACTAACTAGTTATGTGACAGGGAAGTTATGAATCCTTTCTGTGCCCCAGTTTCCTCATTTGTAAAATGTGAGTAATAATAGTGTCTAATTCATAGGAATGTTGTACAAATAAATGAACTAATATATATGCAAAGCCTTATAACATTACTAACTATAATCATATAATAAAATTTAGCTTTTCATAGTCTTAATTATTATGATTTCATACTAAAGTGAAAGAAATGCAGACATTTAAAGTCTCTTAATATTATTGATACATATACATAATATACGCTAACAATATGTCATAAAACAATATTATTATACATTCTTTTTTTAAATTTAATGTGGCCTTGGGGTGCCTGGGTGGCTCATTTGGTTGAGTGTCTGACTCTTGATTCCATTTCAGGTCATGATCTCATGGTTCATGGGTTGAGCCCCACACCTGGCTCTTTGCAGACGGCACAGAGCCTGCTTGGGATTCTCTCTCTCTCTCTCTCTCTCTCTAGTGGTGGTGATATTTAGTATTTAAATTTAAGATTTAAAACTTTCAAGTATATAGTATTGTTAATAATAACCACCATGCAGTACATTATAGCCCATATCTTACTTACTTGATACCTTGGAGTTTGTACTTTTTGACAAACAGCTTCTCTTTTCTGCCATGTACCCACATCCCCACCAGTCCCTGGCAACCACCTTTCTACTCTCTATGAGTTTGGCTTTTTTAGATGCCACATATAAGAGAGAACATACAGTATTTCTCTTTCTCTGTCTGTCATATTTATCTCAGCATAAGGCCTTCAAAGTCCATCCATGTTGTTGCAAAGGGCAGGATTTCCTTCTTTTTTATGGCTGAATAATATTCAATTGTGTGTGTACCATATCTTTTTTATCCATTCATCTATTCGTAGGCACATAATGAACATGGGGGTGCAGATATTTCTTCAAGACAGTATTTTCATCTCCTTCAGATATGTACCCAGAAGTGAGATTGCTAGGTCATATAGAATTTCAATTTTTAATATTTTCCACCATGGCTTTATGAATTGACACATCCCATAGCACAAGTATTCCTTTTTCTCTAGTTTGCCAACCTTGTTGTTCTTGTAGTTCACTGAATTTCTTTTAGAGGATCATTCTGAATTCTTTATCAAACAATTCATAGATCTCCATTTCTTTAATGACAGTCATAATTTTAGTTTCCTTTGGTGGTGCCATATTTCCTTGATTAAATATAATTCTTGTTGCCTTATGTTGGTGTCTGCACATTTAAAGATGTTGGTACTTCTTCCAATCTTTACAGACTGACTTTAGCAGGCCAACCCCTCACCAGTCAGCCTGTCCAGATATTGGTGGATAGGCAGTCTCGGTGTGTCTGTGGATGTGTTGGAATCCTTTGGTGGCCTAGTACTGAAGTGGATCAAAAGCCTGGGACAGTGGTACTCAACCTGAAATTAAGCTCCGCTGAGACCTGGATTTAGAGATGCTCCTTTGGAGCCATGGTTTATGGCCACTCATTGAGAGCCTGAAGCCACAAGAGTCACACAGGACTGCAAAGACCAGTTGATGCTGGGATGTGCCTGGAGCCTGGATTTGCTAGAGCTGTCTGGGAGCCAAGTAGGCCAATGGGAGCTGGAGAGTTTTCAGTGAGTCTGGAACATGGGTTCATGGGAACCCGCCAAGAAACAGGTTCCATGGTAGATGGCCAATGCTAGGTTGAGAAGACAAAAGCATGGAGTCATCAGAGATGCCTGGGGCTGTGGTCGTGCCCAGTGCTGGCAGACACTGGAATGGATTGGGGGCCTAAGTCAATGGGAATCCTCAGGGAGACTGGAGCTGAAGAAGCTGTCTGGAACTATTGGGGCTTCCTGGGGTTATGGAGCTGACTGACCCCCAGATGGGTCAGAAACCTGGGTTTGCAGGGGCCTTCTGGGAGCCTGAAGCTGATAAAGCCACCCCCAGCTATGGAAGCTGTCTGAGGTTGCTGGAGCTGGCAGGCACCTGAGTGCAACTAGGGCCTGCGTTACTGGGACCTGCTGAGAGCCTAGTGTCACAGGATGTGTCTGAGCCTGGCAGGCATCAGGGTGAGTCCTGGGTTTCTGCTGTGCAAGCTGCCTGGAGCTGTGGGGGATGCTTGGAGCTGCTAGTGTAGGCAGGTGCTGGCATGAAACAGGGGGCCTGGATCCTAGAGCTGCAGGGAGCTCTGCTAAGGAAGCTGCCCAGGCCTGTGGGAATTGCTTGGGTCACTGGAGTAGGCAGATTCCAGGCTGAGGTGGGTCCTAAATACCCAGAAGCCCTCAGGGAGGTTTGCCATGAAAGTCACCCAGGGTCACTCTAACAGGCGGGCACAGGGATTAACCAGGGTCTGGATTCACAAGAACCCACAAGGAACATGGAACCAAGAATGTCACTTGAAGCCACTGGAGTCACCTAGGGCCACTTCAGTTGCTGGTGCTGGGGTGAACATGTTGGGGAGGGCCTGGGTTAATGGGATCCACCTAGAGCTATGCAACTTAACTTGGTGCTGAGGCAGGGAAGCTCTGGGGTCTACAGTAAAATTAGGGGCTCACTGTACTGTCCTCCCAAGGTGATCATGTCTAAGGGCAGAGCTGTACAGACTTGGAAAGGGGTAATGGGGGCTTGGGTTCCTGAGAGCCCTTTGAGACCCTGATGACATGGAGGTTGCCCAAGGCCACTAGAGTCAACAAGCCCCTGGGTGAAAAGGGGCCTGGAATATTTGGCTCTTATGAAAGTATCTTTGTGCATAAATAGTTGTTTAGACTATTGTTTCTGTGGGGAGACTAACACGTAGTAATTCCTCCACCACCGTTTTGCTAATGTCACTTGCCAACACGGTCTTTCTTTTATTAATATGATAACTGTGTTTTCCAATTTGAAATTTAAAGTGTATATAATCTCTTATCCACTTTATACCTGTTTTAGGCAATGCATTAAAAATGCTCAGACAAAATGTACCTTGAGGCCAAGTTCAATGAGTACTCTTAGCTAAAATATTTCCTATATATGTATGAAAATGATTTTAAATGAAAATAAAAAGGTTTTGCATTACAGTGAGGTCACAAAATATTATCTCAGAATAACACCTTAAAATATAATACTCTAAAAGAAAGTATGGATATATCTTTGAATTTTAAGATAGATTCTTCATCGATATCTGGTTTGTTCATTTGGTTATTTGGTTGATGATGATTTGTTTATAATTTATACATTTTAAGTCAGTTAATACAGTAAGATTTAAAAAAGTGAATTTGATTCCCATTCACCTCTACTGGCTATTATATAAAATTCTATATATAATCTCAATATCTTATATAAATATATATACATTTACATACATATTACTGTAAGATATTTATATATATTTTAGCTATATAAGATGCTGAGAATAGATTTAGAAATTCATATCACTTCCATTACATATATAATAGAAATGACATTTAGAAAATAAATAGAAATAATCACTTACTTATAATATTCAGAACATGAATGATATTAATCTTTGCTAAAGATTTTAGTTTACCAAAATTCAACATTTAAGTTTGACACAATTTAATTTGAATTAATAATTGATATTAGCTGATTTTTCCTTCCCTTTTGATCAAAGAAAATTTTTACACATCTCTATGTGGATGCTTTTTCAAAGCATATAGGATTTAATTTAAAAGTTTTGAATTAAATTAACGAAGTAAAATTTTTATACAACATATATTCTGAATATGCTATAAACTAGAGTAACTTTCACTTAATTTTGAAATTAATTCCCACATTTTTTTTGTGCTTCTTTGCTAGTGAAAAGAATTACTTTCAAAATGTGTGAATATTAACACAACCACTATAAAAGTCTTTACATAAGGTGAACAAAAACTATCTAAAACACACAAAATTAAAAAAAGATCTTGTTGTATCAAATACAACATCCAGTCTCAGAGATTATCTAAAGTGAAAGAAACCAAAAACAACAAATTTTTTTAAATCTAACCAGAGAATTTAATTACTTTATTAAAGAAAAAAAAAGTAACAGTACTAATTTGCAACTTACAAACCTACACTCAGTCCACAAGTTGCTAAGAAATTATCCAACTACAACTTGCATTCATAATATTTTCATCATAAGACTGCTCTCACTATAAATAGTCACTCCATATACTTTTTTTTTTAATTTTCAAAGAGTGAAGATATTCCATTTCAAGTTTCAGCTGTCTTTCCTGAGAATGACCTTAGTTTTCCCCATTCTAAATTAATGCATAAATAAATGTGAATTACTTTTGGAAAGCAATATAGATATACAAAACATTTGAAAAACATCAATGTAAATAGTTTTTATCTTTGTTTTAAAATCCATTTGTAAAGTAATTTATTGCATATCCTTCCTTTTCAGAAAATGTAAATTGATACTTCATTTGGAAATTCTTCTTTAGTATGTAGAGTAATGCCTCAAAGTAATATTGGTAGTGGTTTATTTAAAAAATATATCATCTATGTCTACGTGTAAATGATCTCCTAATTCATTCAAAACAGATTTGACATTCTATATTTTTTCTAAAACTATTTATTATAAGTGAGCTTATTATAATACATAGTTCATTTCAAAATTATAAAGAAGTGTAAATATTAATAAATATCCATCCCTCCTTGGAAATTGTGACCTTGAATTTGATGGCTGATTATCACATAATTATTTTCCTTCTTTTACGATATCATATAATTTTATGGATTTTGAAATATGTAGTATAAGTAATGTCTTCCTCTCCCTGTATCTTATTTGAAGAGTTATTACTTATAATGTTCCATTTAACTTCATGTAAATTCAAACTCACTAGTTGTAAATGTTTACCTATAAAGTAAGACCAACTTATTTCTCCCAAAGAAGTTGAAGACAAAGAAATTTTTTTGTACACATCGAATAATTTACTTTTAGACCTTGACATTAAGACAGAATGCCTATTTATTTATTTATTTAACTATTTATTTATTTATTTTTGGCTAGATAGGAATAGTTGGATATATTTCTGGATAGTAAACGCAAAGTACATACTTTTTTTTCCTCTTGCTAGCATCAAGAAAATCAATGAGATTATTGGTTTTAAATATACTAATGGGATCATAATTAAATTCTTCTTTGAGTAGGTGTTGGTATACGGAAATTACTTATTAATTCAAGTACTTTACTAACATGACTTTCAATGTTTCAAATAATATATACTAGGGCTATAAGAATTCTTAGAAACCACCGAATACATTTGTTTTCTTAAAGAGAACATCTATATTGTTCCTTAAGAGATTCAGTCTGAGTCTTCACTGACATCAGTCAAGAGAAGCTCATTCTTTTCTAAGGAAGATTATCCCCAAAGATGAAACACTTCTCCCTTCAACAGTTATTCTTCACAGTTAAACATTTTAATCTTTTTCCATTCATGTTGAATGAGTTGCTATCATGACATCTTATTTTATGGAGCATCATGCTAAATATCTGGAGTCCTCTTACTCTCCTTTTTTAAAGTAAACTTTTCCAACTATTTAATTTTTTTCCTGATGAGATTTTCATTGCTCTTCTTAAAATAAACTTTACGATGTCAATGTCCCTCTTAAAATTTGAAGTACATAATTCAAAGACAAATCCTGCTGTGATTTGATGGCCCATGTAGTCCTGCAGCCTAAAATTATAATAGCTCCTTCGTTACAAAGCAGCCAAAATACCCCTTTTCATCTTTTCATAAAAAGGATAGGGATGAACCATCTAATTTTCATTTTCTTATTTGAATTTTTGAATTACATACAAGGCTTCCTTTCTATCCTTATAGCAATTGTTTTTCTGGGTTGAATATATAATTTCATTCTTTAGGGAATACCAACCAATAAAAAAGATCAGTCCCTGCAAGTTTTAGCATACTCCCTTCGACGAGGAGAATATGAAAGCAAACAATGGTAATTAAAATGTATGCTTTACTAAAGGAGTAAATAAAGTACTATGGAAACACTGGGAAAAGAGCAACTAATCTGATCACAAATTATAATGCATAATGTCACCCTCTCAAGGTCACACTCATCTAGACATCTTCTGTGATGCTCCTCTTCATGCACTGATGATTTGCACGCCTGGTTCACTGCACTTCTCTTCATTCGTATTCCTGATACCATTCATAGTGACTTTGGTGTCCCCTCACATGACTCTTCCCTAGCCCTGTTATCACACTTACTAAGCAATTCATTTCTCATCACCAAGTTCAGCCCATCTCAGTCACCACCTACAAAATCACAGTCTCTTATCAGCATTGCCTAATGCTGCTCCACTTCCCAGTAAAATCTACACTCCTTTCTCCTGCAACAAGAAAATCACGTTCTTGTTTGTTCAACTACCCCCACTGTATTAAATGTCCATATCTTAGAAGAGATGTCTTTAATTTTATGCAAATCTATACTAATGACTTCTATAATTTTGAAATGTTTTTCTCATAGATTTTCATACCTTTTGCCAAGTTTATTTCTAAATACTTTATCTGTATTGTTGCTAATGTGACTGTTTTTTTCTTCAATTATGCCCTTTACATGATTATTTCAAGTATATATGAAAGGCTATTTTTGTGTGCCAATTTTATATCTTGCCAGATTGGTTAATGCTTTTTTCTTTATTTTAGTTATATCACCAAGTTTCTTGATATTTCAAATATGTTATTTTAAAAGAAAAATGTCTTTATTTCTTCTTTTGTTTCTGGTGACTCTACCTTTTGCTTTTCTATTGTTCTGGCTGACATATCATATATATATATATATATATATATATATATATGTATATATATATTTAATAATTTTTTAATGTTCTTTTATTTTTGAGAGAGAGAGTGCGAGTGGGGGAGGGACAGAAAGAAGGAGACACGGAATCCGAAGCAGGTTCCAGACTCCGAGCTGTCAGCACAGAGCCCAATGTGGGGCTCCAAATCATGAACTGCGAGATCATGACCTGAGCTGAGGTCGGATGCTTAACAGACTTAGCCACGCAGAGACTCTTCATAGATATTTTTAAATGGCATTGAATCAGGACAGTACCTTTGCCTTATGTTCGATTTTAGCAGAGATGACAATGTTACTTCATCGAGTAAGAAAATGGCTTACTAAATAGCTGGATAATATGCTGGATGACAGGTAACAGATACAAGTAGATGATAATAAGTATATAGATAGAGGTGGCAAAATCAAGAATATTTGTGGAATTCCTTCCTGTTGAGCATACTGAAGATTGCCGCATGATTTTTCTCTTTATATTCAATTGTGAATCGTGTTACTGACTGTCCTTATATTAAATAATTCTGGCATTTTGGAATTAAACTACACTTTATTATAATATACACCATTTTAATGGCTTTTTAGATTCTTTTTGTTAATACATTAATATTTGAATCAACAATTCAGTGCCCAACTTGCTCCATTGAAATGGTATTTCGATCATACTTATTTAAAAAAATTTTTAATGTTTATTTATTTTTGAGAGAGACAGAGAATGAGAGTGGGTTGGGGCAGAGAGAGAGGGAGGCATAGAATCTGAGGCAGGCTGCAGGCTCCTAGCTGTCAGCACAGAGCCCAACTTGGGGCTCGAACTCACGAGCTGTCTAATCATGACCTGAGCTGAAGTCGGACCTCAACCGACTGGGTGGTGAGCCACCCAGATGCCCCTGATCACACTTATTTTTATATGCTCCAGACAAAGTACATGAGGCATTATGATCTGGCCTTCACATTTTGTTAAACTTTATCTGTGAAATCATATTGGTTAGCTTCATTGTTAAAAGTGTTGATAAAATATTTTCTGTCTCTAATGGAAATTAATTAAACTTCCTTTCTTTACAAGACTTATTTTTGACAAATGACATTTTTTTTTTTTTTTTGGAAATTTTCCATATTATCTAGGATAACGTCAGCAAACACTTTTTTATTTTCTTCTTCTCAGTGCAGAACCTGGCCATACTCATTTCTTTGTACCTTGTCTATGGCTGCTTTCACACTAAGATGGCAGGGTTGAGGGGTACTTGGGTGGTTTGGTCCATTTAGTGCCCATTCTTGATTACAGCCCAGGTCATAATCTCACATTCGTGGGTTCAAGCCCCACATCAGGCTCCATGCTGATAGTGCTGGGCCTCCTTGAGGTTCTTTCTCTCCCTGTCTCTGTGCTCCTCTCCTGATCTGTCTCTCTCTCTCCCTCCCTCTCTCTCTATCTCTCAGAAATAAATAATCTTTAAAAGGAGAAAATTATAAGAAAAACTAAAATGGCAGAATTAAAGAGTTGAGACAGTATTTATTCACACAGCTAAAAATAATACTATCTGAACCTTACCATAAAAAGTTTTCTGACCCTCCAGTTCCATCCACGTAGTTGCAAATGGCAAGATTTCATTCTTTTTGATTGCCGAGTAATACTCCATTGTATATTATATACCACTTCTTCTTTATCCATCCATCCATTGATGGACATTTGGGCTCTTTCCATACTTTGCCTATTGTTGATAGTACTACTATAAACATGGGGGTGCATGTGTCCCTTTGAAACAGCACACCTGTATCCCTTGGATAAATGCCTAGTAGTGTAATTCCTGGGTCGTAGGGTAGTTCTATTTTTAGTTTTTTGAAGTTCTATTTTTAGTTTTTTTAGTTTTAGTTTGCTTTCCCACCAACAATGCAAAAGAGATCCTCTTTCTCTGCATCCTCACCAACATCTGTTGTTGCCTGAGTTGTTAATGTTAGCCAGTGTGCAGTGATATCTCAATGTGGTTTTGATTTGTATTTCCCCGATGATGAATGATGTTGAGCATTTTTTCATGGGTCAGTTGGCCATCTGGATGTCTTCTTTCAAGAAGTGTCTATTCATGTATTTTGCCCATTTCTTCACTGGTTATTTGTTTTTTGGGTGTTGAGTTTGATAAGTTCTTTATAGATATTGGATACTAAGCCTTATCTGATATGTCATTTGCAAATATCTTCCCCCATTCTGTCGGTTGTCTTTTAGTTTTGCTGATTGTTTCCTTTGACATGAAGAAGGAGGTCCCAGTAGTTCATTTTTGTTTTTGTTTCCCTTGCCTCTGGAGACATGTTTAGTAAGAAGTTACTGTGGCCAAGATTTTGCTTTCTCCTTAAGGATTTTGATGGCTTCCTGTCCTAATTTAGGTCTTTCATCCATTTTGAGTTTATTTTTGTGTATGGTGTAACAAAGTGGTCCAGGTTCATTCTTCTGCATGTCGCTGTCCAATTTTCCCAGCACCACTTGCTGAAGACACTGTATTTATTCCATTGGATATTCTTTTCTGCTTGGTCAAAGATTAGTTGGCCACACGTTTGTGGGTCCATTTCTGGGTTGTCTATTCTGTTCCATTGATCTGAGAGTCTGTTCTTGTGCCAGTACCATACTGTCTTGATGATTACAGCTTTGTAGTATAGCTTGAAGTCTGGGATGGTGATACCTCCTGCTTTGGTTTCCTTTTTCAAGATCGCTTTGGCTATTTGGGGTCTTTTCTGGTTCCATACAAATTTTAGGATTATTTGTTCTAGCTCTGTGAAGAATGCTGGTGTTACTTTGATAGGGTTGCATTGAATTTGCAGATTGCTTTGGGTAGTATCGACATTTTAACAATATTTGTTCTTCCTATCCAGGAGCATGGAATCTTTCTCCATTTTTTTGTGTCTTCTTCAATTTCTTTCACCAGCTATCGTTTTCAGTGTATAATTTTTCACCTCTTTGGTTAGATTTATTCCTAGGTATTTTATGGTTTTTTGTTCAACAGTAAATGGAATTGATTCCTTGATTTCTCTTTCTGTCACTTCATTGTTGGTGTATAGGAATACAACTGATTTCTGTGCATTGATTTTATATCCTGCAACTTTGCTGAATTCATGAATCAATTCTAGCAGTTTTTGGTGTAATCTTTTGTGTTTTCCATATACAGTATCATGTCATCTGTGAAGAGTGAAAGTTTGACCTCTTCCTGGCCAATTTGGATGTCTTTTATTTCTTTGTGTTGTCTGATTGCAGAGGCTAAGGCTTCCAATACTATGTGGAATAACAGTGGCGAGAGTGGACATTCCTGTCTTGTTCCTGACCTTAGGGGGAAAGCTCTCAGTTTTTCCCCATTGAGGATGATATTAGTGTTGGGTCATTCATATATGGCTTTTATAATCTTGAGGTATGATCCTTCTATCCCTACTTTCTTGAGGGTTTTTATCAAGAAAGGATGCTGTATTTTGTCAAATGCTTTATCTGCATCTATTGGGAGGATCATATGGTTCTTGTCCTTTCTCTTATTGATGTGATGAATCACGTTAATTGTTTTGTGGATATTGAACCAGCCCTGCATCCCAGGTATAAATTCCACTCTGTTGTGGCGAATAATTTCTTTAATGTATTGTTGGATCCAGTTGGCTAATATCTTTTTGAGGATTTTTGTATTCATGTTCATCAGGGATATTGGTCTATAGTTCTCCTTTTTAGTGGGGTCTCTGTCTGGTTTTGGAATCAAGGTAATACTGGCTTCACAGAAAGAGTTTGGAAATTTTCCTTCCATTTCTATTTTTTGGAACAGCTTCAAGAGAATTGGTGTTAACTCTTCCTTAAATGTTTGGTAGAATTCCCCTGGAAAGCCTGGAATCCCCTCTTTCCCCTGGAAGTCCATCTGGCCCTGGACTCTTGTTTTTTGGCAGATTTTTGATTACTAAGTCGATTTCCTTACTGGTTATGGGTCTGTTCAAATTTTCTATTTCTTCCTGTTTCAGTTTTGGTAGTGTATATGTTTCTAGGAATTTGTCCATTTCTTCCAGATTGCCCATTTTATTGGCATATAATTGCTCATTGTATTCTCTTATTGTTTTTATTTCTGTTGTGTTGGTTGTGATCTCTCCTCTTTCATTCTTGATTTTATTTATTTGGGTCCTTTCCTTTTTCTTTTTGATCAGACTGGCTAGTGGTTTATCAATTTTGTTAATTCTCTCAAAGAACCAGCTTCTGGTTTCATATCTGTTCTACAGGTTTTTTTGTTTTGTTTTTGGTTTTTGGTTTCGATAGCATTAATTTCTGCTCTAATCTTTATTATTTCTGGTCTTCTGCTGGTTTTGGGTTTTATTTGCTGTTCTTTTTCCAGCTCCTTAAAATGCAAGGCTAGGTTGTGTATTTGAGATCTTTCTTCCTTCTTTAGGAAGGCCTGGATTGCTATACACTTTCCTCTTATGACCTCCTTTGCTGTGTCCCAGAGGTTTTGGGTTGTGGTGTTATCATTTTCATTGATTTCCATATGCTTTTTAATTTCCTCTTTAACTGCTAGGTTAACTCATTCATTCTTTAGTAGGATGTTCTTCAGTCTCCAAGTATTTGTTATCTTTCCAAATTTTCTCTTGTGGTTGATTTTGAGTTTCATAGCATTGTGGTCTGAAAACATGCATGGTATGATCTTGATCTTTTTGTACTTACTTAGGGCTGATTTGTGGCCCAGTATATGGTGTATTCTGGAGAACGCTCCATGTGCACTGGAGAAGAATGTATATTCTGCTGCTTTAGGATGAAATGTTTTGAATATATCTGTTAAGTCCATCTGGTCCAGTGTGTCATTCAAAGCCATTGTTTCCTTGATGATTTTTTTGATTAGATTATCTGTCTATTGCTGAGTGGGGTGTTGCAGTCTCCTACTATTATGGTATTACTGTCAATGAGTTTCTTTATATTTGTGATTAATTGATCTATATGTTGGGGTGCTCTCACATTTGGCGCATAAATGTTTACAATTGTTAGGTCTTCTTGGTGGAGAGACCCCTTGATTATGATATAATGCCCTTCTGCATCTCTTGATACAGTCTTTATTTTAAAGTCTAGATTGTCTATATAAGTATGGCTACTCTGGCTTTCTTTTGGTGACCATTAGCATGATAGATGGTTCTCCATTCCCTTATTTTCAATCTGAAGGTGTCTTTAGGTCTAAAGTGGGTCTATTGTAAACAGCATATAGATGGATCTTGTTTTCTTATCCATTTTGTTACTCTATGTCTTTCGATTGAAGCATTGAGTCCATTGACGTTTACAGTGAGTACGGAAAGATATGAATTTATTACCATTATGATGTTTGTAGAGTTGGAGTTTCTGGTGGTGTTCTCTGGTTCTTTCTAATCTTTGTTGTTTTGGGTATTTATACATATATATATTTTTTTTTTCAATTTTTCTCCCCTCAGACAGTCCCCCTTATAATTTCTTGAAGGGCTGGTTTAGCGGTCACAAACTCCTTTAATTTTTGTTTGTCTGGGAAACCTTTTATCTCTCCTTCTATTTTGAATGACAGCCTTGCTGGATAAAGAATTCTTGGCTGCATATTTTTCTGATTCAGCACACTGAATATATCCCGCCACTCTTTTCTGGCCTGCCAAGTTTCTGTGGATAGGTCTGCTGCCAACCTGATCTGTCTTCCCTTGTATGTTAGGGACTATTTTTCCCCTGCTGCTTTCATGATTCTCTCCTTGCATGAGTATTTTGTGAATTTGACTATGATATGCTTTGTTGATGGTTGGTTTTTGTTGAATCTAATGGGGGTCCTGGATTTTGGTGTCTGTGTCTTTCCCCGGATTAGGAAAGTTTTCTGCTGTGATTTGCTCACATAACCCTTCTACCCCTATTTCTCTCTTTTCCTCTTCTGGGACCCCTATGATTCTGATGTTGTTCCTTTTTAATGAGTCACTGACTTCTCTAATTCTTAAATCATGCTCTTTTGCCTTAATCTCCCTCTTGTTTTCTGCTTCGTTATTCTCTATAAGTTTGTCCTCTATATCGCTGATTCTCTGTTCTGCCTCATTCATCCTTGCCACTGCTGCATCCATCCGCGATTGCAGCTCAGTTATAGCATTTTTAATTTTGTTCTGGCTATTTTTTACTTCTTTTATCTCTGCAGAAAGGGATTCTAATCTATTTTCGACTCCAGCTAGTATTCTTATTATCGTGATTCTAAATTCTTGTTCAGACATCTTGCTATATTTGTGTTGGTTAAATCCCTGGCTGTCATTTCTTCATGCTCTTTCTTTTGGGGCTGAATTCCTTCATTTTGTGATTTTGAAGGGAGAAAAGGAATTAATGAGGTAGAAAAATTGAAATTAAAAAGAAAATTAAAATTAAAAAACTATTAAAATTAAAAAAATTAAACACACACACAGAAATCAAATAGATGATACTAGATCCTAGGTGTATTTTGGTTTGGGTGTTGAAAGTGGTTTGACAGATTAGAGAAAAAAAAGGGGGGGGGAAGGAAATCGTTTGAGAATTTGAAAAAATCAATACACTGAAGTAGACTAAAATGAGATGACGGGGGTAAAATAGAATTTGAAAAAATATACACACAAGTAAAGAAAATAGTAGAAAAAATTTAAAGAAAAATATTTTTAATAAAAATTAAAATAAATATGAATTTTTCTTTTTCTGTTTTCAAGAAAAAAGAAAAGAAATGAAAAAGATAAAAAATATTCAAAAAAGAAAAAAAGGAAATCGTTTGAAAATTTGAAAAAGTGAATGCACTGTAGTAGACTAAATGAAATGATGGAAGTAAAATAGAGTTTGAAAAAATTTACATAAAAACAAAAAATAGAGTAAAAAATTAAATAAAAATATTTTTAATAGAAATTGAAAGTAAAAATGAAGTTTTTCTCTTTCTGCATTCAAGACAAAGAAGAGAAACAAAAGAGAGAAAAAAATAAAAAGAAAGAAAAAAATAAAAAGAAAATTGTTTGAAAATTTGAAAAGCTGAATACACTGAAGTAGACTAAAATAAAATGATGGAAGTAAAATAGGATTTGAAAAAATGTACACCAAAGTAAAAATATAACAATAATTAAATAAAAATATTTTAATAAAAACTGAAAATAAAAATGAACTTTTTCTTTCTGTATTCAAGGAAAAGAAAAGAAGTGTAAAAGAGAAAAAGAAAAAAAAGAAAGAAAATTGAATAGATGAACCCGCTAGCAGATTGAAGTAGGACTGAAGCTACTTCGTTTCCCCTAGAAGTCAGTCTATGTAGTGCTTTATAGTCTATAAACTAAGCTGGTGGTGAGACTTGTTCTTGAAGAGTGAAGTTGGCCCAGTTGGGCGGGGCTCACTGTAACAGCTCCGCTCTCCACTAGATGGCGCTGCTAGCCTACTGGGGTGGATTGTTGCAGCGTTCGTAGGTGCATATGCGCATGTGCGGGATCCGTGAAAACGGAACACTCAGTCTGTTCTCCCAGATCAGCAATGGCACATCAGTTCTCTGTCTTCAGGTTTCATCCACTCCCCGCTTTTTCACTCTCTGTGACCAGGCCCAGGCAGTACCTCTCTCCCAAGTTTTGTCTCAGATGCGGCTGTTTTCCCTGGCCCCTTACTTCCGAAGGACTGCGGCTTTGACCCGTTCTGCTCCTCTGTAGGAGAGTCTTACAGAGCAACGGCCGAATGAGCAATGGCCGAGTGTCAGCTGCACCCAGGAACGCCTGCTGGACCCTGCTACTGCTGGTACCCTGAGACTGCGGTCAGGTGCCGGCCCGCCCCAGAAAAAAGTTCACAAGATAGTGTAGCGGCAGCGTTTCGGGGATTATGGAAAATCACAACACATATCTGGCACCAGGCTTCACTCTTAATGACCTCGTTCCAGCACCAGCAAATGTGGCCGTTTTCCGGGGTCTGCTGGGACCAGGTGGCTTCAACAGTCTCTACCAAATGTCCTTGCAGCAGTGGAACTGCTTTTCCTCATGTGCCCCGAGGACCTCCCGGACCCACTCAGTTCCTGGGGATTCGCCCTTCCCACCAGAGCACCGCCAGGTATGGAGCTGCAGAGTTGCAGCCTTTGTGCTCCCCTTGTTTACAGTCTTAATGGAATTTAAACCCTCTCCTTTCTCCTTTCTCCCTTTTTCGTTTAGTCCCTGCGGGTGTTTCCGATTTTCCACTTTCTCTTCAGCTGCTTTTTGGGGAGGGGTGCTTTTCCTGTATTCTCCCTCGCTCCCCAGTCTCCATCCTCTCTCCGCCCGCAAAAGCTGTTCCCTACCCTCAGCGGCTTCTCACTTCCCAAATTCACTTCTCTGCGTCCGTACCTGCTGAATTCTTTGGTTCAGGTTGTGCAGATTGTTGTGTTAATCCTCCAATCAGTTTTCTAGGTGTGTAGGATGGTTTAGTGTTGGTCTGGCTGCATTCATGGACATAAGACACACCTGTATCTAAAAGTGTCTTACCTAGTGGTTTATATGTTTGTATGCTCATAGTGACATACTTACTGGCTATTTTGTCCATGGCTATATTCTGAAGACCTTGAACACTTTCCAGAACACATTAAGACCTTGATTTTTCTTTTTTTATTTAAAAGAAATTTAATGTTTATTTATTTTTGAAAGCGAGTGAGCACATGTGAGTGGAGGAGGGGCAGAGGGAGAGGGAGATAGCATCCAAAGCAGGCTCCAGGCACTAAGCTGTCAGCACAGAGCCCAACGCAGGTCTCAAACTCACAAACCATGAGATCATGAGCTGAGTGGAAGTTGGACATTTAACCAACGGAGTCACTCAGCACCCCTAAGCCCTTGATTTTTCTTGACAAAGGAATACATGAGATTAAGTGGGAATACAGTCTAAAAGGAACAAAGTATTAATTACTTTGACATCCTTTAAGAGACTATTATTATGTTAATATCATAATTCATATAATTATTTCTTAATAATATAAATTTAATAGTGTCCTAAACTCAACACTATACTGAGGAAATATAAAAAAGATGGTAAATATTTTTCTGATCATTATTCTTAATCTAATACTTTAGCAGACACTGTCCTCCACCAACATCTTGCCTCTTGAGTTTTAGAACCCCTTGAGTTTTGAGTGGGTACATGTCTGCATAACTAAAGAACAGATTTCTCAGCATATCTAGGAGATACCTGTCACCATATGGACAAATGTTTGCCAAAGGAGTATGAGTGGAAGTCGTGTGTGTTACCTTTATTTCTCAAAGGACGTGGAGACAAACTTACTTTCTTTCAACTTTAAATCTGGATTTAGGCACAGATACTATGGTGAGAAATGGAGTAGCCATTAACCATCTTGTATCTAGATGAATGATGTAGCCACCATGTGCTGTGATAGAGAAATAACATTAAAAATTATTACGCTTCTAACATTGTAAAGGGGTTTTATCAGAATTGTTTATCGGAGCAGTAAGTCAAAATAAAAAAAAAATCTTAAGTGCTCTTTAAGTCATCTCATTACAGACTACAGCCTATACCCTAACTAGATATATATGTACTATGTACTTGTTTCACTTCTGCCATCCATGTTCTATTCTATACCAGAGCTATTCCACAGAAATTTCTGCAGTAAAAGAAATGTTCTGTATCAGTGCTGTCCAATATGGCATTTACTAGCCTTCTGTAGCTATTGAGCATTTCAGATGTGGGTAGTGCAATTGAGATATTGAATTTTCATATTATTTTAATTAATTTACATTTAAATTTAATAAGCCAAATGTGGCTACCAACTACCATATTGGATAGCTTAGTTTTATACCTTGCAATTTCTATACCTCTTTGATAACCTCAATTTCAACATGCTACCTTCAGTCATGCTATTTTTCACTTTCTAAGAGCCTTTTGTAAAACACTAATGTCATGAGAGTCAAAATATGAATGAAGAGGAATGATTCCAGAATTACAAACTAACAATGATTGGATCCTTGCTTGAATCTTCAACTAAAAACAAATTTGTTATAAAGGATATTATAAAATATGCATTACTTAGGTAATTGGAGATATTTAAATATAGACTCTATTACACAATAACATTTTATCATGATTAAATTTCTTGAGTGTGATAATTTTATTGTGATTGTGTAGAAGCACGTATTCCTGGTATATAAAAGATTTAAAGCCAATAAACAAAGAAGTAGCATTTTAAAGTGCTAAAAGAAGAAAAGCTATTTCTAGAGTTCTATGTATAACAAAATTATCCTTCAAAAGTGAAGGCAGTGTTCACTTTTCACTCTGGGATGTAGAGAGATGGAAGGAGCTTCTCTTCTTCCTTTCAACAAGAAATCCACAGTTCATTTCAGATTTCTGGCTTTTCCCCCTGAACTCATCATAGAGTTGAGGTTGGAGAGAGCAACAAACTGATCTAAAATCTAGGTAGATACAGTATCTTCTGGGAGAAAGGAGATTGGAACCCATGTCTATCTGGGGTAGTAACCACAACAGGATTCCATAAGAAGAGTTCAGCTACAAAGGCAGACAAGCTAGAAAAGCCTGCTGGGGCACTGAGATAGTGTGAGATCCCTGGAGATGCAGAATCGGGGAGTCTGAACACCCTTTGTCATGAATGCACCAAGTAGACAAATAAGAGATCACAAGCAGCCTCAATAAGAGTCCATTTTGGTGCAGACGTGGGCCAGCAACATTGACAAGAATCTCTATACCCATGCTGTTTAGCAGGAAGTTTTGTAGTGAAGGAATGTCCCTCTTTCTCTACTATACAACAAAAACTTTAATTGTGGGGGAACTGGCAACACTCTTGGCCTTAAGATATTGGTGAATGCTCATTACAGCAGGAAAAGGCAGACTGAACTCAAGTCAGGAAGGAAATACAAGACTGAGAAGGGAGAACCATCCTGAAGGCAGGGAAGGGGCAGGAGAAGAAGGAAGACTACACTGTCTAGACTGTGGAATCAGTGCTATCCAAAGGCTGAGACTTAACCATAACCCCAGCAGACCAAACCCCAGCATCACCCCTGGTCCAACCAAATGCCTCAGCCAAGGTATAAGCTTCAAATAGTGAGTGGTGGGAGTGGGATGGGGTGGGGGGGGGGGGCGGGAAACAAGAGCTTGCAATGAGGAATAGCACAAAGAAAAACTTAAATAACTTAGTCAAGGAAGCATGCTCTAGTGAATTACCTTCCACCCTAGACACAGACAGTCTCTATAGGAATGTGAAAGCTAAGGGGCAGTAAGAATAAATGTAGATTCAACAAGTTACAAATTCAGTCCAACTGCTAACTTGACTAATCCAATTCCCTACATGAAAATCATAGCAAAAGAAAAGCTGTGCCCATTTTCAGGCAAAAAAACGAACAAACAAAACCCCTAAATATCTATTGCCCTATACAAAACTTACATGTTTCAGTAAAGTGAGTTGCTGATAATCAGTGAGATTAAGGGACCACTGATAGAAAAAAAAAAAAGAGCATATATAATACATACTACAAATTAAGAGACATCGCAACGAAGCTATTTTATACAAGAGTTTCATCTTAGTCATCTAGAAAATATTAACACTTCTGGGGAAAAATTAACAACCTGGTCAATGGTAGAAATTTCGAGGGGGAACTTGTTTTATGTATTTGAAATTAAGATAAGGAATTCACGTGAGTGACTTCTGAAGAGATGGGAATGAAATGCAAGCTGAGATGACAAGGCTTTGCTTTGTGAAATCGTGAACTTCTGACGCCCCAGGTATTTGACTCGGTTTCAACCTAATTTCCACCACATAAAAACTACAGACATTTTATTTTACACAGGCACAAATTCCAGAACTTGCCTTGAGATTGGAAAAAAAATCTGACATTTCTTGTATTTTTTTAAGTGAATTGCACATACTCTTGACTTTGAATTGTTTTTCCATCCACAAGTGGGTGATAGGATGCACCATCCAACTTTCTGCCCTGTTAGAGGGGTTTTCCTTCACGGTTATCTTAATGGGCCATTTCTTAATGGGGCTGTAATGCAGTTGCAATCCTTTTTTTTTCTTTTTCCTTTTTTTAATTTTGCTCATTCTCAGTGAACCTATCTGTTAAAAAAGTTTACGTTTTTCCTTCTCTATATCTCTATATGCTGGTCATAAGGACATTTATATTATCATAGGTCTGAGCTGGCTGACAGACAGGTGCCAATACAATTGCAGGAGAATGAGATAGGGTTCTAGGCCACCTTGCAACTTAAATTTGAGCCACCAGCAGCCTTTTGTGTCATCTAGCATATGGGTCAAATATATATCCTTAACTGTGGAACATCTCTCCAGAACCCAAAAAAGCCTAATAGGTATTATAATTACTCCTTAGTGCTGAAAAATATCAGATGGAATAATTAATCTTTTATATTTTAGTTAATGTCTCTCTAACCTGAGAACACCGGCCCCCTAAAACCACTGATGTGGTGGGCCCTTTCTACTCTTTCAAAGGCATTTGCATCACCAAGGCCTCCATTGTATTGTTGCTTTGTGATTATATCATCTAATTAAGATGACAACATTGATATAATGCAACAAGGTGATATACAAGGTGATATGCCACAGATTGTCTCTGATGCCAATTCCCTTTGAATTATATACTACAGCAGAAGCCAGTGGCAAGTTAACATAGCACTGGAGCAAGACTATAAATATACTCGATTGTCCAATGTGTCCATTGCAAACTGTATGATTCACTTTCCTGATAAGAATGGATAATAATGTCTTTTACAGATTAATAAATGTATCTTACATACCTGAGGCCATGGTAATGTGGGTCAGCAAAGACAGCACAATTGCACAGAAACTGCAATGGGAAACAATTGTTTTTGTTGTAGTTTGCTGAAGTCCTTCAGGATCAGGTGTTTTCAGGAACAGACTGGTGAATTAAATGGAGAATATACTAGGATATACTGCCAATCCTGCATCCTTTATTTTCTTCTCTTATAATTTAATCCACTGCCTTCTTCTCATCTTTTCTGCTTTATGACACAGGAGGTTGGAGTCTTTCTATATTTTACAGGATATGTTCTGGCTTTCAAACTTAACTTTTAATGGATGATCAATTATCTTCAGTTTTCATGTTTTCCCCAAAGTATTGATTTCCTAAGCATCTGATACCATATAATTATCATATCTCACTTATTTTTCAAATGCCTGATATGTTTTACCTTCAGGGAAATTCTTTCCCACTGGTATATTTTCCAGGTCACCTGTAGTACAAGTTTAACAAACACACCATGATTTTGTGTTCTACCTATCATCACTGATGAAGACCTTACTACCAGTTAGACATTGGGTAAACCAGCTACAAATCACATTTTAATTTTTTAACATTTATTTATTTTTGAGAGAGAGAGAGAGAGCATGAGTGGGGAAGGGGCAGAGAGACAGGGAGACACAGAATTGAAGCAGCCTCCAGGCTCTGAGCTGTCAGCCAGAGCCTGACCTAGGGCTTGAACTCATGAACCTCAAGATCATGACCTGAGCTGAAGTTGGACACTTAACCAACTGAGCACCCAGGCGCCCCAACAAATCACATTTTAGAAACTGTTTTCTAACTGCTTTCTTTTGACCTTGTACTGATAGTTACAGACCTGGTTTCTCTTGAAGAAAACTTTGAGATGCAGATTTCTGTTCAGTAAATTTACTAGAGAGATTTGGGGTCAAATTCATTAAGGGAGTAGAACAATAGAGTCTGGCAGAGTAAGGTGAACTACAGTGCAGTTGCAAAAAGATCTCAGCTTATATGATGGAGAGCTCTGGAGACGCAATAGCCCTTCTAATTTGGGTGAGGGGCCATGCCAATGACACCCACATCAACAAATCATTGGACATTTCTAGAAGGGCACATGAAATTAGGGGAGATGGCCTCTTCAACCAAAGGAAATCCTCATCAAGGGACTCAGTTGAGAACTATCAGCCATCAATATTCCAAACAGCTGGGGAATGAGTACCTCAATCCTGGAAGAGGGGGATCTGGGTACCTCATCTATGAGACATTAAACAAGGTGGCATCCTACCTACTTTGTATTGTTGCAGGAATTCTAGGAGGTTATCACGGAAAGTAAAGATTTATTGAGGCAGGAGACACAAGGTTGTTCATTACACTTGATCTAACTTGGATCATTCATATATTTTAAAAGAAGTGATGAAGTTTGATGGTGAATACATAAGAAGTGGAAGGATGATTGGTTTTACAAGGTTTAGATTGCAATGTAAGGTGTAAAATAGAGGCCTGTGTTTTATTATATTATTTCCCTGCAGTGTTTTTTATGTTTTTATGTCAGTAATTGATAACATGGTTTCAGCACAGAGAATACATATATATCATATATACATAATACTATAATATTATATATAATTTTTAATAATTTACCTAATCTTTAGCATCAGTCACAACTTTTTAATTTCCATCCACTGTTTCTCCTATTCACCTGCATACATTCGACCATTTACCTTTACTTTTTATGCACTTGAGCAATTGGATATTATCAGCAAAAAATCAAATAACAGAAAAAAACTGGCTTCATTTAAATTTTAAGATCTTAAATATAAATATCCACTATCATCGACATGAAATTCTCCCACTTAACTATCCCCCTCCCCAGGAATAAATATTCTATTCTTTTTCTTTAGATCTCTCTCTTCTATTAAGAAACAAGAAGCCATTACATGTGAAATCTCTAATATTTTACTGCTAACTCTATAGCCTCCTGCATATATCTGCTCTTTCACTTTTTTTTTAAAGTCTCAAGTGTCTGTGTTCCTGTGTATAACAGGGCATTTCTTAGATATTTGCTTTCAATTCCAACCCCTCTCACCTGCTCAAAGGCATTCTCTTGTGCTATAATATTTCTGTTACATGTCATTAATCTAATCTTTTCTACTAGATTTTCCTCTCTGAATACAGATATTTTACACTTTTTAATGACAGATAAAAAGAATGAGAGTAAGAAGAGAGAAAACAAAGAAAGAAGAAATGCAATGTTACTTTCATTTCACAGGACTATATTTATTTATTTTTAATTTCTCACACTTGTTTTCATGTCTTCATCTACTCTTTAGTTCCCAACCAGTCTGATCTAGTTTTTGCTTCTGAACTGATCTGACCAGTTTCTGCTTCTCTGCCTCTACTGAAATCATTCCTGCTAAATCGACAACCATTTCTGTACTAGCAAAAAACACGGTTTTTCAAAGTCTCCACAGCATCTGTCAGAGTTGAAAATGTTCTTGAAACAATCTCTTGCCTTACCTACTAACTAATGAAAGTTTCGTGTTTTACACTATTTTTGTTGAAATACACATGGGAACCTTATGTGGCTGTTGGTACTAGTATAGAGAATATTTGCTGTCATTTAGAGGAAATCCGAGATAAAGCAATGCAAACCTATTTTTGGATTTAATTCAATCAAGCGTTCATGAAGAAAATGCTTTGTGCTGGGCACCGTTTTTAGTTGCTAGGTACAATGAAATGATGTGCCTCCTGTATCTGTGCTTATAGGGTTTGCCGACTAAAAAGTTTGTATCATCTGGGGTTTAGTCAGGAGACAGAGACACAGAGTAATGTGGACAGAGGATATTGCTATGAGGAATTTTTAATCATAACAGGAGAGTGATAATAAATGTGGAAAGAAAACTTTTAAAAATGCCTTAGGGATAAGAAAGAGTACTTAAGGATAGAGTGAAGATAAAAAGGGCACCCCCTTCTCAATGATCCAGTTCATTGCAGAAGGTGGGGTTAAAGTCTTTTAGGTGTCATATAACTTTTCTAGGCTACATGGCTGCAGCTGATCCACTGTTGTCAGCCAAGCACAGTTGTCTGGAGTACACAGAAGCCAAAGCTATTGAACAGGAATGCACAGGGAGCCAGGGCACTGGGCACCTGCTTACCACAGGAGACAGCCTTCCAGGTTGTAGTTGGGCTGAGTCTAGAGGGCAGGTACTTGGAGGGACTTGGAGCTTTAGGAGCTACTCTGCAATAGGGCAGTGAAGGTCTAGGACATGTGGTTGGTGCCTTGGGAAGATCATTACCAGGTGGCCAGGACAAGGCAGACAACACAAACGAGTTCACTATCTTTGATCCAGCAGATGTATCATTCACATGTTTCAAATGACTGCACAATCCTGCCTGGTGGTACAGAGCATCACTGCAATGTTTTCACACATATGCTACTGAAAGCTGTTTAGCAGAAGCGAGAACAAATAAAACAGCAGCGCACAGGAGCCAAAAGTGATTCCCCTTCCTACTTTGAATCAACAAACTGTGATATAATCCTCCTAGCAATGGAGAAATGTTCATTATCGCAGAGCAGGAAATGAACAGAGGATTTGTACTGTGACAATAAATTGATAATGGACACACACAGAAAATAGATAATTACAGTGAATAGAAGATATTATGAGTAGTAGTTAATAAGATAGTCTTTGCAACTACATTTATCTCAAATTTTATTCCATTCTCACTTTCTTCATTTTTCCATGTCAGGTTATGGTTGCACCATCGGCCATGTAACTGGAACCATGTAACTTAATAGTTTTATAAATTGTAATATTTTTACACTCCAGGGATTTCTATTACTTGATTGTAAGCTCAACTGCTAATTTAAAAGAATAAAATTTGCTATATTATCTTACATTTTAAGTGCTTTATAAGATATTATCTTACATTTTTAAGTGCTTTATAAGGAGAGATTATAAATTATATTACCTGCTGTATTTCCATAATTGTATGTTTATCATAGTTTCTGTCATGGTATTTTGAATTCTGCTGTGTATACTTTTTGATGGCTCATGTTCTTCCTCTACATGATTATTCATTTTATGATTATAAATGATCCTATATTACCTAATTTTTGGAATTCTTGAGGAGATATGACCGTTACTTTATATGACTGTTGCATGGAGAACAAATTAGCTTATAAAATATTACATTATTAGATTTTTTTTCTCAGAACTTTGAAGACATTTTCTAGTGCTATCTGATAGTGATTTTTACTGTAGATTATAAATCCTAATTTGTAATCTATGTTTCTGTTTAAAGGACTCTTTAAATTTAAAACTATATTAATATTTAAACAGGCAGTTCATTTATTGACTGACTAGTTCAGTGTTAGGGCATGCTTGGTTTTATGCTTTGTTGGTAAAGATTTGTGGAGAGCTAATCATGGAAAGGATAGGATTTAAAAATGAAGAAAGAGGGCACCTGGGTTGCTCAGTTGGTTAAGCGTCCAGTTTCAGCTCAGGTCATGATCTCTCGGTTCTTTGGTTCGAGCCCTGTGTCAGGCTCTGTGCTGACAGCTCAGAGCCTGGAGCCTGCTTCGGATTCTGTATCTCCCTGTCTCTCTCCCTGTCCCTCTGCCACTCACACTCTTGTCTCTCTGTCTCTCTTTCTCTCAAAAATAAATACACATTAAAAAAAAAAAAGAAGAAGAAGAAAGAGATATGAGTAGTGGGAACAAAATGTGTCATCCCTAACACCTCAATATTCTGGAGAAAAGGGAGTATGTTAGAAAAATTAATGGAAATGCTATGGCCTGTGGTTTACCTTTGTGTTTTCTGAGGCCCCTGGGAGAAAATGACCATATAGACTGCTGCCACCATAACCTGGAGAGTTACATCTCAAATGGAAAATTGTCAGACATGTTGAGCTATTCCAAGTAGCCTTGAATCCCATGTGGTAAGGACAAAATCAAGAATTTCCTACATGATTCAAAATACTGACAGAAAACACTTGACCTGAGAAACAATAAATATTACATGGGATTGGATTTAATGAAGGCTAAAATGTATATCTTAGATTAGGAGACAGGTGGAGGACGTAGCCAATTATTGTTGCCTTAGCAAAAGTAATAGTCAAGGTGAGGGCTTGATCCAAAAATTATCACAATGACCTGAATATCTCTAAATTCCCAAGGAAATTAGGATATCTAGCAAATATCAGGAATTTTTATTTATTTTCAAATTTTAATTTAATTAATTTAATGTAATTTTACTTAATTTATTTTAATTTTGCTAACTTTGACAAGTTTTTGTATTAAGGTTACACTGGTCTTTGAAAGTAAGTTAATTAGATAATTCACCATCATTTCTTTGTCTTTTTACTATAACTATTATTTTCAAAGAGATAATCTCTTCCTTCTTTGAAATTTCTTAATGATCCTTTGAAACTTTTTGTTCTAAATTTTGACTTCTCTATTTTGTTGGCAGTAATATTGTAACTTCGTTTATGGTGGCATTTTTTTGCATCCTTATTTTTATTAATTTTAGTATTTTCAAATAAAATCACCATTTAACTTTTCATTTTATTGTTCTTTTAAATTTTTTACTAAGACCTTTGCCCACAGGTAATGAACATGTAGTTCTATATCTTCCTCTTACAATATTAAAATTTTCTATATCATATAAACAAAGTGAAGTTATTTCTTGCATGCGTATGGGGGGTTCTGGATTAATAAGGGTAAACCATCAGAATCTCTGAGAAGTTCACTATTTTTTATTAAATTTTTTTTAATGATTATTCATTTTTGAGATAAATAGAGAAACACAGTGTGAGTTGGGGAGGGTCAGAGAGAGAGGGAGACACAGAATCCGAAGCAGGCTCCAGGCTCTGAATTATCAGTACAGAGCGTGATGTTAGGCTTGAATTCAACAAACTGCGACATCATGACCTGAGCTAAAATTGGATGCTTAACCGACAGCCACACAGGCACCCCAAGAGTTCACCATTTGCTATCCATGGATCACTCTGCAATTACAATGTTTTTACAAGATAAGACCATATATTTAGTGTTCATTACTCAATTATAGCCACTTTTACTACTGTAAATTTAATTACAATTAAATTATATTGGCTCTTCTTATGGCTTAACTTGGAGGAACACTTTTCATCTGAACTTTAATTGACAAACTAATACACAAAATATGGTTATGATAGCATTTTATAAATTGCATCTACATTCAATACTCTTCCATTGACAAGACCCAGGTAAGATGATTGTTAAAATTCTAAGGAGCACTTTTGTAATGTTGCTCCCATGGTTTTGTATCTTACATAAAAAGAAATAAAAGCATATTGATTGAAGAATCATGTCACATACTTTATCACTTAGTGTTTGATCAAAGAAATGAAAAAAAATGAATGATAGAAAAAGTGATTTATTGATGTAAATATTGACATGACTTGAGTGATTTATTGTAAGGATTAAAACTTTAGCAATTTTAGGAGCTGTTGGAAAAAATCCATGTAAGTTTCATCTGCAACTAATATGAGACCAATATTTCCATAGGTCAGAGTACCTGGCAGTCAGGAAGAAAAACTACACATTAGGCAAACTAGTACATATAATTCAGATTAAAATAACATAAACTATCTGACTCTGTCCAGGAGCTCAGGTAGAGTCAATTGTTTGCTTATTGATTTTACTGTTGGTTTATAGTAGACTTTCTATGCTGCATCTTATTTTTAAATTATATAATCCTCAAGTTCTTGTTATCCAATAAAGAGTATAAAGGATATGTTATTCAACTATAGATAAGTCATATGTAGATTTGGTTTTGGGGTGACATTGAACAACAGTAAACATAAAAGTAAAACAAATTAAAATTGATATGCCTATTATCTTAAATTATCTAATATTGATTATTTTATAAATGGGATTCACTAGTTAAAATGAAAGAGGGATTGATAAATCACTCAAAGTAAGCAATGATGAAGACTATCTTTTAATTTGCCTAATTTGATGGTAGTTTTATAACAAAGGGAAAGTATAATTGTGATTATTTTACAAATAGCTAAAGGGAACATATGACCCATTTCAGAAAACAAATTAGTGAAAACAAAGCAAAGACACAGCATGACACTTATCTCCTTAGCTCTAATAATTTTTTCTTGTATAATGAAATCCTTGACCTCACTTTTTAATGGCTTATTTTTTCTATTAACTTTGGTGAGAAAACAAAATAAGAACTTTACGCAACACACTTATAAACTTGGAAATAATTACGTATAGTGACTAGATTATAATTAAGTTGAGTTACAGAGAGTATCATATGAGTATCTGTGTTTGATTCGTTTTTCCTGTATCATGACACAGAGAATTGGATATTATATTTGAGCTAATTTTTCTTGTTTCATTTTTACCTCCAAATGACATGGTTGGAATGTGATAAAATTGCATAAGTTTGCTACCATTAGATTACTAGAGAAATATCAGAGATGAGATATCAGAGCCTATCTTGTGATACAGGGTGTCACTACCAGAAGACAATAACTGATATGAATTTGGAGTAATGACACGGAATATATGACTATAATGAATATTGTACTTAGGGTTTAAACACGTATTTGATAAGAATGTATTGGGTTCTTACTATACATATACTATACTATTGGGTTCTTACTATACATATACACACGTATGTGAAAGACATAGTCTATATTTTCGAGGAAACTATGTCTAGAAGAGACCAAAACTAAGAAAAAAGTATATCACCTATTTGCAAATACTATGAAACGCTAATTACAGTATGCTTTTAATGTAAAGAGTAGACACATATAACCATGTTTTGAGTATTGGCATTAACATAGGCTTTAGAAGGTTTTCAGAAGAAGGCAGCATCTAAACTAAGATATGAACAATATGTTCATATGACTTTGTTCATATAATTATTTAAAATTAAAATGGATCATAGTAGTTTTAAAATTTTTCCATACTTGAGGGACCTGGGTGGCTCCCTTCGTTAAAGGTCCCACTCTTGATTTCAGCTGAGGTCATGATCTCAGGGTACCTGAGTTCAAGCCGCCTGCATCTCTCCCCCACCCCCACCCCCACCCCGTCAACCTCTTTGCTGACGGTGTGGAGCCTGTTTGGGATTCTCTCTCTCTCTCCCTCTTTCTGCCCCTCCCATGCTCTCTCTTTCTCTCTCTCTCTCTCATAAATAAATTAAAAAAAACAAAACAACTTCCCATACTTAACACCTTACCTTGCTACCTTGCTGCACTTAGGATAAAAACAAACCACAATAACATGCACTATGAGGTGCTTCAAGTTCTGCCACCCACCTGTTTCTCCTGCCAAATCACAGGCAATACTACATACCCTTCCCTTCTCTGATTAACAGCCACCAGTTTTCTTTCATTTCCTCTGTGCCTATTGTCTTTCTATAGATGTTCAGCTCTAGGGGTATAGTTTTGTATACTCTGCTCTTTGTTCCTGGAGTTCGCACTCGCAACAGTATTTCCTGGCACCCGTGTGTTGCCTTATTTCCCCTTAGAGAATGCTAATAAGAAATACCAAATTCTTCAGCATCATATATCCTTGGGGTTCAGTGTGCAGGTTGGTGCCACCATCAAATACTTGATATATGCATTTTTTGTGATACTTATCATATCCTCATTTATTTTAAAAAATTATCTCCATCAGGAAAGAGATGAAATTTGAAGGTTGGTAGTGAATTTTAAAGACTTTAATCAAGTCATACTTCAAACTGCAGCTGTTGTTGCAGATGTGGTTCCTGTTGGAATAAATCAGTATGGCGGTCACATCAGGGGAAGCTTTTGCTCCATTGCTTGCAGAGAAAATATTTTTAAATGGTGCTTTTACCTAGAAAACATAATATTGCCCTGATATGCAAATAACATTAATATCATATCAACACTAATCCTCTTGCTCAGCACTCCAATTTAATAACACCAACTTTGGGAAGTTCCCAATCTCACAGGACATCACACAGATTCACTTTATTGAGGAAATCCTTTTGATAAAACCTGCAGTTACCTTGGATGCCTTGCATAGAAAGAAACTTAATGAAGAATGGGGGATTACTAGGATCAATATGCATATTGTTTTAGTTTATTTATTTTGAGAGAGAATGAAAGAGGATGTGTGCGAGTGGGGGAGGGGCAGAGAATGAGGAAGAAAGAGAGAATCCCAAGCAGTCTTTGTGCTGTCAGCCTGGAGCCTGATATGGGGCTCCATTCCCCAAACCATGAGATCATGACTTGAGCCAAAATCAAAAGTTGGATGCTTTACCAACTGAGCCACCCAGGCACCCAGATAAATATGCATCTTATTTAAATTTCTGATGATCCACTTGGATATATGTTGATAGAACACTAAAATGTAGAAAGAAGTCCCATTATTAGAGGCTTATGCCAAAGTAACAATAGCATTGGACAAGGTTAAGAAAGACATTGCTCAGGGTGATTGCAATGAGAGGTCAAATTCAATCTGATCTCAGCTCTGCTGAAACAAAAGTCAGGAGGACTTTTAAGAGACGAGATGACCTAGTGGAAAAGTATGGAGGTCACTGCAGGGAGGATGGTCAATGGAATGTGTTGAGCACATTGAGTTATTCCTGAGTCTGCAAATGCTATTCTCTGTGATTAGGCCATCTGTATTTTGAACTGACCTCCACTGAAGGTATTCTCCTTTCCTACCACAGAAGCTTGTAGATAATTACATTTCAAAGGGTTAGCTCTCAAGTTCTTGAGAAGTACATTCCTGGGTTGTAAAACTGGGGAAATCTTTTAAAAATATTTAAATCTAGGGGCGCCTGGGTGGCTCAGTCAGTTGGGCAGCCAACTTCGGCTCAGGTCACGATCTTGCGGTTAGTGAGTTCGAGCCCCACATCAGTCTCTGTGCTGACAGCTCAGAGCCCAGAGCCTGCTTCAGATTCTGTGTCTCCCTCTCTCTCTGCTCCTCCCCTGCTTGCACTCTATTTCTCAGAGGTCTCCCCAAAATAAATAAATATTAAAAAAAGAATTTAAAACAAAATTTAAATCTCAAAGGCAAAAATAAATAATTTACAATTACAAATTTTCTCAAGTAAATTCTCTAAGAAAAGTGAGGTCAGGGTCTGGAGTCAGGGATGGCCTATCTAACATTTAGTTAAGCTGAGGGAAATGCTAAAGTGATCTTGGTCACTTACTTTCAATTTTGAAGGTAACGCAGTTATTTGGACTATTTCCTGGTCTGACTGAATGCAAATTTAATGGGACCAAAAGAAGACGGCTACTCTTCCCCATCTGACTGCATTGGTAACAGCTCTTCCTCTTTATGATATAAGAGATGCAAAGGCACAGGAAAGATCTATAGCAAATGAGGGTATTATATCTGTACCAACGCAATTCGTGTGTTGAAAGTCATAAGCTTCATAAATGTTACTGAAACAAATTATCCTTAGTTTAGAAAATAATTTCTTCTTTTTTCTTCCTTCTCCTTGTTTTCATTTGTTTGTTTGTTTTGGGGTTATCTTTTTGTTTATATTTTAATTTCAGGATTCCTGACTTGTTGCTAGGCTCTGGTAGTACTGAAAGATTTGCTATGGGACATAAAGACATTCTCTGAGAAAAGCTTCTTATTGTGAACTGGATTTTAAACTAGCTATATAAAGTTTAAAACAGCAGCTCATAACTAAAATAAAATGCTGTCTTTGAAATAAGGTCAAAGTTGGTTGTGAAAGCATAATTAAGTTCCATGTGTGGTGTGTATGTATATATACTATGCAAATTCCTTTCATGGACAGCCATTGTCTCCCTGCACCATCTTCATAAAAGAATTTCCCCTTTTAGGGGCAGCGCCTGGGGGGCTCAGTTGGTTAAGTGTCCAACTTTGGCTCAGGTCATGAGCGCATGTCATGATCTTGAGGTTCATGAGTTCAAGCCCCTGTTCTCAGCACAGACTTGACTTTGGATCCTCTGTGCCCCTCTCTCTATGCCCCTCCCCCGCTTGCACACACACACTCTCTGTCTCTCTCAAAAATAAATAAATAATTAATAATAATAATAATAATAATAACAACACTAATAAAGAATTTTCCCTTTTAGGAAAGTCAGATACTACCGTTTGCTTCATAGTCTTAAATAAATGTAGCCTAAAGGGCAGGTTCTCAGTGGGTGCATTTGAAAGGGGCCAGTTTATTCAAGCTTAGTAACTATTCAGACATTTAGGCACTAGACAAGGAATGAAAGGAAGTATGTTTGGTATAGGGGTGACAAGGAGTTTTTAAGAGTAGTAAGTAAAATGACATGGAAAGAAGGGACCTGCTAGTTTGCCTAAAATTCATATGTTAAAATATAATCTCTTATATTTTAACATAAAGATAAACATATCTTTGGATATGGGGCTTTTGGATGTGGGAGGTTTTGGAAGGTGATTAGTGCAAGAGAACAAAGCCTTTATAAAGAGGCATCAGAGAACTCCTTTGCCCCTTCTGCCATGCGAGGAGACAACCAGAAGGTGGCTTTCTGTGAACCAGGAAGTGGGCTCTCACCAGACTGAATCTATTGGTGTCTTGATCTTGGGCTTTCTAGCCTTTAAAAGTATGAATACATTTCTGTCGTTGGGGATCATGGGTGGCTCAGTCTGTTAAGCATCCTACCTTCGCCTCAGGTCATGATCTCACAGTCTGTGGGTTCCAGCCCTTCATGGGGCCCTGTGCTGACAGCTCAGACCCTGGAGCCTGCTTTGGATTCTGTGTCTCCCTCTCTCTCTGCCCCTCCCCCACCCACACTCTGATTCACTTTCAAAAATAAAATAAAAACATAAAAATATTAAAAATAAATAAGTAAATTTCTGTTGTTTATAAACTACACAGTCCATGCTATTCTATTATAGTGGTTTGAATGTTCTATGACAGACCTAGAATAAGAGAGAGTTCTTCCTAGTATAAATTTTAGAGAGAATGTCTTCATAGTCTGGAGGTCAGGGTAATGCACTTACTGGCATGCCAGTTGAACACTTTCCTTAGCCACACTAGAGTTTGCTGGATGGGATCATAAACAATGCCCACAGAGGCAGGAATGGAAATTATGATAGTATCAACAAAATGGACTTTCCCCTTATCAAGGCTGCTGTGTAATTTGCCAGTATTACAATTACATTTCAGCTCCCAATGTCATATCTCAGGGAAGTCAGCCAGGTGTCTAGACACAAGTTATCTACATTAGAACCAATACACAATGGAGGAATTTATTCATCCTAGAGGCCATATACCAGGAGACTGTTGAGAAGTTTCTATTTTTCAACTCCCCAGAGGTGCCTTAATTCCCTCCTATTTCCAAGGTTGATTTCGGATTCCTTGGCCAAGTTGAGATATATGCAGTATTCTTCAAGTAAGTTTCCTTCCCAGATATACAAAAATTAATTACTGTTGTTTACAACTAAATATTACTAAATATACAATTTAGATAAAGAGTAGACAATACATTCCAGATGTATTATGATAAAAATATCAACAATATATGACAGATTGATTGCATGTCACAGTGAAGAAGGATAATAAAGATTAATGCTCAGGTTACTTGGCCACCAGATGGACCATCACTTCATTCACTGAGATCAGAAATATTAACTGTTTTTTTTTAAATATACATCTGGTGGCATGACTACTAGAGAATTCTTGAGACCTGATTGGACAGGAGGTCTATATGGGTTCTGGCTGTAAGCATCTTTCCAGACTCTGTATCAGGAGTATAGTGTGGGGAACATAGAGCCCCAGGAAGATGGCCTGGCTGGTGGACACAGCCCATGTCCACGTAGGCCTATTTGGCCTGGATGCCTGAGGGCAGGTGCACTGGAGATAACTGTGTATGTACCTGTCTGAGCACCTGGTATACAGGCTTCCTGGAATAGGTCCCTGGGGTCTGGAACATGTAGGAAGAGACAGAGCCATTGGCAGGGAATTTTGGAGAACATACCCCTTTGTCGAGGTCCAACCCTTCTGAAACAGAGACACGTCTTCCCCTGAAGTCAGATCTAGTGGGTTGTCCAAAGCTAGTCCAGGTCTGATCAGGGCTACAGCTGATTAAAACCGCTGATTGCCAGAACCATGATTGCTGGACAGGCCGCACGTTCTTTAAAGATAGCAGGGCTGTACGGGGTGTGACTGTGACCATCTTTGTAGCCTCATCAGCGATGTTGTGTGGAACTGCTGGCCCTAAGCTGATGACCTGGTTGGCAAAAGCAGGCCCTGTTCTCACAGGCCTGAAGGACCTGGTATCTGCTGCTATGTACTTCACCTAGAGTGAAGTTCACATGTGCATATTTAAGGACTTAGCATCTGGAGACCAGGTACAGAAGAAAGGAGAGGGTTTAATAATGATATAGCACCTTCTTCTTCTCCTTCTCCTCCTCTTTCTTCTTCTAATAATAATAATGATCACTATAACAAATGATAATAATTCGCATTGACCATTATGTGCTAGGTGTTGGTCTTAATACTTACCATGTAGTAATTGAATTTCCACATAATTCCAATATGATAGCAATAAATGTGTCCTTCTTTCACGGATAAGGAAATTGAGATACAAACAGGTTACCCAGAATATGGAGCAAGCATATAAACACAAATTGATTTTGGAGACTATACTCTATTATTCTCATAAGTCCAGTTTTACATATAAGATGTTGGTAGCTACTTTATATTCATTACACAGCCATTTCTATGTGTCTGAAACTCAACAAACAGTTCTACAGTAGCTACATATTTTGGCAGTTTGTCCACATGTGAATGATTGAGTGAAAGATTGCACACGATAGTGAAGAGTTTGAGATTTAGAGAAAGACTTTCTGAGGTCAAATAGGGACAAATACTAATCCTTCTTTACTAAATCTGAGGGCATGGGTTAAGCACAATATTTTATGTTTGGTGGCTGTTAAATTAATAAGCAACTCTTCTGAGGAGGTATTTTCCTTCAGGTGTACTTCAAAAACCCAAAATGGATATTTCTTTTGAAAACTAAAAAGAGGAAGAAAAAATATTTTCTATATATTCTGAAGTGAATGAAAATCAGATATCAAAGTTAAGATATGAACAATTATGTGTGTGAATTTTTAATTATTTTTTTTCAAATGCTTACTTATTTTTGAGAGAGGGAGAGTGTACAAGCAGGGGAAGGGCAGAGAGGGAGGGAGACAGAGGATCTGAAGTAGACTCTGAGCTGACAGCAGAGTCGTCAATGCGGTGTTCGAACTCACGAACCGTGAGATCATGACTTGAGCCGAAGTCAGACACTTAACTGACTGAGCCACCCAGGAGCCCCATAATTAAACTTTTATTTGAAATAATCATTTATTTGAGATTCATCTGCAGTTGTGAGAAATTTACAGAGAGATCTTATGATTCTTTACACAATTTTCCCAATGATAATATCTTGTCACATTATCACAAGCCATGATACTGACATTGATGTGGTCAAATACGGAACATTTTCATCACTACAAAGATATCTCATCATGCCCTGTGAGCCACACCAACTTCTCTACCCTCCCCCCCCACACTTCTTTCTTAACCCCTACTAATCACTAATCTGTTCTCCATATCTATAATTTTGTTATTTCAACAATGTTATATAATTTGAAACATATAGTATTTAACTTTTCAGTGTTGGCTTTCTTTTTTCATTCACCATGATTCTCTGGAGATTCATCCTGGTTAGTATGTATATCAATAGCTTGATTATTTTCTTATTGCTGAGTAGTATTCAATGATATGAGTATACCACAGTTTGACTAACCATTCACCTACTGAAGGACAATTATGGGGTTTCCAGCTTTTGGCTATTTCTTATCTAAGTTTTGAAAAATTTCTTTTTAAATAAGTTTAATACATTTCAGCCTCAAGTATGCTTATCTTATTGTTAGATAATAAAGCTATTATGTATTTGTCTTTGTTCTTAAGAAAGACTTATCATAGATAAATGTTTTCACCTATAAGGTAGAACCTTATAGAAGGCCACATATAGATATGGGTATGACCTCTTCAAAGTATTCTAAACACCCAATGTTTCTGACATTTGTATAATATTGACATATTTTCTTGGGCATTAGGGCAAATATCTCAAGAAAAAAGTTACAAAAACAAACATAATCCTTTAGTGGAAATACAAATTTTTTTTTCCTTCCCCTTCTGATAATAGCATTAAATGCTAGTATTGGTTGTATTTTTGTCATATGTCTAGAGGAGAATTTAATAGATAAGTAATTGAAAAAAATAGAATATCCATGACATATTTATGAGGTTTTTTTCTTTGACTTTTGTGACATCATACCATGTATCAGTGCTGTCAACTCTTTTCAGGAAGCTAGTAAGACTTCCTAAGAAACTGAGACTGAGGTTGATGTTTTCCCTCACTTTATTCCTGCTAGAGATAAGGATGGTCAGAACTATATAGAGCTGTTCAGTTCTGTAATATATGGTACAACAGGGGTACCACTGATGGAAGAAGAAACCTCTCAAAGAAAAGCTCTTCTCAGGAGGAGCTGAGAAGTTTACAAACAAGCCAAAATTAGGACAAGCCATTTTATAATTCATTAACAAAGATACAGGTGCTTTATTTCTTAAGAATAAATCTGATACAGTAATAACTAACATTTACATAGCATTTATCAATATTATATGATATTTATTTCTAAATTCCAACAAATAAGGGCACCTAGGTGGCTCAGTCAGTTAAGCATTTGCTTCGATGGCAGCCCAGGTCTTGGTCTCTGGGTTGTGGGTTTGGGCCCTGTGCTGGGCTCCATGCTGGGCATGAAGCCTACTTAAAATTTGGAAAGATAGGAGCACCTGGGTGGCTCAGTTGGTTAAACATCTGACTTCTGGTCACATCATGATCTCAGGGTTCATGGGTTCAAGCTCCACATCAGGCTCTGTGCTGACAGCTCAGAGCCTGGAGCCTGCTTTGGATTCTGTGTCTCCCTCTCTCACTCTGCCCCTCCCCCAATCAATCTCTCTCTCTCTCTCTCTCTCAAAAATGAATAAACATTAGAAAAGATAAAAATAAAAATAAAAAATAAATTCCAACAAATTAGAATACTGAGAATATTATGTTGATGCCTTTTTAACAAATTATATTTATAATTTTAAAAATATATTCATTTAAATTTTATTGCATAAAATATAATTTTTAAAATTATAAATACACACACACACACACACACACACACACATGCATATAGTTGTAAGCAAGAGTTCAGAATTTTCCACCAGAAAGTTAACTTCAGGCAGTGCAAGGTATAATCACTTTTTTCAAACCACATAAAATAACACAAATATTTTATTGGGAACCAAGTGTTTTATACTTGCTCTTGAAGTGTTATTGTGTTTTTATAATAAATTTAAATAAGAATAAAATAGGCTTTCAAGATAAGTGGTTTATGGTTATAATAACTTTATTCACTTTTAATGTTAAATTTATTCAAAAGATTACTTTGAAAATCCTAAAGAAAAATATCTGTAAATTCTGAAAGAATAATTTTAGACACAATAATGAAATGTAGTTCAAAAGCTTCTGAAATGATCACACAAACAATTTTTATAATAAACTTTACAAACTGTAACTAAACTCTGTCAAATTCAAATATTATGTTAATAACCAACAGATGTTTCCATGCTCTATGCAACAAGAAACATTAATTTATATCCTGTACTTTGGGACCATGAATTAATATCTAGCAGAGAAAGCTTTATAAATACTGAAGAGTGCTATATCCACTAAAGACAAAATTACTTACTTGTAATGAAACACCATTCATGAGAATTTCCACCAAACGATGGCTTTATTACTTATAGGATGTTATCTAAATTATATGGAGTACTACTACCCAACTGGTTTTTACTCAATAAAATCCAAGTACTGTTAATGCAGCATAAAGTAAACATAGATGATTAGGGTAGCATATGAACATTTTGGAGTGAATATTAAAAACAGTCCAACATTTTAAACTTTTAGTTATGTCATAATGTGAAACTTAAATGCTTAACTGAACCATTTAAGAATAATCTCATTCTAAAAGTAGGACATCATCAACTGATGAATGGATAAAGAAATTGTGGTTTATATACACAATGGAATACTACGTGGCAATGAGAAAGAATGAAATATGGCCTTTTGTAGCAACGTGGATGGAACTGGAGAGTGTGATGCTAAGTGAAATAAGCCATACAGAGAAAGACAGATACCATATGGTTTCACTCTTATGTGGATCCTGAGAAACTTAACAGAAACCCATGGGGGAGGGGAAGGGAAAAAAAAAAAGAAAAAAAGAGGTTAGAGTGGGAGAGAGCCAAAGCATAGGAGACTGTTAAAAACTGAGAACAAACTGAGTGTTGATGGGGGGCGGGAGGGAGGGGAGGGTGGGTGATGGGTATTGAGGAGGGCACCTTTTGGGATGAGCACTGGGTGTTGTATGGAAACCAATTTGAAAATAAATTTCATATATTGAAAAAAAAAGATAAAAAAAATAAAAGTAGGACATCTATCTAGAAAATGATCGTTTCTATAAGAAAGCAAAACTTTGTTTAGTCCACATTAAAAAAGCACTGATTCCTATAAAAATAACTTGTGGATTTTAAACATACATATAAATCTATAAATTCCAAAATCTAGTTTTAGGTGTCGCAATGAAATATAATACTGAAGCTTCTAAAATGATTACAGAGACTATTTTTTTAACGTTTTTTAATTTATTATTGAGAGACAGACAGAGACAGAGCATGAGCATGGGAGAGGCAGAGAGAGGGAGAGACATAGAATCTGAAGCAGGTTCCAGGCTCTGAGCTGTCAACATAGAGCCCAACATGGGGCTCGAACTCACAGAGCATGAGGTCATGACCTGAGCTGAATTCAGCCTCTTAACCAACTGAGCCACCCAGGTGCCCCTACACAGACTATTTTTATGATAAACTTTACAAACTTAGAATTACATTCATATAACCAAAATGGAGTAATGGAAAATGGATTTATCTTCCTACATCAAAGAATAAACAAGCAAACAAACAAAACACAGACAAAATATATGTCAGCTATTTTTAGGATATTTGATGCCAGTTAATGAGAAGAGTGATTCCTGAGAGATGGGGTACAAAAGAGACAAAATGTACAATTACAATTATCCCAATTTACCTCCTGGAGAAGGCTCATAGGCTGTTAAATAGGAAGAAGAACACAGGTGAAGCTCAGACTTGTCTTTGAAGTGAACAAATACAACTGGGAGTCTAAAGCCAGGAGGAAGCTATAATTAATATGGACAGAATATTGAATGTGAGTGAAGGAGAGAGGGAGAAAGGGAGTGAAGAGAAAGGGATTGAAGGAGAGAGACAGAAGGAGAAAGAACACAAGAATACAAGAAAGAGTGCACGCAATCTGAAGGTCTGAAAAGAAACCCCATGATTCTTTAGCTACATATGATTTGGAAGAGAGGAAACTACATGAGAAAGAAAAAGGAGCCATCCAAAAAGACTACAAGGAACAATGCGCCGAAATTATACAGTAAAGGGAATAGTTCCTTTTCTACTAGTGAAAGTGAAAAAAAACCCTCATAATTCATAGAAGTATTAGATAGAGAGTTTAGAATGGTTTTGTATCTGTGGTGGTATAAAATTAGCCCTAAATTAAATGCTGTTCTGGTCCTGCCTAATAAAGCATATACACAAGATTTCAACACAATCAAACTGTTTCCAAGTTATCTGTCTCCTAGATCCAAGCTCAAAGATGTCTATAGGAATACAATAAAATTCAGTGCACAGCAAGGTAAAATTTGCAATGTCTGGCATCAAATACAAATATACCACACAATCAAAGGAGAAAAAAGAAAGGGTATATACTGAGGAGAAAATTTGATCAATAGAGTCAGACCCAGAAGATTACAGCTACCAGAATTAGTAGACAATAATTGTCAATATATAGATTTTTAAGAAACTAAAGGAAAGATTACGCATGGCAAATAAAGATATTGAATATTTATTTAAAAGAGACCCAAATTGAAATTCTGTATATGAAAACTGTAATATCTGTGGTAAGAATGCAGTGATAGCATCAACAGCTTATTAGATATATCATAGAAGAATAGATAAGTGATCTTGAAGACAGAAAAAATCTGAAATGAAACAAGGAGAGAAAAGACTTATTTTTCTTTTTTCTTTTAAATGACATCATCAGAGATCTATGAAGCAGCTTCTAAAGGCCTAATATATGTGAATGGGAATCTACAAACAAAAGAGGGGCATAAGAAATATTTGAAGAAAAAATAATTTGATGAAAACATGGGTCTTCAGATAATGAAGCTCAACAAATCCCAAACACAAGAAGCATGAGGAAAAGTATACCCGGGCACATTACAATCAAGTTACTTAAAATCAGTGATAAATGAAAAATCTTAAAGCAGACAGAGAAAAAAAAAAAGTTCATTATCCACAAAGGAACAAAGAATTTAAAATGGCAGATTTCTTGCCAGAAACAAATAGAAGCCAGAAGGCAGTAGAGCACCATATTTAAAGTAATAAAAGCGTGAGTGGGTAGAAAGTTTAAAGTAAAGTTCAATACCTGGCACAAATATCTTTTAAAAATGAAACTTAAGAGTGCCTGGGTGGCTTAGTTGGTTGAACATCCAACTTTTGATTTCAGCTCAGGTCATGATCTCACGGTTCATGAGTTTGAACCCCATGATGCTTGGGATTCTCTCTCTCTCTCTGTCTCTCTCTCTCTCTCTCTCTCTCTCAAAATAAACAGATGAACTCTAAAATTAAAATATTAGTAATTTTTTTCAATTATGCAAAGATGAAAGAATTAACTGACAAAAGACTCACACTATAACAAATGCTAAAGAAAATGCTCCCATCAAAAAAAAAAAAAAAAAAAAAGGCCACTTTATGCAAAGCTGTATATACAAAAGGAAAAGAAGAGCAATGGGAATGATTGATAACTGTGTGGGCATAAATATAACATATTTATCTTACTACTTAAATCCTTTTAAGATAATTGACTTTTAAAAGCCAAAGTAAGAATTATGTATTTGGTGGCTTATAGAAAACGATGAGAACTTGTATAAAGAAAGGACAGGAAGAGTGAGAAGGAAGTATATTGTTTATTTTTTATAGCACACATGAAGTGTTATAATATCATTGAATTTAAACTATGAAAAATTAAAGAATAAAAAACAGTTAAAGAATTATGGTATAAGTGAATTTAACCTTGTTGAAAGCTTAATATATTTCTACTTCTATAATTTAAAATATTTTTACTAGCACAGCTCAGGACATTTTGGAAGGAAAAACCTGGATATAAGCTAGAGGTCAGAAAAAATAAAATGCTGTGATTGGCATACATACAAAAGGCACTGAACTTTTAAAATTTACACCATTTCCTAGGTATTTTTGGTAGCTAGAGTGATATAAATAGATCCCAAGGACAGTTATTATATCTCTTTCTAAAATTGTTCAGTATAAAAATCTTTGTACTGAACAATTTTAGAGATATAATTTTGCAAAAAAATATTATAAATGGCAGAGCATGTAAAACAATATGAAATGAAAATGAAAGCTTTAGGATTTTGTTTGTTTGTTTATTTTTTTGTTTTGTCATTCTAACTCCATCTTTCATTGATATTCTTATTTTCATGGTCCTAGGTATTCCAGACACAACAAACTACTTAAAAAAACATTCTAAACACATCATGTTTTATCTTTTTATTGTCCGTCTTGGATATTTAGGAGTCTTATTTTTTTTCTGGTCTATCAAAACTATGATTACATGTCTCATCCTTGATTTCGCAAAAAAAAAACCAGTAATCTAATATGTTCCTATTATCATTGTGTTACATAAATAATGTTTTCGCAAATGTGCAGCACATATAATGTTCCAGTCAAGTACTAAACATTTTGACATAAATTAACTGTCAAACCCTACCACAATCCTGTTTTATATAAGGGAACCGACACAAAATCTTTAAAGTTGTTCAAGGTCATATATCTTTTCAATGTAGAACTAGGATTTGGACTATTTTTGGCCCCAAAGATTGTGCTGTTAATAACAAAGTTCTGCTGGGTCTAGAGGTAAATACAAAACTAACAATGCCAAAACTACTGCCTGGTGCTTAATAAGTGTTAAGTTAATCTATGTGAAGGGGATAGAAAGTGAGAGAAAAAGAGAAAATAAATAGAAGGAAGGAAGGAGAATTGTACTGAAGTCAGGAAAAGGGCATTTTTCTTTAGCCATATATTGTTTTCTCTACTATCCTCATACTAAGAGATTTAACATTAGTTCAAAAATTGTCCTATGGGGTGATTTATTTTTCTGAAAACTATGCTTCAGCTAACTGAATAGTTCAATGCATAGTATGTATTAGTTTTGACTGTGAGTGCAAGAGACTCAAAGTAAAATTGATTAAAAAAGGTAGAATTTCATCTCTCTCTGATTTAAAAATTTAGAGATAACCAATCTATAACCTATTCAGGGATGCAGAGTTCTGTCTTTCGGCTGGACTTTCAAGGATTTTATTCATAGCACAAAGTTTTTCTACCTCCAGAAATGCGAGCATTTAGGCTAGCAGAAAGAAGAGGGAGAAAAGGAGAGCAAGAGGTAGGAAGGAAGGAAGGACAGAAGGAAGGAAGGAAGGAAGGAAGGAAGGAAGGAAGGAAGGAAGGAAGGAAGGAAGGAAGGAAGGAAGGAAAAGAAGGAAGGAAGGAGGGTGTTTTTTGAGGATGTAGATAACTGTGAAATTGTCACAGAACACTTTTGCTTATATCCTACCGGCAAAAATTAGTGACACGCTCACACCTAACTACAAAGAAGATTCGAAAATATAGTGTTAATCTTGAAAACTGATGTGAAGCTGAAAATCAGGATTCTGTTACTCAGGGAGATAGTCAAAATGTATACTGGGAGGAAGTTACCAGTCTGTCACAGTTTTACTATAATTCATAATAGCAAACTTAATAAGGTAATTTCAATTATTAACACTGACCAAATTTTGTTTTATTTTTGACTCTTATTTGAAGCATTTCTTTATTTTTTTCCAAGAGTTGGGTGCTTAACTGAGCAACCTAGGCACCCCTGTATATAATTTTTAATTGAAATATAGTTCACATAATAAGTTTCAGATGTACAACATAGTGATTTGACAACAGTATGCATAATGAAATGCTCACCGTGATAAGTATAGTTGCTCTCTGTCACCATACAAAGTCATTACAATATTATTGACTATATTCCAAAGTTATTACAATATTATTGACTATATTCCCTGTGCTGTACTTTTTCATCCTTGTGACTTACTTATTTTATAACTGGAAGTTTGTACCTCTGAGTCCCCTTCCCCTATTTCACCTGTCCCTTTACTCCCCTTTGTAAATCACCAATTTGCTCTTGAATTTATAAGTATTTCTTTAGAATGGTTAAAATAATATCTTATGTAAGAAGGCAAACTGACAGTTGGGATATCAAGAAAAAGTAAATTATGCCATCCATTAAAAAATACTACCCTAGGAGAGTGATGTATTTTAATACTTTGTCTTGTCTGGCTGAGCCACCTAAAAGGTTTTTTTTTCCACATAATTTTAGAATGGTTTATTTTTATATGGATTGCATTAAATACGTAGATTGCTTTGGGTAGTACAGACATTTTAAGAATATTTGTTCTTCCAATACATGAGCTTGGAATGGTTTAAAACTATTTTGTTCAAATTAAAATGCTTATTTTATTTTAAATATAAAATGAATCAATAACTCTATTCAGTAGCTCATTACTTAGTATTTTTGATTATTACTTTTATATGTCAACTTGGCTCAGGCTATAGCAACCAAGTTATTCAGTTAAACACTAATTTAGGAGTTACTGCAAAGATATTTTTTATAGTACACACAGTTGATGTTTTAACACATGTGGTTAACATCTACAATCAACTGACTTTAAGTAGAGGAGATTACCTAGACATGTGGGTAAACCTCATGAAATCAATTGAAAGTTCTTAGGGACAAAACTGAGGCTTCCAGAGGAAGAAGAAATTCTGCTTCAAGATGGTATCTGGTGAAAGGTAAAGCATGGAGCAGTCTGACAACTCTGCTGAGAGAGGGCTTTGGGTGAGTTGTGAGGGGGTAATCCTAGAACTGAAACTAGGCCATAAGATAGTGAAGGAAGTTGAGGAGAGTGTACAGGAAAGGAGAAACATAGGATGGGGTGGGGGGGGCTGTAACAATTCTGGAAGAAGGTTGGAAAGGGGAATGGTAGAGAGATGCCCTTAACTAAGGGTTAGGATGGCACTTTTGCAGGAAGAAATTGCAGCGAAGTTTTGTTGGGGGTATTGCTGTGTACAAATTATTATTAGCCAGCTTAGATGGAAAAAGCAGGTTCTGAGGCCTCTGCTAGGTGACTTAGGGTCTGAGGGAACAAGGCTTTTTGGGAGACCATGCTCAGAGAGCAGACAAATAGAGAATATGTGATAGGGGGCCTGGTGAAATAGCAAAAAGTTTGTTAGAAGACAGCGTTCCACTTCATTCGATGGGGTGGTGAACATTCTCCCTCAAAGAATCGCAGAAAAACCATTAATGATACGAAGTACAACATGCAGCTTGGGAGGCTATATAAACTGTGGTTCAGAGTTGAGATTGGATTCAGCCAGACTTGAGTCCTAATAGGATTGTGCCATGATACTGGAGAAAATTCTTCATTTCTTTGCACTTCTATAAATTGGAGGTGATCATAGTATCTGCATTACTAGATAATCCACAGTAGGTTGACTTAGCATAATGCAGGTACTTTAAAAATGTTAGTTGTTAAATTGAATAAGAGAGTTCCAATGGTTTACATTCAATCCAGCTATAATTTATATAAGTTTTTAAAAAAAACTATATATAATATATATGTATATATATAGCTATAATTTATACATAATTTATATATATTTATATATAATTTATATAGTTCACTGCCCCACCCAACGAAGTGCTCCACCCAGTTTATTACTTTGAGCCAAAATTTTCATCATGCATTTAAAACTTATATAGTATCTATTTCTTTTTTTTTTTTCAATGTTTTTTTATTTATTCTTGAGAGAGAGACAGAGCACGACCGGGGGAGGGGCAGAGCGAGGAAGGGACACAGAATCCAAAGCAGGCTTCAGACTCTGAGCTGTCAGGACAGAGCCTGATGCGGAGCTCAAACCCACAAGCCATGAGATCATGACCTGGGCTGAAGTCGGATACTTTACCAACTGAGCCACCCAGGCACCCCTATAGAGTCTACTTCCTAAAGAGAGATTGAAGTAAGGTACAATACAAAACATGTAAAAAAAAAAAAAAAGGACAATTTATAAGTAAAGGAACATAAAGAAATATGGGCAAACTATTATATTGGTAACGGGGAAAATGTCTGCCACAATTAGACATTGACTTTTGTTCTGCATATCCAGGCAAAGGAGAGAAAAGAGGGAAAAACTGTAGCGATCTGTATCATTCTCATTAAGTAAAGAAAGAAAGAATGCTCATTGATCAAGGAAAAAATCCATATCGTAAGATGAATTTGTTATCTAGAATGGTGATTCTTAATCTTGAGTAATACACAAACCCTTATTAAAAGAAAAAAATTCTCTTGAAATCTTCAAAATACCTTTGAAAATTACATTTTAAGAAACATTGATATAAGAAATTAAAGTCTTCACAACAGTGTGAATGTACATCATGCCACTGAACACTTGAAATTGGTTACGATGATAAATTTTTGTTATGTATAAAAATGCATGAGGTATATTTTGCCATGAAAAAAATTAAAAAGAAAAGAAAAGAAAGAAAGAACTGCAGAATTAGCTCCTACTAGAGGATTTCTGGCCTGGGGGCCTGTCCTATTGATTTCAAACTTGCTAGCCCTTAAAATTGTGTCTCAATTGCTACAAGTAAATCTCATTGTAAATATTATACTAGTTCTATGTTTCAAGAGAAATTTGATAAAATATTATACAAAATTTTAGATTTTTGGCGCCTGTGTGGCTCAGTTGGTTAAGCGTCTGATTCTGGATTTCACCTCAGGTCATGATCTCACAGTTTATGAGTTTCAGCCCCACATCAGGATCCATGCTGACAGTGCAGAGCAGTGCAGAGCCTGATTTTCTCTCTCTTCCTCTCTCTGTGCCCCTCCCCAATGTGTGCACATGTGTCTCTCAAAATAAATAAATTTAAAAAATTAGATATTTACTATTATATGTATACTATTCTATATTAATTTGTATATTTAGGTAAATATAATGTGGAAAAAATCCATTGTTTTTTTTCTGTCTTAATGTACCCAATTGTGAAAATTGGTCTATATGTTTAATCAGAAGTATAGTAATGAGTGGAGTGTGATGTATTTAGATTCCAGATGATGAACAGTATTTTTTAAGTGTTGTGTTGTTATGAAATCCAGAATGTGTATTTTATCATTGAATGTCATCAAAAAGAGTATGTTATTTTTTTATGATATATTAGAAGTAGTATAAAGTAATGTTGACTGAATAGATTACATGTCTTGTTCACTGGAAATATAGCTATTTCACTATGAGGTACATTGAGTTTAATAAATGATATAGGTCAGATAGAGTCAATGTATCTGAATCAGAAAGTACTATATCTTGTTTAGACAGTGACATCACTAGTTCAAGTGTGATCATGCATAATTCATCTTTAGTTAGCAATATACTTTGGTTTATGGGAATTATTAATATTCTAATTTGTAAAATATTTTTCTTCCATTTTTTTTTAAATTTCATGTTTGCTTTCCATGATATCTCAGGCTGATGCCTTGTCTCATTTATTTATATAGAAAAAAAATCTTGGGGCTCCTGGGTGGCTCGGTTGGTTAAGCGTCCGACTTCGGCTCAAGTCATGATCTCGCGGTCCATGAGTTCGAGCCCTGCGTCGGGCTCTGTGCTGACTGCTCAGAGCCTGGAGCCTGTTTCAGATTCTGTGTCTCCCTCTCTCTCTGCCCTCCCCTGTTCATGCTCTCTCTCTCTCTGTCTCAAAAATAAAAAAAAAAAATAAACGTTTAAAAAAAAAAGAAAAAAAATCTTCCATTTTTCCATTTTTTATTTGCTAGAATTCTATTTGTCTCACCAACAACATCTTGAAAACCAAAGAGGGAAAATCAAGCAAGTCATTAATTCAAGCCTTTATTTAAAATATTTTAATGTGAGAAGAAGTCAGGGCAAATTTTTAAACTATCTAATAAACTATGTAAAATAGAAACCTTCATTAGAACCTAACCATGTATTAGTCATTATAAAGTAGGCAAGTACATCCCAGATCTTCTGAGAAAAATGTAAACACATAATTACCAAAATAATCTTGTTATGTGTTGAACTCACTGAAAAGGATGTGCCTGGCCAAGCATTCTGAGAACAGTGTTCACAAGGGATGGTATTACTTATCCCTTATTACAGACATGATGGTGAAGAACAATGCCTGAGTAGATAAAGGTATTAAAAGAGCACATATGATTAAAATATTAATGGAAAGGGGGGAAGAGAAGAAAGGAAGGACTCTTAACAATAGAGAATAAACTGAGGATTGATGGAGGGAGGTGGGTGGGAGATGGGCTAGATGGGTGATGGGTACTAAGAAGGGCATTTGTTGTGATGAGCACTGGGTGTTGTATGAAGTGATGAATCACTGAATTCTACTTCTGAATCCAATATTTCACTGTATGTTAACTAACTAAAATATAAAAAATATAAAAGTAAAAATAAATTTTAAAAAGAGTGTACATGTTGAAAAAAAGAAATCTACCAAAAGGTCTTTGCTAGATATGTCATTATAAAAGAACTTACTTTAGCAAAACAGTGAAAATGTGAAGTTTAAGCGACAGTAAGACAACTCATTTATATAGTAAAAGCAATAATCCAAAATGACTCAAATATGATTTGAAAATCATTAGAATCTAATGGTATTGGTGTCTATTACTCATAAGCCTAGACATTAGATTTAATGGCAATAAATAGCAAATTCATGGCATGTATTTACATTATTATTGATTTTTTGTTCTAATTAACATAGAAAGCTATCACATATGGGCCATTGTCCTACTTTAAATGCGAGGAATTTCTATGAATAAAAAGTGAAAATGAAGTTGACAATATTAGCATTCAGGCCACACTGCTATTTCTTGGAATAACAATTACCTACATTCAGATAGCAATTTTTTGTATGAATATCATCTATCCATACACATTCACATTCAATTCTCACCCCTGAGAATCAATTTTAGTATAGTTTTATAGATGAGGCCCTTTGAGTGAAAACAACCACTTAATAGATTCCCTAGAAATTCAAAACATGCTAGGCACTTTACATACAAAATCTCATTTGATGGTTTCAACATTTATGCAATTAGGTATTATAATACACATTTTACAGATGAGACAATACAAAGTCTACAAAATTTGCCAGTTTTATTTATCTAAACAATCATGGAGTTAATATGTAAACCCAGTTCTAATGACTCTTCAACTCCATGCTTGTTTCCAGGCACACTGATGAAATGAAGCAAGACAGAACTGCCTTCACTCTAGGATTACATATATGCAGGGGCCAATGCTAGGAAAACAGTCCCTGGTCTAATAAATGTTCATAAATTCTTACAAATTTGAAGGCTGATGGAAGAATAATAGGAGCATCTCATTGAACTAGTATTCTAATTTAACACAGAGGAACTGAAAATCATAATCTGGAAATCAGGTCTTTGTTCACTCAAGCTGGGCAGTTCCTGACAAGATTGAGACTAGCATGAGACTGGTTTCTAGCAGGTAAATTGGGGGGAAAGATTCCCCGTTTACCTTATTGCCATTTATTACATGTCAGATTTTACATTCTCATTTCCAAAATAATTACTTCATGTTAGCTGTCTTATAGCTAGTGAATAAATGAATAGATGGATGAGTGAATGAAGGAAAAAATGATAACAATAAATAAAACAAATAAAACAAATAAATAGGATAGGAATCATGAAATGACATTCTCTGGTACGTTTTTTTTTTTTTTAAGTTTTTAAAATTTTTTTTTTCAACGTTTATTTATTTTTGGGACAGAGAGAGACAGAGCATGAACGGGGGAGGGGCAGAGAGAGAGGGAGACACAGAATCGGAAATAGGCTCCAGGCTCTGAGCCATCAGCCCAGAGCCTGACGCGGGGCTTGAACTCAGGGACCGCGAGATCGTGACCTGGTTGAAGTTGGACGCTTAACCCGCAAGATCGTGACCTGGTTGAAGTCGGACGCTTAACCGACTGCGCCACCCAGGCGCCCCTCTGGTACGTTATTAAAAGTAGAGTATTGTGGGGCACCAGGGTAGCTCAGTTGGTTGAGCGCCTCACTTTGGCTCAGATCATGATCTTGTGGGTTGTGAGTTCGAGCCCCACATCAGGCTCGCTGCTGTCAATGCAGAGCCCGCTTCAGATCCTCTGTCCTCTTTCTGCCCCTCCCCCACTTGTGCTCTCTCTTCTCTCTTCTCTCTCTCAAAAATAAATAAACATTTAGGGGCGCCTGGGTGGCTCAGTTGGTTGGGCATCCGACTTCGGCTCAGGTCGTGATCTCGCGGTCCATGAGTTCGAGCCCCGTGTCGGGCTCTCTGCTGACTGCTCAGAGCCTGGAGCCTGTTTCAGATTCTGTGTCTCCCTCTCTCTCTGACCTTCCCCCATTCATGCTCTGTCTGTCTCTGTCTCAAAAATGAATAAAGTTAAAAAAATTTTTTTAAAGTAGACCCTTGTTTCAATCAACTTGAAGATGACCCATAATTACTTATACATTTTAAAGAAAAATTATTTGTATATTCTGGTCTTTGTATATGATTGTTTAAGTGAAAATAAATGTGTGGTAGCACTTTAAAAATATTACTGGATTAAATTTTGTAAAAGTTCACAAAAGGAATGCTGGGTGACATGGAAATTATATCTGTTCAAGGACTTAGAGCTCAAAAGCAACTTGGCTAATGCTGAAAGGAATGATGCTCTGGGGAAAAAATAATTCTAATAAAAATGGAAATGATGACCTACTACATTCCTGTGCTTCTTTAGGCTACTGATCATCCTGCCATTGTATGCACCATCACTTTGCCATTTATCATCGTAGGGGAGGCTGGAGAACATTTTCAACAGACTCACAATTCTTGATACTGAGAAACTTACAAGCCTTATTTGCAAAACTTCTCTCTCATCTGCAAAGCTTCCTGGCATTTTTCCATGAGACAGGCATATAAGCAACATCCTGTGAGATGGTTTTATTTCTCTGATCCAATCTGAAACAGCATGTAAATTTAGCTTCTATACCTTTCTTGAAAATAAAGAGAAAATGAATATGATTGGAACACTCATAATTAATTAACAATGATGGGTTTTGTTTACAATTCTTTGAAAATTAATATGAGCAATGAACTATACCAATTATTTGAACACAATAAATATTTTTAGAAAATTACATAGTACCACTTCAGGGTGCCTGATTTTCAGAAATGCAAATGTAAGTGAGATTCTAAATTCTGTTCCTTATTTTTTCACTATGAGCAAATTGTGAGTTCAAGTTAGTTAAAGGTTCTGATTTGTAATGAATTTGTGCTTAGTAATGGTAACTTGGTTACTAGTTGCTTTGTGTTACCATATAAGCCTTTAATTGGATAAGAGAGATGTGAGAGGAGCACCACTTTTTGACAGGAATTATAGTTTAAAAAAATTTTTAGTTTAAAAACCTCTCAATATTTTTCAAAGCTTGGGCTGCCTCCAGTCTGATCTTATATAGCTTACACTAAGATTTAAAGGACTCTATAGGGATCTTCTGTAATGCCTACATTTATATCATCCATAATTAATGCAGAATTTCAAAGACTATTCAACATATCAAATTTGTAACAATTTTGCTTAAATAATGATATAAAGTTATTTTTTCTTTTTTTTCTCCATGAAGATGGTTGAGAAGTATACTGAAATCTCCTTCAGAGTACAGAAGTTGTAGAAAGGTAACAGACAAGAAAAAGGAGAAGAAAGGTTTGATGGGAAAAGTAAATGTGAGGAAGTGGAAGAAAAAGAAAATACCATAAAAAACATATATATATACATACACACATACACACTATATATGGATACATATATATGTATACACATACACACACACACACACATACACATATATATAATTAATGGTGTTATATATTTGGATCTCTTTATTGCATCAATTAGTCAGATGTATTATTGAACAGGAAGAGATAGTAGGGCCAGAAATTTTAATTTGAGCTGCACATTTTGTTACTAAAAGTAAAATGGTTCCTTCCATTTTTTAATTATAAACATCACGATTCTCTACTAAAATTTCTAGGCAGAAAATAAAAAGGAAAATATAAGTGATTCTAACTTCTATTTGTTGGACATTTTATAAGTGTTATTTGAAAGATTAGTGTCAGGTATGTTTGCGTTTAAATTCCAAAATTTTCTGTCTGTCTTTATGTCGGCAACAATTTTATTTTGAAATGAAAAGAGTCTTTTAAAGCAAGTCTTAAAAACATCAAAGGTGTCCACTTACAGAGTAATGAAATCACAAGACTGAAGGGATGATATGTTTTCTAAAGAGTGTGTGTGTGTGGACGTAGTTTGCATGTATGAATATGAGTAAAGAGAAAAGAGTGGGGTGGTGATGGGGAAAACACTGACATCTCAACACAGCCAAAAATGAGGAGCTACTTGTGACAGTGGCTTTCCTTTCCAAATCAAGATGTGCTTGATTGTCAATGGCATGAGATTGCCAAGGTAAGACCCGGCAGAAGTCTGAGGACCAAAATTTCTAAGACATGACTATATACTGTAAGTAAAACACTTATAGGCTAGATCCTCTTTGGAGAACCAGAAGCACAATTGCAACAACAAATAAATTAACATGAATAAGTTAACTCTCAAATATTATAGGTGTGAGAAGCGAGGGAGACTTAACCAACAATCATTTCAACTTACTTTGCAGATCATTCTTTTACTTTGAGTTTTTTTGTTGGCCTGCAACTTTCTCATCAGCCAGAAGGCAGCCATGGTTAATAACCCATTTTAAATACTTCTATAGCATTCTTCATATTCTTACAATGAAATAAAAATATATTAATGTACACGGTGATTTCTGTCATTTTAAAAAAAGGTCACACTTTATAGCAATATCAGCATCTTGATTTTTCTCATTTAAAAGACAAAACATCTAGTTCATTCATGGAGGGACAACATAAGATATAATGATTTAGCTAAACCAGAGTTTACTAAAATATTTCCTTATTGTTGGCCCCCTCAGGTAATTTTACCTATCTATTAATTCTCTCTCTCTCTTTTATCTATCTATCTATCTATCACTTATCATTTATCATTTATCATTTATTTATTTTTGCAACAAGTAACAAGTAATATATCTTACTGTACTTAAATCTAACATGCAGATGGCTGGCTTACTTTTTTACAACTTTGAGGAGGAGGTATAATTACATACAATAAAATGTACTTAAAATGTACAATTTGATGATATTGGCATATGTATTTATCCATCAGACCATCACTGCAATTAAGGTAGTAAATATCCGTCATCTCCAAAAGTTTTCTCTTGCTATTTTGTAATCCTTCCTGCTTGCCCTTCTCACTGTCTGAAGGCAACCAATTACCTGCTTTCTGTCACCAGTTTCTATCTCTAACACAGTTATTTTGAGTTGCACCCATATTGTTGAGGATATGAATTGTTCATTTTATCACTGAGTAGTATTTTATTGTATGAAAATACCACAATTTATTTGATGAAAGCTTGGTTGTTACTAGTTTGAAGCTATTACAAACAAAGCTGCTATATATCTAAAAATACTGAATTTCCAATCTGTGTGTGAACATATATGTTTGTTGTGGTGGGAGTGATGAACACCCAGTAATGGAATGGCTTATTTAAGTTCTTAAGATACCTACCAGATCATTTTCCTCTGTGCAAATGATTTTACATTTGCACTAACAACACATGAGAGTTCAAGCTGCTTTACAGCCTCAGAAACACTTAATATGTTAGTGTTTTGAATCTTAGCTTTCTAATAGGGGTTTGATTTTGATTTAAATTTCCCTAATAACTGCTGATGTTGAACACATTCCCATGTGGTTATTTGCCAACTGTATGGCAAGCGGAGAAAAGTCCATCCAAATATTTTTCCATTTTTTTAAATTATGTTGTTTTCTTATTATTGAACTTTAAGTTTTATGTTTGTTTATTTGTTTTAAGTGCTTGGGGCCTAAGACCTTTATCACATATATGATTTTCAAATATTTTCTCCCAGTCGGTGTCTTGTCTTTTCATTCACTTAATAGGGCTTGGCGGATACCAGAAGTCTTACTTTTGATGCAGTGCAATTTACCAGTTTGTGTAGACTGCAGATTTTGATGTGTTAGTTTTCATTTTCATTCAATTCAAAATTCTTTCTAATTTCCCTTTAGTTTTCTTTTTGACCCATGGATGAAAGTGTGTTTATTTACCTTGTTTAGAAGTGTTTTATTTAGTTTCCATATACTTGGCAATGTTTTAGTGATATGTCTGTGATTTATTTCTAATTTCTAATGTTATGTTTAATTTAATCACATTGTGGTCACAGAACATATATTTTATTATTTGAATTCTTTGATATTTATTAAAGCTTTTTTTATGTTTCAGAATATGGTAGTGTTCTGCTTGCACTTGGATTTTTTTTCTTGTTTTTTTTTTTGCTGTTTGTTGGTATCATCTATAAAGTCAATTATGCCAGGTTGTTTAATAGTGTCGGTCAAGACTTCTAAATCTTACTGGTTTTTTGGCTTTTTGTTCTATGTATTAATGAGAGAGGGCTATTGAAATATCCAACTATGATTTTGGATTTACTGATTTTTCTTTAGAGTTTTATCAGAATTTGCCTCATGTATTTTGAAGCTTTGTTGCTATGGATGTAAATGGTAAAATTGTTATATCCTTTTAATGAGTTGATTATGTCCGTCGTTATTCAATGAGCTTCTTTATCCCTGGTAATATATTTTGTCTCTACAATCTGCCGTATCTGGTATTAATCTAGCCATTTTAGCTTTGTTAGTTTTACCATGGTAAGTCTTTTACCAAGCTTTTATTTTAATCTATTTGTGTTTCACACTTAAAGTGTGTTTTGGTAGGTATGTAAAGCTAGAATATTGCTTCTCATCTAGTTTGACAATGTCTGACTTCTAAATGGGATGTTTTGATCACTTACATTTAATGTGATTACTGCTATGGTTACTCTTAAATCAATTTTCTATTTTTACCACCTTTTGATTTTTTTTTCATTTTTTTCCTTATGGATAAATTGAATATTTTGTATTCCTTTTTATCTCAATCACAGGCTTACTCATTATAATCTTTTGTTGTAGTAGTTGTTGATTTAGAGTTGGAGATATACATCTTTAACTTTTCTCAGTCTACCAATGTTATATTATACCATGTCACATATAGATAAGAACTTTACAATAGTATACATTCATTCCTACACCCCACCCCATAACCTCTGTACTTCTATCACACATTTCGCTTACACATATGCACTGTATAATAATTGGTTTTGTTTAAACAAGCAATTATATTTAAAGAGATTTACATTACCAGAAGGGAAACACATATAGTTGGCTATGTATTTACTGTTTCCAGTGCTTTTATTTCTGTACGCAGATACGTATTTCCATCAGTATCACTATCCTTCTGCCTGAAGAATTTCCTTTCACATTTCTTATAGAGTGGGTCTGTTAGAGAAACAGAGGTGATTTTTATGGAATCAATTGGAAGTTACTCCTAAAAGTTGAGTTGTTGATTTGAATGACACTTGCATTATTTTAGTAAAATTTGGCTGACACTAATAAAATGAAACAAAAGATAAATACATATTTTCATAAATTGCCACAAAATAAACATTCCCAGGTAATCACACAGATCAAGAGAAAGAACACTGTAAGCAAGTCTGAAGATTCCTTATGATTCTTCCAATCATTACACAAGGTTAATTAATTTCCTGACATCTAATATCATAGTTTATCTATGCATGCTTTTAAAAATTATGTAAGTAAACTCATGCAGTAAATGTACATCTAGGTCTGGTTACTCTGTGATATTTGTGCTTGATTTGTGTTGGAGAGATTTACCCATTTTCTTGTGTATCGTGTATCATGTTCCTTTGTATCATGTTCATTTTCATTAATGTATATTATTCCAATAAATCACTATGGCAAAATTGATTTATCCATAAACTGTAGATGGACATTTGAGTGCTTTACAATTTTTTCTATTTATAAGAGTACTTTCATGAACTTTCTTTTTTCATGTCCTTTGGTTAACATATACACAAATTTTGATTTAGCGTATACCGAGAAGGGAAATTCCTTGGCCATACATAGGCATATAGCCGATTTTGTAGATACTACCAAACAGTTATCCAAGCTAAATGATCCAATTTACTCTCTCAAAAGTGCTGTAGGAAATTTCAATTTATGCAAATCCTTGGTAATATTTACAGTTGCCTATTTGTTTTCCTTTTAGCCATTATGGTAACTACATAGGAATGTCTCAGTACAGTTTCACTTTTATGAATTAGTGACTGAATATCCTTTTCAAAGTATGTGGTCAAGTATATGATTCATTTATTCATTGTTATGCTCTTAAAATTTTGTAGAAGTTGTTCAGTATTTGATTAATTCTTCATTTATTTAATAGTGTTTTTTTTTAATAAGTAGAAATTCTTAAAACTAATTTTCTCCTAGTTATTTTTTGTCCCTCTACTTAGCACTACTTGGACCCTTCTGAAAGAATATATAGCTACCTTAAAGTTATAAGAATATTTTCTGTTTACATCTTAGAAACAACTTTATATCGTTCATATTTTGATATTCAATCAGAAATTGTTTCTTATGCATCAAGAAAGCATATTGTTTTTTTATAGATGAATTTAAAGTTAACTATTTATTGAAAATAAAATCCAAAAATAATTAAATAATAATTGAAAGATAAGCAACTCTTCTCTACACTGAGGTTTCACATTTGTAATAACTCAGGGGTTGGTCATTAATGGATGGATCTGTTGTAATTTGGTATCTCCTGATGGACAATTTTTCAATCCATTGGAAAATAACACATTATAAAAATTATAATAGTTTACACTATGATTTTATATATGTAGCCCACATTTCACATATACTTGAGGGTGGGGTTATTGTCTTTCCGCTTGATATACATACCGTTCTTATAAGCATTGTGCTATGACAGGAGCTTACATAATGCCTTTATAATCTAGTCTATAGTCATTTTTAAGAATATTTTTCCCTTTTGCTTTTCAATTTTTTTTCTCTCTTTTTGCATGCCTAATCATTTTTGTTTGCCTGACAGATGTGTCTATACATCTTGTAGAGACTCTAAGCGACATTCATTCGGAGAGGATTCACCCTGTTGTTTGTTAAGTAGATGTTACCTTAAATTAATCAGGAATAGAGTTGTGCTATTTGGCAACGTTCTCTCCAATTCTGGTTTACATGCCACTATCTTTGCTGGGATTACACATTTCAGCTGAAATCTGATTTTCTGAGGGTTTTTGCAATCAAGTTCCAACCTCCATTTTCTGTGTTCTTACTCCCATAAGCTGCTTGATAACATTCAGCCTATTTTTAGAGGTGTTTGTCTTAGCTGTTTGCTCCTGTTTTCAGGATTTGGTAGACTTTCTTTAGGGGAAATGACTATGGGTTTAGTACCTATCCAGTCATCAATTTCTTTATTCTAACACCACAGAACCATGAAAAGCTCTGTCAGTTTTAACTGTCCTTCAGCAGCAGTCCAGGACCAGGCAAAGCACACATTTTTTAATCTCTTGCATTTTCTACATTTCACCGATTTTCATGAAAGAAAAAGCTATAGAAGTTTAGCTTAACTTTTCTTTGATTCTTCACGATGCAAACTCTTTGCCCTTCTAGTTCTTACTGTTTACATAGTTCTCTTATATCTTTAACAAGGGGATTTTAATATTTTATCCAACTTTATTACTGTTTCCAGGAGTAGTATTGGAATGCCACAAGCTTTTATGTCCTATCATAACTTATATTGCCGACAGATGTACTGACAGATTGCATTTGAAGAATGTATATACAGCTCCATTTTCTCTAGCATTATTTAATAGTGTCCTTTTTACTGCATCACCATTAGCAGAGGTTTGTTTTTGTTTTTGTTTTCCATTTTTGTCAGTTACACGGCTGAAGATGGATTTTATGTAGCTACAATTTATTTATACATAATGAATTCAATTGGTACATAGTTTTTTTTAAATTTTTTTTTAACATTTATTTTTGAGACAGAGAGAGACAGAGCATGAACAGGGGAGGGTCAGAGAGAGAGGGAGACACAGAATCTGAAACAGGCTCCAGGCTCTGAGCAGTCAGCACAGAGCCCGATGCGGGGCTCGAACTCACGGACTGCGAGATCGTGACCTGAGCCAGAGTCGGATGCTTAACCGACCAAGCCACTCAGGCGCCCCTCAATTGGTACATAGTTTTATGGAAAAGGCTGGTTCCTATTCAGTCAAGATTTATTTCAGGGTATTCTGAAATAGTTTTATAAGTATAATATACATATATTAGTCTAGGAGAGAAACTATGTTTAGTTTTGATAATCGTATGTTTTTGAGATTCACTAGGAGATAATGCAAAGTCAATATTTTGACCAGAAAAGAGGTAAAAACAATAATTCAAGAAAACTTCAACCAATTAGAATCTCTGGGAAACTCTGTATAATTATAATTAATAACAATCTAACTTCAGAATTTTTATAAATCAAACATTATTTGCACATGCATTAGAGTAATAAAGAATAGCTAATTTTTCAAAATACTTTATTATCCACACAACAACTTTCTGCAAAACGCACTGTAAAACATACATAAGCAAGAGTTTTCTTTCTAAAATTTTATTTGTAGTTTTGTTGGTTCTATAATAGAAAATACTTTTTTGGGACTTAGAACGTAATCCAATGCATAGCATTTCTGAATTATTGGAATAGGGTTTTATTTGTTTGCACCGAGATATGCCTGGGAGCAATTACCCAACTCATAATTTATGGAGACTTTCAGTTGACCAAAATAATACATGTTCTGAAAAATATAATATCCTCAAGCCTCAAGCTTTTTTCTTAGATTTTGAACACTATGTTATAGGCAAGTTTTTCATTAAATCTGCAGAGTCAATATGACCAAAGCTTCTGATCTTTTCTTGAGTTCTTTTGAAAACTGCTGCTCAATGTGACTTTGCTTCAGGTTTAGGAGTGATGTTTCTGTGTCATACAGAGAGATTTCTACACTTTCTTTCTTATTAAGACTGACAAGTTACCAGGAAAGTTATGGCAACCAAACAAAAATATCACTCTGCTTACTTAGAGAGTTCTTTTACTTTGATCTTTTTGGATGATGCACCTGAATTTATTTCTGTTCCACACCTGAGAATTTGTTCATTTGATCTTATTTTTTGGAGGATTTTTTTTTCTTGAAGATATTTCATCTGTTCATTTCATTGCTGCTATCACAAATATATCATGACTTTCCAAGTCCCATTTACTTTCCATCTTTCTAAAGGGATTTTTTTCCTAAAAAAAACCTTCGTGAAATCCTAAAGGTTAAGTTATGATGTATCCTTTTTTAATATTTTTAAGAAAGCTGAATATTTTCATTTTGACACCTGATGTTGCATTATTGGAATTATATTGTCTACTGAATCATAATTTTATGGAGACTGAGTTACTTAAATTAACTATTACTCAAAATGGTCTATAACTACCCCACAAGTTACTCACTGTACTTTATAAATAATATAGTTAATTCTTCTAGTGATCTTTAAAGAAACTTCAAGTCTTATTTTAGTGTGGCTTTATTAAAATGTGGTTTAGTCTCATAATGAGCACAGTTTTATTAAAGTAGTATATATTTTCTTAAAATATTGATTTTTTTAAAATGCTATTTCAATCATGCATATTCTTTTATAAAGAAATATACCACTAATTCAGGATATAGATATAGTTTGTCCAAGAGTGTGCTAGATTAATATACTTAAGTTCTCTCTATTTTTCAATGATATATTCCAGAAAGGTTTAACTTTTCAAAAAAAAATATATACTTATTAGGAAAAAAGATGACACATAACAATGACGTAGATATTATTTGTATTATTAGAAATTCTGTATACATGTGAGTTTATTTTGCAGACATTAATTGAACAATCATATTTCTGGAATTCTGGTATGCACTTTCCGTTAGAAGTTGTTTTTTTTTTTTAATAATAGCAGTCATTTTAAGTAGATAATACACTAGATAAGGAGAAAAATAAGTTAATCTATTGATATACCATATTCTCAACTGGATAAGAACAACTTAGAAATGTGAACTTGACACTATGGGGAGCAAAGAAGAACTCAAGGAAATAATAGTAATAAGAATAATAATGATAACAATAAAATATATTATTTCCCAATATTAGTTTTCAAATAATTAGATGGTTTACTGTAATATAAAAATATTTGCACTAATTATCTGATGAATCTTCTTGTAACCTATGATGTGAAATATGTTTTCATTCCACAAATTTAAAAAGAAAGTATACTTTTATAGTTGTAAAGAAAGGAATTGAGGAATGGTTCTCTAAAGATCTTGTGACATAAATATATCATTTATAGAGTGGCAGTTTTTTTTTTCTTCCATAAAGATGCTAGGGCAGTGAAACACTATTTTCATGTACTTTCTAGTCTTTAGCTGTCATCAAAACGTACTTGGGAGAGCAAATGGCATGGTGTTAAGAAGTGTATTCACTGAGTTTATCTGCCTGAGTTTGAATCTCAGCACCACAAATTACAAACTATGTAATTTTAATCAAGTAAGATTTTCATTTTAATTCTTCATTTCATTATGTGGGAAATTCTAATGCTGATATTTACTCCTACGTTGAATATTTGTAAAGATTAAATAAAATTAAATAATGTTTATATAAACATAGTTAGCACCCAATAAAGGTTATCTATAATTATGTTATATCCTAACAATTACATACATGGCCTTTTTAAGATATAAATGTACACATTAAAGACAAAATGAGACAAAAATAATGAAAAGAAATAATGAAAATATAGTATTCTGAATTTTTTATGATGAAGGAAATTATTTGGACATATTTATGTATATATTATTCCCACCTAAGAAATTATTTTTATCTTTTGATATATGCAAACATGCACAATGAAGACAATTTACATATATATATATATTTCATTCAGAAAAAATAAAAAGGACTGGAAAGTAGTCAAGTACTAGTGATTTCAGGAATCTGTGTCTGATTAAAAAAAAAACCAAATACTCAAACTACCTCCAACCCTGTTATACCCCATACACCCACACAAAATAAAAAGTTCAGTACATTAAATGAGTAGGTATGAGGTATATAGATGAGAAAAATCCCCACATAGAATTTTTATACTTTTCTATAATGTTTTCTATAGTGCATTTATTTAGTAAAGGCATAAACAACAAGCTAAGTTTATAGAAAGCATTATTTTTTTAAATTTTTATTTAGTTATCTTGAGAGAGAGAGAGAGGGAAAGAGAGAGAGAGGGAAAGAGAATCCCAAGCAAGCTCCATGCTCAATGTGGAGCTCAGCAGGGGGCTCAGTCTCACAATTGCGAGATCGCGACCTGAGCAGATATCAAGACTCAGACAACTGACTGAACCAACCTGGCGCCCCCAAAACATTATTCTTATTTAATATTTACTACTATTTAAAAAAAATCATTTGCCAAAGCTGTATTTTACACAGCTTCCTTAAAACATTCTATGATTTAGAATAAGTGGGAAAAAATAATATTCAGAAAGTCTCCCTCATATAATTGCATTTAAAAGTTTACAATTATGTTAGGAACTACATTTAATAATAGAAATGTTGGCCTATAATGTTTACAGTAAAAATGCAGAACTATAAAATTATATTTTGAGAAAATGGATAGGTCTAAATTAATTGCTCATTTTAATTTTATGATAAATATACTTAATATTGGCAAAATAATTTCTGCCACTGACATTGCTACACATTTATATACACATTTTGATATATGAAGTATTTTTCAATATTGTATATGATTTACTTTAATTTGGGAAACAAATTCACAAGTGAATATCCTCATTTTGCAAATTGCAAATTATATTGATAAAGTTAATTTCCCAGTTACAGTCAAAAGAAGAGCATAACCAAGACTTGCATCAGTATGAAGTTCTCTGGTGTCGTGACAGTTAATCTTATTGCACTATAAAAAAGCAAAATTGGGGTGCCTCAGTGGGTTAAGCGTCCAACTGTTGATTTCGGCTCAGATCATGATCTCACGATGTTGGGCTCTGCGCTGACAGCACAAAGTCTGCTTGGGATTCTCTCTCCCTCTCTCTCTGTCCTTCCCCTGCTCATGTGCTCACTCTCTCTCTCTCTCTCTCTCTCAAAATAAATAAGTAAACATTAAAAAAAAAGTTAAATAGACTGATTTTATTACTATGGTCAAAAGATGTGCTTTATTTCCTAAGATATGATGAAGTTTAATAACAGCCTTATATTTAGGCAGAAAAACTGGACATTGTAGGAAGCCACAACTTACAAGTACCCAACTTCCACAGGGGGGAGGTAACAATTAGCATTTACTCCATGATATTAGGCTCAGTATGTAAAAATTGAAATGCTCCTGGGATAGTTAATGCTATTTATTCTAGGGAGCATATGGTTCCTAGTGTTTGTAGTACTGTTGGATAAATCTGCTTTTATTTGTCTGCTTTTTTTACTGGTGCCTTGTACAACACCTTTTGTGGCAATAGACAGATGGACTTATGCTGAAATTCTGAACACCTGTCAGGAGCACAAATGTTATATTGTCAAAAACTTAGACGAACTTCAGGACTAAAGATTCTCCAGTCTAGTAACTCTTGTTTGACTTCTCATTAAAACATCCTTGAAAACTTGCCAAAACAAAAACAAATATCTTTTTTCACAGCAGTGGAAAAAAAGAGTCTGACATGCTACAATATGGGAATAATTGTCACATAACACAGTGTTACTGGAATAAGCAAAGCAATAAAGGACATCAGCACATATTTTGCATCCTGTATCAGAAAGGAGAAAAAGGCATAATAAGAAAGTTAAGAAGAAAACAGATACACCACAAAACCTGTGATTGAATACTAGCCCAAGAAATGGAGACTGAAAGATTCCTGGAAGCTGTTTACCCTTGGACAGTTACGCTGCTGTCATATGTCTAGGTTATGAAGAATAATTGCAAGTGGCTCTCAAAATCTGAGAAACGAGTAATTGAGCAGGAGATGCTCCCATGACGTCCAGGTTTAGAACCACAGTAAGTTACCTCCTACTAGATTTCTGCTACGGACTGCACACAAAAATATGGGATTCACTATTAGATAAAAAAGGAGAATTCTCTTAGAGAAAGGGCATGGCCAGAAGGCAATTAAGGACCATCCCTGATGCTGGATAAATGTATCTTCTTTCATGGATAAGTAAGCATAAAGAAAAAAAAAAAGTAAGACAGAGACCATTTTTGCATTAATGAAACATTTTAAAACTAGGAAGACCACACTAGGGGCGCCTGGGTTGCTCAGTCATTTAAATGTCTGACTGACTCTTGATATTGGCTCAGGTTGCTATCTCATGGTGGTGAGACCAGCCCCAAGTTGGGTCCCGCTGAACATGGAGTCTGCTTGGGATTCTCTCTCTCTCTCACTCTCTCTGCCCCTCCCCTGCTTGCATACCCTCTCTCTCTCTAAATAAATAAATTGACTTTAAAAAAAAAAAGAAAAAGAGGACACTAATTTTAGGGCTTTTAAATAAAATCTTTTTTTCTGAATTTTATTACTATCAGAAACCAAATAAAGCAAAAGAAAGTTTCCTGCTTTTTACTCTCCACAAAGTAATAGCCTATGGTGTCCCTATAAATAAGAATTCATTATGGTGTAGAACAGATTGAAAAGACAAAAGAAAATCCTGAGAAGAAATAACAAATAACACTAAGGAAAGCCAATAGAGTTTAAAATTTTAGTAGCATGATTGAATCTATATTACAAATCAACAGAAAACAAGCTCGAGGCCAGAAAAAGTGCAAAGTGTATTTCAAAGGTCAAATAAAAGTAGTTCCATGACATTTAATATAAAATAAAACAAGGTGAAAATTATGAATGATGATAGCTGAAGGACGCCTAGGTGGCTCAATTGGTTAAGTGTCCAACTTCAGCTCAGGTCATGATCTCGCAGTTTCGTGAGTTCAAGCCCCATGTTGGACTCTGTGCTGACAGCTCAGAGCCTGAAGCCTGCCTTGGATTCTGTGTGTGTGTCTCTCTCTGCCCCTCGCCCTCTCATGCTTCCCACCCCTCTCAAACATAAACATTAAAAAAATTTTAAAAATGAATGATGATAACTGATATGTATATACAACATAGAAATCTAATTTTCAAGTAAGAGACATTAACAAATAATTATATTAAACAAAGAGGGAAGAAATTAATAATCAGAGTTTTATTGGAGAAAAATAAAATAGTGAGCTGAAAAGACAAATACCATGAAAAGGAAAATTAATTGAAATGCAAATGACAAAAAGTACCAATATCCATAATCTAAATTATTCTTATCTATATGTCTTAAAACAGTCACTTAAATTTCCTCTGACACAAAAAAAATCAAAACAAGAATGTAATTCAGAAAGTGAAATTATAGCATCAAGAATGTGTAAAAAAAATCTAGTAAAGTAAGTGCAAATTAAAAAGTGCAAAATAGCATTTTTATTAGTAATATTGCAAACTATTGGAATGCAATGATAATATTCAACTGAATTCTTCAGTGTCCTGTTAAGGAGAGAGCACACTGAATTCGGTTGCTCTCAAAGATATTTACAAGGTTAGAGGAATACTTCGGAGAAGCACAGCAGAAGGTTGTTATCACTCACAGGTTTGAAGAGGTAATATGAAAGATGAGAGAGAGATTATCTGGCTGGATATATATGAATATCTATATATTAGATGACAGAAGAGAGAATGTGTGTATGTTAGAGTCTTTTAGGTCAAGTGGGCCACCTGGAAGAAGCTGTGCCTTTTGACTAAAGAACACATGATTTAGCAAATAGGACAATCCTGCATGAAGGAGTGAGAGGGAAGAGACACCTAACTCACTTAACTCCCTCTCTCCAGTATCTATCTTAGGTTTTAGCAGCAGCTTTCACTCCTTTTCAGCCTGTTTCTACAAGTCCATTTATGGTGTAACCCATATGTTTATGTGTTTTGAGTTCAGCAGGAAAGAAAGCTTTGCAACAGATTCAGACTGCTTGGCAAAGTGCTGTGACACTGGGGCATAGGGTATAGCAGATGGTGGATGGTAGATGAAGTGCCTCTGACAAAGAAGAACACTGTAATTTGCCAGTAGGCAAATCATGCATATTCCAAGGATTTTAGAGCAAGTGTAAGCCATCTGATGCAGAAATTTATCTTTTTTTTAATAGCTCTGCATTAATATTGTGCTTGGTAGAGACTGAGTGGTTTAGCATGGACCTCTAGATTACTAGGACCTAGCTATCCATCTTGGACTCTAAATGTCTGAGTCATCAAGCCATAAAACTAAGTGCTTTAGCAGCACTCCACTGTCAAGTTAAAATTGTGAATAAGAGAGGAGATATTGGAGGCATAACTAAGTTGCATAAGGAAGTGTCTCATCTCTCAGATGCTGATGGAACATCCCATAGGATTGCTTAATTGAAAAGAAAATGAAATCATCTAGTTTACAGATTGTGCTAATAAGCATGCTGGTATCACATGAAAGTGAGCAACTGTACGAAAATCCTCCAAATGGGATAAACTTTACATGCCTAATTGCTGACCTTTCTAGAGGGAGAGAGGAGAAGTATAGATCTGTGTTGATTCATGAAATGTGGCTAACAGTTTGACAATTGGTCAAGGACTTGGAAAGAGCAAGATTGGAAATTTGATGACAAGTAGGTCTGGGAAAGAGCAAATTGAGGTTGTTTCCCAAAGAAGCGCACATCAAAATAAATCACAGACAAAGGAATCTCTCCCTTATAAGATGATCAAGATAATCTTTTCTGTGGGTGTCAGTAATCTGCTTCCCCAGCTACTCTTTTCCTTGTTTAATGGACTCATTAGAGTATCTTGATGACAATAAGGAGGAGATTATGCATGAGTTCAACAAAAACAATAATTTCCATTCAACAAGGCTGAGCTGGTCATAGCTAACAGCAAAACTCTCAGTGAGTCCCTGATATGTCACCATTCTAGAGGGTAAATAGCAAGTCACATGAAAGCAGGCTGATAAATTGAACCATTTCCATCATGACATTTTTACTTTTATTGGAAGATGCATACCTTTTTAAAATTTTTTTAAATAAATATTTAGTATCAGTTTTGAGAAGTAATAAACATACCATACAATTCACCTATGTAAGGTGTACGTATACAATTCAATGCTTTCAGTATGTTCATTATGGTTTTGCAGCCATGATCACAACTTCAGAATATTTTACATTCCCACCAAGCAATATTTGGTGATTATAATTTCTGAACATCCCCATCAATACTTGTTCTTGTCCATATTTTTATTATAGCCATCTAGTGGATGGGAAATGGAATTTCATTGTGGTTTTTTTTGCATTCCCCTAATAACTAATGATGAATATCTTTTCTTGTGCTTACTGGCCATTTGCATATCCTTTTATGAAATATGTCTATTCCAATATTTTAACCATTTTTAAATTGGGTCAAAATTTCGTTCTGTAATCTAGATCCAATTTCCATAGTAGATATGTAATTTTAAAATTTTATCCCATTCTGTGGTTTGTGTTTCTACTTTCTTGCTATTTGAGTGAGACCCTTGTTCTTTGAGTGAACACTAAGGGTTAGAGAGTAGCAACACTTGGCCTTTAAACATTTTTCTAATGGAAAAAAAACAAGTTGAGGAAGTGAGGTATGGAATCTCAGTATTCTCTGTCTTCTGTGACTGGAGTAGGGCTCTGTCCTGTAAGTAAGAGTTTGGCTGGGGGAAAGGAGATGTGCTCCTTTCCTGGGAACATCTTATGTTGGGATGGGAATAGAGCCTATGCAAGGGCTCATGATCATGCATGGAGAGTAAAAAACAACAGCCTGAACCTCTGGGGTGAAACTGTAGACCCAGACAGGAAGCCTGGAAGATAAGAGAACCCTGTATTCGTGGCCACACATGCACAGGATAGAATTTCCATAACATGGAAGTGACGGAGGAAGGATGTGTGGTAAGATAACAGACTGTATCACAAATGCTACAAACTGGTATTATTCTCATCAAGATTTAGCAGATTTTCATATATGGACATTTTTCTATTTACTATATGCCCTTCAGACAATTTCCAGAGATTTTCAATGATTATATTTTTGTATCATTGAGCAATTTTGCCTTGCTGAGACAAGATTGCACCAATATCCTTACTCCACCATTCAGAAGTCATGTATTAAAATACTCGATTTTTTTTCTTCCATACCTGTGGTGTTTCTGCTGTAACACTAATCTATATATTTATACAATGCTACTTGCTGTCTTGGCATTCCATACATCACTGCTTCTAAAAGGAAGCATATTCCTGAAAGTAACTCATTGTGATTCAAGGCAATAGCATCTGGGCCATAGACTTTATTGGTCTTACTATGAGCTGAATAGAGCATTTGGTCTGAAAGGACAGTAGGATAACACTCTGAATGTTTGGCTTTATTTCCAAGCAGTAGTGTATCTGAACCAGCAACAAATAGATGGCACTATTTTCCCCATAGTCAAATATATGGGTCAGAAAACCAAGCGGTAGGTATAGGTATGTCTCATTTGACCCCAAATTATTCACTAGAAAATTGCTAAACAATTTTTTTCTTCACTTTATGTGTATACATATATGTGTCTTCTTGTGTGTGTGTTAAATACAAAATGTATTACCAATTATTTTTCTTTAATTTTCTTTTCTTACTATTTCACAAGCGTGCATATAGTAATTGACCAAATATTTCACCATGTAATTATATTTTTAATAAACAGAATAGCTCATTGAGATTATAAAAGAGCTAGAAGAGGAATAGATATCAATAAATATGAAGAGGCATATTGGATTGTGTCTAACTTTATGGGAGAGGTAAGCGTGATTTTGGTGGTATGAGAGAGAATTATATCATATTAGGTGGTGGTATGCTGGTGTTACTGTTTATATTAACAAGTTGAATATTATATATTATATTCACATATAATTATATATGTAACTAATATAAATATAAATATATATAAGTAATATAATATAATCACATATAATATAACATATATCTTATAAAATTAGTATAAGGAGATATTTATATCTCTTGAGTTTATGAGGGGTTGGGCTGCACAGCGTTACCAGGTTAGCTCGGTAGCATTTCCGCTTACATCTATTCAATGCAGAGAGAAGCCCTGGCATAGATTTCTAAGAGTCTCTTTAACCTGTTGTTTTGGGCTAGACTTAGCCAATAAGAGGAGCTCACAAGAAATATGGAAGGTGGTGAGGGGGGCACCTGGGTGTTTCAGATGGTTAAGCATCCAATTTTGGCTCAGGCCACGATCTCACAGTTCACAGGTTTGAGCACTGCGTCAGACTCTGTGCTGACAGCTTGGAGGCTAGAGTCTGCTTTGGATTCTGTATCTCCCTCTCTTTACCCCTCTCCTGCTTGTGCTCTGTCTCTCTCAAAACTAAATAAACATTAAAAAAAATAAGATACTTGGAAGGTGGATGGGAAAGGGACAAGGAAACTATTATTTTTGGAGGTTGTTGTGGTCAGACAAGATGGCCCTGAAGACTTCTCCATGACTCCCTGACTCTCTATCACAATGAGTAGAGTTAGCAGATTAGCAGTTCTCTGAGTTTGTGTTTTGATATTTTAAGCATATCAATGATTTCACAGATCTCTATACTTGTTCTTGTTTCATAGCCATATATGTGCTATTCTCCTCAGAACTTGCACTAATGCCAGTTTTTCATATGCCTCAGCTGTGGTCTTCCAGATCATCCTCCCATAAGGCCCATCCATATATGTGTAAGTCCTTACGCTCACATTTATCCCCTTTATTCCCCTAACACATGTAGTGGTTAGTTTTTCTGATCAAACTGAGATTGACATATGATGTAAGTCCTGTGTAATAGAAACATGGTCAAGTATTAAAATTCTCATGTATATTTACAACAATATAGATGAAGCTAGGGAGTGCTACACTAAGTGAAATAAGACAGTCAGGAAAAGACAAATACCATATGATTTTACTCATATGTGGAATTAAGAAACAAACAAATAAAGGAAAAAAAAAGAGACAAACCAAGAAATAAATTCTTAACTACAGAGCACAAACTGGTGATTACCAGAGGGGAGGTGGGTGTGGGAAGGGGTGAAGTAGGTGATGAGGATTAAAGAGTACACCTATCATGATGAATACTGAGTAATGTATAGAATTGTTGAATCACTATACTGTACACCTGAAACTAATGTAACACTGTATGTTAACTATCCTGGAATTAAAATAAAAAGCAATAAAGTTTTTTTTTCAATTTTTGTGAATAGCTAAATGTAATATTATTAAAAGTATTTGTATAACACACTGATAAGTTAAAAAATCAGTTTCTGTAAATTATATATATATAACATAAAATAATGTAAGTTACCATTTAATTTAATTTAATTTAATGTAATTTAATTTAATTTTATGAAAAGCATTTGCCCAACTAATCACACTAGGCTCCTTTTCACTTCTGCATGGGTACTCTTAAATACCTTTAGTCCCCATGTGCACTTCCTTCTATATAGCCCTCTCCCATGAAGAGGAGTGAAGAATTGGGAATTATTGAGTACATAGAAATTGCTTAGTGATATATATATATATATATATATATATATATATATATACACATACATACATACATATATATATACACACATATATATAGTTAATTTAATATTTAATATTTAATATTTAATATTTAATATTTAAATTGTTCTTTTGTGTTAAGGCTCCAACTCTGTAGATTATGGGATAATAGGAAAGGATAGGAAGATGTCTGAGGCTCTAAGTTTTGACAGTTTTTTCCCCTAGAATTCCCATGTCAGATAATGGTCTGTTTAGGGAGATTCTGACCCTTCAGCATGGAGGCAAAGCAGTGGAAAGATACGAGACGCTGTGGGACAGCTACAAAATGGAGCAAGATGCATTGCATAACCTAGCATGCCAGGAAGTGTGGAAAATGGTTCTTGATCAATAACGCATTGTGAGGCCATTATCTAAAATAGCTTCCCTTCTGTCAGTGTCATTCATGATCCTCCCACATGCAGCCGTCTTAGTTCTTTCATATTGGTCACAACAGCATTGTTACAAGTTAAAAAAAAAACTTTATTTATTTGAAGTACATTATGTTGGTTGCTTTTTAAATAATCCAGTGGAAATCCTTTGCCAGACTTCTAGCAAGCATCATGAGAAAAGTTAAGAGTGAAATTTTCACACACTCCAGTGGACAACCTTTTAATTGTATGACACCTAACTTTTTTTATAAAGTCTGGGGGTAAATCAGTGGTCATTAAGGAGCCTGGGAGACTAATCTAGCCAGGATGATTTCTAAGCGTACTAAATGTATAAACTTCCTTTCAGGTCTGTATTCTTGGCTTTTACAGGGTGTACTTTGAGATCAATTGTTTTTAAGTGGGAAATAGTAAATCTGTTTATATACAAGTCTCGACTGACTTTACACAATTTATTACTAGACCAACATAAGTCACTCACGCAAGTGTTACAGCTGTATACAAATACAGTAAAATAAAAAATTGAGGAGATTATGCATGACTTAAAAAATTCTCATACGTGATATATTGTTTGGTGTTGTTGATGGGTGAACAAACTACAAAATGTGCTTTTATCTGGAATAATCAATGGTCAAGAGCAGTTCTATTCCAAGTTCCAAGGGCAGAACTGTTTGAAGCATTTCCGCTAGCATAATCTGGTATTTGTTTTCAGGCGATCCTCTGAATTGATATGACTAAAACATTCCTCCCTAGACAGCCAATAACCTGGAAGCTGTATACCCTCTTGCACAATTCCAAGCAAGCTTTAATTTTATCATCTGTGTGCTGGTGAAACTCATCGTTAGGAATGTGAAACAAGATTATGAATAATATAAGTAACAGTTGGGCTTGGTCTTTTTAAAGTGCAATTTATTTCCTGAAGAAGTGACTTACTAAAAAGTTCTCAATTCAGAAGGTCTTTAGCTCAAGACTTATTTATTCATTGTTTTTACAGATCCCAGTAGTAACCAATATATTTTTGCCCCTTTCAGTTCATTTGGAACATGGATGATGTGTTCATTGTGCATTATATTTATGTTGATAACAATCATTTTCTTATTTCCAGTTTCATTAGCGTGGACTGCTCCCTTCCACTTTGTTCTTAACAAAGCAGAGTGATCAGTGCTGTTAAATACTACATGAGTCTGATTATCTCAGACTTAAAAGGGTTCTCATCTAAGTCAGAACGTTATTTTGATGTTAAATAATCATCTGAGACTTACCATGTTCAAAATTAAACTCTTTTCATGTGATGTATCTTACTTTCACAGTTTTTTTAGCTATTGTTATTATTAGAAATTAGTATGTAACAGTAGTTCAATCCAAAAAAAAGAGTATTTTTTTACTTTTCTTTATTACACACTTATATTTCAATTTCTCAGCAAATTTGGTGGGCTTTAGCTTCAAAATATATTTATAATTGGCCACCATCACTGGCACCGCATAGATCTGGTCCAAGTCACCATCATCTCTCACCTGCCTTGTGTTAATGGCCTCCTCGCTGGTCTTCTTACATCAGTATTACCACATACATTCTAGTCTCAACATAACTTCGGTGATCCTCTCAAAGTGTCTGACACTCTTTTGTGCTAAAGCTAGGAAAGCTTCACATTTCCTTTAGAGAAAAGTCAAACTCTATGTAAGTTCCAATGAAATCTCACCCATGTTTCCCCATCATCTTCTTTCCTGTTTGACCTCATTTCTTGTTGCTTGACCACAGCCACCCTTCTTGTGCCATCTTCACCTCTTTGCTGTTTCCTTAGACGTACCAGATGTCCTATTCCCCTAGGGTGTTAGAATATGTTAGGATAAGTTATCTAAAAATTTGCTCCTACACCTCCATCTAGTTTTTATTCAAAATTTACATTTTTTGCAGTGAAAACTTTTCTATCCTTCACATTTAATGTTAAATAATTCCAGCCCTCAGTGTCTCTTTTGAAACTTATCAAACTTTCCACATCCATTTTTTCCAGAACACTTATCATTACCTAACATCATTTATATTTTACTTCTTTTGTGTTGCTATCTTTCCCACTAGAATGTAAGCTCTGTAAGATGATATTTGTTTCTTTTGTGTAATGCTATATTCCTAGGGATTGGAAGTGTGCCTGGCACAAAATAGTCGTAAATGAATACCTATCAATGAACAATTTAATGAAACACATTTTTAAAAAATCTTGATTCCATGCAATTGAAATTTCCTATTTGACAACAATATGCAAAATTAAGATCCATTAATATGGATATGATAAGTATACAATTGTGCAACATATTGCTACCTACAAAGTATTCAATAGGGTAGACCATATGAAAAAGCCTAGAGAGGCTTCAGGGTAGTTTGCAGATTTGTTTACTCAAAATTAGCTCCCAGTGTTTGAGGTTTTAAAATTATTTAAAAATATATATCCTTGCTTTTCTTCTTGGCAAAACTGTAGCAATTGCATTATATTTTGGCTACGAAGTCAACAGTAAATTCAGAATTCAAATTAATTTGTACATTATTTGCATAAAAGAGGTTTTCATATGAATCACATGATCATCCATGAAGTATTAATATTTAACTTAGGCCTTCGTCACTAAGTAGAATAAAAGCCTACTCATTATAAGGACACACAATTTAAAAGAGCAAATTATATTACCTCTAACCACAAGTTTGGATATTTTCCTAAGTTTTATGGGGAAAAAAGAAAGCTTGCACTTGTATGCAACAGAAAATCTTTCTGTAGTGCAAAAATACAAGTGGTAGCCTTTGGGAATTATCATAATAGTTCTAATAGTTCTACCTATCTCAATATATCTGATACAAGCTTGTTTCTAAATTGCTTAAAGCTTTTATTAGCTTATAGAAGGGGCGCCTGGGTGGCTCAGTTGGTTGAGCGCTGACTTCGGCTCAGGTCATGATGTCGCAGTTCTTGGGTTCAGGCCCTGCATCTCTGTCTGTGCTGACAGCTCAGAACCCGGAGCCTGCTTTGTATTTTCTGTCTCCCTCTCTCTCTGCTCCTTCCCCACTTGTGCTCTGCCTCTCTCTGTCTCTCAAAAATAAATAAACATTATTAGGTTATAGAGCTGCTTGAGGAGAATCAGACCACTCATAGGAAGATAGTTAAAAACAGAGGAGGAAGGTAACCATTTGGTTCAACTACTTAGTTGAATTCACTGATTCGTTTCATTTGGAAAACAAGGTGTTGAAGCAGCCATTGGGCTGCTCGAATGGTGCTTCTGACAGACACCTACCATCTACCACTTTGAAAAATGTCCTCATCAGCTTTGCAGAGTTTGTGTTCTGTTTTTGAACTGGAATAAATCATGCATGCTTACTGCTCTCCAAGTCTCTTTCATCTTATAGTAAGAGAAATCAACAGATTTGAATTTGATATCCAAGAAAATTACATTCAAACCTTGATTTTACTGTGTAAGACTATATAATTTACATTAAAGTAAATATAATCGACAGTGTACTATAAAGCATAACATATTACACACTTCTTGATATGACAAAATAAAACTTCAAAGAACATTTAACAATTTCATTTTTGATGTAAATTATCAATAACAATCATGACAGTTTTTGAGACAACAAAACAAATTCTAATATAAAATATTTTCTCACTGCCAAAAACTATCAGTGCCAGATTTCTCTCAAGATATGTCATTATTTCTGACCTGTTTAAAATGTTTCATCTTGGGCTCTGAAGCCAATTTTTATATGAAAATATATAGTTAATAAGTCCCTTTTCCATAGGGAGAGTCAGTTTTTATTACCAACTATTACAAGGAATTTCTGTAAAATTTCAATAAAAATATCTGGGAATGTAGCATAAAGTTTTGCTTATTTGTTTTTTAATTTGAGTCACCAAAGAGCTACTGAATTCATATAATGTAATTTATCTTCACACCAAATATTCTTTTATGACATTGGTATTTATTATTTATCAACATAGGTATTATAAAATTATGTTTTATCATTAAAATCATTTATTTTTTAATAAATAAATAGCATGTACATTTGAAAGAAAATATTATTTAGATGATTTTTGTGTATCCCTTCTTTTTTATACTCTTTTATATCAAAAAAAGGAGCTTTTCTTAATGATATATGATGATTCTTATAAACTTTGAGCAAAAGATTAGTTAAATCTTGGATGGAACCAGAATCTAAGAAACTATCAATAAGTGAGAAAATACAGATGCATTTTCTGTCGTCCTCTCCTCTCTGTGCAAATATGCTTTATTCTTCTTAAATATTGCAAATTGGGTTTCTGCACTTTTTTCATTCATTGAATAGGATATGATTGTTCCACTTTTCTTAAATTTATATAATGCTGCTCATATGAAAAAATGTGTGAAAACCATTGATCAAAATTCTGAATTTCAGAGAAAGAATATGATTGCTCCACTTGAATAATGTCAGCGATGGCCAAATTGGCTCGAGGCAGAGAAGAAAAGTTTATAAAGTTTATACATGCCTGTCAAGGGCTTATCCCCATAGATCTGAAGGCATCAAATTTGATAAATGAGGTCTGAGTATCATATAACTATTATTAAATTACAAACCAGTTTTAACATTTTGAGACTTAAATACTGTAATTAAAAAAAGGATACCCTAGAAACAAAGATGGAATTGACATGTTAAATTTCATATGTTCTTGTGTTCTGTATATAGCAGGAAGACATAAAGAAGGAATTTTTTTATGTTTCTAGCCCTATGAATCATGGAATTTTGAAACATCAATGACAATATTTACAACTTCAATAGAAAAACAACCATTCAAAAATGCAAATGTGTCTTCATAGATACGAGTGAGAATTATGTGTTCCAATGGTCTAAATTGAAACCCTGGCTCTAGTTTTATTAGTGTGTTCCCATAGGCATGTTACAAAACTCTGCTTTTTTTCATAGATATTTCTTCCCTAAAATACAATAAAAACTAGCTCTTAAGTGCATATGTTTTGGGGGAAAACTAACTTATGAATCAGCACCTTAATGGGTTTCTATAAAGTAACATAGCTTACACGCAATTGCTAAATAAGGGACGATGTTATTATAACAAGGATTTTTTCCATATTACATTTCCCCCAACATTTCAAAATACATTTTTGTTTTTCCAGACAAAAAGCTCAAAGTGAAATACACAATAGGAAACAGCAAACCATAACACAATGCAATACATTACATGATGCCCAATCATCTCATGCTCTTTTTGTTGCTCTGCACTCCATGGTTTGGCACCATACTCTTTCCTGGACATGCTTATTTCATATTTCCACCAGATTTGAACACTTTCTTCATCTCTCCATAACTACATAACCACAGTACTTCTTCGTACCTTTTATATCAAGTCTCTCCCTCATTTTATTCATTTTAATGTAAAGTATCTACTGTACTATTTTGTTACTTACTAGGAATGTAACCTGTCTTGTATATACCCTAGTATTATTATTAGAGCTATTGCAGTTGTTCGTTCTCTGATTACAAAACTGCCCATGATTTGAGGTTTCTGCTCTTCACCTTGTATTTAATGCATGATTGTGCAGAATCTGAGGTTTTGCTACAACTCATATGTCACATTACAGCAGAAATAATATATCGAATAATGCTTGGAATATACAAAACACTCAAGAAATATTAGTTTTAGTTACTATTATACTCTTTCTTTCAAAGGCTCCTAAATCAAGGGGTGCCTGGGTGGCTCAGTCAGTTAAGCGTCTGACTTTGGTTCAGGTCATGATCTCGTGCATGGTCTGTGAGGTTGGGCTCTGTGCTGATGGATCACAGCCTGGAGCCTGCTTCAGATTGTGTCTCCCTCTTGCCTCTACTCGCAACCCCTCCCCCACTTGTGCTCTGTCTCTGTCTCTCTCCCTCAAAAATAAACATTTTTAAAACTTAGAAAAAAAAAGGCTCCTAAATCGAAAGGAGAAGCAGACAAAATATTAATCTAAGCAAAGTTTAACTGCTTTTTAAGGTAAAGGCATTTTGTATATGCTGTGGGTGCAAAGATGAATAGGACATTATTTCTGTCTGTAAGACGCTCACAAATATATCAGATATCGTGATATTAAATGCCATTATAAAAGCATGAACAAAATTCTAGGGGACAAAACCACGTGGATGCATAAATTCTAGTCAGGTAGAAAAGCCATGTGACACTTTATTATGGAGCAGGTAATATATAACAGATCAACGGAGGTCTAGATTTGAAAGCTGAGAAGACAAGGTAGGGTTGTCAGAGAAAATATAGGACACCCAATAAAATCGGAATTTCTGATAAACAACAAACAGATTATTTTAGTATAAATGTCATATACAATATTTGGGACATACTTACACTAAAAATGTATCTGCTGTTTATCACAAGTTCAAAGTGGATTGGAGTCCTGGATTTCCATTTCCTAAATATGGTGACCTTAGCAGACATTCAGAAAGAGGAAATATGTTTGCAAAGGAAGTTGGTATTGAAACAAAATAGGAGGTTCAGATGACCGAAAGTGTGATTGGAAGGGGAAATATTTTATATGCAGTGATTAAGTAACTTATTAAATTTAAGTTTGGATTTGTCAGTACTGAGTCTAACAGAGATTCAGGCATGAAGTTGGACTCAGTGTCTTTAAAAACTTGCTCTCCACAAAACACACAAATATTGGACACAGAGTAAAGAAAATGCACTTTAATAGCACTGTTATACTCAAAGAACAGCGATGGAGGGGATCAAGGTTCTGCTCACAATTCTCCCACAAAAAAATTCGATAAACTGAAACTAGGAAGTTCACGAGGATCCAGATGCAAATACCATAAACCTAGAAATTTAGAGATTAAGATTCACAAAAGAAAAATTACAACTAGACCTTGCCCTGCAAATTTGGATCATTAACCATGAGAACCACATTCAGAAGAGACTATTATTGCTACTACTGTTTATATTAAAATTTTCAACACTACAGCCATAGTCATTTTCATTTTCTCTTGTCTGCGGAAATGTTACTTGTTTCCTTTTCTAGACCAACAGCAACTAACCGAAGTAACTGAAATATCTGTTTTGTGTAATTTATTCTTTGCTTCTCAATTCTATAGTTTATTACCATATGGCAATATCAGCAGAGGATACTTTCAGAATTAAAATGAAATTCAATGAAGTGGTCTAGCAAAACATAACATGCTAAGGAAAAATAGATTAATGCTGTTAACCTTAAGTCTATTGGAAATAGGCAATTCTATACCAGTAACTGGTATATGAACATACGCATTTCCTTGGAGATGAAAGAATGATATGTAAGATTAATGTAAACATAAAAACCACCTCAGGTTATGGACCTTGCCCATTTCATTATTGTGCAAATTGACTTCTAATGATTCTCAAATAGAAGCCAGGAGATTATTTTCAACATATGTTCAATCCATTTGAATAATAGTGATAGCAAATTCCACAAAAGACTGTAAAGTTATGAAGTTTTCAGTGCTATTTTCTATGCTATTTACAGTGGTTTATATAATTTCCAGATAAGCCTCAAGGCCTGAAATCTAGAGAATATACCGCAGTGAATGTCATGTGATTCATCCACAGGTTTTTCCTACTTGCCTTATGTAACTTGATTTGTATGTCAACTTGGCTAGGCTTTTGTGCCCAGTTCTTTGCTCAACCGCTAGTCTAAATGTTGCTGTGAAGGCATTTTGTTGATGTGACTAACATTTATAATTTGTTGATTTTAAATAAAGGATATTATCCACCATAATGTGGGTGGACCTCTCCAGTTAAAGGTGTTAAGAGGAAAAACAAATTTCCCAGAGTAGAAGGAATTCTACCTCAAGACTGGAACATAGAAATCCTGCCTTGGTTTCCAGCCTGCTTGCCACTCTGTGCACTTCAGACTCAAGACTACAAGTGTTGGAGTATAAACTGATATTCTATGGTAAATTAAAGCTCGGAAAGTGCCGTTATTATAAAGCCAAGAATTAAATGGGGTTTATTTGAAATCTTATACATTGATGAGGAACTTAATTCTCTGGGACTAGTAAGCATAGAGGTACCCTATTCAATGTGTTTATGTTTAATTAGATTTAAATATTCAAATTAAAAAAATTTAATGTTTATTTATTTTTGGGAGAGAGAGAGACAGACACAGCATGATCAGGGGGAGGGGCAGAAAGAGAGGGAGACACAGAATCCAAAGCAGGATCCAGGCTCCAAACTGTCTGCACAGAGCCCTATGCGGGGCTCAAACTCACGAGCTGTGTGATCATGACCTGAGCTTAGGTCAGACACTCAGCCAACTGAGACACCTAGGTGCCCCAATATTCAAATTATTTTTAATAATAGTCCAAAATATTCGTTTTCAAAAGTGTTTGTTGCTATTTAATGTATTGATATATCTGTGTGTTCTTGTGTGTGTCTAACTCATGTATGACATCTGTGCCAAACATTTTCAACTCCTTATTTAAATTAATGATAGCCAAGTATAATTTATAAATATATTTTCCTTTTTTTCCTTTTCTAAATTTTGGAAAGTTTTAACTGTATTGAAAAATTACTAAAAATAAAAAAAAAAGAACAGACAAATATATTTTCTTTTATTCTTCTTGAAGTTTCTTCTTAGCTAATATGGAAAGAAAAACCCTGGGGGTGCCTGGATGGCTCATTCAGCTAAGTGTCCGACTTGGTTTCAGCTCAGGTCATGATCTCACAGTTCATGACTTGAAGCCCTGCGTCCCTGCTTGGGATTCTCTCTGTCTCCCTCTCTCTTTGCCCCTCCCCCATTCAAGCCCTCTCAAAAATAAAACAAAAAGAAAAAGAAAAATCCTGGAATTCCTAGTGGTAATAGAGCCTGCCAGTTGTGTAGTTAACGGACTGTTCAGTATGGATAATGTTATTGTCACTATTGTCATTGTTTTTAGTAGGTTTGGTCTTTCAATAGCTATTTCCTCACTTAACAAGGGAGTTGTTTATTTAAATTGTAAGTTAATTAATCTGTATAGCTATAGCCATACCTTGGAAATATTGCAGGTTTGGCTCCCGACCACTGCAATAAAGTGAATATCACAGTAAAGCAAGTCAAATCAATTTTTTGGTTTCTTAGTGTATACAAAAATTACGTCTATACTATATGGTAGTCCATTTAGTATGCAATAGCATTATGTATAAGAAAATGTACATACCTTAATTAAAAGGTACTTTATTGCTAAAAAATGGTAACCATTATCTGCGCTTTCAGGGAGTCGTAATCACTGATCACAGATTACCATAACAAATACAATAACAATGAAAATTTTGAAATATTGCGAGAATTGCCAAAATGTGACACAGAGACACAAAGTGAGCAAATGCCGGTAAAAAAAAAAAAAAATGGTGCTGACAGATTTGCTCAATGCAGGGTGGGCACACACTTTCAATTTGTAAAAAATAGAGAAAACACAATATCTGCAAAGCACAGTAAAGCAAAGAGTGGTAAAATGAGTTATACCTGTATTGGATGTTTAGGAACTTAATTGTTTCAATATGAAAAATTACTTCATAAATTATAGATTCGGTAATTTGTTAAATAAAGTAAACATAGAGATTTGAGAATGTATTAAAGATTATGTATCAATAGAGAAGTTTCGATCTTCTTAAATTCTTGATGGGAAAAATAAACATCTGGGGTATAGTTTATTGATAGATTATAATCTTAGATGACACAACACATATTTAAAAAGTTTATATTGGATGTAAAATAAGTCCATCTGAGTATTTAATCCACAAAGAGAGAAGCATTTAAAAAAATATTTATATATCTGAGCAAGGATAACTCTGTTCTCATTATGAGAAAGTGTGAAACAGTGAAATCATAAGATATAAAATAAACACTTATGTTGTTTATGTTTCTAAGCTTAATGTATAGTTGAGATAATTACATACGCATGTGGCTCCTTAACACATTTCCAAATTATTTGAAATTAAAGATACAGTATACATAAATATATGCATTATGCACATTGTACAGCATGGTTGTATTATTATACAGTATAATAGAATTAATACCTAACTCACATTTTTTTCATTTTTTTAAAAGCTTTCATCTGTTTAACTTGAGAGAAAGAGAAAGTGCAAACAGGGGAGGGGCAGAGTTACGGGAGGGAGTGAGAATCCCAAGCAGGCTCTGCACTGTCAGCACAGAGCCTGATGTGTACCGTGAGACTATGACCGGAGTTAAGGTCAGACGCTGAGGCACCCCAAAAATCATTTTTCGTCACTTAACCTTTCTTATGACAATTTATATTTAATGAGAACTTCAGATGAACTGGGCACTGTGCTTGAATGAGGACATCAATGATAATATAGACAAACTCTGATCTGGGATTACTAATAATTACCGAAAGCGAAATAACATAATGAAGTTGTTCCAGAAATACTTCACAGAGATTTTTCTTTTAAACTTAGCTTTTAGGATGAATTAGTTTCCAAAGGATGGAAAGGGGAGGTAAGGACATTTTTATGTAATAAAAATTTTTATGTAATAAAAATCATCATCTCCAAGATTCTAGAATATCTGAAAAATTGTATTTTTGTGCATTTATGGGTGTTTATATATTGATATATGGAAGTATTAATGAAATAATATATAAATAATATATAAAGCATCATTTCTACTTCCAAGTGAGCTTAATATCTAGTGAAAAGGAAATGTCATGTTATAATTTATGACAATATTGCATTTGTTATTTTGATAATATCCTTAAGATATATTGATTTTATCACTTTACCTTCATTGGGAATTTATTATCTAACAAAGACTGTGAAAAGGACCTTATAAATTCCAGTTAATTTAAATAATTATAAAGCAATATAAATATATTATAGAAGCATGGAAGATGGTGATAAGTATCCTCGCTGGCAGGAAATGAGAATACTCACACAATAGATAAAAATGAAACTTAGGTGTTGGAGTAAATCATTCCAGAAAGAGGGGAATTTTTTTTATTATTTAAATTCAAATTAACATACAGTGTAGTCTTGGCTTCAGGAGTAGAATCCAGTGATTCATCTCTTACATGAGACACACAGTGCTCCTCCCAAAAGTGCCCTCCTTAATGCCCATCACCCATTTAACCCATCCTCCCACCCAACCCTCCAGCAACCGTCAGTTTGTTCTTTGTAGTTAAGAGTCTCATATGGGTTGCCTCCCTCTATGTTTTTATCTTATATTTCTTTCCCTTCCCCTATGTTCGTCTGCTGAGTTGAAAAAGAATGAAATCTTCCCATTTGCAACAACATGGATGGAACTAGAGGGTATTATGTTAAGCAAAATAAGCTAGTCAGAGAAAGACAGATATCATATGATTTCCCTGATATGTGGAAGAGGGAATATTTTGAGCAATATGGGACAATTTGAAAATGAATGGTATAATACAAATACAAAAACTTGGCCAAAAAAGATATGACTGGAGCCTGAAGAATAAGGTTCTAAAGGTGGATAAGAAGGGGTGGGGTGGGGAGAAGAGAGGATATGGTAATAATATTAATGATAATAAGTTTGAAGACTGATTAAGCTCAAATTGTAAAGAACATCATTTGGTTATTAATTTTCTACGAATAGTGAAAAGACCCTAAAACTTTAGTTCAGAGAAGTATAAAATTTTATGTTATAAATTGGTATCTAATACACAATGCTTAAAGGAAATTAAAAAAACAAAGTATATCAAAATATCTATAGATGTGCATACATTTGACTTGTTACTCCTAACATAGTACTCCTAACATAGTAGTCTCATGAAATAATTTATTATGGAAATATATATTTAGAAAAAGACATAGATATTTATATCAATATCTACAAAATTAAAAAATGAAAAATGTATAAATAGGGAAGAAAGGATAAAAAGGAGTGGAAGAAATGAAAAGAAAAAAGAAGGAAGAAACAGTCAAAGGAACAGGCCAAAATGACTACTATGGGGAAGTTTTTGTGTATGCTCCAATATAAATGCATATTATATTAAATTAAAATGCAATCTATTATACTTTTAAAATTTTTATATTACAATGAAATGCACATTTTATTTTTAAAAATTAAGTAAAAAATTGAAGTTTCTCTACAATAGATCTTTGTACCACATCCCTGGGTCAACCACAATATTTGTATATATCCTTACGGACATTTAAATATGTGTGTTACATATATATGTATATATAAAAATATGTTTCATACATAAGAGGATCATATTAGTGGTGGTATTATTTATTTCTCTAAGAAAACTTTTTAAAGCTTTATAGAAAACAAAACCTAAGTATATAGCTCAATGAATTTTCACAAATGGAACAACAGCCATGAAACAAGAAACAGATTAAGAAAGATATATTGCCAGTACACAAGTAACCTTCTCATATCCTTTAAGTCACAACCACCAGTTCCTCCTAGAGAACCAATATTTCCATTTCTTACAGAATATATTTACTGTTCTGTACTTTACATGAATAAACTCCTGTAAAGTCCAGTCTTTTTATCTGGCTGCTTTAACTCACCTTTGTGTTTGTGAGATACATACACAGAGTTGCATGTAGTTGCTGATCATTCATTATCATTACAGCAAGTGATTATACTGCAATTTATGTACCCACAGTTGTCATCCTATTGTGCTGATATGAACATTCATATGCCTGTCATTAGAGAATCTATGTACCTGTTCTGTAGGCTCTATACCTGGGAATGGAAATTATGATTCATAGGGTTTGCATATGATCAGCTTTAGTAGATAGTGCCAAACATTCTCCCAAGCTGGTTTTACCAATTTACTCTCTTCATTGATATATGAAATTCTGGTAGCAACACATCTTTTTTTTCTTTTTTCTTTTTTTGTATACGTTTATCTTTTTAAAAAATTTGGCCTTTCTCATGGGTCGTGGTGGTGTATGATATATAGAGCATTATATGCAAAGTGTAATATATATTGGACGTTATTTCTTAGAGAAGCTTTATGTTCATAGCCTATTTCAGAGTCAGGTATAGAGACTTCCCAATTACCCTATGCCCTCACACACGCATAGCTCCCCTTAATCAGTATCTTCTTCCAAAGTGGTATATTTATTATAATTGATGAACCTATACAGACAAATCATTATCACCCAGAGTTCATGGTTTACATTCTATGTATCCTTCTTTATGTAAATTCTGAGTTTGGACAAATGTACAATTACATATTTCTATCAGTATCATAGAAAAGCATCACTGTCCTAAAAAATCACTACATCTCTGCTCTGCTTATTGATCCCATCCCCTACCCTAAACCCTGGACAGCTCTGATTTTTTTTTTCAACGTTTATTTATTTTGGGGACAGAGAGAGAGACAGAGCATGAACGGGGGAGGGGCAGAGAGAGAGGGAGACACAGAATCGGAAACAGGCTCCAGGCTCTGAGCCATCAGCCCAGAGCCCGACGCGGGGCTGGAACTCACGGACCGCGAGATCGTGACCTGGCTGAAGGCGGATGCTTAACCGACTGCGCCACCCAGGCGCCCCTAGCTCTGATCTTTTTAATGACTCCATATTTTTGTCTTTTCTGGAATGTCATATAGTGGAAATCCTACAGTACATGGCCTCTTAAGATTGTCTGGATGTACCACAGTTTATTCATCCATTTACTTATTTAAGAACATCTTGGTCACTTCGAAGTTTTGGCAGTTATGAGTAAAGCTGCTATAAATACCCATGTGAATGTTTTTGTGTATACATAATTTTTCAGCTCCCTTGGGTAAATACCAAGGAGCATGATTGCTGGATTATGTGATTATGTGTTTGGTAAGAAACCACCAAACTGTTGCAAAATAGCAGGGCCATTTTGCATTCCCACCAGCTTTGTGTGCAAGTTCTACTTGTTCCATGTCCTTGTCGGCATTTGGTGGTGTCAGTGTTCTGGATTTAGGTCATTTAATAGGTGTGTGATAATTATTCATTGTTTTAACTTGCATGTCCCTGATGATACGTGAAGTGGAACATTTTTCATATGATTATCTGCCATCTGTATATCATCTTTGGTAAGGGGTCTGTAATGCCCTTTGCCATATTTTAATTGCGTTGTACATTTTCTTATTGTTGAGTTTTAAGTTCTAATAAATTAGAAAAAGCTAAGACCAAAGGAAAAGTTCTGTCAATTAAATAAAAGAAATTTAACACTAGCTTGCACAAGACTTAAAAAGAGAACTAAGCAGGAGTTATACCAATAATGACATAGTAAGTAAATGATATTTTTTATTCTAAAAGAAATGGAAAGGCATTGAATGGTTTTAAGTTAAGAGTGACATAATCACACTTGCATTTTGGGGAAAATTACTTTGAAGCAAGACTGAATTAAAGTGGTTTTACAATTAGAGAAATTAGAGTACAGAAAAACCATTATAAGGTTTTATCGTAATTTAGCTGAGAGAGCACTCTTTTACCTTCAAATTATTTTTGCTCAGAATATTGAAGCCACGGTTTATTGTTTTCTAGCATACAACTAGAAAGAGAAATGTCCAATGACACTTTCAATCCTATTTTGTGTTTTATTTATTTATTTTGCTTATTGATTTTCTCTTCTTCATCTATGAATATCGTTCTCTTCCTGCTTTCGCTCTCCCTCTCTTTTTGATAATCTCTTTTTAGTTATTTCAGAAGCTCAAGTTTGATAATAAATGCGGAAGCAAAAAATTAAGACAATTCAAGATTCTACTTATTAATAATTTCATCATGGAAAATTTGTGACAAGTCAAAATCTCTGAATTAAAAAATAAAAACATTCATTTTTTGGAAAGCGATTGTTTTCCAGGGTTTTACACCTTTTATTTATATTGTAGGGATAATAACCATAGAGATAGAAGGAAAATAAGAAATCATCTAGTGCAATTACTTACATTATAGGTAAGAAAATTGGGCCCCATAACGTTTTAATGATCATTTGTCTAGTACCTGACTTTTAATGTTATGGAATTGCTTGTGTCATTGCCTTATGGATATTTGCTCCAAAATGAATACACATCTATCCTGTAACAAATATGCTGACCTTACTTAGTGCAATTTTTTTTCTCCAGTAAAAAATAACTTTTTTTTCTCTACTGTTATCTCTGACATACTAGAGAGAACAAAGATCATGAAATGTGTCTTTAAATTTTGAACATGTTTCAATAACCTGCCAGCTTTAAGACTATTAATTTAACTCAACTTGTAGAAAATTCTGAAAGCCTATTCCATCAGTGACTCCCAAAGGTTAGACCAAATTTGAACTTTGAGCAATGGACCTTTAAAGCGAGGGTATATTGAACTATAATTTGTCATTTTTCTGGAAAAAAAATGTACCTATTACAAGAAATAAATGGGAACTTAATTGTCTCACCTCACTTGTGCTTGAGAGGACAGATGGTCATTCTATACAGAAATGTGGAAAGTCTAGTTTGGTAAATGCCAGGAGTTTATTAACACTGGGCTTGGTAAATAAAGTAAGAAATCTTTAAATATTCTTGTCAGAAAATATTCAGCATATGTATATTCCAAGGCCTTTGTTTATTTTAAGTGGGACATTTCAAGTATTAAGGCAACTAATCTGATAAGAGTTATATAAAGTAAAACCTGTTTCAATAGTTAAGGTAAATACTGACCTATACTTTTTGTCTGATGTGCAATGGTAACTGTACTGCTTTGTTTTATTTTATATTGATTTCAAAAATAATATTTTATAGAAGCAATAGAGCTTTGTGTGTGTGATTATTTGAGCTGACAAAGTATCCTAGCCCTCATTTTATTTTTCTCAGAAACCTTGATATTTATCTTCTCAAGCACATTCATGTCCCTATCTCAACTGGTAGAAACAGAAAGTGCATTTATAATTAGAGAAACTTTGCTTCTAATGAGTGATCTGTTGGTTTTGGATACAAAATTCTATTCTTTCTGACAGTTTATATCTTTTTCTCAAAATGAACAAAAATTTAATTATACAAATGAGCACCTGCTAACATAAGTGAATTAAATAATAACATCAGATTCATATGAACACAATGCACAAATTGGCATAAAATAAGAATGATGTCTGAAGGTGTGAATGAATTAAATGTTATGTTAGCTCTGACCATTCAAAAAATAATAATAAAAAGTGGTGAAGTCATTTGAGTAGAGCACTGGATTATTACTCCACAGGGTTGAGACTAAATTGAGTTGATTAAAATTCTTACAGGTGGTTGATATGCAAGTGTTATGCAAAGAGAATAGAAAAAAATGAAATATGATTGGTTACATAAAGTAAAATTATGGGCAAATAGAAAACTTTTGACCTAATTTATAGATATGAGAAGTTAATCTTTATTGGAGTTATTTACATTTTTATCACTTCTATAACAACTATTTCAACTCTATTTTAGGAATGAATAAGATAAAGAATACATTTAGAAAAAATGAATTCTCTCTTCTTTCATTTTATAACTAACCTAAAACTTTCATGTTTTTCCTAATGTTTCTTTTGCAACTTTATAGAAATATTCTAGAAATGTTACCTTTGTTAGGAAGAAAAATTTCCTGGGGCACCTGGGTGGCTCAGTCTGCTAATCTTCTGACTCTTGACTTCCCCTCAGGTCATGATCTTGTGGTTCATGAATTCCTGCCCCATATCAGACTCCACACTGTCAGTGCTTGGGATTGTCACTCTCTCTCTCCCTCTCTCTGCCCTTCCCCTTCTCTCTCTCTCTCTCAAAGTAAATAAATAAACTTAAAAAAAAAGAAGGGGAGAAAAATTGACCTAAATTTTTATTCTTGAGTTGCACTTTGCTTTAAGTGTGTTGAATTTAAATAAAAATAACAGTATTAATTATATTATTAAACTATATTTTAATAATTATATTATTAAACTAAGTTCATAATTGGTCACATTTCAGGGAAATTATTTTATCTCCATCTCTTAAGTTATTGCCCCTCTCCAATTTATATCAATCTATTTATTCCCTCTAATCTTCGTGTGTTTTAAACATTTTGTACTTAATGTTAGAGATGTTTTAAATTTGGAAAACTTACTGATATCAATACCTTATCTATTTTCTGATGTGTTCTAAAACAAAACATGAAACAGATATTATATGCCAATGCCTCACTGGAACTTTGTAATTAGGTCAGAAAAAGGAAAGGGGAAAACAAAAAGAACAGGAGGGGTAGGTGGTATTTTACTGAATCAGACAAAGCATTGCCAAACAACACAGCAAGTACTTGCACACATGTGCAGAGAGGGTATGTGGAATCATTGCAAGACAGAAGAGTCTACTGAGAAAAAAAGAAAGGGAAAGGAAGTTATATTTGTAAACCATTCTTTCTCCTGGTTTTCATTGATCCCACTTTCTCCCCCATAGGATATTAACTACAATTGCATTTACATCGTTCTGATACTCAGCCTGTCTAGTGAGATTAGGATGATGGAGCTCTCCATTTATCTCCATGGAACAGGATTTTGAATCTCAAAGGAAGTTAGGAAAGAGCAAATCTGGGAAGGCACATAAAGTGTTTTCTGATCTTTCCTGTTTTCGAGTATTGTATCTAGCCAGTATGTACTAGGCAATAGATGTATCTAGTACTATATGGACTCTAATTGAAGTATGTTTTGGTGTTCAAATGTCAACAGCTCTGTTAAGGATATACTTAGGAGCAGAATGTTAAGTCATGAGACTTCTTTTTGCACCATGTCTTGCCAATACCTGATATTGTCACGTTGTTATTTGTGTTATTGTTTAATTATTTTGGGGCTTGTGTTACAAGTTTAGGATTTCCTTGTGGTTTTAGTTTGCATTTCCTTGATGACAAATGATTGTAAGAATATTCTTTATAGACCTTTGGCCATTTGTGTGTCTTCTCTTGTGAAGTGTAATTTCAAAGTGTTTACCAATCTTGGCGTTTGAGAGAATGTCTGTTTTTTTGTTGTTATTATGTAATTATATCCCTTATATTTTTCATCTCTGAGTCTACTTCCAAATAAATAAGTTGAAACTATGTATCTCAGAACATGACCTGCATTTCCTCTCTTGATTTCTTTGGATATACAAAAGTTGCTAAATTTAATATAATCCAAGTCATCAATCTCTTCCTCTACAGTGATGTTCTGTTTAAGAAAATATTACTGCAGCAAGCTCATGAAAATAGTCTTCCTTATTTCTGGAAATGTCATTGTTATGATCTATAATCTATCTGGAATGGACACCTGTGGGTTTTTTTAATTTTTATTTTGGATCTAAATTATTTTTATCATGGATATTCAATTAATATACCACATTTTATTAAAAAGAATATGTCAACTAGAAATAAATGGGAATATCCTCAACTCGATAAAGAACACTTACAAAAACCAGCACCTAACATTATACTTGTTGGTGAGAAACTAAATGCTTTCCTGCTAAGATCAGGAATCAAACAATAATATTCGTTTCTCATCAGTCATATTTAAGATCATACTAGAAGTTCTTCCTAGTACAGTAAGACAAGAAAATAAAAGTATACATGGTGAGAAGGAGAAAATTAAACTGTCATTTTTACTTAATAAATAAAATTCCATGATTTTTTATTTAGTACTTTTCATGATTATTATGTAGAAAATTGCAAAGAATCAACAAAAAAACTTCCCGGAGTTAATACATAGTTATTTAACTACATTTTCTGTTTGTTTGTTTGTTTGTTTGTTTGTTGTATTCTCAATGTTCTGGGGTCTTGCTGACTGGGGAGATGGTGCAAATGAACTAATCAAGACCTCACACTTCCAACCACTTCCATCTGGCTTTTACACTGCAGGAGGCGATATTCCTCTCTGCCCTAATTGTCCTAGTGCCACTTATCAGACAACTAATAACAGCCCCTACATTCTAGAGCCCATTGAATTCTAATTAGCCAATCCTAAACCTGCCTACCCTGCTCTGTCTCACCTTTCTTGTGGAAACCAAAGTAAAACCGTCTGTCCGTGTTTTCCATTCACTCCTTCTGTTTCTTGACAGAGCATGGTTCTTCCTAATGTGGCCTTGTGAGGTATGGTATACCTTTATTCTTGGAAACTGTGAGCTACAAATTATCTTTCCAGTGGCTGTCATTTACCTTATCTGTTGACCTTATCATACATAAATAATAGTAACAAAAACCCTACCTTTTATTTTATTTTTTTTAAGTTTTAATGTAATTTTATTTGCAAGAGGCAAGTGACATTACTTTTAATTTTTTTTAATTATTTAAATTATTTTTTTTTGTTTAAATTCAGGTTAGTTAACATATAGTAAGATTTGGTTTCAGGAGGAGAATTCAGTGATTCATCACTTAACATACAACACCCAGTGCTCATCCCAACAAATGCCTTCCTTAATGCCCATCACCCATTTAGCACATCCTGCCACCCACCTCCACTCCAGTAACCCTCAGTTTGTTTTCTATAGTTGAGTCTCTTATGTTTTGCCTCCTTTTCTATTTTATTTTATTTTATTATTTTATTCTCCTTCCATTCCCCTATGTTATCTGTTTTGTTTCTTAAATTCCACATATGAGTGAAATCATATGATATTTGTCTTTCCCTGACTTATTTTGCTTAGCATAATACACCCTAGTTCCATCCACATTGTTGCAAATGGCAAGATTTCATTCTTTCTGATCACTGAGTAATATTCCATTGTGTACCTGTACCACATCTTCTTTATTCATTCATCAGTTGATGGACATTTTGGCTCTTTCCATACTTTGGCTATTGTTGATAGCACTGCTATAAACATTGGAGTACATGTGCCCCCTTTGTATTAGTGTTTTTGTATCCTTTGGATAAATACCTAGCAGTGCAGTTGCTGAGTCATAGGGTAGTTCTATTTTTAACTTCCTGAGAAAACTCCAAACTGGTGCAGAGTGGCGGCACCCCTTTGCATTCCCAACAACAGTGCAAAAGTGTTTCCCTTTCTCCACATATTAGCCAACATCTGTTGTTTCCTGAGTTGTTAATTTCAGCCATTCTGACAGGTGCGAGGTGGTATATCTCATTGTAAAAATCTACCTTTTAAAACTGCAATGATAGCAAAAGTTGTAGGATAAAATGTTACTATAAAAAAGTCAATGACATTCTTACAGTCCAGCAATGATCAATTGGAATTGGAAATTAAACATATAAACCATTTATATAAGCACCCCAAATGAAAATTTTTAGATATTAATGTCATAAATTATGTGTAGGATCTATATGAGGAAAAATCCAAACTCTCCAATGAAACTTAGCAAAGATCAAATAGTTGGCTAAATAATTCATCTACATGGATGAAAAGATTCAATATTATCACATTGTAAAATCTTCCTAGCTTAATAAAGATCCAGAATAGCCAACACAATACTGAAGGAGTAGAGCAAATTGAGAACTTCTATTACCTGACTTTGATACTTACTATGCAAGTACAGTAATCAAGACCCCGTGGTATTAATGAAATATATACTAGCAGATTAGTGACACAGAATTGAAATCCACACAGATATAGTCAACAGATCTTTGACAAAGGACCAAAACTAATACAATTAAGAAAGGGTGATCTTTTCAGCAAATTGTGCTGAAAAAACTGGACATCCACATGCAAGAAAAGAATGAATCTGGACATAAACTTTATATGCTCCATAAAGAATTAATTCAAAATGGGTAATAGACCTAAATATAAAATGCAAAACTATAAAACTCCTAGAAGACAACATAGAAGAAAATCTAGATGTCTTTGGAGTTAGCCATGACTTCAGAGGCACATAACAAAAGCATGATGCAGGAAATAAAAATTGTCAATTTGGGCTTTGTTAAAACTAAAAACTTCTGCTCTGAGAAAGATACTGTGAAAAGAATAAAAAGAAAAAAAAACAATTCAAGATCCGGAAAAAATACTTTCAAAAGATATCTGACAAAGGACTGTTTTCAAATATGCAAAGAATTATTTAAAATTCAATAATATGAAAACAAAGAACCCAACTTAAAAGTGGACAAAGTATTTCAACAGACATGTGGCGCTATATATATATATATATATATATATATATATATATATGAATATAAAATAAGCATGTGAAAATATGCTCCACATCATATACTATCAGGGAAATGCAAGTTAAAACAATAAGATTCTACACACATATTAGAAGAGCTAAAATCCCAAAAACTGATCATACCAAATGCTGCCAAGGACACGGGGCAACAGGAACTCTCGTTTGTTGCTGGTGGGGACAAAAAATAATCCTGTATATTCAACTCAATTTTTTTGTAAATCCAACACCTCTCAAAAAATACACTTTATTAATTAAAAAAAGTAGCTTTTCCTTTTTGCATAAAGTACTCTCATCTTTTTTTAAATGTTTGCTGTTTGTTTGTTTGTTTGTTTATTTATTTATTGAGAGAGAGAGGGCTAGAGAGAGAGAGAGAGCACAAGCAGGGGAGGGGTGGAGAGAGAGGGAGAGAATCCCAAGCAGGCTTCACACTGTCAGAGTGGAGCCTGATGTGGGGCTTGAATTCACAAACAGTGAGATCATGACCTGAGCTGAAATCAAGAGTTGGACACTTAACTGACTGAGCCACTCAGGTGTCCCCATAGTGTCCTCATCTTACGTCAAATGGTCTTAAGTGTGTTCGTCTATTTTTCCCCCATTCCATTCCATTCCATGTAACCTGTGCCAATACCATCCTGCTGCAATTACTGTATTTTAAGTATGTTTTGCTATCCACTAGACTAAGCTTTCAATTTTCAACCTTTAAGAAGGTGTTGTTGTTTTTGTCTATTTGCATTTTCATATAAACTTTATCAGCAGCACATTATTTCCCCCAATATACCTTGTTCTAAACTGGCTGCGTGTGCTATCCAGTTTAGCTGTGTTTGCAAAATACGGTAAATATCACTGCTTACCAAGTCCTTGCCATGATCTACAAGGTTGCACATGATCTGGTATCTTCATTCTAGCCTTTATTGCTTGTTGCTTTTGCCTTCCTCTCCTCAGTCCAGGCACCTTGGCCACCACTCTTTTCTTCAAATGCATGAAGCACAGTATATTTTGTGGCCTTTAACTTTACTGAACATTCTGCCTGTTCTGCTATTTTACCAGATTTGCACTTGCCTTGATTCTTCCTCCTTCCACTTGTATACAAATCTCATATTCTAAACAGTCTTCCCTAAATATCATTGTTTGAAAAAATTTTCAATACCCCACAATCCCCCATAATGCCTTCTCTACTTCATTTTTCTGTTATTGACAAATTATACCTAAATTCTTGAAAATGTAGTACTTCTGAAGTACCCATTATAAACATCTAATATGATTCTTTTCTTCATATCTTTTTCTTCCTTGTTCTTTTGGAACAAGTGTTCTTGTTCCAAAATGGTATATCTTATGTTGTGTCTGTTCAATGAAAACGTCTTATCAAGCCTTAAAATCCTATCCGTTTGTTGCATAATTCCCCAATTTTATTTAAGCCAACTTTTGTCACATTAACATCATTACTATCAAATTAACCTTCTGTTATTTGTTGAACTATTAGTTATTAGAACAACAGAAATACAAATTTATATTTAATGATGCATAATGATATCCAAAGGACATTGTTGAATCATTAATTCATGTATCAAAGTAATATATACTTGGGGCGCCTGGGTGGCGCAGTCGCTTAAGCGCCCGACTTCAGCCAGGTCATGATCTCGCGGTCCGTGAGTTCGAGCCCCGCGTCAGGCTCTGGGCTGATAGCTCGGAGCCTGGAGCCTGTTTCGGATTCTGTGTCTCCCTCTCTCTCTGCCCCTCCCCCGTTCATGCTCTGTCTCTCTCTGTCCCAAAAATAAATAAAAAACGTTGAAAAAAAATTAAAAAAAAAAGTAATATATACTTATAAACACAATCTCCTAAAAACAAAGGAATGAATGCACATATACCTGTGGAAAATGTAAAGGAAACTTTTCATAGTTTCTCCTCTGGGAAACTGGAGCCTTCTGAGAAAAGGACTTTTAGTTGCGGTTTTCATATCTTTAATGAGTTTTTTTTTGATTATGCATGGAGAATAATTTTACATGATAAACTATTTTTAAAAAAACAAGCAGTTATATAGAAAGCATTACTCATCACCCAGTTTACTGTGAGAGGAGAAATTTTGGTATTGCATGTTTTTTCAGCTCTGTGTCCACAAGGTAGCTTCCTCATTACCACTTCTCCACCAAGAAATAAAGATATTAAACGGTTGTCATTTATTATAAGGTAGTATCTCATTTCTCAAGCAGTGTATTTTCCTTAATTTTAAATGAATTTTTATTCTATAAAGTTCTATAAAAATGGAATAATCTTTAGTATAAAAAAGTGCCTCACCTAGCAAAATATGTGAAATTACAAATTCCCAGCCTTCAGTATGTTATCCAGAAATTGAAATTATAAATACAACACTATTCATTGAACTCTTCAACAGAACAAGATTAATTTCAATAATGCTTCTGCTTTAAACATCATCAGCATGTGTAAGATTAATCATGTTTCAGTGAGATGTATTGTTGGAATGTTTGATGCATATTAATGTCCTCACAGTTGTGGTTATTTATCTTCATATTCAAAAGTTGTTGCAGTCTTAGCATTCGTAATGTGCAAAGTCATTGCTCTACAAAGTCTCCAATTATGCATAATGGAACTACTTTTTCATATGGGACATACATCTTAGGGATATTATTTGCTCTTATGTAACTTCTTCAAGTGCTTTGCAAAAAATAAAGATTGTTAAAAATCTTTTTGTCTTCTATAATATAATGATCTCAAGAAAAACAGAGGCACTAATGAAGCTTCTAATATTAGTTTTCATTTTGTTTCTGAAGATATTAATACAGTAGTTTCACTGTATCTGTGGTTTCTTTTTCCATGGTTTCAGTTACTCTGGAAGCAAATGATCCTCCTTCAGATAGGAAGCCAGAAGGTAGGTAGTAGCCTAACGTGCATTCTTCTCGCTTCATCTCATCACATCGTCAGGGAATCATTTCATACCATTACAAGTAGGGGGAGTGCAATACAATAAGATATTTTGGGAAAGAGAAAGAGACCACATTCACATAACTTTTTTTTACTGTACATTGTTATAATTATTCTATTCTATTGTTAGTTATGGTTGTTAATCTTTTATTGTGCCTGATCTATAAATTAAGCTTTATTATTGCTATGTGCGTATAGAGAAAAAAAGCATAGGTTATATAAGGTTCACTACTCTCTGTGGTTTTAGGCATCTTCTGCTGGTCTTGGAATGTATCCACTGCAGATAAGAGGAGTTACTGTATATTGAATTTGTCAATATCTGAAGTTACCTTTATTTTTTTTAATTTTTTTATGTTTATTTTTGACAGAGAGAGAGAGAGAGAGACAGAGCATGAGCGGGGGAGGGTCAGAGAGAGAGGGAGACACAGAATCTGAAACAGGTTCCAGATTCCGAGCTGTCAGCACAGAGCCCGACGTGGGGCTTGAACTCACAGACAGCGAGATAATGACCTGAACCGAAGTCGGAGGCTCAACCGACTGAGCCACCTGAAGTTACCTTTAAAAAATAAAATATGAAATTGTTAGGTTGTCTAACCACGTAAGCATAAAGGTAAAATTTTACACAAAATCTTCCACCTTTTTGATCTCTTCAATTACCATCTAATACTGAAAACTTCACACAATTATTTCCAAGCCAGACCACACTTTTGAACTTCAAATTTATATAATTACTTCATAACTGAATTCTCCAGTTGAATGTCTTATAAACACCTCAAGCAAATGTGCCCCAAAGAGTGCCTGTGCTAACATTGTTTTCGTAATGTTTGCAGTAGAAATCAGTGTCATAACTGTACAATATTTTTGGTCAGAAATCTAAGGATTGCTTCTATATGACTTTGTTTTCTATACACTTTACATATAATCGCATTTAGTCTTCCTCCTACATTTCTCCTGAACTATCCACTGCTAACTATTAAAACCATATCAAGACTACAGCTTTCTTTGCCTGTGCCAAAGAAATATTCTCCTACCAGTCTACGCATATCAATTCTCGCTTATCTTTATCATTGTACTGAGACTAATTTTCAAAAAATATAAAACATGTCTTTAAATGTCTTCACTTAAAATACTACAGAGAATCCGTGTTGCTCTTAGAAGATATTCTGAAATGCTTAAACTACCCTACAGGATTCTAAATGGTCAGTTCTTTGCTTACCTTTACAGACATACCTACCGTTCTTCCATTCTGTTATCTTTTCGCACCTACATTTTCCTTCTCTCGGTTCTTAATCTTGACATAAGCTCAATTTTCTAGCAACTTTTACATAACTTTTCTTTAACTGTGTCCTAAATTAATGTAAACCTAACACTCTATTTCATATCATTCTAATTTGCTTCCCTTTAATCTTCCTTTTTTATGTCAATGTTTCAAATATTTTTCACATCACTGAAGCTTTTATTATGTGGTCTCATTCTTCTACTTTAGCATTAATATCAAATCAGTGGCCACACTTTTTTTTTTGCTTTAATCATCTTATCTCAAAACGTTAATAATGTCTTTCAACCCATTTTCATTTTCAGTGCTGCAACTGTCATCCAGTTCCCATCATTTTTCTGTTTTAATCTAATAACCATCTTCCTATCCTTCTGTCAATCTTTGAACTTCATTAATGCAAAACACGTCCCCAGATTCTAGAAATCAAAGAGAGAACAAGATTGGTACATGCTTCATGAAGATTATATCCAAATGCTGGACATGAACAAGTGGGTGAATAAATAAATGATAAATAATGGACTATTACACACCATTACCAGACTAAACATCATATAATGCAATACACAGAAATCTTACAAAATTTCTCATTATTATAATGTGCAAATGGTTTGTCTAGATTATCTTATTGAATCCTTCCCTGGAATGTTCTTTAGTTTTCATTATTACTTTAATTATGTACAGGACACAAACAAGAGCCAAAGAGATTACATAATTTTCAAATGTCCTATAGCAGGTGACATGTTGATGACATTTATGGACATGGATCTAGATTATTTCTCTGGCCTGGAGAAACATAGTTCCCCACACCCAGTTAATTACAGTGCCCTTGTCTGTCCCTTCTATATTTCCTTGAGTCCAGGTAACTTTAAAAATATGGAACATTTAAAAATATGGAACATTAATGATAGCTCAATTGGTTAAGCATCCAACTTCGGCTCAGGTCATGATCTCGAGGTCTGTGAGTTCAAGCTCCGCGTAGGGCTCTGTGCTGACAGCTCAGAGCCTGGAGCCTGTTTCAGATTCTGTGTCTCCCTGTTTCTCTCTCCTCCCCCACTCATGCTCTGTCTCTCTCTTCTCAAAAATAAACTTAATTTTTTTAAATATGGAACATTTAAGTTGTACTTGATTTATATTTCTCAATATGGTTCACTATTTTTGTTATTGTGGTTGTTTGTTTTGATTTTTTGGTAAGATGAGAGTATGCATGGGTTTCACTTATTGGACTCTCTTTGTATTCGTTATTATCAAGATGGAGGTGATATTTTTTCAATGAAAACATACCAGTAAAGATGGGGTCGATAACAGGTAAAATACAAAACCAACAAACCAGTAACTAACAGCATAGATGATAGAGTAAAACTATAAGACATTCATTATGATATTTTTATCCCTTTCAAACTTCACTCAGGGAAAAGCTCTCAAATTCTGGCCAAGCTGCATTGTTTATGGAGGTAGAAATGGAGGGGCAGTTAGGCTAAGCAAGGGGTAGACATTGAACATATTATTTCTTGTAGTTGACATCATTCTAGCTTGGATCTCTTGTCACATTTCTGAAATATCTATTCAAAATAATATTCATGATGTAATAGGAGTCTTCTGTAAATTGATGATGCTATACCTGCATGAAATTCCTTTCAGAAAAAAAATTGTATTCCTTCACATATTGAAAGGTAGACCATAGAATATAAGGAAGATTTGTTTTTTAGTACAAATATAAAGAAAAACGTAATATTGACTTATGTCTACCTGTGATTTTCAAGAATGTTCTCAGATATCATGACTTCTTTAAAAATAACATTTAGAAGACAATCAAAAATTAAAAAACTAATAATCTGGATTTGTAAAACTATTTAATGTGATAAATGCATACCTATGTATTTACCTTTGAGATAGGTAATGAAAGGGAAGGTTTAATAATTTCATTTTGTAATAGACTAATTATCACTATATATTTAAAAAATTATACTTCTCCAATTTATTCTTAATACTGCCCAAAATACATTAATTTTCTACCAAGTATCCCATCATCTTCCTTGTAACTTAGCCTTATGCTATTTCAGCATAAATAGCATATGACTCAATTAAGCTTTCTGTATCTCTTCTCATATCTTTTATTGTTTTGGGTCACGTAGAATTGAGCACTTGAAATTATTTTCTTTTGATTTGTTTGGTTTCTATCCAGCGACAACTTCTTTTCTCACAGTATTGTAACAGGATTCTCACAGAGAGTCATGACGGAAGGCTTTTTTTTTTCCCCTTAGCAACTTTGTGTCCTCACTGCTCAGTTGGGTTCCTACCGAAGAACTGAGCACAGAAGGACAGGTGTTTTTTTTTGTTTGTTTGTTTGTTTGTTTGTTTGTTTTATACATTTTCTACTTCTTTGTCTCCCATATATGGTAACACACAAACATGTAGTCTGATTAAGTGGTCTCATGTTGACTTGAGGTGATTTGTTTTGTTTTGTTTTTGTTTTCATTCTTCAGGGAGGGGACCTTACCACAGTATGCATTTGATTTTAGGTCACCGTTGCCATTTCCTAGACCCTTGCATTTCTATATTACTGGCCCCCTTATTTGTCTATTTTTTGTTAAATGTACAAACTGAGTATGACGTGACTAACCAAAATAATTCTTCCTAGTTATGAACTGCTTATTTGCTATATGTCTGATACCACAAGAACACCTAATGTCCAATCGTTTTTTGTCATTACCTTGTTCTATCTGGCTTAGAGGATTTTATTCATCTCCAATCTTTATTTCGAATATTTCACAAAATACATATCTAGTGTCTTTGCATAAATAAAAATCTGTAAACGAATATGTGTAAAGAAAGGAAAAGACACACACACACACACAACAGGATGGCAATAATTAGTGTTTTGGATATAGATTAAATGTCTTTCTTCATATTTTTAAAGATATTTTAACAGATTTTAACACTATTTCCATTACAAGAAAATATAATATTATTTAGCTTACAAAAGAAGAAATGAGTTATGCCATGTGGCTCTGCTTAAAATTGTTAATATTTAGTAGCTAACACAATATTAAATCATTTTGAAAACAAATGAATGATAAAAGATTGCTCAGAGCTATATAATATAAATCTTTGAGTATATTTTCTGAAAGTCCAGCCAAATCATCAGACTAATATACAATTTTACTAAAAATGTATTCTCTCCAGAATAATCTGAGTACATATCTAATAATCATCTGTAATAATGGTCATAAATCATTTTTTTCAAATGCTGTTTCTCTGCCAACCATCAAGATATTTCTTAACAAATTCATTTAGCAGCCATGTTATTTGGAATTTATTATTTTCATTTTAAGTCGAAGAACATGAAGCTTAAAGAAATGAAATCACCACACTGAAACTGTTAAGCACACCATTTATAAGATGCCATTTGATACCAAGTCTTTCTGGTTTCAAAATCTACGTCACAAAGAATAGGTGCTTAATATGTTGTTAAATTCTATAACATAAATCATTGTTGGTTTTCAGGGACTATTTTTAGAAATATTAAAATTAAAATTAAATTATGAATGGTTATGGGGTAGACAAGTTAAAATGTTATTAAGGGTTAAACAATAATAATTGTTTGAAATTGTAAGAATTTTCCTCTGAAGTCACTACACATTTTAATTTATTGGCATTCCTTTAAAGATTTTGGCACAGATTTTAAAATATGTTATATTATTTTTCTAAAATATTGTTTTTAAAATTAGATATGACAAAAATTCAATCCATGTATTATCATTCTGTGTGTAATTTTTTTAGGCCAAAATTAATTCCTGGAGAGCCTCATTCCTAGCACTATCATTTCATGACATGCTATAATTTAGATGTTATATTAATGTTATAAAGATAATTTCCAATTGTGTAAACCCATTCCCAATGAAAGGAGGAAGAATTTGCATTGGATAGTTGAAGTGGTGTTGTAATTAGGGGATATACTATTACCTTGATTTCTTAGGTCTGCATTATTATAATTCAAAACATTCTGCATAAATCATCTTGCTTAGAAATGTGGATGAATGAGAAGTCAGAGGAATTTAAATGCCTGTACAAAGTACTACTTAGTGCTTCTTCAGTAAGCATACTTTCATCAATTATTTAATCCTGAGGATTAAATGGCAGCAAAAATGAGTTTAGGACAATTATTTGTCTCTGCTTCAGTCACATTTTAACTACAGACCTTAAAGAATTACTTTATATATAAAAGGAAATCCTGAAAACATATGTGTAAGAATTTATTGACTTCTGTGGCAGAATATCCATGTTTAGTTTTTCAAGACAAAAAACAAAGTGTAGGAATTTTAATGCAGTATATACTCTGTAAAATATTCTGATAATACTTTCAATATTGACTTTTTTGTGGTCTATATCTTGATTTATTGATCATTCTGTTTTTCTTGTTTATATTTCTTTTGGCAAAATCTCAAAAGTACAAAACCAGTCAAAATTTAAAACACTAAAAAAGTCTATACACACATACTATTTTTTTTTTTAATTTTTAGAGGGAGAAAGAGGGAGCACATGCAAGCCAGGGAAAGGGGCACATGGAGGTAGAGAAAATCTTAAGCAGGATCCACTCTCAGTGTGGAGCCTCACATGGGGCTCGATCTCACGACCCTCGGATCATGACCTGAGCCAAAATCAAGAGTTGGACACTCAACCAACTGAGCCACCTAGGTGCCCCTACACACATACTGTTTTAATGTGTGGTACAAATTTGCAAATATATACATATTTTTATGTATGCATTTACTCATATTAGTGTGTGTATATATATATATATGTACATATACGCTTGTATATACATGTATATATAAATATATATATATATATTTGCAACTGATTCTTGTAAGCAAGTGTGTTTTATTTGCATTCTTTTGCCAATAATGACACTAAGTATTTTTAAATTTGTATGGAATAAAAGTTATTAGAGTTTGGATTTGACATAATTTTAGTTTCATGAGCCCTTGCTCCAATTGATGAAGTCCATTAAAATTAACATATACATAAAGTTATGTGTACGTGTGTGTGTGTGTGTGTGTATCTGATCAACCATGCTAAGGAAATTGGTTTAAAAGGTTATTATAAAATAAGACATAAATATGGACATTGCTGTTTGAATTTCACTATGAAGGTGATTATCAAAATTATGTGAATAAATAAGTTAAAAATTAATACTTTCAAAAGTTATTTATACATTAATTAGTCATTTTAAAGTAAATAGAATTCTTTATTCAACTTTCTCTACTTCTATGTTTGAAAAGGACAACATTGTATAATTCCTGTTATTTAAGTTACAGATCTGACACACATGAAAAAATGAATTTCCCTCTTTTAAAGCATAGTTGGCTTCGGACGCCTGGGTGGCTCACTCAATTAAGCATCTGATTTCGGCTCAGGTCATAATCTCATGACTTGTGAGTTCCAGCCCCACTTCAGGCTCTGTCTGGAGAGCTCAGAGCCTGCAGTCTGCTTCAGATTCTGTTCTCCCTCTCTCTCTCTGCCCATCACCTGCTTGCACTCTGCCACTTTCTCTCTTTCTCAAGAATAAATACACATGAAAGCATATTTGGCTTATTAGTCAATAAATTATTATAATTCATGTCATAGTGATATTTTACCTGAATTCTAGTTTGATTTTTACCTTAAGGAATTTTTTTTTCATTCTTTCCATAGGATCACTTGCCATTTGTATGTTATATGTTGGCATATTTGTTACATTTCTCTTTAAAATAATCTTTGTCGGGGCACCTGGGTGGCTCAGTCAGTTGAGCGTCTGATTTTGGCTCAAGTCATGACCTCATGGTTAGTGGGTTTGAGCCCCACATTGGGTTCTGTGCTGACAGCTCAGACCTGGAGCCTACTTCAGATTCTGTGTCTCCCTCTCTCTCTCTCTTCCCCTCCCTTGCTTTTGCTCTCTCTCTCTCTCTCAAAAGTAAACATTTAAAAAATAAAATAAACACAATAAAATAATCTTTGCCAATTTACCATATGTAAGTTTGATGGAAGAGTTATAAAATGTTACATGATGCTGTGTGTTTATCACACTGCATACACATACACACATACACACACACTAAAGATATTAGCTAACTATATAGACATTATTTAACTGCCTGTTAAATAATCATTGAGTCAAGATTCAAGAGAAGGCAGAATCCAGAGATTACATCCAGGGATGAGATTCTGTTCTGAGGCTGCTTTTCTCAGGGAGCATTTGCTATTTTTGGATGAGGCAGCCAAAAGGCTGAAAATGGACATAACATTGGAATCTCGGAACCACCAGAGGTTGAGGATGTGAGGTGGCCAATGACTTAGAATTTGGATTGGGATCTTGAAGAGCTGTACTCTAGGAACAAGGGTTACATGAAAGTAAAGGACCCTGACTAGAGACTTCAGTACAGCTTTGAATCAACTTAATACCAGAAAAAGGATTAATAGGATTCCAGACTTCACATTTACCAAACTTGACAAAGGAAGATAACATTATCCTTAGCTTCCAGTCAAACAATAGAAAATATTTCATGCATGAAAAAAAAATAGGTATGTTAGGATGCGAGATATATAAAAATAACCACCAACAAGAAAGACAATGGATCCATAAGACCTTCAAATATTGGTATTAGCAGACATAGATTTTGTAAGTAGGTTTACTGTGTTTAAGAATATTAAATACATGTTAATATCATTAGCAAAGGATCCTATATAAAAATATTTGTCAGTTACAAAACAAATATAAACATGAAAAATACAATAATTGATTAAATAACTCAACATATAGTTTTAATAGATAAGACATAGCTGAAAAGTGAATTCATGAAAAAGAAAATAGCCCAGAAGAAACTACATGCATTAAAACATGAAAAGATGTAAGATGGAAATAATTAAGAGAATGGAGAAGGTCTACATATGCAACTGGAGTTCCAGAAAGATAAAGAGAATGGGGAGGAATGAACTTTGAGAGACTAATGGCTTAAAGAAATAGAATACATCAGGCAAAAATCAAGAATATTAAAATATATAACAAAGGATAAAAAATTTAAAAAAATAAATTTCTCATCTAGACATATCATAGTAAAATATCTAAGTAACAGTGAAATATATATTATCCTGAGGATTCTTAACTACACTAACAGTTAACTTTTTAACACAAACAATGGAAGCCAATGCAATTTCATTTTATCTTCAAAATGCTAAAATTAAATGACAACCTACACGAAATTTAATAGCCAACAAAATATATTTGGGGAATGAAGGCGAAATAATATGTCCAGTAAAAAGAATAATGAAAATTTAAATGGAGAGTATTTAATACCAGCCCACCAGCACCAAAGGGTGTACTAAGGGGTTTTCTGGTGACCAAAGGAAAATTATTTAAATGGAAAAGATGCAGTAAGAAAGTAAGGAATGAGAAGGAAAGAAAATATTTAAATATTGACAGTTTAAATATAAACAATGTTTTGTGGTTTGAACAGATAAATAGATGTTGGGTAGATAGAAATACATGATAGAGAGATAGATGATAGAAGAAGATAGATACATAGGTAGGTAGGTAGGTAGGTAGGTAGGTAGGTAGGTAGATAGAGATAGATAGAAATAGATAGATAGATAGATAGATAGATAGATAGATAGATAGATATGGGGGATGGGGGAAAGGGGAGTTATTTTTTAATAGTTGCAGAGACTGATCTTTGGAAGATGAAAAAGTCTTGCAGATTAGTGGTGATTGTAGTTGTGCAACGAAGTAAATGTACCTAATGTCACAGAACTGAACAATTAAAAATGATTTGAAGTTATTTTTTTCTTCTTTCTTGAAATAAAACATACATATTATAAAATTTACAATTTTTACTATTTTAAGTTAAAAGAAGTTTTTAAATAGCTGAAAATAATTTTAAAATAGTTCATGGAAACCACCATTCTAATTTCTATCTCTATGAATCTGACTACTCTAGGAACCTCATATAACTGGAATCATACAATGATTGTGCTTTTGTGAAGTAGTTTGTTTATAATCTCAGAAAGTAGTATAATGTCTTCAAGGTTAATCTATGTTGTAGTGTCAAGATTTCCTTCCTTTTTAAAGGAAACTTGCTTTGAAAGGAAACTGAATCATATTCCATTGTATGCATATTCCACTCTTATTTTTTATTTTTATTTTTGCTGTTCATTCAGTCATCATTGGCTACTTAGATTGCTTCCATCTTTTGGCTGCTGTGAATAATGCTGCTGAACACATGCAAATATCTAAGTCCTTGCTTTCACTTCTTAAAATGACAAAGTTTATGTTATGTTTATTTTGCTGCAATAAAAAATAAAAACTAATAATGGCATAATTTTCAATAGCTTCAGGATAATAACATTAACTGGTAAAGAATAAAAATAGCAATTAACATTACCTTTACAAAGATTATCTATATATTTAGTAATAACGCAAGAGTCTTACCTGTAACACTTTAATCTAGTTCTATACAACAATTTTCCTATTGTTTTGAAACAATTTCTTATCATGTTCTTTATGAACACTGCTTATTAACATACACATCTCTATTTCTTAATATGAGAATTAGCCAATAAACATAATCTTAAACAAAATGTTCCTGGTGGGCCTCACATGTTAGATTTCCTAGGTATGAGATATTAGCTCAATGTAATATCACATCCAACAGCACATTTGCAATAATTGTTTCGGAGGCAAAATGGATGCATAGTTTAGAATTTATTTTGAGACATTTTACACTCTGCATTGGCTCAGATGATAGACAAAGTAAATAAATAATAATTTCTCATCCAGATTCATCTGTCATCATGCCTCTCTTTAAATTCTTTTTTATTTTTTTAATGCTTTATTAAATTTTGAGAGAGAGAGAGAGAGGGAGTGTGTGATGAGGGGAGAGGCAGAGAGAGAGCGAGACACAGAATCAGAAGCAGGCTCCAGAGTGAGCTCTCAGCACAGAGCTCAACATGGGGCTCAAACTCAACAACCATGAGATCATGACCTTAACCAACTGAGCCACCCAGACGATCCATGCCTCTGTCTAAATATCATTTCTCAATATTCTCTACTAGTCTCTAGAAAAATCTTACTAACATTAAAATTAAGAATAAATAAAATACACTGTTTACACACAATCTAGAAGAACAGTTTTATAGTTCTTGCTGGACAGCTGTTCAATTCTACCTTCAAACACTTGCCAAACAAGATAAATTCATTTCTGACTGGATCCATTTTTATCACTTTTCCCAACTTAAAGAGTGTACATTAACTTATCAATTTTTTTTCTTTCCCAGACTATATATATTTCATATTTTATTATCTTGCTTAGAGAGACTTCATAAAAAAGTGGACAAATCACAAGAACACAAATTAATTGTACATCCCTGTATAATTTTGTATAACCAGCACCCAAATCAAGAACCACAACACCATCCCGGATACCCCTTCCAGTCACCACTTATTCCAAAATGGTAGTCACTATACTGACAACACAAAATTTTATTTTACCTGTCTTTCGAACTTTAATTAAAAAAAGCGTGTGGCTCTTATTTTATGTATCTAGTTCCCATTTTTTTTCATATTATATGTTGGATTTCATCCATAGTGTTACATGTGTATAGTTTATTCATTCTCATTATCAAATCAAGGTTTATCATATAAATATTGTATTTGATCATTCTACTTTTGATAAACAGTTGAATTATTTCCTGTTTGTGCTTCCTACAATGAGAATTACTATTCATAATTTTTTACTCATATATCATAGCAAAGAAAGACTTAAGAAAAACTTCTGTATGGTAGCAAGGGATACAAATGTTGGTTACATAATATCCATATTTATGTTAAGCTAAATAGATACTACCAAGAAGTTTTTAAAATTAGTTATGAAAATTACACTTTCACCAAAGGTGCCATGAGAATTTCTTTGCTCCATATTTTAAACAACCCTGGAATCTTTTTGTCTTTAAAAAAAATTTAGTCATTCTCACAATATATAATAATATTACATTTTTATTATAACTTACATTTTCCTGATGAGCAATTATACTGAGTACTTTTTCATACGTTTATTGGCCAATTGATTAAACTTCTGTGAGGTGAGGTGCCTATTTTTTCCTTGTTGAATTGCCTCTTTTGCTTTTTTGTATTCTAGATATGAATTTTTGTTGGATGTACATATTGAAAATATATTTGCCAGCTTTGAGTTTGGCCTTTTCATAATGTTTTTTGATACACACATTTCTTAATTTTGGTATAGCCACATTTATTATTTTCCATCTGTAGTCCTTCTTAAGAAATATTTGCCTAACTAAGGACATAAAAATAATCTCTTATATTTTTTCCTGGGGTTTTTATTGATATACCTTTCATACTTACATCTATAGAATATCTGAAAGTGATTTTTGTAATACTACCATTCAGTTTTTTTCTTATGAATATTGCATTATCAGAATCATTTTTTAAGAAAGAGCATCCTTTTTTTATCTTCAGAGATTATGTCACCTTTGTCACAAGTCAGATGACCATGCACATGTGGATACCTGCCCGGACACCAAATGCTATTCCTTTGGTTGACCTACTTCCCTTAGACAAAATTATACTCCCTTCATTGCTAGAATTTTATAACACACATTGATATCTGGTAATGCATGTTTTAGTGTTGTCCTTTTCTTACAAAATTTAGAATTGGATTATGAATTTACAAATACACAAAAATACATACATGATCTTGATTGAAGTTGCACTGAATCTATTAGTCAATGTAAGATAATTGAAATCTTAACCATCCTAGTTCCCCAATGAAGGATATTGACCGCAAAGTGATATTTGTCAATGTTTACAGACATCTTTGGTCTAGAGACATCTAGTGATCACAACCAGGAGATGCTACTGCATCCAGTAAGATTGAAGTCAAGAATACTGTTCAGTATCCTACAGTGTACAACATGACACCTTCCAAAAACATAAAATATTTGAACCAAAGTATCAATGGTGCTAAGGTTCAGAAATCTCTCTTTACAATATTTGGTTTTCAAATCCAATCTTATATTTATATATTTGTTTAGAACATTTTTCATTTTCCTAAGCAACATTTTGTGTTTTTCATTATTAAAGTTTTGCAGGTCTTTTGTTATATGTATTCTTAGGAATTTGATGTGTTTTTTTTTAAATTCCTGTAAAGAATATTTTATTCATTTTTTGATTGTTCATTGCCAGTATGTATAATTAAATAGATATATTTATATTGATTCGATATCTGTGATCTTGCTGGATTCACTTATTGATTGTTATTGTTTTTTTCTGGATAATTTTACATTTTTTACATTCACAATCATGTTACCAGTGACTGTAATGCATTGATTTCTTATTTATGAATACTAATGTCAGCTATTTCTTATAATTTTCTCACTATCTATTTTTTATTGTCTCCAATACAATGCCTGGTAGAAGTGGTTATAGTAGCCTTTCTTATCTTGTTCTGATTTCAGGTAGAAATATTTCACTAATTCATTTTGGGTAAGATGTCTAAACTAGGCTTTTTATTAATATTCTAAGATAAGAAAAGTTGTTTCTAGCCTACTTTTTAATACTTTGCTATTACGACTTGGTATCTTGTTTTATAAAATGCTTTCTAGTATGCTTAAAATGATCTTTTTCATTTCTTATTATGTAATAACACAGATTAATTTGAATGTTAGGGAAAAAATAAAACTTCAACTCCTAAAATATTCTCCATGTGATTGATGTTTTGCATTTTGCTCTATTTGATTCATATTTTTTTAATATTTTATAAAAAATGTTTAATGTTTATTTTGAGGGAGAGAGAGAGTGCAAATGGGGAGAAGGGAAGCTAGAGAGGGAGACACAGAATCCAAAGCAGGATCCAGGTTCCGAGTTGTCAGCACAGAGCCTGATGTGGGGCTCAAGCCCACGAGCCATGAGATCATGACCTGAGCAGAAGTTGGTCACTTACCCTACTGAGCTACCCAGGCACCCCTGATTCATAATATTTTGTTTACATTTTTTTTATCTAGGTTCATGAACAAAATTATTCTATAATTTTCCTTTCTTTTGATGTCCCTTTTATGCTTTGGCATCAAGATCATTTGCTCAAATATCTTCAGAAATTTTCCTTTTATTTTTTTTTCCCCTGGAGGAGTTGGCATGAAATGTTTGTTATTTTATTTCATATTTATTAAGAATGTTTAATTGCAGAAGATATATTAAAAGTGGTTTACTGAAGCAACACTTGATCTTACATAAACAGTTTTAAAAACTCATCTTGGGGCACCTGGGTGGCTTAGTCGGTTGAGTGTCAGACTCTTGATTTCAGCTCAGGTCATGATTTCACAATTTTGGGGACTCTCTCTCTCTCTCTCTCTCTCTCTCTCTCTCTATCAGTCCCTCTCCCCCTGGCACTCTCTCTCAAAATAAATAAATTGTCATAGACTCTGAGTCTGGTGTTCTCTCTTATCCAGAAAGAGAGTAGACACAAGATTAAAATGGGAGAGAGGTTAATGTCTGGGAGGAGACAAAAGCCCCAAGTAAGGGTCCTTGCTCCATTTTTATTAGGACCACAAGAAGGCTTACAAGCATGATGGGAGTGCACAAAGAGACAATGAAACTGTGAACATTAACTCATGGGCATGGAGGTAAGGGGGTTTTGAAGATACGCTGTGTTAGGGGTTTGGATCAATACAAGACAAAATTCTAGTGCTGGGTGGAAGGTTGTTTACAGCAGGCATGAGGTGCCACCTCTGTTTACTTAAACTGGCCTAGGGGACAAGAAAGACAGAGTATGCCACCTCAGTGTTAAAAAGGCAACTTTCTTTTGCTAATTAGCTCAGATCTAGGCAACTTTGCCCTGCTGTTATCTATAGTCCTGTTTACCTGTTTTTGTCCTTCCTTCCTGTGAAAGCAGCATTCTGCTATTGTACTAAATTGGAGGGCGCTTCTGCCCTGAATACTTAATCTTGTTTACCTAATCTTGGATGTTTTCATCCTGAGATTTCCTATTCCTCTACCTTTGTCCTATATTGGGGGCCTCTGTCCTGTTTACCTAATCTTGTTTACCCAAACTTGGGTGTGTTCATCCTTCCTAATTCTTTATGCCTTGTTAACCCATTGGTGCAAGCTCAAGGAATTCCTAAGCTTATTCCCCACAGTAAATAAACTTAAAAAAGAAATTATCTGTATTGGGATGCCTATGTGGCTCAGTCAGTTGAGCATTCGGCTCTTGATTTAGGCTCAGGTTGTGATCCCAGGGTCGTGGAATCAAGCCCCTCCTCAGGTTCTGGGCTCTGCACTGAATATGCAGCCTCCCTGGGATTCTCTCTCTCTCTCCGTCTCTCTCCTTTTGCCCTTCTCCCTAGTTCATTCACTCTCTCTGTCTCTCTGTCTGTCTAAAATAAGTAAGTAAATAGTCATCTGTATTAAAAAATAATTTTGTGTATATCTTTACCAGAAACTCAATATCATACATACATAAATATATGATGTGATTTAAATCCAAAATCATATTCTTATAGAAGTAAATCATTCAGCCTAGTGTGTTTCAATCATTATTATAAGTTGTATCTTCCATAGATGTGATTACATTTAGTTTTCTTAGTGGACTGAATTGAAAGACATGATAAAACAGATTCTATTTTGTCAATATCACAATGTAGAAAACATATTTCATATATAATTATTCTCAGATTACCAAAATAGTTTTATTAAGAAAAATGTTTCTATCCTGTAAGGTAAGAATAAATTAGGTTATTTTTCTCCTAACTACTTTTGGATTTTATATTTACATTTTTTCCAGATCATTATATTATTATTCTTTTGCCATGAGAGGTAAAAGTATATAACAGGTTATGAGTATGCCTTGTAAGGCAATTCTTTGTATTTATGCATATTTAAACATGATGTGAAATTTCATGTATTTCCAGTTTTCATACTTTGAAAATATCCACCCCAAAAGAAGGAAATAGTCAAGATGTCAGGAGGGAATGTTAGGTAGCCACAGATTAACATCGTGTTTTGTGAATACGTTTTAGTTCCAAATTATATAAAAATGTGCAGTATCCTATTCTTCAGACAAATGGACCATGTTCTCACATAGAGTGATACCACAGTATTGATTTGTTGTTGGTATAGATAATAATTTACCTTGATTACTACATGTCTTTCAATGTAGCATGGCTTGTCTTTCCTGATTTGAAGTAAAAGTTGTAACATTTTTATTGGAGTGGGTATGTTTCATAAAAATAGAGTGTAGCTTTGCTTTTTGGCATGACCTTGTCATTTGAGAAAGCATTACATTTTAACGACATGTAATTTAAAATGCCTCTAGGAGTGAGTTGAATTTACTGAAATATTTTTAAGAGTAATTACTTACTAGAGGTTGTCAGAGCACTTGTAGAGTATCAACCTTCTTCAGGGCAGATATTTGAGACTACTTGAAATGAATTAACAGCTTCTACTATTAATGTTTGATGGGAGACCATAGTGAAAAAGATGGATGTTTATATAATTGACACCCTTAACATTTAGAGCTGAATACTTAAATGCCAGAAACATAATTCTGAATAAAATGTCAGGACCTAACTCAATAATATTTAATGATGTAGTAGGGAAGGAATGAACAGAAATCATTTTATATTATTAATTAAATTATTTAAAATAGGCTTAGTTGTCCCCATATATTGTTAAGAAGTTTTTATTCATATTATTGTTTCTAACAATAATTTGTTTCAAATATTCAACCTCTACCAGTTCAGAGATGTCAAATATCCTTCTGATTCATATGATTACAAAATACTTTTATCGAAATGTATGCAGTAATTGTACTTGGTCAGCTAAATGTTTTAATTTATTACAATTGGTACAGTACCAAATCTTACTTTATTCTTGAGCTTTTAGTCTTGGTCAACAGATCTTTTCCTAGTTAATTGATACACTTAATAAAGCTAATTTATACTGGTAGAACTAGTAGGCATATAAAATAAATATAAAAATAAAAACAAATAATGCTGAAATAATATCCACTCAAAATTTATTAAGAAAGCTAATTAATTAGCATCGTTGAAAAATAACTAAATGATAGGTAACTATATTACATACCAATATGGCTGCATAATTTTTTATGAATAATTCCATGAAAATGAGGGTCACAAGCTTTAAGAATGATTAATTTAATCTTTAATTAATTAAAAAATGGTCCTGTGAGGGTTGCACTGCAAAATTGTTTTTTGGAGAGTATACCTCAGAGAATACTTTCTGCAAAATTTTTACTTACTCTATACTCAGAGCTGGAAGAAATTTGGGGAAGATTTATAGTTCAGCTAGTCATTTTGCTAAAACTCAAATCTTGTCATTACAACTTTAATTACCTGTATAAGAAAATAGTCTGTAGTATAGTGATCAAAATTATATTTAACCATGTCCATTAATGTACAGAAGGTTCCTAAAGAAGATTCCTGGATGAGGTAATGAATAATGCTCTCACTCAGACAATAAAGTAAATATTTGTCAATATTAAGCATGGAATTCTGGGACTATAGTGACAAATAGCATTAAGTAGTCAAAGATATCAACTGATAATTGACTAGTTCTAAATACAGTCATCATTTCTGTCTCTATCAAGGCTACAAAACAGTTAACCAATCTACTGAGAGTCAATGTTCCCTTTCAAAGTATTATTATAGTATATTATATACTCATGACTTTCAAAACGAACTCCAGAGAACCTTTCAGGGACTAAAGAGATCAAAACTATCATCATCTAAGTTCTTTTTCACTCACATTTCCTAATGTGTGAACTGTGGATTTTTCAAAAGGCTAAGGGATGAGTGATATTAACATAGAGATATACAAATTCAGTTTCCTTTTTAAGCCTGCTGGAAATTTAGGAAATATTATTTAAGAAATTTCCAGAAATGTGGGGCACCTGGGTGGCTCAGTCGGTTAAAAGTCCGACTTAGGCTCAGGTCATAATCTTGCAGTTCGTGAGTTTAAGCCCCAAAACAGCTCAGAACCTGGAGCCTGCTTCAGATTCTGTGTTCCTCTCCGGCTCTGCCCCTCCTCCATTCATGCTCTGTTTCTCTCTCTTCCTGTCTCAAGAATAAATAAACATTTAAAAAAATAGGGAAAAAAAAGAAAGATTAGCTGAAATGTAAAACAATGTCACTCTTTTCACTATTTTTTTTGTTTTGGAAAGTATAAACATTTTAATAAACTATGTTATTTATGCAATGGGCTTATTATTATTTTAAGTGAATTAATATTTTTTTAGATTTAACTATTAATATAAACTTTAATAGATCGAGTTATTATTATTGTTATTGTTCTTTTTTTTTGACGTATCTTCTCACTCCTGCACCATTGGAGAGTTAGCAATTTTTTTAGGATGTACAAATATATCACTATTATAGGAGATATAGTAACTAGAGTTTCCAAGTTATTTACATTTCTAGGAAAAGCCTACATTGCAAATGTCTCCTGTGAATCATCAAAAATTCTGTGTTTTTATTCCTATTAGTTACCATCATTACACAAGAAAGCAATTCAAGTATAATACTAATACATAGGTATTTTACCAAAACATATCCCATTGTCAACATAATGGCCATCAGAATATTATTTCTCTTCTTTTCCTGGAACAAAGTTAGATACTTAAGTATTTGATGAATTAATAAATGGCACTTGTGGCAGAAATGCAGGCACTATTTACCAGTAGGCTTTTATTATCCTGAATTTATTAACCTCACCCACATCAGATTGACATTACTGCCTTAGTCTTTTACTTTTTTAAGTTTATTTATTTATTTTGACATATATAGAGACAGTGGAAGTGGGGGAGGGGCAGAGAGGGAGAAAGAGAGAGAGAGAATCCCAAGCAGGCTTTGCACTGCCAGACCAGAGCCCAACATGGGGCTCGACCTCATGAAACCATAAGATCATGACCTGAGTTGAAACCAGGGGTTGGACACTTAACTGACAAAACCACCCAGGCACCCCAAGTTCTATTCTTTTAAAAAACATATCTGCCCATTTTCCTTACTGCTTCAATGTATGAATCACCCATATGCAGAATTTATTTTTCAAGTTTTTAATGGATTATTTTGAGTCACCTTTGACGTGATTCTTTGTTTCCTTATTGCCTTACAAATGCATGATATTCAAAGTATTTTATTATTAAACAAAATTTAACTTTCAAGAATATAATTTTCCAGGGTCCTTTGAGTCATATCATGTTTCTTTGCCCTAGGAAGATTGATATTCTCCCAAATATATCAATAACCCTAACAATTCATATTTTTCCTATAAAATGGTAATAAAAGAGTTACCATTCTAACATTTTTTATATAATTTGCTCAAGTTTAATTTCTTCATACACAGTTTGTTTTATGATCCTTTTTATTACAGTAACACTATTTCCTAGTATCATTTAATGGCTATTAAGCGATATCACTTAATTTAAAATGACTTTTACCATTTCTATTGGGTCTAAATGACTATGCATTCATGAAATTTATAATAATATGCCTTAATCAAATGGTTTATAATTCTTTGCATAATACTCTTATCTCCTTTCCTCTGTGTTGTATATTTTAGCTGTCTTTTGAATTTATAATGAAACAAATAATGACAAAATAATATATTAATTTTATTTATTTAGAGAATAAATAATTTAATGGTTAATATTCCCTCATCAAATGTCTAGTGATCATATGGTTTCCAAACTTTATAAAAATTAAAATCTGATACAGTACAAATAATTTTTTGATTAGGATACCTAGCTAGAGAGAAATCAGAATTGAGTATAGTTGGGCTAATTTTATTCAATAGCAATTTTAATGTCTGAAATTTTGGGATATAATGCCAAAGGAAATTTGGCATTCACTTTGAAATTTAAACTTAAATTCCATCAAATCAAATTTATTGTATTTAATTGATTTATTTAATTGGGCTTTATTTCCTTATCAACTCTGTACTTAGGAATACTGGAAAGATGTTTTTTAAAATGTTTCAAATGACATATACTGCTACTTTTGTGGGAGTTAAGTTCTTTCCATTTGGACAGTATCAGTAAGTGTGATTTCAAGTTCTTAATGAAATATTTAACATTTGTAACTTTACCAGAGCACACTGAATTAGATTAGAATATTTAATTTTATACATACAGCATGTTTTTCCAAATTTACTAGTTTTCCTTAATACATTTAAAAGATATGAGTTGCGATGGTAGTTTTTTTTTTTTTTAACGTTTACTTATTTATTTTGAGAAAAAGACAGAGATCACGAACAGGGAAGAAGCAGAGAGAGTGGGAGAGAGAATCCTAAGCAGACTCTGCATTGTCAGTGTTGACCCTGATGCAGGGCTCAATCCCACAAATCATGAGAACATGACCTGAGCCGAAATCAAGAGTCAGTCGCTTAACCAACTGAGTCACCCAGGCATCCCAATTTTTAAAAAAAATTTTCTATTTCTTTAGAAACTTCCTGGTATTTATTTCTAAGTCAGTTAGCAGATTCTTGATCATAATTTAGAATATACAATTTATCTCTAGAATTAATCTTCCTAGATGATGTTTAGCACTTATCACATTAAGGTATATTTTTATTATTTTATTATTACTTACTCTTAATGAAAAAATTTCAATTTTTTACATTTCAATCTCTGTTTATTTATCATTACTATTATTGTCTCTACTGGAATGGGAGAATTGTTACAAAATTGATTATCATGGTAATTAATTCCCTGTATCTTTTACTTATAATTTTGAGACCAAAGTGTACATAATGGACAAATAATATTTTTTGACTTCTGTATCTGTTATGAAATGCTAAAATTAAACTATTATAAATATATTTCAAATAATTTAATTACCTGGAATGTCTCTTGGGTATTAATACTATTTTTAAATTTTTATTTATTTACTTACTTATTTTTTAATATATATACAAATTAGCATATAGTGCAACACTGATTTCAGAAGTATATTCCAGTGATTCATCCCCTATGTATAACACCCAGTGCTCATCCCAACAAGTGTCTTCCTTAATTCCCCTTACCCATTTAGCCCATCCCCCCACCCATAGTCCCTCAAGCAAACCTCAGTTTGTTCTCTGTATTTAAGAGTCTGTTTTGTCCCCATCCTTATTTTTATATTATTTTTGCTTCCTTTACTTTATGTTCATCTGTTTTGTATCTTAAATTATTCATATGAGTGAAGTCATATAATATTTGTCTTTCTCTGACTTACTAATTTCACTTACATAATACCCTCTAGTTCCATCCATATACTTGCAAATGGCAAGATTTCATTCTTTTTGATTACTGAGTAATACTCCATTGTATATATATACCACATCTTCTTTATCCATTCACCCATTAATGGATATTTTGGCTCTTTCCATACTTTGGCTATGTTTGATAGCATTGCAATAAACATTGGGGTGCATGAGCCCCTCTGAAACAGCACACCTGTATCCCTTGGATAAATATCTAGTAGTGCAATTGCTAGGTTGTAGGGTATTTCTATTTTTAAGTTTTTGAGGAACCTCCATACTGTTTTCCAGAGTGGCCGCACCAGTTTGCATTCCACCAGCAGTGCAAAAGAGAGCCTCTTTCTCTGCATCCTCACCAACATCTGTTGTTGCCTGAGTTGTTAATGTTAGCCATTCTGACAAGTGTGAGGTGTATCTCATTGTGTGTCTTTGTATGTCTCTCATGATGAGTGATGTTAAGCATTTTTTCATGTGTCTGTTAGTCATCTGAATGTCTTATTTGAAGAAGTATCTATATTTTGTCCATTTCTTCACTGGATTATTTGATTTTTGGATGTTGAGTTTGATAAATGCTTTATAGATTTTGGATACTAACCCTTTATCTGATATGTCATTTGAAAATATCTTCTCCCATTCCATCGGTTTCCTTTTAGTTTTGCTGATTGTTTCCTTTGTGTGCAGCAGATTTTTATTTTGATGAGGCCCCAGTAGTTCACTTTTGCTTTGGTTTCCCTTGCCTCCAGTGACGTGTTGAGTAAGAAGTTGCTGCGGCCAAGATCAAAGAGGTTGCCTACTTTCTCCTTAGGATTTTGATGGCTTCCTGTCTTACATTTAGATCTTTCATCCATTTTTAGTTTATTTTGCATGTAGTGTAAAAAAGTGGTCCAAGTGCATTTTGCTGCATGGTGCAGTCCAGTTTCCCCAGCACCATTTGCTGAAGAGACTGTCTTTATTCCATTGGATATTCTTTCCTGCTTTGTCAAAGATTAGTTAGCCATACATTTGTGGGTCCATTTTTGGGTTCTCTATTCTGTTCCGTTGATCTGAGTGTCTGTTTTTGTGCCAGTCCCATACTGTCTTGATGATTACAGCTTTGTAATACATCTTGATGTCCAGGATTGTGATGCCTCCAGCTTCATTTTTCTTTTTCAGGCTTGCTTTGGCTGTTCAGGTCTTTTCTGGTTCCACACAAGTTTTAGGATTATTTGTTCTAGCTCTGTGAAGAATGCTGGTATTATTTGGATAGGGATTGCCTTGAATATGTAGATTGCTTTGGGTAATAGTGACATTTTAACAATATTTGTTCTTTCAATCCATGAGTGTGGAATATTTTTCTTTTTTTCTTTTTGTATCTTCTTCAATTTCTTTCATAAGCTTTCCATAGTTTTCAGTGTATAGATTCTTCATCTCTTTGGTTGTGTTTATTCCCAGGTAATTTATGGTTTTTGGTGCAATTGTAAATGGGATAGATTCCTTGATTTCTCTTTCTGTTGCTTCATTGTTGGTGTATAGGAATGCAACCAGTTTCTGTGCATTGATTTTATATCCTGTGACTTTTCTGAATTCATGGAATAGTTCTAGCAGTTTTTTGGTGGAATCTTTTGGGTTTTCCATATAAAGAATCATGTCATCTGAGAAGAGTGAAAGTTTGACCTCCTTCTAGCCGATTTGGATGCCTTTTATTCCTTTGTGTTGCCTGATTGCTGAGGCTAAGACTTCCAATACTATATTGAATAACAGTGGTGAAAGCAGAAATCCCTGTCGTGTTCCTGACCTTAGGGGGAAAGCTCTCAGTTCTTCCCCATTTAGGATGATATTAGCCATGAATCTTTCATGTATGGCTTTTATAATCTTGAGGTATGGTCCTTCTATCCCTACTTTCTTGAGGGTTTCTATCAAGAAAGAATGCTGTATTTTGTCAAATGCTTTCTCTGCATCTATTGAGAGGATCATATGGTTTTTGTCCTTTCTTTTATTGGTGTGATGTAAATCATTGGTTGTTTTGCGGGTATTGAACCAGCCCTGCATCCCAGGTATAAATCCAACTTGGTCGTGGTGAATAATTATTTTAATGTATTGTTGGATTGGGTTGGCTATTAACTTGTTGAGGATTTTTGCATCCATGTTTATCAGGGAAATTGGTCTGTAGTACTCCTTCATAGTGGGTTCCTCGTCTGGTTTTGGAATCAAGGTAATGCTGGCTTCATAGAATGAGTTTGGAAGTTGTCCTTACATTTCTATTATTTGGAGAAGCTTCAAAAGAATAGGTGTCAAATTTTCTTTAAATGTTTGGCCGAATTCCCCTGGAAAGTCATATGGCTCTGGACTTGCTTGTTGGAAGATTCTTGATTACCGATTCAATTTCTTTACTGGTTATGGGTCTGTTCAAATTTCTATTTCTTCCTGTTTCAGTTTTGGTAGTTTATATGTTTCTAGGAATTTGTCCATTTCTTCCAGATTGTCCAATTTATTGGTGAATAATTGCTCATAATATTCTCTTATTATTGTTTGTATTTCTACAATATTGGTTGTGATATCTCCTCTTTTATTCTTGATTTTATTTAGTTGGGTTCCTTCCTCTTTCTTTTGATCAAACTGGCTAGTGGTTTACCAACTTTGTAATTCTTTCAAAGAACCAGCTTCTGGTTTTATTGATCTGTCCTACTGGTCTTTTGTTTGTTTGTTTGTTTTGATATCATTGATTTCTGTTCTAATTTTTCTTATTTCCCATCTTCTGCTGTTTTGGGGTATTATTTGCTATTCTAAGGTGTAAGGTTATGTTGTGCATCTGAGACCTTCCTTCTTCCTTTAGGAAGGCCTGGATTGCTATATACCTCCCTGTCATGATCACCTTTGCTGCATCCTAGAGGTTTTGAGCTGTGGTATTACCATTTTCATTCACTTCCATACTTTTTAATTTCCTCTTTAACTTCTTGCTTAGACTATTCATTCTTTAATAGTATGTTCTTTAGTCTCCAAGTATTTGTTGTCCTTCCAAATATTTTCTTGTGGTTGATTTCGAGTTTCATAGTGTTGTGGTCTGAAAATATGCACGATGCAATCTCAATCTTTTTGTACTTGTTGAGGGCTAATTTATGTCTTAGTATGTGATCCATCTGGAGATGTTCCATGTGCACTTGAGAAGATGTGTATTCTGCTGCTGTAGGATGAGATGTTCTGAATATATCTGTTAAGTCCATCTAGTCCAGTGTTTCATTCATAGCCATTATTTCCTTGTTGATTTTCTTTTTAGATAATCTGTCCATTGTGGTAAGTGCAGTTGAAGTCCCCTACTATTATGGTATTATTATCAATGAGTTCCTGTATGTTTGTGATTAATTGATTTATATATTTGGGTGTTTCCACATTTGGAGCATAAATGTTTACAATTGTTAGATCTTCCTGGTGGATAGACCCCTTAATTATGATATAATGCCCTTCTGCATCTCTTGTTACAGTCTTTATTGTATAATCTAGATTGTCTGATATAAGTATGGTTACTCCAGCTTTCTTTTGGAAGCCATTACCATGATAGATGGTTCTCCAACCCCTTACTTTCAATCTGAAGGTGGCTTTAGGTCTAAAATGTGTCTCTTGTAAATAGCATATAGAAGGATCTTGTTTTCTTATCCAGTCTGCTACCCTATGTTTTTTGATTGGAGCATCTAGTCCATTGACATTTTGAGTGAGTACTGAAGGATATGAATTTATTGCCATTGTGTTGTGTGTTGTCTCTATAGTTGGAGTTTCTAGTGGTGTTCTCTGGATCCTTTCCAGTCTTTGTTGTTTTTTGGTCCTTTTTTTTTTTTTTCATCTTTTCTCTGCTCAGATTTCCCCTTAACATGTCTTGCAGGGCTGGTTTAGTGCCCACAAACTCCTTTAATGTTTGTTTTTCTTCAAAGCTTTTTATCTCTCCTTCTATTTTGAATGACGGCCTTGGTGGATAAAAAATTCTTGGCTCCATAGTTTTCGGATTTAGCACATTGAAAATATCCCGCCGCTCCTTTCCTTTCTAGCTTGACAAGTTTCTGTGGATAGGTCTGCTGTGAACCTGATCTGTCTTCCCTTGTAGGTTAAGGACTTTTTTCCCTTGCTGCTTTCATGATTCTTTCCTTGCCTGAATATTTTGTGAATTTGACTATGATATGCCTTGTTGATGGTTGATTTTTATTGAATCTAATGGGAGTTCTCTGTGCTTCCTGGAGTTTGATGTCTGTGTCTTTTTCCAGGTTATAAAAGTTTTCTGCTATGATTTGCTCACACAAAAATTCTACCCCTTTATCTCTCTTTTCATCTTCTGGGACCTCTATGATTCTGATGTTATTCCTTTTTAGTGAGTCACTAACTTCTCTATTTCTTATATTGTGCTCTGTTGCCTTGTTTCCCTATTTTTTTCTGCTTCATTATTCTCCATAAGTTTGTCCTCTATATCACTGATTCGATGCTCTGAGTCATCTACTCTTGATGTTATGCCATTCATTCGAGATTGCATCACAGTTATAGCATTTTAAATTTTGTCCTGTCTATATTTTACATATTTTATCTCCACAGAAAGGGATTTTATGTTTTTTTTTCAACCCCAGCTAGTATTCTTATTATCATAATTCTAAATTCTGGTTCAGATATCTTGCTTGTATCTGTGGTAAGTCCCTGGCTGTAATTTCCTCCTGGTTTTTCATTTGGGGTGAATGCCTTCATTTCATCATTTTGAAGAAAGTATAGGAATTAATAAAATTTTAAAAATACGTAAAAATTAATAACAACACAAAAAAATCAAATAAAGGATGCTAGATCTTAGGTGTGTTTTGGTCTGGTTGTTGAAAGAAGCTTGATAAAATAGAGAAAAAAGGGAATGAGAAGAAAAAAAGGAAAATGTTTTAAAATTTTAAAAATGAATACAATAAAATAGAATAAAATGAAATGAGGAAGTAAAACAGAATTTTAAAAAAATTACAAGAAAAGTAAAAAACAGAAAAAATTAAAGAAAAATCTTTTTTATTAAAATGGAAAATAAAAATAATTTGTTCTCTTTCTGTATTCGAGAATAAGAAAAGAAAAGGGAAAAAAAGTCAATGGATGGGTCAGCAAACAGAATCAAATAAAATTGAAATTACATCCGATTTCCCATAGAAATCAAACTATATAACACTTTATAGTCTGTAAACTAAGCAGGCAGAGAGACTTTTGGTGTTTCTTTAGAGCATAGATGGGACTTGGTGTAATGGCTCTGTTCTCCACTAAATGGCACTGCTCAGTGTACTGGGTGGATCCTTGTGGCGCATGTAAGCATATGCACATGCACAAGAGGGGTGAAAATGGCATCACCCAGCTACCCAGTTTTTAGTATCAGAATGCTGTGCTCTTGTCAGCCAGCAATCAATCACCTTTCCTTTGTCTCCAGCTTCCTTCCACTCCCCACTTCTATACTGCCCATCATCAACCTACCAGCCTGCCAGGTGGTACCTCCCTCCCAAGTTTTAACGCAGATGGGGCTGTGTTTCCAAACCCCTCATTTCTGAGGGCCTTGTTGCTTTGATCCACTCACACCTTCTGAGGGAAGGTCTCTCCTAGCAATGACCAGGTGCCAGCTCACCCCCAGGAACATTCGAGTGATCACACTGCAGCAGATGCCCAAAGACTGTGGCTGGGTGCCAGTTCGCCCCAGAAAAAGTTTGTGCAATCATGTAGCAGCAGCATTTCAGGGATTATGGTAAATCACAACACACATCTGGTGCCAGCCTTCACCCTTAATGTCCTTGTTCCAACACCAGTGAACATAGCTGTTCTTCAGGGTCTGCTAGTACCTTTGCCTGTGGGAGGCCACATAACCTCTACTAAATGGTCTCCCAACAGGGGAACTGCCTCTCCCTGTGTGGCCCAAGGACCCCTTAGACCTCACTGTCTGGTCCTGTGGATTTGCCCCTCCCACTAGAGATCCACCAGGTAGTGAGCTGTGGAGTTTCAGACTCTACACTCCTTTGTTTATACAGTTTTAGTCTTAGTAGTATTTAAATTCTCTCCTTTATCCTTTCTTCTTTATCCCTTGTTCAGTCCATTGTGGGTGTTTCCACTCTTTCTATTTTTCTCCAGCTGCTTTTGGGGGGGTGGGCTTTTCCTGTACTCTCCCCACTGTTTCCCTCCTCTCTGCACAAGCAAAAACAGCTCCCTACCCTCCACGGCTACTCTTCCCCAGTTTGCCTCTCCACACTGTGTACCTGTCAAGTTCTGTGGTTCAACTTTTTCAGATTGTTGTGTTAATCCTCAAATCAGTTTTCTAGGTGTACAAGGTGTTTTGGTGTTGATCTAGCTCCATTTCAGGGATGAGAGAGGCAAAAAATCTTCCATGCTTCTCTGCCATCTTGGACCCTCTTCTCTCTTGGGTATTATTCTTAATGTTGCAAAATAATTCTATCTACCACATACCAGAGACAGGGGAACTATCCCAAACTAAGTTCATAGTATTATGTCATAAAACAGGAGTCTCTATAGGGTTCGAGTAAAGAAGATCATCCCCAACAAAATAGGGAAAAAAAAAACCCACATGAATTGTTAAATTCACAATAGCCCAAGGAAATCCCAAATGAAGAAATTTGATAACATTTAAATATTTCTTTAGGTGTTTTATAGTGTTACGTTTAGGAAAATTATTTTTTCCATTTTAAACTATTGGTTAGACAATTATTGACACGTTATTAATACATTAATATAAACATTCATAATGTCATAGTTAAAAAATAGTTTACTGGTAAGAAAAAAATATATTAATTCTGATAAACGTTCAGAACATTCCTTTAAAATTTATAGCTTGTTTAAAGCCAATAAACTGACTTTAATTATTTTGACATCATTTTGCAACATATATCAATTTTGTACCCACTTGACAAAAAAAATATAAAAATCGATTTGATCTATTTTGGCTCAGTGCTAAAGAAGGAATCTCCAAGTACTCCATAATTTTGTTTACCTGGTAGATAAAACTCAACACCCCCAGCCCAGTAATTTCCTATTTATAGAGAAGTTGAAAGTAATCTTTAAAGAATTAATATTAACAATTTATATAATCTTTTTATTTCATTTTATGATATGTTTCAACAGATTGCAAGGTTCTTATTATGAAAGCTGGGAATTCTCCCATTGGTTTTCAGCTTGTACTTGTAATGAAATAGCACAAGTAAAAATGAGACTACCAAAGTCAAATTGTCAAGTGTGTGTGGTGATAATATATTCCAGGTGGCCCAGGCTGCTTACAAGAGTCTTTTTGTTGTCCAAGATCTTATAGACATTTGCATCTTTTTAGAAGATACCACATTCAAGTGGGATCCTTGTGATGCTCATGCTATACTCAAGGCCATGTGTGGTGCAGTAAGAGATTTAAAAGAATGCCTGGAATGAAATCCATAAACGGGGCTTGACTTGCCACAGTTGGTGCACTGTATTTAAAGTGAAGGCACCACTGTAGTAAATGGCTGGGACAACAAGGGAGGAGTAACTGAGTAAAGATTAAGAAAATGGCTGGAGACATTCCTGAACCTCCTCATCCAAAATCTACCATGTGCAGATAGGTATACATAGATAAACTGTGTTCTCATATACTTATAAACCAAAGTGTGAAATTATGTCCCACATCTCTATCTTTTAAAGATAGCTTTGTCATGGGGAAGCCTAGAAAGGACCAGAGGACCCATCAGGTTTCACAAGGGCACAGGAGGGCAGCAACCACACTGCTGTAATAGTAGCTGGTGAAGCAAAGCTTGGAGCCACTAAAAAGCTTGGTGTGTCCTTCAAGTTGGAGAGGTGAGGTCTATCAGTAATTGATAGCCCCTCAGGGCCATGTAAGCTCTGGTGTCCTGGGTACACTGCAGCCAAGGAGGGTATTCTGAGCATGCTGCAGCCCTAGGGCCTGGAGGGCCAGGAGGACTAGGGGGATCTGTGCAACTGGCCCATTAGGCCTGCTGCCCCTGAAGTTCCCCGTTTTACATTCAGCCTTCCTCCTGGTCCTCCAACCCTAAGGTCTACTTGAATTCCTAGAAAAGTGTGATTTTCTACTGCCCCTGGGAAGCCCACCAACTTTCCTAGTGTTGGAAGTGTTGGCGAACTAGAGAACCAACATTCTAGGAGGCAAACTGAACAGGGAGGGTTTAAGGGTCAATTTGCTTCAAGTTAACATACTCTTTACTTGCTGACCTAATTCCTTTGATCTGTCAGAGAACGAATTTCCTTTCTTTGAGATTTACAGACTTTCTTTGTCCTTGAGAATTGAAGGATCAGAACTTTCCCAAGCCACAGAAGTCATCAAGTATGAAGCCACCTCAGCCTTCTGATTTACCTAGCAATTTTTAGCAAAATGCTTTTCTTTTTTTTGGAGATCACACAAATTACTTTACTGACCTCCCTTTGTGTGTCTGCAGAAAGAGCCGAGTACTCCTTCACATAATGAAACAAGCACCAGACTGCCTTGCACAAGGCCTGAGCACTGAGATAATATTTGTGGCTGGCACCATCAAATCTGCACGTGATCAAGAAATTTTGCAGGCCACTGCACTCCCTTTTCTGATTTACTACTCTAATCCTCCTTAAAACTCCCGGGCCAGTCAAAAACCTCAGAGTTGGCTTTTGGACAAAAGTCTGCCTTCTCCTCAGATTGCTGGCTTCTTGAATTCAAATTCCTTTCCAATCAAAAACTCATCTCTTGAATAATGGTTTTTCGAGCAACAGGCAACCAAATTTGAGTTGGGTAGCATTGACACCTTGATTGCTCTCTCTTTCTTCCCACGTACAGGAGACACACACTAGTGTTGAGAAAGCTTATTCTCAGAGCATGGGACACATTCACCTAGTGCAGATAGGTGTTCTAATAGTAAAATTAAGGGAAAGAATCTAGAATTAGATGCTCTTCCCCAGATTTGAGACTTCCTACCATTGTCATAGGTGGTTCATCTCTCTGGAGGTCTGTGGGCTATGGAATGCTCTATGCCAATTCTGGTTGACCTGTTACAAATGACTTTCATCTAAGACACTGGAAAGGAGCAGATCCTGCAGCTGCTGGTGCTGGAGCCCCTCTTACCTGAGGAGATCAAGACCAAACTGCCAGAACAATGCCTGCTGTTCTGAAGACATTGTGAACAATCTGATAGGAGCAGGAGAGTGGGTGAAAAGAAAATTAAGTTTTTTAAGTGGGAGTGGTTAAGATTCAGAAGCATGGATACATTATTTTTGGTGCCCATCTTGAAGAAGAGCAACCATTTTACTGTCCCAAGGAACATCCCCAGAGGGTTTCAACGTATAATATGTTTGCAAGTTTCCGGGAATTCTGTATGTCCATTTAACAGACTTTTGATCTTGTGTTTATGAAGAGCTTTGTTTTTTATTCTTCCCACTCTATTCCTTTTCTTATGAATGGAATTTTTAAATTTTTTTAATGCTTTTATTTATTTTTGAGACAGAGACAGATCATGAGCGGGGGAAGGGTAGAGAGAGAAGGAGACACAGAATCCAAAGCCGACTCCAGGCTCTGAGCTGTCAGCACAGAACCCGATGCAGGGCTCCAATTCGTGAACCTTGAGATCACAACCTGAGCTGAAATCGGACGCTTAACTGACTGAGCCACCCAGGCGCCCCCTGCAATTTTTAAATTCTTATGTCTATCAGATACTGCCTTTCTCATAATATGCTCAGTGAGCATTTACTGAAAGTGGGATTAAACAACTTGGACAGGGGATTACTGTGATCTCTGTTTTGGGGTTTTTGATAAGAGTCCTACAGAATAATGATTTTTTTAGATGTTTAAATTATATAACTAATACATGAATTTCATCTTCAAATTAGAATGATATGTTAAGAATGAATATGGGTCCTAATTTGGCTGAACTAGGAAGAAGTGATTTTATCACTTACTGATGTTCTCCGTGAGTGTTTTTGGTGTGAACGTGTATGGGTCTTTATGTCTGCCTATGTACTGAGTGGCATACATAAGGTCTTATATCTTCATAAGGTGCTTATGTCTTCCATCCTGCCATACCCCTGAGGTGCACTTCCTTCTCTCCTAAAAATACTGAGGATCCTTAAGTCACAAGTTTATTCATATGGAATTTCAGGGAATCCCAAATAGCCAATCGATTTTGAAAAAGAACAAAGTAAGAGGACTCACACTTACCAATTTCAAGCCTTATTACTAAGCTATGGTCATCAAAACACATGGTACTGCATAAAGTTAAACACACAGATCAATGGAATAGAATTGAGAGTCCAGAATAATGCCAGACATTGACAAGCAATTAATTTTCAATGAGGATGCTAAAACCATCATATGGAGGGAAAAATGGGCTTTCAACAAATGGTGCTGGGACAACTGGATATCCACATGCAAAAGCATGAAGCTGGACCTTTAAATCATATACAAAAATTAACTCAAAATCAATCAAAGATCTAAATGTAAAGCTAAAACTAGAAAACTCATAGAAGAAAACATAGGTATAAGTCTTCACAGCTGTGGATTAGGCAGTGGTTTCTTAAAATAATACTAAAATCATAAGCAACAAAAGAAAAAATATGATAAATTGATTTTCATCAAAATTAAAAATGTTTGTGCATCAAAGGATACTATCAATAAAGTGAAAATTAACCCAATGTATGGGAGAAAATACCTGAAATTATATATTGTTTAAGGATCTAGTATCTAGAATCTATGAAAAAATTCAACAACAAAGTTATAAGCAACCCAATTAAAAAAATCAACAAAGGAAAAAAAATGGGCAAAAAATTGAATAGTAGACATTTCTCCAAAGAAGATATACAAGTAGCCAATAAGCACATGAAAAGACTCTCAACATCATTAGTCATTAAGGAAATGAAAATCAAAACCATAACAAGGTACCACTTTACCCCACTAGGATGGCTAAAATTAAAAAATGAAACCAACCAACCAACCAAACACAAAAACAGAAAATACCAATGTAGATAAATTGGAAACCATTTACACATTGCTGCTGGGGATGTATAATGGTATAGCTGCTATGGGAAACAGTTTGGCAATTCCTTAAGAAGTCATAGAAAGGATTACTATATGTCCAGCAATTCAATTCCTAAGTATTCACTCCAGAGAATTGAAGTCATACATTCACACAAAAAGTAATACACAAACGTTCACAGCACCATTACTCATAATACCCAAAAAGTGGAAATAATCCAAATGTCCATCAACTGAAATATGGGTAAACAAAATGTGGTAAACCATACAAATGAAATGATGTTAGACCATAAAAAGGAATGAAATGTTGATACATGCCACAACATGCATAAACTTCAAAAACATTATGCTAAGTGGAAGAAACCACTCCAAAACCATATATTGCATGAGCCCATGTATATGAGTCCAGACTAGGAAAATCTATAAAGACAGAAAATACATTAGTGCTTTCTTATGTTTTCAGGGGCATGGGGTTTGGGGGTAAAAACTAAAGGTTTGCAGAGTTTCTTTTCAAAGTTGATGAAAATATTCTAAAATCATTTGTATTAATGGATGCCCAACTCTGTGACTATACTAAAAGCCATTGAATTGTGTGCTTTAAATACACAAATTATATGGCATGTGAAATATATCTCAATAAAGCTGCTTAAAAGGGACACTATCAAGGAGGAATTCTGAATGATGACGTTTGTTTCTTTCCATCCTTGGCCGCTTGACTAGGCTCTGGTTACAGTAGATAATTCTTTAGGAACCACTTGTCTAACAGAAGAAAAAATTAATTTCCTACTTGTTGCCAAATTGTTGGCAAAGTGTCTCTTGAGGAACCAAAATCTGTCCTAAGAATGAGCCTCCCTAATTTACCCAGGGATAATCTGGGGATCAGAAGGAAAAAACAAAACTACAACAGAACTTGAGAATTCTTTGTTGAGAATTTGAGGACAAGGAACAACTCAGGAAGCAGATATTTCTGCAGAAAAGTGCGAGGCTAGAACACCCTTGGGCAGAAATGATGGAGAGAGTCAAGGAAAGAGAAGCCTGATATTTATCTGCTGAATCCCACCATTATGTAAACCCATTACCCCATTATCTGCTGAATCCCACCATGATGGAAGCCAATTTTCCTATTCCCCCTGAATCAGCAGTAAAACTCTACTGTATTTGCCTTTTGATATTGAGAGGTAGGAGTTTAAAAGGTAGGGAGTTGGTCCTACATATAAGCTGCTGCTGTGCTGGAGTGCAGCTGCAATGCACCAAGTGGAGAATGAGAATTAACAGAAATCAGAGCTGTTAGTAGCCCAGGGGACATAAGCCTCTGAATTCACAGTAATCTTAAAGGACATTGCCGAGTGTTTGAATAAATCGAATCTGTATATCAAAGGACATTGGTTTATAAATGTATTGAAAGCTAGTCTTAATATGACATATGTTGCAGGGCTGGGAGCATCCATAGATTGCAGGACTTTGAAGTTGGGGGTGGGGCAGAGAATGTGGAAAAACAGAAGACAGTTAAGTAGAATTGCCATGACATGAAGGAGGATTGTATTCAGCAATTGGAATGCCAACAGCAGTAGTCAGTATTTATTGTGCAGATCAGAGGAAAGCAAAATTTTACGGAGGCTTCTGCTGGCTGACTTTCATAGCCAACCCTATGAAGATTGTGACACTGACACCAGAGGATTCCAGAGAGATGGCACCAGCAGTTCTTCAAGAAAATGCTTTAGGGAGCATGGCCCACCGTGGCCCTTACAGATGCTTCCACAGCCTCTCATTCATCATGGAAGTAAATCCTCACTCACCTCACTCACTGGATGTTTGCAAGGATATCCAATCAGAAGGTTCCTTTCAGAGGTGAGCCGGATGTCATCAGAACTCTGTAGAGAATCAAGTAGGAGTTGAGACTTTAAGTGGGAAGAGACCTAAATGAAAGAGCAGGAGGTACAACCGACTGGGCGTTCTGGTCCTGGTTCATTGGAAGGAATCATCAAATTGATGGTGTTGGTGGTTGGGAGATGGGTGGAGAGCAGTGAAAAGAACACAGCTGCCTAGAATCTGGTTTTCTACTCTATCACATGTGGCAGTTGTACTTCCCAGAGGGAGAGGGACCAGCTGGGGGGACCATCAGGACAAGGACTTTAAGAACAGGAAAAGGGACATTAATGCCCTTCTTGCCTGCTTCTCACAACTGCTCTTTTTATTTCCACAACTGGGAAGATATTGGTCAATTCATTGTGTCTTTTGGTGCTCTCTGAAGTTGGGGAGTAATTGGAAGAGGGAGATTCACACTTCTAGATCCTCCACCATCTCCCCAGGCCCAGGAGCACAAGCTCCAAAAGAGTAAAACAAGAGACAGAGCCTATTGATCCCAAAGATGTTCTTAGGAAGATGAAGAAAAAAGAAAGAAAGATAGCTTTGTCCTATGGGTAATCAACATTCACCTTTCTCTTTTGAGGAGCATTATTTTCATTATGTGGTTAGAATAATGTTAATGTCAATAATTGAATGACATGCAGAAATTAAATAGATGTGTGGAGTTCTTTTTTTATTAGATATAATTGACATATAGCATTATATTAACATTATATTGGTTTCAGTTATAGAACATAATGATTCAGTATTTGTATATATTTTGAATGACCACCAAAATAAGTCTAGTTAACATCTGCCACCATACATAGTTACAAAGTTTTTTTTTCTTTTTTTATATGTTAACTAACTTGAATTTAAGTTTAAAAAATGTAAAGTACAGAACAAATTTTTTTTCCTTGGGATGAGATCTTTTAAGATCTACCTACTCTCTTCACAACTTGCAAATAGATAATTCAGCATTATTAATTATAGTCACCAGGCAGTACATTAAGCCTCCAGAATTTTATTGATTTTATAATTAGAATTTTGCATGTTTTGACTTCATTTGGCCATTTGTGAAGGTTCACCCATGTGTAAAAGTCTTAAGAGTGGGATGGGGGAAAGCTTTTTTTTTTTCTCTAAATCAAGTCCACTTGATTTGAAAAATTTAGCATGCCACAAATTTATACAAAAATAACCATTTAAACTGGAGTTTGAACACAAAATTTAAGAGCAGGCATCACTGTGAAATGCCAGACACCACGAGTTCAAACAGACAGATGACGAGTTGTGTCGTGGAAAGGCAGGTGATGTCTGGAAAGGCAGGTCATTTAGCATCTGGTGACAAAACACCGTGTCCCACTCACTTCATCCGTCTCCCCCATCTCCCTACTCCTCTTACAAACATGCTGAAATCAACTGTTTCCCTTCAAAGTTGCACTGGGACTGGCAATGGTAGGAGGGACAGGCACGCCGGGACTAGAAACACTGGAGAGTGTCATGTGCCCCCCCCCCCCACATCTGCACCTGCACAAGCAGATGTCTGTGCATGCATGCCTGCCCACGACCTCTGCTTAACTAACATTCGGCAAACATGCCCACACCAGTGAGCACAGCAGTGCAGGTCTCTAGCTCACACCCTGTTAGAATTCGATGGAAAGAGATTTCCTGGCCAGGTTTAGCACAGCAGCAGCTTCTGCTTCAGACTTGGTCTTCTGGGCCCAGGGCCTCAGTTCCGTGACTTAACACAGTTGACAAGCAGCCCTGGGTCACCACCCTTCAGTCCCCAGGTATGGTTGACCCTAGCGGGATGCTGCCTGTACCCTGATCCTGTTATATTAATACAAAACCCTACACTTAAGTGTTTTTTGGAAAAAGCTTTAGGAAGTAATTTAGAAATGGCATTTAGACAACTTTGGTCACCTGTGTCAGAATGGGTTTTTGTGTTTTTGTTTTAATTCGTGTTGGTATTTGTTCACCACACCCAGTAGACCTATATGCCCTGTAGGACTGGTGTTTCATAGATACTGAGGACAAAATATTATTTGAAGTATAATTTGATATTCTGGGGGTAAATGAGACCATGTTCTTAATTCCCCCAATTGTGATATGTGCCATGGCAAGAAACAATTCCTGGTTAAAGTACCATGGGAAAACATTGAAGGTACATTTTCCCTTGGAGACTTACAGTGGGGCTAGCATTATACAGGCTATTGGAATGCATATAGCAAAAACCTTGCTATTTGGCATAGCAAAATATTTCCCACATTATTTTAACCAGGGAATACTTTCTGTGAGAATTGCTGAAATACAGCCTAAGAAAATATCCTATGAATCACTTTTTTTTCAGAAACAGAATAGCTATTTTAATTTAATAGCTTGAGGGTGAGGTTGGATTTCTTAGCCAAGATTAGCTAAATGAATGGAACATGGGATATATTTCTTTGAGATAACCTAAGATGTTAAATTCCCTAATATTTTAGACATATTGTCTACTTCCACAATTTTTAATAAAGTTACACATGTACAATGAAGATCTGCGAAATATTTTTTCTTCATTTCTCTCCTTGAATGATTGACTCAAATTCTCATCACACATCTTGTGATATTACAAAATATTTGCATAATTTTTACATAAAATATGTCAGTTAATAATTAACACTTTGTCATGTGAATATAAGCCACTTAAAATAGATAAAATGGTGTTCATTCATTTATTCCTTTACTCATGAAATATTTTATAGTGCTTGCTGTCTGTCAGAAACTCTTGCAGCTGCTGCAATTATAGAGAGGGACAGTGGATTAATCTTTACTGAAATTGAGATTGATAACTTACAGACAAACAGAAGTCTTTCTAATACCAACTGAATGCTATAAGGAAAACTATACTGGGTTATACATTAGCAAAGAAAAAAAATGCTACCTTTAACCAAATATCAAGGAAAGTCTGAATTACAGGAAGAGGTAACCATTAAATATTTTACCTTCTATGTGACACACCAAATGGCCCACAAAGCTTAATATATTTACTGTCTGACAGGAAGAAAACAAATGTTGACCCCTGCTTTAGAGAATGACAGGCATTGGGGTGCCTGGGTGGCTCAGTCAGTTGAGCGTCTGATTTTGGCTCAGGTCGTGATCTCACAGCTCGTGAGTTCGAGCCCCGCATAGGACTCTGTGGTGACAGCTCAGAGCCCGGAGCCTGCTTCGGATTCTGTGTCTCCCTCTCTCTCTGCCCTTAACCCACTCGCATTCTGTCTCTGTCTCTCTCAAAAATAAATAAACATTAAAAAAAATTAGAGAATAACAGGCTTCAACAGGGATGCGGCTAGAGGGCAAGAAGGAATTCCTTCCAGGAACTGTGGTAAGGATAATAGTTACAAACTTCTGGACCTCTGTTGTTACTGTGTTTCTCATGTTTATCCTTGCAGAAAGTTATTCTGCCCGGCCAATACTCCCCACCCATTCACAGTATTTGGTCGTTTTGCCTTTCTAGCTTGGAAAATACCACTGGTCAGCTGTCTGCTCAATTCTAAAGAGGTTTTTTTTTTTCTTTTTTCCTTTTTTTTCTTTAACTGCCAGAAAATTTGGAGCCATGCCCAATTCCATTCAACTTTTGGTACTACTAATCTAATCTAATCTAACCTAATCATGGGCCTACTGTAAAATCAGGTTTTTTTGGAGGTATCGAATTTTAGAAAACCCGGGAAAATTTTTTGACAATTATGTCACAGAAATCTTAAAAATTTACTCCTTGTTATTTCCCCTGGGTAGCTGTCCCCCTGCAGTGAACAAGCCTATTGAAAACTGCAGAGATGGTATCTCTTTGCCTTGCTATTTGTTCTGAGATTAAGCTCAAAGAAATGAAGAATTCCCACTTACTACAACCAGAGGGATTCACCAGTTATTTTATCATGAAAGTCCAGAAAATCAAACCATATACAAGATCCATGCAAGGAATCCAGTTACATACTGGACATTTACACTTAATTAAAACCAAAAAGAAAAAAAAAATGTCCTTCTGCACTGAGGTGACAGTAAAGAAAGATGATTCAAAGGCAACAACATGTTTGGCAGGCAAGGGGAACAAAAAAACCCACGTGGCTGGATATCAATGAACAAAGATGTGTTATGGTCTGAGATGCAGCAGTAGAGATGGTGATGGGCATAGCTTTCCGGCTCTAGCCAGAAGCTTGGAATTTATTTCAAGAAAGTGTTAAAGCCATTAGCTTTAAAAAAAAAAATGTAGTGGATTGAAGAGAGGCACAATTTGATATAATAAAACCATTTAAGAGACCATTGCAGTTACATGAAGTGAAAGATGACAGCACAGAACGTGTGGAAAGAAATAGAAATGTGCAGATTGTGAGGATTTCTTTGGGGTGTATTTTAGGCGAAGGTATTAGGGCTTACTAATGATTCCATTTTAGGCATGTAAGAAAGTGAAGAATTGATGCCTCCTAAGTTTTTGGCTTCCACAGTTGCATGAATGATGTAGCTCTTTACTAGGATGAGGAAAATCCATGTTAGGAAGTCTCTGGACAGAAACTGAGAAGTAAAAAGTTGTCTTTTTTTCCACATTGAGTCTGATACAGTAGTAAGAAAATCAGGCTGAGATTTCCAGTATGTTGTTGGTTATATCGATATGAAGTTCAGTTTACAAACCAGGGCCAGAAATATAAACTTGGAAATCTTTGGCAGTGTGTTTTAAAGCGGTGTGTACTGTTTTAAACTCTAGGGAGTGAAAGAGAAGAGAGAAGAGTAAAAGATTTGGGACTGAGGCCTGAAGTTTTCCAAAATTAAGAGGTTGCATAGAGAAGGAGCCAGAGTTTTGCAACTCACAACTTTTGAAGTGGAAGGAAATCTAGACAAATAAAGAATGGATATAAAATACTCTTAAAGTTTAAGAAAATTATTTTTTTAATAAATATTAAATAATTGTGGTGGAACTAACTTTAGTCCCATTTTAGGGAACATAAGAACACCTAAAGTTGTTCTATTTTTATCTCAATGGACTTTTCATTTTAACCTCTATCTTTCACAGAGGAATTCTCTGTCTTCAGAATTTAAAGTATTAAAGGATATGGGGAAGATATAGTAAGAACAAGGTTGCTTTCTGCATTTAAAAAGTTTCATTGTTATAGTTGCCTACCAGATCTACTTCTTAAAGAAGTGGCTTTTGTTAAAAAGCAAAATGATACTTTATTTGATTTTCTCCTCTTTTTTCTGTATCTTCTATTTCCCATCAGCCTGTGTCTTAATTTGCCTATACATATGTAGAATTTCTGCTCCTTCTCCTTTACAAAAATTAAAAGTATAATACTGGAAATTCTTTAGGAAAGTCAAACAGGTATAGAGACTCAGAGGAAGATAAAAATGAAATGAATGAGATCAGCAAAATATGTCTTCCAAAAACTCTTTTCCAGCCTTTGTGAATCATGGTTAACAGATTTCACTGTGTTTTCTATTGGCAGGAATTAAATTTACTTCTAAGATGGTTTGAGTGAATATAACAAAAGCTTAAATGAAAATATTATTTTATCTGTGACAGAATGCTAACCGCAATGACTAATTTTATAGTCAGCTCAGTTTTAAAATAAAGATGATGTTTTCAATAAATTTATGAATTTTATAAGGTGAATTCATATCATATTTCAATAAATTAATTCTGCGGTAGTCATATGGGAAAAGCCCATAGATATTGATAATATTCTGGCATAAATGGCCCATTTAAATTTTCAGTCTTACCTTTATGCTATAGTTATTCCAGGAAGAGTAAATAAGAAATATTACATATTTAGAGGGCAAAAAGACTTTTTATTCATTTATTTATTTAGGTTTTCCTACTTCCCAAAATAGTTGTGGCAATGTATACATAATCAATAAAGCACAAGAAAAATATCACAGCATATGTAATAATAAGAGAAATTAGTAAAGGTAAATCTCAAGGCAAAAATACTAATTAGTATTCCTTAAAGTTACTATCATTTTGCATATTTTTTTGCCTATTATTGGTTGAGGCAGTATAATGAGATACAAAATTAATTCTGTCTATTATGTCTTTGTTAAATTAACATTTATTTGGCACAGAGTCCTAGATGATAAGCCATGCATGGTTCAACAACAGACCACAAGAGAAATTGAAATAGAAAGGTTTATTACTCACAGGTCCCAGAAGAGGTATATGGGACCTCTTGAGAGGCCACATAGGGAAGTCAAGATAAAGTGCAAAGAGAGTGGTAGTTAGAACCTAGATCACACGCCTTTATTAGGGTTCATGGGTGGAGTGCTTTAGCGTTCCCAGAGGAGGCAGATTGATCAAATCAAACTAAGAAGAGTGGCATTTTGGTAAGCTCCATAGGGTTCTTATAAAAGGAGTGCCAAGGGGAATGCCTTGGGAGGTGAAGGGAAAATTGCTGAAAGTCATATCCGGACTTGCCTTGCTTGTTACTCTGCAGGCTGTTGTCTAGGGCATGAGCTTACATGAGGAGATGGGGAGTGGGGTAGGAGAGGGGGCTAGCGTCCATTCAAGAACCCCACAGGCCACTTGGACAAATGAATGGATGTGGAAACAACAATACCATGGATTAGTTTAGCTAACTTCTTCACACTGTTTGTAAAATATAAATCTAGAATTTGCTACAAAGAGTCTCATATTTTCCTGATTTAATCACATGCATGCACAAGTGCAAACACATTATGATATTGTGATTTATTAAAAATATATTTTTTTGATCATTCAGATGACCAAAATATATTTCTCATATGTAGTTGGTCTTCATCTAGCCAGTTCCTGGCTCCCAGCTCCTAAATCTCTTTGGAATTTTCTGAGTGATAGGAGCAATAGGAACATCTTTTGTTATAATATTTGGTCTCTTGCCCTCATTTCCTGAAATTCTTCAGAGTGTCAGTATATATGAGAACTCTCTGTAGGCCTCCCAGTTAGGCCAAAGAGATATGGGTGAGATATGAACACTGCATATTATAATACACCATTTATATTATTGAGGTCTACTTGTGTCCCAGATTAAGTCTCTTCTGAACTGTCATTAATTCTTAGAATTGATAGTTGGATACAATCCTTAAAAGAAACAAGGGAAAAAAATGAAAAACTTCCTGAAAGATAGTTGATAGCACAAAATATAATGCTTGCTATTATAGTTGGTCTTGAGGTCATAAATAAAATTCACTGCCACCCTTTCTCCTACCCCTTCTAAATTTTTCTTATCTTTGGTTAGTAATTCTGTTACTATATGTGGCTTGCTTAGGGAGGTGACCCAGAACTTTATCCCTGAGTTATCAAAAACTCCGACCCATTTTTACCACATCAAGGTGCAGTTGCCTCCTATTATTGTTCATTTACTATTGTTAAGCAGTTGTGGAAGCAGCAAGAGATTATCTAATAGATAGAGTTCTAACCATAATCCATACAGCTCCTATGAGTTATCAGTTATCCTGGATTTTTAAATAAAGTTAACCCTTGAATAATGCAGGGGCTAGGGGCACCAAATCCCAGTTCAGACAAAAATCCATGTATAACTTTTGACACCCCCAAAACGTAACTACAAATAGCCTACTGTTCACCAAAGTCTTCCAAATGACATAAACAGTCAACTAACACATATTTTGTATGTTATATTTATATATACTGTATTCTTGGGGCGCCTGGGTGGCTCAGTCGGTTAAGCGGCCGCCTTCGGCTCAGGTCATGATCTCACGGTGAGTGAGTTCAAGCCCCACGTCGGGCTCTGTGCTGACAGCTCAGAGCCTGGAGCCTGTTTCAGATTCTGTGTCTCCCTCTCTCTGACCCTTCCCCGTTCATGCTCTGTCTCTCTCTGTCTCAAAAATAAATAAACATTAAAAAAATTATATATACTGTATTCTTAAAATTAGCTAGAAAAAAGAAAATGTTATTAAGAAAATCATAAGGAAAATATACTTAGAGTACAGTACTGTATTTATCAAAAACAATCCACATACAAGAGGACCTGTTCATTTCAAACCTGTGTTGGTCACGAGTTAACTCTAATCACAACTGAGGATCATAGCTAGAATAGCAATTCCTTCATTTGATAAGTAACTCGCAAGGATTTTTACTATGGGCTTGTGGACTGGAACACTGAACCACACTGAGAATAAAATTGCCGGGATGAGAAGCCCCCCTAATCACCAGGTACGTTTCTGTAATCATGATGAAAAACCCCCACCCTTGATTCTTGGAATGATGGATCCTAGCTCTTGGACTCAGAGCATCATAAAATGACAGTTTCATATGCATAATGTGTATCAAAGAGCATTATCTTACTGTTACAGGTTATTATTCCCAAGTTGGTCCCAATGTTTCAATTTTCTATCACTTGAAAATGTTCTATGTTGTGCTATTCATGAATCAGTCAGTTCCTTGATCATGTGCTCATTTTTCTCCCTTCCCTGCCAAAATTCAGTTTCTTAATCTTAGATGCTGTTGTGTCAGGCCTATATTGCCATATAGTTGTGAGTATCTGGGTGGAGATGTTGTCAAAAGCAGTGTTGGCAGGGAAGGTCAGTCCTTACCGACAAAGTGTATCCATTCGGTTAAGGAAAAATAACTGCTTCTTCAGAGAGATAATAGGTTTGATATAAATAACTTGCCTCCAAGAGATCAGTTGTCCCCCTGAGAGACACTATCCTACTGAGGGTGCAGTAATTTTTCCTCTTCTGGTAGAATAGACATTAACCATTGTTATTGACTAGATAAACCTTAGGGAAGGTAAGTCAGCTTTACTGGGACTTTGCACAGCCTCTATCTGCCTTCATGGTTTGCTGGTTCATGGAACCACGTGATAAAGCTGAGGAGAGAAGCTGGTAAATCACTACTCAATGAGCCATCTTATCAAATAGTTGGTTTGAGTCTCCTTGTTAGGAATTGATGTGAGATTCAAATATCTTCAAACTCTATGCCCACCCCTATATACCCTTCCATAACCTCTCCCTCCAACCTCCCTGTGTCTGGTCTTGAAATATTGCTCCATTCCTTCCAGTCCCCTGACAATGCAACCAAATCGTGTGTTAAAATATCCGCCCAGTGGGAGGATGTGTCCTCACCACAGTCTTTCAAGTATTTTTTAAGTTTGTGTTAAAAGAATAAAATGAAGTTAGACTTATCAATTGCTCTTTTAAAATAATTCAATATTATTGAAATTAGTATTGACTTTTTTTTTCCACAGGAATCTCTATTGAAAGTATAAATTTTATAAATTAGAAGAATTACTAATAGAATACTGAATTATTTTAAAAGACAAGGATTCAAAATTTTGCTTAATTAGTGGCTTGCTGTAAAATTTTGACAAATGTTGGCATTTCTGAATCTGCTTTTCAGCTGTAAAAGTGCACTAATAATATCTACATATCTCACCAATTAAGAAGGACAAGACAGTACCTATCTTATATATTTAGAAGTATTCAAGAGACAATATATGTAATAAACTCAGTAATCAACACACACAGGCTCAATAAAGAATAATATTAATTTTAATCTAATGGTTGTTGAAAGAATCAAGTCCAATGCAATAATACACAGCAAAATGCTTTATATGATTTTTAGTGTAATGAAAATGGAAGTTGCTAATACTATTTCCAATTTTATTATGTGGTATTAGAATTCTTTCTAGATATTTCCTACAAAGTTGACATTTTCTCCTTTTTCTTGAAAAAACTTCAGCAATCATAAAAGCATTCAAAAATTTTACTTAATTGGCCCTTGAAACTTCTTAGTTCAGCCCATATAACTTTATAATTTTCAGAACAATCAATATACAGATCTCTACACCCCAAATATACAGTTTAATTGACCGGAACCTTCACTGGCATTTGAAACAAATGTAATCACATAGGTCAAAGTATTTCACAGAAGACATGGTTATATATCATACAAGATTAAAATTAAATGTCAGGACACAGATTATTTTCCTACTAGCAAAGCTAGAAATGCTAAGCATTCTTCTTTTCTTTTGTCTCTTTAGTGTTAACAATAAAACTGATTTCTAAATTTAAGTGAAATTAAGACTCATCACAGCCTGGGTGACATTAAATTTATCAACTGTTTCAAGAAAATAAATAAGAATGAACAAGTCTCACCAGACTAGTACATGACACCACCACTATAAACATTTGCATCAGTACCATTGAAAGTTTCATCATCAAATGCACTTATTATCCCAATTACTAAAAGATACTGGAATTCTAAGGCATATGAAGGCAAGATATAAGTGACTCAATGACATACTTTGGAGAGAAAATGATTTCTTCTGAAGTTTAAAGTTTAGCACAGTCCAGAGTGTTGAAAGGGATTGAATTCACAGAGGAGTAAAAGATAGATGGATATTATATATTAGCTAAAGAAGAAAATAAAATAATCCAAGAAGAGTATTTTATGGGAATTAAAGCGTATAGATACATAATATGTATCATATGAGGAATAATTATTAGACCATTCAATAAAAGTACAAGATTTATGCATTATAAGATTTACATAGAATTGTATTTGATAGAAATATATCAGGAGATTGAATCAGGAGATAGAAATATATACAATGACTTAAATCTAAACTAATTATTCTGGTCTTCATAATGTATTAATAAGAAAGTAATTTATTTAGATATTTCAGTTTGCGGGTGACATGACTATAGTCGTGCATAAATTATAGTGTTTTACAAGAGTGATTGGATGTACTTGGAGAAAATAAATGGAAATTATACCAATATTACATGCTTGAGAGTCAAGAAAAAGTCTTTAATAGAAAAGTAAGACAACATACAAGTTCAGATGGGTAACTGCAGAGGAGACACAGAAACAATGAAAAAGAATCAAGTGGAAATTCTAGAAATGACAAACATATAGTATATATCAATAACATACTCAATGGGCTAATGAATAAAGTTGACAAAACTAAAGTCATAATCCGTGAATTTAAAAAAAAAATTTTTTACATTTATTCATTTTTGAGAGAGAGAGAGAGACAGTGTGAGCAGGAGAAGGGCATGGAGAGAGGGAGACACAGAATCCAAAGCAGGATCCAGGCTCTGAGCTGTCAGCAGAGCCCGATGAGAGGCTCGAACTCAAGAACCACAAGATAATGACCTGAGGGGAAGTCTGACGCCCAACCGACTGAGCCACCCAGGTGCCCCAGACAATCTGTGAATTTAAATATAGATCAACAAAGGGGCACCTGAGTGGCTCAGTCCGTTGAGCATCTGACTTTGCTTCAGATCATGATCTCAGCTCAGGACATGATCTCATGTTTCATGGATTCAAGCCCTGCGTCAGTCTCTGTGCTGACAGCTCAGATTCTGTCTCCCTTTCTCTCTGTCCCTCCCTCACTTACACTCTGCTTCTTTTCTCTCTCTCTCAAAAATAAATAAACATTAAAAAATTTAAATGTAGACCAACAGAAATCACTAAAGTGAAACACAAAGAGGAGAATGACAGAAAAAGATACAGAAACAAAAAGAGCATCTAAAATACGAGAAACAATAACACATTATTTCATTAAATCAAATCATGGAAACCCAGAGGAAAAGAGAGAGATGAAATTAGTCAAAAAAATATAGTTGAAGAAACACTGTTGAGAAATTTTCACAATTAATGACAGATACCAATCCACAAAGCCAAGAAGCTCAGAGAAGAAGCAGGATAAATACCAAACCAAACAAAGTAACAACAATAAAAAAGGTATTGGCACATAATGTTCAATCTTCTGAAAACAAAGACAAAAACTTGAAGATGATAATTTTAAATATATTGAAATAAAGCTAGTAATGATAAACCGTGCAAACCAAAAAACAGTGGAGTGTGATCTACAAGGAATATTTCAAAATTGAAGGGGAAATAAAGACTTTCTCAAACAAACAAAAAAAAAATTAAAGGTTTATTGTCATATGTTCTATTTTCTAAGAAATCTTAAAGAAAGTTTTCAAGCAGGGAAATATCATACCAGACAGAAACTTAATTTTTTTAAAAGACAAGAGTATTAGGAAGGGAAAAATTGAACTAGTTTCTTATTTTTAATTGCTCTGGTAGTTTGCTGTATAAAGCTAAAATAGTAGCAATGTATTATGTATTATGTATTATGATATAAAAATAGGGGTGCCTAAGTGGCTCAGTTGGTTGAGTATCCCACTTCAGTTCAGATCATGACCTCACGGTTGGTGAGTTCGTGCCCCACTTGGGGCTCTGCACTGACAGGGAGGAGCCTGCTTGGATTCTCTCTCTCTCCCTCTCTCTCTCTGCCCACCCCCACTAATGTGTGTGTGTGTGTGTGTGTGCATGCACTCTCTCTCTTTCAAAATAAATAAACTTTAAAAAAGAGAGACATAAAAATAATAGTATTAACAAAAATAATAAAAAAGTTAGGAGACGGGAAGTGGAAATAGATTAAAGTCTTTGTACTACACATGAAGTGGTGAAATGTTATCTGACGATAGACGTATTTATTTTTTTATATAAATTTTGTTACTGTTTATTTGTGTTTGAGAGATTGGGACAGAATATAAGTGGGGGAGGGACAGAGAGAGAGAGGAAGACACAGAATCTGAAGCAGGCTCTAGGCTCTGAGCTGTCAGCACAGACCCCAATATAGGACTCAAACCCACGAACCGTGAGATCGTGAAGTCAGATGCTTAACCGACTGAGCCACCCAGGCACCCCAGGGCAGACTTATTTTTAATTAAAGGTTTATATGTAAACCATAGGGCAACCACTTAAAATTTAAATAGTCCCAAAGTCGAAATAAAACTTAAAAATTTTTTAAATTAAGTTAACCAGACAAAAGAAAGAAATAGGGGGGAAAAGGAAAAGAAATGACAGAATAAATAGAAATCAGCCGGCAACATGATATATTTTAATCCAGTGGCATAAGTAAGCACATTTAATACCAATGGACTTAGGTTTGCAGTGTCTACCTAAAAAAGAGGGTTAGACAGAATATCATAGAACACCTAAACTCTCTTACCATGCAACAAAATAACAAGAATGAAATAAAAATAATACTAGAATATAATAGGAAGAGCTTCAGGAGACAGATTCTTTCTGAGGAGAGGTACAAAGAGAAGACCAAAGGCATGGAAACCTGACGCCGAGTGTGGAACAGATAACGAAGAGAAAAAAATAATCTGATAAATAACCTCAGTGCATAAATAAAATGAATTTCTGAAGGGTTTGAGATTTCAGATGCATGGAGGCCAACCAACCATAGCACACACAAGTTCCAAACTCAGACCAATCCCTTACCAGACTAACAGACCCAGCAGGAATAAAGGTGTGCTCATCTCCAGCTACACCAAATATTTGACTCAGTATCTAGTGTGCTATACATGTCCAGCTTTTAACAACAATAATAACAAATTCCAAAGAACCCAAAGATGTGATCAGAAGAAACAAAGCAATCATCAGGATTAGACTATGTTACACAAGCTATAACAATCAGACAAGGAATTTAAAATAACCATGGTGAGTGTAAGTTCTGATAGAAAGATATTTTACATGTGAGATCAGGTGTACAATTTAGCAGAGAGATAGAAACTATACAAAATAAAAAAGATGACAAATGCTTTCAATAGATTCACCAACAGACTTGACATGGCTTAGAAATCAGTGACTGTGAAGATGAGTCCATAGAATTACTCAAACTGAAACACAAAAGGAAAAAGAGAATGAAATAGACCAATCATCCAAAAGATCTGAAACAATACTAAGAAGTTTAGTGTATTCATAGTCAGAATCTCACAAAAAAGGAGAGAGAATGCAGCAGAAGAAATTTTGAAGAAATTTAGTGACAAACATGAACAGATCCAGAGCAAACAAGGATAAGAATTACAGCAGACTTACCAGAACTCATGCTAACAAAAAGACAGTGCAGTGACATCTTTAAAGTATTGAAAAACATGAAAACTAGCAACATCAATTCCATGCTCAGTGAAAATAGATCTCAAAGGAGAAATAATAAAACTGCAATTACATATTTTTTTTATTTCAATGCTCCTTACCCAATAGTTGGAAAAAAACATACAAACAAATAAACAAACAACTGTAGACAGAAAACTGGTAAGGATTCAGGTGATCTAAATAGCACTAAATTTGTGTATAGAACACTTAATTAACAGCCGAATACACATTCTTCTCAAATGCACATAAAACTTTCAACAAGATAGAGCATATTTTGATCCATAAAACAAAACTTAACAGTTAACAAAAATATGTTCTCATGCTGTAACAGAATAAAATGAGATTGGTATCTAGAATATCCCTAAATATTTTCAAATTCAGTTATTTACAAATCTAAATAACTGGTGGGTCAAAAAGAAGTCTCAACATTCTGATTTAAGTCAGGACATTAGAAAATCTGATGCTTAGGGTTTTTAAAAAAATACAATAATAACAAAAGAAAACCCACACATGATATGAAATTAATTTACAGAAAATATACAGAAAAGGCAAATATATAGAAACAGAATATAGATTAGTGTTTACCTGAGGCTAAGTGTAAGAAGATAGATCAATTGTAAATGAGCAAAATAAGTCTTTTTGCCAAGGATGGAACTGTTCAAAAACTGGGTTGTGGTGATGGTTGCACAAATCTTAAATTTATTAAAAATCATTGAATTGTAATCTTAAAATAGATGAATTCCAACACATGTAATTTGTAACACAATTAAAATAGTTTAAAAATAAACAAAGCTTATAGATAAAGTATCCTTCTAATAGCATTTGCGTCAATCCAACAGGCAAGAATCAAGTGTATTTTTGACCCTTAAAATATTTTCATTCAAACTGTGTACAGTGTATGCAGAAATTTATTGTGCCATGCTGTGTTTTACTCAAAAAACTTCTTTACTGAGGCTCCTGGGTGGTTCATGTCGGATAAGCGTCTCTTTCGGCTCAGGTCGCGATTTCACGGTTCATGAGATGGAGCCCTGAGTCAGGCTCTGTGTTACACAGCGTGGGGCCTGCCTGGGATTCTCTCCCTCTCTCTCTGCCACTCCCCAGTTCAGGCTGTCTCTCTCAAAATAAATAAATAAACTTTTAAAAACGTGTTTAGTTGCAATTATGGAACACATTTAGGAACCTATTAATAATTTCCTTTGTTAATTAATATACGTTCAAAAATATAAAATTTTAAATGTTTCTGTATTTAATGCATATTTGTTGAAATAGAATTTTATGTCTGCAGATAAGTAATGAAAACTTTTGGTTTTTTATCTCATATAAATTTATTTTTTAATTTCATTTTCTAGTACTTTATTTTTATATTATAACAATGTTGGTTGAGAAGAAAACTTAAAAAAAAGTTTCCTGATTCTTGATCCATCCTAGAAAGTTTGAAAAACTATTCAAAATTCCTTTTAATGTAGATTTACTTTTGGAAGAGTTATTTTGTTCATTCATTTGGTTTCCTAAAATTAAAATTAGGGATAGTAGAAAATGGGAGTTAATTTTAATATATCTTTATACCTGAAACTATTCATTTCCTACTGATAAATTTTTTATCTATCATTTTAGGCAACATAGTAATAACATTTATGGAATATATAGGGAACTATAACTCAATTTAATGTTAGAGTAGGAAAAATAAACATCTATTTCACTGAAATTCAGTCTATAAGTATATGCTCATTTAATATCACAGAAACATTTTGATAGAGCGATGCCACGAAGTTGAAAATAATAATAACAATGTAACGTCAAGGGTAATGGGTTAAATTTAATATTACAATAATGAAATGTGGAAAATTGTAAGGACAATAACACTAAATAACGTGGATTGAGAAATAATACTTCATATCCTAAATTGTTTTTAATAAATGGTAAATGAGTTTCCAAATAATTTTTCACCTTTTCTACTTTACATTTATATTTTAACAGGAACTGAGTCATCCTATGCTTAGTTTTAGCCTCTAAATATATCTATTTTCCCTTTTATCAATACATCACAAGGTTATCAGTTGGTAATAAAAGTATCAAAGGTCAATATCAAAATAGTGAATAGAAATGTCAAGATACTTTAGCTCTTTCTTGCACCATTTATAGAGAGAGTTAAATATGGAAATCATTATAAAACAATGGAATATGTATCTGATGTTTAATAAAGAAAAAAATCTACAGAACCATGAAGGGACAAATCTCCTTTGACTAGAAGTAACAGAAAATTTCACAGGAAAGAAATGACAATTGATCTTTACTTTGAATGATTTTTAGAATATTGGCAGACCAAGTTGACAAGGAACTGAATGCAGATAGAAGAGACAAAATAGGCAAAAACCTTGAAAGTCTGAAGAACTGAAAATAACATAATTTGTTTAGGAAAACTACATTAAACTGTGTATACATATGTGTGTATATATTCCCTCTCTATATATATTTTCTATATATTCTTTTTGAAAAAATATTTTTAACATTTATTCATTTTTGAGAGACAGAGAGACAGAGTGCAAGCAGGGTGGGGCAGAGAGAGAGGGAGACACAGAATCAGAAGCAGGCTCCAGGCTCTGAGCTGTCAGCACAGAGTCCGATGCAGGGCTCGAACTCACGAATGGTGAGATCATGACCTGAGTCGAAGTCAAACACTTAACTGACTGAGCCAGCCATGCGCTCCCTACATATGTTCTAGTAGCATTTTTGCTATATTACAAAATGTGACCTTGAGACAATTTTTATCTTCTCTGAAACTCATCTTATTGATTAAATCAATACGTGTCCTGCTTGTTTGGAAACTTCTGATAGATTCAAGCAAGAGTAAATGTTGTATACAAACCTGTTACTATTTTTTTAAGTATTGCCAATTGATTATACTATTATCATTTAGAGTAATAGCAAATCGCTGTCTACATGTGATCTATTAGGAATCATACTAGGGTATTTAATGAAAGCTTCTGTATCTGATAATATCAGACATTTCAAAGTTGTTTGCAGACTGAACATGTTACTCCCTCACCACACAGCCCTTGTATTTGGTGGAGAAAAGGAAAAGATGACCCTGCTTCAGGTGTTAGATCAGGAAACGAGGTGTCTTCAATGCTCTAGTCTGTCATTATTGGCACGTGACTTCAAGGCTATTCTGGTATAATCTGTCTGAAAGAAGCATGGAATATTGCATGGAAATGTTAGGGTACAAAATTGGTGTATACAATTCATATCCATTTTCAAATGTCCAGAATTCAGTCACAAGGTCCTGACTGACAGTTCTGAATTAGACAATGGAGTTTTTCTGTATAGTTGGCGGGGAAAGGAAATGGCTTGGTGAATACACAATATTTTTTTTCTGTCAGACAAAGTATCCAAGTAAGATTAGCATTTGAGAAAAGTTTTGGACATCAATATAGAATATAATTTCATGGGATAAAACACTGGATTTAAACACAATAAATTATTTTAATGTTAGGTACGTCAGATTAGCAAAGGACACTGACATCATTTTTCTCCCATAGATAAGATTTTATTCCACAAAGTAACACCTTGTTAACATTCTTCCTTCCTGTTCTGGTGTTGAAGTACAGGAATAATTTTGATTTTTAAATTCCTGGGCAAAGAAGCTCCAATTATAATTAATATCTTCAAAGGACAAAAATAGTTTAATGTTAATTTGAAACTAATTAATATGTCATAAATTATTTTATTCAATAAGGCTTTGTAATTTTAATTTAATTTATTTCTGAAAAGATTCCAGATTGATATAGTAGCAGGAGTGAAATATCATCTCTCAATCAAGAATTCAAACATTGATGAAAATGAGTAGCAGACTTGTAAGCTAATGAATCTTGGGTAGTTAAGAAGCAGGTCTATAACAATGCGAGACTCTGAAGATGATTATGAAATTCTATACTTTAATGACTTCATTGGGTTCTCAGGAATCATCTTTGAAATAAAATTAATATTTTTATGCACTATGCAAATGCTAATTTCATTAGGATACTTATACATATTAAAATATTTACATATTATGTTTTTAGTTTCCTCCTGGGAATGCCATGTGTTCAATAAGCAGACCTGCTTTTCTCTCTTGCTCTCTGGCTTACTCTCCTGCTCTCGCTCTTTCCGTTTCTTTCTGAGCAAGCAGCTGGTCTTTTTCCCTATAAGACTTCTCTCCTTTCACACTAAGGTTTACTGATCAACACATTTAATAATGCCTTTGACTGTATTCTCACAGCACAGTGATTATGTGATGACTTTGGGTAGTGTTGACATAGTGTAAATAGTTAAAAAAACTGAAAATAAATTAATTTTTTTCTGTTAATTATTTAGAATACTTGACAGCTCTGATCAAATATTCTATGTCAGCCTTTTTGAAGATGAAGAGCTTAGCAGGAGTTCTTTATCAAAAATAGTTCAGGGACATCTGCTGGAACAAAATCATGACATATTTGACAAAAAGACTCTCAGAACCTTTAATAATCCATTACACATTTTGAATCTATAAAAGGTACATAGATTGTTCTCACAGAAAAAAAAATGTTCATATGTCTTCCATATTCTGGAAACCCTAAATGTAGATATTTCAAGACTAGTAAATAGGGATGGATATGCCTTAATACTATAAAACTGGATTAAAATTTACTTAAATAGGAATTAATCCATACCTATATTCATATAGATTTAAAGAAAAGGGCATTTGGAAAAATTAGTAAACGAGGGATATAGGTAAGAAAAGTGGTATCGATTGGGTAGATAGACGGGAGAGAATTGTTGAAAGGTTCATAAGAGTTCTTTTTTTTTAAGTTTTATTTATTTATTTTGAGACAGAGAAAGAGAGAGAGCATGCATACATGATCAGGGGAGGGGCAGAGAGAGAAGGACAGACAGGGAATCCCAAGCAGGCCCCACACTGTCAGCGCAAAGCCTGATATGAGGCTTGAACTCAGGAACCATGAGATCATGACATGAGCTGAAACCAAGAATTGGATGTTTCAGGTGTCCCAAGATGAGTTCATTTTTTTTATATTTAATTTTTTGGGGGCGCCTGGGTGGCGCAGTCGGTTAAGCGTCCGACTTCAGCCAGGTCACCATCTCGCAGTTTGTGAGTTCGAGCCCCGCATCAGGCTCTGGGCTGATGGCTCGGAGCCTGGAGCCTGTTTCCGATTCTGTGTCTCCCTCTCTCTCTGCCCCTCCCCTGTTCATGCTCTGTCTCTCTCTGTCCCAAAAATAAATAAAAACGTTGAAAAAAAATTAAAAAAAAAATTTATATTTAATTTTTTGTATGGTTGTTTTGTTATGTGTAAATTGTGTGTTCCCTAAAACTTTTGAAGAGGCCTGAGAAATCATAATGGAAAATATCACGGAGATTCTCATAAGTGGTAAATGCTACAATTTTCTGAAGTATGTTGTTTCTGTGTTTGATCAGGCAAGATTCTATCAGAAAAATTGAAAATTTTTGGTTTTTCCGGTAATAAGGAACTGATTATAGGGCACTAGAGGCCTTTGCAATTATTGGTAGGATTCGGGTCCTAAAATACTGCTTAGGAAATCTGAAAGAAGAGCAGACTCTTCCCAGACTGCAACACAGAACTGATTAGGGGATATTTGCCCAGAAGCCACTGCTAACAGTACTCTGCCAAGTTCCAATGCAATTGTCCTCAGCTCTGATTTAAGAATACTTTCAACTTCTACCCTTCTTCAAAATCTACAAATATCTCTTCACTGTCTGAATCACAGTTTTAATTCTGCTTGCAAAATATCTTATAGAACGTGATTTTCAAGCTTCTCCCTTGCTCTACAGGAGAGGGTGTAAAAAGAGTTCAACAGTTGCAAAACCATCATAGTTGCAAAACCATCACCACTACTGGTGTCTCTAAACTCCCTTCTGCCTCTCTCTGACTTCTAAACTATAATGAAACCATGCATGTGCATAATGAGCTTTAACTTTTGTGTACAAACACATGATCGCCCTTTCTCCAACAAATTCAAAGCCTCAGTGATTACTTTATATATCTATAAATTATATTGATCCCTTTTTTAGACCAGTAGCAAGTTTGCTAACTTGAGTGGTTATTAACCATAGTGTGTAGTGGAAGTGATGCGACTGCCTGCCAGATCTATGTCCCAAATGGCTGGGCAACTTCTGCCTGTCCCTGTAGATCCAGACTTGTCCTGGTGTCCTGAGTTTTCATATACACAGTCTGAGTACTCTGTATGCACCCCAAATGGAACATGGGAAATCACTGAAACTACATGACAATTTGGAGACAACCAGCCAGGGCCAGCCCCCATCTATGGTAGACACCTGCTATTCAGCTCCTGCCTGAGGGAGAATGGTTGAGGGAAGCATGTTCAAAATTCCTGCACCACAGAATAATAAATATGAAAATGAATAAATGAATAAATATGAAATATGCACCACAGAACTCACAAGAGATAATAAAAATGAAATGCTTTATATTTAGAGGAATAAAAATTTTAGGAAGACAATCCCTTCCCCTTTGTATTACTCATGGTTCTATGGAGAAACATAACCAATTTAGCAAGGAGAATACAGAAAAACTTTAAATATCAAACGCTTTTTTCTATCTGTATTAAAAATTACCTAGGAGGGCAAAATATTCCATTTAAATTATCATTAATGTTATAAGATATGTGTAATAACCTGTATTAAAATGTTATGTGGCATATGTTCAAAAATATAAAATATTTAAATGACATAACATTAGATATTCTTAGATGAGAAAACTTAATACAAACATTCTATTATCCCCCCCAAAATTCCAATATTCCCAAATTAATAAAATTAATGCTATTCATCCAGGATTCCAGCAGGTTTTTGTCATTGCTGTTACAGTTTTCAAGGCAAAGGATCTGCCAAAATGTATAACAAATAAAAATGTCTAAGAGTACCCACTCTGTACTTGAAAATAATTATTCAGTTTGGGTTACCTCCATGTGTCTCTCATTTCTTCCATTCCAGCTGCTCCCCCAGTTCTTCTCTTGGAAATGCCAGAAGGGAACTAAGCAACCATAAGCATGGATTGAGATTGATAAGGTATATCTTTTAATGGCATCAGCACCTCCTTCCATGGGGGTGGCAGATGAGAAGAGGGTATAAAGCTTGCTGAATATTCTAATCTCCCACAGTGGAATAATGTGGGCTACTCAGACATGGACTTCAATTTAGAAATATTACATTTCACATAAACTTAAACTTAGACCTCCTTTGGAAAACTAAATTCTCCTATTTTGTTTCTGGTTAAACTTCTGCACCTCTGAAATAACCATTAAACTTCTGCACCTCTGAAATAACCCCTTATCCATTTGTTCTCAATTCCAATCTTTCCTTCCCTCAAGCCCATCCTTAATAGCATTGCTTCTCAAACTTTAGAAGTGTACAAAAATCACCAGCGATCTTCCTAAGATACAAATTCCAATTCAATAATTCTGCTAAGGTCTGAGATTCTCCATTTTGTCGAACTCCCAGAAGATGTTCATGTTGTTGGTATGAGGCCCAACCTCTATTTATGAAGACTTTATTCTATCCTTAGAAGTATCTAGGGGTGCCTGCATGGCTCAGTTGGTTAAGCATCTGACTTTGGCTCAGGTCATGATCTCGTGGTTTGTGAGTTCCAGCCCCGCGTTGGGCTCTGTGCTAACAGCTCAAAGCCCGGAGCCTGCTCTGGATTCTGTGTCTCCCTCTCTCTCCCTCTGCCCCTCCCCTGCTCATGCTCTGTCTCTCTCTGTCTCTCAATAATGAATTAACATTAAAAAATTTGAAAAAAAGAAGTATCTAACACACACACAAACTCATGAAGTTTCTGCTTTAATTTTTTGTGTGTTCGTATGAATTATAAGATAAAATTCAACTGCACACATTTTCTTTGCTCCCTTTTTAATGGAGCTTCTGACAATGCTGGTTATATACTCTTTCCAACATCATCCATTTGTAATTAATAAATACTAAACCATTGTTTCAGAGGGAGGTCATGTGTTAATAAATGCTATAGTGCCACCAGAAAGACTAGCCTCAATATTTCATTCTGTATACAACAAATGTGTCCTATTTGTTTGATTTTATCAGACTATAAGTTTTAGCAGAAGAGCAGCTCTCCATTATTTACCTGTTCTTTCAGAATCTAGCACATGAGCTTGGCCCACAAATAACCACTCAGTAATATTATCATCCCAGCTATGTTATATTTATATGTTTGTGTTATTATTATTATTATTATTATTATTATTACTACTATCATTGCTATTATTTCACATGTAAGTAAATGTTTATTGAGTGCCAGACTCTAAGGAGCTCACTTCACTAGAGAGGTAGTGATGACTAAAAATCACTTCCTTCTGAAAACTTACACTCCAATGGTAGAAATAACCATAAATAATCACACTAATAATTAGACTAATAATCACACTAATAATAAGACTCTGGAGAGTACTATGAAAGAACGAAAAAACAGTGTAATATTGAGAACAGATTTAGTGGAGAACAAATAAGAACTGATTTGGTGGGGAAGCAAGAAGTAAGCCTTCTCTGAAGAAGTACTATGGAATCCCAAAGTATAAGTAGGAGTTAGTGAAGAAGTGTTTGAAGAGATTGAAGAAGTGTTCTAGACTGTGAAAACAGGAAGAGTCAAAATTTTCAGTTAGGAAGTGCTTGGTATATTTCATGAACTAAGTAGCAGTTTTGTGCCTGGAGCCTACAAAGGAGAGGAAATAGTATAACAAATGAGGCTGAAATGGTTGGCGATGGCAGACAGCCAAACTGTACAGGATTCTTCCTTCCATCTTAAGGAGTTTGGATTTCGCTTATCTTTTGGAATGGGAATCAAATGTAAGAGTTTATACAGGGCATTGACATAAGATGTATGCTTAAAAAAATGTTTTTCTGCCAGTGATATGGGTTATAACTTGGCTGGAAGTTTATAGTATATTTATTGGCTTATCTGTTCAATCTTGCTCATTATTTCACATGTGGTTCACACAATATTTGTCAGTTTGAGGCACTGTTCTTTGACTTCAGTTGCAGTAAATGCAAAGCAAAGTAACACCAGTTTAGAGTGCCCTATGCCTGGGTGGCTCAGTGGGTTGAGCATCTAACTCTTGATTTCAGCTCAGGTCATGATCTTGTGGTTCATGGGAACAAGCACCATGTAGGGCTCTGTGCTGATAGCATGGAGCCTGCTTGGGATTCTCTCTCTCTCTCTCTCTCTCTCTCTCTCTCTCTCTCTCTCTCTGCCTCTACCCCACTCATGCTTTCTCTTTCTCTCAAAAATAAATAAACTAAAAAAAATATTCAGGGACACCTGGGTAGCTCAGTTGGTTAAGCATCAGGCTCTTGGTTTTGGCTCAGGTCACGATCTTGCCACTTTGTGGGTTCAAGCCCCAAATCGGGCTCTGCACTGACAGTACAGAGTCTGCTTGGAATTCTCTCTCTCCCTCTCTGTCTATTTCTACCTTGCTCAAACTCTCTCTCCCTCTCCCTTCCTCTTTCTCTCTCTAAAAATAAAAATAAATAAACTTTAAAAATAAAATTATTCAATGCCCTGGAGATAAGAGGTGTTCATTTTACCTGCCCTAAGGAGGTATGTGTGTGTGTGTGGGGTGTGTGTGTGTGTGTGTGTGTGTGTGTGTGTGTGAGAGAGAGAGAGAGATATGAAAGTTTTATGACACATTATACTATTTCCAGGAAAATAAAGTTCAAGTCAACCTGTTTTCAAATTACATTGCATCATTCACACTTTGAATAAAGATCTTTAATGAAAAAAAATAGTCATATGGTAGGATATAATTTGTAAACATTTGTAATACAAATTCTTAATACACTGTTTAAAACTTTGTGTACATGATTAAATGCTTTTAAACATGTGTTCAGTCCCTAAGGGACACATTCTAAATGGTAATTTCACACAGCTAAATTCTAGGTACTTGTGAGCTCTTCTTAAATCCAAGCTGTCTGAGAAGAATCTAAAAATCTTTAAAAATCACTAGAATTTTATTTAGAGTACAATATGTTGTACAATTTACGAATAATTTCACCTATATTATTACTTTATCTTCCCATTATCTCCTCACTATAGAAAGTCAAACTCTCAATAAAAATCAAACCTTTTGAATTTAAGTTCAGTGTATTACATTTAACGTTAGTTCCTCTCAATATTGTATCACTACTGTGTGTGTATATATATATATATATATCTCATTACTGTGTGTGTGTGTGTATATATATATGTATATATATATCACTACTGTGTGTGTGTGTATATATATATATTTCACTACTGTGTGTATATATATATATATAAATGTATATATATATATCACTACTGTGTGTGTATATATGTGTATATATATATATCTCACTACTGTGTATATATATATATGTATATATATATCTCACTACTGTGTGTGTATATGTGTGTGTGTGTATATATATATATTCAATGAAAAGGCTAACCATTCACCACCAGCATATACTCTGTATAGAGGTGGAAAAGTGCTTAGAATAATAGGGAATATATTACTTCAGTCACTTATTAAGATATTATAGTTTTCACAGATTTTGCATGACATATCAGTGATCAGATTACAAACAAGAAATTTCATTTTTTTTGTGTGTGATATTTGGTACCAGAATAGGGCAATTATATTAAGGAACGGAGTATCACAGTAATTAATGAGTAAAAGGTTTTTGACAAACCTTACCTGTGAAGTAGTATTGGTTTATCTTCAGAAAAATGCAAACTAAAATACTTCCCACATGATTAGTTTTAGGAGTTCATTTTAGTAGATATTGTGATGTTTAACTCAATCTGAATTCATAATTTAAATGTGTATAGTTAGTCGTAATGGTATATTCAATAAAATGAATATAAATAACCGTAAGTGTATTGAATATATGTACTCATAAGTGTATTTCTTTTAAGGTAATTGAAATAAATAATTTTGTGCTTGAATATAGGGCAATCAGGAAGGTTTCATGTACTTAAAAAATGAACTATGTGAATGTTATTGGTTCTAAAATGTCTGGGTTAAATATGTCAATCTTATTCAACCTGAGACCCAAATATAGCATTTTTTCCTAAGCAGTAACATATTACTGAATGCCTTAGAGTTCATTATAATAAAAGGGAAATAGAGAAATAAACACTGTATTCTCCATTACAAACGAGAAGTCTATTACAGAGCCTTTAGTTCCAACAAATATCAGTCTGTTAGAATTTCAGCCAATGAAGATCTCATATTGCTATTCGGTAGGACAACTAAGTGTTTAAAGAAATGAAGACTGCTAGAATCTTCATTCTTTATTCACTTATATTTTTTTCATCAACATAGAAAGGCTAAAATTTGTTATGTTTTATTATCTTACATGCTCTAAAAGTTTCCATATATTGTGTACTGTGTGTGTTTAATTTAGGCTACTGCGTGCTGGTAACATTCACGGATTTCCTATTAAACATGGAAAATTAACACATACTTGTATTTCCCCTTCCTCTTGAATTTCACTTTAAAGGATGAAGAGAATGAAAGAGACAATAGGTGATGGGAGATATCAACAGTTTTGAAGGGTGAAATTGGAAGGAAGAATCTATACTCTCCTAGAAGAGTAGAACAGGAGGAACCCTAAATGGTGGCCACATGAGATATCTTGTGAATCAAGACAGTTCATTCTGAAGAAGTCTGTACAGGATCAGAAATTTAGAGGGTTTAGATAACTCTGGAGGCAGTGTGAGGTGTGGAACTGACACAGGTAAATCCACACAAGAATAAATTAAAAATGAAAGTTTACCTAATGAAACTGTAACTAGCACAACCTGGTGACCAAACAACTCAGGGGTGTGCCTCTGGATCTGGAGACACAGAGCAGAAGGAAAGAGTACCAGAATCTGCCAAACTATAGGACAAAAGAAAGAATAGAATATTCAGGGGGTGCCTGGGTGGCTCAGTCGGTTAAGCGACTGACTTTGGCTCAGGTCATGATCTCACAGTTCGTGAGTTTGAGCCCCGCCTTGGGCTCTGTGCTGACAGCTCAGAGCCTGGAGCCTGCTTCAGATTCTGTGTCTTCCCCTCTCTCTGCTCCTTCCATGCTCATGCTCTGTCTCTCTCTGTCTCTCAATAATAAATAAACGTTTAAAATTTTTTTTAAAAGAAGAATAGAATATTCAGTTAATGGATTCATTAAGCTCTTTTGTTAAATATATGAGCAATTCCTTAATTTATGGATTGTTTCTCATCCCAGCGTTTTCTTTTAGATAATTTCCTCTTTCTGTTGCTTTGACATTTAAGAAGCAACACAGCTTAACAATGGATAGTAGTAAGAGTGCTCCAAATCTTATTTAATTTTTGTAATACATCCATTGTGTAGGGAGAGAGGTGTCTCTCATTTTATATTGAAAATATTTTAGGTTGTAGAAATTTATTTTGTTCAAGATTGACCCAAAACGGAGTTACATTAAGAATGACTCATTTTACTCAACATGGTATCTATTTTTTTTTTCTCCAAACAGATTGTTTCCTCAAATGACTTTAAAAATAATATGCTAAGACAGCAAAACTCCCCCGGCAGAGTCTGCTCTGCTTAAAAGAAACTTATCTTTTTGTGGAATGACAGATCATAAGCACACACATTCAGCACAACAAAAGTCAAAAGGCTTGACTCACCAGGTCCCTATTCTCATTGGTCCCTCAGCAGATGTCACCAATAGCCATTCAGACAGACACAAAACACAACTGACAAAAAATAATATTGATCTAATTTGAATCACAAATACATATACACAGGCACAAAGAATATTTCCCTTTCATTTAACTTCGAGGTGACAGGAGATTCATGGGGGGGAGAAGTCTGTGGTTTCATTTTCACATGCAAATATTCAAGAAACAACATGGGTAATTCTTTTTTTCACTTGTGTTTTCACAAGGCATTTTTTCCCCATCTTCTCTACTGACATCCTTAATTTTAACCTTATATTTCCACAGATGGACTTCAAGTCTATAGTTTTATGATGATATCTTTATATTATAAAATATGTGCTTAAGTGGTATTCGTGATCTTACCAGGCTAATAGACTGAGCCATTGAGAAAACTTTGTTGTGGTACAAATTTATTTAGTTTGGATATTTGGCATTAAAGAAAGTTTTTTTTTTAAAGCAAATAGTAATTATTTGAAATATATCAGGAAAGCACACTATAAGTGGATATAATAATATGAAAGAATTTATCATTCCATTCATTAAGAAAACCAATATATACATATATTTGATAAACAAATAAATATACATGTACAAATTACACTATATATAATGAAACAGAGACTTACATGTACGTGGCCAGTGGCAAATCAGAAGTTTTTGCATAAGGCACAGTTTAAAGTTAATTTTTTCTTCATAACATTTTCTTCTCTAGATTCTATATTATAAAAATACAGGGTATAATACATATAACATACAAAATACATGTTAATCAACTGTTGACGTTATTGTAAGGCTTCTAGTAACGGCAGCCTATTAAGTTTTGCGTGAGTCAAAAGATATACGTGTATAGGCAACTGCACAGGGGTTCATTGTCCCTAACCTCGACATTGTTCAAGGGTCAACTATAATTTGAATAATAATACGTAGGGTATGTTTAACTATGGCAAATCTATAGTTTGCTCACAAATATCAATCAAAGAGTTTAATTACAATTGTTCTAGTATATTAAGAAAATCATAAGGAAGAGAAAACACATTTATAGTACTCTCCTGTGGACCCACACAGTTCAGACCCATGCTGTGCAAAGATCAACTATAGTATCCTTTAAATTGTCCCTAAACAAATCCTGAGAGCTTGCACCTGGATGCCTCTTGGATCCCCATCGCTTTCCTGTATTCTTTCCTTTTGGCTCTAAAAAAGCCTTACGTGAGGGTGCTCTGCACAATTTGTAAGGCCTTTTAAATTCTGAATTTATGGAATCTTTGCAGCTGTCAGTGAGAATGAGATATCTGAAACCATCTCTGACAATACAACTTAAGTAATAAGGGCTAAGATTCGGTTTGGGAGAAATAAAGCTGAGCGGGAGGAATCATTGTTGACAGATGGACTTCCTTGTCATGCCTGGGTTTGGGCTTCACAAGCCCCACACCCACTGACATGAGGAAAATTATAAAGGAAATTGAAGTGCATGGACCCAGGGCTAGTGGATAGTAAATGCATTACAAAATAAAGTGAAAACAAAAACACAATAACAAGAAAAAAAACCAGTTCATCAGCCAACAATGTGGTGTCTTTTTTTTTTTTTTTTGATATGTCCTAGTAAAACTGAAGGTAAGAGTAAGTAGGTAAAGGCTGCTAGCACTGCAAAATTATGACCTGAACTCCCTGTATGATTTTAAGATTTCCACTCCCTCTCTACTGTTTACCACTGATGATTGATGCTGTGATAAAAGGAATTGTTTGGACCCTATATGTGACTTTATTGTTGAGGAGAAAAGTCGATGTGTGGGAAACTGTTATGCATTTTAAGCCCCAAATGGAGCTAAATAATGGGAAATTTTTCAGAATTATGCAAAAGAAAGAGCAATAGGAGAAAAAAAAACAGTAAGAGAAAACCTCGAGATAATTAAACTATGTGGAATTCTTCAGAGGCTCAATTAAAAATGACATAAAAAAGGAGGAAATAGATGGAGTAGCTACTAAAATTTTAATGAATCACACTATAAGAGATTAGGTCATCCAGCCCTACCAACTACTAAGGTTGTAAAAGGACTGTGACAAATTTACTTACTTTATCTTTGCCATTATAAACTAAAATAAAAATCTGATGATGAAAAATTAAGGTCTATAATCTTTTCAGAGTCCTTGCCAATTAAAACAGTGAGGATAAAGAATCTGAGTGACAGGAGGGCCAGGGTCTCTTGGCACAATCCCCAGGAGGGAACCCGAGGTCATTTGCTCTGAGATAGGTCAAATGGCCTGGGGCTGGTGAAGAAAATTCATCAGGATTGCTGGACACTGGTATTCAGCGTATTGCTCTTTATAAGTCTTTTAATGAAAAGTGATAAGAAAATAAAAATTAGCAGGATGTGGTGATGCAAAATACTTTTTCAGGTAAAACTATGGCTTAAAGTAGGAATTTATGAACAAAAGGTATGTAAGGGTATTGGCTCACCATTGCCAAGCTGTATTATTGGAATATATGTTATGTCTAAATGGGAGAATTCTCTCTTATCCAAAACATAGAAAAAGGAAATATTATGCAAATCTGCTCTTTAAGCTGGTTTAACTGGGTAGTCTACATGGGAACATTATAGAATAATCTGTACTCAAGTGCTAAATTTAAAACATACAGTATACTAGAGGGTTGTAGGTATTTTGGTTTAATAAAGGAACAATTAGATGCAAGTTTATTAGTATTCCAAAACTCCTTGTTTAATAGTCCAGCATGACCTGTAATAAGTTCATGAATTTGAAAGTTAACTATAGATCATAGGTAACAGGATACAGTGGTGGCTTTAAAAGTATCAGCTATGTCCAGTATGATACCAACAATTCAAGATTTGCCACAAACTAAGGGACATAGTTTGGTTTGGTTTTTTCCTTCTTTTGCATCTCTATTTAGAAGAAAGTTGAAGCTGATTTGCATTCATCTGGAGTGGGCTCCAATATACATTTACTGTGTAACTACAGGAATATTTAATTTCCCCTGCTGATTGCCATGACCTGGTAAGAAGAGAGATAGATTGGATTTAGTTGGAAAGTACTATTATTCATTATGTATATCATAGAATGTTGGTATGCCAATCAGAAGACTTAGCCAAGACAGAATTAAAAACACTTATTAATCATATGACCACCAGACATTAATGTGGCTAATTAACCCAAATAAAAGTGTAAAGCTCAGAACAAATGATACAATTCCTTGATATCACTTGAACTGCCCCAGATAATCAAAAATAAATTATCTCTGCCAGCTCCAAAATCAATCAAGAGGCATACCGATTTATTGGGTTGTTTAGTTTTTGAAGATATCTCATGTCATATTTGGGGATATATTTAGCACCTATTCACAAAGTTACCAGGAAAATGGTTAAATGTGATTTTTCCTGAAGATCAGGTTTTCTAGGGGCTTTAAACATCACATGGTTTTACCCAACATGTGCAGACCCCATGCTTCAAAGATTTTGGAAGTGTATGAAATTTATGGCCATAATGACTGGACAGTCAGGCAAAAGCCTATTACTGCCACCCAGCAGAGACCACTGGGATTTTGGATAAATATACTGTTGCAATTTCAAAGTATATACTATTTAAAAGGAAATTGTTAGCTTGTTATCAGGGCTTTTGTTGCAATTGCTTCTATTACGGAGGGATACAAAATTATCTTAAGATTCAAGATACCCATTGTGTCAAAACACCCCTTCCATTCCTGATTTAACAGATATTATGTGTCTTACTGTATATAGAGCAGGGTTTTGTTTTTGTTTTTGTTTAGAGGGTGAAGGGGAAATTGCTAAGGTAGAGACTACTGAGAGAACAAAAACCAATATTCGTATAGGGTTGACATGGTGGCACATATTCTTGCTTCTAATAGTGCCAGATGTTGTCAAGGACACCTATAAGAGGCTCTTTAACATACTCAAACTGAAATGTAGTTTGGGTGACTGCAATCCATATGATATTGTCTCAAGGAATTCGACATTTTCAAGTCCAAAATATATACTCAATTTGTAATTACAAAACAAGCAATCTAAGGCAACAAAATATTTGGTAGATAAACTGACATTGACCAAAATATCCTACCTGAAAGAGCTCTAGGAGAAAACTGTCACAAGTCTAGGAGTCCTTGGGCAAACTGAACATATATTTCCAAAGATAGACATACTGAGAAAAATGTCTTATTGGCCTTTATTGACCACTTAAAAGAGAATTTATTTCAGGATAAAGGAGAAAAGAAAAAATGCAAGCAGTTGGACAGATTATAGTACTTTAAAAATGGATAAAATAACCTCAAAAAATAGTTAAACAGCATGATAGGAATAAATATGGGGAAAAAGCACGGACACTGAACCAAGGGGGACTGTTAAGTATGCTCCTTCAGATTAAACAGAGGCAACTCAAGGACAATGGCCTGAAACTGGGCAAAAGAAGTAAAAACAATGGATTTATGGGATATTATACCCCTCCCCTTGGTCTGTGGGAATTCATAAATGGAGAATGTAATTGTGTAGGTGACTTCAATTGCCAAGGCCCCACATAGAAACACAAACCAGATGTGCCTAATAGAACAGTTGAAATTGGAAACCTATTCAATTTAATCAAGAATTTACTTGTGTGTGTGTGTATGAGCATATGTGTATATGTTTGGGGGGGTGGTGCATTACTTAAATGTAAAGCTCATCATGAAACCTGGTTAGTACAATCTTGGTAGTATGGCATAGGTCATATGGCCCCCACAAGAGATTTGGGATCCAGAATTAACAAAAATTTGGCTCTTGAGTCATATCACAATCCATGACAGCATTGACTATACAGACAAGGACTGCTTTTGTTAGAAATCCCTAAAAAAATTCTATTGTAATTCCAAATGACTTCTTTTGTAATAAATATAGTTTAATAATATAACTGGTATTTAGTATAGTACTGGGGTAAGAATAATTTCACTGATTCACCTACATCTCATCTGATGTTGCAAAATTTGACAGTTGTCCTTTTGCTTTTTTTTTGTTCTATAAATATTGCAAAATATACATGGAAAAATGATTATAGCAATTCATAATTAAAATGACTTGTTCTAGTGTCAGGTGGTTGACTTCATAAGACAGAATTCATTTACAGCTGAACTGATAAACTCTACCTTACCTCTGGGATTACCAAGATGGATGTTTTTGACTCTTGGCCAAGATAAGGACAGTGAAATGTAAGAGATGCTATTTAAGGTAGAAAATTTACTTGGCATCCTCTAGGGTCAATCTCTTCACTGATGGTTTTCCAAAGGCTTAACCAAGTAAACAGCCTAACTCAATTACATAACCAAAAATCTGGTTGGGCACTTCGCTTTGGGCTCTCCCAAAGTTAAGATTCATCCCACAGGAAAGAATTTACAGTGGAGACAGAATGTGTCCATATGCATGTAAGGACATGTGTCCATAAGCATGTGGAAAGCTTATGCCTGGAAGCGTCTCAGACCCCAGTATTGCCTCTACTGTCTATCTTTGGCTACACTATGTTTGCCTTTAAATGAAAACTTTAAATGAAAACTTTTCTGTGGGTTCTTCTGAGTCCTTTCAATATCTAACCTTGTCAAATATTTCCCATTATATCTTACTCAAAATTGTAATCTCATCTTTTTGATTAGAAAAAAAAAAAAAACAAACAAAGATTTCAGGGTACCTGGATGGCTCAGTTGGTTAAGCATCTGACTTAAGCTCAGGTCATAGTCTCATAGCCTATGAGTTCGAGCCCCGGGTCAGGCTCTGTGTTGACAGCTCAGATCTTGGAACCTGCTTTGTATTCTGTGTCTCCTTCTCTCTCTGTTCCTCCCCTGCTCAGGGTCTGTTCCTCTCTCTGTCCTTCAAAATAAGTAAACATTAATTTTTTTTTAATTAAAAAAGATATTGCATGGCCAATAAAATGATTAATGAGTCCTTTCTGGAAGTGTGCAATTGCAGTGGGCCTCATTCTCCCAAGCCTCCACCCCTCACCCATAGGACACTTTGTTAAGTCCATAAGCAGATCAGTCAATAACTTTTAGGGTTATGTTTCCCATATCTGAACTGTCTTTGGGGCAAGGATAATCAGGGACAGATTCAAGCTCTAAGATGATTACAGATGCTAACTGTGGCTGAGTAATAACCCACTGAAGAAGCCTACATCTTAAACTACAATATATATTTTAGCTTACATAGCAAAAGAGACTTTGAAAATGTGATTACATCAATGATCTTGAGATACGTAGATTATCCTGGATTATCTAATTGGACACAATGTAATCACAAGGTTTTATAGAAGGTAGTCAAGAGGATAAAAGTTAAAAAAAAAGTGTGACTATAAAACCAGAAAGGACTATAAAATAATAAGTTTATTATTTTTATTATTTATTATTATTTATTTTTATATTATTTTTTATTTTATTTATTTATATATTACATTTATTATTTATAATTTATATAATTATTTATTATTATCATTTATTATTTATTATTATTATTTATTATTAAAATCTTAGTTTTAAGACACTAAGATTGTATAAATTTGCTATAGTAGCAATGGGAAACTAATAGAGTAACCAATGTGGCCCATAATCAAATTATAAATCAGTGATTTTTCACCTTCTAGGATTTCTAGAAAGAGACTGGTCCACAATTTAAAATGGCACCACAATTACAAATCATCTTTCTAACAGATTCACCAAAGCAAAAGTACTAAACAAAACAAACAAAAAAATTGTTTTAACTCATGAGAGACTACAGACACAGGAAGTGGCTCAAATAAGCCCAAATCGAAAAATTTTTTGAGATTCCTACCACTGAGTTATTTGTTATCTTAAGGAAAGAATGATGAAAGAAGGGAGGGCTTATGATAGATAGTATCATTGATACCTCCCAGAATTGATTTTAGTTATTACATTCCTTTTGTATTAAGGGAAATTGTGGTCAGACAAGAGTGGCTACTTACTTGAAGGGTTCATTTGGATTAATTGGTATGGATTTTTTCTTTTTTCTGAGTTAAAGTATATTTCAAGAACCCAGCAATACCAGTGATACCTTCAATCCTATCTTTAGCAGTGTGTTCCCAAAAGTGGTATCTAAGTGGACTCTTCAGTGGATACTTCTTTCCTCCATTTACCAGACTGAATTTTTCATCAATCAGATTTGGAAAAACAAAGACCTCAGATATAACTACTAGAAATACTTGTCCTATTCTTGTACTCATTTTATACCCATCCGTAGTCACATTTTCATATCAATCCTCCCTACTTTTCTAATCAAATTTTCACATGTCCAGAATCCACAGAGATAAAGTGATAGAGATCAGAGAATCCTGAAATAAAAGTTCATAGAGCAATACTGAATTCTTCAGTGAACTTTTGTCTTTCCTTACCTCAATAAGGTTATGATCTAATATGATCTCAAGCAAGATTTCAAATGAAAAACGAGAATAGGTCATTATTTCCAGCTACCGTATGAGATATTAAGATAATGTTCAATGTCAGGCGTATGTTTAGGGAAGGCCAGTGCATGAAAGAGAAAAGAATCTGGTGAAAGTGAAAGAGAAAGAGAAAATGTAAAGAGGGGAGGAAATTGAGGCATGGAAAATAGGATGCCAGTCCAGAGTTGGATCAGAATAGAGTCAATAGTGGTTAAGTTTGGGTGTTAGAAATTCCACATTTTCATTTGTTTTTATTCATGACTCCCTAGGATAAATAATTTTAGAAGTGTCCTATCCTTCAGTGGTCTCTTAATGCCAATCTAAAAATGTTGACCACTGAATATTTAAAATCTTTAAAATATTTGATTGTAATGCACACAGATAGGTTTATCTTAAATTCTGCAGAGTGGACACTGAAGTTCTAAATTTTTCTTGGCAGAATCTTATCAAAACTTGGAATATGTAAAACTATTGGAACCATAACCTGACATTTATTAAAAGTCTAGTAATTCACAATATTCAAATGAAGAAAACAAACACCATGAAAATAATCAGGAACCGAGGTTCTTGGTCCTATCCCACCTTATATATCAGATCTGTGAGTGATTCAAAGCAAATCAAAAAGCCAGTATTAAGGGGACAAAAAAAAAAAAAAGAAAAGAAAAGCCTGGGTGCACTTCAAAGCATAAGAAATGGCACTTGTCAGAAGCAGGACTTAGCTTTATAGTCACTGGAATTCTGAGGACAGATGTCAAAAGATTTTGAGTATGTCTTATCCTCATGGAAGTGGTCTTACAGTGATCAGAAGAAGATGCTGCACATGATTAAAAACTGTAGGAGTTTTTACATATTGAAAAAAAAAGCCAGACATTAGAAACTTTTCTAATTTGAGAGAGATTGAAAGAGGGAGAGTGAGTTTACAAAATCTTAGTAAAAGGCTTCATTTTCAGTTCATTTCAGAAAGAGTTGAGCAAAAGTGTTTCTCAGAAAGAAGAGGCAGAAGTTGTGGTTTGTCAAGTTGGACTTACCAGGAGGGGTTGAGGAGGGACAGTTCAAGATTAAGGTCATTTTGCAAGAGGCAGTGGGAAGCCATGGTTGCCAAGACCAAGTAAAAAACTCTCAATCCTTCAGTTTCTCTTTCAGATGTTACCAACAAGGTTTTAAGGATTCAGTGGTTCTCACTGATCACCTGGGAGTGATGTTTTATAGTCTACTAATTTTACTAAATTAAGCCTATGCTTCATCATGTCTTATGGTACATAGGTTGAAATGCCAGAATTTTGCTAGTGTATAAGGGGGTAAGAATAAAAAAATTGTGACTGTTAAAATAGCTCTAAAATGTCTAGCCTGCTCAGCTGTACCATAACTATACCCTCATCAGAGTTGGAGGACATCTTCTCCAAGACATTAAAACTGCCTTGGTGAGGGCACCTTGTCCTTGAATAACCACAGATGGAGATGAGGGTGAGTGGATGAAATGAGATCCTGGAGTGGTGGCACGAAACAGCTAGAGAAAATGAGAATAGAGTCACAACAATAAGCTGTAGGGATAGGATACATTTGGAGTGGTATGAACTGATTTCAGGGTCCCTAAGAATTAAGCCAAAACAACCAAAATGGAGCATATGTTGAAGATCTTTTTAACATATAAAAATAAAAAGTTAACCCCGATGGACAGAAATTTAACTGGAGTTATTGTCATGAAGGTTCACAGACTCTTCCCCAATTCTAAGATGAATATGAATGAGGTAGACGCTGGGTCTCTCTGAAGAACTCCTCAATGTATCCTTAATGAATACGGTCTATAATCTCCTGAACCTTCTCCACAGTGCACCATGACCATTAAAGATGGTGACTGCATAATAAGAAAAGAGAAATATCCAGGTTTTCTTTTGTATTGTACATACTAAATATGGTTCTGAACTGAAACTATTCCCTAAATATTCAAAACAATCCTGTGATATATTTTCCAGAATAAGAACTTCAATTTCATGCTTAGAAATACTGAGGTATGCAACCAATGTGATTAAATTTAATTACTAATTTCTAATAAAGCACTTATTCTTGATACATTACAATATAAATACAAGAATCATTTTGAATATTTCTATATTTAGGAAAAACATATTAAGAGAATAGTAAAAACACTAATTAATAGATTTAAGAGATAAAGCAGCAGAGAGTTTGTTTTGATTTGTTTTCATTCTTTTCAAGGGCAATAATAATGCAAGTGGAATGAGAGACAAAGACAATTTCAGATATTACAGAATTTAAGTTCAATAACTCATAAACATCTCCCTTAAATAAAGATTTTCTAATCTTAGATGGATGTTGAGAATATTACAATTCATCTCATTTCTATATTCGTAAGTAATGTCTTCCCTAAAGGGTCTAACTTCTAATACTACAAAAGGAATACAATAAAGGAATAAAATGCATTCCTTTAAAGAGATAAAGGAGTTCCTGAGAAAATGCAAATATCACATTAACCCAAAGGCATATATCATAAAAATAAAAATGATAATGCATACTGTAATATTTATGCATTTTATTGAAACGAGGAAGTCTTATGAATGTGAACCCAAGCTTCAAAAGTAGCACCACTTCTGGTTCTAGCCAGGGTTTAATAAATGCTTCCTAAATATTTTGTGTACAAAACATTTTGAAATGTTCCTTTTCAAAACACAACATAGGAGGACCTGGGTGGCTCAGTTGGTTTAGCGTCAGACTTCGGCTCAGGTCATGATCTCCCAGTTTGGGTGTTTGAGCCCCACATCAGGCTCACTGCTGTCAGCACAGAGCAGGCTTCAGATCCTCTGTCCCCCTCTCTCTCTGCCTCCCCACTTACACTCTCTCCCACTTTCTCTTAAAAATAAACATTGAAAAACACACAAATTAAGATGGCTCAGATAATATTCATTTTGTTCCAGTATAGTTGTACATGGTTTGAAACATTTAGTTTTATGTCATTTCTTTGCTTTTATAAGATTTTTTATTATTTTTTTAAGTTTTATTTATTTTGAGGTAGAGAGATACTGTGAGTAGGAGAAGGACACAGAGAGAGATTGAATCCCAAACAGGCTCTGTACTGTCAGAACAGAGCCCAATGTGGGGCTTAAACTCATGAACTGTGAGATCATGATCTGAGCCAAAGTCAAACGCTTAACCAACTGAGCACCCAGCTCTCCAGGTGCCCTACTGTGTGTATATATATATATATATATATATATATATATATATATATATATATATATATATATTATATATATATATATATAATATATATATATATATTATATATATATATATATATATATAATTTTTTTAGCAAAACAATTGATGGTTAGGTCTTGAGGGCATTATGATAAATGAAATAAGTCAAACAGAGAAAGACAAATACCACATTATCTCATTTATATTCAGAATCTAGCAAACAAACAAGAAAAAAACAAGCTCATAAGATACAGAGAACATAATGCTGATTGCCAGACATGAGGGTTGGAGGGTGGGTGAAAAGGGTGAAAGGGTCAAAAGGTACAGACTTCCAGTTCTACAATATGCAGCATGGCTACTATAGTAAAGGATACTGTATTGCACATTTGCAAGTTGCTAAGAAAATTTAAAAAAGTTCTCATCACAAGAAAAAAATTCTGTAACTATGTATGGTGATAAATGTTAATAAGATTTATTCTAGTGACCATCTCACAATATGTACAAATATCAAATAATTATGCTACACAACTGGCACTCATATAATGTTATATGTTAATTACATTCAGTAAAAAAAAATCAATGATGCTCTACCAACCTTAATTTCTCAGGTAGACATTGCATCTAGCACACAATTTCAATATGCATTTATATTGCAAAACTACATTTCCTTTGGACATTCTTCACCTCAAGATTTACCCAGAGAATACTGCAAATACAAAATACAAACAATATACCATAAGGTTTATCTAGAAATATTTTTAAATACATTATCGTCAAGTAGAAATATTGTAGAAATAAGTGTTCTTTCCTAAATATAGACTTATTAATTGGGAGGGAGAAAGGAAGAGCAAGAAATGAGTCTGACAAACGTTGTCAATGCCATTTACTCTGACAGTTAATCTCAGTTGTCTTCTGATTTGGTCGCTTTAGCAATATATAGCTAATTTGATCCTTTTCTTCTTAAATACAATTCTTCTTACGCTGTAACTCCAATCCAGACCTTTCCTTGGAAATCTATACTTTAGTATTTCAGTGTCATGTCCACTTGAATGTGTAACAAGCATCTCAAGCTTAATTTTGTACCTGACTTTCAACTTTGTATTTTAACACCTGAATTGCTTCTCCCACACTCCTCTTCAAATAACCAAACATTAACTTCTTTGCTCCAATTTCTCTTGAAAAAGTTTGTTGAAATCATCCCCAACTCTTCTATTTCTTTCACTATCCACATGCTACTCACCAGTAATCCCCGCTGGATCTATCTTTAAATTATATACTGAAATTGGCCACCTCTCACTATCTCTACCTAGTCCAAGTTCTCAAATTCTATCACCTGAATTACTAGTGTATTCTTCTCACTGATCTTCCAATCTCCCTCTTTGTACCTCAGCACATCAGTGTTCACCCAACACAGAAGCTAGCATGATCCATTTAAAATGTAAGTTAAGAAATTCCTAACTGGTATTCTCCAATTAGGAGAGTGTCTTCTCATTCTAGTCAGAGTAAAATCCAAAGTACTTTCCTTGCCCCAATAGGACCTATGTTCTAGCCTACTGGTGTGTCTCTGGTGTTACCTTCATTCACTCTGTCACTCATTTACTTTTTTCTAGACAAATTGGCCACTTTGATATTCCTTGAATGCTCCAAATATCACCCTATCTCAAGATCTTGGCATTTACTCTCTTCTTACCCTGTAAATAGTCCTCACCCAGACACCTGCATCATCTGCTCTCATTTCTTCCCAGTGTCAAATCAGATTTCTCATTAGTCAATCATCCCTGACTAACCTTAAAAAATAAATAAATAAAGTAAACCCATTTCCTTCTGGCACTTTCTCTATCCTTACCCTATTTTATTTTCTCCACAGCCTTCATTTCTAATTGACATATGTGGTGGCAGGCTTATAACAAATACTTAATGGTTGGATGACAAAAAAGCAATTAACATCTGTGTTGGTGCTCATATGTATTTAAGTTTTGTGCCTATTTTCTATTAGTTGTAACAAAAACTCTTTTTTTTCAAAAAATTATTTTTTATGAGTGTCATTATAATCTTGGTAGGAGATACAATGAATATCACTGTCATGGTGTAATATTAAATGCAACAGATAAATCAAATACTTTAATTTTTCATACTTTATTTATGGAGTAAAACTTCAAATGGCTTTCACTTGCTATATTTTCTCATTACATAGCACCTTTTTTTTTCCTCCAAGAATTACAATTATCAATTTCTCTTTGTCAAATGAAAAAATCAGGGAACATGTTGAGTACCTTGCTTCGCAGGTCCCCACAAGATTTAATAATTACCTATATTCCTTACTCTTTATTTCATTGTAACTCACAATGTATATCTCTAAGTTCTTGAATTTTTAAAGTCTTATTTTCATTACAAAGTATGACTTAAAAGTGTACATGGTTCAAGAAGCATGAGAGAACATGAAAGATAAAATTTTGTTCATTATTTTACAAATTAATTCTATTTAGTTGTAAATGAGAGACACATAAAGAAATAATTTTATAATTATGGGAAGCTTTCTGATAAGTAGAGACTTTAATCTATTTTACAGAAATCCATGCTTTTATGCTTATAAAAATTATGGATACCTATTATAATGAACTGGAGCATCAGGAAATATAAAAATAAGTGTAAAAAATCCCAAACCCCAGTATCTATCATGAAAAATAAATTATTTTTTAACAACATTATTTTCCAGATATTTTTATCTGCTTATTTTATAAATACAGAGGAGTAGGTTGTTGCTTAAAAATACTTTTATAAAGAACTGGACAATCTTGTGCATGTATCAAATAGAATATAAATTGAAATCAACAGAAAACAATCAAAGAATCAGCTGCTATACTTCAAAAAATGTCCCTTCACCAAAGCAAAAATAGTGAACTAAGACATCTTTGTCATGCTAAATGAAAAGAATTTAGTTTGTGGTCATTGTGGTTTGTTTTTCAAAACAAATTTCAGTTATATATAATACTAACTAATTTTTGGCTACAAAAAAAGTTATTGTCCTCTGGCTCTAAATGTTATTCAGATACTCCCTGGTAATAATCTTTCTATTCTTACTATAAACGTCCTTTTTTTTTTTTTCCACTTAAAGTTCTCTGAATCAGACTTTCTTGGAATATAGGATGATCTCTCAGTTGGGAAAAATTGTTTCTTGGTGCTAAATATTTGTCTTCTAGTAGAATATTGATTGTTTTTGTTCCATTAGTTTGATAGTTCTGTTATATTAATTTTACCAAGATTTTTTTCTCACTTTGCTATTACAAGGGAAACTTTGGTTAGCTCTATTACTGTCTCAGAGAGAGAAGGAATCTTGACTTGTTTTGTCTTCTGAACTACCATCTGAGGGCTTTATATGAATCCTAATGGCATAGTGTGGGGACATTCTCAGTTACATTTATGTCATGTTTCATTTTCAAAATTTTTGAATTTCTTTTCCTTCCAATTATATGTTAATATTGACATCATGGTTTACTCCACCTAGTTAGGGAACGTATACTATTTCCATAGAGAATTCCCTGAGGGTTGACATTGGTCCCCAACTTTTATGTAATTTTCTTTGTCCTTTTGCTTTTCACTAAATATAAATCACACCACATCAGTCACATCTAATACTCTTCAATTAAAATAGAGAAGGCTGAAATAGGAAAAAGACATCTGATCCAAAACTGTAAAGTTTACCCTCTAGGAAATCAGAGGATAATGACCAGGGATGATTTTGTAAAGATAATCAAGGTGGCATATGGGAGATTTATAGAAGAAAGAGATCAGTTTGAGGATAAATGAAAGATACTGATGGTGATATTTTTGACAATAATTAAAGATAAAATAATAAAATGATATGATTTAACATCTAACATAGGGCCTAGTTTATGCCATGCACTGTTTATAAGTGTGTTACTTTTTTAAGTGGTTTAATTTAATCTTTTCCCAATCACATAGCATAGGCATTAGCATTATCCTTATTTCACAGATAAGAACTATGAGGCACAGTGATATTTAATTTACTTTAGGTCACCCAATATTAAGTGTCATGGTTTTGTTTGGATTTGAATCCAGGTAAGAATCATGAAGCAAGTGCTCTGCTAGTAGAAACAGGGTCATGCTTCCTTAAAATCAACTGAAAGAGATGAGGACTATTGTAAGCTAATGAGAGCATGTGCTGAAGTGAACTAGGATAGGATATTGGTAAAATACTACATATAAAGAACAAAGCCTGAACTTTGACAAATACAATGGGGAAAAAGAATGAGTGGGAAATCGACTGAAAACGTATTGTAGGGAAGATAACAAAATGTTTTTGTATTAAACTGAAGTTAAAACAATAAAATTACATCGCCAGAAACCTCAGACTACTTCCTGAACTATGAGGCCATTTAAAATTGGGGAGAAACAGGAATCCTCTTGCACTGTTGGTTGGAATGCAAACTGGTGCAGCTGCTCTGGAAAACAGTGTGGAAGTTCCTCAAAAAACTAAAAATAGACCTACCCTATGACCCAGCAATAGCACTGCTAGGAATTTATCCAAGGGATACAGGACTGCTGATGCATAGGGGCACTTGTACCCCAATGTTTATAGTAGCACTTTCAACAATAGCCAAATTATGGAAAGAGCCTAAATGTTCATCAACTGATGAATGGATAAAGATGTGGTTTATATATACAATGGAATACTACTTAGCAATGAGAAAGGATGAAATCATGCCATTTGCAGCAACGTGGATTGAACTGGAAGGTGTTATGTTGAGTGAAATAAGTCAGTCAGAGAAAGACAGATATCATGTTTTCACTCATATGTGAATCCTGAGAAACTTAACAGAAGATCATGGGGGAAGGCAAGGGGAAAAAAAATAGTTACAAACAAAGAGGGAGGGAGGCAATGATATGCCCCGATTCGAGAGACCCCCCCCCCCAAAACAAACCACCAGAGTCCAGAGCCAAAGCCAAGCGGCAAGGGTCGTTTATTGCAGGTTCGAACCCGGTCCTCCGCGCACTCGTCGCCGGTGAAGCAAGAGGACCCGAGCAAGGATCTTACAGCTTCTTTTATAGACAGGCACAAACAAGTTAGGGATTTTTTTGAGGTTACAGAATTGTTATAGGCTGACATTTAAATTTGAACGCTCAGCAGAACTTGATTGGTCCCCACCTTTATTTCAAACCATTCAGCAGAACTTGATTGGTTCCCGGCTTTATGTCAGACTGCCACCGGGCACGCCCTGGCTGGTTTCGGGAAGGGCGGGGAAAGGGAAAGATTTTTCTTTGCAGTTGTGAGTACACCTGGTAACTTTTCTCTTAGCCTCTCAGCAAACCATAAGAGACTCTTGAACACAGAGAACAAACTGCGGGTTGATGAGAGGGTGGGGAGAGAAGAAAATGGGTGATGGGCATTGAGAAGGGCACTTGTTGAGATGAGCACTGGGTGTTGTATGGAAGCGATGAACCAAGGGAATCTACCCCAAAAACCAAGAGCACACTCTACACACTGTATATTAGTCAACTTAACAATAAATTCTATTTATAAATAAATAATTACATACATACACACATACATAAATAAATAAATAGGATAAAATTGGGATTTCAGGAGACTTCTCTTATTCTTACCTCCATACATTTGGTAGCATGCCATGGAGAAACAGGGAAAGAGTAGTAGCTATATAGCTTTAATCATGCACAACCATTATGGAAATAAAGATTTTATAATAAGCAAATAAGAACAAGTCCCTGCTATTGATTACATAGTCACAGAGTTAGGTAAACTGTCATTAGATGTGTGTTCTTATGAGTAAATAAAATGTATGTGTTAGAATAGTTTTGTAAGGGGTGCCTAGGTGGCTTAATCAGTTGAACGTCCAACTCTTGATTTAGGCTCAGCTCATGCTCTCACGGTTCATGGGTTCAAACCCTACATCAGGCTCTGTGCTGATGTCATGAAGCCTGCTTGGGATTCTCTGCCTCCCTTTCTCCCTGCTCATCCCCTGCTCATTTTCTCTCTCTCTCTCTCTCTCTCTCTCTCTCTCCAAAATAAATAAATAAATATTTAAAAAGTTTTTTAAATGTGTGAGCAAATGGATCTCTGAACTCTGTAAATTTAGAGTACATTTTTTATAATTTCAAAATCCAAGAAGTTTGAAAATATATGTGGATCCTGAGAAACTTAACAGAAAATCATGGGGGAGGGGAAGTGAAAAAAAAAAAAAGTTAGAGAGGGAGAGAGACAAACCATAAGAGACTCTTAAAAACTGAGAATAAACTGAGGGTTGATGGGGAGTAGGAGGGAGGAGAGGGTGGGTGATGGGCATTGAGGAGGGTACCTATTGGGATGAGCAGTGGGTGTTGTATGGAAACCAATTTGACAATAAATTTCATATTAAAAAAAGAGAAAGAAAAAAAGAAAATATAAGATGTTTCATAGTTTATTTGGAAATGAATCTGACCTAGTCTGACATGCAGCTATTTATACCTTTATTCATTACTGTGAACAATTTTATGTTTTCTTCTGTAGAAATATTGGTTAATCATGAGATACTGCCCTAGACTATGATGAGTCTGTTGCCTAATATCTCACATGTGTACATTTAAACTTTCTAAATAGCTGAAAAATCCCAAATGTGCCTTCTCCAAGTGTTTTGGGTAGGGCAGTGTGTACTACTACTACATAGAGATATAGTCAGCTCTGAATGTGGTTCATTAACAGGATTGTTTGGGAACACACATCAGCTAGCACTCCATTTGCATATGACTCTAGACATAACCACCACCTGTCTCACGTTATATTTGGACAGAGAGGAAACTGAAATTTAGTAAGCTTAACTGAAGCAAGAAAAAGTTCAGCACAGTTTCTATCAATGCTTAACTAAGATAAGGACTGTTACCCTGCTAGCTCTAGTGTCTATCGCCTAATGTGCTGACTTAATTATATAGGGCACTGTCCTCATTAAGAAATAATGGCATGCCAAAATGCTATTTGTTAAGCCCAATGGGGTGATAAATTGTGATGGTATAGACTAATTCTTGTGGCTATCAGAATATGATTAAGGGATAGTTACACCCAAACACAAACATAGTGACTTTGGACCTGATTAGATTATCAAAAAAGTAACAGATAATATACCATAGAAATGGTGTTGTTCTTCCATGTTTTATGTGTGCATGTTACAATATACATATAAATATATTCAAATGATGCTGTGATTTCTTGAAATATTTGGAGCTTTCATTTTAGAATTGTCTCCAGAGCAAGATTACAAAACGTGAAAGTGAATATTTCATCTTTTTGTACTATTATTTGTATACTTTATTTATTTATTTATTTGTTTGTTTGTTTATTTATTTATTATTTATTTATTTTCAGAGAGAGAGAGAGAGAGAGAGCCTGCACACATGTGCTAACACAAGCAGTGGAGGGGCACAAAGAGAGAGAGGGAGTGAAAATCCAAACAGGTTCCTCCCTGTCAGTACAGAGCCCAACGCAGATCCCAATGTGGGGCTTGAATTCATGAACTGTGAGATCATATATAACTCCAGCTAAAACCAAGAGTTGGATGCTTAACCAACTGAGTCACCCTGGCACCCCTGTAATCTTATTTTTAATACCAAAATTCAGCATGCAAGTTTTATTGTCCAATCTATTAAACAGACGAAGCTTAAATGGCTTTTCATGTTTTTTCAAAACTCAAACACATTGCCAACGAATAAAGACTTGCAGCCTGATAAAGTATTCAGAATAAATTTCCTCAGAAACCAAGAAAAAATTGTTAATGAAATATTTTCTAAAATAGCTTCACTCATTGAACATCCAATTAATAAAGTAGCACAGAAATATTAATTAAACACAAGCACAGTTCTGTGCCAGGCACTGTATTATCAGTAAAAATTGTTAACTTTTTGGTTCTCACAAAAATCAGGAAGTTGAAGATAAATAAGGAAGGAAAACTGAGTTTCTTTGTGGAGTCTACCTCTAGTTAGTTAATGTCCAAGATTCAATCCACATCCAAAATCTGAACATCATAATTAAGAAACAGATAGCATTTTTTTAAGTATAAAAAGCCTTTGAATCCTTTCAGACCTGGGTTCCAAAATCTGTTCTTACACTTAGTATCTCTGTGATAGCACAAGTTGTTGTGATGTCAAATCACATTTGACTCTGTGATGTCAAATTGTCTAACCCTGTTCCTTTAAAAAAAAAAAAATACACTGACAATATTTAGCACATGGATAAGTTGGGAAAATAAAGTAGAATATAAAACACCTAATGATAAAATTAATATTTGTTGGAGCTTTAAAAATGTTGTTTGTATTCTTTCCAAATAAACTGTTAGTTTTTGTGTTTAGTGTTAAAAAAAAACAACAAAATTCAACTGAGTAAACTTTAAATATCTTATTAGGCTTTATTCAACAATTCATGAATCAAGAAGCATCCAATCTAGCAAATAGAAAGGGGCTCTGAGGAGCTATACAAAATGAAAGGCTGATAGTAGAAGGGAGAAGGAACAAGAAGTTCTACCAGGCACAAAATGAACTAGTTGTTTCAAGGTTACTTTCTTTTAGGGGATGGCGGGAGTCTATCAGATTACCTAAGCATGCTTATCAGGTGATCCTGATTGACTGGTTTAAGATTCCATGTCTGGGAGAGCCAAACTATAATTATAATTACAATTTTGAGTCCACTTACAGATTTAAAATGTCAGTTGTCTTGCCTTGCAATATTCCTTAGCAACCCAGTCAGGGACAGGTGGTTAGCTCTGACCTCCTCATCATAGATAGTCCTGGCCCATTAGAAAAATAGTCTTACTGTTCTGACCCACTTGACATGCAAATTCCAGCTCTAATACCAGTGTAAAGTGGTATTAGTGGATGGCTCATTTCTCCTAACCATACTTGCTCACAGGAAGTGGAAACAATTGCACTTGGAATCCATCAGGAATAAGAAACTGTCTATCTCCAAAAGGAGAAAAGAGTCACTCAGGTTGGTTGACACCAGCAACATTAAAAGATGACAGCAGGGCAATACAATTAAAACACTTGTCCCTACCTCACTTTGTAGGAGGCCACCAACAAGCTGCTGACCCAATGAATGGCCCCATAAAGGCAATCACAAAACTACAAAATGCAGATACCCACTGCTGCTGACCTTACTCTGTGCCTTTTGTGCCGTCTGAGTCATGGGGCTTGTTCTTCAACCCCAGAGAGATAATACTAGAAAGTATCTTGGACTACACAGCACTCATAAGTGCATCCCAGGATAGGGGGCGTGATGGTTAAGTGCTAGAAGTCAGCCCTAGAGGGGGTTCACCTGAAACACCACCAAGTGTGGATACTAGTCAGACAATTCAATCCTTAAGTTAAATGGGACCAATGGCACAAATGCTTAAAAGCCAGCAGCCCTGCCCAAGCAGTCAATGTCATCCTGATGTCTGGGCACCAATCATCACATTGCCTTCATATCAACCCTAATTGGCCAAGAGGCTTATGCAGTTCAGACCCATCTCTGATAGTACAGTGTGAAATATTAAATTGTCAAGAGCATATAACCAAATTTTACTTAAACCAAGGCTACACATCTGTCTCCAACCTTTACTACTTATGGATGGAGACTTCCTATGCCTCAGAAGAAAATATCACCCAACTATTTGCCCAGAGTGCCCCTGAGTACCCACAAAATTTAATGAGACTGTGTGATACCAGGAAACACTCCCAAAGCTAATTAAGGTGCAGTCTAACCTTAATCAGAGCAACAAAAATTTATGCAACCCTGATAGACCCCTTGGTCCATTAGTCCCCATCCCGGGTGTCTACCCCTCTTGAATGGTTCCCTCCACCTGCAATAATGCTGTAGATGATGACACCCCAGTCCACAATGTCGCTGGACATGACCCTCATCCTGAATGATGCCTCTATAACCTTCTAGTATAGCAGAGGTGACACCAAGGAAGATATGGTGGCTGGTGATGGTAAAGCACTCCCCCGGGCTTGGATGCTGCACTGAATACTTGTTTATCTAAATTTCCTATCTGAGTGGCATTTTGCAGAGTTAACTGTGTGTTTACCCCAGAGCAATATTGCTTATAAAGTGTTTGCTGCTCGAGTACCAGGCAGTGCTGTGACTGCTAAACTGCTCTCTGTTGCTCCTTTGAGCTTTGTAAGGCCAACGTATGTATTAAGTCTCACAACCCTGTGGGAACCCCAGTAAACATTCCACCTATTTGCTTGCCTTCACCACACCCATTAGGTTGATCCACATTATGTGGCTTACTGGGAATTAGTGAATTTATTTCTGTTGAGAAGAACCCCTGCCCAGCTGCAGGTGTGGCCACCACCACAGCATCCAGCATCCACCAGGACACCCTCCAGGACAACAATTACCAGGTCACCTCCTTATACCACCCCAGTGAGACCCTCCCCTATGATCACCACTCAGGGCTCCACAATCCTCCCACTCAAGCCTTCCAATAGTCTAGTATTTTTACACAACTGGCAGAAATAAGAGCTCATTTTTTTGGGCCACGATAATTGCTGGGTATGTTGCCAGGCTCAACAAAGACTGTTTCCCAAGTTAGTAGCCTACCTGACTGACTTACTGACCCTGGTCTGTTTGCTCAACAGAGAACACCCTACATGCAGCTTGTCCAGCTGCTCTCCATGATGCACGACTGCTCTGATGCAGAATGGTATTGCAAGATGGTATGTGGCAGAGGCCCTCACATTCCTTCCTAAACCTCCATATCTTTCCAGGCATCAACACCACAGGGATGAATATTTGACCTATACCTCGCCACAAGAAGTACAATTCCCATGGTCTTGGGCCTTGAGGCCCAGCTGTCTGGGGTGGGGGTGTGGGAGGATCGCCAGCTTATTTTGGCTTCCCTTATCAAGCTGGTGTCCTCTGCAGGTCCAATTCCCTGGGGCCATCACACATGGTTCTCCGTATGTACACTTCTCTTTCCCTCAGCCTCCAATGTATTTGTCTCTGTGCCAGCTCCCAGCAAGTACTGTCTGTTCATACCCATGCTCTTTAGTCTCCCTAAAACCACCTTTACAAATCACTGAACAAGACCCCCAATGTATCTCTCCATCTGCCCCTCACATCAGAAGTGTGTGGTATTCATCCCCATTATATTGGGAGTAGGTCTACTGCTATTTCTCACAGGGACTAGGCTAGGTGTCACTATACTGCGCATGCGACAATGAATTATTAAGGCAAATACCAACCTGTCAGCCACCTTGGCTGAACACATTGGGCTGTTATGTCAAGGTCTAGCCTTAATGCAACAGCTACATGATTCTTTAGCGCAGAGAGTTTGGGATAACCATTTAGCTTTAGGTTCCTTATTGGCCAAGGAAGGAGGTGTATGTGCTGTAAAGGGTACCACTTGCTGCATGTATTTTAAAAATTCTGGACAAATTTAGACAAATTTCTAAAAAAATGGACCAATAACTACAGATATTCCATAATCTCTCCCAAGTTTTTAACAATACCGACCACAACTTTATCCAAAGGCTCTGGTTTATTTTCTTGGCTGGACCCAAAATTGGGTGGGGGGGGGTTAAGGACAAAATTTCAAATTGCCATTTGTCTATTAATATTGTTGACTGGCATTTTGTTTTGCTCAAATATTTCATGTGTTGGGTGACCAAAACCCTGCCAGTGGCTTTTAATATCTCCACCATCCAGAGGGTACCTATCATTTTCCCCTAAGATTAATACCTGGGTATCATAGGGTCATTATCTTACATTCACATATCCTTTTATTTCCTTATCATGCAAAGGATTTATAATCAAATGAGTATGAAAAGCCCAAATACAAGTCTTTATAATTTTTTCCTCTTTTTCTTATTTCACACCATTGTAAAATTAATTAATTAACAAATTAATTAATTAAACCCTCTTCAAAGTTCCTTATCATTTCATTTTACTCTTTATGTTTCTTTTCTCACAGCTGAACAAATTTTAAAATATCCCAATCTTGTATTCTTAGTATCTATGTTTTCGATCCATCCCTTACATTGTTTGTTTTCTGTTTATTCAAGTCACTTTTAAATATTTCTAGCAGTGGGACTTTATTAAGTGTCCCTGAATGATCCTACTGTATCAAGTTCAAAATATTATCCTCAGGTTCCAGAGACTGTCACAAAATGTTTATAAGTTTATAAATAACGTTTATTAGGTACTACTTCTGTTTCAGTTTTTGTTCTACCAGTTTTCTGTCTTTTATTTGTGCACACCCACTAATCAATCTTTGAAATTGTGACTATGCCTGTTTCTATGCCTGTTTCTTATCAAGTCACATCTGTTCTTTTTAAAACTCATGTTGAGCAACGTATATTATCCCTCATGTCCTATTGAAATTATTATAATCTGGAATATAGATTTGGATAGAAAAAAAAGTTAATAACTGTAGCAAAAGATTCAGTAGAGTTGCTTCATATAGCACTTTTAGAACTAAAACCATATTAAAGATTTCCAAAAAAATTACAGATGGAGCAGTACATTTTTTAAAAATAGTGGTTTAGAATTGAGAGACAGAGCCGGGTTCTCACCTATACATCCATTATCTTCAAAGCTAGCATTAGTGCAAGTCCTCTCCATAAATGCACAGTTTTAGGAGAGAAATTAGCATGAGAGAGGAGACAAATATCCCCATTAAGATTAATGTGAGAAAAGTACCCATATTGAGTCATGCCTATTCGCTGCTGGTCTTATTTGAATGAGATGTTCGCCTCCCAGCTTTCAATGTTATAAATTAAAGTTCTGATAATTAAATTACCTTTCCTAACCACCCATTTTCTCCTAAACCACTTATGATCATGAGTTAATCCCCACAACTGCATTAAAATCATTTGGTTGTTGTCATTGATAACCTCTTTATTACCAACTCAAAGGTCATTTCTCAGTCCTTACTTTGTTTCACCATTTGGCAGTACTTAAAACATTATTTATCCATCTTCATCCTTGAAAAAAAAAACTCTTATTTTTCTCTTTTCTCACTGGCTACTTTTTTAAAAATTCTATTTGTTTCTCATTAATTTCTAAGTGTTAACATTCTCTAGGACTTTGCTATCTATATTCAGGTACTAGGTCATCATAGGCAGCTACACAGATTTTAATATCATCTTTAATCTGACTCTCCTCTGAAATCCTCAAAATTAACATGTTATAGGAAAAAAAAATCTCATTTTCCTCAAAGCATGCTAAGCTCTCAGTATTCTCCACTTTGGTAAATGGCCATCCTTAAAATTTTTTTTTTCAACGTTTATTTATTTTTGGGACAGAGAGAGACAGAGCATGAACGGGCGAGGGGCAGAGAGAGAGGGAGACACAGAATCAGAAACAGGCTCCAGGCTCCGAGCCATCAGCCCAGAGCCTGACGCGGGGCTCGAACTCATGGACCACGAGATCGTGACCAGGCTGAAGTCGGACGCCCAACCGACTGGGCCACCCAGGCGCCCCTGTAAATGGCCATCCTTGATGACTCTCCTTCTCTCACACACTATATATAATCAATCAGTTATCTCTGTTGGAGGGTCTGTGAATCTGGGTCTTCTCACCAGCTTCTCCACAACTGCTTTAATATAGAGAAATTCAGCCAGTACATTGTGGTTCCAGAGCAAGAATAAAAATGGAATCTATATATATAAATCTAAGTACTTAAAAGCTATAAATACAGTTTTACTCATGGCCTGAACTGCTTCCCTGTAATGGGACCCATCTGGCCCCTCCCCAGGGATTTTCTTCATAGGACCTTCTTTTCTTCTTTCCCTGACCACACCTGTTATCTGTGGGCCAGCCAGAGTGGTTGTAAAGATGTGTTGCGGCCCGGCAGCATGAAAGCTGGCTTGGGACCCAGACTCCTAGGACAGGACTAGATCCCTATTAAAGACTTGACAAGGTCAAACTTCCCAGAAACCAGTATACTCCAGTACCACTCCTCCATGGGGCAACTGACTTAGCATTTTCCAAAGCACCACTAGCCAAGCACTATTTATCTGGGAAACTGGGTGGTTTAGACACACTCTCTGGGCAACTTCAGGTCTTTCTTCCCTTTCATCTGCTCACATGTTCACTGGATCTGGTTTGCTTCATCTTCTGGCCTGGCCCACAAAGTTCTCTTAAAGGGCCTGCCCTAGCATATTTTATCTACTTGATTAGTTATAAATTTTCAACAAGCTTTCTTAAGAGAAGGAAAAGAAACATAATTAAATATATTATTTATATTTTATAGACTATGTAAATTTATATTTATATTTTTGTTTCATACTAAAATATGTAAAACCCTCCAAAGTATGTGGCCCAGTGTAGGACCCCATTTCCTAGATCCAAGTGTCATGACATTCGTCACCATGCAGCTGTCACCATGTTGTTCCTGTGCTATTTCATTAGCTCGGACCTTCATTATTACAGGTGTGCTAATTACATTCCACTGAAATCACAAGATACATTTCAATCTATTAATACTAATTGGCTTTTTAAAATATTTATTTATTTCTAAGAGAGAGAGAGAGACAAAGCACGAGCAGCGGAAGGGTAGAGAGAAAGGGAGACACAGAATCTGAAGCAGGCTCCAGGTTCCGAGCTGTCAGTACAGAGCCCGACGCAGGGCTTGAATCCATGAACCATGAATTAGATAATGACCTGAGCCGAAGTCAGATGCCCAACCAACTGAGCCACCCAAGTGACCAATACTAAACCATTTTTTAACAGAAATAAATAGATAAAGTTATTTTATTCAGGAAATACATACTCCTAAACTCCCACACTATTTCCCAAAGATGGCACAAGAAAGAGAGGTCTTACTAAATTTATATAAATTTACCAATTTGCTTTAAAATGCAGGATCCATTATTTGGGCCTTTCCCTAAAGGTGCATTTGTGGAAATAGAAACGGTCTCAAAACATTTGCAAATTATAGGCTCTATAAGTAAGTGTGATCTATTTAGCAAGTGTTGATTTTTTTTAATTCTCAATTTTCACTTCGATTTTTGAGAACAGTTGTGTCTCAGCTAAAGTACACTGCTGTAATGCAACATGTAAGGTTATATGCCACTCATCCTGGATCCTTTTAGAACATGGTCCACAACAAACTTTTGAAGATTTACTTTTCTTTCTGATGTTGTTAGTGACACATGAGACACTTTCACTTCTGCTGCTTGATTCCTATGTACAAAAGAGCCAAAAACAATTTGCATTAAAAAGCAAAAGGTAGTGTCAGCAATTCGTCATTATTCAAAGTACATAAAACATTCTATTCTTGTTTCATCTTTTTTGTTAACAATTTAAAGGACATTTAAAACAAAAAGAGATGAAAAGAGATTCGGTAATTTTTTCTAACATAAAATTTTAGTTTTTTTTGTTTTGAAACTACTGTGTGTATAAAATTTGGTGGTATGGAAATAAAGCATTTGCCCTGAGAAATATACAGAAGCTTAACGTACAAAATACTGAACTTAAAACATGCACGGGCTTATCCACAACTTAAGCAAAGTTGAGTAAAGTTGTTCCACTGAGTTTGTCATTTTTAACTCATAGTCGTACTATAACGTTATTAGTTAAATAATTCCAGTGCATAGATGAATTGATTTTATATACTATTACAGAAAATAAAATATAACTACATGTACCAGTGCAGAAAGTTCCCAGGATATACTGTTATAGGAAAAAGTAAGTGTTGAAACTAATTCCTTTTTGTGAATGTATGTTAATAATAATACACTCCAAGAAAAAATGGAGCTCATAAGTAATTATATTTTGCAAGGGTAAGGATTAAGTTTACTTAAAATAATGTTTAAATAATTACATTTGCAATTAAAAGAAAGAAGTATTACCATTCAGCACCTATAATTTTTAGGATAATTCAAAATTTTATGATTATATACTCATTTCCCCTTTTTTTATATCAAAGTGTTAAATTTGTGAACTTATGGAGACACACTCCATTTGCCAAGCAAATTTGGGAATTTTTTCAGAATTCTTGGCAATGAAACTAAAATGCATTACTCACCAGATTCACATTTCAGGCTACATTAACTAAAAATGAACTCAGGCTAAAATAATGATTATATAGACAGATCTATTTGAAAGAAACCTCACTAATTCACACCTAATGAATAGCAAAGCAGGGTCAATTAGAATCATTGTTAAATCATTAGAAAAGGATTCATCTTGATGCTGTTGGAAGCACTATATTCATTTACCTACCAGGAAAATCTATCTCTTAATCCTCTGGTGGTTATTTCCAAAGAGTCATTACATCTACCAGGTAAGTGCTTAAGTACCTTGCTGTATGTGCTAAGGGCTTTACATATGGTATCCATTTACCTTAGGAGGTCAGGACTATTATTCACAGTTTAGATGAGTATGATACTGGTCTTGAGGCATACAGACGTCAGTTGATCTGCTTAAGGCCACATGTCTAGAAAGAGGTGAATAAGGTATCTAGCAGAGCCCCATCATTTTTAACCCAATTTAGCCATAACATCTCTACTGTTTTACCTCTTTGTATAGTTTCCTCCGGGAGCAAACTGACTCAGTGTCACTCAAGAGACCAAGTAAGACTTAAAATAATGATTCTATGTATCTGAATAAATGAGATTATGTCAACATTTTTAAATTTAAAAATGTAAATTGCTGCTTCTTTGATACATAAAAAATTAAACCCATGTCTTTCTATATTATAATTGGTATTAAATCCAATTATTTCCTGACAGGCATTCTACCTGCAGGCTATACTGAAGAAGTAGCTACAAACTTCTATAATTAAAATAGAATTTTGATCCCTATCACAGACATTTTTAAAGACATGTCCAAAAGCTAGTCTTCAGGGTACCTGGGTGGCTGAGTCGGTTAAGCCTGCAACTTCAGCTCAGGTCATGATCTCATGGCTCACGAGTTTGAGCCCCGTGTCCGGCTCTGTGCTGACAGCTCAGAGCCTGGAGCCTGCTTCGGATTTTGTGTCTCCCTCTCTCTCTGCCCCTCCCCTGCTTGCTCTCAGTCTGTCTCTCTTTCTCAAAAATAAATAAAAACATTTTTAAAAATTTAAAAAAAGAATCAATTTAAAAAAAAAGCTAGTCTTCAAAAATGAGAAATACAACTTAACCAGAATTGTTGTGTTTACCAATGTTACCCTTTTGGTGTTTCTACTTTTACACACACAAAAAGGCAACTGCAAAAACAGTTTGTTCTCTTTGATATTTTCCATATTTATGAAATCACCTCTCATAAGAAAACAATAAAACAAAAAAAATTAATGTTTACTTATTTTGGAGAGAGAGAGAGAGAGAGAGAGAGAGAGAGAGAGTGTATGTGTGTGTGTGTGTGTGTGAGAGAGAGAGAGAGAGAGAGAGAGAGAGCGAGCGCGGGGGAGGGGCAGAGAGAGTGGGAGACACAGAATCCAAAGCAGGCTCCAGGCTCTGAGTTGTCAGCACAGAGTCCAAAGCAGGTCTTGAACTCAGGAACCGTGAGGTCATGACCTAAGACAAAGTCAGACATTTAACCGACTGAACCATCCAGTTGCCCCAGAAAACAATGAAAATGTATCAGATAATATGTAAAGTACTTAGAACAATGCCTGGCATATAGGTTGTTCAAAGAATGTAAGCATCATTATTACTCTTGATGTTAATATTTCTGTCAGGTAATTTTGGTGGTCAAGAGTGAAGTAATAATGCTTTTTTTTTTTTTTTTTAGTAAAGATTAAAGAAGAAATGAAATCATTACATATTTATAAATCTGTGAGATTTTGAGACATCTTCATTGGAACTGTTTTGGTTAAAATAGCTCATCAATTTTAGGAGGACCTTTATTAAAATAAATATATGTTATTGTTTTAACATATGATTATTTTTCAAACAGATTTTGCATAAATATAGTCCCTCAGTCTGTCCATTTGCCATTAATATTCTTGAAACATATTTGACTTTCTTTCCATATATTAGAATTCAAAGTATTTATTTATGTATATATTTATTTATTTACTTTGAGAGAGAGAGAAAGAGAGAGAACGAGACTAAGAGCATGGGTGGGGCAGAGACAGAGGGAGAGAGAGAATCCCAAGCAGGCTCAATCTCAGGAACTGTGAGATAATGACCTGAGTGGAAATCAAGGCTCTAGATGCTTAACCGACTGAACCAACCAGGCACCCCTGGAGTTTTAAGTGTTTTCTAAACTAAAGAGTATAAATTCCAGGCGTTAATATTATTTTGGATATATAGGAAATGTAATTACAAAATTAATTTGTAACTTAATAGTACTTTTAGTTTGTTATATATGTACAATGGAGATGATAGGATTATCAGATTAGGTAAAAATAGATTATTCCTTGTAGACACACTATATAAAAAGGACCAGTTAAGATCACCTACCTAAATTCAACTCTCTCTCCTTTATATTATGCTTCCTTAGTATTTTAAAATCATATTTATTTTTCTGTAATCTACATTATACAAAGTGGTACCAACTGGTTACATGTTATTAAACATGTGAAAACTCACATGTTTTTAAACACGTGAAATCTGGATAGTTCACGTTAAGAGGTGTTTTAAGTGTAAAGTACACACCATATTTTGAGGATATGTTCATCTCTTTTCTTTCTTAAATTCCACATATGGGTGAAATCATATGACATTAATCTTTAGACATACTTTCCTACTCAAATACTTACTGTATTTTTATTTCCTTCGGATGAATTTCCATCAATTGAGAGAATCAGGGGTAAATAGCACAAAGATAAATATTAACAGGTTTTTCAGAAATATTAAAATTAATTTATATCTCTAACACTCTCCCATAGTTTCATATAGTCAGCAAAATTAGGAGGTAAATATTTAGGTGGCTAAATGGATGAGAGAAGAGAGAGAAATAGACTTCTCCATCAATTTAAGAATTTTATTTAAAAAAGAATCTTTTTTCAATGTGTATTTTCAAATTATAGGTAAACTGAACATTTTTGCAAATGTTTTTCTATAGAACTTTGGACTTGATTTTTATATCTTAGGGATAATAAGAAAAGCATATATATGGTCATTATCACAGACAACTCAAAGTCAATACGATCATAGTAGAATCATGACCTGTTCAAAAATATTTGGGTTTTCTGGACTATTGATTCCATAAATAAAAATTTATGTCATGATCAATAAGCTTTATATATTTGAAAATTAATTTTTTTATTTCCATGATAAGCTTTATTTATTTTAATTTTTTTTATGTTTGTTTATTTTTGAGAGAGAGAGAGAGCAAGTGTAAGTGGGGGAGAGGCAGAGAGAGAGGGAGACATAGAATCTGAAGCAGGCTCCAGGCTCTAAGCTATCAGCACAGAGCCCGATGCTGGGCTCTAACCCATGGACTGCAAGATGATCATCTGAACCGAAGTCATCGGATGCTTAACCGACTGAGCCACCCAGGTGCCCCTCCATAAGTTTCTAACAAACATTGGAAATTGTATTACAATAATGATAGCTTATTTACCTTAACAAGTAGTCCTCTGGGTTATAAACTTGCAGACAGTACTAGCACTTACTTTTAATGTCTTTGTTAGTTTAAGCTGAGGATATCTTTGCTGCCAAATATAAATTTGTAATAAGAAATTAACATTCAGTGCAATGGTAAGTGTGTATGGCTCCTACTACTTTGGCAATGACATCAATAATCTCATTTTATGTAACCTCCATGAGCACAGAGATTTTATATTTTTTTTCTCAGTAATATATCTTAAATACCTAAAATAGTGCTAGGCCTTTGAGACACTCAATCTCTGTTAACTTAAATGACCATGAATGATTATAACTCCTGTATATGGACAAATTTTTCACTTATAGTGATAAATTGCAAGTGAACTACATTTTCACATATGAAAACCTGTATTCAAGTACTTAAGAAATTAGTTAAATATTAAAAATATTTCTTTTGTCACCATTTAGTAGTGCAGCGATTAATATTTTATCTGTCTCTGTAGGCTAATAAGTAGCAATATAACAAAAATAATTCATTTGAGTGAAATGCACTATATGGGAAAATGGCTTTGAAGTAGTTGAAAAGAAGAAATGTGTTGAAAGAACTGAATCACTGTATAACAAGCAGTCTTAAAGATGTCCAAACGCAGGAGAATTAAGGATCTGTGGTCACCATCAGAATCACATTCTAGTTGATGTATTACAATAATGACAAGTTTTTAAGCTAGAGGCAAATATGCTATAGAGGTTTTTGTAAATGTGTATTAAATTTTTGGAGGTATTCGGAGATAAATCCTGAAAGTGATTAAATCACAGAAATAATGACTGATTTATTTTTTAATATGATATGATGTTTCACAGTAAATTAATGTTCTATTTAATTATATTAATATTTCTGTTGACATAATTTAATATTTTTAATTTAAAATTAAACGTTTTAAGTGGAATTTAAACCTGTCTTTATTTTGGTAGATATTCCGTGTTGTATTAAAATAAGTATTCAACTGGGGGCACCTGGGTGGCTCAGTCGGTTAAGCATCGGCTTCAGCTCAGGTCATGATCTCACAGTTTGTGAGTTTGAGCCCCACGTCAGGCTCTGTGCTGACAGCTCCGAGCCTGGAGCCTGCTTCAGATTCTGTGTCTCCCTCTCTCTCTGCCCTTCCATCACTCACACACACACACACACACACACACTCTCTCTCTCTCTCTCTCTCGCTCTCTCTCTCTCTCTCTCTCAAAAACAAATAAAAAACATTAATTAAAAACAAATTTAAAATAAGTTTTCAACTTTAGGAATTCATGAAAACTTTACTTTCCCTTTACGAAGGGTCTGCAAATGACTCAAACTCCTTGTAGTGCAATGCCTATAGGTTTGTAGTCAGATAGGTTTGAGTTCCACTACTAAAGAATACTGACTGAAATTCAGCAAAAATTGTTTGGTACATAATTCTGGGGTTTTTTTTTGTTGTTGTTTTTTTTTGTTTTCTTTTTTTAGAAAATAACTGATGTAAGGTATTATGAGGTAATAGAAAATGTATACTAGTCTTTGCTCCAGTTCCTGGCACAGAGCTCCTAAAACCCTTGTAATTGCTTTGGTGATAAAAGTACCAGAAGTATCTTTTATTCTAATACCTGTTATTTCATCCAAGTTCTTGACACTGGACTCCTGAAACCCTTGTAATTTCCTATGTGTCAGAGAGTCTTTGTTTCTAGTGAGTTGACACTGAAAAGGCTTTTGGTTGGGGGCTGATCGCTGAAAAGACCAAGCCATGATTAGAAGCTTGGAATTTTCAGCCCCATCCCCGGTTTTCAGAGAGGGTGAAGGGACTGGAAATGGAGTTAATAACTGATCATGCCTATGTGAGGAATCCTCCATAAAATCCCAATAGTAGGGAATTTAGGGAGCTTCTGGATTGGTGAACACATTCATATTCTGGGAGGGTAACGCATCCCAACTCCACAGAGAAGATCTGTCCTAGACTTCACCTTACATATCTCTTTCCCTGGCTGTCCATTTATATCCTTTATCACATCTTTTGCTACATTGTTAAACCCAAGTGTTCCCCTGAGTTCTATGAGCGTCTAGCAAATTAATTGAACCTGTGAAGGGGGTTGTGGGAATCTGACTGGCATACAGAAATCGTGGGTAACCTGGGGACCTACTAATTGCAATTGAGATCTGAACTAGGGTGGGACCAGTTTTGTGGGATTGAGTCCTTAATGAATGAGATTTGACATTATTTCCAGGTAACTAGTGGTAGAATTGAGCTAAAAAGTAAGACACCTGGTTGGTGTCTCAGAGAATTGCATGGTGTGGGTAAAATCCTCCAGACGTTTGATGATCAGAAGTGTCAGCAGTGAAGTGTTATGTGTGAATAGTAAAGAACACACACAGGTGGAAAATTGAGTTTTTCTAACTCAGGCACATATGGCATGTGGAGCATGTTAGTAGTTATTAAATGCTGGTGCATGTCCAATCATTCCCATATGATGAGGGTAAATAGTAAACATTGAAAATAAAGAACTCAGATTAAATGATGCCCATTTAATCTCTCTACCCCCTTTTTTATCTCATTTTTTATGAAGACTAAATAAACTAATTCATATGATGTGCAAGAGTTTTGTCTGACATAGAATGAGCATAAAATGAAAAGAGAAATGATTAAGCTTTTAAATTCTTTGAAAAATATTTTATTTTATACTATGTTGTTCAATACTCAGATATTTTTAATTCTGTCGTATTTGGTCAATTTGTATTAAATAGTGTTATTGGTTGAATTATGTCTTGAAAAAAATCTTATGTTAAAGTTCTAACCCCCAAAGTGTGATATTATTTGGAGATAAGGTTATTATGAATGTAACCGATTTAAGATGAGGTCACACTGCAGTAAAGTGGATCCATAATCCAATATGACTGGTGTTCCAACAACACAACACAACACAAAACAAAACAAAACAAAAACATGTGAAGAGACAGACATACACAAGAGAACACTGTGTGAAGATTGGAGTTATGTTGCCAGTAGCTGGAGAAATTCCTGGAATAGAACTTTCCCTAGTACCTTCAAAGGGAGCATGGTTCTGCTGATACCTTAATTTTGAACTTGTGGCCTCCAAAGTTTCTGTTATTCAAAATCTATGATATTCTGTTGTAACAGCTTTAACAAACTAATACAACTATATTTACTATTTTGTGTCACGCTTAGAGACACAAAAGCAGAGAGTTGGATGATCCCAAATTAACCAGTAAACAGCTAATACACTGAGGTTTGATAAGTAGAGAAACATGTTTGTCTCAGGTAAGGTTCTCTTCTAAATGAATCATAAGCTAAAGATTCTGGTGAATATGATGCATGCAGGAAGAACTCAAAGGAAGACCCAGAAAAAATATGAAGGAAACAGGATAGAAAAGGGGAAGAAATTTGGCAAGGGTGGAATTTAACTTGAAAGTCCAGGACATAACCTAGTCCCAGGAAGAGCTCTGAAGTATAAATTCAAAAGTTCATCCCAACTGGAGTCAAGAGCTGGGCCATTGAACTCCCAGACCATAGACACTGGCCACTCCAGTGTGTGAGGAGCATAATACAAGAGCAGAAGGACAAAGAGAGTTAAAGCTTTCTAACCTTCCCCGGAGGGGCACTGTTGCTGGGCCCACAAGCATCACAAGGGTCATAGATGCTCCTCACTGAGTATGGGTGTGGGTGGCAGGAGTGCATACACAGCTGATAAAGTGGATCTGGATGGGCTTGAAGACTGAATTCTCTGTCTACACAGGATTTTATGAGAGACCTTAGGAGGGTCCCCACATTAATCTTGATGGTTTAGGAAAGCTTTTCTAGAGGGAGAGTCTTTTTTATTGCGTATTAAAGTATGTGTGTATGTGGACCAGTTGGATGTCAGTCCTCTTTCATTTGTCAATTTTGTGATCTTACTTCCAGTCTGCGTTCTATTTACTATTATATTTCCTGGGCGTTGAACTTGTGTTTGATTGAATAGTGCCCTTCACGGTGTCCAGTAGAGTGCACTCAGCTGTGTGTTACAGGAGTGAATGTTAAGCCTTTTGTTTCCATCAGCCTCATTTTCCTTTTCTTTGCCTATCAGTCACTGCTCCTCTAAAGCAAATTTTATTCTTAAACTTATTCTGAGATATTCAAATGTTCAGGAATCTGTTTTTGACAATTCACTTCTGTTACACTGTCACTCTGGCATCAAAAATTTTCACAATTTTATCAAAATATTTAAATGTTTTGAACACATATTCTAGGTGCAATATGGCTATAATAAATTTATAACACATATTTGCTCATATATATACATAAAGTATACTGTAGTCTTAAATTTAAAAGATATATAATAGACTGACCGGAGAAAAGAACTTTCACTTACATCTTAAAGTTGATGTCAATAATAGAAAACACCAATCACCAGAAACAAGAAAATATGATTTAATCCAGATCTCCTTTTTAATTGAGTCAAATCATTTGTAGGAAAAAGTGTCAAAAGAAAATATTGGAAACTATAAAACATAACAGTTACAGATTGAATATAAACCCTAAATATGAAGAATTCATTTATAAACTGCTTTATAAAAATCCAATTTTTATTACTAGAACTGTTAAATTAATTTTCTGATTACCTAAGAAATTTCCTATAAAATCTTAATAAAGGACAAATATTTAACACAAAATATCAGTCAGTGGGAGAACAGTTACACTGTACGTAACTGTTTTCTAAATAGTACTGCATTTATTAGGTAAAATTTCTGGTCATTCGTCCTAATTTTTATAAGATCTATAGTTACATGTAAATGAATATGGATCAAATGTAAAATCACAACTTAGACATCAATACATCTAGTAAGAAAAGAAAACAATTGCTAGGACAGGTGATAGCAAAAGTTCAAACTCCTCTTTTTTTCTATTCTTGGTTTCTGAACTCCTGGGAGGCCTTATTTACACAAAGTGTAGTCATTACTTTTTAATGAAAAGCATTTAGGGGCATCCGGATGGCTCAGCCTGTTAAGCATCCGACTTCAGCTTTGGTCATGATCTCAGGGTCCGTGAGTTCAAGCCCCGTATCAGGCTCTGTGCTGACAGAGCCTGCTTCCGATTCCGTGTCCCCCTCTCTCCCTGCCCCTCCCTCTTCACACTCTGTCTCTCTCTGTGCCCCTCCCCAGCTTGCTCTCATGTGTGCCCTCTCTCTCTCTTTCTCTCTCTGTCTCAAAAATAAACATTAAACAAAATTTTTAAAAAACTAATTTTTTTTAAAAAAGAAAATCATGTAATGTTTTCAGGTTGTACTGAAATTACTTGAATGCTAATGTGAAGAGTCAAAGAGAAAATAATTAAACAACTCTAAAAATAAAATGCCAATTTAAGTATGTACAAAAATTTTTTTGTATGTCTTTTTCTACTTTATTATTAAATCCAATGCACTGAATGTATCTTGTGGCCCTATTGTAACAGTTGCAAATATATCTACAAATATACATATTTGTAAAGCTAAAAATTACTCAAGGTATTTTTCTATTCAAAGCTTTTGTCACATATCAAATATTAGCTGGCAAGTTGTTTAGAAGCTATGTGTTAATTAATTATTTCTACGTAAGTGACTTGTCTTTGACAATAGTGTCTGAGGCCAGATACCAGATAATTCCTCTGCAGCAGTGGGAGTAATTTGTTTGATATTGACATCAAAATTTTCAGTATAGTTTGTGAGTTAATTTCCAGACAATAAAATAATTTAGATCCCAAACACAACAGCAGGAATACCAGTGTATATGATATAAAATTATAAACATATCTTGAATTTTCTATTTTTAGAACTAGGAAATAAATGAAAAATAGAAAACTAAAATCTACTGCCTAAGTAGCTAAGGAAATTTACTCTTCTTGCATACGTTTTCTATATGTTTAATTGGAATAAATCAAAAATAACATTATGAGACTGAAATCGTGGGACATGATTTTTCTGAATGTGTGGGTATTTTTTTGTTATTATTGATGTATAGTTGACATACAATGTTATGTTAGTTTCAAGTGTACGGCATAGTGATTCAACAATTCTATATAGTATTCAGTGCTCACTACAACAAATGTAGTCACCATCTGTCACCATACATTTTTAGAATATCATTGACTCTATTCCTTATATTGAACTTTTCATCTCTCTGACTTACATATTTATAACTGGAAGTTTATACCTTAATCTGATTCATCTAGTTTGCTTTTCCCCCATCTGCTTCCTCTCTGGCAACCACCAGTTGGTTTACTGCAGTTAGTCGGTTTGTTTTATTTTTTAGGCTCCTCATATAAGTGATATCACTTGGTATTTGTCTTTCTTTGTCTGACTTATTTCACTTAAGGATAAGACCCTGAGGGCCCATCCATATTGTTGCAAATGGCAAGATTTCATTTCAATTCATAAAGTAAATATGAACGGACATAAAGAGAGTAACTAATAGTAGCACAATGATAGTAGGGGACTTCAACATTCCTTTTACATCAATGGATAAATCACCCAGACAGAAATCAATAAGGAAATAATGTCACTGAATGGCTTATTGGATGAGATGGACATAACAGATATATACAGAACATTCCATCCCCAAAACAGAACACACCTTCTTTTCAAGTGCACATGGAACATACTCCAGAATAGGTTGTATTTTAGGACACAAAACAAGCCTCAATAACCTTAAGAAATCATACTATGTATTTTTTCCCAATCACAACAGTGTAAAACTAGAAATAAATCAGAAGAAAATAAATGGAAAAAAGACAAACACATGGAAACTAAACAACATAATACTAAACAACAATGGGTCAATGAAGCAATCAAAATATTTTAAGAAATACATGAAGACAAATAAAATAAAATATATATAAATATATACATAACATGTTTATATATTTATAATAATTTATATATTTCATTTTGTCTTCATATATATGTGTATATGTATATATACATACATACATACACACACACACACACACACAAACACACCACATCTTCTTTACCCATTCATCTATGTTTTTAAAGCTTTTATTTATTTATTTTGAGAGAGAGACAAAGGGAGGATGAGCAAGGAAGGGGCAAAGTCAGGGGGCTGAGAGATAATCCCAGCATGGGGCTCAAACTCATGAACCAAGATATCATGACCTAAGCTGACATCAAGAGTTGGACACTTAACCCACTTACCTGACTGAGCCACCCAGGCACCCCCACCCATTCATCTATTAATGAACACCTGGGTTGCTTCCATATCTTGACTGTTGTAAATAATACTATAATAAACATAGGGGTGCATATATCCTTTTGAATTAGTGTTTTCAGGTTTTGTTTTGTTTTTTTTTTTTCAGTGAATGGTTAGTAATGGAATTAGTGGATCATATGGTATTTCTATTTTTAATTTTTTGAGGGACCTCCACACTGTTTTCCATAGTGGTTGCACCAGTTACACTCCCACCAACAGGGCATGAGGATGCCCTTTTCTTCACATTCTCACCAACACTTGTTATTTCTTGTCTTTTTGATTCTGGCCATTCTAACAAGTGTACAATGATTTCTCATTGTGGTTTTGATTTGCATTTACCTGATGATGAGTGATATTGAGCATCTTTTCATAAGTCTATTGGTTGTCTGTATGTCTTCTTGGGAAATATAACTATCTAGGTCCTCTGCTCATTTTTAATCAGATTATTTTTTTGGTATTGAGTTGTAGAATTTCTTTATATATTTTGGATATTAACTCCCTCTTGGATATATCATTTGCAAATATCTTCTCTCATTCAGTAGGTTGACTTTTTGTTTTATTGATGGTTTCCTTTGCTATGCAAAAGCTTTTTATTTTGCTGTAGTCCCAATAGATTAACTTTGCTTTTGATTCCCTTGCCTCAAGAGACACATCCATAAATATGTTGCTAAGGCCAATATCCAAGAGATTACTGACTATGTTTTCCTTTAGGAGTTTTGTGATTTCAGGTCTCACATGTAGGTCTTTAATACATTTTGCATTTTTATGTATGGCATAAGAACGTGGTCCAATTATATCCAGCTACATTCTTTTGCATGTAGCTGTCCAGTTTTTCCAATATCATCTATTGAAAAGACTGTCTTTTCCCCCTTGTATATTCTTCCCTCCTTTGTCATAGATTAATTGCCCTGTTAAGTGTGGGTTTCTTTCTGGGCTTTCTATCCTGTTCCATTGATCTGTGATGAGACAATAGGTTTGTAGGCCCCAATACTGTAACTCTAATTTTATAGAGTTAATCTGGAATCAAACTTTTTCTCCAACTTTCATTTAATTATAAATATTTTTTGAAAATTATTTACTAGGCAACTACATTTTTTCAGGAATTTTGCTAGGCCTTGGGGATACAATGTTCAAAAAGTATATTCTTACTCTTGAAGGATGTGGAAGGATGTAGTGGTTGAAGGTAAATGCAATATCAAATAGTCAGTGTTGCGATGGGTGTATGCACAGAACACCTGGGAGCACATTAATAAGCCATTTATCCAATATTCCTGCTCCTTGAAGAGAAGTTCCTTGCACCATGATTACTAAGTCAAAGTGAGCAAGACCTAAGTAGGAGAGCACACGGCTGCATTTCAGAAGGAAGAAAACGATGAAGAAAATCTCAGACAGAGAAAAGACTCACATACCAAAAGGTGAAAGAGGACCCAGCTTGTTAATGAAAAGAAAAAAAAAAAGATCTGGTATGTAAAGACCACAAGAAAAAGTATGATTTATCAATTAAGGTAATCCAGTGATTCATCATGAAGATGGTCTTTTTCGGTATTGGGTGTTATTTAAGTCTTTCGTGTTTGTTCTTTGGAAGTAGTAGCCGATGATAACCAAACTCTTAATAACGTTAAAGAGGAGAAATGCTAAGCTGATTTTTCAATGGAAGTAAAAAGAAAAAGAAAAAAATTGTTGTCAAGTATATATATATAGATATATAGATAGATAAATAGATATTTTCTTTTTAATAATGGTTTATATTTGGCCAAATGATTTCTTCTTTTTCTTTCTTTTTTTTTATTGTATGATAAGCTTCAGAGAGTTTATCAGGGTTTTTGTTAGATTTTTGGTATCTTACCCAGCTCCATTAGTTCAATTAAAAAATTTTAGTCATAAGATCACTGACATAGGGCAGTTTATTCAATTCGATGCCATGTCACTGTACTGACTGAATCTTAATCATTCCTCTCATAAATCCATGATACTCATCCCAAATCTATACAAAGAAAAATACACATGATTAACAGAAAGACCTTTAGGTCATCTACTTCTGACTAAATACAAGTCATATTTCTTAATGAAACTCAGCATCTTGGCTAAACTGCTGCATGACTCCTAAGAATAACAGAAATATTTTAATTCAATAGGTAGAGATAAGCAGACTTAAATGCCTGAACTATTAGCAAATAATAAGCTGAGTCCTATTAAACAGACTACATTTTCTCCCAGTTCCAAACTGCAAATCATATGGAATCATTTTATATAAAAATATTCATATTTTATAATGCTACAATAAAATTGTAACATAAAATGCAAATAAAATGTTCTGTCATGTTAAAGCATTTAATTTTATATTTCAGTTACAGATACCTAAAATAAATTTTTAAAGAGTGCCTTATGTAAATGATAACCTCCCTTAAGAGTTTTATTAAATAAGCTAGGTGTAGTAATGAAGTACCTTTGTGATTCCAAAGTACTTTATACTGAGCATAGAGTTTCATCTATGTCTTTTGTAAATTAATGAACAGCTCTAACTTCCTGCTGTGCCCTAAGAAATCTCTTGCTTCTTCTGCAAATTGTATTTGCCATTAGATGACTTATTTTAAAATAGTTTTGATTTGATAATAATTCTTTAGTCTGTGTGGAAAGGATGATGATTTCATAATCTATAAATCTCAAATGAATATTTTAACAAAGAGTATAGATTATTTTTCCTTTGATTACCAGCAACTTTGCATCCAAACTTGTTTCTGCAATGTACCTCAAATATGTGAAAGAAATTATCTGTCATTTTCTAGCTTAAGAAGGGTATATGTTTCAATATAAAATAGCAAAATCACTATATACAAGTTAAAGTTACTAATTTGCGGGGGGGGCTTAAGGAATAAAAATGAAAAAAATAAATTATATTACAGGTATTTGTAATATTGACACAGGGACAATGTGAAAAACATGCACCTGGGCACTTCCTGTTGGCTGTTGTTGCTAAACCACAACTCTTACAAAGGAGAACCAAGATGGGGCTCAATATACAAGCCAGACTTAAGACCAACAGCTTCAGCCACACCCTATTGATGCAGCAGTGAACAGAGGCTCCACAAACCTGAAAAACCTCAGCTTCAAAAGCACCAATGAGCTGCAGGAGTTGCCTGCCAGTATGAGCCAATCAGGATGAGGCACTTCTCTATCTCTTATTAGTATAAGGAACCTAAGTGAGGACTTCTCACGGGAACTTTCTCTACAAAAATAGGGCCTCCCCTTTGCTGGGAGAGGCCAGGTTAACTTGTCTCTGTTGATGTTGTGTCTCCCTTCAGCTCTAGCTGTAGCCCCAGTAAAGCGTTGCCTGTGCCTTTCCATTTTTGGGTCCACGTCATTGCTGTCATTGCTAGGGAGGAACCTGACTTCAGTGACAATACAGTTAGTCTATATTAGTTACAAGAAAAAAAAATTGTATCAGGAAATAATGTAGTTTGCCAATACTGAAATTTCTAAAATAATAAAATTGAATTAGCAGTATAAAATATACAAAAATGAAATTTCTGTGAAAAACCGAATGTTATAAATAGGAAAAACATTTGCTTTCCCTTTGTTTTGTGCAATTTCTTATATTCAATTCTGTAGCTCAAAATTTAGATACAGTGCTCAGATCACACAGTGGTATATTAGGTATTATGACAAATTGTATTATGAAAACAAAATCTGAGAACCTATATATATGTATGTATATATATATCAATATATATCAATATATATATATATCAATATATATCAATATATATATATTAGGTATTATGACAAATTGTATTATAAAAACAAAATCTGAGAACCTGTATATATATATCAAAGAGATCAGCAAAAGTAAATAATTCTCTTTTTTATGATATATACAGCCCAGGAATGATTATACTTCCAGGTGTACAAGCATTGTCAACTATATTCCAGCTCTTTATGGTCTATTGCTACTTAAATGTATTAAATGAAATGACATTTAACTATTCCTTCTTTATATCTTTCTTATATTTCTCCTTTATATTAACCTTCAACTTCTGAACAGTATATTCCTCAAGATTCAGCTCAAATCTTACTTTGTAAAAAATCAAAGAAGTTCCCAGCAGGATTTCTATGTCCTTCTGGTTTTTGTAGTCAAGCCATCTTAACCAGTTATGCAATTTAAAACCATCAACAAACATACTGACCCTGGGGTTTCCCAAGGGAATTTCAGACTTTACACATGATTTAGTGAATCCCAATGCCTTAATTTTAGGTAAGAGTCAAAGTCCTATATCGAAACACTCCCAGAATTAAGATTAGAGCATTTTCAGTACAAGAACAAATTATACTACATAGCGTTATCTTGTTTTCCAAGGAAGTGTCTTCAAATCAATTAATTCTTGCTGCTTATCTAGTCTTTAAATTCTAGTCTCCTTGATTAAATACTGGGATCAAAATACTGGGATCAAGGTATAATATGTAAGGAAGTACTTACTCTGAAGGTCTTTCAGCATTAACCAGTTCTTTGTGTATGCCAACCAAATACTGTTTTTTGGGTATATATACACAAACATATACATATTTTTATATTTATTTACAATATATTTATTCATAATACCTCTGATACATAAATATGTTTTTTTTTCTGTTGTCACAAAGAAGTAAGTAATATGGCCAAGGCCCCACAGCTAATATGTTGCAGAACTGAGAACTGGTAAACAAAAATCATGACACCTTTAAATATGGTAAGGAAGGTTTTATTTAAAAGGACTACTACAATGAGTACTTGTAGTAGGGGAGAGAAATCAAGCTCAACTCTAAATATAACAAGGAAAAGTAAGAATTTATAGCCAAGCAATACAGTGGAAGTCAGTGGATGGAAAATTACTAAGAGGGAAGACACATCAAAGGTAAAGAGGATTCTGGGTAAACTTAATTGACAGATTTTTTTTTTTGCTGAAGGCAAGCCAGGGTGATATGACATTGTGGGTAGGGGATAAGGAATTTGTTTGGATATTAATGATGAGGGATTTTCCCTAAACTGATTTAGCAGAATTCTTGCTAAAACTGGGTTCTTGAAGACAAGAAACAAAGATCAGGTCTAATGGAAAAATATTCAGAGCATCCTAACTAGAGTTTGGTCTAGGATTGACAGTTTCCAATGAAATTGGTGAAAAATATTAAAAACAAAAACAACAACAACAACAACAACAGCACACTCAAAGCCTCTGGAAATGGTTCTAAGAGTAAATAGCAAATGAAGAAATATGTGTCAATAAAATCTATTAAAACTCAGTAAGTGAGGCACCTGGGTGGCTCAGGCAGTTGCGTGTTGGACTCTTGGTTTCGGCTCAGGTCATGGGATCAAGCCCATGTCAGGCTTCACACTGAGCCTGGAGCCTGCTTGGGATTCTCTCTCTCTACCTCTGCCCCTTTCCCCCACTTGCAGTCTCTCTCTTTCTCTCTCTCTCTCTCTCTCTCTCTCTCTCTAATGAAAAGAAAACAATAAAAATAAAATTAAGAATAAGAAAGGAAAGAAAAACTCAGTAAGAAAAAAGAGTCAGTAGAATGTGTGTCCATCCCCTTTATCCCTCGGTAATGTGCAGATACTACTCCAGACTGCCATAGCCAAGAATACAGGACTCTGTCTCTCTCTCCCCAGTTCCCAGTGTGCTTTCTTCCTATAAGGAATACTACTTCAGTATTTGTCATCCTATTCTCTGCTGCCTGTTGCTGAGGCTAAGTCCCAGGCAAGTCAGGTTAAGAGGCAGGGTCTCGTTTCTTTACCCAACCCTAACTCTTGAAATGAAAGCTCTGCCTTGGGTGTGGTATGCTGAGAATACTGTGATTACAACTGCCTTTCTCCAGCTCAGGAGATGGTGATTCCATGCCAGAAGAGGCAAGCTGAGAGGAGCCGACCTTCCACTAAGTGCTGAGGTCTTAGAGGGGAATGTGACTCCAAGAGAAGCTTGCCACTGTCTCTATCTCCAGCGTTTATCTTAGGTACCTCTATCCTATCTCCAAAGTCCTGGTTGACAGATTTTGACTGGGGAAAGAAACAGCCACAGAATAGGAGTCCTAATTATTTTCAAAGGAACTGACTTCATTTGTAGCAAAGCTTTAAAAAGTTTTAACCTCTGGAATCTCTCAAAAACAGAGGAGGTTATGTTAAAAGGAAATTGGGAAGGAGATCAATAAATCTATGGAAGATGCAGCCTAGAATGTTGGCCTGCCAGTTTGTAGAAGAATATCATGTTTTGTAAACAAAAAGTAAAATGGCAAACATAAATCCAACCATATCAACAATTATATTAAAAGTGAATAGACTTATAATTCCAATCAGAAGGTACAGACTGTCAGACTAAATATAATGAACCAACTACATCTTACCTACAGGAAACACACTTTACATTTACGGACACAAATATATTGTAAGTAAAACAAAACAAAGCAAAATCATGTATCTTGCAAGTAGGAACCACTGGAAAACTGGAGTAGCTCTATTAAAATCAGACAAATTAAATTTGTAAAACAAATAAAATTATTATTAGAGCTTAAGAGGGATATTTTACAATGATAAGAGAGTCAATGCATCAGAAGAGTATTAAAATATATAGATATTATGCACCTAGCAAAAGAACACCAAAGTACATGAAGCAAAAATTGACAGGTAAATGGAGAAACAGCTCAACAATAATAGTTGGAGACTTTACTATCCCACTTGCAATAATAGAACAATTAGACAAAATATCAGTAAATGTTTGAAAAAATAGTGTAAACCAGCTAGACCCAAAAGATTTGTTTAGAATACTTCATCCAACAGTACCAGTATATGTACAGATGTCAGGTGCACATGGAACATTCTCCAGGATATACTATATTTTCAATAAGACAAAGATCAATAAATTGCACAGGATTAAAATCATACAAAAATTGTTCCCCAAATATAATGGAATGAAATTAGAAATCAATGGCAGGAAAATATTTGAGTTACTCATAAATATTTAAAAATTAACAATATAAATAACTGTTCAGGCATACAAAAAAGAAACCAAATACTTTGAGATGAATGAAATAAAGATAAAACATACAAAATCTTATGGGATGCAGCTAAAAAATGCTTGAAAGCAAATTTATGGTTGTAATTGCCATTATTAAGAAAGAAGAATTAAAATAACCTATCTCCCTCCATAAGATATTGGGGGAAAAAAGAGAAAACTAAGTCAAAATTAGTTAAAAGGAAGTAAAAAATAAAAATTAGAGCAGAATTAATGAAACACAGAATTTAAAAAAAAATAGAGAAAAATAAATAAAACCAAAAACTGGATCTTTGCAAAGATCAAACAAAATCGATAAATCCTTTTTTTTTAATGTTTACTTATTTATTTTTGAGAGAGAGAAAGAATGTGAGTGAGGGGCAGAAAGAGAAAATCCCAAGCAGGCTCTGCACTGTCAGCACAGAGCCCAACATCAGACTCGACCTCATGAACCTTGAGATTGTGACCTGAGCCAAAATCAAGAGTCAGATGCTTAATCGACTGAACCATGCAGGCACCCCAAAACTGACAAATCTTTAGCTAGATTGACCATGAAAAAAGACAGAAACTCAAATTAGTAGTATCAGAAATATCAACAGATAAAAAAAAAGTGACAAATGGTGACAAAACCATCAACACAGTAGGCATAGAAGGGAACTTCTCAACCTGATCAAGAGCATCTATAAAAAAAAAAAAAACAACCCACAGGTAACATCATAATTAATAGTGAAAGCCAAAATACATTTCTGTAAGAACAAGAATAAGTCAAGGATATCCACTCTCAATACTTCTATATTAACATTGTATTGGGGATTTTATCCAGAGAAATTAAGCAATAAAGAGAAATAAAAGCCAGCCTGATTGGAAAGAAAAAAATAAATAAAAGGACCCTTATTCACAGATGACATTATTTTAAATATAGATAACCCTAAGAAATTCAGTAAAGTCTAAATTCATTAAGTAAGATTGCAGGATATAAGATCAATGTACAAAAATCAATTGTATTTCTATATACTTGTAATTAAATAATCCAAAAAATAAAGCCAAGAAACAATTCCTTTCACAATATCATAAAAATTGAACACTATAAAATAAGTTTAACAAAAAAAAATGTAAAACATATCTTGAAAAGTAACAAAGTGTAAACATACCCTCTAAAGTGTATAACATTGTTTAAAGAAATTAGATATAAATAAATGGAAAATATCCAATGATTATGCATGAAAACACTTAAAATTTTTTAAATGCACTTGTTCCCAAAATTATACACAGGTTCAGTGTAATTTCTGTGAAAATTCCAGCTGACTTCTTTGTAGAAATTAATGATGTGATTTAAAAGTCATATGGAATTGGGGCACCTGGGTGGTTCAGTTGGTTAAGCATCCAACTTCCGCTCAAGTCATGATATCACAGTTTGTGGGTTCAAACCCCGCATTGGGCTCCTTGCTGACAGCTCAGAGCCTGGAGCCTGCCATGGATTCTGTGTCTCCCTCTCTCTTTGCCCTTCCCCTACTCACACTCTGTCTCTCTCTCGCTCAAAAATAAATAAACTTAAAAATAAAAATAAAAATAAAAGTCATTTGGGATTTTAAAGGATGCAGAAACCCAAAATGATCCTGAAAAAAACGAACAAAATAGGATTTGCACTTTCTAATTTCAAAACTTATTGAAACAATAGTAATGAAGAACATGGGCTGCTGGCACAAGGATAGACATATAGACCAAAGAGAATACATAAATAAACCAATACATCAAGTGTCAACTGATTTTTTGACAAGAGTGCCAAGACCAGTGGGGGGAAAAATAGTGTTTCACTAAATGCTGCTTAGACAACTGGATATCCAAATGAAAACAAACAAGCAAACAAAAACATTGTGCCTTCCTTTACACCAAGTACAAAAAATAATCAAAATGGATCAGATCTAAACTTAAGAACTAAAACTATAACTCCTCAGAAGAAAATATAAAGGTAAATAAATCTTTGTAAACTTGAAGTTAGCATAGGATTCTTAGATATGAGACCCAAAGCACAAGCAACAGAAGAATAGTTAGATAAAGTCGATTACATTAAAGTTAGAAACTTTTGTGCTGCAGAGAGCACCATAAGAAAGTGAAAAAACAATCCACAGATTAGGAGAAATTACTTGAAAACCATATATTTGATAAGAGACTTGTATTTAGAATATATGAAAAACTCTTACAATTCAACAGCAACAAAAACAATTGTTTTAAAATGGGCAATGGATCTGAATAGACATTCCTCCAAGGAATATGTATACAAAAGGTCAATAAGCAACTTAAAAGGTCCTTGACACCATTAGTCATCAGGGAAATGCAAATTAAAACCTGAACCTGATACTACTTCATACACACTAGGATGACTACAATAAAAACTGTCAGATAAGAAGTGTTGACAAGGATGTGGAGAAATCAGAAACATATCGGCTACTAGGAGGAGTGTAAAATGGCAGAGCTGCTTTGGAAAGCAGTCTGGCATTTCCTCAAATGATGAAATGTAGAATTACCATATGACTCAGTGATTCTACCCTTAATATATACCCAAGAGACATGAAAACATATTATCACACAAAAGCTTTTACCTAAATGTTTATAGAATCATTACTCAAAATAGCCAAAAGGTGGAAACATCCCAAATGTCCATCAAAAGACAAATGGATTTAAAAAAAATTGCGGTATATCTATGTAATGGATTACTCTGCAATAAAAATACACATTACAACAAGGATAAAACATGAAAACATGCTAAGTGAAAGAAGCCTGTCACAAATGACTACTTTAACTATGATTCCATTCATATGAAAGCACAGAATAGGGAAATCTACAGACACAGAAAGTAAACTGATGAGGGCTTAAGGCTAGGGAGTTAGGAGTGAGGGTGGGGGAAAGGGCAGGAGATGTGATAGCTAAATGATACAAGATTTCTTTTGGGGTTGATGAAAATGTTCTATCACTGTGGTGATAGTGCAGATATATGTGCAGAGTCTAAAAAGCATTGAATTGTATACTTTAAATGGATAAATTGAATGATATGTGAATTATATGTCAATAAAGCAGTTATTTATTAGAAAGGGGCTATGAACCAAGAGCAGTGAGTGGCCTTCAACAGGTGGGGAAGAAGGAAGGGATTCTTCACTAGAACCACCAGAGACTTAAACCAACTCTACCAACAATTTGATTTCAGGCAAGTGAGACCCATTTTGTTTTCCAACCGACAGAACTATAAGGTAACAAATTTGTGTTGTTTCAAGCCAGTAAGTTTGTGGCCTAAACAAGCAGCAACAACAAAAAAACTCTAGCCTTTCTGATACAATTGTAGCCAGTTAGTTAACAAAGTTTCTAATAGATTCACATACAATGGATTCTTTTGATAGAAATTTTTTATTAAAATAAGAAAAAAAAATGGTGGTCAGGCAAATGCTCTATAAGAGTCATCATTTTAAAATAATATAAAGAATATAAGTAATGGGTAAAAGTATTTGCATCACATGAAGTATCAAACTTAAAATTGTTTAATAGGTATCATTGTTTTTATAGCATAAATAAAATCAATAGATAATGCATTTAATGCATTCTTTTTATTTCTTATTGATTTTACCAAAGTAATTTTGGTAAATTCTCTTTAAAAATTTATTTAAAAAATGTTTTGGGTAGTTATTATGTTTATCTAAGTTGTAAATTCTAAGGGTCATTTTCTTTTCTATTACCAATTAATGAAAAATTAAAAGACAAAACTATATTAAGACCATTCTCTTTCCTTTTTACATGAAACTTTCTTTAAAATACTACCATATTATATGGCTAGTAATAAAGTTAGAAGTATTTAGCTAATTTTCTGGCTTTCACCAAATAAAGATAAATATTAAAAAATTAAATCCTAAATTAAAATTTAAATATGTTTCTTCATAATGCTTATTATAAATATTTTGCTCATCATAAAAAATTAACAATATAATGCTTCTAATTAAACAGCATCTATCCTATTCAATTTTTTATGTATTCTGTAACCTTTTACATGACAATAGTAAGAAATGGCTTAATTGCTTCTCAATTCTTGTTTAGGTGAAAACTTTGATACTTTACATTTTTCTGTGGAGAGGTTAGATCAGTCAACTTAGAAACTGCTATTTAAAAGTTGGTCCTGACCATTGAGTACAGGTTATAGTATGCTACTTTTTTGCATAGGATTTGAATGTTTCTCTGAAAAGGATATATTGGCATTTTTTTTTTATTAGTGAATAGTATTAACCAAAAACCCCAAGCAAACAAAAACAAAAAACAAAACAAAACAAAAAAACAAAAACAAAAAACAAAACTACTTGAGCTAAATGTTTTAAGATATGTTTCAATATGAAAAAACTATTTATTTTGAAGGGTTTCTCAATATCATTTTAGGTTTTGATCTGCTATGTGCAAGTTAATTCCCAGATAGTGACTTTGAAAATGTTCCAAATGCATTTTTAAAGCAAAGTAATACAGGGCATCTGAGAAAAATTTATGATGTTTTAAAAAATGTTGATTTCTATACATGGAGACTAAAAGAATATTGAATATAGTGAATTTTCTTTGGTTTCCAATTAATGTTACTAAAAACGACATTTCTGAATAAGAGGCTATACCTATTATCTCCCTCGTTATTCACATAGTGGAATAGCTTGAGTGTGCAATCATTTTTATCCCTCTTGGTGGTAATTAAAGTCCACACTTCTTTCAGTCTATCTTCGTTTTCTTTAGCTCGAGTTAACACTGTGCCTGACAGGCTATATCAATAGCTGTTAAGCGGCTGTGTAAGCAATCCGCCATGGGCCTGAGATTCCCTGCAAGTTCTTGCTGACTCCACTAAGAATGTAAGCCCCTTGCCGCTCATTTGCTGGGCCATTTTTCAGTATTAGGCTTGCAACAAACAACCTTGAGGAATGAAGTTGTGCCTTCCTCTAGTAGAGAGCAGCGTTTTTCTACTCACTGTAAAATCAGAGACTGTTCCAATGCAGTGTTCCTTTCCTGTAGTTCAACCCATTGCCTGTAGAGGCATTCTTTATAAGCCACTTTAACCCCTGTGGAGCTTGGGAGAGAGGGGAATTAACACAAACTAATATGAAGTCCTGGCTGTTGTTTTTACCATGAGTAATAAAGTCCTTTGTCCCTGATTCAGGAGTCTCGTGTCTTCTGCCAGCACCCATGAAGCAGTCACAGTCTAGCTTAAGAACTTGTAAGTAGAATGAAATTCTAGACTATTCACAACTCTTAATATTAAGAAGGAGTCTCAACACAGTGCTATGCTACTATAATACTGGGGACCAAAGCAAAAAATTATAAGTGGATGCAATTTAAGCTTCTAAAAGTAGATTTTCCGGAATTTACCTTTGCTACCCTGACAATGTCTGCTGTCTGATGTTTGTCATTTCTACGCAGTTCTGTTACACACTTTGGATTCTGGACCATGGAACCTCTGGGTAAACCAGAGACTTATTAAATTCCACTTTCTTTTTTTTTTTTTTTTCAGTTTTTTTTTTCAACGTTTATTTATTTTTGGGACAGAGAGAGACAGAGCATGAACAGGGGAGGGGCAGAGAGAGAGGGAGACACAGAATCCGAAACAGGCTCCAGGCTCTGAGCCATCAGCCCAGAGCCTGACGCGGGGCTGGAACTCACGGACCGCGAGATCGTGACCTGGCTGAAGTCGGACGCTTAACCGACTGCGCCACCCAGGCGCCCCAAATTCCACTTTCTTGATACATGACTGTGATCCTTGTTTCTCAAGATTATTCATTATACTAATTCCCTTTACCTCATATAGAACTGACATGCCCGATATAAAAGAAAAAAAGCCTTTATTAACGGCTTATTAATAATTGTTACCCTTGCATAGACTGGAGATCTGTCTCACATTCTTGAATTAGAAAGAAAATTATGGACAATACTGCTATTATCTTTTTTTTTATTCAAAATGTTATGGGATCACTATTTATATTTTCTAAGATTTGTCATACTTTACATTTTTCTTTCCTCTTTATCTGTGCCTCTCTACACCTTTATTCTGACTATGGTACATAATAAATGCCATGAATTATCTTTACACCATCAAGAAGTAATTTCCAAATAGCTCCTTGTCTCCTCCTCAGCTCATTTGCATGAAAATTATAAAAGATGCCCTTAAAATATGGAGCTAAATTCAGTCATAAAAGAAATATTTTCTGAGCTCTTAAATCCTTTATTAGAAAATGAGAATTGTATTTTATTCCTGAGAAGCTTCTAGTCAGTCCTTTGATAAAATCCAGACTGTCTTCTGAAAAGAAGTTATAGGTAGGATGGAAAAAGTTAGATAATAGGTAGGTTGGAGGGAAGGTAGTAGGCAATTCTAGGGGAAAGCAAGAGTGTAGAAATATCAATAATAATAATAATAATAATAATATAATATGTTGCACTCTAAGTAATATAAGTTTGTAAAAAATACATTTTTTTGTTTCAGTGATAAATACATACATAAGATATATATATGTATTTGAATGATTTCTAGCTCCTCACAGGCACAATTAAATAACCACCCACCCACCCACATCCTGTTTGTTTCTTTATGTCAGAACTAGAGCTATCAGAATAAATAATAGTAGGAGTTAACATTTATTGAGATCTTACTAAGTGATTATATAACATATTGTTATATATATGAGCATATATTACATGTATTACTGATATATGTGTGTATGTATACTCAAAAGCCTAATATGAACATGAATTTCTACTAGTATTACCCTCACTATGAAGCTGATGAAATAGAATCGAGAGAAGCTGTGTCACTTTTTCATAGTCAATTTTATATACTTTATGTACTTGGTCATTTTTCTCATATGTGTGGTTTGCAACAGGTGCTAGATGGTACAGTGTTTTTGTCCATTTGTAGATGGAGTTCCAACATGTATTGGAAGGTGTAACATGAATCTCAGAAAGAAATGCATGTCTAGGCAAATGGACTTCTTCCTTTATCATAATTTGAAACTTCTATCCCAGAAATATGCCAACTTATTTGAATTCAATTATTCCATCACTCATTGACTTTTCGACTTAAAAAAGAAAACACCGTGATTATCAACTCTGTATTTTGATGCAAAAGTTAAAAAAATTTTTGATAACATGATTATTTACACATACAAATAAGCACATATGTTTACACATGCATACAATATATTGCATTTAGAAAATATTATAAACAATCTTTTCTACAGTTACATAAGTAGGGTTGGATTCCTAAGTAAACAGTAGTTTGCAAAGATGAATAATCTCCTTGATATAGTTTGCCTAAATTTATTAAATTTATTAAATTCTTTATATACTGATATTTATTTCAATTTCAGTAATCCATTATGTTGCTTGAAAACTCATGTGTTTAGTGCATATGATGAATACTATATAACTGCTCTGTTTCAGAAAACTAAAAAAAGAAAGAAGTCAAGATTTGTACAGTTTCATGATGAAAGAATAGTGAAGATAAACTAGGATTTGAATGCAGATTTGTCTTATATCCCAAAATATTTTATTAAATAATAAAATAAAGTAATAACTTGAATTAAAATTATCTCTAAAAAATATCTTGTTTAATCTAAAGCTTATAACTTCAAAATATGAGCCCGAATATTATCTAAATAGCAAAACAAATAAAAGCCGTGAGTGGAAACAAGTGCAATTGATTCATGCCAGAGTCCTAGGTGACATAAGATCTTTCTAATAAGGGCAAAGTCATTCTTAGTAATGCTCTCTCTGCACATTACCAAAGAATAAGGAAATGCAAAACTAACATTTTGGGGAGGTTTGGGTGCTTAGCATTATCTTTTTATTGTGGTATAATATACAAAATATAAAATTCATCACCTTAATAATTTTTTTCTTTTTTATTGTGATAAGAACATTCATAAAATCTACCCTTTTAACAAATTTTTAAGTATAGGAACACAGTATTGTTAGGTCTAGGCACAGTGTTGTACAGGAGATCTTTAGAACTTACTCATCTTGCCTGTCACTTTGTACCCATTGAAATGCAAGTCCATGTCTCCTTCCCCAAACAACCTCCATTTACACTTCAAGGAACTAGAAAAGGAAGAAACTAAGCCTAAATTAGACATTGGGAAGAAATAACAAATATTAGCCAGAAATGACTGAAATAGAACCTAGAAACACAATAGAAAAAGAAATCAACAAAACTTCAAAGTTGTGTTTTTGGAAAAATCAACTAAACTGACAATCCTTTGGCTATACTAAGGAAAAAAAAATAAAAGAGAGAGAGAATACCATAAACAGAAATTTATTTATTCACAGTTCTAGAGACTGGAAGTCCACCATCATGATGCCAGCATGGCCAGGTTCAGGTATGTTCTCCTTTCAAAATGCAGACTGCTGATTTCTTGTGTCCTCACATGGTGGAGAGAGGAGAGAGTTCTGTAGGGTCTATATTAAAAGGGCATTAATCCTACTCATGAGGGTTCCACCTTCATGAGCTAAAAATCTTCCATTGGCTCAGTTCCTAATACTATCACATTAGGGGTTAAGATTGTATCATATGGGGGCGCCTGGGTGGCTTGGTCAGTTAAGCGTCTGACTTCGGCTCAGAGCATGATCTCACGGTCCGTGAGTTCGAGCCCCACATCGGGCTCTGTGGAGCCTGTTTCAGATTCTGTGTCTCCCTCTCTCTCTGCCCCTCCCCTGTTCATGCTCTGTCTCTCTCTGTCTCAAAAATAAATAAATGTTAAAAAAAAGAAATTAAAAAAAAAGATTGTGTCATATGAATTTGAAGGGAACACAAATATTCATTCCATAGCAACTGACTTCTTTGGTGATCTACCCCAAATCTTAGATATCATCTCTGTGTAGAAAACTCCCAACTTTATAGTATACATCTTTGAAATAGAAGCACACATAGTCAAATGATTCTTTGATATCTACATTCTAATATCTGATAAGATTCTCAAAATTATTTTGTGCTAAAAGAAATGCCTAATCTCTGCAACATTACTTCCAATTTGGGGTCTCCTACACCTTCGCCCATATTGGCAAATTGCAAAACCTACTTTTCCAATTTCTCAGGACAAAAATTTGTGAGTCGTTCTTGATGCCTTTCATTCTCTCTCACCTTAATTCCAATCGACCAGAGAAGCCAGGTGGCACTTCTTTCATGTTATGACAGAATATGACAGCCATTGAACACATTCACCTTCACCTTCACGAGTACTGTGGTCCAAGTCACCAGCATCTCTTGCAGTGATTATTATAATCACTTCCCTAATTATCTCTCTGTTCCACACTTTATTTATTAAAATCTATTCTTACTGATAATAAATGAGAATAGTTTTAAAAGGAATCATATAATGGAGGTAATCGTAGTCCAGATTAAAAGTTTTATACTTTATTTGGTAAATTAGAAGTCATATTAGCTTTATACTCTATTTAAAGAGACCACTCTGGTTATCATGAATGGAATATTTCTGGTTGAACAAATGTGGAAAGGAATATATGGCTATTGTCATTGTTAAATGGAGCGTGATTGTGTCTTGGACTGGTATGTAAATTTTTAAAAAAATCAATAGAATTAAGTGGATTATAATTTGGGAATAAGACAAAGATTTACTGATGACATTCATGTGGAATAAAGGAATGGGAGTAATCAAAGGTTAATTAAATGGTGGGTAAATGACAGTAATTTCTAAAGAGACGGTGAAGACTGGAAGACAAATAGGTTTAGCAGCAGTGAATTAAGAATTCAGATTTGGAAGGGCACCTGGGTGGCTCAGCCGGTTAAGTGTCCACTTTTGGCTCAGGTCATGATCTCTTGGTCAGGTCTGCCTCAGGCTCTGTGCTGACAGCTGGACCCTGGAGACTGCTTCGGATTCAGTGTCTCCTTCTCTCTCTGCCCGTCCCCTGTCCCCTGCTGGTGCTCTGTCTCTCTCTCTCTCTGAAAAGGCAAAAAAAAAAAAAAAAAAAAAAAAAAAAAAAATTCAGATTTGGAAATATTAACTTGAGAACCCTATGAGTAAAACAAGTAGGTGCATCAACCAAGCATTTTGTATCTCATGAGAGCAGTCAACTCTGAAGCTATAAATTTATATCAGAATATTTATAACCAGGTCTTAGAGCTTAGAAGAAACCCAATAAATATTACCCATCTTTACTTCCACAGTCCTAAATATACTGACAAATAAAGCAGAAAATTTTCTGCTTTATTTTCATTATTATTGATATTTTCATTTTTCCCTTTCATAAATTGTGATGGTCAAATTTAAAAAATATTTAAGGTATCAAGAGAAATATCATAAAAATATTTTTTTCACCAGTTTTAGTGTTCATTCTAGGTTCTGAATGGCCAAGTCTTGCCATTCATAAAAAGTTGAAAGATAAATTTTTATTTAAAAACCAGAGTTGTTTTTAAATAAAAAATAAAATACTATTGACATCAGCTAAATATTTTTAAATGTCCAATAATAACTGATAGTCTCACTGAATTCACATTGAAAGAACTTTTACAAGTTAACTTAGTTTTAAAAAGCCACAATTTGTACATTTTCAATTAGATTTGGATATATCTAATGTAATAAGTACACTAAGAAAGATTATTAAAGTTTGTTGGAAAGTTATTGAAATACTTAGCTTGTCAAATAATGAAAAAAATTAATCATCTTGACATAGGAAATATTTAACAAACAATATTCCAAAATTTAAAAATATTTGGGAATATAGGGACGCATGGGTGGCTCAGTCAGTTAAGTGTCCGACTTCAGCTCAGGTCGTGATCTCGTGGTCCGTGAGTTCGAGCCCCTCATCGGGCTCTGTGCTGACAGTTCAGAGCCTGGAGCCTGTTTCAGATTCTGTGTCTCCCTCTGTCTCTCTGACCCTCCCCCATTCATGCTCTGTCTGTCTCTGTCTCAAAAATAAATAAACGTTAAAAAAAAATTTTAAAAATGTAGAAATATTTGGGAATATAGAGCAAAACAATAATTAAAAATTTTAAATCCTTTGAATCATAAACAAAGATTAATATCTCAGTTTTCCAGTAGTCAAAAATGTGCTTGTAATCAAGCCTGTCAAAGCTTGGTTATATTGATAAGGACAAATATACACTTGAAAATATTGAGAAATTAATTTGATATATATAACACACTAATATTTTCTATGTCTTCTCCATACATTTTTTAAATTAAAAACTAAATAAATCTGAATAATCTCAAATTTAGAATTGCTTTGTGATACAAATTTCTTTCATGTTTTATTGGCAGAGTAGATTTTGAAAATTAAACTGCTAGTAGAATAGGTTTTTATTTTTTATTTATTTTGTAATATTTATTTATCTTTTGGCACAAAATCAAACACTCAGATCAATGGAACAGAATAGAGAACCCAGAAATGGACCCAGAAATGTATGGACAACTAATCTTTGACAAAGCAGGAAAGAATATCCAATGGAATAAAGACAGCCTCTTCAGCAAGTGGTGCTGGGAAAACTGGAAAACATGCAGAACAACGAACCTGGACCACTTTCTTACCCCATACACAAAAATAAACTCAAAATGGATGAAAGACCTCAATGTAAGACAGGAAGCCATCAAAATCCTCGAGGAGGAAGCAGACAAAAACCTCTTTGATCTTGGCTGCAGCCAAGATGTTTTCATATATATATATATATATATATATATATATATATATATATTTTTTTTTTTTTTTTTTTTTTTTTTTTGAGAGCGAGAGAGAGAGAGAGTGAGCAGGGGAGCAGCAGAGAGAGTGGGAGACACAGAATCTGAAGTAGACTCCAGGCTCTGTGCTGACAGCTGGAATGTGGTGCTCGTACCCATGAACCGGAGGATCATAACCTGAGCCAAAGTCAGACACTTAATTGACTGAGCCACCCAGGAACCCCTAGAGTTGGTTTTTAAATGATATCTTCAGTGAGAGTTACTGTTTTATGTTTTAGAGATTATTATAAAAGTTGAGAGCAAATTATTTCAAAAGGACAAGTGTTGTGTTATGCCCTTCTTTGAATTACATCCAAACACCAGATAAATTTTAGCATTCTTGGGATTGATAATTGGAAATTGAGTTTCTGTTCTTTATCACACTTTGCAGAGGAAATCCAGAAACTAGCAAATTTGTTTCCATTGCCAGTGTGATATATGACATTTGGATAAAAATTTAAAAAAAATCACTCAGTGATAGTACTAGGTAAAATAATAGTGTTTCACTGCATAAAGAACAATGATAAAATTTCATGTTCAAGTTTGTATTTGAACCAAAGGTGAGTTAATGATACTCTAGATAATTGTACTCTCATGAATTCCATCGATTCTACATCTTTATTCTTATAGTCCTGAAGTAAGAAAATATTAAAAAATTCAATAGCTTTGAAAAAATAAATAAGAAAGATTAAAATAGTGTGCTCTATCTTTTTTTTTTCTGTTAAAAAAATATTAAATGCTCTTTTTTTTCCCTTACTCACCAGCTAGGAAACAAAATGCTAAATCAAGTCTAAAACTGTTTAATACTAATCACACCATATTCTGTTAAACTCATCATTGCCACCACCATTTGGTGCAATTAGTCATCCGTATGTTACAGACTATTAGCTATATCTGATGTAGAAAAAAAAATAATAGTGGGCCTGCTAAAAAGTAATTGTCTAGAAAGACTCAGGACTTCTGTAGTGCATCTTTGATTAGGTACAATTTATTTTTATATTTGTTCTCTAAGAATGTCTATTTATTCATTAAAAAGTTGTAAAAGAACAGATGATGCTTATATTAAGTGTATGCCCTGCTTGGATGTGCTTGTTGGTAAGAAGTAATTTATCTTCTTCCTCTTCATGTACTCTATACTACCTAGTGCAGTACCTTAAACACAATATTGTTCAACATATATGTATGAATTTAAAATAGTCTCACATCATTTCCAAGAACCTATTGTGGTCATATGCTGTACCAATGCTTAATGTAATCCAGATACTATCTTAGTTGCAATGACTCACTTTCTCTTACATTATTTACTAACGTGAGAAAGTGAAATTAACAAGTATATTTAAAGTTTATACTGTCTGTTGGGCAGATTTATAGTTGTTTTGGGTTTTAGTAATTTCTTAATACTAAGCACCTAAGTGTTAAGTATTCTTTAATACATTGCTAATTCATTCTGATATTCTTTTTAGAGTTAAAAGAGGGAAAGTTTAATTTCCTGTTTTAACCTGTAATACAAGAAAATGATAAGCTTTATTTTTTAATGATACTGTAGTTCCTTTTATAACTCTAGATATGTTTAATGCTTTGTCTTATAGTTTTAGATGACATACATTGACCAATAAACAGATTAGGTAATGTCTTCTTTTGTTCTTAACAATTTGAAATAATTTAAAAATTTTGATACCATAATTTTATAAAGTTAAAGATTTTTTTTTGATGTTTGCTTATTTATCTTTGAGAGAGAGTGCAAGGTGGGAGAGGCAGAAAGAGAGAGGGTGACACAGAATCTTAAGCAGGCTCCAGGCTCTGAGCTGTCAGCACAGAGCCCAGTGCGGGGCTTGAACCCATGAACTGTGAGATCATGACCTGAGCCCAAGCTGGATGCCCAACCAACTGAGTCACCCACGTGCCCTTAAAGTTAAATACATTTTTAATTTATATTGATTTATTTTAACTTAAACTCTATGTTCAACACAATTTATGTTATTTTCTCTGGTGAGGTTACATTTACAGACTTCAAGGTAAGAGAAATGTCATTTCTAGCACAAAAAAAAAATAGCCTGCCCTGTCAACAGAATGCCTGACTAAAGGCAAGATGTGGAGAACATCAATGCCCCTCTAGTCACATTGTGTAGTAGTTCTAGTTACGAAGGGAGCTAATTATCACTTCCCTACTTTAAGCAAGGAATAAATCTAAGCATTGTTAAAAATGTATTACATTTGATTTTATTCAATAACTATGTTGTTTAATTATTACTATTATTATTTTTACTAGTTTTAAAAAGAAGGACAAGAGATTCTTTAAACTGCCCAGATATATGGCTAGCTTTTGCCAGAGCTTAGATTTGAAATTCAGTCAGATTTCCCAAGCAGAGTCTTCAAGAACATAGTTTTATTCAATTCCTTCTTTAGGCCACACTGTAAATTGAATTGGAACGTCCTGCATGTGAGCACAGTGTTGAGTTTTTTTGTTTGTTTCATTATTTAGCTGGCAGGCTGGTTCTTTTGGAAATGGCCAGATACCTGGTTGTTTTTAGAAATAACTAGACAAGAGCATTGAGAGAAATTTCCACACAGAAGTACACCACCTCCACTTGTCTTGTGCCGTACTTAAAATTGCCACATTTATCATCGTTCCAAACTGTGTTTTCTCAGATTCGGTATGTCATTTGGCATCCATTAATCACAGGAACAAGATATCAGCTAAAGTGTTTACCGCTTTCCAGCCAGTTTGCCTGAAACTGGCCTTTCTTGTGCAGACCACTTCATCCAAGGCTTTTGCTCCCACCCACCTTCTTATCTGCTTCTTACATACCAAGTCAACATTTCCCCTGCCCTAAATCCCAGGGCCAGGTAAAAGGCAACAAGATACCACCCCTACACCCAAAGCCCAGAGGGAATTATTCAAACCGGACCATCGTAAATTGTATACCCTGATCTGCCATGCCTTTCTGTGGAAATCCCTATTAAGGCCCCTTTAGGCTTTCCCTTCACTCCTATCTACTGCCTCCTGACTCACATCTGGTTTTTCCTACGTGGCCCCGCGTGGTTATGGCATTCCCCCTTTTCTCAGGAAATGTAAATAATATATGCTTTCAAATGGCATTGGCCTTTCTACATTGGTACTCAGCCATAGCTTTAAAAATTAAAATCTGGACATAGAATAATCCTCCCATTAATTCATAACATATATGACACTTTGGCCCGTTACATGATTTTGCGTATGTATCTTTATAAGAATAAATAATACAGAGAGAATCTAATACTTAAAGAAGTATCTCTAACATAACTTCTACCTTTCTCCCCAGAAAAGGTAGACTACTGAGAAATTTTAAATTGGACACCTGAACTGGTAGACATTTATTACTTAATGTTGCTTACTATCATTATAAGAGTAGGAAATGTCTCTTTACTTCCAAGAATACATTTTGATTGGGACAAATTATATTTATCTCAGCTTGAAGAGGAACGATTATGCCTGAAATCAAACATTGGAAAGATTTTTTTTAAAGTTTAGATGAGAAATTACTTTTTCAAAAAGTAATAATAGTTATCTCTGATAAAGTAAAAAAAAAAAAGAAAGAAAAGAAAAGAAAAGCAATCTCTTCCCACCAATCATCAATGGGCATGGATTAGGTTATAGCATGAACAAATTAGCAATAGTCATGTCATATTATGTTTCTGTAGTTCATTACAAAATAATTACATTTCATGCTGCATTTTCAAGTTTCAAGGTATTCTGTACCCAATTGTTCATCAGATATCCACACTACTCTTATCTCTATTATGAAGATCAATGAGACTACTTTAAAAAGTTGTCTTTGTCAAGTCCCTTGTAAATATTGTTAAAACAAGCAATAATATCAAAAACAAGCTACAAAATATGTTGCAATGAGTGGTTTTCAAATTGTCATATCTAGTTTGATTACCCTCATGGAACCAGGGGATGGATCAAAATCTCCTAGGGACAGTTGAAAGTGTGGCTATTATGTTTACATTCAGCATATTTTTAGAGAGGTTTTAAGAGAAAGATATTACTACACTAAATTCCTTAAATGTTGCTTAATGTGAACTACTTTTCTAGCAGTTGTGCTAAGGTGAATCAGTGCCAAGCTACTTTTATATTTAATAGCTTCTGGGACACTGGGATCCAACCTCCCAGTGGACCATCCTCTATAGGACTGAAAATGTTGCAGTAATATTTCTTTTCCTAGTACAAGAAAGAATTCCTGAACAATGGTTTCCAAATAGCAGGAGGGTTTAATTAACTTAAAGCACTGAGTCTAGAAAACAGTATCATCCTATTATCATAAAGAGACAGGGTTTTGAACTTTGGTTTAAAAATAAAATCCTGCCCCTAGATTCTGGAAATAGAAGTCAGACTCTTTTAATAGATTAATATAAAATTACTCAAGGCAAAATATAATAATTTAATGTAAAACTTACAGCAGTTATAATTTTGAGATTGTTTCAGATGTGCAAAATAGAGCAAAATCATTTTCTCCTGTCATTACTGTTTTTTTACTGGACCCATAATTTTACACTTATTTAGAAGAAACAAAAATTTACCTACAACCTTTATATATGTTTGAAGTTAACATATAATGGGTAGAATTACTTGCTCTAGTTTAATATGCTACGTCATCTCTGACATCTCTTAAAGTATTTTTGAAATAATGTGAATTTTTTAATAATGCATGCCTCAATATTTTACCATCTCCTTCAAATGTAAATAATACAAATTCTGTTATCTAGAGTACATAGTTATTCTAAAATTTATTTTATTATTAAATTCTAGGTGTCATTTGATACCATTTTAATGAGAGGCGTGAGAATTGCCTTAATCTTATGTTTTTTTTTCTTTGAATGGTGGTCTTAATCTCTAATTCTTTTAGTGACAAAGCAAACTCATAGCATAAACAAACAGCAGTCACAGATGTAGTGCATAAAGAAAAAATTGACTATAATACTATTCTTTTTTCTTTGCTGTCAATGACTAAGTTTAGATGAGGGATACACAATGTTAAAATTGATTTTATTCAGGCCATTGGACATTTGACTCAGCATGATTTTTCAATTTTATAAACAGTAGGAGACTCAACAAGATCTAATGAGGTAAAACAAGACCATGAAATCACTAGTAGTGTTATTTTCTTTTTCCTTGGCCATTTAAGTTCAAAATTTAATGCTCTTAAATATCAAAGCTAGAGGGAAATTATTGGATTCCCAAGTAACTAGGCTTCATGTATGTATCATATACGGTGAGTGCCCAAGCTTATATTCATTTTAAGAAACTTCATAACATTAAGAAGTAGCAAATAAAAATATAAAGAAAGATGGATTTTGTACATTTTCCAAAGATTTAAGCAAATTGGACTTAATCAGTAGATTAAATTTTAAAATACAATTCTGAGTCAAAAATATTGACTCCTAAAAATATCTTTCAGATATCTATGGAACAGTCACTCTGAACTATCATGCCTCTTTGAACATATCTAAAAGACTGACCATTCCCTAGATGCACTACAGTTAGCTGGTTACATATGTCTCTAACCTCTTACTCACCTTCATATCATTCATACGTAAGTCTTTTAGAATATCTGTTAACAATCATGTGTGCCATAAATAGATGTCTAGCTTTTAACCATAAACTCCTATCTAGTCTTCAAATTTCAACTCAAATTTAATTTTCACTGTGATTAGCTATATATATGATGCTTACATTATGATATTATTTTTGTTATGTGCATGATTATTGCATAGTGGTTTACATATTCTTCGAAAGTAAACATGCCTTTCTTTTTCTTAAGTGCATTTATTTCGAGAGGTGGGGGAGGGGCAGAGATAGAGGGAGAGAGAATTCCAAGCAGGTTCCTTGCTGTCAGCACAGAGCCCGATGCGGGGTTCAAACCCACCAACCGTGAGATTGTGACCTGAGCTATAAAATATTAATGTATTTTATAATATTTTCTAACTGTAATCTAAGCCTTGAAAATCTATTGTTTATTTTGCCCTCACAGAACATGTCAATTCCACTGGCCACATTCAAAGTGCTTGAGGGGCGCCTGGGTAGCTCAGTCAGCAGAAAATCCGACTCTCGATTTCGATTCAGGTCATGATCTCAGGGCTGTGGGATCAAGCCATGCTCAGTATGGAACCTACTTATGATTCTCTCTCTCTCTCTCTCTCTCTCTCTCCCTCTGCCTCTCTCCCTGCTCATGTTCCCACTTTCTAAAATAAAAAAGAAAAAAACCAACCAAACAAAAACCCGAAGCACTTGAATTGTCTCATATGACTATTGGACAAAGTAGATCATGTTGATATTTGAACATGGCAAGTATCTGCTAAATTGATAGATATTTATGTGTATGTGTACACATATACATGTGTACATAATGATACAGTAATGATACAGTATATAATGATACAGATATAATGATATAGTAAACAGATACAGTTAAATTAATGGCCATTAATAGCTGTTACAGGGAAACCCATTAGGAAAAGAAAGAACATGTGACTCTATAGCTATGCATACAGAATAGCTCAGTGACATGAAAAAATAATAGAACGAAATTTAAGAAATGAGAAGAAAATTATTCTATAATAAAGTATAAGCTTTTGTAGTGCAATGTTTAATATGCAGTTGGCTTATAGATGACTTCTGTTTTTTATATAAAAATATGTGTAAAAATTTTGGTGGTGGTTATGTATTATTTACATACATAGGGGAAAAACAAACAAGCAGTATATCTTATAAAGCAAAGATGGCCAAAGCATGGGTTTTCATCCAAATAAATTATTTTAACTCTCTGACTTTTTTTAGGGAAATATTAATGCCAGTGATTGGAAAGTCATTCAAAATATCCCAAGTTTATTATAAGAAGGTATACTTCATAGATCTAAGGAAACACTGAACTGGTGAACAAGTGTAGAACCCAAGACACTTCCAGGGTCCCCATGCATGGAATCTTAACTTCATCTCCTACCACTGTTATTAGTAATTAGATACATTTCATAGGGAAGATTGTTTTATGCTGCTCAGTAAACTGACTCAGTTTCCTGGTGTTCCAGTTTCAAATACCTAGGAGATACAATCCAATTGAAGGTTGAACCAACTTGTTCAATTATACGATTAGGAGAGTAAGGTTGGTTACAAGATACATAGAATTTCACTTTCAGGGATTGTTTCTTGAGTAAACTCTCTCAGGACAAATAAAGGATGAAATGGCATCTGTTGTAAACCTATGATATCCTACAATAATATTTATATTACATAACTGCCGTGATGTAATTTATCATATATTTTTATTCTTTTTCCCAGACAGAAGTTATAAAAGAAAGAAATCTTATTTTAATGAATATTTAAAAAAATGTGTGAATATGCCAAACAATGTTTGGTTACTCCATTCTTACTTTGCTAAGTTTATATAATGCTTTTATATATTGTTAATGCAACTTAAAGCATCATGTTGCCCGTCAAAATAGTACATAAAGAGTAGGTTTACTCTTGACATATGCCTGAAAAATTATGTGTTATTTCAAAAAGTATTCCGAAGAAGTGTCCTTATAATAGAAAGTGCTCTCAAAGTTAATGCATTTAAAACAACCAAGTTCTGCTTGAAGAAGTTTCAATAAGACACTTCAGATCTTAGTCATTTCTAAGTACCGATTGCTTAAGAGGAATACCTGTTGGAATTGATTTTATAAAAAGAAAGTGCTCAATTATAACATAAATTTAATAGTTATTCATATTAATGTGAACATGCAGGAATTGAATTTTATTACAGATTATTGCTAAAAGCAATAAAAATATGCTTAAAATACAGTTTAAACACCAGCAGAACAAGTGGAAATGCGTCTGCCAAAATTTTATGCAAATGTCTGCTTGTGGCATGGGATTAAATTCTCATCTGCCAAAAAAAAAAAAAAAATCTAACTTAAACAATTACACTTGACATGAAGATGATGTACTGTAGAAAATCACTAGATACGCAAATAGAAAGAAGCTCTAATGATGACAAAATCACTAATGTCAAAGATGCGTATTAGGAATTTTAACTAAAATCATTACATGAACTGAAAGAATAAAAAACAATCAGTGTGAATATATTTTTGTACAGTATATTTAAAATATGTACACATAAATTAGTATGCTTGATATTACAAGTAGATACTTAACTATTTCACCTATATGCCTAACATTTTATATCACCCAAATGTTCCCTCTAAGGACAAAAAAATTAAAATATTCTTATTGTGAAATAGAGAGTTATCTGTTATTCAGAACTGTTTCAAATGTGTACATAAGAACTTGCCTTCTGTTTAGAAATGTTCTAAATATATGCACATAAAACAACTGTCAGAGTCTGAAGTGGAAAACAAAAAAAATAACTATGACTAGTTCAAAGGAGGAGAATTCAATGCAAGAATTTAATTAAAAGGGTGAAAAGTCAAATCAAACATGACTTGGTTATGAAATCATGAATAAAGCATGAAGCTAAGACAAAAAATAAAAAGGCTACAGGTACATGATAAAAACAGGAACCATAGAAGGGATATAACCACTGCTGGACACAATACACTGGTCAAAGCAGAAAGCAAGACAAAATTACGCTGGCTTTTCCCTTCTCCATCTCTTGCTGTCTAATTCTATTCAAGTATCGTCTTTTGTCCAAATTCAACTGATGAAACAACAGTTGATCTGGTTGGATGGGAAATGAATCACAGTTAAAGATTTCAAAATAAATGCATATTCATAGTTGTGTAATGTGTTTTCCTATTTCCAATTTTAAGAGGTCATTTACACTTAAAAATTAGAAAATATGATGTCACGTTTTACCTAAACATGACAGTCTATAATGCTTTTAATTGTATTTACAACCAAGTATATCATATAATACTTATTTAAATTATATAAATTTCATTAAAAGCTTAAGTTTCCATAACTTTACAATATAAAACTCTATCATAAATATATATAAATTTCGTTATTTAACTTTAATACACTACCTAGAATTTGCTCTTTAAATTGACAACATATTAAAAAAGAATGCTTCCGCTAGCATTCTTTTAGCTAATTAGCATTAACTTAATTGTTTTCAGTTCATTGTTTTAAGTTTTAAGTAATTGTTTACACACGTGGCAGTGAGGATCAAGATATATCTATTATAGAATCTTTGATTTGCATTTGCCCATCCAGTAATTTGCCTCTATACTTAAATTATTTGTGGAAATTCTCAAACTAATTTCTGATGGCTCCTTTAATTCATGTCTTCCTCTTTTATACTTTTATTGAGGATACCACCCACTGCAGAAAGTTGGCTTAACTTCCCTAAGTGAGTTGAACTACAACTCTTCTCGCGTCCAATTGATTTATGAGCTTAAACTTATTTTAGCATTTAATTATATATTATACTTTTCATTTTTCCCCCTAGCCCCATGCAAATTGAACTAAATATGAAGTATTTCAGGACGCCTTTATATCCCCAGCATTCTGTACCTTTTCTGGTATGCTAATTGATGCTTAATACATATATGATAAATAAATCAATGAACTGATTTAATAGTTTATGAATTTTATTTCTAAGACATTAAAACTAATTTTGGGGGTTTCAACTATGGTTCTTTATATGGCTTCTTGAATATATGATTCACATATTCATACACACACAGTAAAACAGAAGATTAGAGTTTAAAACTTCAAACAGGTTGGGGTTTGGGAATTATTTGAAGATTTGTTTATGAACTGCAATTAATTATGAGAGAGATATTTAGTAAAAGTAACTTGTGGGGAGTTTTCCTCATGACCATTTGGTAGTGAGAAAATATATTAAAGGTAATTTTGCTTAACACTTTATTTTTATAATTTACTTCTGTAACATATATTCTCTATGTAACATGTCTAGTATAAACATTATTTCAGTTAAAATCTCATCTTTAAATTATTACAGTTTATTTTATATAATATATGTAATATTCTTGTGTTTGAAAAATGATATATATGCATGCTTTACACAAATATATGTTTATTTCAAAATATCCTAAATCTACTATAATATATCCCCAAATATCCCAAATCAATATAACAATACAAATAATAATTTGCATATTGTATAATAACCATTGTCACTTTTCTTACCTTTTTTCCTCTCTTCTCTCACTCCCTTTCATATATATCATTCATTTATTCATGTGCATATCAAATGTTTTTAGTGTCTGCTTTCTAGTAGGCATTGAACATAGACTATTTACAAAATAGATATAAAGCCTATTTACAAGGCCCACATTGACCTTATGGTTAATATTAGTTAGTTAGATATTCACAATGATATTGTAGTGTGACCCAATTTATTTTTGGAAGGATGACAAGAAGAATATTAACATCTTAGGGTTAAACAGAGTTTGAAAAAAAGTTTAATAGGCAATAAATGTTGCAAATATAGAGATGGAGATTAAATGCAGATGTGAAGGGAAGGGCTAAGTATATATCACTAACACTCATTTTCCATATTAAATTTCCAAGGAAGAAATCTGAGGACAAAGCTTGTCCCTGCTTTCTCCCTCATAACCCACTTCCAATTTAATATGTGTCTTGTCAATTATACCACCATAACAAAATATCTATGAAGTGTTTCCATCTCTACCTTTGTATTACTTAGTTTTCAGCTGCAAACAAACAAACAAACAAACAAGAACAACAAGAACAAAACACAAAACACAACAAAAAATATAGTGTTTTGAAAACAAAAACATTTATTTCTTGCTCAAAGGTCTGCAGATGATTTTATATTTGGCTGGGATCTGATAGACCTAATCCAGACTATAGGTTGGATTCAAGTCTGTTCCACATAATTCTTCAGCCTGGGTTTAGAGGCTTTCTAATACATGTTTTTCTCATGCTGATGTCTACCAAGAAAAAATTCACCGAAAATTTAAGCAAACAGACATTTATTTGGGTAATTAGAGTTACAATTTGGGAGACACAAATTCTTGTAGAAATCTGAACTATGTTCCAAGAAACACAGAGGGGGCAGTTACAAGTGCAAAAAGTTACAAATCTGGTTCTCATTTAGGTCTTCTGTGCAAAACATGGATTGAAATTAAGTTAACTGGGATTGGTTGAGTTAATATGCAAATGAGGGAGTAAGGTTTATTACGCTGAATGGGCTTCTTTCAAATGAAGAATTCAGATTATTCAACTGCCATGGTGAAGGGAAAGTCCACTCCGAGGGCTTTGAGGCTGGCTTGAAAGTTCAAAAAGTTTCTAGTTATTCATGTTCACAAATTCCCTCTCCCTTAGGGCCTCCCAATACTATTTTTAAAAAATACTCTCTTAGGCTTGCTTACTCTATTTTGAAAGCTCTTTTCAAAAGATGGCATAAATACTTGGAGGCAAGTGGAAATCTGTGATTTTTCTTAAGTTATTGGCCACAGTAATTAGCACACTGTTCCTTTGCCTACATTTCATTGGCCAAGGTATATCATATAATATGGCCAAGCTCACTATCAATGGACAAGGCCAACATACTTTACTGGTCCTAGTGGGAGATACTTTAAATTCACAAGGCAAGGGAATGTATATATAATTCTTGTAACACAATCACAATCTAACTGCAAAAACTCTAGTGTTTCGTCAACTGAATTATCCCAGTTGTTTTTAACAAACCACCTATGCCCTGTTGTTCTAGCTACCACCTCCAACCAACTACCAAAAGACAATACTTTGAAACAAACAAACAAATCAACAAAACAACTATTTAAATTATTACTCTACTTAGAAATCATTCAGTGAGTTGCCATAATATTCAGGACAATGTTGTGCTATATAGCATTACCTATAAGATCTCTTTAATCTCTGATTCTGTTTACTTCCCTATTTGTCCTCCTGACCCAATCAATTTGCTATTTTCATGATGTTCACTATTCCCTAATACCTTTCCCCCTTTCTACATTTCATTTTAAATAGTCCTAAATCATTTCTTTTCATATGAATGTTATGCTTCTCCCAATCTAGGAAGATTTTACATTCCTCTTTATAATCTGAATTGTGATTTTCTCTTGACATTCACTTATACCATAGATTTTTCATGCCTTTTTCACAAGAGTCATCACATAATATTAAAGATATCTCTCTGTATCCAGTTGACCATAATAGACTATATGTTTTTTAAGCTTTTATGTTCTTCAAATTCTCAGAAACTGATATATAGGACATAATGGAAAAATAACTTGCCGAGCACCTATGAAATACATTTCCAAGTAACCATATTAAGAGATGTCCTGGTTATGAAAGTACACAACACATGGGCCCTATCTTCAAGTTTATAATCTTGTAAAGATGACAAGATTAAGATATATGTCATGATGTGATAGGATTTATATTAATGGTACAAATTGTGTGTGTATGTGTTTGTACAAGTCTTCTGTTATATGGGATTTTGCTTAGATATTTGCTAGATATTTGGTGTTGGGTCACTGGAGTTTTAATTTTTTTTTTCAAACGTTTATTTATTTTTGGGACAGAGAGAGACAGAGCATGAACGGGGGAGGAGCAGAGAGAGAGGGAGACACAGAATCGGAAACAGGCTCCAGGCTCTGAGCCATCAGCCCAGAGCCTGACGCGGGGCTCGAACTCACGGACCGCGAGATCGTGACCTGGCTGAAGTCGGACGCTTAACCGACCAAGCCACCCAGGCGCCCCTTGGAGTTTTAAAACAGATCATTGAAATGACCAAAATTATGCTTTAGAAAGTAATTAGCAAGTGACAATAACAGAATAAGTTGAAAGACACATTCAGGATGGAGCTGAAAGCATCAATAAATTATTGAAGTATTCTAATTACAGGTCAAATTCCTTAGTGATTTCTGATTTTGAAAGACTGATAGATCCACAAAATTCATAGAATATGGACACTGGAAAGGACATTAGAGAACCTCATGCAATCTCTTCAGTATATAGGGAATGCTTTTAACATCAGCCCTAAAAATTATGATTATTAGTCAACCTATATCAGATTCACGAATTTGAATTTCAAAACAGAAGTAGTGGGTGAACTCAAGGAACCTCTAGATAACTATAAAAGCAGGCTACTGAAAATACATAGTAACAAAAAAAGCTATTATTACAGCATGGAAAGCTATTTGTCAACTGATGAATTTTGTGTGCAGAATTCCAAAAAAGTATGTAAATATTCCACCCTTAAGAAAAGGGAACATAATTTCCCAATCCTTAATTTTAGGTGCTCATATTTATTTTTCAAAAGAAATAGTAGGGGACAGAATGAATAAAGTATAACTTTACAGTGGAGAAATCTGATAAATGATCAAGGTCAGTATCAGCAGTCATAAATCATGTTGGTAAAAATTGCTATTGATATCATGTGATAAAATTGGCACTTTCCCTAGTGTTATCTTCATCCCCAAAACCTTTACCCTCAGGCTAATTATGAGAAAAACATATGATAAATAGAGAAGCACTATACAATATGAGGCTTTGTAATCCTCAATACTGCCAAGGTCATAAAAAAAAAACAAAAACAAGGAAAGTCTGAGAAGTTTTCACAATTAAGAGGAGATTAAAGAGGCATGAAAATTAATGTACTGTAGTACCCTGGATGAATTCTTAGAACAAAGAACAATAGGTAAAAAGTGATGTACAATTAAAAAAAAAATTGGATTTCAGTTAGTAATAATGTATCAATAGTAGTACATCAATCATGACAAAATGTAACTTACTAATGTAATCTGTTAATAATAGAAAGAGTAAGTAGAAAGTATACAGGAACTCTTTGTATCATGTTCTCAATTTTTGCTGTAAACCTGGAACTGTTCTAAAAATAACTTCTATTAGTTAAAAAAAATGGACAAAACTAAACACTGAATATTTAAATTATGAAATGGTGCCTCATTGACTGGTGGACTGGGAAAGCCCAGGCCATGAGGACACCACCCAGCCTATCCCAAAGATATTGCTGAAGGCTCTTGGTCTTGTCACAAGAAAGATGTCAAGAACAGACACAACATGATGGGTGAGTGCCACAATCAGGGAAGTTTATTAAAATGAAATAATGAAAGTACACACTTGAAATGAGAGAGAGAGAGAGAGAGAGAGGTTGCAAGTCCAAGGGAGCATAGACACTAGGTGCTGCATGCTCTGGGGATTGGGTTTCTATCTTTTATAAACAGTTGTTAACAAGGGATAGGCATATTCATTACTTCAGGTGGGGATCTCATGTAAGCAGAGTTTTGCACCTTTTCTTCCTTAATTGATCAGAGGTTTCTGGCCTACTTTGCCAGCCATTTGGGCCTATCTGGTTTGATTCATCTTCTTGTGGCTTTGTTTTGGAGTGCAGCCAAGGCAGGCCTCTGACTTTCCCCATAGCTGGCCATGACTTTATCTTTGCTGGCCTCTAGGCATCCTGTTAGAACCTAACTAACTGTCTCCAACACCTCCATAATATTAGTACTATTAATAATAAATAACAATATTTAAAGAAAATAAAACCTATTCACTACAAAGGTATTATATAGTAGTCTTCCAAGAATCTTAAAACATCTCCTCTTCTTCCATTTGGTTATGTTAGATATTTTGTAAACTATTACATGGCATATGCGTGTATATATTGATTAGGGACCATAAGGCAAGCTGAAGGCCAAGCACAAGCTAGCACACTACCACCCCTCCTCCCCACAGGTGGGATATGTATGATATTCTTCAGGCACTTCTGGCTGCCCGAGAACAAAGAAAGGACCAAACACAAATGGTTTAACTTGACAGAAGTCTCCATCAGTATACAAATATCTTGGTGTAATTACAAAAAACGAGCAATCTTATCAATAGCCTAAAGTCCAGAAACACCCTACTGTCTTAATGTTAATGCTTTGCTAGAGGGAAACAACCTTAGCTTAAAGATAGCTAAGCTTCTAGTAATCTCTGAGTATTCTTTAGTATATGCAAATCCCTTTAAGAAACCTCCTCTTGATTTTACCTCCCCCCAACTCCATAGTATATAACCAGTCACTCTTCACAACCCCAGTGCAGCTCTTCCTGCCCATGGGTCCTGCCCTGTGCTTTAATAAAATCATTTTTGGCACCAAAGATGTCTTCAAGAATTCTTGGCTGTCAGCTCTGAACTGCCATCACCCCAAAACCTCATCATATATCACCTTTGTTGCCATATATTAAACTCTCTAAGGAAATAAAGAAAATTTGAAAATGAATCAGTACTTAAGTCTTATTAGTCAACTAATTATTTGATCAAAAATAAGTAATTATTTGTTAGTTGGTGCATTACTTTGGACTAATATATGTCTTTGAATACGATGAATAATTTACTGCAGAAGTTATCAATTTTGGATTAAACGTAGTAAAATTCTTACTGCATGTGTGAAGTGCCCTTGGATCATGTCAAAAAATACTTCTTTCCAATCATCTTTAGTGTTTCTCTGCTATACCTCCAGAGAGTTTCTGATTAATTTATATATGTGTGCAAGTAATTCTAATTATTTCCCTTGGTGTGCATAATTATTCATTTCTCCATATTAAATCACATCTGTTCTCTAGTTCAATCAAAAATTTAGATTGTATATACTTGTATATACTTCTGAATTTTTCATGAATTGCCAATACCTGAATTAACATGAGTATCCCTCCCCATTTTCTATTAATCTTTATAAGTGCCTAACTATTTTTTCCTTAGTCAGTAAAGAGAGAATAAGTAACTTTGTCTCTCATATCAGTATTATAGCTCATTTAAAGCACTGTGTTTTCAGGGCACCTGGGTGGCTCACTCAGTTAGTGGCCAATTTTTGCTCAGGTCATGATCTCACCATTCATGAGTTCAAGCCCCATATCAGGCTGTGTGCTGATACTCCAGAACCCAGGCCTGGAGGCCAGGTGCCCCCTCCCCAGTTTATGCTCAAGCTCTCTCTCCCTCAAAAAAATAAATAAACATTAAAAATATTTTTAAAAAAACACTAAAGCACTCTTTTTTCAAAGAAGGAATATATTTTAAGTGTCTGAGTCATTTTCCCATTATTTTCTCCTTGTTTTCCCTCTGTCAGTGATTACTGTGGTTTTACTTACATAATAGGTAAGGTAGGATTCAGTAGGCAGAAAGAGAAGGCTAGGGCTTGAAGTTCTCCTGGTGGGGGAAAAACACATATTTTAAAACCTCTCTTCCGGAAAGTCTAACCTTGAGCAAACTCCCTCAGGTGCAAAATTCCTCTTAATGTAACAGATACCACCTACCCCCCACCCCCACTCCAGGTTTCAGTCAGGAATTTGACAAACAAAAGACCTCACTGAAAAACAAGTAGACCATAAAACATGTGACCCACATGAAACCATATGGCTATAGACCACCCCGCAAAAGTCAGAAACAAGCCAATCAAAAAGGAGTGACTAGGCATTTAGCATTACCAAGCCAATAAGGGTAGAACCTGAGAAGGAACAAGGGGGAAGGAAAGGGACCTACCAAAATCCTTTAAAACACAGTTCCTTGCCTTTAGTCGGGGGTATTCACTTTTGAATGCCCCCTCTCTATAAAGAGAGATTTTGATGAGGTTTTAGGGTGATGGTGGGGTGGTCCGGAGCTGATGGCCAAGAAAGAATTCTTGAAGACATCTTTGGTGCAAAAAGGCAGTTTTATTAAAGCACAGGGACAGTACCTGTGGGCAGAAAGAGATGCACCAGGGTTGTGGAGTGACTGGTATTATACTATAGACTTGGGAGAGGTAAAGTCCAAGGGGAAGTTTCCAAAAGAGATTTTCTGGAGCCTAGCTATTGTCAAGCTAAGGTTGTTTTCCCTCTAGCAAAGCATTAACATTAAGACAGTAGGGAATTCCTGGGGAACAGTTTACTCTGCCTGCCTCAAATTTGTCAATGGGCTGCAGGTTAAAAGGAAATTCAGTTTTATCTGGCATTTCCTTCTTGCCTTTGTTCCCCACACCACTATGGAGGGGAGGGTGATGTTGGTGCTCCAGGAAACTGAGTCTGTAGGTTTCTGGAGATTAGGCTATTGATAAGATTGTCTTTTTCTTGTAATTTACTATGATATTTGTAAACTGATGGAAATTCTTAGTTTAACCATTTGTTTTCTGTCCTTTCTTTTGTTCTTGGGTAGCAAGAAGTGCCTGAGGAATGTCACATATATCCCACCTTGGCTGAGGGGGGGCGGGGAGGAATGCTAGCTTGTGCTTGGCCCTCAGTCTGCCTCATGGTGCCTCATCACTTTCATAATATTCTTACTTTCTGATCTTATACTATAATACACTTTTGCCTGGTGCTCATTTAATTCTTTGTCCACCTTCTCATTCTTTGAAGTGGTGTGACAAGAACCCTGGGTATTGATGTAGAGTCCTACAACACCTATCCCTGACTTAGCAGATAACAACTAAGGGATGATTATGGTTCTCAATTTTTTTTAACTGGAAAAGAAGAATAGTTCTAAAATTTCTTAAAACGATCTCAGTATTCTTTTTTTCTGAAAGCCAACTATAATAATGAAAATGTTTGTATTCTAGAAGACCTACTAGAGTGGCAATGACCAAAGTTTGGCAAAAGTTCCTATCCTCTCCAATGTGATCTTGTGAAGATGACAAAGACCTGCAATTCCCTTTTCACATTATTACATTAACGTGTAGTTAACTTTCAGGAGAGTGCATTTATTTTTTGTGCTTCCTATTCTGTAATGCAGACAGGGCTGCAGCTGAAGTTCTTGGTAATCACAGGGAAAGATTCACTTAGGATAATGAGGGGAAGCTACTAACAGGAAGTGCTTATAAGATGGAAGTGCTTATAAAAAATGCATAATTTTACCTCAATCCCTGGTAAAAATTTTTCACTTCTCAGAAAGTTCATCCTGTTCTTGGTTATTTTTTTAACAAGTCTTTCCTCCATCTTGATTTCTCTGTTTTATTTATTAGCAACCATGTCTTCAGAAATCAGGTGTTTTTGTCTATCCCCCAGAGTTAGTGATGAAGTTTTGAGGTGATGGGAATTTCATGGGGTCTGGGGCCAACGGCCAAGAAAGAATTCTTGAAGACTCCTTTGGTGCAAAAAGGTGATTTTATTAAAGCCCAAGGACAGGACCTATGAGCAGGAAGAGATGCACTGGGGTCCTGATGGGTAACTCATTATATACCCTCAGGTTGGGAGGGGTCAGGGATAGAGTAATGTCTAAGGAATTTTGGAAGCAAGGTTTCCAGGACCTTGAGGGGCTATCTGGTGCTAGGGAAACACCATTTATTACCATCTAATAAACACCTCAGTCATAAGACCCTTCAGATGTAAATCAGGGGGCCATAATCTTGGAATATGATTGCCAGCATATATCTTGGGACAGTTGAGATAAAAGAAGCAGGCTTATAGGATCCTCAAGGTTGAGATATTGTTAAGCTAAGGTCTCTTTTTTCCCTAGCAAAGTGTCATCATGGAGGCAGTGGAGCTCCTAAAGGGAGGGCACTCTGCGGGTTTCGAGGATTTGTCAATGGGCTTTAGGCAGTAAGGGAATTTAAGTTTTTATTTGCCTTAGTTTCCCATATCACCATGGCAAGCACTGAAACCCTTTTCCTTTGTTCTTGGGTAGCCAGGAGTTTCTGGGGAATATCACACATATTCCACCTGGGAGGCGGTAGTATGCCAGCCTGTATTTTGCCCTCAGCTTGCCCCACTCCTTCATCACTAGGTCTTATATTTAGTATTTAATTTTCTTACTTATAAATGGAAGTTCTGATTTTGTGCAATTTCCTGACCTCACTGGTAAACACTCATCATAATATGCTGGGCCCCATATCTGACCTTGATCTCTGTCCATAAAATTCCTTCTAAAAGATATTTTAAAAAGTTACAGTACAGCCACTCTGGAAGATAGTCTGGTAGTTTCTTACAAAACTACACATACACTTACCATATGATCTAGCAATTACTTTCCTTGTTATTTATGCAAATGAGTTGAAAATTTACATTTACACAAAACCTGCAGATGAATGTTTACAGTAGCTGTACTCAAATTCATCAAAACTTGGAAGCATCTACTCCTTCAATAGATGAATGGATAAATAAATTGTGGTACATCTTATGAGATTCATCCTCTGACTGCAGTGGAATTGACAACTAGAAAATCTCCAACTAGATGACAATAGCACAATAGGTATCTAAACTATTTATGGTTTAAGTAAAAAAATCAAATGAGCAATATCAGAAAAAAATGTTTTTAAATATTTTAAACTGAGTATCAATGGCAGTATCTATCAACATATCTTTGATGCAGCTAAAATAATGACTAAAGGGAAATTTATAAGTACAGTTATATATAATTGTGCAATTATTTGTAAATAATATATAATTAAATGTATAATATATAATATATGATCATATATAATATGTACAAAAGTATAATTACAAATAACAAAAAAGGAAGATTTTAAATAATTGATTTAAGCTACCATCTCTATAGCTAGAAAGTCTAGTAAATCAAGGCAGAGATATAAAATAATAATGATTACTCAGTGAAATAGAAAACAAATATTCAGTAAAGAAAACCAATTAAGCCAAAAGCTTGATCCATTAAACAAATGTATTATACTCTAGAAGAAAGGCAGGAAGGCAGGAAGAGAAAGAAAGAAAGAAAGAAAGAAAGAAAGAAAGAAAGAAAGAAAGAAAGAAAGAAAGAAAGAAAATGGAAGAAATAAATAAGTCAGTAATTGTTAATATTATCAGTAAAAACAGAGAGTAGGGGATAAAAGTGTGGTCACTATGGACTCTTAAATCATTTTGAAAGATAATAATGAGATACGAAAAATTTTATCCCAATAAAGTTGACAATTTAGATAAATTGGACAAATCCCTCAAAACATAAAACAAAAGAAGACTTGGCTATATCAATAGAAGGAAAAAAAATGAGAAACTGAACACTCCTTTATTAAAAAATATTGAACTCATTACAAAACACCTCCCACAAAGAAAAGTAGTGGCCAAGAAACTTTCCCTGAAATACAGGGAAAATTCTTCCAAATATATAACAAAGCATCAAGATCATTCTAACACACTATTTTCTAGTGAATAGAATTCACTAACAATTACTTGTTTTCAATTGGTCTGGAAGTGAATCTAATTGTCATTTTCCATACCATTGGCTACATTTCTCTTAGTACTGAAGGAAACATTTCTTCTTCCTGGTATTTTCTTGATGACTGAAGAGAAAAAAAAGTCTAAATTAGATGTTAATTTTGCCTTTAGTCACTAATGTCTGTTTTCACACCTTGCTGTTAATGCAAATAGATTTTAATTTAAATGCAATTTCCTTCAGGAATTTCAAATCAGTGAGGCACAAGTGGTAGCAGTGGTCCAAAGACATTAACATTTTTAGTTATCACTATCCTAAGAAGAGAGCTGTAAACCAGCTGCCATTTGTCTTTCCATCTCTGCTGTATAAATTCCTCTCAGCTTCTCATACCTATTGGCCATAATAAATTGTATCATTTCCCACATGCTTCAAAATCCTGTGCATATAAAATCTTGATGCTTTTTTTGTGAAGCAAGAGGTGGTGAATGGCAGGAAGGAAGGTTTTGGCTGATTTAAAAATGTGAATTCATTTTGAAGGACCTTCATGATGATGGTGAAGAGGAGGAGGAGGAAGATGACAACATCCCGATGAAAAAGCCAATCCCATATTCAATTAAACTGCAGGAAAAATAGGCCATTGTCCTTAGTCTTAATACAGAGATTCCCATAAAAACTAAGGAAAGCAGCAGCTCACAGGTGGCTGTGAATAAATTTGGATGCATTTGTAAAGACAGGTTTTGCTCTAGGCATAACCAACTGGAGCATTTTATACAACAGCTATGCTCCGTGGTTTCAATCTCCAGGCCTATAAGGGAATTCCTGATTACTTTATATTGGATCTCTTACTAATAGTACTCAAAACTTGAAGCTCTTACTCTTAGATATTGCCTCTCTTAATGATTCCCAGGTCTCCTTAGTGCCACCTAAATTATTCAGATATTGGTTTATCAAGTCTCTTTTCTATTGCCTCTTTGTGAAACTCCCCGCTGAGCTTGAATGTGCACAGAGGAATGCTCAGATAAAATAAAAAAGGAATTTAAGAGCAATAAGAGTGCTGTCTTTCTCCACTCCAATAAGAACATTTAAGACACACGTGAGATTTTTTACCCCTGTTGGCTCTCACTTTTATTACAACATCTTTTCTCAAATTGGCGAAGCAGACAAACAGCTATTCCAGTGTGATCTTTGTACTACTAAACAACAGGGGATGGTGATGCAAAGATACAGCTAAATGATTTTCTTTATCCCAAGGTATCAGCCCACAAATAAACAGTATATCTACTGTAGAGACTGCTTTCTAGTTCAGTAGTTTTAAGGAATTTGGAAAACCAAAACAACAGAATGCAGTGTATTAATATGGTCTGTACAATACAGTCTGTGAGGATCTTATGTAAGATTTAAACATGTCTCTAAATAACTCTAATTAGCTAAACCATGTTTCTTTATTCCCACCTCAGCCTGATTTGTTAGTTTCCCTCAAACAGCAGATGCTATTAATAAAGACTGGCACACTCATCTTCAAAATATTCCTACATTAAGAAATTGGAAGTATTCATTATTTCAATGAGTTGTTGGATCTTTGAGAATTTTGCAATGAAATTTTGATGGAGTTATTGAAAATATTATAATTCTTTCTTTCACTTACGAAAAACAGCCCAACTATTGCAAGATGAGCTTTAAATGTATTACAAGTGTTTAGCTCTTGTTATCCATTTTTCAAAGTTTTGAGAAAATTGACATGCTATATGAAAAAAAAAATGAAGAAACTGATCTATTTTGATCCCTCCCTTAATAATGCTCCCCTCAGTTTGATGAAATTTTAGACTGGCTCTTATATGACTCTAGGACTCTGACCTCCCTTTTCTTATAGCAGTAACTTAAAACAAAACAAAATGAAAACAAAAAACATGTAATTGTAAATCCTTTGTAATTATAAATTGTTTGTCTCTTTGAAGTGTAAATCCTTTAAAAAGATCCTAGCCAGTTTCACAATCTAGGATCTCTTTCTCAAGAACAGAGAGGCATCTCTCTGAAATGAAATCAAGAAGGAAGTACCCAGATTTCCAGTCTTTGTGCCCTGCCCCAAGTTGTAAACTGTCACTTGGTATGTAGATAGGAGCAAGTTTACTTTTCCTTTGGTTAGGGTCAAGATTCCTACAATTAGAAACTCTCCAACCTTTGTTTAAGCAGAGTTGAGGTCAGACTGCATTCTGGCCTCTCTACACTGCAGCAACAAATTCAAATAAAGTCTTCCTTGCCTGCTTAACCTTTTGCTGTGCATTTTTTGTTTTGACATAATATAAATCAGTTGATATACATGTTTAATATAGAAAGTGACAGGGCCTACAATAGTGATTCTTAATCTGTGAGGCAAGAGATCTGAACTTTATCTCCATATTGATTTGGGGTTAAGTAAATGATTAAAAATATTTCTCCTGCTTTTGTATTATTATACTTATTTTCTAAATATCTTTCCAGCTCTCACACACATATATATGCACACACACACACACACACACACACACACACAACACACACACACACACACACACATTATTAGAAGAAATTTGTTCAGGTGATAATGGAGGCTAAGAAGCCTCAAGATGTATAGTTAGCAAGCCAATGTTACAGTTCTAGTCCAAAGGCCAGAACAATGATGTCCCAGAATGAAGACTCAAGCAGAGCGAGTGAATTTATTCTTACTCCACTTTTTTGTTCTATTTGGACCTTCAGTTGCTTGAATAAAACCCATCCACACTGGGAAGGGCAATCTGCTGTACCCAGTCTACCAAATTAAATGTTAATCTCATCCAAAAACACCCTCACAGACATACTCAGAATATTAACCAAATCTCTAGACACACACTGACACAGTGAAGTTGATAGATAAAATTAACCGTTAAATTTAGTGACTTCTATCCCATATTGTCCACTGAGCCTAAGGTTCTGAATGATTTAGCTTCTATTTTCTTTTTTTTTTGTAAATATGTATCAATATTCATCAGAATTATTTCTTTGCATCATTAAACAATGAAATAACTTACTTCCATCTTATTCTAAATCACTATATCATTTAATGGTTTTTATGAAAAATATCTTGTCAAATTTCCACTTGACTCACACTTATTTTATTTCCATTAAAGAAATTTTTCCATCTTCCATAACCTTTCTGATGAATTACCTAAGTAATTTAATGGGGAACATTTTGCTGTAATTTTCTTAATGGAAGGAGGGATAATTTTCATAAAGAACTGGCATATTATACATTATTTCATAATCTGTATTTAGAATGTTCCATTATAGTTCTATTTATAGTGGATGGAATATATGTTCGGTAGAAAATTCTACTCATTGTAAATATTAAAAGGTATATACAATTTTTCTCTATAAGACTATTACATAATTTGCTTTAAAAACAAAACTGTACTATACTCCAAAACATAACAAAATGGTCCCTTCTTTACCTTTAGTAAAATATTTTTTTAATTAATTATTTTTTTGAGAGAGAGAGTGAGCACGTGTGCTCATGAGCATGAGTGGGGGAGAGGCAGAGAAAGGGGGAGAGAGAGAATCCGAAGCAGACTCTTCACTGTCAGCACAAAACCTTACATGAGGCTCAAACTCACGAACCATCAGATCATGACCTGAGCCAAAAAGTGTCAAACACTTAACCAACTGAGCCACCCAGGTGCCCCAACTTTAGTAATATATATTTTTTAATTTTAATGTCATTTTTTCTAATATCAACATAGTTCCTTTAACCCTGTCATAGATGCTGTTTGCATGGTATAATTTTTCCAAACTCTTTTTTTTTAATTTTTTTTAACATTTATTTTTTATTTTTGAGAACAGAGAGAGACTGAGCATGAACAGGGGAGGGGCAGAGAGAGAGGGAGACACAGAATCTGAAATGGGCTCCAGGCTCTGAGATGTTAGCACAGAGCCCGACACGGGGCTCGAACTCACAGACCGTGAGATCATGACCTGAGCCAAAGTCGGACGCTTAACCGACTGAGCCACCCAGGTGCCCCATCCAAACTTTTATTTTCAATCTAAAAGTATCTTTGAAAATAAAATCTATCTCTAATATATGGCATGTAGTTCAACTTTCCTTTTTTTTTTTTAACTTTTATTAATTAGTTATTTATTTAATGGTGTTATTTGAGAGGGGGGAGGGACAGAGGGGAAGAGAGAATCTTAGGCAAGTTCCATGCTCAGCATGGAGCCTGACCCGGGACTCCATCCCACAACCCTGGGATCATGACCTGAGCCAAAATCAAGAGTTAGACACTCAACCAACTGAGCCACCCAGGCACCCCCTATCTTAGTTTTTATTTTTACTTCTAATTTTAGAAAATACCTGCCTTTTGTTTGTAGTGTTTATTATATTTATGTTTAAACTGATTTCTGATAATGTAAGATTTATACTAATCAATTTTCTATTTTCTTTCTATATGTTTTATGGGTTTTTGTCTCTCTATTTCTTCATTATTGCCTTCTTTTCTTTTAAATAATGTTTTGTATTGTGCCATATTTTAAAAATTGTTTTCTTAATGGTTGTACTTCCAATTATAATTAACATCTTAACTTAAAACAATCTTGTCCAGATTGATAACAAATTTCAGTAATATACAAAAACTTTGTTCCAATATAGCTTCATTGCCTTCTCCCCTCCATGCTATAATTATCATACAAAGCATAACTTAAAGCATTTTAATCCCAAAACATATATAATTATTACTTTTTGCTGTTTTCTTTAAAAACCATATAGCAGAAGAAAAGTGTCACAGATAAAAATACATTTGTACTTTGTTTTATATTCACCAGTGATCCTTACTTTTTCATGTTCTTTTCTTTTTTTTTTAATTTTTTAAATGTTTATTTATTATTGAGAGAAAGACAGAGAGCATGAGCAGGAGAGGGGCAGAGAGAGGGGGGGAGACACAGAATCCGAAGTAGGCTCCAGGCTCTGAGCTGTCAGCATAGAGCCCAATGCAGAGCTCGAACTCACAAACTGCGAGATCATGACCTGAGCCAAAGTTGGTCACCCAACCGACTCAGCCACCCAGGCACCCCTAATTTTTTTTAATCTTTATTTATTTTTGTGAGAGAAAGAGACAGAGCATGCACAGGGGAGGGGCAGAGAGAAGGGGGAGACACAGAATCCTAAGTAGTCTCCAGGCTCTGAGCTGTCAGCACAGAGCCCAACAAGGGGCTCGAACTCACAAACTGCGAGATCATGACCTGAGCCGAAGTTGGACATTCAAACAACTGAGCCACCCCAATTCAAGTTATTTTCTAGTGTCCTTTTATTTCAGCCTGAAGGATCCTGTTAATATTTTTTTGTAGGGAAGATCTGCTTTTGATGCTTTCTTTCTAATTTTGTCTTAATTTGTTTTAATTGTTCCTTCATTTTGAAGAAATGTGTTGCTGTTACAAAATTCTTCATTGATAGGTTTTTAGAAATCACTTTATGGTGTCCCAGTGCTTTCTGGCCTCTGAAGCTTCCTATAAGAAGTCAGCTATTAATCTTATTGATGATTCCTTGTATGTAATAAATTATTCTTTCTTTGTCTTTGTCTTTCTACTATTTCACTATTTTGTAATTGAGGGTCTATTTGAATATAGTTGAAGTTCGTTGAGCTTTCTTGATTTAAAAAAAGTTTTCAAATAATCTTTTTTCTCTGTTTTTATCTCTGGATGTCCCATTATGTGTGTTTATACTTGATGGTGTCTCACAGATCTCTGAGGGTTTCTTCATTTTTCTTTATTTTTTTCCTTGAAATTCTTCAGACTGAATATTCTCAATTGACCTATCTTCAATTTCACTCATTTTCCCCTCTGCAAGGTCAAATTTACTGTCGTGCTTTCCTAGTGAACTTTTCATTTCAGTTATTTTACTGTTATTTTATTTATTCAACTTCACATTTTCTATTTGGTTATTTTTAAGTAATTTGTCACTTTTTATATTTATTCTGTATTTGGTAGAACATTGTTCTCATCCTTTCTTTTAACTGTTTGGATGTGATTACCTACAGTTTTTTGAAGGGATTTATGACAACTGATTTAAGTGCTTTGCTTAATAATTCCTGCATATCAGCCTTGTCAGGGTTCCTTTTTAATTGACTTTTTGTCCTAGTTTATGCACTATACTTTTCTGTTTCTCTGTATGTCTCATATTTTGTTGTTGTTGAAAACTGGACATAAAAATACATACATATATACAGACATACACAAACATGGCAACTCTGGAAGTCAGAATAATCTACCAGAGGATTTTGTTACTGTTGTGTTGTTATCATTGTTATTTGTTTGTTTAATAATTGTCCTGGACTCTTTCTATTATATCTATATTTTTGTCATGTGCTGCTCCTGAAGTCTCTGTTTAGTTATGTTATTCATCAGCTAATTATACATGCCTTTCACCAGTATATCCCCCGCCATTTGCCAAGGCGTTCTGTGTGTTTGTGGTATGGCACCCTTTCAAAGTTCCAACAGTCTGCAACTTGACCTTGACCTCCACTTCTTAATTTCCATGAGCCTCAAATCACCCAGAGTTGAGAGATTAGGGCCTTCTTGGGTATTTGCTAAACATGAGCACAGTGTACAAGTGCACATAGCCTTGTACATCCCAAGAATATTTTGCAGCTTTCCAAAGCCCCCTACGGACATCTCATTCTCTAAATTGTCCTTTTAAATACTTTAGCCGCCTTTTTTCTGTAAAAAAAATAGTACCACCATCTAGGGCAGTTGCAATGCTAAATAATTTTAGGCTAATTATTTTCAGCAAATGATTTCGGAATAGCATTTCTCAGTGAAGAAGCTGATTCAGATCAAATAAAAGCAATTGCTGAGATTTTTTTTTTCCCCTGAGTGATTCCAGACAGATCAAATAGTTATCTGGGAGTGGGGCTTTTGGGGGGATTTATAAAACCATTCTGTCATTTCCAGGGGCTGTTAGGCTGCTGCTTTTCACAGTTGCCATGAGACTGCTGTTGTTCAAGGTTAACACAGATCTGAAGAGAGTGGGGTACTACTGAAGCAAATTCAAGTGATACAAAGTTCTCTGTTCTTCCTAGGAGTCAGACACATTTCTCAAAGAAACACTCCTCAGATTGCTTAAAGACTTTGATTAACTTGCATAGTTCTGAAAATGTTGATTTTGATAGTTTTCATTTTTTTTCCAGTGTTCTCACTGCTTTCATGGAAGAGTGGCTTTACACAGTCTCTTACTCTATCACTCCAGAAATGTCTTTGTACACCCCAAGTTTTAAATATGGTCATTAAAATAATACATTCTATTAAACACTACATTATGTATAGTATAACTAAGAACTGCATATATTTTCATTCTTTTAAAAATGTTTTTTTTTCTTACCTGATGGAAAAAAATGTTTTTTACTATATAATTTATGCCAATAAAAAAAACAAATCCAGTATGTTTATCATGTGTATTTGTTATATTAAGATTACTCAATTGTAATATAGAAAATAGAGACACTATGAATAGAATCAAGTGGCTTACAGAGTATATTTAAAATAGGTAAAATAAATACCTCATATGTGTTATGAACTTCGGGGAAATAAAAGAAGTGTATACAAGCACTCATGAAAATGTTCAGGGATGAGACACTAAACATTTTCAAAGGCTGAAATTAGCCATTTATTTGTAATGTCCGCTCACGATGCATGTACTTTCTGCTCTAAACATGTAGATAAAAGCAATAGCTGCTTAGCAGATCATCTGTGAGTTATGGTTATTGACAAAGAGTATTTTTCCTGCTTAAACCTTCTGGTCACTCATTATTTCTGTTTATTCACGGATTCCACTTGTACAAGGCTTCCACTGCTTTCTCATTACATTCTTTGTGACTTTTAGCTTTTTGCTCCACTAAAAACTTACGTAAATGACTAATCCATATCTTGTTTTGGTATTCAAGAGAAGAAAGTATAGTTGATTCCATTAATCACAGTCATCATTATTTGGATAGACATTTAGTGCAGGACTTCTCAAAGACTGCTGATCTGGAAAGAATCTGGGACAAGCACTGGGTGTTATATGTAAGTGATGAATAAAAAACAAAAAACAAAAATCAAAAAACAAAACAGAAAAAAACCAAAGAATCAACCGCCTCAGATTGAAATTAGTTCCAGAAGCTGGGGATAGGAGAGATGTGCTGGTGGATATCAAGCAACTCAGTTGTGATCAGTGGACAGGATCAAAAGTCTATGGATCAAATAAGTCTGGCAGGCGACTTCCTGTCATAGTATCCTTACAAGTCATGTCACAATTGCGGATTTTAATATTTCTTCCTTTCCTGTATTCTCCTCATCAGAATGTCATCAATGGACAGGCTCATCTGATAGCCACTATATTCTGAGAAAATTTGGGATTTTATAGGTAAATATCTCTTCTCAGAGAATTCCCATCCATATATTGTTTTGGGTAAACATGTGCCAGGTAAACCTGCAGGAGCTTTGGAAGGCAGAAGTGAAGCAACAACCCTATTAAAAAGATACGTACAGTCACCGGATTCTGTTGTAGCCCATTAACTTTTTGATGAAATGCTAGCTCACTCTGTTAGTGTGCAGCAGCATCTGGGTCCACAGCCCCTCCAGGATCCCCCATGTTCTTCATTTTCTCCAACTCCTGGACCATCTGCATATTTAGTTCATGATGAAAGTGTCCAGCCTGTCCTGCGGGTCAGCTGTATTACCAATGTTGGTAACCTAGAAGCAGGGGGACACCAACACAGTGTCTAGCTTTTTCTTACAGGTTTCAACTTTTCCTTGTTCTCTCCACTACACATCCACATTTCCTTTCCAATTGTCTGCTTTTCTGAATTCACACCTAGCCAGATGAAAAGGAAAATATGTTCAACTTGTTGGCACGATTGTGTAAACTCAAATTCCTATCAAATTCCATATTCTACACCTTTGTATAGTTGTTGTTCTTTATATAGGTAGAATACTTCATTCAAGTAGATCTCCCTTGGTTCTATTGGTGTACTGCCTTAAGGTTACACTATGATCCTTAAGGTTATACTAAGGTTACACTAGCAGAAATTTGTTAGCTTCACTTCCATATGGTAACTCAACTCCTCTCTTTTTTTTTGGCAAGCCTACTACTACCAATCAACTACCTTATGAAAACTGAAAGCTATCCTAAAAAACATAGCAAGGGGGACGTTTTAAGCAGCAAAATCAATACATAATAACGATTAAAATAGTCTATAGCTTGGGGGCACCTGGGAGGCTGAGTCAGTAGAGCTTCTGACCGGCTGAGGTCATGAGCTCCTTGCATGTGAGTTCAAGCCCCACATCAGGCTCACTGCTGTCAGCACAGAGCCTGCTGCAGATCCTCTGTCGCCCTTTTTCCCTGCCACTCTCCCACTTGTGCTCTCTCTCTTTCAAAAATAAATAAAAACATTTAAAATCAGGTTAAAGTGGTAGAGTGCCTAAATTACAATAAATTCTGTAATACCATCATCTACAAAATTCTTTAGGAAAAATTACAATTTATTTCCCTCACGACTGTTCTTTGAGGTTTGCTGAAAGCTTGCACTAGCTTGTAAGTGCCTCTTGCATGTATCTCTTTTCAATTCTCCTTTCAGTAGTGCCCTTTATGCCACAAAATTGGCATACAAATCAAGGTCTTCCAACCAAGAGCCAAGTTTCAGGCATTTACCAGCATGCCACATCAGGTACATATCATTCCTATGTACACATCTTAAAATTAAAAGGTACCGTATTTATTTATTTTTCTCAGTATAAAACCATGTGGTAGAAGAAACACTACAATAGGTGTGATTTCTCACCACAGTCTTGTTTTTTCCAGTAAGGATACATTTTTGACAAAAAGAATGAAGGATGAAGAGACAAGGTTTTATGATTACTACTTTTGGGGAGGTAGTTTCGCAAAAAAAAAAAAAAACAAGTTTAGGAAGCTTATGTGGATAATAGAGATATAAACTGGAAAAGTGATTGCAAGAATATTTTGTGTAAATCGATCCTAAAGTTTTTCAAATCACAAATCACTAGATCATGTTTTTCTTGTGATGCTCAAGTTATCCCCTTTCTAGTTCGATTAGTTAGCACCTTATAATTTACCACCTGCTATTTACATGCTTGTTATATACTTACATTTTACATTTTTTCTCGTTGAAATGAAATGTATTCATAAACACAAATTTGAGTTTCTACATTTGTAAATAGGCAGAAAAAATGATATGGAGATTGATAAAATTCTTTAAAATAATAGATTTCTTTTGACTCAGAATCCACTAGAATAAGATATTTCAGTTAAATCTATCAGTGAAATGCCCTCCTCTTTCCCATAAAAAATAAGGTATAATTTGTAAAGTTTTAATCAGCATTATTTTTCATTGAATTTCCAATTAAATTTGTTTTTGATGGAGGATCTCTGAATATATTTCAGAGAAAAACTCAAGCAAGAATACAAAATGAATTTATTAGCTTATACTTTATATTGGTTTAGAAAGCATTGCATAGACTAACATAATTTGGGTTTTAGAATTATTTTACTTTTTATTTATTTTATTAAGTTTATTTGTTTATTTTGAGAGAGAGAGAGAGAGAGAGCACCCACACATGACTGAGGGGACTTGATCTCAGAAACCTAAGATCATTACCTGAACAGAGATCAAGAGTCAGGTGCGTAACCAACCGAGCCACCCAGGCATCTCTAGAATTATTTTACTTTTTTAAAAAAAGCACCTTACACCTGCAATTAAGATAAAAAGATAGGATAGCAGAAACACATATAAGAAAGAGTACATATTGTAGCTCTAAAATAGTCTAATTGGTAACTATGTTAATTAGCAAAACACTTTTCTTCTGCACTAAGAAAATACACGTTAAGGAACTTGAAATTGACTTTGTATAAATTGCCTTTTGTTTTTTGTGTTTGTTTCTACAGGAAAACTGTGTTAGCTTCATGTAGCTATGCTTTTTAAGACATAAATTTGTCTCAGTGGATGACTACCTTTCAGCCTAAAGTGAGCAAATGAAATAAGTAAAGATATATTTGAGGTTGAAATATTTGATTTGTGTGTGAATAGTATTCACAAGAAGTCAAATTAGCTATTTAACTCTTTTTCTGTGGAGGTTATTGCCAAAAAGCATGGATAAAGTCCCAAAGGAAAGGTCAATTAGCTGCAAACTCTTCAACATTATCCAATTTACAACAGACATCATTTTTTTTTTTTTTAGAATGCTGGTAGAACAAGCAAGAGCAAAATGGACTTTAATGGCAAAATGTATCCTTCCATGTGCACTTCACAGAGGCAGGTCTCAATAAAACACAGTAGTGGCAAGAAACAGGTATTGTTGGAGTTATGTGCAGAGTATCTGCCAAAATAGAATGAAGTGAAGTTGAACTAGTCAGAAAAGAATTCCTGAACTTAGCACAAAATCTTCTATGGAAAAGATTTATAGATTACACATGATTTGCTGCTGTGATCTTCTAGTGCAGGATAATATGGCATGTGAAATTTTACATTACATGAGTGTTCTAATTCTGACGTCACTCTGCAATCAGTTTTCACATAGAATATAATGAGTTCAATATCTCTGGTCACAATCCCTTGGTAGTAGAAAATTTAGCACTCTTCTGAAATTTTAAACAAAAGGGGGTAATTCTTCATTCTGATGATGATCTATGGTAAATCCTAATCATTTGCATACTAATAGGAAGACATCATTAGATATGGGCAAAAAAGCAGAATATTAATGGATTAATACCATTGGAAATGTGACTGGGGCACTTGATTCTGTGAGAGGTTTTGCAGCTCCTGTCCTTCAGACACAAGGATGACAGAGGAAGCCGCTGTTGTGGAGTTGGGAGGCCTGATGTTCCTGGGGATCCTGGGATCTCAGATTTCAGAGGCCAATTGTTTCCTTATGCAAAGCAGCCTAATTTGCGCAGGAAGAAACGGCATTCCAATGACTTGACCTAGATGGAGCTCTGGCACTGGTTAGGAAATAAATTTCCAGAACCAAGATACTTAATCATATGACTAAAGTTTTGCTCAATTTGTAGAATAAAGAGAGAGAGAGAGACAGAGAGAGAGAGAGATACAGTAATGCCCCCTTATCCATGTGGGATATGTTCCAAGAACAACAGTGGATGCCACAAACTACAGTTAAACCCAATACATACTGTATTTTTCCTATTCATACACACCTATCATAAATTTTAATTATAAATCAGGAGGAGTAAGAAATTAACAATAACTAATAATAAAGTAGAACAATTATAATAATATGCTGTAATAAAATTTAGGTATATGTGGTCTAAGAATCTTATTGTACTGTACTCACTCTTCTTTGGATGATGCGAGGTGGTAAAATGCTTACATGACGACATGAAGGAAGGTGAATGAGGTAGGCAGCATTAAGCTACTATTGACCTTCTCTTCTGACTATACTTCAGAGGGAGGATCATCTGCTTCCAGACCATAGTTGACTGTCAGTAACAGAAATTCACATGCATGAATCAATCAAGAAACCTTGAAGAGGGGTCTGGGTGGCTCCATGAGTTAAGCTTCGGACTGATGATTTGGGCTCAGGTCTTACTCTCACTGCTGGTGAGATAGAACTCCGTGTTGGGGTCTGCACTGACAGCCTAGACCCTGCTAGGGATTCTCTTCCCACGTGCATGAACTTTCTCTCTTTTGCTCTCTCAAAATAAAGAAATAAACATTTAAAAAAAAACAATGAAAATCAGTATATAAGTAAGTCCCAAACTGAAATCTTCTTTTGAAAGTAATTGGATAATCTATCATTATTTTCTCACAGGGACCCAGTAATACTTATTATGTAATTGAGTCCTTAGATTTAGTGAAGGTTTTTTATACAAGATCTTTACTGTGAAATATTGTGTAACTGAAAATCGGGCTGCTTAATGTCATTTTAATTACAAATAGATACAAATTGCCTCTCTATGAGAAAACGTGGAAAAAATCTAATAAAAATATCTTGTTTGCTCCATTGCCTGACATTAAAAGGAAATACCTATATAAAGCACACAGCATGAGCACTAGACATTCTATTCTATCATTTACGTCATTAAGGGTATTTTCTATTTTCTTAACTAAATTACTTTTTCCCCTTATGACCACCACTTTAATACTAATACTATTCTGATATTTCCTACAGAAAGTTTAATTCATTTGTCATATATGTATCATTTTAATTTAAAATCATAGCATTTAAAAGTCTATGTTTTAAGCAATAAATATGTTGAAGGTACTGCTGTGTTATAAAACCAACCTAACTGTATCTATTTGTGAAGTAATTTTTCTGTAAAGTGATTACCCTGAGGAAATCAGCTTATTACGAATGAAAGTAAAACACAGTGACTAAGCTGCTAAATTATTTTTAATGTTTAAGTAAAATTTCTTTTTCTTTTTTTTTCTATTTGTTGCTATTTATTCCTCAGGTATGAGTTAGACTTGGTTCATTTTTAAAGTATTTGCCCACCTTAACTTTCCATGCTATTTAGACCTTCCATGTTTGGCCTCCAGCCTACCTCTGGGGTAGGCTTCAGCCCCAGGTGGGCTGTTTCCTTTGTTTCTTTCTACCCTAAAGCCTTGTTACATGCAGGTCCCATTTATTCTAGCCAGTTTCTACTCATTGCCTCTCTCAGTATGAGCAGCCTTTACCAGCACCATTTCCTGGTGGCAGAGTTACCCTGAAAGCAGGAACAGGACTGCTCTGCTCAGGTTTCTATCACTTGTATTCTAGAATGTTCCAGGTACTCAATTATGTGCTGACTTATCTGAAGGGGCAGTTATGATCGAATGCAGCTTGGACCATTAGCAGTTTCTAATCTTCGAAGAGGCACTCCTTTGGCTCTGATTCGACCACCTCCATTACACTTATCTCCCTAAAATTTCCCCGGCCTCTACAAGAGCTGTCATCACCCGTCCTGATATTCAAGTCAAAGCTCACTCTTAATCTCCGGTTCATTTTTTTTAGCAAATAGTATCAATTTTATTTACAAAGTGTGTCTTAAATCTGCCTTCTAGTCCTAAACATCCTCATCTGTTATGATGTCAAGCGCCTTCTAAATAGTATCTGAACTAACTTCTATAAATTATTCTCTTTATAAGCTATGGTTACTTTATTTTATTCTTTTCAAAATAGTGTTTGACTAAGTAGTTATACCTAGTTGGGTGAAAATTGAAATGCTTCAAAATTAAATTTGGCAAAAATTCTCCCAGCACTCATCTGTCTTCTCATCACCTTGGAGACTACCAATAGCAAACGCTAGCAGTTTTCTTTGTATCAGATATTTTGAACATATATGAGCAAAATATATATATTTCCATAATATACATAATAACTAGCACCCTTTTTTTCTAAAAAATGCTTATTTATTTATTTTTGAGTGAGACAGTGAGTGCAAGGAGGGGAGGGGTGGAGAGAGAAAGAGAGAATCTCAAGCATTCTCCGCACTGTCAGCACAGAGCTCGATGTGGGGCTTGAACTCATGAATTGTGAGATCATGACCTGAGCCAAAATCAAGTGTTGGATGCTCAACTGACTGAGCCACTCATGTGTCCCAATGTTTTGTTTTGTTTTGTTTTGTTTTGTTTTTTAATTTAATACTAAATAATGGAGACAATTTCACATCGGAATTCAATAAACTAATATATTTTATTTCAGCAGCATAGTCCATTAAATTGATATAATTTATTCAATGAGGTCCTGATTAAAAAAATTTAGATCCTTACAATTTATGATATTATAATCCATGCTTCAATCTTGTGGTTATGTTTACAGAAAAGACCCTAGAAGTTAAAATGCAGAATCAGAGGGTGTAACCAATTTTAATTTAATGGATGTCGCCAATCCAGAAAGCTGCGGCAATTTGGTTTCCATAGCAATGTATATGTGGTTTCATCTTTGATATTCTAAGTACTGGAGGAAGAGTGTGGATGCTGGAAAGTAAAGGATGGCCGTTAATAGACATGTTTGTGCTGCTTTCTATGTTTCTTTAATGGTACTGTTCTCTTTTCCATGTCAGCAACTTCTGAATCAACCAGGGATGGTACCTTTCCCAAGGAGTAGGAAATTGAGGTGTTGCCCCATAAAGGATGATGTCTCTTGGCTCAAACCTATAGTTTGTGAAGTCTCATCATTTTTCACCAGTCTAAACTAACAAATCCTGAGAATATGAAGCAGGGGGTGTTGGAAGCAGCATTTAAAAGGGTTTGATGTAAAATGAGGCAGGGCAGGACTGTGACAGGCCATGTGCAGGATGAAGTTATGATGCAAGAACACATAGTAATAAGCAGAAGGAGTAGATAGGAAAATAAAACTGAGCAGATGCACAGAGAGAAGTTGTGTTATGAGGTAAGCCTTACAGGCTGGATCGTAGAACAGTCGCAGATCAGAACAGCTTTGGAACTCCAGGCCTATGGTGTATATTAGTGTTTGTGTGTGTGTGTGTGTGTGTGTGTGTGTGTGTGTGTGTTTAATACCTTGTTTTGGAATTAAAATGAAGCATTTTATAATATATCTGGTCATTGCCTTATTTCCCTGACAAAAACAAAACAAAAACAAAGACAAAATCTAGACTGTAGTGGCTTGCCAAGATAGCATAGCTATTGAGGGTGCCTTGGTGGCTCAGTTGGTTAAGCATCAGGCTTTGCACAGGTCATGATCTTATAGTCCTTGAGTTCAAGCCCCATGTCAGGCTCTATGCTGACAGTTTAAAACCTGGAGTCTGCTTTGGATTCTGTCTGTCTCTCTCTTTCTCTCTCTGCCCCTCCCCTGCACAAGTTCTGTTTCTGTCTCTCAAAAATAAATAAAAGATTAAAAAAAAAGATAGCACAGCTATCCTGTTACAGAATCAGGTATATACCAACATGAGGTTTTTATTTTTATTCTTATTGTTATTTAATAAGTTGCCATGTTGTGACTGTGTTTGCTTGCTCCTTTATTCCTTTTTTCTTTATCTTTTCTTATAAAATAGCTTGGTGTTTTAATTCTGGTCTCAATTCCCTTAGTAGCTTTTTCCTGAGATCTATAATCATGAACTCTCAACTTCATTTCTTATGTAACTCTGTCCAGCGACTTCTACATTTGACAGTGCTTTTACTGAATCTGTAGTTTGGAACTACATTAGTTTTATTGATAATGGAGTTTGAGTTTTTGTTAGTTCCTCCCCTTTGTTTTCAATGATCTCTGGGATGAAAAGTGGGAAAATGCTCCTTCATCACTACCTGCAAAGCACAGGTGGAGGTTTCTTTTTAAAATATAAAACATGTCATTCCCCAGCTTAGAAGTCTCCAAGAGCTTCCTCACATTCTCAGAATAAAACACAAACTTCTAAAACTTCTTAGTCACTTTAGAATTAGGAAACTCGTGATAAAAATTTCAACCTCGTCTTATAGATTGGAGTCCAGCAAATTTAAAATTCTTTGTATTCAAATAACACCACCTTATTCTCACCTTAGGTCCTATGATTTTGTTCTTTCCTATTCCTAAAGCACACATTGCCCAGCTACTTCTCAAACATTCAGATCTTTCAAATCTTTTGTGGGAGAAGATTTCTTGACAATGCCCTTCCTTGTGTCAGAATGCCTCCTCTCTAAATCATAATGCCCTTCCCTCTCTAAATACAGAATGCTTCCTCTCTAAATCATCATGTCCACACATTTCTTTCCCAGCACTTTTCAGTTCAATGTATTTGCTTGTTTCCAGAACTTTTAGTTACACAAGATGAGAATGTAATCAATGTGGGGTTGAGCCATTTCTGCTTTATTCACTACCACATTCCTGGTACCTAGAGTGCATAGCAGGCAGGCAATAAATATCTTTTGCATAAATTAATTGAAAAGTATAATGTATTAAAGAATTTTCAGCTGAAAATTAAAAACGTCAATGTGCATATTAACTTGATCATAATGTTTTATATATTGGCATTAAAAGAAGATTCCATCTCTTCATCATCTTTTGGAGAACCCAACTTCAGACACGGATAAAAGCATGTAATAGAACAAATGGGAGGTGGTGTGTGTGTGTGTGTGTGTGTGTGTGTGTTTGTGTGTGTGTCTGTGTGTGCATGCATAAAATTTTTACCTTAGGGATATCTACATGAAGTAATATTAACTATATCTTTGGAAATGAGGTAGGTAATCTAGTAAATACAAGATGTCAGCAGCAGAAGAATGTACCAGGGGAGAAAAAAATGTAGGAAAATAATATTTTTATGATTACCTTATTTTATGCTGTTAAGGGCTGAATTGTGTCCTCTCAAAGTGATATGCTGAAATCCTAATCTCCAGTACCTTAGAATCTGATGGTATTTGGAAAAAGAGTCTTTGCAGATGTAGTCATATAAAGATTAGGTCATTAGATGGGCCCTAATCCAATTACTGGTGTCCTTATAAAAATGAGAAATGTGGACACAGATTGGTACAAGCACAGAGGGAGGAAAGCTCTGACTTCTAGCCAAACTGTAAGACAATATTTATTTTTTTTTCTTTTGAGAGAGAGAGAACATGAGTGGGGAGAGGGGCAGAGAGACAGAGGGAGAGAGAATCCTAAGCAGGCTCTATGCTCAGGATGGACCCCGACACAGGGCTGGATCCCACAACCCTAGGATCATGCCCTGAGCCGAAATCCAGAGTTGGATGCTCAACTGACTGAGCCAGCCAGGTGCCCCTTAAGATAATAAATTTCTAAGCCACCTAATTTGTAGTGCTTTGTTATGGTAGCCCTAGAAAATGAACACAAATGCCAAGAAAAAATGAACAAAAATTAATTCATGCAATTCCAAATTTTGCACACCACAAGATCATACCAAATATCAAGTAACTACTTGGAACTTGTAAAAAAAAAAAAACAAACAAAACAAGAAAACAAAAAAACAAAAAACATCTCCAGTAATCAGAAATAAAACTGCTTTCTCAGAAACAGAGATACTCTAAAACAGAATTGCCTTTATTAATAGGTAGTGAAACAACATTTTTCAAAATTCTTTTCATTCCATAACACAACGTACCTGTGTATATTAATCCCCACCCCCACTTCCATCTAAAACTTAGCCGCTTAAGAAATGCAGTGTTTTTATATTCTGCACGTCTTTTGGTATTCTCAGGATTACGTATGTTTCCAAATTCAGAAGACTCTACCTCTAGAGCCTTACATTTCATGAAGTAAAACTAAATATTTATATGTGCTATTTTATTTCCAGAAAAATATGTTTGATGATGGAAATAAAGGGGTTTCTTTGGTATAAATTACTAGAATTTAGCAAGGACATTTCAAAAAACAGCATTTTGATGTTAAGAATAACAACAAGAGACCAACACCAACAAAAAAAGGATTGTAGAATAAAATGAGCACTTAGATCTTGTCAATTTGATAGTCATTAGAAATAAGGGAGGCTAATTTACACAAATTGCCAATCCGGGTGCTAAAAACAGAATATCCTAGGTAAAACTAATTTGGAAAAGAAGCATGTCTAAATACCATTGCTCTTTAAATTTAACTAAATCTACCTAAAGAAAGTGGAGAATCTCTGATAGAGTGCCTGACAAGAAAATAGGTGGAAAACTCTTCCAACATCAACTACCATCAACACTGATCTACAAAAGTAGATCAGTATTTTGAGGCTAATATTAGATATTCATAAACAATAATGTTGAATCATTAAATAAAATCCTCTTTGTAAGTTGCTGATAGCATTATTGATGCATAAGAATGTTAAAATTATACATTGTAATGATGTAGCTTAAAAACAAAATAATTTTTTCTTAAAAAATTATAAGCTTCTTATTTCCATTTATTGACTTTATAAACAAAGAATATTTAAAGTGTCCCTTTTTAAAAGTTTCCATGAAAATGTTCATCATAATGATTTAACCTAACTGGCCAAACATTCCTAGGATGATAGGAATAAGTTTAATCTCCAACAAACAAACAAACAAACAAACAAACAAACAATAAAACACTATAATTTGTATACTTAATGTAAATCTTAATATTGGGTGGCAGGTGAGGATCAAACATCAATGCATTTCAACACTAAATCCAATTCATTTGAATTTTACTTTATTTTAAAATGTATCTTCCTTTCCTTTCCATTATTCATTCCTCTTATTATTACCATCTTATAGTTTGTGTGTGTGTGTGTGTGTGTGTGTGTGTGTGCGCGCGCGCGTGCGCGCGTGTGGCACAAACCTCAGCCTTCAAATATAACTACTATGACAAGTTTGCTGTTTATAGAGCAAATATGGATACTGAGCAAAGAATAACAGTTACAGGACACAGAGATGTTCTTTATTTACTGAACATACCAGTGCACGGGTGTGAAAAAATAAATAGGAGGTTTTTTTTTTTTCAAAAAGTATATGTTTTATTGCAATGAACACAGAATACAGAAGAAATAGTGAAAAAATAAAATCTCTTCAACTTCATTGATAATAACAAAAATGCAAGGCTCTATTTTGGTAATTGGGGTCACTGCAATAATTTCCTGCCATTTATCAAGTGGCTAGTTATCTGGTTAGTCATCCATCAATCCATCTATCCATTCATATCTATATTCATATAGAATATTGACTATAATCTTGAAAGAGCATTAATTTACCACAGCTGTTTTTGCTTAATATTGGCTTTCTCTTTCAATCATGAGTCTATCATTTATTTTCTCTGTTGGGTATAATGGCATAATCTCATATATTAAGATTCAAATACATAGATATGGCAAATTTAGCTTAAAATTAATTTTAACATGTGAGACCACTCTACTCAACATTGGAATAGTTGTTTCCTATCTTACTAATTTTTTTCAAAATTTCATAAACAAAACAATCTTAATTGGAAGAGTTTTTTTATAATAAATTTCTGTTAGAACTTTTGCACTTTCCTTATTACTTGGTTGTTCTTTTCACAAATGTTTATGTTTTCTTAAAATGTGACACTTTCCTCCCTTTAAGACCCCTAATAGTGGTGATTTACTCAAGGATTAGAAATAATGACCATGATCTATATCATTAAGATATAGATCGTATACATACACATATACATGGATATCTATATACATGGATAAGGAAACAAAAAGAGATAACAGCGAAGAGAAAAAGAATGCATTAAAATGTATCTGTAGCTCTTAATTTTTTAAATATTTATTTTATATATTATTCATATATTAATGAATCAGTTTCTAAACAAACTATATGTATTTAGGATAATGACATAGGCAGGAATGAATACACTTTATACCTCATGATAAATAGACCTAATTCTTATTTCTGTGTCAAATAATGCAACAAAGTTAAGTGCAATTCTGAATTCCTTAAAAGTGTAAATACCTGCACAAGTGTTATATCAAAATTGAGTGGTATGAATACATTTACAGAGAGTGTGTTTACTAGTTGATGAATAGTGATACAGCAAGAGGATGGCGGGAACATCTATGAAAAAATGAAGTACCATGATCGTGTGCCAAGAAAAGCAAACACCAAGGCATTCTGTTACATTAATAGAAAAACATGGCTACTACTCTGGTACCTTTTCAAGCATCTAAATAAAACATTTGTCTAAAGGAATGATAAAGTCTGTTGAAAAGACCTTAAACAACACCACTTTGCTAGTCACATTTTTCTTAACAAACTTTTTCTAACTATTTCAAAAAAGCACAAGGGAAAATTTTCAATTCAAATAGAAGCCAGCAATTTGCTAGAATGAATATTGTTTACTCAACAATGTATGAATCTCAAGCTTTTCCTAGTTTGTTAAAAACGATCTCTCCTCTTGTCTTTGCAATATAGTGTCTTCAAAATTGCTTCTCATTGCATATTATGTTCCAATACTGTGAATAAGACATCAAATACCTACACAATTGTTGTAAAATGAAAATAGCAAACTCTTTTCAGTGATCATAAGTATATCCACAGCTGTTAAGTGACTTTAAATATTGCCAGTTTATAGTGTTCACATCACAAATTGCTGATAGCCAGTGATTTTAACGGATTACATAAAGAATATTCTTAAATGTACGGGTTGGCAATTACTTTCTCAAACTGATGATGAGAAGCAATGTTGTACTGTGGTTCAACATTATTCTTCTGTGGGAAAAATTTTAGTAATATCTGTGTGATCTTGGCAAAATTGCCTTAATACCCTAGCTTTTAGTTTCCTTAAATTTAAAATGTGGCTGATAATTTATGCTAGATATTGCTAAAACAGTAAGCCAGTACCCAAGACATGGCCATAAGCCTGGTGGTGCGCTCTAAATATGTTAATAAATATGAGTTGTAACTGTTTAAAAGTCACCAGTTCATCATGAATTGTACAATCCAGTTATTTGGGGGCACATGATATACTCATGGCCCCTCATCATATACAATAAAAATGCATAGCTTAACCAGATAGAATTATGGTCCTAAAAAAGACCCGGGGGAAAGATAAGTACCAACAATGTATAAAAAGAAAGTATGTCATCTAAATAGGGTTTATCTATAGAATATACATAATCTGCCATTATACAATCTATTTAATTTAACAAATAACTGATTTCAGAGGGAAATACATATTTTAATTTCAGTTTAGGTGGAAAATAAATTTGATACTATTTGGCAAGCATTTAACAAACTAAAAGTCAAAAGTAAATCTTTAAAAAAAAACTATCAGATATTTATGGTTGCTATCAGCAAACTGATTCCAACACAGTGACCTGCAGTACCATTTAGATAAATTTTTAAAAGGAAAAGAAAGAAACATTAAAAATAGATAAAAAGGAAAAAGATAATGTAGGTTGTCACAAATACATGATTGTTGACATAGAAAATACAAAACAAATTACAGATAAATTAGTAGAATTAGTGAGAGTCACAAAATTCTTGCCTATTTAAAAACAAACAAACAGGAGTGCGTGGGTGGCTGAGTCAGTTAAGCGTCCGACTTCGGCTCAAGTCATAATCTCCTAGGTCATGAGTTTAAGCCCTGCATCAGGCTCTGTGCTGACAGCTCGGAGCCTGGAGCCTGCTTCGGATTCTGTGTCTCCCTCTCTCTGTCCCTCCCCTGTTCACCCTCTGTTTCTCTCTCTCAAAAATAAATAAACAATAAAACAATTTTTAAATAAAAAAACACACACACACGCACAAACATACACTTCTTTAGAACATGAAAGAAGTCTAAAAAAATATAACTTAAATTATAGTTTTTAATAGCCAACAAAAGCGTGAAATACATAGGAATAGTTGTAACAAAAGTTCTGCAACACCCTAATAGAAATAATTATAAACCATTCATGAAACATTTAAACAGGATATAAATAATTATTTCTTTATTCCATCAATCATTCATCAATATTGGAGTTAATTCATGCATTCAGTCATTCATAGGTCACCTCTGTGGCAGTTTCTTTAGTAATAAAATGAAAAGTAGGAATCAAATGGCACTTTGGTTGCTCTCTAAACTTTAATTGTTTAAAAATTCTTTATAATTTTGAAGGGGCTCACACCAACATATAAAAATAGTGTTGTAGCACCTGGGCAGCTCAGTCTGCTAAGCGACTGACTCTTGATTTCGGCTCAGGTCATGGTCTCACCATTCATTAGATGGAACCATATCAGGCTGACAATGCAAAGCGTGCTTGGGATTCTCTCTCTCTCTCTCTCTCTCTCTCTCTCTCTCTCTGCCCCTCCCCTACTTGCTTTCTCTCTCTCTTTCAAAATAAATAAGCTTTAAAAACTTAATAAAAAAATTGTTATGTGTTTTCTCAATTTCAAGATGTATTCTTACATTGTGTTATCAAACCAAAAACCATAAAATCTTTTATTACTAATTTAAATTAAATATATACACAAATAACCATTAAAATATAAATGCAGGAACATCATAATTAACATCTAAGATTGTGTCTTCAACAAATATTTTTGAGTACTTGTACTGACACAACACACAGAATGAAATTCAATCATTTTCCCCCCACAGAACCATTGGTAGACTACATTTATTTATTTATTTTTGAAGTTATACTTGCTTATTACCCTCATTAGTTACTTTATGGTTTACACTTTGAATATGTTATTCAATTTGCTTCTTATAATCTGATGAAGGCTACAGAACAAATATTATGTTAGTTCTTAACAAATTTATGTTAATATGTTAAAATTATGACATATTACTGTTAAGGCAACTAAGGTCCCCAAAGAAGGAGTGATGGGGCATGTTCACAAAGCTGATGAAAAAATTAATTTACTCCTCTGTCTGTTAACATATTAAGTTGTTGTCAAGTCTAGACTTTAAAACTATAGAAGGATCAGTTGTGATTAATCATAGTAAACATCTTTAAATAAAAGAAGTTATGTATTGGTCAGAAACCCATAGTTCATTCTTATTAATACATATGGAAACATTCCAAAGCATGCTTACAAAATTAGCTTAATCCATATTTTCACTTTCTATTAATGTTTTCTAGTTGTACCTATGTTTCTAGACTTTCACTTTATCATTAGCTCCTTTGGGACCGTGATTAGGTGATATTTATCTCTGTCTTTTTGACACTTGAATTTCTGCCATTCTAAGAAAAAAGGCTGAATAAATATTTATTCCAGTGAATATTTGTGATTTGCATGAAGGAAAAATGCTTAGTGGCTAAGTACTAGATTTCCCCCCCCAACTTTATTGAGATATCATTGGCACATACCATCTATGAATTTAGGGTGTGCACCATGATGATTTGATACACTTATATACTGCAAAATGATTACCACAATAGGGTGAGGTATTACTTCCATCACCTCACAAAATAACCTTTTGTATGTGTGTAGAAACACATTTAAGATTTATTCTCTTAGCAACTTTCAAGTATATAAAACAATATTGATAACTATAGTAACCATGTTATACATTAGCTCCCCAGAACTTATTCAACTTATAACTGAAAATCTCTACCCTTTGACCAACATCTCCTTAATTGTAACTTGTTGCTTTGTGGTTACCATGAGGCTCATATAAAATATCTTACAGATATAACAATCTATTTTATGCTGATAACTTAACTTTAATTGCATACAAAAACTCTACCATTCAACTCCCAAAACTTTAGGTTTTTGATATCACAATTGACCTCTTCTTATATTATGTATTCGTTAGCAAGTTATTATGGCTATAGTTATTTTTTTAATTTTTTTTAACATTTATTTATTTTTGACAAAGAGAGAGAGAGACAGAACAAGAGCAGGGGAGAGGCAGAGAGAGAGGGAGACACAGAATCCGAAGCAGGATCCAGGCTCCGAGCTGTCAGCACAGAGCCTGATGTGGGGCTCGAACTCACAGACTGCGAGATCATGATCTGAGCCAAAGTCAGACGCTCAACCGACTGAGCCACCCAGTTATTGGCTATAGTTATTTTTAATACTTTTGTCCTATTTTTTTAAGTTAAGTGATTAGCACATTATCATACTACATAGTATTAGAGTATTCTGAATTTGACTATGTACTTACCTTTACCAGTGTGTTGTATATTTTCATATGTTTTCATGTCACTAGTGTCCTTTCATTTCAGCTTGAAAAACTCTTTTCATCATTTTTTTGTGAGGCAGGTCTACTGATGATGAAGTTCCTCAGCTTTTCTTCACCTGGGAATATCTTCATCTCACCTTCATTTCTGAAGAACAACCTTGCTGAATAAAGCATTCTTGATTAACAGAAGTGTCTGTCTGTTTGTTTGTTTGCTTTCCTGCACTTTTATTATCTCACTGTCTCCAGGTCTGTAAGGTTTCTGCTGAGAAATCTGCTGATAGCTTTGGGCAGGGACAGTGTGGGGAAGAGGGGTCTCTTGTTAGTGATAAGCTTCTTTTTTCTTGCTGCTTTTCAGATTCTCTCTTTGTATTTGATTTTTGACAGTTTTATTGTAATGTGTTTGGAGAAAAACTTTTTAAGTAGAATTTGTTTGGAGGCCTCTTAGCTTCATGAATTTGGATGGCCAAATCTCTCTTGAGATTCTAGGAGTTCTTGGCCGTTATTCTTTAAATAAAGAATAAATAAATTATTTCTGCCCACCTCCTTCAGTTTTCCTGTCTTATATTGCTGTCTTTCCTTTTGAAGTAGCAGTCACCTCCTCCAGTCTTTACTGACTTAGTTTGGAAGATAATTATCTTCCATCAGCCTTGCTAGGGATTCTGATACTTTCTTAGATCTTCTATGAATACACCTACCTGTTCCATTCTTTTTCCTTGCTCCCTCTTGTGCAGAATTTTTAAGATTGCAGGCCTTCTCTTGATCCTGTAAAACATCAGTCTGAGGGCTGACTCTCTCTCTCTCTCTTTTGCTTTTCCAAGGACAGGGCTAGATAATCAAATTTGCAGTCTCTCCTTGGTCTGCAGATTTGAGCTAACTCCTTATGTGTTCTCATTAGCCATCTGACAAAGCCCCTCTCAGTGCCCCTGGAGTGCACAGCCACAAGGTAGTTGGGGGATGTGTGGGTGTGACAAGCAGAATGCTGAGGGTACCTATGGGCCCATCATGAGGATCCGCAGGTGAGACATTCTGACCGCTTGTGGGCTGGCCTACTGATGGAGGTAGGTGTGGTTAGTAGAATATGCATTATTTTGATAACTTACAAGCCCTGGCTGGGATACTCCCAGTGCTAACTGCCCCTAAGTCATGTAGCTCAGGACTCAGGACTCTGGATGGGGTGCGAGAGCTTCCGTGGCTACAATGAAACAGCTTGAGAAACTGGGCACTTACCCACGTGCTTTCACGTTTCCCCATAGAAGAAATCAAGACCAGGAAGGGCTTTCTTGGCACTTAGCGGTGCATTGTGGTGGAGGGGGAGACATGAGTAATGTTAGTTTTCTTATTACATTTTCCAATGTGTCCAGTCTTGGATTTGTTTACTCTGATGAAGTGCTAGACCTTTTCTGCTGAAATCCTGGACTTCTACAGAAGCTTTTTTATCGGTGGGTGATTTCTGAAATCAGTGTTTTCCAGGGGCTGCCAGACCATGGCTGAGAGGGGCTGGACCCAGTTCACAGTCCATTCTATGGTCCACAGCTGGGACCAAGGTCTATAGGCCTATAATCCGATGCACGAGTGGGTGAGACTGCTCCTGGGTCCCCTGCAGAATGATGCAGGACCCTATATCTTCCATAAGGGCACTTTTGTCCATGGATAGATGCTAAACTGTGTTTAGTAGTGAACCAGGGATGTCTTATTTGACTATGTGGATATTGTCACTCCAATTAAAACTTTTTTGAAAATTACACTGTTATCTCTTGTATGTGTATTTTATTTGAAAATGTTTAGTCACTATAGAAAAACAAATATGAATATATTCAATATCCAAGCCTCTTCCCAGAAAAACAAGAACATACTGATCTGCTTAGATTTCATAATTTGTATAAAGACAGTAACAAATTTCAGATGAATTTTATAATGCTATTCACTTTTTCTCTCCTTTTAATATCTGCTACTTGACTTAGAATATTTTAAATGCTTTATTTCCTCTTTCTTACCCAATAGAAGCCATCAATCTACAAAATTTTATTTTGAAATGATTTCTAAAGTCTATAAAACAAACACATAATTTTTTATGAAGATGCAAAATGACAATATCTGCCTTTCCATTTTTAATCAAGTGCTTAGGAAGAAAATAAGCAATATTTTAAGTAAAATAAAATAGAATTTGTTTTTTACCATGTCTCATAAATGCCAAACAATGAAATGATTTAGTTTTAAAAGTTATTATGTCCCAATTGATCTTCCAGACAACGGACTTATTATCTAATTATGAAGATATGCACATTTATCAAAAGTTAGAGCCATCTGTCTCAATTCTGTTTAATTTCATTATGTATTCATCATTTAGACAGTTAGCTTATGATATAAGCCTCTACCAACGAGTAATTCTATACTGATTATCACTTAAGAACGTGCACAGGCAGACATCAGTCAGCTCTTATTAGCCTACTTTGAAATTAAAATTCTACTAGTAATAGGCTGCTACTAGCCAGTCATCATTGATAAATGCATGAAAATCTCTGGCATTCCCCTAAAGGAACCTAAAACTATCAATGTCTTTCTTTCAGCAAATCGTATAAACTTAGAATTCATAAATTCTTCTTGAACTGAGATTCATTTACCTAATATACTCAAATACATTTAGGCCCATGTACATATATTCAAAATTCTCATTTTTAGAGAGAGATAGATTAAAAAAGAATAATTATAATGTAAGGTAACTTTGATTAAAATGTAACATTCATAAAATTTTATAATTATGGGGAATTCAACAATAATTTTGGTTAGTGACTTGGGTCAGAACATCAGATTACATATTGAATACAATTTCCTTCCCTAATATGTGTAATTTTTATTAACAAAGATGAGCTAAGAATTGGGGAATTATTTACTTAATACACTTTTTTAAAGTATTTAAGTGCCTATTTGTGTTTCTGGGACGAAGATGAAAAATACCTGGTGCTCTATTATAGGAATGCTTAAAGTCATTAGGAAAATGTCTTATGGCATCTCATAAGAATATAGAGGAGCGATGTCACCAAGATGACAAAGTAGTTCGTTCCTGACTTTGCTCCCCCCATAAGAAAAACAACTAATCACTATTCAAGAATAAGACACCACTAAGAGAATCCTAGAACATGAATCAAGGCTAAAGCACTTGCACACACACCACAGAAACCAAAACAGACTGCACTGCACAGGTAAACAAAGCTGCTACACATTGCCTACACCGCCCTCTCCCCAGCCAGTGCAGCACCATGTGGGGAGGACCCATTGAGCCTCAAGAACTTCTAGTGGGAAAAGAAAACCAAGGAAGACTGTCAGCCGCCCCCAGCATCGGGCCACGTTGTGGGGAGCACCTATGCTAATCTTATACCATGGGGGTTCCAAGGGAATCTATGGGGCTCAACCACTGGAAATCAAACTGTGATGGAAAAGAGGGGAAGGGCTTGCAACATCCAGAACACGGATCTTGTCAGATCCAGTCGTACCCGCAGTACCCAAGTAGTAATTCCAACCAAAGATTTTGTTCATCTGCAGGACCAAGTCAGAGGAACACTCTTACCAGAAAACTCAATGGGATGCAGTCTGCCTGATTCATATCCTCAACTGAGGAGTTTTGCTGGCTGTGGAACCCAGTATGCCCATGCCTAGGCAAGGAACTGATTCACAGCCCCATCCACTGTGGAATGTCTTCCAGTCCCATCTGATCAGAAGAGTTGAAGACAACTTCTGGAACTGTGTGGCACAGCAGCACTTGAGCTGAAACACAGGTGGTTGTTGATCACCCACAGAGCAAAGCCCATATTGAGAGTGGATCAGTCCTGTGCTACTCACAGATGGGGGAATTAATTCATAGCCAAGGCTGAGGAACCTTCCTACCACTCCCTATTAGAAAGCCTATTTGGGAAAATGAAAGTAGCCTGGAGTGGCTCTGCCCCCTCCCACACAGCCGAGAAAGCTGCCACATAGCTCTCCATTGTGGACAGTGTCTTCGAGCCCTATCTGACCCAAAGGCCTGATAACTCCGGGAAGCTGTGGGCCCAGCAGCACTGAACCAAGAGATGGGCAGGAGAGCCAATATTTTGCAGAGCAAGGCCAGTGTCCCTAATTGGTCAGGGAACTTAGATCATGGGTCAGCTTGTGTTACAAAAACAGAGATTTGCCAGCTTCAGAGTTCTTCTCACACTTGCTTCAGGCAGAGAATCTAATTCTTAGCACCACTTATTACTGAATATAGCCTTCAGCCTGTCTAGCCAAGAACCTAAACAAAGCACAGAGGAAGCTACATAACCCACTCCACAGCCCTTCTTTTTTTTATTTTATTTGTTTAAAGTTGATTTTATTTTGAGAGAGACAGAGAGAATGAGCAGCAGAGGGGCAGAGACAGAGATTCCCCAGCAGGCTCCACACCGTCTGCTTGGAACCCCATGCAAGGCCTGAACCCACAACATGTGAGATCATGACCTGAGATGAAACCAAGAGTCAGAATGCTTCACAGAGTCACCCAGGTGCCCCCACAGCCCTTCTCACAGGGACACTTGAATAGAGAGCACAGCCTCTGGCTCCCCTCATCGATAGGGCAAAACTGTTGACTTCACCTGACCAGAGAATTCATATTCTTGACTGGATTTGGGTCCCCAAACATGGAATTGTACATTTCTGGGCCCTGTCCTACCACTTACCAGATCAGAAAAGCTAATTCAAAGCCTTGTTTACTACTGAATATAGTACACAGTCCTCACTGCGTGATTTCACTTACATGTAGAATCTTAAACACACATACACATACACAAGCTAAGATCAGACTTGTGGTTACCAGAGGCAGAGGGTGGGGGGAAGGTAAATTGGAGGAAGGTGGTCAAAAGGTACAAACTCCCAATTGTAACATAAATAAGGAGTAGGATGTAATACACAAGATGATGACTATAGCTAACAACCTATGTGATATACAGGAGACTTGTTAAGCTTTCCAATCAAGGAAATTTTTTCCCTTTTATTCTTTTTATTGTATCTATATTGAAAACTGGATGTTCATTGACACTATTGTGGTAATCATTTCACAATATATGAAAATCAAACCAAAATGCTGTGTGCTTTGAACTTATATAACAATATATGTCAATTATTTCTGAGTACAACTAAAAAAGATACCTAAATGAATAAACATAAATCTAAGCCAAAAAAAAATTATGTTACTTACATGGGGCATATCTCTGCCTATCATTATGATCACTCACAAGTAACACAAATAGTAGGCTCAAAAATTGTCTAAAGGAAAAATTATTCCCTTTAATAAAATCAAATATAATGATTATACATATATAGTATATCCATATATAATATATATAAATGAGCAGCAAACATCTGATAAAATTATTTTCATTTATTTATTTTTTAAATGTTTATTATTTTGAGAGAGAGACAGAGCGTGAGCAGAGGGGAAGCAGAGAGAGAGGGAGAGCGAGACACAGAATCTGGGGCAGGCTTCAGGCTCTGAGCTGTCAGCACAGAGCTTGATGTGGGGCTTGAACTCACAGACCATGACATCATGACCTGAGCCGAAGTCACTCAACCGACGGAGCCACCCAGGCACCCCTGATAAAATTAGTTTTAAATATGACCTATTTTAATTCAACAGCAAACTTACATGAAGTGATTAAGAGAAAGTCTATGTTTCTAATCAAAGATAAGTGTTGTATATTGTATGGGAATCTAATTTTCCCAACTTGTATCTCTCTCTGTCAGATTTACTGTCAAAAGTAATTATGATCTGAACCAAGAAGTTTGCTAGGAAGTCAAAGCCAGTGAGAGTGGGGAAAATTTGGACCAAGCAACCAGGGAACTAAAACAATTAGAGTTAACTCAAAGAATGAGCATCAAGCAGTGTTTTATTCGGCATCAAGGGGTGTGATGCACTTAGAATTGATATCAGCCAATTTTAGTATTTAAAAAGAAATAATACGTTGAGTAGGACAGCATTATAAGCAAAGATGAAACATGAAAAAAGTCAGATATAACAGTCATCCCTCTTAATTCCTTCTTTTTATTTATTTATTTTTTTAATTTTTTAATGTTTATTTTTGAGAGAGAGAGACACACACAGACAGAACGCAAGTGGGAGGTGGCATAGAGAGAGGGAGACACAGAATCCAAAGCAGACCAGGCTCTTAGCTGTCAGCACAGAGCCCGATGTGGGGCTTGAACACACAAACCCTGAGATCATGACCTGAGCTGAATGATCATGACCTGAAGTCAGATGCTCAACCAACTGAGCCACTCAGGCGTCCCAATTCTTTCTTTTTAGAACAGGTTTTCAACCAGCAGCTGAATTTGTTAGTAACCAGGTCAGATGTATCCAATAGAAAAATATAGGTGAAAATACTATATGAGAACAATAGCGATACTATAAGGCTTACTAGGATAACCAAAACGAAACTGTAAAGTGTACTTTAAATATTTTTAATCATTTCACATGGTGTGGATGTAATTAGGGCTAATTTCCAACACCATTAAATCACCATTAAGTGATAAGAGCAATTAGAAACTACTATCAAGTGACACAGAAGCTCAAGACTCTGATTCTCAAGATTGATAGAGAAAAAGATCTGAGCTGTTGTTTGAAGTTAAGGTCTTTGGAATAGAATGAGGAAATGTTTATCCGAGACCAAAGGCCATAAAATTTTGGTATGTGTAAGAATACTTGGAAAAGTTGTAATAAATGCATATTTCTGCATTTTTCCCAAAGGAATCTAAGCAAATATCTGGAAATAGGCAGTAAATGGTTCACGCTTTGAGATTTACTCTTCTAGGCAGAGTAAAGGTCACAGTGACTGTCTTAAGGTATTATTTCTGCACAGAATTTTGACTTCTTAGATTACATGCAAAATCACAAAGGTGGCGGCCTGATTTAGAGAGGCTTCTGAAGATCATAGTGGACATTTTTGGTCTTAAGGTTTTATTTATCTTGAACAGACATAGGGAAAAAGTTTTCCACTTTATCTTTTTCCGAACCACACTGAGTCAACAAATCATAGGAACTAATTACCCTAACTCACAGATATTATATGCTATCCAAGGAATCAAAACAACTTCAGGAAGGAAAGGGAAACACAATTAAATCAAAGCTCACAAAAAGATACACAGACACACAAACCAGTAAGTAATCTGCCCTTGGAAATGTTTAATTATTTGAAAATTGTGCATTCTTTATTTATCCTTATCTCTAAAAGGCAAGAGAATGTATGTACGTTCCAGGATAATATTACCCACAGTATAGCCCTAATGTGGTGAATTATGAACTGCAAATTTCAGAAATGGTTGAATAAGTGTTCTCACTTTGGTTCATGAGTATATGAGATCTCTTCCATACCTTACTGAATCTATAAATCTCCTTAACAGAGAGGCCATAACACCATCAATTGTAGGCAATTTCAATTACCATTTCAAAGTAAAAAAATTTATTAATCCTGAGAATTTATAGTGATATGAGAGATCACATACTCTCTTGAAAGTTGCTGTAAAATGAGCCTAAATTATAAAATCGTATATCCAAAACAACAACTTCCTAGCTTCTACCTGATCAATCTATTTAGAGCCTCTCTCGACACTACATGGCAGCAAGCTGCAAAGAGATACTAATTTAATACTTGTGCATTGAAAAGAGATTTTATATTTATTTCATAATTTATATTAATACATACACATTCAATGTATACTTTTACTTCATTTTAAGGAGAAATTATACCCTTTAATATTGATCCCAAATATTCAGTGTTACTTTGGACACTGTCCTGCCCATCACAAAGGAAATTTAAATATTCTAAGGATCATTTCATATTTGACATTATAAAATAAAATAAAATAAAATAAAATAAAATAAAAATGGCAATAATTTCTAGCATATTTTTCTTTTTATTTTAATCCATAATAAAGATTTTATTTTTATGTATTTCTTTTTTTGTGAATAAAATATACTTATGTCATTGCAAACAAGAAAAATATAACATATGCAAAGAAAAATATTTTCAATTGTTACACTTCAAGTGTTATCTTTAGAAATTAAATACATCAACTCATTATCTTTTGGCTTATATTATTTTTGCAAAAGTCAGTTTTATTTTTTCTCTTTTGAAACATAGTATCTCTTTTTTTTCTCCTCAGACTGTTGCAAAATATTTTATTTTAGTGTCTGCTTTTCAGCTGTTTTTCTATTATCAGCATATATATCAGCATATATACTGTTCTGGGAATTGCAAGTCTTCTTGAAGATGTAGATTAATTTATTTTTCAACAATGAAAAATTTTCAGCCATTATTTAATCAAATAATACTTCTGCCTTATTAAATTCCATCTTCTGAGACTTAAAATGCATGTATGTAAACATTTTTCACCATAGACATACTCACTACCATACTTCCCTCGGTTTTTTACCATTTCTTTCTTCCATGTGTTATTGTGAATCTTTTTTCCTGAACGTTACCCCAGTTGACGCTTTTATCTTTAGGAGTTTGAAACTAATGCTAACCATAACCATTGGGTAATTTACTTTTGGTTATTATTTTCATCATTCCTATAATTTTAATTTGCTCTTTATTATTGTTTCCTGTTTTCCATTAAAGTTCTTATCATCTCCTCTAATAAAATTACCAGTCTTATTTAAATTCCTCCATTGAAATAAGCATAGTCATTTGAAATACTTGATTGAGGAATCCAGTTACTTGATTCACTGTAGTTTTTCTTCCTATTTTCTCTACTTTCTTCTTAATATTGGTTATATTGTTCTGTCTTCTTTTATGTCTAGCTAATTTGGACAGATTCCTATGAATTCCAAATTGAAAATTACACAGTTGGACTTCTAATTTCACTCCCATCACTGCAAAAAGAAATCTGTGAGCAAAATGAAAATTAACAATTTTGCTTGTACCTAATTTCAAAAAACTGAGATTGCAGGGCAAATCACCACTGTGGAATCTGGACAAACAGGAAAAGGACTTACAGCCTAGGTTTAACCTAGGGCAAGGTTTTACCTTCTAGCAAGTGAAGCCATAAACTAGTGGGGATACTTAACTGGTAATTCGGATAAACTGTTAAGGGCTGATTGTGGACTACATTGAGAATGTGAAACTAGTGGGAGTTGCCATCTTAAAGGGGCTCACATTTTCATGGATTTAATCTTCAAAATCTCCACAAATTTCTCACTGTGAATAGCCAGAAATGATTTCTCAGTGGCCCTAGCAAAGATTGGGAAAAGTGCCCAGAGAATTTAAAATACCTTCCTTTCTAGGGTAAAACACTTTTCCAGAGCTTTATCACTTGTAAGCTAAAATAATTTCTCTGAGTCCAGCACCCTTTAACCTTCCTTTCTCATCTAAGTGTGGGGAAAAAAATACATGTGAAGATAATGTCCCAGAGACAAGCCCAACTAAAACAGTGACATTTAATTATAAGATACAGAACATTTATCTTCCCACAAACCTTACACCTATTGGTGTGGTCATCAACAGGGCACCACCCTAATAACAGTGGAATACAACTGAAGACCAGGAAGACAGAGTATTCGATAAAAAAAGGTTCTTATGGAATCCCAAAGACAACAGAGGGGCTGAAAAATGAAGGATACTAGAGAGTTTGAAGCTTCTAACACACACAGTTACAATAATCAGTAAACAGTGCCAACTCCGAAAAATATTTACATAAATTATCATGCTAAGACCTATTTACCTCAGTTCTGATACTTTATGTATGGCTTTCAAAATTGTAAAACAAAGCTACAAAAAAATATAGAAGATGCTAAAAGACAGAAAAAAAAAAAGTCTGAACAGACAAAGCAGGCATCAGAAGCATACTCCTAATAAGGAACAGATTACCAGAGAGAAAACATAAAGTAAATATGATTAATATGTTAAGAGCTCTGAATTTAGAAAAAAAGAGCATGTAAGAACAGGCAGAATTGTAAGCAGAGGGATGAAATCTCTAAAGCAGTGGATGCAATCTCTAAGACAAAAATCAAAAGAAAATTCTTTACACTAAAATGTCTTTGATGGGCTAACCAGGAGATTACATATAGCTAAGGAAAGAATAAGTGAGTCTGAACATATGTCAACAACAAAAATGTAGCATAAAAATAACTGGAATGCCACAAGGAGATAAAAAAGAAAATTGAGCAAAAGAAATATTTGAAGTAATAGTTGCTGAAATTTTTCCCAAATTAAAATGGGACAGACACCAAACAACAGCTCCAGGAATCTCTGAAAACACCAAGCAGAATAAATGCCAAAAAACCTACATGTAGACATATCATATTCAAACTAAAAATCAAACAGAGAAAATCTTGAAATAACTCCTGGCAGTGGTAACAAGGCTGAGAAACACCTTAACTTGAAAGAAACAAGAATGAGAAATCAGGGTATTTTTTGTCAGAAAGTATGCAATCAAGAGAAGAGTGGAGTGAAATATCTGAAGTGTTGAAAGGAAGAAAAAAGTACCAATCTAGTGTTCTATGCTGAGTAATATTATCCTCCAAATGTGCAGGAGAAATAAATACAGTTTTCAGACAAACAACAACTGAGGAAAATCACTGTTAGAAGTCCTGCCCTGTAAGAAGTGTTAAAAGCTATTCTTCAGCAAGAAGAAAATGATATGGATCAGAAAATAAGCTCTATATAAAAAAGGAAGAGCATCAGGAAGAAAAACAACAAAGTAAAGATAAAATAAATCTTACATTTTTCTTATTCTTGATGTAAAATTTACCTGTTTAAAGTAATAGTATTGAAAAATTGTTGGCTGATCACAGAATGTGAATAAATGAAATGAATGACAATAACGATATAGTAATATAAAAGGGGGGAATTAAAATTCCCAGTTATAAGTTTGCCTACACTAATAATATTGTTTTATTGTGGAAATAGATTAGTTAAACAAGGTAAAGTATAACAAAGTGTATTTAACATGATTCTAATGGATATAGAATAAGTTATATATAATTCTCAGTTAAAATCAGAGAAGGCCAAAAAGAGCTCACATGAAAATTCTATAAGATAGACAATCTTTTGTGCCATAAGACACACTATAACATATTTTTAACGATAGAAATCATACAAAGTGTCCTCCTGGACCATAATGGAATTATATTAGATTACATACAACAGATAGTTTGTAAAACATCTCAAAATAGTTAGAGTTTTGCCCAAAATAGCAGCCAGATCAGTGCTTAGAGGGAAATTATATATTAGAAAATAAGAAAAATCTAAGATGGATCACCTCAAGAATATAGAGAAAGAAGAGCATTTTAAGTTTAAGGCAAATAGACAAACATAAATTAAAAATAGAACAGAAATCCAAGAAATTTTTAAAAAGTAAAACAATGAATAAAGCCAAAATCTAAAGTTGGATTATTTGGAAATGTCAAAAAATTGATAAACCTTTAGCCAGACTAGCCACTTAAATTAGGAGAAGACACAAATTCTAACATCAGTAATGAAAAAAGAGTCATCACTCTTTATTCCAAGGACAATAAAGGGATAATAAAGTAATACTGTGAAAAACTCTAGGCCCACAAATCTGATAACATGAAATAGTCTCATATATTCAAAGACATAAACTACAAAACTGAACACAAGAAGAAATAAATTATCTGAAAAAGTCAGTATCTATAAAGAAACAATGGAATCTGTCACTACCCACCTTTCAAAAAAGTTCAGCAAGCCCAGATGGTTTCCCTAGTGAATTCTATCAAGTATTTAATGAAGAAATTTTGTTTACTCTCCACAATCTCTTTCAGAAAATAGAAGGTGAGGAAATAGTTTTAAACTCATTCTATGAGGTAAGCATTACCCTAATACCAATGTCATATAAAGATATTAAAACAAAGGAAATGCGTAGACCAGTATTTCTCATAAATATAGGTGGAAAATGTCAACAAAGTATTAACAGATTGAACAAATAATGCATAAAAGTAGCTAGTCACACAAACAAGTGGGATTTATTCTAGATATACAGGCTAGTATAACATTCTAATGTCAATTACACCACATCAACAGAGTAAAGTAGAAAAATAATAGGATCAAATAGGATCATATCAATTGATGCCAATTTGTCAAAATCCAACATCCACTCATGACAAAAATTATCAGAAACTAAAAATAGTTTGGGATATCCTCAACTCGATAAAGAATATCTATTAAAAACTGATGAAAAACTAGATTATTTCTAAGACCAGGTAAAATGTTGACTCAATACTACAAATCAACATAAAGAAAAGTAAATATAAATTGTGCAGATTGGCAAGGGAAAAATAAAATTGCCATTGTTTATAGATGATGAAAACCCTAAAGAGACAATAATAAAACTCCTTGAATTATTAGATGATTATAGCTAGGTCTCAAGATATAAGATTTATATGTGTGAATTGTTATAAATATAGTTATATAGTTACATATAATTGTTATATATATACTAGACACATATAAAATGTACATAAAGTATTTGCCTACATACCAACAATAAGCAATTAGAATTTAAAATTCCAAATTAAAATAATATTTTAAAATATATAATAAATAATATATTATTATTACATACATAATCAAAAAATACATATAATGGCTAAAATAAAAAAAAATCTGACAATAACAGCTCCTGGCAAAGATGTTCGGCATCATTGCTGGTCAGAATGCAAAGTGGTATTACCACTTTGGAACAGTAGTAGTTTTTAGCAAGAGAAAACATAGTCTTAATTTATCATCAAGCAATCATGTTCTTATGCATTGTTTTCACTAATTTAAAAACCTATGTGGACACAAAAAGCTGCATGTGAATATTTATACCGTATTTATTCATATGATCCCCAAATGGATGCAACCAACAACGTCCTTCAATAGTTGAATGGATAAACAAACTGTAGTATAGCCATAGAATGTGATATTATTTGGCAATATAAGAAGATGAGCCATCAAGCAACAAAAATACATAAAAGACACAAATGCATACTGCTTAGTGAAAGAACCCAGTCTGAAAAGGCAACATATTCTATGAATCAGCTATATAACATTCTAGAAAATTCAAAGCTAGAGTGATGGTGAAAAGATCAGTTCCCAGAGGTTTGGAGAAAGACATAATTGACTGGGTGAAGTGTAGGGAATTTGGGGGAGCTGTGAAAGAATTCTGTATGATACTTTAGTTATGGATACATGATACCATTTCCTTGCCAAAACCTACAGAGCAATAGAACAAGGAGTGAATCTTCATGTGTGCAAACAAAATTTATTACAAAACAATGTGATTGTATTACATGTGTATGAAACAATCTCCCTGAAGAGGTTGAGAGGGAAATTTGCTGAGCTTAGTAACTTTGACATTACTAAATTAGTAATATAAGACTAAGGCAAAAGAAACTGGATAAGCACCATGCCTAGTTTATAAAGTTATTTCCCAGGGATGTAACAAGGAGTCCATAATTCTAAAACTGCAATATATGTATATTTGAACAATTAAGTTAGTGGATGGCAAATGGTTACAGTTAGACTTCTCAGTGTTGGAACATGGAATTACAAATAACCAAAGGGAGGATTCTAGAATGATCTATCCATTAATAGAATAGAGTTTGAAACATCAGTACGAACTCATGTTTAGTTTAATATGTGTGTGTGTCGGCGGCATGCGGGGGGTGGGGGGCGCATGGGTGATTCAGTCGTTTAAGTGCCCAACTCTTGGTTTGGGTTCAGGTCATCAACTCACAGTTAATGAGTTTGAGCCCCACATCGGGCTACATGCTGATGGTGTGGAATCTGCTTGGGATTCTTTCTGTCTCCCTCTGTCTCTGCCCCTCCCTTGCTCATTCTCTTTCCAAATAAATAAATAATTAAATAAATAAACTTAAAAAATATGTCTGAGTGTGTGTATGTGTAACTATATATAGAAATTTTTATGGATATGTGTCCATAATAGTTTAATATATGTGTGTATATATATATATATATATATATATATATATATATATATACACATGTATTTCTTTGTTCTATCAGTTGAGATGGCCTAAAGGCAATGATACCCTTGTTAGCAATGAATACACCTAGACCACAGATGTTGGTTTCTAATGTTATTCTCAATAAAAGAAACCAGAGATTCTTAGAGAAATGGCTACTTCTAGGACTGGGGTAGGAAATACCTATGATGAACCCAGAGCATCTGGCAACCCGAAAGGGTAAGTAGTGCTCCAAAACAAAATAAAAAATCAAAACAAAAGCCCACAATGATTGAAGTAGGCCAAAGAAAGACAGAGGTCATCTCAAAGAGCTCCCAAAGACCAAATCTGTAACAATATAAGCAGTAAAATAAATACAGTAGCATTGGATTATAACTGAGGATATAAAATACACAACTATTAGTATATTCTGTATGACTTAATAATTGACTTGATAACTGAATCATTAAATGCAGAAGAAGAGACAAGTATCCTGTGTTAGGGAAATCAAAAAAATTATGTGGATTCTCTATCCTAAATACACACTCCCCACTTCTTCATTTGAGTTATACATACTAACTTTCTTCCCAAAAATACATATGTAAAATGGAGTGGAAAAAGAGGTGGGAGATAACTTTACAGTAGAGAAACCGGACAAATATTATTTCAGCTACATGACCATGGTTAACATCAACCATTATAAACTATGTTAATAGAATGTACCATTGAGATAATGGTGATGAGAATATCACTTTATCTTTGTGGTCTTCCTCTCCAAAATCATAACCCCAGTATAATTATGACAAAAACATCAAACAAATTCTAAACTGAGGATTAGTCTACAAAATATCTAACCAAAACTTTAAAAAAAAAATCAAGATAATCAAAAACAAAGTCTGGGAAAGAGTCACAGCCAAGAAAAGCCCAAGAAAATATGACAAACTAAATATAATGTATTAATTCTGGGTAAGATCTTGAACTAGAGAAATGATTAGGTAAAAACAAAGTAAATATTAATAAACTATGGCTTTAGTTAATCATAATGTGTCAGTATCAGTTCATTAATTGTAACAAATATACCATGTTAATATAAGGCACTAATGAGAGGGGAAACTGGGCAGGAAATATATAGACATTTTTATACTATCTTCACAATTTATCTACAAACATTTAAACATTAAAAAGTAAAGTTTATTATTAAAACAATTTTACAATTAGTTTAAAGTTATGGATAATGTTTTCTTTAATCCCAACGTATTTGCATTTCTTTCTGTCAAGCTCTCCAGCAATAATAATCACTTCATCCAAAGAGAATTAGTCTTGGTATTTTTTCTGGTTTATTCTCTCTCTGTAGATGTATTCCTCTGAGGCATCAAAAGTCGTTATTATTTTTTTAAAGGAACTATTCTCATTGGAAATTTTGATCTATGACTTTTGTTCCTCTAGCCTTATGATTTTGTCAAGAATCAGAATGTTCTGATTCTGTACAGGTATTCCAGCTCTCAAAAGAAACAGTAGGCAATTCTAGAAAAATATGGTCCCACATCTTCAGCTAACTTTTGTGAGATTCCCTTTTTGATTTACCTGGATCTTGGTTCCACAATTCTTGTTACTTGCATCTCTCTTAAATATCTTCAAACAGATTTTTCAATAATGCCATTCATATATATTTTTATTCCTTCTCAGGAGTTATCAGAACAAACCCCTTACCTACCATTATAATAAGTGGGTCCTTGGATATACTTTTTCAGCATAAAACTATATTGCAATTAGTTCTCCATGATAATTTACCTTTGAAATATATTACCTGGCTATTAGTAATTTATCCTATTTTATGAGATCCTCCAAAGCTATACATTTTGAAAAAAAGACTAATCTACAAATAACAAAAAAATATGCATTGGACATAATTAACAATTGTGTTTTAGAACCAGGATCTTAATTCTAATCTATTGTTCTTCCCACTACATCAAATGTTGTCTGGCCTGAATAACAACTGCCTAGACTGATTAATATCCTTTCATCTGATTCCTCATTCTTTCTTCTAGGAAAGTATGATTTAAGTGATAACTGAATCTCACTAAATAGATCTACAGGTATTTCCAACTGTTTCAAGGATACAAAATCATACAAGGGAACTATTTTTGAGTGTACATACCTCCTTGTGGATATTTGGGGATGAAATTAGAAAAGGAAGATACTGCTTATTTAAAATAAATAAGTATAAACTTTCTAGAAAGTTTCTCTAGTACAATTCCCTCGTAGATAATGGGTTTTATAATAATGCCTAATTTTAGCCTTGAGTAAAAATGCACATTATTATTATCATCATTTTTTTAATTAGTGATGGGACGCCTGGGTGGCTCAGTCAGTTAAGCATCAACTCTTGATTTTGGCTCAAGTCATGATCTCACAATCGGTTGTGAGATTGAGCCCCACATCTGTGCTGTCAGCACAGAGCCTGGTTGGGATTCTGTCTCTCCCTATTCCTCTATGCCTCCCACATGCATGTGCTCTCCCTCTCTCTCTCTCAGAATAAATAAATAAACATTAAAAAAATAAAAGTAGTGATGGAAATATCTTAGATTCACTTGACAGCACAATTTTTTGACATATTATCTATGATTTAAATAAAAATAAATCAAATTTTATTCTGGACTTAAGCAAAAAGTACTCAAATGAAGCTATCATTCTTTCCATAAAAATGAGAAAATGATCCCATTTCCTCATTTTGTCTGAGAGTAACATTTAAAACATCTTAAAATAGAATTTTCTTCAGAAAAATCATTCATAATTTTATAAATTATGTTTAAAGAATATACTTATATAAGGAAATCAGTAATTTCATGTAAATTAGTGATTTAAATTTTCATTTAAAGTACCAATTCCAATGCATTTCATTTAAATACATTGTTTACACTTTTTTTCTACAAATAAAAGATTCTAAAGGATTCTAAAGATTAAAGGATTAAATGTATTCACCTTCATGGTGAGCTTCATGACATATTAGTTTTCTCTGTGTACTCTAAAAAATTACTAATATCTAGTTCCCTAAATAATTCTATGAATCTCTAAGATGAAAACACAAAATCAGAAATATAATATATATATTAAAATATACATATACAAATATATGTGTAGTTTGTATATGGATCATCTGAGTAGTTACTAGAATTTCTGACACATTAAGATCCTTATTCAGATTTGCTGGTCATAGCTTTTCATGGATGCTAAAAACATATTCTTTCTGGAATTTATTCATTAAATTTATGATTTATGTTGAATTTTCTAAAGAAAAACTATATTAGCCTTTCTTCAATAAGAGATGGAAGGAAGGAAGAAGAAGGAAGGAAGGAAGGAAGGAAGGAAGGAAGGAAGGAAGGAAGGAAGGAAGGAAGAAGGAGAGAAGGTAATATTACCACATAGCTTGTCCTTTGGGATGTTCTCATTCTCATTTCCTCCTTAAATATAACTGAAGCAGAACTGTATAGTATAAATTACTAAGGGTCATATAACTTTTATATACTGCTTCCTGCTAGAAAAAATTGGGCAATCTAACCATTATTTTTGGCTTTTGTAAGAGAGGCTCATGTTTTCTTAGGAAATAGATTTTCCTCAGCAACTTTGTAGGCTCATAGTAATTTTGCTTCCAGTCTGTTCCATGTACCAGTGACTCTTCTCCATGTTCTTTTCTATGCATCATGTTTGCATATACCTTATTCTTTTACCTACTAGCTCTGACTGTGTCAGGTAGCCTACAGTAAAACACAGCTCATGGTATTTGCACCCTTGTGTATTCCTCTCACAGTGACACTGATTCTGACCATGTGACATTCTTCGACCAATGAGATATTAACAAGTGCATTACAGAGTCCTAGTAAATGCTTACACATTGGGATTTGATCTCTTGGAATGCACTTCTTAGAATCTAGCTGTGATGAAGAAAAGAAGCTCAGACTAGACTTCTCAATGATGAGGTACTATACGGATAAAGATCCTTCAAGGAGAGGGGCAGGGGAAAGAGACTTTTGGATGTTCTAGCTCCAGTCAGCTGTATGCAGCTATATGAGTGACTTCTCTTACCCTTAAGAAAAGAATAGCTCAGATGATCCCAAACAACCCAAAGAATCATGAGTGATAATAAATCATTGTTGTTTTAAGCTTCTAAGTTTTGGAGTGGCTTGTAACACAGGAAGATGCATGTTATACCTTTCTTTCTTTCTCATATTAGGACCATTAGCTTGAACTCACCTGAAATACTACGGCTGGGAAAAGTCTAGTGATCATCCTAATCTCCCACTTTTTGGATCCTGGAGAGTTGGACTTTCCAAATCTTTGAGTCCCTTGATCTTTAGATTCCATCCTCTTTCATCTTTCTGCAAATTGTGCATTATTGTTTTTGTTTGTTTGTAAAATTTACTAAATACCTTCATACTAATAGTTGATTGTGTCTACCAACTCCTTCAAAGCTATTGGAATGGTAGGATTACCTTCCTAGTTCCTGTAAGTAGTTTTCCAGCTGCAATTTCTGCTTCTTCTTTTTCTGCTGTTAAATTGCTAAGCCAGTGGAACATATTTTATATTATTGATGGACAGTCTCCCTTCCAAAATGTTGGTCTGCTTTAACTAGAAGACCCAAAATACAATAACTTGCTAAAATGGAATTTTCCTTCTTTTATATAGAATGTTATCTAGTTCCATGTTAACATTCAGAACATTAGTTTTCCCTTGTTTTCTTGTTTTCGATGGTTTTTTGTTTGTTTGTTCGTTTGTTTGTTTGTTTTATGGTCATGATCAGCTTATAGGACAGTATCATTATCTGCATTATTGAAGCTTGGTCACATGCACAGCTGTACTGTGGCTTGAGGGAAGAGAAAGAAGATTTGCAGAAAGTGTGGCTTATTCCTTTATTTTTTAATTTTTTAATGCTTATTTATTTTTGAGAGAGAGACAGAGAACAAATGGGGAAGGGGCAGAGAGAGAGGGAGACACAGAATATAAGTAGGCTCCAAGCTCTGAGTGGTCAACACAGAGCCTGATGTGGGGCTCGAACCCACAAACCATGAGATCATGACCTGAACTGAAGTCGGACACTTAACTGACTGAGCCACCCAGGCCCCTCAAGTGTGGCTTATTCCTAAGAATCTGTTCCTAGAAGTCATACATACCGTTTCTGTTTGCCTTCCACTGGAAATAACTTGGCTTTATTAAAAACTCTTTCCTCAATGAAATTTGAGTCAGGTTCCTTTAAGCTCTTTCCCAGTCTAAGCCTTGATAATTGACCTCCATCCTATCTTCAGCCTGCCTAGCCCAGTCTTAGCAAGACTCCTACTAAATCAGTTTACTAAGAACCACCACCCACCTTGCCATCCAATCACCTTTGATATTGGATCAAGTTCTTCATCCTCCACTTTTTTTTAATCCCCCACTTTTTTTTTTAAAGTTTATTTATTTTGAGAAAGAAAGAGAGCCTGAGTGGGGGTAGAGGCAGAGAGAGAAAGTGAGAGAGAATCCCAAGCAGGCTCTGCATTGTTAGCCCAGAGCCTGACATGGGCCTTGATCTCACAACTGTGAAATCACGACCTGAGACGAAATCAAGAACCAGATGCTCAACCCACTGAGCTACCCAGGTGCCCCATCCCTCACTTTTGATATCAAAATCCTTGTACTGTCTTTAGCAAGAATACTGTTAGGTCAGTTTAGCAATAATCTTCCCTCCTTTGATATCTTCTCTTAGTAATTTTCCCTCCACTGATCCCCTCACCCTGAGCTTGACCTCTCTTCCCTACTGCAATGGTCCCACTGCAGTAGACTTGAATAATGTCTTCCTTACCATTTTAACAAATTTCAGAATAATTTTTCTTTAACAGTTTCACAGAACTGAAAATGAGATTCTAAAATATAGTAGCCATGTGACTGGTACATCTAGTAATATGAGTGAGAGGGAGAAATAATTTTGATGGAGAGCTGTTTATCTCTGCTATATGAATAATGGATGCAATAAAAATCCACACTAGTCCAATTGTCACAAGATTAGCATAAGCATCAAAATGAAATAGGAATATTTCTACCCTACTACAAATATTTACTTCTCATTTTGGATAAATTATAAACAAATCATTTAAAGTAGTTTACTAAAATTCCAAGGAGTCTATATATAAGTTTTATTTTATGAAATAATTATTATATAAAACCTATACTAAGTTTGAATAGTACATAAAATGTAAAAGAGACATGGGGAAAATAAAGTTATATCCTTTAGAAGTACAAATATATACTAAATAAGTAGTTAAGTCGGTCATTGAAGTACAAATATATATTAAATAAGTAATTAAGTTGGTCATAGTTATATTGGTTTTACAGAATTTCATTTCCATTACATTCTTTTTAATATTGGGGAGCTAGTGAATTTTTAACCCACATTTTTAACACACACACACACACACACACCCAGAAAGAGAAAAACATTTTAAAACTGGTAAATATTTAAGTAATTTTAAATGATAAATGTAGGCAAGATCTTTAATATGCAGAAAACTTCATATTGCTATTAAAGCAATATTGTACATTTTAATTCATATTCAAATATTTTATCTTTAATAACTTCAAAACAAAGAGAAACTGATTTGAACAGATGTTTTCTTAGTAGGATTCCAGTCTTTAAAAAACACCATGTTGAGCTACCACCAGCTTAAAACTGAAGGAGAAGAATAGTGAGATTTATGAAGTCCCAGAGGATGCTCAAAGCTGATTTATCATGTGGCATGCCTGGGTACCTCAAATAAGATGGTTAAAATAAATGTTTCATGCTAGTGAAAAACAATGAAAAGGAAACAATATACTATTCCTTTGCCTGAATACAAAGGAGTCTTTCTCTGAATTCAGTTCTACAGCAAAATAGGAGAAACTCATGCAGATTAAAACTAAAAGTTTTTATTTATATATTGTGAGGCAATTATGCCTTTGTGTGTATATTTATTAAATATGCATTTTATTATTTAAATACAGATTTTCATCTCTCTCATTTTTTAAAAAATCTGCAGTTGTTCTGAGTCACTGACTTGGTACAAACTTCCCACCTGAGATTCCTATAATGGCAATGCAACTACTGAAAATATGGTGCATTTGACATTGGCTGAGAGCACAGGCCCTGAATTCAGATCACCTAGTTTACATTCCAGCTCTGTCATTTATTAGGTGTGGGACCTTGGGCAAATTACTTAATTTCTCTCTTCCTTGGTTTCTTCATCTATAAGTGGGGATAATATGAACATTTACATCATAGATTGGTGTTGTAAAAATATACATTTTAAAATCTCTGTGTCTATTTATCTATCATCTAATCTATCATATTTGTAGAACAGTGTCTGACATACAGTAATACATGTTAGTTTTATTTATTTAGCACATATATTTTAAAAGTCTCTTCTTTGTTAGAATACTATGATGGGAGTTGAGTTCGCCACATTGTACGAACATAAAGCCACTTCACTCATGGAGCTTTTAGGCTAGTGGAGAAGCTTAACACCAAACACGTAATTGAAAGGATGATGCTGTGGAATGCTATGGTCCTCTATAGTTGATGGTGCAGATGAAGAGAGGGTGGAGAGGGTGAAAAGGGTAGTCTTGAGTAAGTCCAGAGAAAGCCTCTTCAATAAAAGACTTTCACAATTTCAAAGATGATTGAGCTGGCCAGGTGAAATGGAAAAGAAAATTGTGTTCTTAGAAATTAAATATAAGGGTAGGGGTGGGCTAAATGGGTGATGGTCATTAAGGAGGGCACTTATGTTAAGCACTGGGTGTTATATGTAAGTGATGAATCACTAAATTCTACTTCTGAAACCGAAAAAAAAGAAAGAAAGCAAAAAAAAAGAAAAGAACAAAGACGAAGTGAAATGTAAGTAAAGAGAGATCCATTTTATAAAGAGAAAAAAATGCCCCTTACAGCTGAACCAAAGAAGTAGAAATGTATGAGCCCAGAGTGAGGCTAGGTGGGAGACATGCCAGATCGTTTAGCCAGCAAAATAATTTGTATTTCATGTGCATCATTCCTATTGCATCATTTTGTAGGAGGTTGACAGATCAGATTCACATATTGGCAGCATCACTGGGGAGCACGATTAAACAGTAGCCCAATTTTGTAACAAATTTGTGATGTGACCTGGGGTAAGCCATCAACTCCTCTAAAAAATTAGGTGTTATTAAAATGAGAAAGGTAGCTAGGAAAACAACTTTCAGCTTAACCCTAGAGAAAGGGTTAAGTTTCCATTCATAGAGACTAGACCTGAACCTAGGAATCTATCAGGAATGTAGACAGCTCCACAGAATGGCATTGGGCTCACCTAGGGTCTGAATTTTTTTCCATGCATCTGCTCAGTTTTCTTTAATCCTCTGATTCTTCTAGTTATTCATGGTCCCTGCTGTCAAATAATCACAGTTAGCACAGATTACACCAACACCCCCCCAACTAATCCCCTATTCATTGTAGCATGCACATATCGTAACAGTAAGTGCTTTTCTTTTAGTATCTCTGAATTCAAATTCCTGAAAGAATATTTTGTTGAGACTTTTGATGTGTATATGGATTGCATATTCCCTTTTGTAAGATTTCACGCAACAACTTCACTTGTCTTTGGCTCCAGTGGGACAAAAGAATAAGGTGTGAGGTCAGGTGGGATATAATATATTTATGGGTAAAACAAACATTTTCATTTAGAATAAGGGATTATAAATGCATAATGCAAATCCATCTGTAAAAATAAGGTATGTGTACTCTTCTAGGAGCTAAGGTTTCAAAGATACCCCTCTCTTATACAGTGCAGATAAGACTGTAAGTTAGTAGGCCCTTTATGTAGAAAAATACTATTAAAATTTTGAACGTACATTTACTGTGACCCAGTTATTCTATTCAGGGATATTTGTCACACAGATACACATACTCATGTACCAAATGAGGTTTCTACAAGCAGAGTCACCACAAAAGGCTTGTAGTAGCAAAAGGAGGCAAGCAAACTAAAAGTCCACCAATAGAATATTTAGTATATTAAATATAGTACACCCACATAATGAAATAGTATGTATCCATTAAAAAAGAATGAGTCCGCTCCACGTGTAACAGTAGAGAAATAAAAACTTTGTAAGTAAATATGGCAAAAATAAGAAAAGACAAAAGAATGTACAAAATTATATATACATAGATGCATGTGGTATTTTTGTGAAGATCTCTAAACAACATAAGAAACAGATAACAGTAGTTACCTCTGATTGGGTGGAATAAGAGAAGTTTGACAGTCCTTTCTCCCCTAGAAACCCTTAGAAAGTTTTGCTATTTGTACCATGTGCCTGTATTGCCTACTCAAGATTAATAGGTATATAATTTTGAAACATTCACAGACTTATCTCTGATACACATCAAACTTGAAACACTTCTACCTATTCCTAATAAATAGCCACTTTTATTAACAAGCAAATTTTATCACTGTTGGAAATATATTCAATGGCTCTTCATATCATGATTTCTTACTTCTCTTTCTCCCTTTCAGTAACCTTCCACAGCTCTAATCTCAATTAATACTCATCCAGGCCTAGATAACACCTGAGTTGTAGAAATACAACTATTTTGATAAACACAATTTTATATCATTATATGTTTTTATTCTCATGGTTTATAAGAATTTCCTTGTCAATATTTGTGAATATTTTTGTGTATGCCTATGTGTTTGTGTGTCAAGAAGCATCATTAACATTCCCAAGGCAAAAGGAAAACTGATTTAAGATTTAGTCTTTTATCAGATAATGTCATAAGTAATATTCCAGGATTTAGAGTAAGTATATTACCTCTCATATCTGTTCTCAAACTTCTTAACCAATACAGGTCTTATATTTACCTCTTAACTCATTATGTCATATAGAAAAAAATTATACACCTTCACATTTTTCTTGGGAATGTCTCACCAATAAGGTTTATACATATTAATCTGAAAGTTAATACTTGTCTTCATTCAACTTTCTATTATCATTAAAATTTTCATTAATAAAAAGGAATATTAGAAAATTTAATCTCTTTAATAATATGAAATAATACATTCATTGTAGAGTTAAGGTAATCATTAATCTTAAAACATTTATCACACATTGCTAATATCAAAATAGATTTACAAATACCAAGTGACATTTACTACTGAAGGTGAGATGAACATCACCTATTCAAAATCAAAACCCTATTTTTAATGAATATAGTTGCCAGACCATATTGTTAAGTTAGAAGTAGAAGTTGTTAATTCAGCTCTTTAATTTATCAGCATATGTAAAAAATATGCTCTGAAATTTCATTTCCAATTATAAATTATGAAATTACTTGTTGAAAAATAAGAACCCACATGAGAAATGAATTGTATTTTAATAGACTACCTGTATTAGTTGGGCCTCTCTTTATCACTGATGTGACTCATGACATCAACAATAGAGCTAGAAATGAAATTGGCTTGAAGGTGAGAAGAAGGAACCAGAAACTGTACTGCTATTGGCTTTCAGGGTTGGAACCATAACTACAGCACAACTGTACAAAATACTAAAGAAATTTAGTTGCAATAGTTTTATCAATATCCTAATAAACTGATATATATAATAAAGCAATTATACCTACTGAGCTTTCCATCTTTAGTTTCCAGCTGTATGACTTGTGACAGTCCAACTTACCCATTTTGGTAAGTTCCCTCCTCTGCAAAATGAATACAATAATCACAAACCCAGGAGTTACTCAGTGAAGTGAAGGTTAAAGAGCGTTGTATACTCCACAGTAATTACAAAAATCTATGTTACTGTCCCAAACCAAAACACCCTCTGCAGGTAGCCAAAGCTCTGTGTTAGGAGGGAGGGGCAGAAAGAGAAGAGAGAGGATCCTAAGCTGGCTTGGTGCTGGCAGCAGAGAGCCCAATGTGGGGCTCAAACTCAGGAACTATGAGACCATGACCTGAAGTGAGTTATTTAACCGACTGAGCCACCAGGGCACCCCGTACATCATCCTCACTTAAGTCTTCTGTGGGGAATCCAAGATGGAGAACTCCGTTCACACAGTGCAGGCTCTCCCACCAGTAACGTACTGCCCTTTCCATCTATTATGTTACCATGTCATATCTTTTTTAAGAATAAATAGATGAAAATGTATACCGTAACTTCAAAAAGTGTGCAGTAAATTCTTTCAAAAGCTGAATTTTATATATTGTCTTGGTCTTGATCCTGGTCCATATATATGCATGGTATGTATATGTATGCATGGTGTGTGTGTTTTTGCGTGCATGTGCATGTGTGCTCTAATTTTGAATATTGAAAACAATGACAAAATAGAGACACCAAAAAATTTACCATATTTTCACTAAAGGAATTGAACGCAAGCATTACTTTCTTGTGTGTTTCAAGTCTTTTATGCTAAAAGTGATTAAATAATTTTAGATTTATATTTTGATCCCTTACTGTTCTTTCTTTTCCTTTTCTCTCTATTCTATTTCAAATATAATTTATATCATGTGTTCAATATGAAAACTTTCTAAATATTCTTATGCTTTTATATAGCATAAATGTATTCATTATAAATTAATATTTTTATTATTTTTGAAAATTACAAGAATGTGTTCATAATATTTATACCATCCATTCTATTTTTTTAATGTTCACTTTAGTTTTGAGAGAGAGGGAGAGTGCACAAGCAGGGGAGGGGCAGAAAGAGAGGAAGATAGAGGATCCTAAGCAGGCTTCACGCTGGCAGCAGAGAGCCCAATGTAGGGCTCAAACTCACAAACCATGAGATCATGACCTGAGCCAAAGTCAGTTGCTTAACTGACTGAGCCACCCAGGCATCCCATATATGATCCATTCTTTTATTAGCTGTATGCTTTTTGGTATATAGTCATAGGCCATTTTCTCAACTACAGTATTTAGTCAATTATATCAATGTATCATATTTTATTTCTTTATAGGTAATAATTTGGTTTTTAATATGTGCTATAACAAATGATGCTGTGACAAACACTATGCATATGTCTTGAGTGTTTCCTAAAGACTCTGTGCCTGGAAGTAGGATTTCAGACTCAGAGAATATACATTTTTATTTTTTAAATTTTCTTAACATTTATTCATTTTTGAGAGACAGAGCATGAGCAGGGAAGGGGCAGAGGGAGGAGACACAGAATCTGAAGCAGGCTCCAGGCTCTGAGTTGTCAGCACAGAGCCCCACGCAGGGCTTGGACTCACGAACTGCAAGATCATGACCTGAGCTGAAGTCAGACGTTCAACTGACTGAGCCACCCAGGCGCCCCGAGAATATACATTTTTAAAAATCCCTCGGTCATGCCAAATTGCTTTCCAAGGTCAATAGTTTCATCATTTCTAGTCCATTGAGAAAAGTGTATTTCACTTTTTCCTAAAAATTGCAGATATATGTATATTTACTTCTTATTTTAGAAAGAGAGAGAAAGAGAGCATCTGAATAGAGGAGAGGGGCAGAGGGAAAGAGAAAATCTTCAGTAGGCTCCACGCTCAGCATGGAGCAGAACACAGGGCTCCGTCAATCTTACGACCCTAGGATAGTGAGCTGAGCTGAAATCAAGAGTCAGATGCTCAATCAACTGAGCCATCCAGGTGCCCTACAGATATATTTTCTAAAAAAAAAAAAAAGAAGACAGCATCATATAAAATATTTTGAATGCTTATAAAAACCACAGTTCATCATGCTTTTTATTTTCTATATTCTGATGCTTTGATGTATTAGAACCTTGATGACCTTGAAAGGACTATCTCTCCTTGGGTTAGCTAATTCCTAGAGACAGTAAACAACTTGCCTTTGAAGGATGCCTTTCCTTTGATATTCAAACCAATCAATACAGTGTCCATATACCCAACCATCTCCTTTATCAGGCTCTCATACTCTGGACCACCATCCACCTACCCTACTCCTCTCAGGGCCAGATACTAGACAACTCAGGATAACTCTTATGACCCAGAACTTGCTGACATTATTTAAACTAACCAATTCCAAGTCCACATACTCAGCTTTGACTGTTTCTTCCACTAGAAACCACAATAAAGACTCTTGCCCCTGGTTTTCCCTCCCTCTCTGCTTTCTGGCTGACCCAAGTTCTTCTTTAGGTGGCCCTCTGGAGTGTGCCATGACTAACTGTTTATAGGGAACTGTAGTAAAACTCGTTCCTTCACGACAGTTTTCATGTTTGCATGTCTTACCACACCTTATGAAATAAAACAAATCTGGGTAACTTTAGAAGACACACATAATTTTCCTTTTGTTTTTGTACAGATTTTGCATCTTGTATTAGCACTGTGTGATTTGGATATCAGGGTTATTATACTGGCTTCCTACAAAAGTTTGGAATTATTTATTCCTTTATCTTTCTTTTTTCTTTCTTTCTTTTTTTAAATCTCCTGGTATGAAGTTGTTTTTTTTTTACGTAACCTTTTTAAAATTATGAGTTAAATGTAAATTTCTTTAACACATAGAGAGCTATTGGTCATTAATTTCTTCTTGGATCAGTTTTGTTGTTTGTTTTTTTTTATAGTATGTATTTATTGCTATCTGATTGGCTAATAATTTTATTGGTGCAGCTTTGTTCATAATATTCTCTTATTATTGTTCTGATCAATGCAGTTATTTTTTCCTTTATTATTTTATTAGTTACACTGAATACTCAAAATATCCCAAACTGCTAGTGTTGGAATGAATGATAAAGTTCTGGCTTGGCACATGTTCTTTTTGCTATCAAATTCTATCAGAACTCCTTTAGAATGTGATTTATAATATCCTCCTCACGTCTTGCTTTACTGTTGCCCTTAATACTAAAATTATGAAGAAATCTATCTGAAAAGGAATACTGAAGTGAGGGAATATAATAATTCACATAATTTATTTAAAAAGTCATCCACAGAAATGTTGGCAAAAGGGGTGGTAATTGAGACAGAAAATGAAAAGAAGCCAATAAGGGGGATTATTAATCCAGTTACCATGGTAGGTAACTGAGACTTAGTTGCAGAGGACATTGGTGATCATTTAGAGCAAGTACTCAGAGTTATCCTATCTGTCCTCTGAGGGACCATGGACATTTAATATATTAATTCCTATCTGCCACATTTCCAGCAATTGGTGGAGTGGGATGCAAATATAGGCATTTTGGTTATAGAGTATGTGCACTTAGCCATTACTCTAACCTGTCCACATTGTCTACTATATTTGGGATAACATTAAGGAGGTGTTTGGTGAAGTGAAGAACAGAGATTGATATGCCAAGTATATATCTAAACATCTGCCTGGTTATCTCCTCACACAATTGCAAATTAAATTAAAACTATATAACATACGTGGAAAGTAATAGTAATATTAATAGCACATATTTCTGGGCTAAATCATTTATATTTATTAATACAAAATCCAGAATTTTGCAATCTAAATTTAAAGAAAATTATACCTGGAGCCCCAGAGTGGCTCATTCAGTTGAATATCTGACTCTTGATTTCCATTCAGGTCATGATTCCAGAGTTGTGGGATGGAGCCCCACATCAGTCTTCCCACTGAGCACTGAGCATAGAGACTGCTTAAGATCCTCTCTCTCTCTCTCTCTCTCTGCCCCTTTCCTCCACTTGTGTACATGCTCGCTCTCTCTCTCTCTCTCTCTCTCGAATTTCCCTCTAGAATGAAAATTTTAAAAATAAAATTTAAAAATGCAGAAAATTGTACCTTAAAACCAGGAAAATATAGGCAAATGTTTTAAGAAAATATGAGAAAGTGTTTGTTAAATCATCATTTATCCTTAATAAAATAAAATGTATTGATTATATAAGTTGTAAAAAAATAAAATCATAATAGGCTGAAATATTTGGATCAAATGATATACATAGAACTGGCTGTATTGCAATCAATTCCAAATTCTTACTAAAATCCTTGTACAAATATAACACAGAAAACTAAAAACTCCTAATACAACTTACAATGTAAGACTGATAAAGACCATGACTCTGCGAATAATTTTCACAAGCTACAAAATTCAAAGATCAGGAATAGAGCAGGCTCTGGTTACCAATACTAATGTTCATTGAACAGGCATGTCACGGTATGGCATAGTAATAAAATAGAAGATATTTGGTCAATAGTAAGAACTGACTAAAGTATACACCAAAGAGAATAAAGGCACCATCTTTCTCCAACATGGGTTCTATATTTTTATTTAAAAAGTATAGTCTTTTTCGGATGCATGGGTGGCTCTGTCGTTAAGCATCTGACTTAGGCTCAGGTCATGATCTCACAGTTTATTAGTTCAAGTCCCACATCAGGTGAACTCGAGCCCCACTTTGGGTGAGCTCCAGCTCCTAATCAGGTGAGCTCAAGCCCCTAATTGGGTGAACACCAGCCCTGCCTTGGGTAAAACATGAGCCTTGGGTAAGCCCCTCCTCTCTCTCTCTCTCTCTCTCTCTCTCTCTCTTCCTCTCTTTCTCTGCCCCTCGTGGGATTCTCCGTCTCTCTGTTCCTTGCTCACTTGCGCCCCGCCTCTCTCTCTCTCTCTCTCTCAAAAAAAAAAAAAAAAAAAAAAAAAAAACAGAAAGAAAAGAAGAGAAAAGATATAAAGAAAAACAAAAAAAAGTAGGGCTCCTGGGTGGTTCAGCATACAACTTCCGGCTCAGGTCATGTTTCATGGCTAGTGAGTTCAAGCCCTGCCTCAGTCTCTGTGCTGACAGCTCAGAGACTGGAGCCTGGAGACTGCTGCAGATTCTGTACCTCCATCTCACTCTGCCCCTCCCCATCTGGTACTCTGTCTCTCTCTATCTCTGTCTCTCAAACACTAATTTTTTTTTTAAGTGTAGTACTTTTAAAGTTAATGTAATCATTGTTTTCGTTGGTTTTAGATTTACCATTTTATTTATATTCCATTTTTCCTCTTATTTTTTTCCTAGGTTTTCTTTCCTTTTTCTAGGCTAATTAAAAAAAAATAGTATTGTATTTTAATTACTGTATTGCATTTTAAGCTATACTTATTTGCCTTATTTTCAGTGCCTGATCTAAGTATTATAATATGCATCATTAACCTATCAAGTTTGCTTAGTGTTAATATTTTACTACCTCACATAAAATGTAAGAACCATTTAATAGTACAATTCAATTTACTGCCCTGTCCTTTGTGTAGTTATTGTCACATATATTATGTTCACACATTAAAAAAAATACAATAATGAAATTTTAAATTCCCCATGTCTATTATTGCTCATCATTTCTTCCAGAGGAAGATTTGAGTTTTCTCCCTGTATTATTATCCTTCAGCCTGAAAAACTTCCCTTGGCTCATTTTACAATATACAACTGAATTCTTACAGTTAAGAATTATATGAAAAAAATTTGCCTTTATTTTTGAAAAATGATTCTTCTGGATATAGAACACAGGGTTGATTTTTTCTTTCAATTTAATATTTTGAATATTTTATTCTTTTGACTTCTAGTTTCCATTATTTTGATTAGAAGTCAATATTATTCTTTTTTATGTTTGTTTACTTATTTTTGAGAGGGCACAGAGACAGAAAGAGAGAGAAAAATTTAAGCAGGTTTTACACCATCCGTGCAGAGCCTGATGGAGGGCTCAAACTTACAGATGGTGAGATCATGACCTGAGCCAAAATCAAGAGCCTACACTTAACGACTGAGTCACCCAGGTGCCCCTAGATGTCAATATTGTTAATGTAGTTGCTCCCCTATAGGCGAATGACTTTTGCTTTTCTTTCTCAGCTTTCTGGAAGTATGCAAGATTGTAATCCTTTTTTTGTTCATTTGTTTTGTTTTGTTTTCAATAGTTTGACTATGATAAGCTTAGGGATGCTTTTTGTTTGTTTAATTCCTGCTTGAAATGGACTCTCGTAGACTTGTAAACTAATGCGTTTTTAAAATAGACCTTTGGAAATATTTAGTCAATGATTTTTTTATAATATTCTTTTGTCCCATTCACTCACTCTTATCCTTCTGGGACTCATTATATCTGTATCTATCTATCTCTGTCTCTATCTCTATCTATCTATCTCATCTGTATCATCTATCTATATCTATATATATATTAGATAGCTTGGTATTATCCTGTATGTCACTGTAATTATCTTCATAATTTTTTTTTCATTATTTTTTTCTGAAGAAAGTCTTCATCTTCAAATTCACCAACCCTGTCATCTGCCACCTCCAATCTGGTGGTAAGCCAAACCAATACATTAATTCTTTTAGTTATTGTATATTTTAGTTTTAGAATTCTATCTTCTATCATTTATCTATATATCTACCTACCTACCTATCATCTATCATCTCTCTCTATCATCTATCATCTATTTTAGTTTTTCTACTCATGATATCCGTTGATTAATTATGATTTATATTTACCTTTAAGTAGCAAAAAGCACATTCAGTAATTACTCTCACATTCTTGTCTTGTAATTCCAACACCCCAGTTACCTTTAAGTTGTTTTGTATTGTTATACTGCCCTTTCCTATTTTTTAACAAGCGTGGTATTCTTTTAACCTTATCCACTATATTGTGAGTAGTAATATATTTGGTTATCTTTTCCTGAAGTGCATGATTTGGTTCTAGGAAGAGAGCTTGGCTGGACTAAAACTGTAACTTGGTTTCCCCAGCAATAGATAGAAGCTGGAATCTTCACTCAGTATACTAGCTCATTGGATTCTCCCCTATAAATGCACAGTTTATGAGATCAGTCAAGAAATGTGAGTGGAGGGGCGCCTGGGTGGCTCAGTTGGTTACGTGTCGGACTTCCACTTAGATCATGATTTCACGGTCCATGAATTTGAGCTCCACATCAGGCTCCGTGCTGACAGCTCAGAACCTGGAGCCTGCCTGGGATTGTGTGTCTCCCCCTCTCTCTGCCCCTCCCCTGCTTGTGTTCTGTCTGTCTCTCTCTCAAAAATAAATAAACATTTAAAAAGTTTTTTAAAGTGAGTGGAGTTTATATAAATATTGGGACTTCTCCATCTACAGTTCCTTTCTTTATATAATTTTCATCTTCACCTTTCAGTTGCTCTGACAACCCCTAATTTTAATATCTTGCTACCATTGCAAGAAAACCAGGGCATTTTGTTTGAGTTCCCAGCTTCCTTCTCTGACACCTGTGGCATAGGGAGCATTCTCAAGTAAGAATTCTCAAATATTCAACCTCGGTTCTCTTATGGTATATTTCTCTTTTAGTTTGTGTGTGTGTGTGTGTGTGTGTGTTTCTTTTTTCACACAAGCCTATAAATGATTGCTTTCTAAAATGTCTCCCATGGTTTATAAGTGTTCTATAGAGCTCGGTCTGATACAGTCTACCTATATTTCAGAAACAGAAATGATGAGATATTTTGAAATGGCCAAATAGCATTCCTTCCCCTTACATATATATAAATTAAACTAAATTCTAAATTATTAAGAAGCAATTTCACAAGATAAAGTACATGGTCTAATGAATTCTTTAGCAAGACAGGGTAGCTTCAAGTATGTCACTTACAAGCAATTTATTTTGGAATGGCAGTTCTTTGGTTTATTTGCTTTTGTTTAATTAGATCAGAATATCAAATAACCAATAGTACAGTGTTGCATAACACTTATTAGTCTATGTAAATTGGTCTGTAAGCTATGAACAGCAGCTTAACTACTATTGAAATCTCTGAGGAAAGAATCCACACAGTATAGAAGAGAGTCTCACTCTTTTTGCCTAAGTGTCCTCACCTATGCTCAGTGACTAAAATCATGCATTAGAGACAAAACTCACACTCACATTTTTTCCTTTGCAATTTATACCAACTTAACACAATGTTTTTTGTTTGTTTTAGATTAGTAAATTCAAATCTGAAAACCATCATGTCAAAACTTAACTCTTCATCTTTTCCCAAAACATTCCTACTCTTAAATCTATAAATGTTTTCTGTGTACTACAACACACGCATACAATACACTACCATCTTTCATCTCTTACCTGGTTTCTTCAAATATCTATCTTCTTGGTTCCTTTGCTTTCAGACTTTATTCTTTCTAAACTTTGACCCGCATAATGCTCAGAATTTATTTTAAACCATAAGTTTAATATAGTATCTTCCTTAAACACACACACACACACACACACACACACACACACACACCACCAGGCAGAAATATGCTTTACTTTGTAAAAAGAAAAAAGAAAGAAAGAAAAAAGTTTCCCCATAGTATTTTCAATTATTTTATATTTCTTATTGTTTACCCTTATACTTTCATTTAATTTGAAAATACATGAATTTTATGTGAACATTGATCACAATTGAACAAATCTGCCTCACTGACAAGGAGTTAGAAAAATAAAGAATAAGAACAACAACAAATACGTTCAGAACCAAGTATTTTGCTGAAATCACATCTAGGCACTTAACTTGAATTGAATAGTTAAGTTCTATTTGAATGAGTGTTCATTTTGAATATAGTATCCCATAGACCATTTTATCATTTGCCATATGTTATGTAATTGCATAAATGTTGGTATATGCTGTGAATATGCTACAAATTAGCAACATTTCTTGTTTCTGGAGAGAAAATGAGAACTTAATTTGGCAAATGTCAAGTTCAGTTCATGTCAAGATGCGTTTTGTGTCATGATCCATCATGAGAGATTAAGCAGATATATTCTACTAAATAGATCCATTGTGGGGCGGCAGCTGGGGCTCACGTTTGTTCATTTGGCAGATTCATTCTACCTGACTTCAGAGAAATTTCTGAGATGATGTTTTCACAGTCTGAGTATACTTTTGTTTCCTTTGCCCAATTCAGTTAGAGGTGGTAGTGGAAAGGAAATATTATGTTGTTTTATGTATCATCAGTTGAAAATAGCTATTACAGTAGCTTTGTTCACACACAAATAATGAGAAAATAAATATAAATTAAAGCTGCATACCTCTAAAATTTATTTTAACATAAAGTGTAATATCTGCAAGTGTCATGAATTCTTCTGAATGAGATATAAGTTTATAAGACTTTAAAAGCTCTCAACGAATATGGATATCAACAGTGTGCATTTTCTTCAATAGTATTCTAAACTACATTTACTAACATTGATTCAGGGCAGGGGAAACAGTTTGTCATACTCCACAATCAGGGGGCATTTTGTGTCTTGTTTCTGATTCCCTGTTGAACAAAAATGTAACCCAAATTTATCATAATTTTATACTTTCTCTCCCTAGCTGTGTGTTTGTCACAGTCTCTGCTATAAAATTACTTCTTATGGAAACCATATTTTGATACATTTTGACCAAAAGTATACTTTTGACTAATAAGTTTAATTCGTGGCTTGAAAAAATATAGACAGGGACTTAAGTAAGTGCTTTTCCTTTTCTACTTAAACATTTGCATAACTTTGTAAGCACAACATATTCATCAAGGCTTTCAACAACTTAGTTGTCTTCCCTGAGAGATACTGTGTAACAGCTCGAGAACAAAACATAAACTGGCTTTAATATCTGCATGTGTGACACACATTATACTAATCATTTTATGTAATCATCTTTAATATTCATAACAGGCTCTACAATCCCTAATATGCACATCAAAAATATAGATCATAAGAAATTAAATGATTCAGTTACATATTGGCAGGCCATAGTTCGAACTCAGCACTGGGTCATTTACTCAAAACCTGTGTTTACTCAAAACCTGTGTTCTTAATCTTTGTGACGAAATTGAACTAATAGGAATCACCTCATCCTTTCTACCTGTGACTGGAGTAAGGGACATATGCAATGGCCTTCTAATATCCAGAACAACATGAACTGCTCTTTGTTTAGAATAGAGACAATTATTTATCCTTTTGCTATATACACCGTTGAATCATTTAACTGACATATAAACTTCAGATGTATCTAAAACCACATGTTTAATGATCTCTAATTGTTTACTTCAAGGCTATAACGTGGTAGTTTTACCCAAAGTTAATTTTTAACTAAAAGTGAAAGCACTATTATTACTGTGAATCAGCATAAATTCAGAGAATATTCATACTAAATCCTTTATTCAAAATCATTTCAAAAATCCCAAAAACCAAATTATCCTTGCAGGGGATTAGCCAACATTTTAAAGCTCCAGTGATCCAGATAATCTTTTTGGAGAATTCATCCAACTGTTTAGTGCTCCAAAGACAACATAGCATTTTCCTTAAAGAATAATATTATTATAACAAAATTTTAAAAATAAACATCTTATCCATTTGTAAATATATTTTAAGATAGTACTTTACTATTTTCAAAAATAAACTGACTATTCCAAATACATCTACTGCTTTACTTTGTATGTTAAATACATAAACCAGTGTATTTACCATTTAAATGCAAATAGGACAGTGTTATAGGTCATTGTATACTACTCAATGTAAAATCCTTGAGAGATGCCATCCAATGAATTCATGAAAATGAAGGGCTCCAGAGGCATAAAGATTGACAGTGATTTTTTTTACCCTAGAAGATAAGCCACAGAGAAGAGGCATATATATGATATGCCAAAAGAGAACATCTGAGTTTATTTTTCTTCCTTCTCCCAGAATCTATTTCTTTGAATATTTTAAATTCTTAATAACATAGCTAAAAATAAATCATCACCTTCAGAGTTCTGCATACGTTTCAGAAGCTGGATGTTGGATAATAGATAGATATTTAGAAATAGGACTGCAGAGGGTATGGTCCCAAATCAGAACTTTGCCTACAAATTCACCCACCAGTAAGTGAAGAAAAATTTTTAAAAGGCTGATAATATGCTAATATGGAAAAAAATTGTGGTATGAATAATGTCCATAAATTGCTTGCCTTCTCTTAAAAAACTTTTAAATTATTAAAACTATATTAAAATTATGGCTTACCTGATGGTCCAGTTTCTACATGGGTTAGCTTAAATAAATAATCCTGCTGATCTATCAAAAGTCATTAAGGAAAATGTGAAATTTAACTTGTTAGGTTGGATTTCCTGTGAAGCATGGAGATGAACACATCCGAGTGTATTGGCAAATACTATCAGGGTCAACACCACTGAGGGTGTAACAAAAGTTGAACTGGGCATAGTGAAACTTGCACTGTGATGCAGACATTACCTCATGGGCCATTCTGGACCTGAAATAACTTTTCCCAGTTGTCTGACCTTCAGGCGGGGGTCCGGGCCTTTGCACCATACACGTACCTGTCATTGTGTACAGGTGGCACTGTGGAAAGAGAGAGAAATGACCTTGGCCTGGTGTGTCTTTTCAATGAAAAACAATTCTCAGAGAAGGTCTCAGTTTATAGCACAAAACCAGCAGCACTCCCTGCAGATAAAGGAATGAGCATTTCAATATGAAAGAGGATCTGGGTTGAGCATTACAATATCCTCTGTGATCCTCCCTTGGGGCACTCAAGTCCATTTTCTTGAGTTGTGGGAAATGTTTCTCCAGAATACTGGTTGGACTTTTTCTGGGGAAACTTCAAAAAGTAAGATACACAGGAGAAACTATTATAGCAAAATGGCAATTAATGGCTTTCACCTTTCTACTTCACCCATTGGAGATTCCTCTAATCTGGGCCACTGCCTCTATGGGTATTAGTTACCTAAGGCTGTGGTAAAAAATTAGTGGTAACTTAAAACAAAAGGAGTTTAGTATCTTGTAGTTGTAGAGGCTGCAAGTATGAAATGAAGGTGTCAGCAGGACCAAGATGCCTACAAACGTTCTAGTCAAAAATTATCCTTTGCTCCTTCAAGATTCTGGTCGCTCCTGGCATTCTGGAGTAAACACTAAGTAAGTCTTCAGAAAGTGTTGTTAACTGAGGCCCCATAGGCAGAAAAATAAATCCATATGCCATATGTGTCTCATTCACAGTCAAGATAAATCATCTATTCCATGTGGAAAGAATCAATATAAGCCACTTATCACCAAGTGGCTCCTAGAACTTTTTGAGAGGTATTGTCATACTGATGGCTTCGCATTTGTATTTGTCCCTGTTGATGGAAAGTAGGACACTATGGTGTCTTATTAACTAGATTACCCTTGGATAAGAGTTTGTATTATTGGGGTCATAAATATTCCCCATCCTTGCCAACATGGTTCTACTGTTTATGAACACACTGCCATTTATGTAGGGGACTGATGACAGGGACATAGTTTCTACTTGCATGTCTTCTATGTTGGACGTTCTATGATGGATGTGTGATATTACGATCATGATTTGTGTACTTTTTCATATGCCCATCTGTATGTTTCCTCTGTGGACCTTCTAGTCACCAAACTCTCAATCTTTCTCCTTTACTCCATTGATTAACTTGCTAAGCTATTTACCAATGAGCCTGAATCACATTATAGTCGTACTTCAGGTCACTTCTCTTTCTACACCATATTCATTACTTGGAACTATGCCCACTAGGAGAATTTTTTTCCCTCACTGATCTTTCAGACACACGAATCAAACTGTTGCATAATAGCAGTCCATTTTTTAGAAAACTGTATCTATACAATAAAACAAATGATGTATGTACCAAAACCATTCTTTCCCTTCCTCTGTCAATTGGTCATAAACACCTACCTTATGTGGCTGTGTGACCTGAGGGGGGACCACTGTCAAAACTGTGGTGGATGACATGGTGTACTGGACCACTTGCTCATTGAAGATACAATATTCCCTGGATTTCCAATGCTTCTATGTGTCTTCCTGAATATTACAAGAATGCAAAACCATGACCATTCTTTATTTGGGCCATTTTTCAGGGTTATGTTTACAATGAGAAACTTGAAGGTTGAGATAATGTTTCTCCCAGAACAAGGACCAGGCTTGCTTTTAAAAGAATGTTTAAAAAGGGTGTTTTTAAAAGAGTGTTAACAATGTGAGTGTTTCTCAGCTGTGGTGTTGCACAGTAAGTGCAGTAAACATCTTCTTTCTGTGTCATTCCTCCAGGACTTGGGGGATAAGAGGAATCCATGCTAACAAGAATCTCATGCTGCCTACTGTGCCATGAATGAAAAACTCCTTGCTATATGTGTCAGGAGTTTTGTGTCTCTGGTCTATATCAGTAAAACAGTAATGGGTTAACTGAATACATTGCAAGTAGTGTAAAATCCTAGCCTCTGACATTTGCTCATGTAGCTCCCATTTCCCCTCTTTTCCTGCTTATAATAAGTCCTGAATGTATTACTTTTATCACATGTTAGATTGCTAGTGGGCCCAACTAAACATATCATTTATGGTCTACATCACTATTCTTTCAATAAGCACAATGGCAACATGGTCACTTCACTTCCCATAGTTAGGTGTTCCGTCTTCATCTGGAGGCAGTTGCATACCAGGTCGTGTTAATAAAATAGTATTTATATATTTGGCATAAATAATTTAGACTTATCTGCAAACCTGGATTAATGGATATATGGTGTGTGGGTATGGGATAATGGATATATGGATTAATGGATATATGGTGTGTGGGTATGGGTGTGGGTGTGTGTTTGCACGAGTACGCTGTTGAATCTTCATTTAGGAAAAAAATGTTTATAAAAGGCACACATTAAAGAACTTGAAACTGTGAAGTTTTAAGTGTTGAGTTGATAAGCATTCCAAATTTCTCCCAGACTTTCCTGATTAATTAGGATATATTTAAGCTAGCAACTTGTGGAATCAATGAATCTTCAAAGCAGAAATTTCAATAGATACTCTCCAGGAGTTCTCTGATTAATATGTATATCTTACTTCAAATATATTGAAAAGCAGAAACCTGTCTGAGTTCATTTTATAATAAAGAAAATTTTCCTTCAATACAAACTCTGCCATTTCATCAATATAATGAAATTTGCCAACTATCTCTACAGTGTTGATTTCTGAAAGTTATACTGCCTTTTCTTTTTTCATAATCACGTATCTACTTTTACATCAAATTTTGTACCTTCTCTAAGAAACCTTTCATTCCCAACTAATTTTCTATTCACAATTTTAAGTAAAGATGACAAATAGTAAAGTTTAGACTAGTACTACTAGGAGAAGGAAATTGAAACAATAACAATAAGACAGTAGGAGAAGACATCAAGTAGTAAATAAACAAATAGAGAGGACAAACTGCATGCTTCCAAATACATAAAATTCTGGAAAATGCAAACTAATGTATAGCAACAGAAAGCAGAATAATGGTTGCTTGAAAATGTGGAAGGGAGCAGGGAGAAGTTAGAGGATGGAGGAACTTTTCAGAACATGATAGATATATTTCTTGTTTTGATTGTATCTATGATTTCAGAGATATATCCACATCTTTATCTATACTTACATATTATTATTCAATATGTGAAGTTTAGTTTTGACATTTTAATTTACTACTAATGTTTAAAAATTAAAAAAATTAAACATTTACAAATTTAAGGAAAAAACTCAAGGTTTTTTTTATAACTAGGCACTTTTTTTTTCCTCAGTAACCATAAATCAAGTGATAACAAGAATGTCAAAGATAAATGATCTCTTAATATTGAAGTTGAAAGATAAGTACCAATCAGTGTGCGGATAAGGTCAGCTTCATTTCAGATGCTTAATGAAGAATAATGGCACTACAACTCAGGACAGCATGTAGATACAGAATACTGTGCGAACTCTGATAAATACAGCTAAAAAACAGCAATGTAAAATTTGGAGTTCAACTGAAAACTATTAATTAATTAATGGATCAATAATACCAATTTGATCCATCTAAAGTAAGTTCTGAATAAGTTTTTACTTGTAGGATAAACTTGCAAAATGATACAGTACATATACAGAAAAGATTGATAATTTACTGTATTTTTTCTTAAAATGTAATGTTTACTACATGCCAGGGAGTGTTTTAGGTGGTGGAGATAGCAAAGAGAAAAAAAAATATGACTTTACAGATTTTAAATAATAACATCATCCTGGGGCGCCTGGGTGGCTCAGTCGGTTAAGCCTCCGACTCTTAATTTTGGCTCAGGCCCTGATCTTATGGTTCATGAGATCAAGCCCTACATGGGCTCGGTGCTGGGCATGGACCCTGTTTAAGATTCTCTCTCACCTCCCCCTTTTGCCCCTCACTGCCCTCATTCTCTCAAAAAGAAAGAAAAAAAAATCTATCCCCAAATAACATCATTTTGGTTATATTTCACCAGGAGAGATATATTTCATTAATAAGTACACTTGATATCTCTTAAATATTTTCATATTTGCCTCTGTATGTAATTTTTAAATTATAAATGAATATGAATATATAAGGTTTAATTCATCACTATTAAACCATTCTTGATATTATTTTGGTTGTGGTACAACTCAGTGAATAAAGAAAATACTTTGTGGTAACATTGTGTGCTATTTGAGGAAGATCTCACCAAGAGTCCTACAGTTCTGTAGATCACCAAAAGGACTGATTTTGAAATCATTTGTATGCTCACATGTGCCTAACCTTTCATATCAGTGTAGTGTCTTTTATTTTGTAATGAAAAGTAATTTTAGATTATCTGATTTTCTTTTTATCTTCCATATGCTTGCATTCTAAAATGTTAATTATATCTTAACAATCCAATTAAGCAACCCAATTAAAAAATAGGCAGAGGATCTAAATATACATCTTTCCAAAGAATACATACAGATGGCCAACCAAGTCATCATCATCGTCGGGGAAATGCAAATAAAAAGCACAATGAGATATCATCTCACCACTCAGAATGACTAATACCAAAAAGACAAAAATAGCAAGTGTCAGGGAAGATGTGGAGAAAAGGGAACGCTCATGCACTGTTGGTGAAAATGTAAATTGGTGCAGTCACTATAGAAAATAGTATTGAGGTTACTCAAGAAATTAAAAATAGAAATACTATATGATCCAGTAACTTCACTTCTGGGTATTTACCTGAAAAAAAACTAATTTGAAAAGATATATACACCATTATGTTTATTACAGCATTATTTCTGATAGCCATGATATGGAAGAAGCCCCAGGGTCTTATCGATAGATGAATGGATAAAAGATACATGGTGTTTATATCTGTATCTATATCTATCTTGTCATTCATGACAACATGAATGGGCCTACAAGGCATTATGTAAAATGAAATAAGTCAGACATAAAAAGATAAATACAATATAACTTCATTTATATGTGTATTTAATTATATGCCTTAATCATCTGATTATCTTCCCTCTGATTTATATTTCATACATTCCCTAGCAAAATAATTTCTAAAATAAAAAGGCAAAGCAAAACAATATAACATCTTAACATGGGCATGCTGACTTTTAAAGACACAATATTATTTCTATGCCTGTATGATATATCGCATTTTCTACAATATTCGGACAGTTGTGTACCTTATTTTAATCTCTTTATTTCCACAGATATATGTCCACCTCATGGTTTGCTTTCTTCACCTATTTCACACATATTTCCCAGAAAATGCTGTAATTAGCTGACACAGCATTTTATTTCTTTATATCATTTCCACCAATACTTAAAAAATAAAGTAGAATATGTAACCAAGGAGGAAACTTCTTACCTGCTTTCCTATAACGTACTAGCACTTTAGATCTCAATTTTCTCTTATGTTATGCTTGAAACAGAGTAATCGAATCCCTCCTCCAGGATTGCATTCCATTCATATTGAAAAGGTAATGGGAAACTGTCTGTGAGATCAATTTCTAGATTTTCTATGAATAAATGCATCCTTATGATTTTATTCTACAAAAAAAAACGAATTTAATTTTCAATACAAACACACTTTGGAAATTAAATATAATATGTTTGCCTAAAAATATTTTTATATAGCGTTGGTGGTTATGAATATTAGTTGATTGTCCTTTATCTTGGATTAGCCACTTATAATTGGCTGTGGGCTATAATTGTGAATACTAATAATATCCCCACATTATAGAGAGTTCTGTATGAAAAATATTAACAGGTTTGGCTTGGCTACCAAAAAATAAGTAGGAGAAAATTTTATATCTCTTTTTAAGACTATGTGATACAATGGACTTTTTTCTTATAAAATACACAGTCACGTGGCCAATTGGAAAATGACCACTAATTTTTGTATTCCACTTTTGCAATGTAACTTTGCAACATCTTACATATAATAGTGAAGTCTGCTGTTCTCTCCCCTGACTCTAGACTTGACCATCTGATTGGCTTTAGTCCGAGGGACAGTAAAAATATATGACGGGACAGTAACATACAAATATAGTAAGTGCTGGCATATTCATTGGAGTTTACACATTTGCTGCTTCTTAAATTCTCCCACTACTATGTAAAGTAGCCCTGACAGCATGCTGGACGATGTGAGATTAAGTGTTCCCAGTTGAGGTACCAGGTAACAGTTGAGTTAAGCTCAGACCAGAAGAAGAATCCAGTCCAGCTCAGACAAAATTAGACACCTACAGATCTATGGGCTAAAAAGTGATTATTATTTTAAGATGTTACTTTTTGGAGTGTTTTTAGGCAGTAAATGCTAACTGAATCAATTATTTAAGTGAATTAATTTTAAGACTGTACTCAAATTCTGCAATAACCTTTTATTTTATATATTTTTTTAAAAGTTTATTTATTTATTTTGAGAGGGAGAGATAGAGAACATGAGCAGGGGAAGGGCGGAGAAAGAGGGAGAGAGAGAATCCCAAGCAGGCTCTATACTATCAGCACAGAGCCCAACGCAGGACTCAGTCTCATGAACCATAAGATCATGGCCTGAGCCAAAATCAAGAGTCACATGTTTAGCCACCTATGCACACCTGCACTAACCTTTTGAATAGTGACTTTTCCTAGATTTCTTCCTTACTATTGATTATAATACTATGTGATTATAATCACACAAAAATCCAGGAGATACAAGAACATTACAAATTTGGGAAATCAAAGACACCAAGAACTATAAGCTACAAAGACAGCATTGACTTCCAGTTAACAGTGGGAATTGAACCTCTGTTCAATATGTTTACCTTTCACTTAAAAAAATGAATAGAGAAATAAAAGTTATAACCTAAATGACAAACACTTAGAAAATAAAGTTTATAAGATTCTTGACTCTTAGACAGCAGATGGAGTAGTTAGCAAAATTAAAGAACTAAGTATAAGTACCTATAAAGGAATGCCAATAAGATTATGCCAATCTATATCACAGAACCAAGGACAGGTGCAGATATGGAAAACATCATGAAATGTGAACGGTTGAGGCAAGGAATGATACAGAAAAGACAAGAATCGGTAAAAATTCTCTTAAAGAAGATTTATGCCCCCAAATGCTTTTCCTTGTCCAGTTTACTGGTATAAATAAACCGACTGTAACCATGCAGGTGACAGAAGTTTTATTCTTTGCAGTATTGAAAAAGAAACGGTCCATTCCATGAAATAACAGTCAAAAGAAGAGGACAGGGAAACACGTATTTCCTAAGGTTACTGAAATATTTCTTTTTCTTTCTTTCTTTCTTTTTTCTTCTTCTTCTTCTTCTTCTTCTTCTTCTTCTTCTTCTTCTTCTTCTTCTTTTTTTTAATGAAAGGTTCTTAGTGAAAAGTATGATGCCCAGATGCCTATGCTCTCAGAAGGGGAAGAGCCAAAATTTGTTGATTAATTGTTACAAATAACATACTCATGACCATATCCAATAATTGGTTTTAATGCTTCTTAAAGAAAAAAGCCGAAAAGGAGCTAAAGATTTAATGAAAGCATTTTCCCCATATGAATTTTGGAAAACAAACATAAAATAAAATAAAGAAAATGAATTCACAAAAACAAAAAAACAGGAAGAAACTGTTAGTAATAGTTGTAATATTCTCAGATATATAAAGTATTGAATCCATTAAAAAAGATGTAATTTAACAGGGACAATCAGAGAGGAGAGGTTGCTGTTTGTAAACCTCAAAAGCACAATCAGTGATTTAGAAAAAAATGTTGATACTTCCCAGAGTAAAATTACAGAAAAGTATAAAACAGTAAGAATTAGATGTTCAAAGTGTTTTATCACATGATTAATTGATATTTCAAAAAGAAAAATCTATAAAAATTACAGTTTCCTGTTTCTTTTCAAAGAAAGAATACAAAAAATCAATTCCTAAAAATAAAACACATGATTTGTTTTAAAAAATTGGAAACATCTAACTTCTTCACAAAAAATTGAGGTGAGGAAACACCATGCCAAGTCACTCCTTAATATATTTTCAGAACTTTATTGCCAGACAAAAAATTCAAAATCTACCAAGGGAAATATTATAAATAACATGCATAACATACAAAGTTTTAAGGTACATGTTATGATAAAATTATGTCTTGAAACTTTGTAAAGAAAATTGTTTCCAAATTGAAATTTTATAATTAGAAAACCAGTCTCTCAAATATTATACTTATGATATTTTAGACATATAAGACTAAAAGAAATGTATCTTTCAGTAGTTATTTCTCAATGGTCTACCAGAGAAGAGCCCTAATGTATGGAAGAAGTAAATATAAAAGTAAGAGTCAGACAAAACAGACTACAAGTTAGTAAATTCACCATGAGAGTTAAAATCAGGTATGGAGAACAAGAGTACAGAGTATTTTACCTGGGATGTCTCCATGAATTAAGACAAAATAGAGTCTGAGAGATTTACTTCTAATATTATCAAAGATGATGATCAGTAGCTTTCAAAGTTATGTCTGAGAATCTTGGAATTAGTATTGGTAAGTATATATGAAACTAAGTGAATAAATTAATAAACAAATAAACAAATCCATCCATCCACCCATCCATCCATCCAGGGGGAGAGTTATGAAATGATAAATTAGTCAGTAACCACTAATTGGAACAGCAATAAATAACTGATTTGGCCCAAATCTATGATTCATCTATATTGGGCAGTGAAAGAGATGGCATTGCCTGGGTGTGAAAATGACTAAGTTCTTATATTCTATGATAAAAAGTTAATAACAATATTTAAAATTATAAGTTAAAAGAGTAAAATTCTTTATGTTCAAATATGGTGGTCAATATTAGTGAAAAAAAGAAGTGCTATGTGTATATGCCTTTAGAAAGTTACTCTGATGAGAAGATAGGAGTGAGTTTCATGTCTGTCATTTTGCATATAGTTCCAAGACACCTTCAAATGTATGGACATACTTTGAAAGAAGTTTCAAAAAATGACTTCTTATTTAGTCTCTTGAATTTAATGCCAACTAGGCTCAATTCAAAAAACAGATTTTTTTGAGCATCTACTTCAGAAGGAGGATCCTAAGCTATATCTACATAAAGGGATTTCCAAAAAGGAAAGAAGACTAAAAATATAAATAGGAAATGATTTAGAACAAAATCACATGGAATTCTTTCTTTCCAGAAGATCTTTTGTTTCGAATAGTAGAGCTATGAAGTATATATTCTTCATATACATATATAAATAGAAGTATATCATAAATTTTTATTCAAATTTACCATTTTCCAATAACCATTAACAACTAAGATTTTTTTTTAGATTCTTCTATCTTACATGGTATGTTTCTCACTTCCATGCTAGAATTTTTAGTTCCCAGAAACACTTGGTATAATAGAATAAAATAATATTTTGCTGCTTTATCTCACAGTTTATTCACAATTAATACTCGCAGAACAATGCGTTTACTAATAACAAATATCTTATACCTAGAAATAATTTAAGATTTTATTTTATATTTTTGTTTGTTTATTGACCAGACTAGGTCCCCAAAAGACATTTAATTTTTTTAATATTTTCATTTCATTCTTATATTTTTTAAAACTATAAGCAAATATTCCTATATGTACATATCTGGCCCTAATTAGCCGAACAGTAATATACCATATACATTTCTTTCCTGCTTGCATCCTTCTCTTAAGAATGATAGGTCTGGCAGCAATAAATCCTGTAACGCCCATACAATGCCTTGAAATACAACTCCTCATAGAGGTGGAGTAGGAGGTGTAGAAGATGAACTTGTAATATATTTCATACTGGATTATGAGGATGAAATCAATGACCAATACAATCTTACCAAAATTACCCAGGAGCCAAGTTTATAATGCTTAATTGGCTAATGGTGGAAAATTTGTGTTACTAGGCTGTATAATAAATGCAATAGATTAAAAGACATCATATATTGAATCCATAATTTCACAATGAGCAAACAACTAGTTGTCACTGCCATGCCTGATAGTGAAGAACAACTTTTTGAAAAACGTTTAAATAAAACAACAACAACACTTTTTTTTTCCTTGGAAACTACTAGCTAACTTATAAGTACATAAAGACTAGCATTCCAACCAGTAAATGGAGAAGGAATGTTAGAATTAGAATATTACTATTTATAATATATATGAATTAATAAATCTGACACTGATATTCAGCAACTGCTATCACTTAACGTAAGCAGGCAAATTTATCTATTGATGGAAGAATTAAGGACCATTTATGAAACAGACTCACCAAAAAGTTAACATAAGCTAAATCAGGCTTCTATTTTCAAGTACAATTTGTAGGAAATACAGAAGGCAGAGGAACATGCTCAATACTTTAGCACCTGGGCAGTGATGGGGGAAAGGTGTTATTTGCAGTATTTGTAAGGTGGGAGACTCTAAAGGAAAAATGACCTCATTTCTTCAACAAATAAATTGAAAATTAAAAAAAAAAAGAAGAGATATAGTGAGAACCTATAGATTAAGGAAATTTAAATGCCTTATCATTCTATCACAATATATGGACTTATTTAGATTAAGATTTAGTCAAACTTGCTTTTCACAAAGATGGTGCTAGAAGATGATGAAGGAAGTCCCTGCCCCTCCCAAAGCCCAAGTCAAAGCAAACGTTTTGAAGGCCAAGAAAGCAGTGCTGAAAGATGTCCACAGTCACACACAAAAAAGAAGATCCACAGGGGTGCCTTGGTAGCTTAGATGGTTAAGAATCTGACTCTTGATCTCAGCTTAGGTCTTGATCTCACAGTCATGAGTTTAAGCCCTGGTCATGAGTTCAAGCCCTGTGTTGGGCCTGGTGTTGGGCCCTGCATTGGGCATGAAGCCTACTTTAAAAAAAAAAAAAATCACCTACCTTCCAAAGGCCCAAGACACTGCAACTCCAAAGGAAGTCCAAATATCCTTGAAAGAGCACCTCCAGACGAAACAAGCTTGGCCACTATGACATCAAGTTTCCTCTGACTACCTAACCATCCATGAAGAAAAGAGAAGACAACATATTTGTGTTCATTGTGGATGTCAAAGCCAACAAGAACCAGATTAAACATGCTGTGAAGAAGCTCTATGACACTGATGTGGCCAAGATCAGGTCAGATGGAGAGAAGAAGGTATATGTTCTATGGTTTTGGATGTTGCCAACAAAATTGAAATAATCAAACCTGAGTCCTGCTGGTTAAATCTAAATTCCCCCCTCCCAAAAAAAGTTGAACTTAAAATAATAATCACACACAAAATACCTTATGAGATAATTAAAATTTTGAACATTGTGATATTGATTGCAAAATATGAAGAAACTTCTGTTTATTTTTTAGCAGTGATAATGACATTGTGGATATGTGCTTTAAAGTGCTTTAAAGTTCTCATTCTTTTGAGGAAATTCCAAAATATTTTTTAATGCCAAAATATTTACTAATTAAATGATAAGGTGTCTATATTCATTTCAAAATGTATTTTGTAAAAGTTATTGAGAGTTTGGATAAAATACATGAATAATACACTAAAGCCAAGTGTTGATTACATGGAATTTCAATACACCAATATATTCAAGATACCAGTCAATATACCAAAAGTATACACATACACAATTTTGTATATATTCTAATTTTCCATAATAAAAATTATCTTTTGTTTCTTTGTTTCTTTTCTTTCTTTCCTCCTATCTATCTAATCTATTCATTTCTCTATTTTAATTGTGTATAACATAAAAGACATAGTAAAAATAGTTAAAATATAAACATTTAGAGGAGCATAAAAAAATTTCATTGACAATGACAAAGTTTGAGGTAGTGGCAAGTTAGATTTAAAGATTAAATTGATAGTGTAGAGGGTCACCTGGGTGGCTCAATCTGTTAAGTGGCTAACTCTTGATTTTGGCTAAGGTCATGATCTCACAGTTTGTGAGATCGAGCCCATCTTGGGCTCTACACTGACAGCATGGAGGCTGCTTGGGATTCTCTCTCTCACTCTCTCTCTGCTCCTCCCCCACTAATTCTCTCTCTTTCTTTCTCTCTCAAAATAAATGAAAGAAAGAAAGAAAGAAAGAAAGAAAGAAAGAAAGAAAGAAAAGAAGGAAGGGAGGAAGGAAGGGAGGAAGGAAGGAAGAAGGAAGGAAGAGTAGAGAAGAACACAGTCAAGACATGACAGTAGAAATAGAATTTAGGGAAGTGTTTAAAAGCAAGATGATTTGGAGTGAGGGGCAGTGGGGATAAGATTCAATAACACTGTTTTCTCTTAGTCAAATTATAAAACAATTGAGGAATAAGACAAGGAAGATGTCAGGAGCCCACATATCCCTTTTAACGCATATCAAGTGAGATCTGTACAGTGCTTTTTGTGAAGTTCACTTCTGTATCTTTCATCTCTAGAACAGTGCTGCACATAGTAGATATTTGATGAATATTTAATGTGTGAAAAATGACAATACTAATGAATTGAGTATGAAAAACAGCTGGATTTGAAGCTACCACCTCTAAGATTTCTAATACTAAAACCCATGATTGTATATACTTACTTATCAAAATAGAGGCCACAACGAACTGGAGTTAAATTTCATGATGTATAGGAGCAAAGGAGAAAACACAATTTCATGTCTCCTCAAAGAAGAAAGAAGCTGCTGGTCTATATACAATGAATTTATCCTACCAAATGTATCAAGGTAATTCATTACTTAACCCTGGGAAGTGTGTGTGAGGAGTAGAGAGAACAGTCAGGAGATATAAATTATTCAGTATCTCTCCACATGGAAGAAAACATCAGGTTAACACCACACATCTTTATTTCAATTGTTAAAAATAAAATACTGTGGCTACGTACGTGAGTTCTTATGTGGTGGGGGAAGATGTGCGGTACTGGGTTGATCTATTTCCAGAAGGCAGTAAGTTTCATGCTAGACTTTTATGCTTTATTTAGGCAGGAAATAAGATGCTTTTCAAAATTTTCTGAAAAATACCGACTCATGATCATTATTATGACATTAATTCTATTTGCAGTAACCTTTCAATTTCTAAATCTAAAAGGCTCCTATAAGTTATTGTATATATTTTTCTAAAGAAATAAAATTTGGTGAATTTTTTGTTGTTATTTTTTCCCCATTCTTTCATGACATCACAATTCGGTAAGCCATGCCCTATTGATTCTACACATGAAATATATTCCCATATTGTTCTTTGCCTTGCCACACTGAAGACTGCAATCTCTAATCATCCCTCCATTTATGCTTTCTTGTGTTAACAAAATGGTCTTTTAACCTACCTTTACTTTTTAGAATGTCCTTATGGTGTATGCCTTGAGTTATATTTTTAAAACTCAATTCTAATCATGTAATTTTTTTTTTTTTGAGAGAGAGAGAGGGAAAGAGAGGGGGAGGGGCAGAGAGACGGGGAGACAGAGAGTCCCAAGCAGGCTCCACATCCAGCGTGAAGTGCTACCCAGGGCTCCATCTCACCACCGTGAGATCATGAACTGAGCCGAACTCAAGAATCGGACAGCTTAACTGACAGAGCCACCCAGGGACCCCTCATGTAACTTTTCTGACTTACAACTTGTAAATACTCCCTATTGACTGCTGAATTGTGCCCTAACTTTCTACTTCTCATGCAATTACATGCGTGAGAACTTGTATTTTCTCATTCACCTTCGGCTACTATTCCTTCTACATGTTAAAATATAAATGTATTTGTCCTATAATTGTAAAAATGATATGTTTTTGTACTCTCCTTTTTGGATTAAAAAAACTTTTGCTTAATCAAATACTTCCACATTTTGCTAGGTAAAGATACATAACAAAATACTGGGATGTTTTAGAAACAAGCTATTATGAAAGTGGTTATTTTGAAACTGGACCATCTTTTTTTGACATGCATTTATATATTTTTATGTGTTAGGAGCTTGAGAAACCATTCTGTGTCTGAGAGGTTATGTCATTTAATGGCATCCCCTGAGTCTAGATTCCCTTAACTATTATGAATCAAAAACTATTCTGAAGCCATATAGTTTGAAATAATCTTTGCAAAGAATAACTGAATTACCCTTTTATTTAGTCAGAACTGCTATAATGCTTTTACATATGGATTCTTTCCCACTTCTTGTTAGACGATTACCCTGGGTAAGACAGTTTTTGGAAAGCAGTCATTCAACAGAGCACCCAGATGATACTGACTGGTATAGAAAAAATTGGATGAACTGATAATAAGAGCAGAATGATACATGAAGGAGGGTATAAAGGTGAGGCTATCTCATTGAAAACATTTCAGATGAAAGATCAACCAAGAATCATGTTGGAGGGGTTTCTGTACCATTTCAGCCAGTCCCTAAAATTCATCTGTTTAGGGAAATATTGAGAAGAAATAAGTATATTTAATAACTACACCCTTTATTCAGTTAAAGTTACCTGAAAAGCCAGGCAAAGACTTGCAAAAGGAATTATGAGAGTTATTACTTATGAGAAAGGAGTTTTGTGTGAACTTTGGCATTTGTGGAAGATATCATAAATAATATATGACTTTTAAGAAACATATTTCACTTTTTCTTCCATTTAGACTAGTAATTTGGAAATAGCAAATAGAAATAAATAACTTTAAAACTGGACAATAGGGAAAAGAAAACAAACAAAATATGAGCTTTGTTTCTCAGACATTTTACTAATTAAGTATGTATTCCTAACTACTTAGGAAGTTTCCCAGTCAGGTCATGATCTCATGGTTTCTGGGTTCAAGCCTGCATCAGGCTCTGTGCTGACAGGTCAGAGCCTGGAGCCTGCTTCTGATTTTGTGTCTCCCTCTCTCTCTGCCCTTCCCCTGCTCGCAATCAGTGTCTCTGTCTCTCTATCTCAAAAATAAACATTAAAAAAAAAGAAGCTTCCCTGTCATGTAAAACACAAGAAAATGGTCTTCCTGTGATTAAGAGAAAAAGAAAAAAAAAAGATTACATGTATTCAGAATTAGATATCTTCAGTTTTTTTTTAATATCAACAATTTAAAGTATTTTTCAAAGTTATAAGAATGGGAGGGAATTAATTGGAATGGTTACTCACCATGTATAGATTTTCATTAATTATTTTCTATATTCCAATTAACCTTTTTATTTTACATGAGCCATCACCACTATTCAGAATGAGACTTCATTTTAAGACCTCAAAACAGAAAGATTGAAAAAAATGCAAAAAAATCTCATTTCGATTTCTCCCCAAAGCAAATGTTATAGCTGACCTACTAGTATTTAATAACAATTAAAAATAAAAATTGATTCCCCCTGTAATAGTTCAAGTAAGCATCAAAGCATCAGGTTATGTTTAATACAGTAGGGCTTATCAGACCTTCTATTTCCTTTTTTTTTTTTTTTAGAGAAAGAGAGAGAGAGAATGAGTGGGGGTAGAGGGATAAAGAGTCTTTTTTTTTTTAAGTTTTCAAATTTATTTTGAAAGAGAAAGAGCAAGGGACAGGCAGAGAGAGAGTGGGAGAGAGAGAATCCCAAGCAGGCTCCATGCTATCAGTGCAGAGCCCCATACGAGGCTCAAACTCACAAACTGTGATATCATGACCTGAGCTGAAATTAAGAGTCAAATGCTTAACCAACTGAGCCACCCAGGTGACTCAAGGAAGAAAGAAACTTAAGCAGGCTCTACATCCGGTGTGGAGCCCACATGGGGCTCCGTATCATGACTGTGAGATAATTAATGACCTGAGCCAAAATCAAGAGTCAGATGCTTAACCCACTGAGCCACCCAGGTATTTTAGACCTTCTATTTCCCAAGCCTTCCCTCTCTATTACATTTTACCCACTCCTTAACTTATTAGACAAGTTTAAGTATGTAACAAGCTTCACATACCACAGACATGTATCATCCACTATGGTAGCCGCTAGTCCCATCTGGTTTTTGGTCACTCAAAATGTGGCTAATTTCAATTAGATGTATTGTCTTAAATACACACAGAATTTTGATGAATTAGTATTAAAAAATGAACATACACTGGATTTAAAATAAAAAAATAAAATCAAAATAACTCATTAATATTTTATATTCATTACATATTTTATTAGAATTTTCCAGAGAAACAGGAGTGCTGGGGTGTGTGTGTGTGTGTGTGTGTGTGTGTGTATATATATATATATATATATATACATATATATATATATATATATATATATATATATATACTTGAGAGAGACAAAAAGAGAGAGGGATTTATTTTAAGGAGTTAGATAACACAATAATGGAGGTTGGGAAGTCCCAAATCTGCAAGCTTGGCCATCAGGCTAGATATTCAGGGAAGAGCTTAATTTACAATTAAGGTCCACAGGCCATCTGATGGCAGAATCCCTTCCTGCTCAGGGATCAGTCTAATTCTATTCTGGCCGTAAAGTGTTTGGATGAGGCTCACATCCTAGAGAACAATCTGCTTTATTCAAAGTCTACTGGTTTAAATGATATTTTCATCTAAAACCACCTTCACAGAAACATCTAGAATAATGCGTGGGCAAAAACCTGGGCACTGTGGGGGCACCTGGGTGGCTCAGTTGGTTAAGCTTCTGGCTCTCAATTTCGGCTCAGGTCATGATCTCTCAGTTCATGAAATTGAGCCCCGCATCAGGCTCCTTGCTGATAGCAAAGGAGCCTGCTTAGGATTCTCTTTCTGCCTCGGCCCCTCTGTTTGTCTCTCTCTCTCCTTCTTAAAATAAATAAGCTAACTAAATAAATAAACAAATAAATGTCACTAAAAAAAATCTGGGTACTGTAGCGCGAGGTTCACATAAGTAACCATCCACATGTTACATATTTTGTACATATTAGGTACAATAAAATGTTATTAAAATTGATTTCTCCCATCTCCTTTTACATCATTCAATGTATCAGAAAATTAAAAATTACCTAAGTGGCATGCATTGTATTTCTATTGGCTAATATTAATGTAGACCTGATCAGATATAGAATTTTCAAAAGGAAATATAAAAATTATGCACAGCAACTGATAATAGTACGTAGTTTTGCTGATTGTGGGCAACTTTTAAAATTGTATTCTAAGGGCTCCTGGGTGGCTCAGTCGGTTAAGCATCTGATTCTCGGTTTGGGCTCAGATCAGAATCTGACAGTTTGTGAGCTCGTGCCCTGTGTTAGTTAGGCTCTGTGCAAAATAAATAAACTTAAAAAAATTATTCTATAAAATCTACTGTTTACTAACAGATATTAATATTAAAATAAAAAAATGCATTTTCCATTTTATATATGTTAAATAATTACATTATGATAACAAGTTTTGCACATTGACAGGAAGATAATGCTTGGAATTGAATTTTTTGATTCCACGGTGAAAGAAAATTCAGTTGAGTAAGCGAATTTTATATAAAACCTCAGAAATCTTTCCCAGGTCTTGTGCCCTAAGTAATGAGTTTCAAACACTACATGCTGATGTTTCATTGAACCTTTGTTATTTTTAGATTGTGCCAAATTATTGTGACATTTGAGTCTAAAGACTAAGCAGTGTGTTTTAAAATTGTGTAAATATGTGTGAGTTGTGTGAGTGTGTTTATCTCGCATTATGAAAAGAAAGGCACATAGTGTGAAGTTCAATTTTTTTTTCAACTTGTGTTAGGTTCTCCATGTGGAGCTGTATGTTTTCCAAGCTTCTTACCCTTCCCTTTCTCCTAACTTTACGATAGTGGGGCGGGATTGCTGCTGCAGATGTGGTGTTCTGCGTGCAAGATCTCACTTCAGCGTAAAATGAATTTTAAATGTGTAACAAAGCCTTCATCCTATAATGATTGAAATATAACAGCCTGAGAATAAAGCAAAACTAGGCTAATTAAATCAATTTGCAAGACTCGATGAAAAATAATACCTTCGAGAAGGAGAATTGAAACAGGTACATTGAGTTAGATTTTACCTTTGTGAAAACAGACAAATGAAGTTTTCAGCAATAAACACATCAGTTAGTTGGAAGTTTTATGTCCGCTATAGTAATTACTCTTTAAAATGCGATGAAATTAAGGAGATACAACATCAAAGGTAGAAGCAAGGAGAGCGATTCATTTAAATGATTGAGTATTAAATCGTTTACCCTTGTGTTTCATGATGAACACCATAATTAGAATGTTTTACTATAGACTCTAACTGTGGAACTTGAGAGATATTCTCTTTTTCACACATTTCAAACAATTTTGATAATGTTTTAAGTGTTTGCTATTTTCAAGTTGTGTTAATGTATAAGATATATGAATTATAATATCAATCATAAAATACATTAATTAGAGTATATATATTATAGTAGTAAGCAGTACGAATAGTAGTAATAGTAGCTGGATTACTGCTAAGCACTGAAAGTGCAAGACTGCTAAGTGCTAGATGGGTTCAAGATTGAATTTTCTAATACAGGATTTCCTCAATTAAAAAAAAAGCCTACCTGTTCCATTTTCATCTGAAGCATAAATATCTCTAAATTAAGGCCACCACATAGAGGAAAATGCCTATTTCTCCACTGTTTACTTTTTTTTACTTACATTTTTTTTTTTATTAACGTGTATTTATTTCTCAGACAGAGAGAGACAGAGCATGAACAGGGGAGGGGCAGAGAGAGAGGGAGACACAGAATCCGAAACAGGATCCAGGCTCTGAGCTGTCAGCACGCCTCCTGATGTGGGGCTCCAACTCACAGACTACGAGATCATGATCTGAGCTGAAGTCAGACGCTCAACCGACTGAGTCACCCAGGCATTCCTCTCCGCTGTTTAAAAAAGCCACACATAAAATGACGATAGAGTATGCTCAATTAGTAAAAGCTAAACAAAAGCTGAATTTAAGTTTTTCTGCAACAAAATCTAGTATATAGTTGACCATGGAATAATAGCTAAAAATAGTTCTTGATTATTCAGCACTGGATATTGTTAATGCTCAAAGGTTCATAAACAAGAGTAAGGTCTTCAGCATAATCTTTAAAGAAAAATATGGGGAGGGGCGCCTGGGTGGTTCAGTGGGTTAAGCATCCAACTTTGGCTCAGGTCATTTTCTCGCAGTGCATGAGTTCAAGCCCTGCATGGGGCTATGTGCTGACGGCTCAGAACCTAGAGCCTGCTTCAGATTCTGTGTCTCCCTCTCTCTCTGCCCCTCCCTGCTCACACTCTCCTCTCTCTCTCTCTCTCTCTCTCAAAAATAAATAATAAATATTAAAAAAAAATAAAATTATGGGTAAATTATAGAATAAGTGGGGGTTATTGAATTAGAGCAGGAATTTATATTTTCATAAATGTGTATAATACATTTGCCATGTGGATGCTAATGACTACAGTAATGCTTGAATATTTAGATTTAAAAGAAAAGTTATTGCAGACTATTGGATGAAAGCATTATAGCTAAATAAAATTAATTTAAGAATATGTGTATGGTAGATATTGTAGAATGGTTCTCTCATGTGCTTTACCTTGTGTGAGAGAATGGGATGCAAAAGCTCGGGCTTCCCAAATTGTCAAGCCATTCTGATCTTACATGGAAAATAGCTTCCACCCAAAAGCTGTATGTGGGCCAGATTTTGAAGACAGACATGGATATTTTGAGGGGAGGGCTATGAATGTGGATGTCATGGTGGGACCAAGCAGTTTGGTTGTGGGGACTGTAGAACAAGTAGTGTGGTCTTGGAAGCAGTACTTTTGACATGGCTCCCTGATTAGCCCACTTTGAAACCCTGGAATACATCATTGTTCCTCTGACGGACTGCTTTGCTGTTCTATGACAAGTAGGGTCTACTAATGCAGCTCTCCCATTCTCTAAATTAAATGACTTTCTGCTTGAATTAGAATGGATCTTGTTATTGGAAACTAATAGAAAGCATAATTATTCAGGGGGCGCTTGGGTGGCTCAGTTGGTTAAGCGTCCATCTTCGGTTCAGGTCATGAGCTCACTGTTTGTGGGTTCAAGCCCCGTGTTGGGCTCTGTGCTGACAGCTCAGAGCCTGGAGCCTGCTTCGAATTCTGTGTCTCCCTCTTCTGCCCTTCCCCCATTCATGCTCTATGTCTCTCTCTCTCCCAAAAATGAATGAACATTAAAAAAATGAGAGCATAATTATTCAGAAATAACAGTAAAAAATAAACAATAGCATCTATCATGCAAATGGATGTCAAAAGAAAGCCAGAGTAGCAATTCTTATATTGGACAAAATAAGCTTTAAAACAAAAAGTGTTAACCAAAGACAAAGAAGGACACTGTCTACTAATAAAGGGGACAATCCAACAAGAATATAGAACAGTGGCAAATATTTATGCACCCAACATAAGAGCACTCAAATATATAAAACAGTTAATAATAAACATAAAAGAACTAATCTATAATAATACAATAATAGTAGGATATTTTTACACCCCACTCATATCAATGTTTAGGTTTCCATATAACCTTTTCTGCATATAGCTGTCTGGTATTAAGTTGATGGTCATTTAATTTTGAAACCATTTTTTCTCCTCTGCTCCCCACATTTTAGGGGTATGTTATTACATCCTTTCTTGTGAGTTCCTTGACTGATTTTTTTTTTGCAGAAATATTCATTTTTATTGTTTTCGTTTTTCCTACCTCTACACTGTCACTTTTGGTCTTTCCTTTTCACTCACAGAGTCCCGTTTAATATTTCTTGTAGACTGCCAGGAGTTTACCCAAGGGATACAGGAGTGCTGATGCATAGGGGCACATGTACCCCAATGTTTACAGCAGCACTTTCAACAACAGCCAAATTATGGAAAGAGCCTAAATGTCCATCAACTGACAAATGGATAAAGAAGATGTGGTTTATATGTACAATGGAATACTACTTGGCAGTGAGAAAGAATGAAATCTGGCCATTTGCAGCAACGTGGATGAAACTGGAGGGTATTATGCTAAATGAAATAAGTCAGCCAGAGACAGACAGATACCATATGTTTTCACTCATATGTGGATCCTGAGAAACTTAACAGAAGACCATGGGGGAGGGGAAAGGGAAAGGGAAAAAAAAGTTAGAGAGGGAGGGAGGCAAACCATAAGAGACTCTTAAAAAGTGAGAATAAACAGGGTTGTGGGGGGTGGAAGAGGGGAAAGTGGGTGATGGGCATTGAGGAGGGCACCTGTTGGGATGAGCACTTGGTGTTGTATGTAAACCAATTTGACAATAAATTATATTTAATTAAAAAAAACAATTCACCAGTAAAGCTGCCTGGGGGGGAGGGTAAATACATACATATATATATATATATATATATATATATAGATATATATATATGTATATATATATAAAATATTATAATACATGCATATATATATATATATATATATATATATATCTATTTCTTGCAGAGTTTATTTAATGGTCATGAATTCCTTTAGTTTCTGTTTGTCTGGAAACTCTTTATCTCTCCTTCCATTCTGAATGATAACCTTGCTAGATAGAGTATTCTTGACTGCATATTTTTCCCATTCAGTACTTTGAATATATCATATCACTCCCTTCTGGCTTCCACATTTTCTGTTAAAAAATCTCCTACTAGCCTTATGGGTTTCCCCTTGTAAGTTAATGACGTCTTTCATCTTGCTGCTTTTAAAATTATTTATCACTATATTTTACACATAATTGAATATATCTTGGTGTGGATCTGCTTTTGTTGATTTGTTGAGGGTTCTTTGTGCATCCTGGACTTTGATGTCTGTTTCCTTCCCCAAATTAGGGAAGTTTTCAGCTATTTCTTCAAATAAATTTTCTGCCTCCTTTTTTCTCTCTTCTTCTGGGATTCCTATAATATGAATGTTGTTATGTTTGAGGGAGCCACTGAGTTCCCTAAGTCTATTATTACTTTGTGTAATTCTTTTTTCTCTTTTTTGTTCAACTTGATTACTTTCCATAACTCTGTCTTCTAGGTCACTAATTCTTTTTTCTGCTTATTCCATCCTGCTGTTCATTCCATCAATTGTGTTTCTCATTTCATTTGTTGTGTCCTTTATCTTTGCTATATTATTCCTTATCTTTGTGTTAAGGGTCTCATTCATGTCTCCCACTCTTTTCTCAAGTCCAGTGAATATCCTTATTATCATTACCTTAAATTGTCTGTCAGACATGTTATCTATATGTTTTGCTTAGATCTCTGGCTGTGGCTTTATCCTGTTCTTTCAACTGAGGTTAATTTCTTTGTCTCCTCATTTTGTCTGCTTCTCTATGTCTGTTTCTGTGTATTAAGAAAGTCAGCTCTGTCTTCTGCTCTTGAACATAGTGACTTTATTAAGAAGAGGGCCTGGAGTGCCCTGGAGTGCAGTGCCCCTTGTTCACCAGAACCTGATACTTCAGGAGAGTATCCTATGTGTGTTGCTTATGCCCTGCTGTTGTGTCTGAGTCACTTTTTTGTTGTTGTTGAAGTCTTTGGCACTGTATTTCTGCCTGTTTTGGTCTGTGCTTGATCTCTGTGGCATTAACAAGACCCAGCCAGGCCAGTGCTGAAGGGTGTGCCTGTCAGGGATCTTTGGATTAGACCAGCAGTGTTAGCCAAATTTGTGCTGGACCACAGTCCTATGCCAGATCCCCTGAAGTGCTGTATCAGCTGAAGGCTGCATGCCAGGGCAGCTAGCAGTGAAAGGCTAGGCACAGCAATGCCTGGTTGTGGTGCACAAAGGTGGTTGGGGGCACTCAGCTGGGTGCAATGGATGCATATGGTCTACGGTGGCAGGAGAACTCATGGACATAGTGCACTGCTTGCAGGTTAGATAGCAAGTTCTGTGCAATCCTGCCTCCCACAAGTGTCTTTGTGTTTATTTTATGGTGTGAGGGAGGAATATGGTGCCTTCTAGTTCCCTGTTTTTGGAGAAGTCCCCAACATGCCTTGAAATCAGTATGAACAGATCTCTTATTTGCCCGGTGGTATATAAAATGCCATTTTTATGTTGCCTCTTCTCACAGGTTTCTGTCTTGTTAAGGGTAGTAACTCAGTCATCACTAGTCCTCTGGGCTCACCCAGTGCTGAGTCAGCTGACTTTTAAAGCTCCAGACTCCAAATCCCACAATTTTACAGTCACAGATTCAGCTCCTCTGTTTTTAAAGACAAACTTTCTGGGGCTTAGTCTTTCCCATGTGAGCTCCCTGATGCAAGGGCCTGTTTCTCTGCCCTCTCTGCACTCGCAATTCCCTCCCTCCTGTAGGCAACCTGTCTCCACCTTTCTGACCTTCCTAACCTTTCAGATGCAGCTTCTCTACATTTAATTGCAGAGTTTTCTCCGCCAGTGTTCAGGTCACTCTCCAGTTTATTGACTTGAATGTGGTTAATATCTAGTTGAAAATGTAGGAGGAAGTGAGCTTAGGGTCCTCCAACTCTGCCATCTTCCCAAGCTCCCTCAGGCAAATGACTTTTTTAATATCTAAATTTAGCTTAAAAAAAAAAGTTCTAGAAGAAAAGAGAATTCTTCTGAATGGAAAAAGTCTACAGAATTGTGATTTATACCTTAGAAACCATTAGTGAAAAGATTGTTAAAGTTGACCATATATTTTAAAAATCACATGAAATAAAATATTTGAGTGAAACAACAACAAAATATATCAAATGTTGGGGACACACTGTTTGGATATGGTGCATGTGTTACCAATGCTCCTATTAACAACTGCCAGTGCATTGTCTAGCCACACAATGGTCTCAAGTCAATGTATATATTTAAGCTCCACTTAGCTTTCCTTATTCTCAGTAACTGGAGTTATTCTAATCTTGACCTAAGGTATAACATCAACCAATATTTAGAACACCAAATCTAACAAACCTCATTTATATGAGCTCAGTTTTAGCTTTGAGCGTTTTGTTGTATGTGTGCATGTGTACCTCCAAAGCAAAGCCACCTAATCCTAGTTCAGAGAGATAACAGGTTTACGTGTAAATATAAAAATCCAATTTATGGCTATCCAAATGAGATGATTAGGGAAAAACCCAATATTCACCTATTTCCCATTTGTCATTTACTTTGTAGACAACAAACACATTGGAATTTTAAAAATGACCTAAAACGTCCCCTATCAATTCTGATATTGGGTCATTTCTTCATGAAACAGTATTTACGTAACATAATGTTAAAATACATAAATATATTCAGACAAAGTTCTTTTGATTGGCAAAAGTAATGAATTGGTATAGGAAACAGTAAACGGAAATAGAGAAATAAGTTGAAATCCAAGTTATTAGAAAATATACATATACAGATTTTTATTCACATTATTTTAAACTAAGTTATTTAAATTCTTAGAGATTTCATCTACATCAAATTACCAAATTGAGATAAATATTGGCAAAGTAAATATATTGCAAATGCTCAAGTCCTATTTCATCAGTTTTATTCATCAGTTGTGTATGTGTGTCCATAAAATTTCATGATGACGCACCATTATCACAATGTTACTTTACTTTTTCTTCATTAAAATGTCAAAGACAACACTTGTAACTTCATTTTAAAAAAAACAAATTTTGTGGAAATGAAATTGGCGGGAAAGAATTGAATAATGGTTATATTATTTATAGGTATGCATTTTTAATTTATGAGGACTTTGAATTTCTCAACCCACCAATTAAGCCAATTTAATCAATGATAGTGATGATCCTACTTTGAATATTAATTCCTTCATCTGTTTTACAACTAAAAAGGTAAAATGAATTTCTTGTCATTTGGTCACTTCAATATAACTTTTTCAGTTTAAAAAATAATTATCTATCTTTTTTTTCTTTAATGAACATCAAACATAAGTGATAAAAATGTTCATTTGAATCATCTTGAATAACATTATGCTAGCATTGAGGCCCCTGGGTGGCTCAGTTGGTTAAGTGTCTGACTCTTGATTTGGGCTCAGGTCATGATCTCACAATTGTGGGATCAAGCTCTGCGTGGGGCTCCGCACTGTGTGTGGAACCTGTTTGGACTTTTTCCTTCCTTGGCCGCTGTGCTCTCTCATTAAAAAAAAAAAAAAAAAAAAAAATTACAGTAGTATAAATGTGTTTACATGTCTATGTGTAAAATCTATCTATCTTGGATATTTAAATAATATTTTTTAGAAGGGTACCTGGGTGGCTCAGTCGAGTAAACATCAGACTTCGTCTCAGGTCATGATCTCACTGTTCATGGGTTCAAGCACCACATCCAGCTCTATGCTCACAGCTCAGAGCCTGGACCCTGCTTCAGATTCTGTGTCTCCATCTTTCTCTGCCCTTCCCTTGCTCATGCTGTGTCTCTATCTCTCTCTCAAAAATAATATTTAAAAAATTCCATTTTTTAGCATTTAATAAACATTACATTTTATAACATTTAATAAACATTAAAATTTTTAAATATTTTTATAAAATATTGATTATGTTCTCCTGCAATTAAATTTTTATATTTGAAAAATGATAAAATATGAAATGCATGTAAAAGTTGTGAGGATTATGATTATATTCCATGAATTTTAATCATAATTGAGAAGTATTTTTTAATCATCAATACTGAAGAGTAATTAAAGAAATCTATCAAATATATCTGAAATTCACTTATAGACTGAATTTATTTTCGGATAAATTATCATCAAAAAATATTGCATATCTTACCAAAGAAAAAATATAATTATTCATTATCTTTTATTATTTATTTGAGAGAAAGAGAGAGAATGAGTGGGGTAGAGGAGCAGAGAGAGAGAGAGAGAAAGAGAGAGAGAGAATCTTGAGCAGGCTCCACTCTAAGTGTGGAGCCTGACAGGTGGGTCAATTCCATTCCCTGGGATCATGACCCAAGCCAAAATCAAGAGTTGGACACTCAACCAACTGAGCCACCTAGATTCTCCTGATTATTCATTTTTTAAAAAACTATATAGTAATCATTTGAAATCAAGATTTTAGGGCACCTGGGTGGCTCAGTTGGTTGAGCGTCCAACTTTGGCTCACGTTATGATCTCATGGTTTGTGAGTACGAGCCCTTCATCCGGCTCACTGCTGTCCACACAGAGCCTGCTTGGTCTTCTGTCCCCCTCTCTCTCTACTCTTCCCCTGCTTGTGCTCTCAACCTCAAAAATAAATAAATCTTTTTTTTTTAAGATTTCATGTTTACTTTACTAATTAGAGTTTCTCAAAATTTTATACTAAATACTAAATAATTTATTAATTGGTCATAGAGGTAGTATCTTTAAAAATAAAATATAATGTATCATTTTAAGGGAAGTAGAGCCATTTTTATCCCCTAACTTTTATGTACTAATGTTATAAGTAATATTAAACACATATATTGCATATGAACACCAACTATATTCATATAGAAATGCAGAAGTATAAGGAAAAACACCAAACATATTAGACTGAACTACATGAAGTTACTAACATTACCACTTTAACCTCTAAGAAAGGTCACTACCTACTTACTTATACTAATCAATTAGAAATAGTAAATTTCAAGTACTGGTAAGAGTTAACAGAAGGACAGCAGTTGTTCCTTTCTTTTTTTTTTCCAAAATAAACTTAAACGAGAAGGTTGCTCAGTTCTGAGTCTTTAATGTGTCTCATGTAGGTCAGTAAATAGATATCAGAGTGAATTCTGAGAATTATATAGTTTCTCTCTCAGATTCCATCCTAACAGCATCTGCTGTCAGAAACAATCTCCTATTCAGCCAATAGTTCTTCAATTGTATAAGTCTACAGGCCAATAACATCATAACATTTGCAGTATAAAACACAATATAATGGCCAAAGAGTTGTCTCTCAAGTTAAAAAAAAAATCCCTGTGATAAAGTTTTAGATGTACTTCTGATTTTCATAGATACTTGCCAAATAATTTCCCAAAGGCTATGCCATTAAGTAATAAAAATGTATTTCCATTAAAAACCCACACTGATGCTGTCCTTTTCACTTTTATTCAGAATAATGTTGAGCTAAGCACATGTGAGGCTTAGGTTTATTCTTTAATTACTTGTACAGTTTTTACCCTATTTTACATAATTATTTTAGTTTAATAATAGCTGCCTTCTGAAAATTTGACATGATGGAAATTATCATCTATTTAGAACAGATGATGAAAATTAACTTAGTAATTATTCATTGGCTAACATATTCCATAGACACAAAACTTATGACCTCTAATGGAAAAAAAAAACATTATAATCAAGTTCACTCAAATTCATGTTTTATTGCAGGCAAAGTCTTTGCCAATCTGTAATAAGACTATTGAAGGTAACGAACTTTATAAGAAAGATGTGGAGAGCTATGTCAAAATGTTTCTGGACTCACTAAAATAAAACAATAATGAATTACATTGTATGAAAAGAGTCTTGATAGATTATGTATCTTCAGTTTGTCACAGTAGCCATGATTATACTTTACACTTGATCTTAAGCTTACTATCTGTTTGGTGGCTATATTAGAGATGCCAGTGATAATAGGAAAATAATCCAAGGAAAAAAAATCTTAAATTTCCTCTTCCTCTAATCTCAAACAGCCACAAAAACTAAGTCATAAATTTCCTTTTGACTTTCTTTTGCTGATGACATTATGAGAACTATGATAATTCAGGCTGCTTTAAGATAATTCAAGGAGGGGCGCCTGGGTGGCTTAGTGGGTTGAGCGACTGACTTCAGCTCAGGTCATGATCTCACGGTTTGTGAGTTCGAGCCCCGTGTCGGGCTCTGTGCTGACAGCTTGGAGCCTGGAGCCTGCTTTGGATTCTGTGTCTCCCTCTCTCTCTGCCCCTCCCCCACTCATGCTCTAACTCTGTCTCAGAAATAAACATTAAAAAAAAAAAAGATAATTCCAGGAAAACTACATTAGGATTCATAATGTTTATAAGATTGTAACAGATAATTTCAAACTTGCTTGAACATATGTTTTTACAGTTTGTGAGTTGCTTTGCTCAAAATCATGCTTTTAACCTTTGTCTTTACTAATTTATTTCTATAGAAGTCTTATGTCCCCTTTGACATGCTTTATGTATTGGCATTAACTGGATTATCCTGGATCCTTTTCTACGGGTGGCCCATGTGAAGAATTGACCAGTGAGATATGAGAAGAGCCTACTATCTTCTACAAAAGATACTCTTTTTAGGGGCACCTGGGTGGCTCAGTTGGTTAAGCATCCAGCTTTGACTCAGGTCATGATATCGTGGTTTGTGAGCTCGAGCCTGCTTGGGATTCTGTGTCTCCCTCTCTCTCTGCCCCTTCCTCTCTCTCTCTCTCTCTCTCTCTCTCTCTCTCTCTCCAAGATAAATAAAGATTTTAAAAAATACTCTTTTCAGATGAAAAGAGCAGACACTTTTGCCCTTGAACTGACCCTTTTCTTCTTCCTGGAAAAGTCAATGACTATGGTGATAAAAATTACTTTCTAAAGAAATGGCCTGATTCATTGATAGACTTTTACAGATCTGTATTGCCTACCAGCAAAATCCTTGCTAGGTAAGAAAGTAAATCCCTTACTTGTCTAGACTACTCTAGGTGCACTTTTCATTTAATTCAATTTGATAAAATGTTGACAGGTTCCATAATGTTTTATTTTATTTATTTTTTTAAAAGAATTTTATTTAAATTCCAGTATAATACTAGTTTCAAGGGGTACAATTTAGTGATTCATCATTTCCATACCACACCTGGTGCTCATCACAAGTGCACTCTTTAATCCCCATCACCTCTTTAACACAATCCCCCACCCACCTCCCCTCTGATAACCATCGGTTTATTCTCTTAAATATTTTTAACAATTTTTAGTATATTTGCTACATGTCAGTGTTCTCTGTATGATCTCTTTCTGCAATAGTGAACATTTTCACAAATAGTATCGCTACTCTTCTGACAGATAACTCCTCTTTTTTTAGTACACTACTTAAATACCCCTTCTTCAGAGAAGCATTATGAAAAAGGCACTGTTTGTTTGTCTTTTACATTTTTACCTTATATCATCTTTATTCACTTTTTCCCTATGGTATTTCTTCAAATCATTTAGTAAGACAAATACCTCTAATTTTTCAGCTTATTGTAGGTTTAGTTCCTCCGTTAGAATGTTATGGACAGAGGACACCTATCTTGTTCTTTTTGATTCCTTATTGCTTATCACAGTTGATATTATATAGTAAGCATTTAATAAATGATTTTGTAATAAATAAATGGAGGATAAGAAAGATTTTGACCTAATAATGGAGTTCACCATTTCTTGAATTAATAAAACTATGGTTCACGATGAAGGAAAGCTAACAAAACCACAACCACCCAATCCCATGTTCTATTGAAATAGTGTTGAAAGCAAAACAAAAGAGACAAAGAGCACTGCACTATTCATATTGATCAACATTTGTGCGACGCCTGAATAAATTTTTACTAATAATAATTCAGGGAGAGCCATAAATCAAAGTATTGGAACTATTTGTGAGAAATGAAAAGTAGGACCCACCTTTAATGTACAGCTTTAAAAACAAAACAAGACAACAAAAACAAAACCATGCTAGCCTGGGTTTCTTTTGTATGATATTTTCAACTCATGGATCATTTTATTTCATAACTAGATTATTCAATAAACTGCCCATTTCTGGCCTTTTTGTAGCAACTCTTTATGATTAGGTACAGAAGTGATCAAAGAATAGAACCTTACCTTGACGGTGTGATTCTGGTAGTTAGAAGAAAATAATCCTGGAAGTATTGTGCAAGTAAAGATTGTGTTGAAGGGGGAAAAGGCCTTGCATCATATTGTTATACAAAAACTTGTTGAAACAAATAACGAGGCAGTAGGTAGAGATCCAATGTGCCTCAAAATATCTGTTATGAATAAAACACAAAAGAAAAGAAGAGTAGAAGTTCTACAGAACAACCAGCACGTTACCTCTAAATCTGAAATTGTCTTTCTGCCAACAACTGTGTGGATGGTTAAGACTTACAGGAAGAATAGGGGCTCCTGGGTGGCTCGGTCGATTAAGCGTCCGACTTCGGCTGGGGTCATGATCTCACGGTCTGTGAGTTCCAGCCCTGCGTCGGGCTCTATGCTGACCACTGAGAGCCTGGAGCCTGTTTTAGATTCTGTGTCTCCCTCTCTCTCTGCCCCTCCCCTGTTCATGATCTGTCTCTCTCTGTCTCAAAAATAAATAAACGTTAAAAAAAAAAAGACTTACAGGAAGAATAAATCTATGTACATTTTTTTTTTAAAAATGGGCATTTCCTTGATATTAAAAGTTCTCTCAAGCTACAAAGAAGAATATACAGGATAAACACCACAAATAATTGAAAAACGTTACCAATTTAAAAGTCAAAGATTGCAGAAAAAATAATTTGAAAATATTTTGTTCACTTTAGAAAACTGTGGAAATCATTTGTATTATAATGTTATTAAACTTGGAAAATTATGCATGCTATAAAAGAAGCAATCAAACAGGAAATGTAAAGTTGACTAAGACCAAAAAAGAGTAGATAATGGAAACATAAAGATACTACTTAAAGTAAGCTGTTCTGTACATAACAATGCCCATTGTTGGAAGTTGTTTCTTTGCCTATGATCTTGACTAAACTCTCCAATTTACTTTGAAAACACAACTTTATTGCGGTGTTTTATAAACTGCTTTTATAAACTGCTGCCAGTTTATGCATGGAATCTACAAGAAGCTTGCACTTTCCTTTTAGTACAATTCTATTTCTTTTGTCTTCCTGTCAGTTCAACTATTTTTGTTTGTTTTAATTGTGTTGGTACTTAAGTGTATTATTGTTTTGAACTCAAACAAAATTATATTAAATGATAAAGAATTGTCAGCAAGAAATGCAGTGATATTAGAATATTAAATGTCTTTTCCAACCCAGTTTTTCCCTGCAAATACCACATGCTATATGTCAAAATAATAAACTATTTATAATTATTATAATAAAAAATGCACTAGAGACTTGAAACTCTGCCACTAATTTGCTCTGTAACTTATAAGTCTGCTAATACTTCTGGTCATCACTTACCCTAACTATAAAATAATAACATAAACTAGATTATCATAATGCTCCATGCCGGTAGTATCATTTAGCATAAATGTGCCCCTCACTGATTAGTTTCAGTTCCTGAAAATTATTTTTTTTCCTATTTGAGCTTTTTGAATATATTAGATTACTGAAAAATCAGTAGATACAGATTTTTAGTAAAGAGGACTCATAGAAAAGCTCATAATTAATATCATAAACACTCAGATTTCTAGGAAATACAGAGTATACAGCAGATGTACAAATTCATCTTTAGATAACCTTTTAAAATACGGAGTTATAATCACTATTCATTAAACCTTTAAAGTGTAAATTTAAGGGCAATGATTATTTTTTTCCCAATAGTAGTGAAAACCCACATCTGGATTTTAAATAGTTCTTTTTTTCCTCTAAAATTCAAGGCTATAATTTACTATAATATTGCACCTGTGAATAATCCATATGAATTATAAAAGCATATCATTTCTAATTCTTTATCATTCCACAGTTATTCACCGATAGCTTGATCTTATGTAATAAATAGAGAATGATATTGAAAAGGATGTAAACTTTGCAGTAAAGAAAAACACAGATTAGTGTTCTACAAACATACACTAATATCCACTTAATCCATCCAGTGTATTATGTGGTGGGCATATAAAAGTAAACTAATGTCACTAACTTCAAGTTCATATTATAGTTGGTTAGGGGTGCCTGGGTGATTCAGTCAGTTAGGCATCAGATTTTGGCTCAGGTCATGATGTCACAGTTCCTGAGTTTGAGCCCTGCATTGGGCTTTGTGCTGACAGCTCAGAGCCTGGAGCCTGCTTCAGATTCTGTGTCTCCCTCTCTCTGCCCTTCCCCCACTTGCACTCTGTCTCCCTCAAAAATAAATAAACATTAAAAAATTCATATTATAATGGCCAGAGACATAAGCAAACTAACTCTGGTTCCTTTTCTCTCTTTTTCATTATTGTCTTTTTTTTTCTTTTTTAGATTTTTAAATATGTGTAAAAATGTCTTCAGTGTATCATATTTTACTGTTAATGTGTGTTTTTTTTTTAATGTTTATTATTTTTGAGAGACAGAGAGACAGAGAGCAAGGTCTGAGCTCGAACTCACAGACCGCAGGATCATGACCTGAGCTGTAGTTGGCCGCCCAACTGACTGAGCCACCCAGGCGCCCCTGTTAATATGTTTTTTAAATAAAATTTATAAAGACATTCATAGAGTTCATTATTAATATAAATTATTAATCATAGCAGCTTTAATTTATTTGATATTTATGACAGCACATAAAGCTGAGGGTTTTTTTTCATACATTGTATTAATTCTTACAACAACTAGATGACTTCTGTATTAATAAGTGAGGAGACAGGATAAGAAAGAATATTCAACTTGTCCAAGTATACAGTAAACGTAAGTTATATTCAGAATTTGAATTCTTTTTTTAAGTTTATTTATTTATTTTGAGAGAGTCAGAGACTGAAAGCAGGGGAGGGACAAAGAGAGAGAGAGGGAGAACCCAAAGCAGGTTCTGTGCTCACAGTGATGCATGGTTCAATCTCACCATCAGTTAGATCATGACTTGAGCTGTAATCAAGAGTCAGACACTTAACCAACTGAGCCATCCAGGCACCCTGAATTCTGATGTTTTCTTTTCAAGTTTTTCAAAGCTGTTGACATTGTACTATACCATCTGTCATTATAGTCTTTGTTTAGTTAATAGAAAATTATATGTGATATGTGATATTAATATAATCTGCATGTTAGCCATTGTTTGCTCGCATCTTAAAACATATATAAAATGCACAGTAGAATTATTAATTAGGGTAGAATTATTAATTGTAAACGTACTATGAAACAAATTATCTTAAGCTTTTTTGAGTTCCACAAGTAAATATTTAGAAATATTTTATAATTGGTTTGATAAAGGAAACCATTGATTCATGTTGTATGCTCATTAATTATAGCTTTCATAATGAGATAAAAGGCACAAAGGAACATACCTTTTGTGTTTAACACAACTGGGGGAATTTGGGACTAATATTAGGAAAACAGGTATCAAAATTTTTAGAAAAGTTGGATATGAACAATGACCAGATACTCTTAAAGACATGGATAGAATGGCTTGAGACTTCTGAGAAAAATAAATTCTGCTCTCCTTTTATGAATAATCCTAATTTCAATTTTTGAAAGCAGACTTATAAATTACCAGTAGGAAAAAAACACAACAGAATAGGTATCAAAAGGAATATAAGCCTGTAAATAGGCTTAAATAGGTTCTGGAACAATCAAATACAGATAGAGCAGAAGGTTTCTAATAATGCTGAGAAAAAATATACATAATTGTAACTCCACTTAGAGTCAGGTAAAAAGCAAGGAATAAATGAGTTCTTACTTTACATAACTGAAATTTTTAAAATTGCAGAAATTATACAGGTTGTAGTTAACTTAAAATTATGCAACTACAAATTATTATGTCATGTGAAAAGTTGAACAGGGGATATTAGCAGATTAGAACCAAAATTTAAGAATTACAAGAACTTAGTATAAGCTATATAGTCAGTTTTTATTAACTAAATTCTATAGGTTATAATTATTTATGTATCATGATACTAAGAAAATTTAAGCAATAGGTGATTTCAGATAAATGTTGATAATGTTGTATATCATAATAGCCTATGAAGACAATCTGCCATAAAATAAAAGAATCCTAAAAATATTCACTTCCCTATATGCATACCTTTCTAATTGGTGCCTAGTATTAGTGTCATTAAGTAAATGAAATTAAGTTGTCATGAATGTAAAGGTATATTAATTAACTGTCAGAAACTCAGCTGAACTGGGCAAGAGAGAGCTTTAAAGTTTTGGAGAAACTGATTTTAAAAAATGAGAGAAAAAGAAAATAGAATGGAAAAAGTTAAGCCTTTAATCACTTACTGCAATAGTACAAATGAGGGTCTAAAATCAGAGAACATACCAACTCCTCCCTGATTGATGTCCCTTATGAAATGTGTACTGGTTCAAGGTCAGGTGTTTGGGGTCACCTTACTGTTTAGGAAACCCCCAAACAAAAAACTTTGAGAATTTTATGAACCCTGGGGAGGTAGGGAGGGCAAACAGGAAGGCCTAGGAGTGAAGGAATAGTGAGTGGCAAGTGTCCTCAAGGTATCTTCCTCCTCCGTTCATTAGGAACTCTCAGCAGAGGCTCTTGAAAAGGACCACCATGAAGGTCTCAGGTAAACAGATTTAAGAGTGAACACCCTGTCAGGTAAAGGCTTTGAAATTACCTGTGTTCAGGCCTAAAAAGTCACATGGAGGTTTTTAACCAAGACCTGGACTCCTCAGTAAGCATATACTTGAACTGTTAATCAGTGATTGACAACCAGTAAGTATCTTCATCAGTGTTCAAAGTTTGTGTTCTGACAAAAAAAAAAGTAATAATCTAGAAATTATTATAAATGAATATTTATTATTGATATTCCAAGAAAGAGAATACAATAAATGACTTTTCTTGGTCTATCTATGTCTTTAAATAGGACCCAGGCAAGGAACTAATCAATTTGAAACTCCCTAAATGTGAAGAATCAGTGTAACATAGTATAAAGCCTCAGTTCAAATTAAGGGAGCAAAACTACTCTGAGCAGAGCCTTTGATGTTCCCAGCAACTGATACACATGACCACTGATCTTTCATATCTCCTCCAGATGACTAACCATGGCATCAAACTGAAGTCCATTATTACCACTGTGAACCATTGTCCATGAGTAACCTTCTATCAAAAGGAGGGAGAAAGGAATTATTGCATGTATTTCCAATTTAACTGCTACATGTCAACAAAGGCTCACCTATTATTATTTTTATTATTATTATTAGTTTTAGTTTTAGCTTTTGCTTTAGGATAATCAATGTTTAAGAAGTGCATTCAGGATATAAAGAACATTGGGAAATTTTAGTAAGTGTTGAACATTATTCACTCTCTACTTGAGACTTGGGATAAAGCTGAGACTACTTTGAAAAGTAAAATGTCTTAAGAAATAAAATAAATGAGAGGTGCCTGGGTGGCTCAGTTAGTTAAGCGTCTGACTTCGGCTCAGGTCATGATCTCACCGTCCGTGAGTTCAAACCCCACGTTGGGCTCTGTGCTGACAGCTCGGAGTCTGGAGCCTGATTTGGATTCTGTGTCTCCCTCTCTCTCTGACCCTCCCATGCTCATGCTCTGTCTCTCTCTGTCTCAAAAATAAACATTTTTTTTAAAAAAATAAATAAAATAAATGATAAACAGGTAGATAGTTAAGGTATAATGGGTCACCTGGGTGGCTCAGTCAATAATCATCCAACTCTTGATTTTGGCTCAGGTCCCCATCTCATGGTTTGTGAGATAAAGCCCTGCGACAGGCTCTGAACTGACAGCACGGAGCCTGCTTGGGATTCTCTCTGCCTCTCTCTCTGCCCCTCCCCAACTCGTGCACACATGCATGTACTCTTTCTCTCTCCCAAAATAAATAAATAAATTTAGGGAAAAAAATTTAAGGTATAAAATATTTGAATTGATGTGGTTATTCCCTTTTAAAAATTCCCTTCACTAACAAATACTGAAAAGAGAGAGAAATTGAAGAAGGAGAAGGAAATGCCATTTTGAATAAAATTACCACAGTATAAAACATAAATTATGGAATGTACCTGCCTAATATCTTAAAATAGGAACTAGAATAAGAGTGCAGAGAGCTGATATACAATTGCTTAGATACAATAGCTTAGAAAAAAATCCCCTTAAGTATTCATTACCCATAGTAGCAATAGTAACATGGTCAAGATAGCATAGTGAAATTGAGGTAACTTTCTTTGGAACAGGCCACTTTATATTAACAGTTGATTGTTGACATTGTATGGAGGATGAAAGTGATAATTTTCTTTGAAAATATGGACTTTGAGGCATATGTAGAATATTCAAGGAGAATATTCAAGTTTATTTATTTATCAGAATAATGAATTAGAGTTGTTTTCCAAAATATTTTAGAGTTTTTATAATTTTATTATTTTATTTTATTTTACTTTATTTTATTTTATTTTATTTTACTTTATTTTATTTTTTAGAGAGAGAGCATGAGTGGAAAAGAGGACCAGAGGTACAGAGAGAATTTTAAGCAGATGCAGGGCTTGATCCCTCAACCTTGGGATCATGACTTGAGCCAAAATCAAGTCAGACACTCAACTTATTGAGCCACACAGGAGCCTTTATATCTTAGAATTTTTAAGGAAAAAACAATGTGAAATGATATAATAGAAAGGTAGCTACAAGGATCAAAAGAAGCAAAAAAGGTACATTACGTTATTAAATGTTTATTCTTTAAATTAAAAAGACTCAAGTGCCTGAAACATAAAATTCTCAAAATGCTTTACAATAATTAAGAATAATTTAATTTACTAATATTATATTTTTCTACAAAATTACAGCCAGTAAGGATAGTGATTTCTTTTAAAAAAATTTTTTTTAACATTTATTTATTTTTGAGACAGAGACAGAGCATGAACAGGGGAGGGGCAGAGAGAGAGGAAGACACAGAATCTGAAACAGGCTCTAGGCTCTGAGCTGTCAGCACAGAGTCCACGGGGGGCTCAAACTCACGGACCGTGAGATCATGACCTGAGCCGAAGTCGGACGTTTAACCGACCAAGCCACCCAGGCGCCCCAAGGATAGTGATTTCATCAATTATTGCGCAGGGTTTTTGTAGCTCATCAGTTGTTCAACTGCATACTACAATAGTATTTTCTTGTGATAATATTTTGTAACAAATATAAAGTTCAATGATGTGAAATATTTCATCTAAAAATGTTTTAACTGATAAAAACATATTTCTTAATCTGAATAGTTTATATCACAAAGTATCCAACGGTTTATAACAATTGATTTGAATTAGAAACTGTTCAAAATTGGAGACCGTGTCACAATTGATCTCATCAATAGTTCTATTTGTTACTTACTTCTTTCAGGAAAATGAGTTTTAGTAGCTGTCTAAATTTATCAGGATTTATATATTTGTCTTGAATTCAATTCGTACAACAATTTCAAATTTTTTCTCAGAAATTATAAACTAATTTTAAAATCACCGTCAAAGATAGTATTTTAAAAATGCAAAACTTTGCTTCAGGCAACTCCTTAAATCAGAAATGCAAAAAAAATCTGAGAAATGTTTATATTCTAATTAATTTTAAAATGTTATTAAAGTTATTAAAAGTTAAAAAACAACACAAGAAAGGGGAAATTTCATCTTTTGAGATAGTTTTATTCTGGGAATGTCTTAAATAATATTAACTTCAGAGTTTGATCAGTGTATATGGCAATATTACATTAGACTTAATACATATATAATGTTTTCAAATTAATAATTAGAATATCCACGAAAATAGATATAATGAATATAGAATTTACAAACTAGTACCAACATTGAAAAATAAACACATAAGATATATTCAATTAACTAATAATAAACTTGATGCTACCAAATTTCATATATATTTTAAATGATTATTATCAAAGCACATGGAATAAGACCATTGCATAAATTAGTGACAAGTGAGGTGAATGTTATGAGGAAAAATGTGTCCCTATATATTTGCACAAAAAAAGAGTCATAATATACCAGAAATGAACAAGTAGAATTTGAAATTTATAACACATTAGCATTTATACTAGCATCCAAAAAAAAGAAATAATGTGTTAATCTAACAAAATATGTACAAGATATATATGACGAAAATTACGAAACTGTGATGAATGAAATCAAAGTAGAACTAAGTAAATGGAGCAATATCCAACGTTCATGGATAATAAGACTCAATATGGTCAAGATGTTAATTCTTTCCAACATGATTTATAAATTTAATGCAATCTCAGTCAAAATCCCAAAGATTATGTTGTGGTTATCAACAAACTGATTCTAAAGTGTATATGGAGAAACAAGGGATCCAGAATAGACAACAAAAAACTGAAGAGGAAAAGCAAAGTTGGAGGCACTACCTGATAAGCAGATTTATGGAACAGAATAGACAGCTCAGAAATAGACCACATAAATGCAGTCAACTAATAGGTGACAAATGAGCAAAGGAAATGTGATGACACAAAGAGAGCCTTTTCAACAAATGCTGCTGGGACAACTGGACATCCACATTGCAAAAAAAATGAATCTACAGATGGACTCACATGCTTCACCAAAATTAAATCAAAAGGATTTCCTAGACCTAAATGTTAAATGTGTAATTATAAGATTCCTAAAAATAGGAAAAAAAACCTAGATGATCTTGGTTATAATGATGACTTTTTAAAGTCATTTTTAACAAAACAAATTAATGATATTAGCAGATAGCTTACAGAAAAGTAAATACAAACAATTCCTAAACAAATGAAAATATTCCCAACCTCAGATAAGAAAAGAGAAATGCAAATCAAATCACACTGAAATATGCTTTCTTGCCTATTGAGCTGGCATAAACAAATGTGTGGGGAATCTCTTTTGCATTACTTATGAGAGTACAAATTGGTAAAACCTCTCAAGAAAGAGATTTGTCAATATCGATAAAAATTATAAATTGTCCTAACTCTGTATTTCTAATAGTTTTTCTACAGATTTACATGCATATCTGCAAATATCCAATAATAAATCACAATCCTACTATAGAGAGTAAGAAAGCTCCTTATATATTTATGTCTATATATGATCTATATATAATGATATCCTGTCATGATTGTTCAGACTTAATATTAAATAGTAAAAGCAAGATACAGAGTATTGCATTTAAATACATATATTACCTCTGGGAATGTACACAAAAACCTAACATTGTTTTCTTCTATACTGGAGATTTGGGTAATTTCTTTCGTTGGGAGGGAATTCTCATGTAATACTCTCTTTTACTTATCTTGATTCTCGAACTGTAAAGTATTCAAAATAATTGTATAAAATAAAAATTAAAAAAGTAATTTCCAGCATTTATTTCCACATGATATAAAACTGTCACCACTAAGGTCATTCTCATATAAAACAAAATTTCACATAAAGAACAACTTTTTTATTACTCAAGATTTTTATGCAAGATATTCATGTGGTGAAGAGAAAAGAAGACTTGAAATTATGCAACTATGCTTCAGATATAGTTGTTTGCTTTCAGAAACTTCATGAGTTATGTGATTTATTTTTAAAATAAAAGATAATGTATAGTAGTTAAATGCATAGGTTTTAAAATCAGACTATTTATTAAATTAATTTTATAGTTTCCAGTTTACCTATTATTTTTCTCACTGCTAAAATGCAGGTCATAATTTACCAACAAATCATAAAAATTAAAAGAAACAGTTTATATAAAATATTTGGCATGACACTGTACAGAATTTATACACTTAGCCTAGGTCAATGTATACTGAGATAACAAATGACCCACAGAGTTGGTAGCTTACAACCAGACTTATGTCCATCATGGTTTTTCTTTTAATTTTCCAAATAAGTCTGTAGGATCCCTATCTGGGATATTCCAGTCTCAAAGCAGAGCAAAAGGCAACTATGGAAACCACGCAATGGCTTCATTAGTATTTTGATGAACATTTACACACACATTTTATTGGCCAAAGCAAATCACATGGTATAGCAAAAAGTATACTCTTCCTTCTAAGGGAAGTTTGATAGGAGATGGAGCATATGAGAGTGCAGTAAGGAATATTCTGACAAGAGTACAATTTACCATGTACAATCAACAAATAATTATTTTGGCACTTTGGTATACTTTCGAACATTGTATTTCTTCTAAATTATATACACCTGGTCTAAACTATTTTCGTTCATTATCTAGATTCTTTCTAGAGGGAATAGGAAATATAATGTAAAAAAAAAATACAATGGTAAGAATTTTCAAAGCGTATCTTCTAAATTGACATTGTAGCAGCATAGATTAGTGAAAAACTCATACTGACTCAAACTTTGTAAATGTCCCTGTTGCATAATTTTCAGGCTTATTAAAACTACTGGTTATATAAAAGTTATCTGTCAAATTCATGAATTTTAAGAGAATATAGGTTATAAGTCATGCCTCTGGTGGTTTGTAAAGCACGTATTAATTAATATGCATGAAATAATGAGAAGAGGAAATAGTCAACTGGCACAGCTATATGCAACACATAGGTGGAATTTTGGTCATCGAGACTCAGAATTTTGCAAATGAATGAAGCCTAATAGAATGCTGAATGGGTGAAGGAAATAAATGAAGATGTGGAAAGTATCTTTCTTATCCTTTTGTTTAAGCCAAAAATTTAATGTGTCCAGTGCTAACATTTTTGTGCTCTAAGGACCCTTGGGATAGTGTCTTCTGGTTCTTCCTTTACTATACAGTTCTTTATAATGATACCCTTAAGACACTCAAATAGAGAGAATATGTTTTGATTCTGTTTATGGAAAAAGATAAATTGCCTCTGGTACTATTTTCATCTGTTTATGTTTATTTCCCATCCTGCCTCATTAGGACTTCTCTCAGGGTTTCTAATTTTATTTCTTTCAATTTGGCCAAATAGTATATCAAATATACCTTATGTTTAGTCTCAAATATCCCAACAGATCTGATTTATTTTTCATGCTGTAATGTAGTTGCTCATGTTGTATTATGCAATTTTAAAATGAATAAATTATATATAATGCCATAATGCCATTCATTAGAAAGCAGATCATAGCAGAACAAAAGACCCACTGCGCATTACTTTTAAATGTAATTTGTGTTTCGTTTTGCTTTTCCTCATTTGTTTTGTGTCAGTTGGGATACATTCATCTTCAAATAATGTGTAACCTAACTCAAAACGTCCACAAAATATATTGGATCATGATGTGGTAAGATGTCTCCAGCAAATTTGCTCTTTACTTCCATACGTAACAGGTTCATTTTCTGAACCTTAACTGGAAGCACAAAGGTTTGCCGATGTTTCTTAGCAAACCACTGCTTTCGACTCATTGGTTCAGGTAATATGATCATTATAAACCATCGATTGCCTAGATGAATGGAATTAGTTATACACCAATCAGCCACCTTAGGAAATGAACATACAGGCATCTTTAACTAAATGCGTGAGTAAACGTAAAAACTGAGCTGAGTAAACACAAAATTGAAAAATGTTAGATTTATGAGAAAATGAAGAGAGGTGAAGCCATGAAAGGGAGACAACCAATAATAGCCACTCTAATATGTTTTAAAATATTTCCCATCTTTACTAATACTTTTATTCTGATTTTTGTTTTAAATGCTTTTGTGGTAATGGGGAGTTGTGTCATATATTAATCCAAATATTCTGTGGTGTAGAAGGCTATTAGGGACATTTTAACTGGCCCATATTTTATTGTTCAGATCTCTGCTGAAAATAACATTTTAAAAGAGCATTCCATCAACCTTTTATTCTGTACCAGAAGAATGTACATCTTTGGAAAGAGTGCCAAAGTCATAGTCTTCAATAAAAAAATGGTACAAACATGTATATAACACTAAAATTATACAGGTTGCAATTTCTGCCATGACAGTGACACAGACTTTGTAAAACCGTTTTCTTTTGTGTTTCATCAAAAAACACTAACAACTGTCTACAGCAGTTATATCACTTGCTTCTCACATGACATGGATTGTATCAAGTAAAAATAAGTCAAAATAGTATATTCTGCTTTTTGCTTTTCAGTACTAGACATAGGGCTATTTTCATTGTTAGAAATGCATATTATATACCATATATGTTATCACTGTATACATTTTAAAGGTGTATTATTGCAAAGCTAATTGTTAAAATTATGTGAAAACTACAGATATGAAAATGTCATAATTTAAATGAAATATATAATATGGCACAATAGGTCAAATCAAAGCAAATTTATTGACATAATATCTCAATATTATTCACCATAAGCCTATGAGTTAGATGAGGGTAAATAATATTATGGATCCCATTCTTCCAGTGTTTAAACAAATTCATATATGCTAATTTCACATGATAGGTAGATAAAAGGTCTGGGGTTAGAATAATCTGACTTTTAATTCATTTTGCTTTCCAATCAAGAAAAAGATATTTATCTACTGGAAATACATCAAAATAAAAAGATTTTACACACAAAAGAATCAACAAAACAAAAAGGTAATGCACTAAATGAAAGAAGATGTTTGCAAAAATAGATCAAATAAGGGTTAAGATCCAAAATATATAAATAACTCATACAACTTAACACACACACGCACATGCACACACACAAATGCACACACACACACACATCAAATAATCCACCTTAAAAATAGGCAGAGGAACAAAATAGACTTTTTCCCAAAGAAGACATACAGATGGCCAACAGACACATGAAAAAATCTCAACATCACAAATTATCAGAGAGATGAGAATCAAAATTACAATGAGATCTCACTTTACACCTGTTAGAATGGCTAGTAATGAAAAGATGAGAAATAATAAACGTGTTGGTGAGAATTGAAGAATAAGGTATCATTGTGCACTATTGATGGGAATGTAAATTGGTGCAGCCACTGTGGAAAACAGTATGGAGTTTCCTCAAAAAAATAAAAATAGAAATACCATATGATCCATTGATTCCACAACTGGGTATTTACTCAAAGAAAATGAAAACACTAATTTAAAAAGATGTATGTACCCATATTTTTGTTCCAGCATTAGTTATTATAATCAATATATGGAAGCAACCTAGATGTCCATCGATAGATAAATGGATAAATAAAATGTGGTGTGTGTGTGTGTGTGTGTGTGTGTGTGTGTGTATACTATAACTCTGACATAAAAAATAATGAGATCTTGCCATTTGTGACAACATAGAGAGACCTAGAGGGTTTTATGCAAAGTGAAATAGGTCAGACAGTAAAAACAAACAACAAATATCATATTGTTTATATGGAATTTAACAAAACAAACAAAGCAGAAATAGACCCATAAATACAGAGAATAGACTAGTGGTTGCCAGAGGAGAAGGAAGTGGGAGATGGGAAAAACTGATGAACGGGAGTAGGAGATACAGGCTTTCAGTTATTGAATGAATAAGTCATGGCAATAAAAAGTACAACTGGGGAATGTAATAACTTTGTATGGTGGCAGTGGTAACTGCACTGTGGTGAGCATAGCATAATGTATAGACTTGTGAAATCACTATGTTGTATACAAAGCTAACGTGACAGTGTGTGTCAAATATACTTCAAATTAAAAAAAAAATTTAAATGCCCAAATGGTCATTAGGTCAAGGTGTTTTTTTTTTTCTTTACATAGATCCTTTTCTTGATTATTGATACAGCAAATATTCATTAAAAAATGATTGGAAAAATGGAGAAAAAGCATGAAAAGGAAAGTGAAGTCAAACAAAATCACTAACCCTAGACAAAATCACCTTTTATATTTTTGTGTGTTTTTTCCTATGCTATCCAAATATATATAATACATTTTAATTGTCTCTTTTTACCTGGTGTAGTGACTAAAATGTAATTTGGCATTGCTTTTGTCTTTATATTTTGTTAAATTAATTATACCATATCTATGAAATAGGATATTTAATATATTTCAGTCTTGAATTCACACTTTTTATATAATAATTTCACATAACATTGTTATCAGCTATGCCTCTGATCATGTCTGTAAAATACATAATTAAATATATAATTATCTGTCACATATGTCTAATTTTTAAATTAAATTTCATCATTTAGAATATTTTAGGTTCATAGTCAAATCAAAAGGAAGGTACAGAGATTTCCCATATACTTTCTGCCCACACACATACACAGCCTCCCCATTATCAATATTTCCCATCAGAGTGGTAGATTTAATGTTTCTGTAATTTTGAATGAATATTTTCTGAAAATATCAATCATTTATTCTGGGTGTGTGTGTGCGTGTAGGGTGATATGGTTATGAATCAAAAATAAATTAATAATCAGAATATTAGAATATCTGGATAGGTAGAATATGTAGAATAATTGAAGGCACATCAAAATAAATCTCATGCTTCCATGGCAATTTCAGATTTCTTTTTTTAAGACTTCTTTCACAAGATAAAGAGCCATTGTTTGATTAGACTGGGAGTTGGTGGCAAGAAATAGTAAAAACAACAAAAATCGGTCTTGGCCAGTTTAAAATTGTGTGTTTTAATAATTGTGTATTTTAGATATCATATATTTGGAGCACCTAGGTGGCTCAGTTGGGTAAGCATCCAACTCTTGATTTTGGCTCCATCATGATCTCATGGTTGTAAGCCCAATGTCGAGCTTCATGCTGGGTGTGGCGCCTGCTTCAGATTCTCTCTCTCCTTCTGCCCCTCCCCCTCATTCTCAACAAATGTAAATAAATAAATAAATAAATAAATACATCTTATTTTGCTCTTTAGAATGTAATCTGTAATATTTATTAAAGCTTACATTATATATATGTGTATGTGTGTGTGTGTGTGTGTGTATATATATATATATATATATATATATACACACACATATATATTAATGTTTATTTCTGAAAGAGAGAGAGACAGAGTGTGAGTGGGGCAGGGCCAGAGAGGGAGAACAGAATCTGAAGCAAGCTTCAGGCTCTGAGCCGTCCACACAGAGCCTGACACGGGGCTTGAACTCACGAACCGCAAGATCATGACTTGAGCTGAGATTGGCGCTTAACCAACTGAGCCACCCCAGGTATCCACCATTTTATATCTTTTTAATTTGAAATATAGTTGGCATATAAAATCCCATTAGTTTTAAGTGTACATCATTGTGATTTGATACTTTTACACATTATGAAATGATCTTCATAAGTCCAGTTACCATTTGTCACCATAAACAGTTATTACAATATTATTAACTATATTCTTATGCTGTGCATTACATCCCTGTGACTGATTTATTTTATGTCTAGAAGTTTGTACCTCTTAATCCCCACTTCTGGTTATTTATCTGAAGACAAGGAAAATACAAATTTCAAAAGATATATGTATCCCTGTGTTCACTGCAGCATCATTTAAAATAGTCACATTTAATATTAATATTCAAAGTCTCTCATCATTTTGAAAAGAGTACACGATATATTCCTAGAGATACTGTGGAAACTATGACAACTCTTTTAGCCAGTAATTATTTTAACCTTGTAAATATTATCCAGTTAACTACAAAAAGAAATGTTATAGAAAAGTTTTACTTTGTTCAATATTTTGTCTGCAAACAGTTCTGCTGAGACTCTTTTAGGAGTTTACTGCCAGATATGTTCTTCAAGTGTTCTAAAAATGAGTGGCAAGTTTATATAAAAATAATATATTTTGTGACGTGATTTTCAATTTAAACAATGTGAAGACAGACAGAAAAACACCGAACACATTATTTTCATGAGAGTTGCATTGTTTTATTTCATTGGCCCATATACACTTGTTCACCAAATCTATAGGAATTATAGTAGAAACAGACAGAGAAATAATCTATATTTAAAAACATTTATGGCAACACATAATGAAAGTGTCCCAGTTCTGGTGGCCAATGTGTACACACAACACAAAAGAAAGAGAACATTCTGTGAGATCAAATGGGTGAGGATTTAGCAAGAAAGATGATATATTGTCAACTCATTCCAGTTTGAACCATAATGATACTCATTCCAGTTTTATCTATAAACATAAACATAGTGATGTTCCCTCCCTTGGAGGAACATTGTGTTAGAAAAAAATTAATAATAAAAGAAAAGCATAAGCAAATGATTCTTTTATGTAAAGCATCAAAGAACACTGGAAAACAAGGACACCCTTATTTTCTCTATTTTTAGCTTCTTTAAAGGTGTACAGCTTAGGAATTGTTTCCAGAAGGAAATGGATTAGGATCATTTTCTCAGTTGAAAAATAAGAAAATAAAATCATAAGTGACTTTGAATCTGAGTGGGTTTTTTTCAATATTAATGCAGTAAGAAAGTTTAGTACCTTTTGAAATGATATTTATTTAAAATGATGGTTAATTTTATGTTTTAGTTTGGTTAGACCACAGTATCCAGCTATCTGGTCAAACACTGGTCTGGATGTTGTTAAGGTATTTTTTAGATGGAATTATATCTATTTTAGAGAAAGAGATGGGGGTGCGAGTGGAGGAGAGGGTCTTGGGAGACAGAGGGAGAGAGAGAGAGAGAGAGGGAGAGAGAGAAAATCCCAAGTAGGTTCCAAGCTCAGTGTGGAACCCCATGCAGGGCTGGATCCCACAACCCTGGGACCATGACCCGAGCGGAAATCACGAGTTGAATGCTCAGCCAGTCAACTGAGCAACCCAGGTGCCCCAGATATAATTAATATTTAAACCAGTAGACTAATTACCTCTATAATGCGAATGGGCCTCATCCAATCAGTTGAAGGTTTTGGTAAAAAAAAGACAGACCTCCCTAAACTAAAATGAAATCCTACCAGCAGACTGCCTTTGGACTTGAGCTAAAATATCAACTTTTCCCTGCGTTTCTAGACTATCAGATTACACTGCAGATATTAGACTTGTCAGCCATCACAGTCATATGAGTTACTTCTTTAAACTCTTTCCTTTTCTCTCTCTCTCTCTCTCTCTCTCTCTCTCTCCTTCCCTCTCTCTCTCTCTCTCTCTCTCTCTCTCTCTCTCACACACACACACACATCCTATTGGTTCTATTTCTCTAGAGAACTCTGAATAATACAACGAAGATGTGATGAAACTAATCATTTATTCTTAAAACAATTCACATTAGATATTTTAAATGTAATATAATTCTACAGGTACTTGAAAGTTTAATGAGCAAGTGTCACAGAGTCCCAGGCTGACTTGTACTGACAGATTGTCATTCTTCCCTCAATATCCATGTGTCATGGGTAAATCCTTTTGAATAGTTAATTAAGGTGGGACACATTACCCAAGTTAGAGATAGCTCTAATTTCTAAGCTGGCTACTATTTTTAAGTGGATAGCTGTAGGGTTATTCATTCACAGTAAGTGGTTGTAATGAGCAGTAGAGAAGGAAAATCTCAATGGACAGAATTTCATGTTTTATATCTCTTGGTTTTTGGTTTATGGCATTTCTTCGCCTACTAGAATAAAACTATCGTAATAATGGGTGCACTCATGCCTCTTGTTTGAGACTATCCTTACGGCCTAGATCACCTGGCAAGATTCATATGGAAATACTATTCCGAGCAATTTTTATTAACATTTTTAAACAACAAAAAGTTGAGTAAGAACAAATGTAACTTAAAAATGCAATTTGAAGAGACAACTAGCCCATCACAATCTAACAATATCGTTCGAGATTTTTACTCCAAACTACCTTTTGATTGGCTACTTTAGCCAATCTTGGCAAATATTATACTGTGGTATTAATATAGTCTATACTTAAGTTTATTTCAGGGGTCATTTGATTATTCTAACCAGCTAGAATATGAGTTCAACACTCCTAGGACTACAAAAGTTTTAACTACGAATATATTCCTCATGTATAGCAGAGAGTCTGGCACATAATAGATATTCAGATAACTTAGAATGACTGAATGGGTAAAATATTTGATAAAGACCTATCATATATTTGAATAGGCATTTATCAAAATAGTTGAAACTATTGTGTATATGGATGTTTACTAACTATGCTATTTATTAATTTAAGTTGTAAGTATTTATTTATACCTTAAATTTTTTTAATTTTTTTTAATATTTATTTATTTTTGAGAGAGAGAGATAGAGTGTGAGTGAGGGAGGGGCAGCGAGAGAGGGAGGCAGAATCTGAAGCAGGCTCCAGGCTCTGAGCTGTCAGCACAGAGCCCAATGTGGGGCTTGACCTCAAGAACTGTGAGATCATGACCTAGCTGAAGTCAGACACTCAACTGACTGAGCCATCCAGGCGCCCCAGTTTGTACCTTAAATTTTAAGAAAACGTAAACACTTCTAAAATACCTGCTGTGTGTTAAACAGCATACTGTGAATCACACATACACATATAATTTAATCACTTTAATACGCTAGTTTAACTACTGTATTATATCTTATTAATGCATAAAATATCAAAAATAATAAGCAACATAAAAGTGAAAATAAAATAATTTAAATTATTAATGTTGAGAGTTTTCATTTTCTGCATTATCACAAATTAAGTCTGTTGGAAGAGATAAGATTTAGAAGCTATGTATCCCATGAACATATATGTCTAGGCATAGCTCTGTAAAATAATTTCAAAATTGAGGCAATAAATAATTTCATGGAAAAAATAAAAGAAAGTAGAAGTAAACTTTTTCTGAACAAATTATTTGAAATATAACTTTGGAATTATTTCATGGACATGAAAACACGCTTATTATATTTGTCATGTTTCAGGCAATTACTAGATTTGTTATGGACATTATTTTGTTGTTGTTATGGACATCATTACTAAAACATTAAAAACAGGAAAATTCTATTAAACTTCATCTTTGACAGGTTTATTTCTGTAGCACATTGAGAATGGAAAGATACTGAACAACTTGCTATTCCTGTGATAAATCAAATATTTGACTCAAGAAGATTTAAAAATATTTATCTTTTTTTTTAAGTTTATTTATTTTGAGAGAGAGAGAACATGCACGCCGCAGGGGGAGGGGCATAGAGAGGACAGAATCTCAAGCAGGCTCAGCGCAATCAGTCCAAAGCCCGACATGGGACTTCATCTCATGAACCGTGAGATCATGACCTGAGGTGAAACCAAGAGGACGCTTGAGTGACTGAGCCATACAGGTGCCCCTAAAATTATTTATCTTAAAAGGAAAATAACAGTATTAAATTAAGATGGTTTGAAGAACTCTTTTTCTTTTCTGTTTTTTTTTCTGCAACAGGAAAGATTCATAAACTATTTCCTTTACAAAGAAAAAGGATAAATACTCTTATATAAAGTGGAAGCAAAATACTAAATATATATTTTTTGCAATCATTGCAAAAGTTTGTAGCTATTTTGATTCCTGCAGAACTTTAATGAGTATTATTTCAAGTGTAAGCCATACTTGTATCTATTCATAAAATTAAAACAATGTAATGCCAACTAAAATTTTAAACTAGTCTCTAATTAAATGATATTCTTGCCCCAAATAAAAACATTATATATCTAAATAAGAAGTGTTGACAGAAGTAGCATTTTTTGTCATGAAGCAAATAATGGATTTCTTGATTTCTGGTAAATTAGCTTTTTTGGGAATCATGCACAAATATTAGTTTGTTAGAATGAAATGTAAAATGAAATGTTAGGCATTTTTACATTTGTTTTCCTTTTTAAGGTTAAAAAGTAATTCATATAATTCTTATACCTTTGAGCAAATATATATTTAACATATATAAATGAACATGCATGTTTCAGAATAATAATATTCTGAGATTTTTTTTCCAAATTTTCAAAAACACTAAAAGCTAAATTATTTCACTTCTTATTAGATAGTCAATTAAAATTTTTGAGAGTCTTAGTCTCAGTAACAGGCCATGATATTCAGTTGCAGGCCTGAAAGATAAAATCAAATGGAATACTTACTCAAACATAAAAACTGCAATAAGTTGTCAGTTGTTCAGTTTGGTTGACCAATGTAGAGATATCTCTGTTTTATCATTCATTTGCCTTTCTAAGTACTTCACTCCCTTGTCATCTGAAACTTAATTTGTCAACCTCTTGCTCTCTATCCGATCACTGTCATTGGCTCAAAAACATGCATTAGTGTTGCCAATCTTAAAAAAAATAAACAAAAATCAAAAATACAAATAAAGTAAGCCTACCCTCCTCCAAATATTGTCCCGTTTTTCTATTCTCCTTAGTGATTACATTTATCAATCTGTTGTTTACTCCTGGTGACTGCATTTCAGCACACTTTACCTATTCTACGAACAATCCAATCTTTCTTTTGTCCACACTCCCTTGTTCTTCGTGACATCATAAAACCAGAGTCTATCATCCAAATTTTAAGAAAAAAAGGATAGCCAACACATTGAATTTTGTGTACAGAGACGGAACACTATCTGACTCTTTACATCTGACCCTTCCAGTCTTCTTTGTTTACTCTTTCTTATTCACTGAATCACCAAAGAATGAAACTCCTTAGAGCCCAGTTCTAGCTTCATCTTTTCTCTCTATATACTTTATTCACAGATGATCTCTTCTATTCCTGTGAATTTGAATAACAATCTATCCAATGATGGTATTTAGAATTAGATCTCCAGGGCAAATATATGTGTTGAGTTTAGTCATATACCTAGTGGCTTACTAGATACTTCTACCTGTATGACACAGAAGTATATCAAACATAGCACTTGTTGAATTCTTGATTTTTTCCTTCAAGCCTTCTTTAACCTCAATCTTCTTTAGCTAATATCAATTTTCTTTGACCCAAATCAGTAATCTAAGCATCATTTTTTTATTTAATAGTCTGTTGATTTATTTATTTGTTATTGCCTTCTTCTATTCCTTCTAGACCAGAGTTCCTTAGGCTTGGCCCCAGTAGTATCGTCCCTAGCTGGAACAACTAAAAATGTTTCTGAACATTGCTAACTGTCACCTGGGGACAAATTTCTCCTAGGAGAGAATTACTGCCTAGATTGTGGATTCCATAAGAATAAAGATGATTTTACTTTTTGCTGTATCTCCAAAAATCTATAATGGTGGCAGATATATACTTTATGAATACATTTCCTTAATTAATTGTCTAGTTTTCTTGATACATTGTTGCCATAGCATTGTGCATAGAATATAGACTGCATTTTTGATAAACAAGAAAAAAAATTAAATTCAATGCAGTGTTAAATGCAACACGTTTTCAGTTTTAGTGCCTATCTTTACCAGTTATTTCTGTACCTTATACTGTTGGTAGAAATGTGACCATAGGAATTTGGGAACTTTTCACTGTTTACTTCAGTATAGCACCTAATGTGTACAGATTTGTATCAACATGAGAACCGGTGGGGCTCACCTGATGATTCAAATGAAATCAGTGTACAAATTATTTGTGAAATATAATTCCAAGGGACCTTCTCTTTGTTACTTGGCAAAACACCTAAATTTTAATATTATTCTTATTTTTTGTTGTTGTCATTTCTGCCGATGTTTTTAGACTGTAGAGTAGGCACTCAGCCTGTCAGTAAAGGCCATAAACTTCTGCAAAATGAATTTCAAATATTGTGTGACACATATTTTTACCATTTTGTTCTTTTTTTGGCAATAACACTAACTAGAATAAATTATTATATCTTTTGGAACTTAAAACTATTTGTAAACTTATGGAATCATTACTATAAATTTATAAAATATTTACCATTATCCCAAATATAAAAATAAATAAAGAATGCACGAGGTCAAGCAATGGCTAAGGTAGATAATGCTGAAGAAGTTAGTGAATGATAGAGTCCAGATTCAATTTTCTTTGACTTCAAATTCCATGTTTTAAATTATTATATCTATACTTCTTCATGTAAGTGGGCACTGAGTCATGACATGAGGGATACTATAATCAGTCAAAAATTCAAAATGGCAGGCAAAAATGCCCAACATCCAGAGACCTATAGAAGTGACAAAGGGAATATAATGTTTCTCAGAGACAGATAGATGGACAGCACACAAGAGACTGAAATATTATTTTTTTTTGGTTTTTTAAAAACCAGAGGTATGAAGAACAGATGTAATCACATGATCATTTCAATAGATGTGAACAATAACATATAAAAAATTCAATACACTTTCATAATAAAAACACTCAATAAGCTAGCTATAGAAGGAAATTATCTCAACATGTAAAAGGCCCACAGCAAACATACTCAATGGTAAAAAACTAAAAGCTCTTCTCTAAGATCAGAAACAAAGCAAGGATGCCTACTCTCACCACTAGCATTTAACAGAGTACAGAAGTCTTAGCTAAAAGAATTAAAAGAGAAAAAATAAAAGACATCCAAATTGGAAAGGAAGAAGGAAGTGGTCTGTTTACAGATGACGTGCTTATAGGTATAGAAAACCCTAACTACTCCACAACAAAACCTTTTGGAACTAGAAAATGAATTCAGTAAAATGTTTAGTTTTAACTGTAAATCAGCAAATACAGCAACCGTTGCATAATAGGGGCATGGGAATAGAAATTTAAAGTGCTCAGAGATGAGAATCTGGGTCAACTCACCAGAAATGCCACCTAAACCAATGGAAATGCAAGTTGAGATTGAAAGTTATCAAGAATGGGTGGTAGAAATAGTAAAACAGTGATGAACATTAGCCAAGGCTTTGGGAACAAATAGAGTAGTGGGGATTACTGTTTGTCTAACTAGCCCCCTTGTAAGTTTCCCCCAAATTGTGGTCAACCATAAATCTATAAGCCTGGAGAAACTTTGCCTCAGTTATGTAATTTAGTATAAGAAGCAAATGTATCTTGGTGGTGCAGGGCATGGGTTATCATGGGTATTGTTGATGCCCCACCCAGCTTATGCACCTATACACCAGCCATTGTGAATAAATCATAGTGCTGTCTTTTCTGGAGAATGGCCATTTGCCAAATGGGAGGCACTATTCTCACAAGACTATACTCCCCATAATGACATACCAGGGCATCTCTCAATGACTGACTCTCATGGGGTATGTAAGACTGGTCATATGTCCTTAAACGTGAGCTTAATTCCTTGGTGTAATTTGTATCCCAGATTATTCCCGTGGGATCAGCTTGAATACAGTCTCCAGCTGAGACCACATTCTTGCTTAGTTTCTTATCTTGCCCTCTGTGCTTTCTTTTATTATTATTATTCTTATTATTGTTATTATTTTTAGTAATCTCTTCACCCAATGTAGGGTTCATACTCATGACTCTGAGATCAAGAGTTGATGCTCTTCTGACTGAGCCAACCAGAAGCCCCATCTTCTGTGATTTCTTTATTCAATTTCCCCTAAAGTCACTTCTCCAATACGTTGCCTAAGAATCCCAGTCTCAGGCTCTACTTCTAGAGAACTACACCTGAGACAGGGTTAATAATAGTATGAGCTTGTAAACACTAAAGTCTCGTTTTCAGTGTATTACAAGCAAATTTTGTAGTTGGTTTTATTACTATGAGTATTGAGGTATATTTTGAATCATTCTTGCTAATATATTGCCTCTCCCCAAGATTAGTGTTTTATAATCTCACTTTATTTCCATAGGAAAACCGTCAGTGTGTGAAAAAAAAATTAACCATAAAAAATGGAGGTTATATAAAGGTAAATAGCTTGCTATGGATGTCAGTGAATACTGCTGATTAAATATTGATAGGAATTTCTTAAGATGGAGTTTGCAAATGAAAGGGTAAACACTGCCAAAATCCATTTTGCTCATCATCCATTGTAGGACCTGCCGGGTACAGACACATTTTTGTAAGCTTGAGTGAAGATAATTAAAAATGTAAAAACAAAATAAACCAAAAAAATAAAATTATTTGGCATTTTATTTGGATGAAACATTAAATAGAAAAAGAAATCCTATTGCCTATAGTTAGAAGGCTTGAGATATTCTAACTGCTAAAATGAACTCTCACAACTTGGCCCAAATCAAGTTAGCCTATTTTGACCTGGGTCTTCACATCTGTAAAATATCAAAGTGGTTTTCCCACTTTAGGAGCAATTCTATGAAAATTATTATCATTGTTTGCATGACATTTTAAAAATTGCTTTTAAACCATGGGATGCAAAATAGAAAACTAACTTCAGAATTAAGCTTCTATAGTTGGACTACTCTCTGTAGGCGCAATCAAAATATCAAACTTCAGCATAAAGGAGATATGTGGTAGAACATCATACCTGACACTGCTTAGGTGGGTCTTCATTTTCAGAAAGATACATAAATACCATTCAATTCTTTCGGCAACAGGAAGAAAGAATAAAATGAATCATAATAAATTTTACCTCTCTTTTTTTCTTTTACTTTCAAGACTCACAGGTTGCCAAAAATAATCTTTTTTTAAAATATATTTGTTAAGATATTCTTTTCTTTTGAACATAACATAATGATAATGGTCAATGTGCAAAATGTGACAACCAGAGTTATAGCAAAAAAAAAAAAAAGAAGATAAATTAAGCAAAATCAATTTGGGAAACAAATTTAATTATTTTAGTCACTCTCCACTTGTCACAACTGGCAATACTTAACCAGAAAAGATACTATGATACTACACGAGGATAATTAATACTAATAAAAATTCAAAGAAACCAAATAATATGAATGGATTTTGTACACAAAGAAAGAAAGCAAGCTTGTAAAAATTCTAAAGAGGAAAAGCCCAGGCTTGTGGATTTTATGGCAATAATTATTTTACTGGGCCTTTTAAATGTCTGTGTCAAAAGTTCAGACATGTACTTTGTAATTTTAAATGGAGTTGGCTCTTAAATGTAAGATCTGCCATTTAGTTGTAAAACTATAATATTGGGATATCAGAGAAAGTAATTATCTGCTCAAAAGCTTTAGAAAAGTCTTCCACTTATTCTGTCAGCTTGTGGTAACAACACAAAGCCACCCGGGAGAAACCTAAATTCTAAACCCTGTCCTTCCACAGGAAGGAGCTACAAAAGGAGGAGTTCCTTTGGTCAAGGTCTTATCTTTGTTGATTTGTTTTTAACCAGTAAGTTGGAGACAACTTTTTCCCTAAGATCTGTGTAGATGAAATGTCACCACTGTCTTTTCCCTAAGCCTTATCTTTCAAAACAGCCCTTCCCTGGCAACAGTAAGAACAGGATCATACACACTGCTCAGCAAAAGTGTTCTCTTCTACCTCCTATTTGTGAGGAGAAAAAAAAAAGCTATCTGGAGCGATAGAGAAGATCACTGACGATAACAACCATGTATACCTGGAGGTATATTTGCTAAAACCAATAAGAAAAAGCACCCTCGCTCTTCATGAATTATGAAATTATGTTTAGCATTCTAATATTCTGGAGAAGTTAGTGATGGTAGAGACTCAGCTTACACAGTAACAATCGAAGTGTGTTTCAAGATGCCTCATTTTATATATTAGATTTGATGTTCTCCCAAAGCCCTTGCTTTTCAGATAGATCTTGAAATCTTTTCATGCAGTGTATAATGTGTGGCGTTCATTTAGTTACTAAGTTGAAAAGCCAAAATCTTCACTTGATCACTGTGTGGTTTTGGTTCTCTGTCTCCACTACACTGAATCTCAGTTTCCTCACTGGCAAACTGGAACTAATACTATCCTATTTCCCAGGGTATTCCTACCCTTCCTACTTAAGGGTAAATATATATATATATATATATATATATATATATATATATATATATATATAAAATGTAAAAATATGTAATTATGTAATGTAAAAATGTGCTTGATGAATATCACTCAGCTGTGTAAACTGTAAGAGTATCTTGTAGCTTGAACCAGTTTATTCCCACAAGTTATTAGTTTTGTGGCATTATGTTTGCATCATTCTGATCCTTGCTGTTTTTGTTCAACTATTTCTCTTGGAATTCTTTCTGTGCCAGTCCGCAAAGTTTTTATTATTTTTAACAGTTGAAGAATATAGCAAAAATATACCATTTTTGTGCTTATATACCAGGTTGTGCTTAGACAACTTTCTATCTTACTATTACAAACAATGCTGAAATAAATATCCCACTACTAAGCTAAAGGTAGTAATCACTTTGAATTTGATAGATTATCCACATTATTGAACAATGTGGCCATACCAATTAAGAGAACCTCCAACAGCATATATACATACCGGTTTTCCACACTTTTGCCAAAAATTGAGACTACCAAGTTTCAACCTGGTAATAATCTGATATGCAAAAATGGTGCCATTTTAATTGATATATAAATTACCTGCAGAAACTTGTACAAATCATAAGAATTCAATGAATTATTACACTCTAAACAAATGCAGGTAGGGAATTGAAATGTTGCCAGCACTCAGTTGGTCCCCAAGGAATGGTTTCTCCCAGAGATCACAACCAACACTGCAGAAATACAAATAATAATAAAAGAATATTAGGAGCAATTATACACCAATAAAATGGGCAATCTGGAAGAAATGGACAAATTCCTAGAAACATATAAACTACCAAAACTGAAACAGGAAGAAATAGAAATTTGAACAGACTCATAGCCAGTAAAAAATTGAATTAATAATCAAAAATCTCCCGAAAAACAAAAGTCCAGGGCCAGATGGCTTTCCAGGGGAATTCTATCAAACATTTGAGGAAGAGTTAACCCCTATTCTCTTGAAGCTGTTCCAAAAAATAGAAATGGAAGGAAAACTTCCAAACTCTTTCTATAAAGCCAGCAATACCTTGATTCCAAAACCAGACAGAGACCCCACTAAAAATAACTATAGACCAATTTCCCAGATGAACATGGATGCGAAAATCCTCAACAAGATACTAGCCAACCGGATACAGCAATACATTAAAAGAATTATTCACCATAAGCAAGTGGCATTTACACCTGTGATGCTAGGCTGGTTCAATATCTGCAAAACAATCAATGTGATACATCACATCAATAAAAGGAGAAGACCACATGATCCTCTCAATAGATGCAGAGAAAGCATTTGACAAAGTACAGCATCTTTTCTTGATAAAAACCCTCAAGCAAGTGAGGATAGAAGGATCATATCTCAAGGCCATAAAAGCCATATATGAAAGACCCACTGCTAATATCATCCTCAATGGGGAAAAACTGAGAGCTTTCCTCCTAAGGTCAGGAACACGACAGGGATGTCCACTATCACTGCTGTTATTCAACATAGTATTGGAAGTCTTAGCCTCAGCAATCAGATAACACAAAGGAATAAAAGGCATCCAAATTGGCCAGGAGGAAGTCAAACTTTCAGTCTTCACAGATGACATGATTCTCTATATGGAAAACCCAAAAGATTCCACCAAAAAACTGCTAGAACTGAACCATGAATTCAGCAAAGTCGCAGGATATAAAATCAATGCACAGAAATTGGTTGCATTCCTATACACCAATAATGGGACAACAGAGAGAGAAATCAATTTATAATTTATAATCCCATTTATGATTGCACCAAAACCCATGAAATGCCTAGGAATAAACATAAGCAAACAGGTGAAAAATCTATACACTGAAAACTATAGAAAGCTTATTAAAGATATTGAAGAAGACACAAAAATATGGAAAAATATTCCATGCTCCTGGATTGGAAGAACAAACATTGCTAAAATGTTGGTACTACCCAAAGCAATCTACATATTCAATGCAATACCTATCAAAATAACACCTGCATTCTTCACAGAGCTAGAACAAACAGTACTAAAATTTATATAAACCAGAAAAGACCCTGAATAGCCAAAGCAATCTTGAAAAAGACAACTGAAGCTGGAGGCATCACACTCCTGGACTTCAAGATATATTAGAAAGCTGTAATCATGAAGACAGTATGGTACTGGCACGAAAACAGTCATCCAGATCAATGGAACAGAATAGTGAACCCAGAAATGGACCCACAAACATGGCCAACTAATCTTTGACAAAGCAGGAAAGTATAACCAATGGAATAAAGACAGTCTCTTCAGCAAGTGGTCCTGGGAAAACTGGACAGCGACATGCAGAAGAATGAACCTGGACCACTTTCTTACACCATACACAAAAATAAACTCAAAATGGATGAAAGACCTAAACATAAGACAGGAAGACATTAAAATCTTCGAGGAGAAAGCAGGCAAAAACCTCTTTGATCTTGGCCACAGCAATTTCTTACTCAACACGTCTCCAGAGGCAAGGGAAGCAAAAGCAAAAATTAACTATTAGGAACTCATCAAAATAAAAATATTCTAAACAAGGAAGGAAATAATCAGCAAAACTAAATTGCAGCCAATAGAATGGGAGAAGATATTTGCAAATGACATATCAGATAAAGGATTAGTATCCAAAATCTATGAAGAACTTATCAAACTCAACACCCAAAAAACAAATAATCCAGTGAGGAAATGGACAAAATACATGAACAGACACTTCTCCAAAGAAGGCATCCAGATGGCCAACTGACACATGAAAAAATGCTCAACATCGTTTATCATCAGGAACATACAAATCGAAACCACAATGAGATACCACCTCACACCTGTCTGAATGGCTAACTCAGGCAACAACAGATGTTGGTGAGGATGCAGAGAAAAGGGCTCTCTTTTGCACTGCTGATGGGAGTGCAAACTGGTGTGGCCACTCTAGAAAACAGTATGGAGGTTCCTCAAAAACTTAAAAATAGAACTACCCTATGACCCAGCAATTGCCCTACTAGGTATTTATCCAAGGGATACAGGTGTGCTGTTTCAAAGGGGCATATGCACCCCAATGTTTATAGCAGCACTATCAACAATAGCCAAAGTATGGAAAGAGCCAAATGTCCATTGATGGATGAATGGATAAAGAAGATGTGGCATATACATACAATGGAGTATTACTCGGCAATCAAAAAGAATGAAATCTTGCCATTCGCAACTACTTGGATTGAACTAGAGGGTATTATGCTAAGCAAAATTAGTCAGTCAAAGAAAGACAAATATCATATGACTTCACTCATATGAGGAATTTATGATACAAAAGAGATAAACATAAGGGAAGGGAAGCAAAAATAATATAAAAAACAGGGAGGGGGATGAAACATAAAAGACTTAAATATAGAGAACAAACAGAGGGTTGCTGGAGGATTTGTGGGAGGGGGATGTTCTAAATGGGTAAGGGGCATTAAGGAATCTCCTCCTGAAATCATTCTTGTACCATATGCTAATTAATTTGGATGTAAATTGAACAAAAAATTTTAAAAAAGAGAGAAAAAAAGAAACGGTTTCTCCAAAACATCAATCTTTCCTCATCCCCCAAATTAAATTCTATCCTGATATTTTACACCACATATTAATCTGGAATGTTTGCAAATTCACTTAAATGGAATGTAGAGTATTTATTCTTTAGTTCTGGCCTTCTCTTGTTTCATAGTATGGTTGTGGGATTTACTTATATTACTGCAATATTATGGCACTCTTCATTTGTAATTGCTGTATAATATTTCATTATATGACTCTACTATAGTGTATTTATGTATTTTAAACTTGAAACACATTTGCATTCACAGAAATGAAATTGATTTTTGTATATGCATCTTGTAACTAGCAAGTTTGAATTATTCATTTAGTAACTCTAAGTATTAAACTATAGGCTATTTGGTGTTATCCCATCAAATTAACTTGGCATCTTTACTGAAAATCAATTGAAAATATAAATGTGAGTATTCTATACTTTATTTTGTTTGATTAAATATTTGTATTTACTTACACAAGTACTACATTGTCTTGATTATTACAACTTTATATTAAATCTTGCAATCATATGGTACATATCCATCAACCATGTGCTTCTCTTTTTAAGATCATTTGAGCTTCCCTAAGTCCTTTGTATTTCCAAGTAAAATTTGAAATAAGATTGTCAATTTCTCCTGAAAGGCAGATAGGATTTTTAAAACAATTTTATGTGGTTGTCAAGGAATGTGATAAGATTTGCACTGAATCTCTAGGTCAGTTTGTAGGGACCTACCTTCTACAAAATATTGTCTCTCCCAACCCATGAGAATGATACCATCTATGTAGTTAAGACTTTTACATTTCTTTTTGCAATATTTTGTAGTTTTTCAAATTATGCCATTCACAATTTTCTATTTATTTCCTAATATATACAAAGAATGACAATTTCTACTCCTAAAATATTATATATATACAATATATATACATAAATATATATTATATAAAAATATATATATATATATGTTTTAAAGGCTGATAAAAGAAATTTTAAATGTTCATATATTAGGCCTTAATGAAAGTCCAATGAATTCCATAATGTAGTAATCATTTAGGTTCTGCTCATGTTATGAGAGGAACAGGATTATTCACAAAAGAGTTGCAAAACCATACTAGTGTGCAGAATCTGGAATTAGCAGAACCTGGGACTGAAGTTCGAAAGGGCTAGAATAGGTGGAGTGGCACAGTATACAAACTGTATACGAGAATGTATTTAAGAGGCATTCTTAAAATTCAACATTTAATAACCCGGTAATGTCACTTTGTGTCAACTCTAATTTGCTGCTGGAATAGCTCTTTGAAAGTTGGAAAAGGATGCAAATAAAATGGAAATTCTGTAACTTCCTTGGTAGATAAAAAATAAAGGGTTTTTAAATGCCAAGGGAAGTGAGGAGTGCCTGGGTGACTCAGTCACTTGAGTGGGTGGATCAGTCACTTGAGTGTCTGACTCTGGCTCACATGATCTCCTGGTTCGTGGATTTGAGCCCCACATCAGGGTCACTGCTGTCAGCACAGAGCCTGCTTTGGATCTTTTGTCCTCTGGTCTCTCTGACCTTTCCCCACTTGCGTTCTCTCTCTCTCTCTCTCTCTCTCTCTCTCTCTCAAAAAAATGAATTAAAAAAAATTTTTTTAGTGTCCAGGGTGGTATACATGTTATGCTATAAGGCCAGAAAATCCACAAAAAACTGTTTCCAGAAAGAGTAAAAATAATACTCCCTTTACTAGATTGATAGGGAATTTGCTAATGAGAGGAGCAACAGTATTATTGAAAATCTTGGTGGTCCTCTCTGGGTCAGGACTGATTGTAGAGGATGCTGCTATGAACTTGACTCCCAAGTACTAAAGATAATAGAGTCCTGTTAATTTCACTTGACACAGGAATTTGTCAGTGGTTAAGAAACCATTGTCTCTAGGAATGAGATAGATAGGAAGTCATTAAGTGCATTGTTTAACTTTTATAACCAAAATATAAAGAGTGGGTAAGCAAAGGATGATGTCAATTGTGGCAATGAAAAATTATCTGTAAATTAGTTTCCTGACAAGACCAAGTTCTCAATGTCAGTAACACTGAGATTAAAAAATAAAAACAAAAATGTAGTCCCCATATTCCTAGGAAAGACTGACAACTCATTATAGCCAGTGGTATTAGGAATGTTTTTCAAACTATTTAATCAATCAATGACAACTCTATAGTCATAGTAACAAGTAACAAGTAGGCACCAGGATGGATTGTAAACCGGTATAATCAATCAATGACAACTTGCTTCAGTAACCATACCAGCCAATTGGTGCGGCCTCACACTTTGAACATCAGTCATTGTGGTAGACACTCTAGTGAACACACTTCTAAGACGGAATATCAACATACATCTGCTTTAAACCAACACTAAACACATCTTCTCTATACAACATAAATCATGATTTTACACTGATATCAACCACTCCTGTGTTTTTAAGCAGTATAACCCAAAACGAACTCTTTGTCCAATACATATATACAATTAGCAGTTTGCTTTGCTTAATGAGTTCACATCCAACCAGCTCTCCTTTATCCAAGTAAGCTATAAATACAACCCTATCATTTTACATATTGAGATATACTTATTCCTTGATAATTCTGGATGTTCCCTCAACATCATATTGGAGACCATTGTTTGGCATCATTCCATGATGCCCTCGCATAAACTGAAACTAGGCATGTTCTCCAGCCCCTATATTCAAATGCCTTTTGTCTTTTCAGTTTGCTTATGAGTTGCTCTAAAACGTGATCTATCAGTTTGTTTTCTTATTCTAGACATTGTCACTAATAGATTATAAAATTTGTTTGTGTTAAAGTGATTTGATTTTTTGTTGGGAGGTGCACTATGTTTAAATAATTAGAACTGGGTCTTTGTGTAGAAATTTACATTTGTATGTGTAGCATTTGGTAAATATTTGTGGGCTATTAACCTGCTTGGTCTAATATTGTTTGCCTTGATTTTGCTCTTTGTGTCTCTGGTATGAGACTATTTGTACAAAGAAAAACACCCTGCAGTTCAGTTTTGTCTTGGATTTTTTCCTGTATATTTGGATTTTTTTTCTTTTTTGAATGCTTACACTCCATAGAGAACAGGTAAAATAAAATTATTAAATCTACAATCCAACCTGTCCCTTAAGACTAACAGCTAAAGGCAGACTAGACCAACAAACAATTCATGCAAAGGTAATTGGTCGAGTTTGGCCTCGGGTGTCTAAAATACTATTGTGAAACATTCTTGTTTGACAAATTTTGCAAGAAAATTGTTTTATTTAGTTCAGATTTCAGAATCAATAGTAGCTAAGTCAATGATCGTATTGTCCCGCTAAAACCTGTTTGGTGGGCAATTCCAAAAGAATGTTTATGAGCATCAATTTCTGACATATTTTTCCAGCCTTTTTCCTTTTTTGTTATGGATTTATCTATGTGAAATCTGTAACTCACTCTTGGTAATCATTCTTCTCAGATGCATTTTTAATAGAATGAAAACTCTTACACTTACCTTGGAAAATAGCAAAGTTATACTTCTCTCTGAATAACAATGGTCATTTTGGGGCAAAGTTGATATGTCAAAATTAACACACTTAAGAAGAATTCTAAAAATCTCTACAAGTCATATTCCACATTTGGTAGAATCTAAAAGTTCTAGTACTCTATTGAATAGGAGTAGCAGTAATCTTTGTCTAATTCCTGATTTCATGGGGAAAAACATTGAATCATTATTAAATATAAAGTTAACTATAGGATTTTTTAAAGGCAATGGTGTTTTTATTGTTTTTAAAATGAATTTATAAGGACTAAATAGGTAACAATTTCTGGTTATCACATTGATTAGTGCAATCTAAAATATGAGATCCATACATAGTTCCTTTATGAAAATTATATTTTGAAACTAATACCATGACACCACAAGAGAATATCTGGTCACAAAGAAAGCCTCAATATCTGAGGATAAGTAAGGTTATCTTCAAATAAGTGTATAAATAATGTATTTGTTCCAGGGGAACTTTATAGTTCAAGAAAATGTCATTAATGTACCTTCTGGAAGGTTTCAGGCAATGGTGTTTTCCTTAGATCTAATTAAAATGAGTTTCTTAATAAATCAATGTATATAGAAAAGTTAAGTATTTGTGAAATAGACTATTCCTTTTTACTATCTGCTCCAAATTTCCTTTATGTTTTTTCACACATTTTACCACTCTTCATGATATCTTTTGTTTCCTCTCATTACAACATAATGTAGCATAACCCACTAGAGTTTTCTTTTGCAGGCTGACCCTACATATCTGCCCAATGTGGATAACAGTTTGTATTCTGATATAATGTATAATGCAGTCAGACTGTACATACTCAGAAGTGCATAACCTTAAACTTGGTAACTTGTAAGTAATATTATGAGGGGAAAAAACACTGAATTGACAAGATTTATCTTTAATCTCATTTCTCTCATGATTTATTCAAAGGAGAATATTATGCAAAAACATTTTTACAAGATGAGTATGACAAAATAATCTAGCAAAGATATAGCCACGTCTTTTACATCTTTGCCTAGCTCTTGATTTTTTGGTGGGGGGGGCACTGAATCTATCATTATTGGTTATGAAGTTAGTTGTAGGATATTATTGTAGATGCTTTTTCTCAAATTAAGTAAGTTTCTCTGTTTCTAGTTTGCTGAGAGTATTTATCATGACTAGGTACGGTCTTTTGACATATTTTTTTCTTATCATCTTATTTTTCTTCCTAGTCCCTTAATATGTTGGATTAATTAACTTTTGAAGTTGAACCAATCACATAATAGCTTACAACTGTTTTTTATACATTGTTGAAAGTGATCTGATAATATTTGGGTGAGGATTTTTGCACTGACCTGTAGTTTTCTCCACTCCTTCCTTCCTTCTTTCTTATCTTTGTTCCTTCTTCTTTTTTTCTATTATCTTTGATTTTGTATCACGGTAACATTAGCCAGCTAAAACAAGTTGGAAATCTATCTTTTGGAAGAGAATTTGCAATATTCTCCTTTAAATGTTTGGTAGAATTCTCCAGTGAAATCATCTGGACATACAGATTCATTGAGAGCTTTTGACTTACTTATTCCATTTTGTTGATAGTTATAAATCTGTTCAGATTGTTTATTTTATCTTGATTTAGTTAGCCTCCTATTACTACTAAACCAAATTATCACAGACTTAGTGGCCTAAAAAACCCACAAATTTGTTACCTTACAGTCTTGACAGATATTGTCAGGACTGCATTTCTTTTGGATCCTCTACAGGAGAGAATCATTTTTCTTATATTTTCCAGCTTCTAGAGGTCTCCTGCATTCCTTGGCTCATGGACCTTTCCTCTTGCTGCAATCCAAAATTATAGTGTCTTCAAATCTCTCTACCACCTCTCCTTCCATTGTCACATTGCCTTTTCTGAAACTGACACTCCTGCCTCCCTTTTATAAAGAATCTTTGAGAGTGACTGTGACCACTAGAATAATTCAGGATAATCTTCCCATCTCAAGATCCTTAAATTAACCACATCTTCAAATTTCCTTTTGCCATGAAAAATGATATATTTACACACTTCAAGGATTAGAAGGTACACATATTAGTAGAGGTGTACTATTCTGTCTACCACAGGCAATTTGTGATTTTCAAGGAATTAATCCATTTTTTTTATAAGCTGTTGATTTTATAAACATAAAGTTGCTCATTGTATCTCCCTAGGGCTTCAGGATCTGAAGTGAAGTCCCTATTTTTATTCCATATTGGTGATTTGTATCTTGTCTTTTTATTTTTGCCAGTCTAGCTAAGATTTATTAATTTTAATATTTTTAAAGAACCAGCTTTTTGTTTGACTGATTTTCTTCATTGTTTTCTTGATTTAATTTCTTTGATTTCTGCTTTCCACTATTACCTTCCTTCTAATTGCTTTGAGTTTAGTTTACTTTTTTTTTCTAGTTTTTTGAAGTAAGGTCTTTAGATATTAATTTGAATCCTTTCTTCTTTTTGACTGTAAACATTTAGTGCTATAAATTTCCCTTTTACCATTGTTTTTTCTGTGCCTCACATATTTTGATATGTTATTTTTATTTTCATTTATTTCTATATATTTATTTTTATGAGACTATTTCTTAGACACATGGGTTATTTATAATATGTTGCTTAATTTCTACATGTTTCCTGTTGTATTTCTTCTATTAATTTGTAGTTTGATTCCATTATGATCATAGAAATCATACTCTGTATAATTTTCTTTATTTTAATTGTTAAGGTTTGCTTTATGACCGAGGATATGGTCTGTCTTTTTAGAAGGTAAATCCTAAAAAGATTCTAAAGCCTGTGAGACTGTTGGAATATTAAGGGTCTGGTGGTCTGAGTCATTCTAAGATATCCTTTCCAAGATAAAGAACAGTTTTTATCTTGCTTTTTTGATTTTTAGGAAAGTGGCACAGAATTTGGTTGGCATACTCAGATTTTGGATGTAGTGTACCACATACCTGGGAACGTCACTCTGATTCATTTACTAGGCAACTCAGAATGCTATCAACTTTAGAGTGAGCAATTATATCTGAAAACTCTTCAGACTTTTTAAAGGATTCAGGTGATAATATAAACAGCCCTACTCTGGTATATTGATGGTGCTATAGATTTCTTTTGTGGATAAAAACATACTATGGAGAACACTAAAAGAAAGATTAAGTCTGGACTTAAAGTATTTTGGAACAATGTTACACCTTCTACAGTAGAGAAGTATTCATAAAAAAAAGAAAGAAAGAAAGAAAGAAAGAAAGAAAGAAAGAAAGAAAGAAAGAAAAGAAAAGCAAGAAAAACAGCTCCTGGAATTCCTGGAATGTCATAGCACTATAGTGGAAAACAAGCATTAGATCATGAACTATGATGGAATTATGTGACCAGAACTGTAATCTTAATTTGAGTCTTGTGAACCCCACAAATAATTATTTAGAGCAGAAATCCACTGTACAACAGAATTTGGATCTATTACATATGGAAGGAACAATATACATTCCTAGATAGTGGTAAATGACTTGGATGGCTGGTCAAAGGTCTGTAAGGGTCAAGATAAGAAGTGTCAAGACCAAGAAGTTTCAAAATAGAAATGGACTGGATACATGGAAATGGACCTAAATTGTGCATATCTTTTTATCTTATGACAATATTCATTAGGCGGTATTCACTACCAAGGAGACACTGATTAACCAAATAGAAGAATCGACAAACTTCTGTCCTTGCAGACACTAGGACCTGCACAATGAGTCTATATAAATTTTAGCCATTTTGGTAAAAATTTACTTATAACATGAAGCCATTAGCATAGATGCAATTTTACCACAGCTGATTTATCTACTGCTATGGCTGAATGTCCAACCAGTTAGTACACAGACTCATGCTAAACCACAGCCAAGATTGTGCTGTTGTGCTAGAGCCGTATCTTGGCCCATGATAATGTCAAAGGAGCCGTCAATACTATTGTACTGATTAATACAGATTAAACGCCAATAGCCCAAGGTTCCCAACTTCTCTCCCAAATATGTCTGGAATTTTTAGGCTATAATGTGTTTCTAATGATTGTGATGTTTGATAAAGAAGTTCCATGCATACCTGCTGCTGATTCTGTTTCCATGAATTTTTCTCATAAACAATACTCTGGCACACTGGGTGTGTTTGTTAATTTTTTTTTTTGCATGACCCTTGTGAATGCCATTATAAGGTTGTTTTCTTTTACTTTCAGCTATGCAAAGTCTTAGCTGATACAATTGGCATGTTATAATTTCAAGTCATAATGATAACTTCTTTTACAACAGTAATATCCAATTAATAAATATAATTAATATATCTTAGTTCACAATAACAATTTAAAATAAGACAGTCACAGGTGTGCCTGGATGGTTCAGTTGGCTAAGCGTCCAACGTTGGCTCAGGTCATGATCTTGCAGTTCATGGGTTCAAGCCCCGCATGGGACTCTGTGCTGACTGCGCAGAGTCTTTGTCTCCTTCTCTCTCTACCTCTCCCCGCTCATGCTGTCTCTCTCTCTCTCTCAAAAAAAAATAAAATAAATATTAAAAAATCATAATAAAAAATAAAATACAGTCACAAAGAATAAAATTGGTAAGATGCACAATACCTACTTGAATTATGGTCTACAAAATGTTATTTGACCTTCATGTGTATGTACGGGCATATGTGTGTCTGCGTTTATATTTGTATATTTTACCGGCTCAAGTTATACCCAAATTAACCTGTAAACTCAAAGATCCCTGTCAAATAACAGCATTATATTTTATGTAACTTGATAGAGTATCCTGACATTCATTTGGAAGAGACTATTTGAAGAAAATACATTGTTTTTTAAAAGAGGAAGAGTTACATTACCAATTAGCAAAATTAGCATTTGGTCATAATTAGCATAAGAATACAAAATATTACATCTATATAACAATTTCTACTTTAAAAGAGATAGATCCTATAACAACATAAAAATTGACTACCTTATACTTTTTTTTTTAATTTTTTAAGGTTTATTTATTTTTGAGAGTGAGAGAGAGAGAGAGAGAGAGAGAGAGAGTGAGTGGGGGAGGAGCAGAGAGAGAGACATGCAGAATCCGAAGCAGGCTCCAGGCTCTGAGCTGTCAGCGCAGAGCCCCACGCAGGGCTGGAACCCAAGAACCGCGAGATCATGACCTGAGCCAAAGTCAGATGCTGAACGGACTGCACCACCCACGCGCCCCCTTATACTTTTTTTTAATTTACTTTCCTATACTATATTATTTCCCATAACAATGGCATTTAAATCCATAGAAAGTAATGATTTGTTCATTGTTTTGAAACAATTGTCTTTCAATTGTAAGAATAATGAAAACTAAATTCCCACTTCACATCAGTTAGAAAAAAAATGAGTAATAGATTTGAGAACTCAATATTATTAAAACAAAACAAAACAAAGCAATCTATGCAATTATAGTGGAACACATGATGAAAATATTCTATCAGTTAAGTTAGACCTTCCTGAGAAGAACAGAAAATGAAGAAATCATTAAAAATAGATGACAGATGGATGAATGGATGGATGGATAGGTAGATACGCAGACATATTTATAGGTAGATGTACACAGACTTTTGGTATCATTTGTTATGTGTGTTCTTAAATTTTTTGAGTTAAAAAAATCATGAATTAAAATTACAGAGCTTAAGAGAAACAATATATAATAATCAAATGCTATGCAGTTTTATAGCAAAAGTACAGTAGTCTCCCATTATCCAGGAGGGATACATCCCAAGACCCTTAGCGGGATGTCTGAAGCCACAGATAGTACTAAACTTTATATACACTATAGTTTTTCATGTATTTACCCACCTGTGATAAAGTTTAATTTATAAATTAGGCACAGTAAGAGTTCAATGATAATAAATAATAAAATAGTACAATTATAACAATGTACTATAATAAAAGATGATTGTGTTCTCACGCTTTCAAAATATATCATTGCACTGTATTCACCCTTCTCGTAAGTGAGATGGTAAAATGTCTGTGTGATGAGATGAAGTGAGGTAAATGATGTAGGCATTGTGACATACCATTAGGCTACTATTGACCTTCTGAAGATTCTTCAAAAGAAGGATCATCTGCTTCTGGACCACAGTAACTGAAAGGGCACAGAGCTAATCAGTTGAAAGTGAACCTCAGATAAGGGGGGGGGGGACTACTATAGTAACAAACACACTGAAACTTTCATAACAAAGGCAGTACTAGGCATTGGGAAGATAACTTGGACTATCCAGCAAGGCTGAAAATTGCTTTAATAGATATTGACAATAAACAAAAGAGTAGAGCAGAAATTCTGGCCGTCCTTTAACTCAAGCAGGGCAAATTCTTGGGCAAGGTAGATGGAGCTAGCCTCAGGACAGTGGGGCCATCATTAAGATGGGCAAGTTTGGTGTAATCTCCCGAGTCCAAAACTTTCTAAGATTATATGAACATCTCTGAGGTAGGACTTCTGGATGCAAGCATGTGACTGTAATTTCCTTAAAATATAACCCAAATAGTCTTACTCCCAGTGCAGCAGTCAAGATGTGTTGTTGTTGTTTCTTTCCTAAAGGAGAGTATATGACTTCTGCTATTTTACAAAATTGCCCCTGAAAACCACCTGACTTCCAGGTACTGTGCTTATAATGACATATTTTCCACAATTTCTAATCATTTACATCATAGAAATACTGTATTAGAAAAGACTGGAAAAAATAGAGACAGAGATAAAGACAGAATATATATACTTGTATATACCTGATAATATATCTGATATATACGTGTATCATTAGATGATAGATAGATAGATAGATAGATATAGATGAAGGGTCCCAGCTGCAAGGAACAGATGAAACAACAAAATTGGATAATTAAGGATAACATAATTAAAAGACTATTTTAATTTTTATTATTTACTTTATTTTTTTTAATGTTTATTTTTGAGAGGGAGGGAGAGAGAGCACGCACGCAAGTGAGTGGAGGAGGTGTAGAGAGATGGAAACACAGAATCTGTCAGCACAATCTGATGCTTAACCAGTAAAGCCACCCAAGTGCCCCGAAAAGACTATTTGTAAATGTGTAGGAAAATTTGGGGACACAGTAAAGGAAGGGGCAGTAGGATGCCTACAAGAAATTGTTACCACAAGAACCTTTAAAAAGAACAATAAAAAAGGCCACCTGGCAGAATGGTGGAGGTTTTTACAGAGGGAGTATGCCAACTCTTGTCCACCTGACAGGGAGGATGTAGTGAAATATAAAACTCATCTTACTCTTCCCACTCTGTGATCAACATACTATAGAGCAGGCTAGTGACTGACTGATGTGGTCCACTTACATTATCCTCACAGGTTAGAGAGCCAAGTGTTGAAAGATGGAGAGGCATCATATCTATGAGGAAAATATCTGTGTGTGTGTGTGTGTGTTTGGGTGTGCTGTAAAGTTCCTTAAAGGTTCATATCAAAATGGTAATAGTATTACTGCTGAATCTGAAAAAGAGGGCACACTTTCTCATTGGGCTTTTGAAAGTGGACTTTTCACACTTTTGAAAGTGGACTTTCAAATGTTGCCCTCCAAACTAATGTGTTGTATAATTCAAATATTTATGAGAAATTAAATTTGTACAACCTTTTGCTATGAATACCCTTTTTACAAACAATGCTGGATAATACTACTGAATTGTTTTACATAGTCTCACTGTGGAAGGTTACACACTTCTTTAATCCATAAAATTAAAGAACAAAGCATGTTTATTCTAAAGTGTTTAGTAAAAAGCCTTTAAATAGGATACAGAAAAGTTTTATGTGCATGATCTAAACTGTGCTTTCCAATACTGTTTTTTTTTAAGAAGAATTTACTATCTTTGTATGGTTTTAAAACTGTTTGCTTGAGTGAAAAGGAAATCTATAATTTTACTATTTATATTTTTAGGAGCATATGCACATTGCAGTAACTCAGTGGAAATGGAAGCTATAAAAATCTGTGTTACATCAAAGAATTACATTACTGACATCTGCCAGACCCTGACTTTCCCAGCTCTCTGAAACAATTATTGTTCAAAGCACGTTATTTCCAGTAGTGACATCAACAAAGAAAAAAAATGCACCTCTTTGATAGAATCTTAGTGTTTCATTACTTTTCCCAAAGCAAAAACAGTAATGCTACCTCACTATTATTCTTGCAAACTTCTTTTGATCACAGTATGACAATCCATTTGTTCAAAAAATATTTACCCAGCAACACAAAGGAGATTTTTTCCCCCTCACATTATTAAATCATGCCAACTTTTAAAGTATTTAATTGAAGGCTACTGCAGGAGACAAGACATTTATACCCTGAAGAATGATAATTGTGTTTATACGTAGTTTATTCAACCTAATCCACAAGGGGAAAAAAAAACTTCCATGAAAACAAATTTTTATGGAACTATGTAACTTAATATACATCAGCTATTTGCAGCTTTATAAAACTCCTCAAGATGGAAATAATGATTGTAATATAGTTCTTACTTTTGCTGTACTCCCAAGCTACACACCAGCACTAAGTAAAAATAAATATAAATATAATCAGTCATATATTATTTGCATGCAACAAACATGCAATTGATTTAGACACTGAGACCACAATGCACCTATCAATCTACAACCGTATTTTTCAGGAAAAATTTAATGGACATCTTAGTATACCCAAAAAAAATTCAGACTGGAACAAAAGTAAAATGTAATTTCTAACCCAATATATTGTTTTGGTGAATTTTAAAATATTTATGGTGTTAATTGTAGGTAAAGGTTTTCAGAAAGAAGCACCTTTATTCATTTTCAATGAGTATATTAATAGTTAAATATGAAATAATTTTATTACACATTAAATATGATTTTACCAGTTGTTGAAAAAAATCAAATAATGGTAATGAAAGCAAAAATATTGTTAGACCCTAATATAATAGAATATAATGGGATTGTTTTTAGAATTTTATCGTTATATATGATATTGTATGTGTGCATATAAATGCATACATATTTACAAATATTGTATGTGTGTATGTGTATACATACACATGCACATTATTTATCAGAGATTTTACCAGATATATTATAAACTAAACCCTTTTATCAGAAACAGACTATGTATTTAACAAATATCTCTGACATTAATAAAGCTAGGTTATTTTTCATTTTGACTATTAAAACTATAAATTATGATTTATATACCTAAATTTATACTGTTAAATTAACTTTATATGATTTGCATACAATACTGAAAATATTATCAATAATGTTGATACAAGCACTCATAAATTACATTATTTACACTTGGTCAAAAGTATGCTATTTTAATAAATTATTTGATTTAATTTGCCAACTTTTTTCTTGTTTTAGTACTTGAGCAGTTATACTCAAAAGCGAGAAGGGCTTTTTGCCTTACTGATAACATTTTGACATCAAATATAAAAATAAATATTTATAATCTCTGGTAGAGAAAATATTAAATAAAAAACACTCCAAACCAGATTATTTTTTTCCTAAGACTCTATTTAATGGATTTCTCCATTTTGTGTATGACTCAAAGTCTGTATCCCTATCTTATCTTGAACTAAATTTTAGTAATTTATATGTTCCAAGAAAGCCATCCATTTATCCAGAATTGAAATACATTAATATGGATATGGCAGGGATAAATATAACTTAATACACAACATATTTGTGGCTGTTTGATTTTTGTTGTTGTTGTTGTTCTTAAATTGTTGTTTGTTTTGTTTTGTGTTTGTTGTTATACCTCATGTGTTTGTTTTTATTTGGGGATTTGAGCTAATTTTTTTTATTTCTTTTCCAGTCGCTTATTGCTTTTTTATTTCATTGATTTTATTTTGTTTTATTTTGTTTTGCTTTTAGGAACCTGATCAGTTTTATTATTTCAACATTTGAGGATATGTTTGTTTTAATATTTGTTCCTTCCTCGTCTTTCCTTTCTTTTGGGTGATCTATTACCCACTTCTTACCTTCTTGTATGCTAATTCATTTTATTTTGTTTTACCTCAATTAGCAATGAATGTGTTTATAACTATGAATTCTTCTTTAAGTGAAGTCTTAGTTTCCTCCTATGCTCCAAATTTTAACAAGTAGTATTCTCACTTCCATTCATATCAAGATTTTTTTCAAGGAAGCTTTGAGGTTTGTTTGTTTGTTTGTTTCTGCCTGACTCATGGATTTTTGAGAGATTTTATTTAATTTTTAAATTGTTTATGTTTCTTTGGTTTTGAAGTCATTTTCTGATGAATTCATTTCTAATTGTACCTCTGATTTTTTTGTTTTAATTGATGCATAAACTAAGAGAAAAATGCTGAAAATAAGAACAGGGACTTGGTGACTTTGGAGACAATATCAAACAGGTTAACCCACATGTACTTGGAGTTCCAAAATAGGAGAAAGGTAATAATAACTTTGTATGATGACAGATAATAACACGTATCATTGTGAACACTGCATAATGTATAGAATTATAAAATTACTGTGTTTCACACCTGAGGATAATATAACACTGTATGTCAACTACATTTCAAATAATGTAATAAATAAATAAGTAAATAAATAAATAAGTAAATAAATAATAAAGGATATATAGCTCCTACCTTCACTACACTCAGAGATTATTAGGTCTCAATTCTAATAATATCTGGGAAATGCTAAGGCAGAGAATGCAGGGATCCACAGCACCTTGTAGAAATTGCATCTGGGGGGACCTGGGGGCCTCAGTTGTTTGAGCAGCTGACTCAGTTTCAGCTCAGGTCACCATTTCACGCTTTCGTGAGTTCAAGCCCTGCATCAGGCTCTGTGCTGGCAGCATGGAGACTGTTTGGGATTTTCACTCTCCCTCACTCTCTGCCCCTCACCCACTTGTGCTGTCTCTGTCTGTCTCAAAATAAATACATAAACTTAAAAAAAAAAGTTGCATGTAATTAGAACATGAGGAGTTTGAAAAAACTTTCTAGAAGTGATGTCTAAATTGAGAGGTGAAGAATGTGAGGCACTGTCTAGATAAGAAAGAAAGAAAGAAAGAAAGAAAGAAAGAAAGAAAGAAAGAAAGAAAGAAAGAAAGAAAAGAAAGAAAGAATGAAAATGAGAGGGAAAAGGTTCCACGGTGGAAACAACAGACTTGATGATTGAGAGACAAAACACAACATAGGATATTAGATGAATAGAATCAAGTTCCATACATTTGGAGCATACATTTTGGATGATGTAATTTGTCTAAAGAGTTTGGAGGGGAGGGGAGGCTTTAAAACTGTGGTAAACACTCTCTAAAACATTGTGAAGTTAATTGGAAGTAATTATTTATAATAAGAGAATATAACAGTGAGATTTTCATTTCATAATGGTGACTCTAACTGCTTATAGAGTAGGGGTAGAGAGAGGAGTGAAAGTTCTCTGCTAATAATTTAGGCAAAAGTATTCTGGATTAGGGTAGGCCAACTGGTGATGGAATGAAGGGGATGAATTCAAGATCTATTTAGGCTTCGGTGAATTTCTGGATATTTGTTGGGTAAAATAATGAAGGAGAGAGTTATGAATAAAATTGTATTTCCCTACCAAAGTCAATATGTTGACATCCTAACCCCGCATGTCTGAGTGTGACCTCACTTGAATATAAGGTTGTCACAGATGTAATTAGTTAAAGTGAGGTCATTAGGGTCTCCGCTACACAAATACGACTGGAGTACTTATAAAAAGAGGAAATTTAGACACACAGACTTGCACCCAGGGAGAACATCAAGTGACAATGAAGGCAGAGATCAGCAATGATGCTTTTATAAGCCAAGTAATTCCAAAGATTGCCAGTAAAGCACCAGAAGCTAGCAGAATGGTGGAACAGATTCTTACAACTTCAAACAAAGCCAGCCCTGCTGACAGTCTAATCAGACTTCAGGCCCTTGAACTGAGACAATAAATTCTTTTATTTATGCCACTGGTTTGTGTAATACTTTGTAATGGCAGTTTTAGCAGACTAATACAGACATAAAAAGCTCAAACGTGATAACTATCATTTTGGCTTGAGAAACTACATCAATAATGGTGCCTCTCACTTAGGAGTACTAAAGAGGAAAGAAAAGTTTGAAGAAGAATGTTAGCATGTTTCATGTGAGTTTCATATGTCTGTGGACGAATCAGATGCACGTAACACTGTATTGAAATATATCTTAGAGAATTATCAGCATAGAAATGTGTATTGAGTTCTTGGAAGTGGCTGAAGAGAATGTGTGGAATTGAAAGAGAAGAACATCCAGGATATGTTCCTAACTAATAATATAGGAGGTATTAGAAATGTAAAATTAAGGGAAATTTTTTGTAAATTCTCAACAAAGAATGGGAATACAAAGGCATAGGTATAAGAAAATTAAATGTTTAGGAAAATGCTACAAAGAAAAGTTAAAGAAAAAAACCCCGAAGTTTAATACATAGCTTCAATAATAGCAAAGTAAAGATGTTTTTATTTATATATTTTTTAAAATTTTTTTTCAACGTTTATTTATTTTTGGGACAGAGAGAGACAGAGCATGAACGGGGGAGGGGCAGAGAGAGAGGGAGACACAGAATCGGAAACAGGCTCCAGGCTCTGAGCCATCAGCCCAGAGCCTGACGCGGGGCTGGAACTCCCAGACCGCGAGATCGTGACCTGGCTGAAGTCGGACGCTTAACCGACTGCGCCACCCAGGTGCCCCTTATTTATATTTTTCTTTGTGACATTGTAAAAAAAAAGTATCTGTTGAAAATAGAGTTGAGTTATGCAGCCTTCGAATATTATGGATTTCTAGACTTACTAGTTTATGTGATTATACATCTGAGATTTAGGCACATGTTAGATAGCCCAGTAGGCAAAACAGTAGTACTACAGGGGAAATAAATTAAGCATATTTACCAGGGACAGATCCATTACAGTTATGAAACATGGAATCTATACTGGGTAATGTCAATAATAAAAGAGGTCACAACTAGGGAGAAATTATCAAGAGATTTAATAATATGAGATTTTAAAAGTAGATGAAACCTAGTAATGTGAAAAAATTGGAAATCAAAGAAGCAGCAATTAAAGAATAGAATGACTGAATTAATCGTTTCCAGGTTGAAGAGATTCAAGTGAAGACAAGATCCATGTTATTGCTAAGGGAATGGGGGAAATGTGAAATTGAAGTGAATATAACTTATTTTAAAAGGAGGCGAAGGAACTGACACAGCTGAATTTTGAATTTATCCACATTTGTAGAGCCACTTAGGATGACTGACAGACTTGAGCTGGAGAGGAAGATTACAGTAAGTAGCAAAATTTTCAAGTAATGTAGTAGATAAAAGTCAAATAAGGGAGATGTTGTATATGAACTGCCTAAGACATGAAACTTTTTTGTTTGTTTTACTCAAGGTAGAAGAGTAATGATTAGACATAGAAGAGAGTTAGACTTCAGAAAAGATCATAAAGTGAAAGGAATATACAGAAAGAAAATGAGATTTTTAAATTTGACATTAATAACAATGAAAGGAAGTTTCCAGATGGCACAATGCAAAGTTTTGTAAATGGAATTAATGTGGAATTGGATTAGAAAATAGTAAATGCAGAGTAACATGTGAATGAGGTTAATGGAGGGGATAAATAAGATAGTAAGGGTAAGAACTGCAGCAGTTAATATCATCCTCGTTGATGGAATATGAGGCCTGATGAATGTAGGTGGCTTTAAGATTATTAGTCAGGACAGTCTTCTAGTAGAAACCATATGGGAGAAGGCTCAAACAAGCAAGTTTCTAAATTGGAGTTCTGAAATGTACAAATACTGTTTAGTTTAAACATGACTTCATTATTCCCATCATTTCTAGCACTGGATGCAGTGGTACAATTATTTCAGTATTCAGATAAATAAGTAAGGTTTTTTTTCTTTCATTTTTTCTGTGGTTAAATTTGTATCTCTTTGATCCATCATTCTAGATTCTGATGTTACCAGTGAGTAATGTTTCCTATTACTTTTTTTTTTCTTTTTTTTTCCCCCCTACCAGTTGTTAGTACACATCTTCTCTTAAAAGGCCTGGAGCCTTACTTACTGTTACATGCAATTACTTCTTTTCACATTCTATATTTTAATTATGTTTCAGATATAAGAACATTTTCTAAATCCAAAGATATGGGATGCTCAAGTGAATATTATATTCAAGTTGAGAATATATTTAATTTGAGAAGAACATTATATCCTTGCTAAATGTCACACCATCCAGATACTAATATAGCTTTGATTGAAATGCAAAAATACTAAATAATTATGTCCTGTTTGAAATTAAAAATTGTCTGATTGCCATTTCAAAAAAAAATAATAATCTTTGAGCAGGAGCTACTCAGTGCCTTTAGTTGAAAAGCAAAACAGACAAACAAAACCACTATGGAAATACAAGACATCTGGAAGTAAATGGTATTTTTCTTTAAGGAGAATATAATGTGATTAGTGACTCAGTGCTCCATCAGATAAATCATTCTACCACTTATCAATAATTACATAAAATGTTATAAAATTAGAGGTCTAAATATGATATTTCCTTCAATAATAATCATTTATTGGCCATTAATAAATAGCTATTCATTCAACTACTGGCCTGATGATCTCTAAAGAAAATTTAAATCACTCTTAATTTCTAAAAATCTTTCTCTCTCTCTGTCTCTCTCTGTCTCTCTCTCTCTCTCACACACACACGCATACACATTTAGATGGTGTTTTAGAATTGTGAAAATTATAAAATGCTCATAAACAGAAACAATTTATAACCTAAATTCAACAAAGATCCTAAGCTATATTTTGCTATAATTTCATAGAATGTATTCTGGTAGCATACATCAATAATTATCCATAATTCTATTTCATAAGGTGTAAACTTCCCTCTCTTATTATGTTAATGGAAGATTATCATTTTTGGCTGCGTAGTAGTCCGTTATCTGGATATTCAGAAATACACGTAATCATTCTGCTATTGGAATAAAGAGTGTGTGCATGCTTTCAACTTCGTAAAAAAAAAAATTGTGATAAACATACTTTATTCCTATTAAAATATAATGTTTATTATTAAAGAAAATGTGAAAAAAGGTTTCAAAGCCAAATGATCCTACAAGGTCTATTATGCAAACACAGCATTCCTGTTCTCCTCTTTTCTCCCCTTTGACCCACTCTGCACAGTCAACCACTTCCAAACCTGTTAGCTACATTTCTGTATTTTCCGGCTATTTTAACTAGAATTTAGAAAATATAATACTGTTATTTTTTGATCTTTCATTTTAAGAAATTATCTAAGTTTTTCTCTTGTCACTCAGAGCATAACTGTTATAATAAACCATCCCCAGATCTCAATAGTTTAACAAAAAAAACTTTTTCACTGTATTGTGTAAAGCAGGATTGTCCAAAAATGATTCTTGGAGCTCACTGTTGATTGGCTACACAAAGAGCCAGCTGGGTGTTGGGCCCCCACTTTTCTTCTTATAGCAGAAAATGCGCTCAGATTCAACTTCTCGCACTTTGACACTTGCTAGCTTTCTGTAGTGAAACAGGCTGCAACATCCACAGTCCTTCAAGTCTTGGAGAAACTAAGCAGCAGGATTACCTCAGTCAGCTACCGTCTAGGAGCTGGTATCTTAAACCAGACAGTTAGATCCAGTCAGTTTGTACCCCAGCTTCCAATTTTGTTCCCATGTTTCCTTTTAAGAAGCGAAAGCAAGGTGGGAGAAGGGAACAGGCAAAGACCCTTCACTGGCCAAGAAAGGTCACAGCTGCCAAACAATTCTATTTCCAAAGACCTCTTACGCTGCAGCACACCTTTATGTAAAATAATAGGTGTTGGGCCATTAACATGTCTCCTTTGGTGGGACTTTATTTGGCAAATCGCCACTACCACCAAAAGATCATTTTTTTTAACCCTTAGAATCCAAAGTCTTATGCGTGTAACCTGTGGACGAAGGGTATCATACTCATGCATTGTCTAAATCATGCAATCCTAGCTGAATATATCTCCTGGCTGGTTCTTTACTGAGATATGAGTTCAAGCAAAAGTTCAAAGCTTTTGCTGGATTGTCTACAAGGCTGACTACTGGAGGAAGGAAGGGAGAGAAAGGGTTGTAAAGCATGAAGTGTTTTCAGGGGGAAAGGTCGGGACGTGTAGAATGTCACTTCAGGCCATGTTCCAATAGATGGAAACAGTCAAATGACTCCCTTCTAGCTATAAGAGGACTACAAAACTGCGTGTTAGCTGTTTGCCAGAAAAAAGTACGTGCTTAGTAAAGATCTAGCCAGCCTCTGTAGTCACGTCATACACGTCGCACTGCTACATGTCTAGAACTCCTTTCACTCTAACCAAAGGAATTCACTATGTATCACACATCTTCTTTTATTCACTCCCACTATCTCTAATGGTGTTATTTTGTAAAAGTGTGTGTAAAAGCAATTATTTTTAAAGTTTTCATTTCTTTAAATTCCTTTATATTATCTTACACTTAATTGATATTTAGCTTAATAGGGACTTCTAGGATGAAATCATTTTCATTTAGATCATTGAAAGCTTTGATACTAATATACTTTCAGCACAGATATTAAAATTCCCATAATTCTAGCTTCTTATTTTTTCTACTTGATTTTTTTTTCTGGAAGCTTAAAACAGACAAAAATCTGGCAGTTTAATTGGATTCCAAATTAAATCATTGAATACAAATTATCATCCATTTCTCTAATTATTTACATAGGCTATATTCCCACTTGTGGAATAACTTGACAAAAACCTCATTAGCAATCTTGGTACCTTATTGCCACATTACTTCGAACTAGTGTAACAATTTGCATTCAAAGCTAAGGATATGAGGACCTCTACTCACTAGAACCACTGTAATATTGCATAGTATTGTTTACATAAACATTTTCCCATTTAATATGATGACATATTATAAGATGACATAATTTTCTTTTACTTTCTTATTGATGACTTTGAATATCATTTAATGTTGAACATTCTTTCATATTTTATGTTTTTCAATTTTTTTTAACATTTATTTATTTTTGAGACACAGAGAGAGCATTAACAGGGGAGGGTCAGAGAAAGAGGGAGACACAGAATCTGAAACAGGCTCCAGGCTCTGAGCTGTCAGCACAGAGCCCAACGCGGGGCTCGAACCCACGGACCGCGAGATCATGACCTGAGCCAAAGTCGGACGCTTAACCGACTGAGCCACACAGGTGCCCCTCCTTCATATTTTGTTATGTAGTTGTATTTCCACTTTGTACATAATGTATCTTTTTTTAATCTATTAAGTTTATATTAAACCTATTAATTTGTATGTTTCTTTTGTATTTCTTGTATCATGTATTTATACATTTTGTGACATATCTCCAATTTATTGTCTGCTTTTTAATTCTTGCATGCTGTATGTTATGTACAAAGATATTTTATTTTGCTTTCTATTGAAGTTCCCTATTTCTGCATTATCTTATATATTAGGTTTGGTGTTTCACCTCCTCCCCTTCTGTTTTGTGTCCTGCTTTTCATCATCTCTCAAGGCTGATTTTTATCTTTGAATGCTTTACTCCTGGATGATCAGTTAGAGCTACATGCTAACTAAGCTTCTGATTTAACTGGTTTCTCTACACTGCTCAGTCAATTACAACTATCCAAATGCTTTTGACCAAGGGCTATTTATTTATTTACTTATTTATTTGAGAGAGAGAGAGAGCATGTGCATGCATGCACACTCATGAACAGGGAAGGGGCAGAGGGTGAGGGAGAGAGAGAATCTTCCACATCCAGGGTGAGCCCCACGTGGGGCTCCATCTCACAACCCTGAGATCATGACCTGAACCAAAGTCAAGAATTAGATGCTTAACCTAACCAATAGAGCCACCCAGGTACCCCAACTATGGGCTATTTAGATGGACTACTTAAGATGCTGAAAAAAAGAGTTAAAGAATTTTTTCTTTTTCGTAAACAGTACCATTTGTTACTCACACTGTGTTTTATGGGTGCCTTTGATGACTTCACTGGTTGAATGAACAAGGGTTCCATATGATCCATTTTGTCTTTTGTCAATATCATAGTTAAAATGATCTTGACATTTTTCTCAATTATTAGTGATAATTCATGCAAGACAATTTTCATCATAACTGGGACATAATGACACTCAATAAATTATTGTTGCTATTATTATTTTAACTCTTGCTATTATTTTTTTAACTGTTGATATTATTATTTTAATTGTTGCTATTATGAATTATATGGTCACCTTTGACAATATCTCACCATGTGTATGAGTTAAGGGACAGTAAACATCTTGGGTAGAATAAGAGATACTGGAGTCTGGGACTTCAAACCCTAGTTTTTGGATGCTAGTTTTGTCACTTAATATATGCAAACTTGAGCAAAAACTTGGGCCTTTTTTCCCCTCGTGTTTAAAATGCAGATGGGGGGTGCCTGGGTGGCTCGGTTGGTTAAACGTCCAACTGTTGATCTGGACTCAGGTCATGAAGTCCTGGTCAGGGGATCAAGCCCCACATGGGGCTCTGTCCTGGGAGGGCAGAGCTGACTCTCTCTGTTCCTCCTCTTCTTGTGTGTGGACTCTCTGTCTCTGTCTCTGTCTGTCACTCTCTCTCTAAATAAGTAAACTTAAAAAAATAAAATGCAGATAGTAATAAATATCTCATAGTATTATCACTTAATGAATTTAACTAACTCATTCATCCATTAAATCACAGTTATTTATTAAGAGTATGTCATGTGGGTATAGAGGATAAAATAGGAACCAAGAGAAATATAACCTTTGCCATTATGGAGCTTAGAATCAAACAGAAAAAAAAAAAGACATTGAACAAATAATCAAAAATTAGTTAATTTTAATTATAATTATTATGCTTAAGGAAAACATGATACTGTACTTCCCCAGGTAAGAATACTAGTTTCACTAATTATGGTGACATTATTTATTTGTGTTTTAAGCCAAGCCCTGCACTGCTGGAAGGGAAATTTTAGCTTCAAATGTTTACCAAAATAACTAAAATGGTTTGTTGTGAGAAACAAATAAAATAATGGATATACTTTGCTCCTAATAAATATGGAATAACTTTTATTTGTTATTTTTGTTTACTGTAAACCAAATCACCCTTAATAATATCCATTCATATATGAACACATATGATCTCCCTTCAAGGATCCCCATCTAGTGGTACAATTGGAATGAAAGGAATTAAAGGCTTTGTCCTGGACACATTCCTGTATTCTGATCTTTTACTCTCACTCTGCTAATCATTAATACTTAGGACTCCTTGTTAACTCAAGATTAGCAACTTTTCTTGATAAAATATGATTACCACTATCCCTGCCTCTAGAGAAAGACAGTGACCACTCAAGCACATATACAAATGCTCTTCAATTATCCATAGCAATCCCAAGGCTGTTTATGTTTGTAGTGATGAAGCATACTATAGTGAAGGTACGCAGAAAAGTAAGATACATACAATATATAGAAAAATAAGCAAATATTGCATGGTAAACGTGCATAGCTTATCACTTAGGAAACTACATTAAAATGATCCATCAATAAGCCTGCTTTCTGTGCCGTCTCTTGCTATCTATTGATTACAGGTTCATAAGATCAGGAAAGATGATTCATTTTATTTGTATTCTTAGCACATAACAAATATTTTATCAATAAATATTTAACTGAATTAAATATCAACCTAAATAGGACCTGAAGTGTTTGTCCAGCGATTCATCAGATGCTTCTAGCATCCTATGAATTTTTCCTCAGACCCTGATGGTCATCCTCATGAGACCTGTCACAACATCCTCTGCCTAATCTCCTCTAGCCCAGAACATTCCCTATATTCTTCACTATCAGCAGTTGGCTTTTTTTTCCCCCTCAGCCATCATTTTTTTTGATTCCTTCTACCTTCTTTTTTACTTAGGAAGTAAAGGATCAAAGAAATTGGTATAAATAAAGCTTTTGTACTACGTGCTTTCCCTAAATATTATTAATTTTTTTCACAGAAAAGAATTATAGTATATGTGAAATACAGATGTTTTAATATCTATCATTCATCTCTATTGAAAATACATGAGAATATATCTGCCTAGAATAATTATCAGGTTTCAAGAAAGACATGACTTAGGCAAAAAAAAAAAAAAGCAACTGGTATGTTGCTTTCAGTACATATTTTGAATGTGCGTTTATGTGTTATCTTGATAAATCACTTACCTCAAGTATTTTTAGACAAATGAACTCATCAAGCTACAATTTTTGAAATCATTCTTGAATCTCATTTTCTTTCACACTCTATATTCAATCCATTAGAAAATTCTGTCACACTTATCATTAAAATATATCCTAAATCTGATACTTTCTCAGCATTTGCCCTGCTGCCAACATCATATCTATTCCTTGACTACTTCCTTTTCCTTCTGGTTCACTAGCTATCATACAAAACCTTTTATACAAAGAGAAGCCAGGATGATCCTTTCAAATATAAATCTGATTTGTTGACAACTCTCCAATTGTTAACAGCCAGCATGTGTTTTAAATCCATATAGTGTTATAAAATATGTATATTTGATTATTACTAAAAATGAAGGATTTAGAAAGCTTTGAAATCAGCCTTATAGTTGCCATTGGTAAACTTTCTTCAAGATTGAAAAATACTGTAATAAAGGTAAAGTTTTACTTTCTCCAGTTAACCATAATGGGGGAAACTGGTGACGCTAAAAAAGTGAAAGAGCTTATAGTTTATACATTTTGTATTCCGTTAAGAAAGGAAAACAAAGCTAGCAACAGAATTGGCATTACAAATTCTGGTTAGAAGTGGAGAGGAGGTAAAGATATACTCATTGATAAGATAAATAACTATGACAGTGATCCATTTATTGCTTCTCAGCTGTGCTATTTCTCTTTGTGAGCTGAACTAATGTGAAGGTTCACCAGTAAAGCACTTTGCCAGTAGATATTCTATAGGAGGAAGGGGCTTTCTCTTCCTGGTTCTGATGTGTTCCTCTCAGCCTGTAGCTTCCATAGCTCCTGGCTCTGCAGTTCAAGGCAGCCAGCAGCACTCAGCAACAAACAGTTTTCCCTGGCATCCATTTGTTTTGGTTCACAGAAAACTCTGAGAAGTGGCACTGAGGTAGGAAAACTAAAGGACCTTATAAAAATCTGCTTTTTCTCCTTTCCTAGTTTCTATTCTTGCCAGGACATTCACCTCCGTTTTACACATGCCTCATAATGCAAATAGTGTATGTCCTCCTTGTAAGGGGCAAGGACTTAATGATTTCTTTAGAATAGATAATGTCTAAGGAAGAATCAGATAAAAATGACCAGATGGAATGACCATGTGTGTATTTCAGACCACCAGTGATAGACATCTCAATACCAAGACCCCTGCCTCTAAGGAAGAACACCTGAACCCTCGCATTTGTTTTAACTGGTTCTTGGACACTTGAGAGGACTGGTACACCAGACTACAGTCCTCAATAAGAACTCCCAGGCCTCAAGCAAAGATGAGACTCTCTCCTTTCTTTTCTGAGTCTTCCAGACACTGCCCGCACCTGCACTGTCTCTATACCTTCAATAAACTCTGCTTTCACCTCCTGCTGACTCATGTTTGATTTCTATTTTGCATTGCATCCATTACTCCTCTTGGCTGATTCTGTGGAAGCCCTCTGGGTCCCCGGACCCAGCCTGCTGGCATCAGCACTTCCATGTGGGTGGCTTCACCAGGCACCCCGGAAGACAGGTTCCCAGCAAGTTCCAGAGCAAGGACTTCCAGAAAGTTCCTCCAGCACAGCACCAGCACAATTTCTCTTCCATTCAATGAGTCATGGCCATGCCTTCTCCAAGGAGATTTGGATCTCAGCCCTGGGCTATGAGTGAGGGAACACTACACTGGGTGCTCTCTCTCAGCCACTGGGGATAGTGGCTATCCTAGTTCAGGCTGCTATAACAAAATATCACAGGTAGAGTGGCTTAAAAAAACAGAAATTTATTTTTCACATTTCTGAAGTTTAGAAGTCAGACATCAAGAGTGCAGGCATGGTTAAGTTCTGGTGAGGGCTCTTGTCTGGGTTTAAGACTGCCAACTTTTCCTTGTATCCTCATGTGGTCAAGCAGAGAAGGGATTCAAGGTCTTTCTGTGACTTGTAAAGGCTAATCCCATTCGTGAGGGCTCTACCCTGTGAACTCGTGCAATCCTAATTATCTCTCAAAGGCCCCGCCGCCTAATACTACCCCATTGCAAGGTAGGGTTCCAACATAAGAATTTTGAGGGAGATAAATTCATCCATAACAAGGACAGTCACATGAGGGTCATATGCATAAATTGTGATAACATATGGAGCCTGTTTTAGATAGGGCAAAAATAGAGCAATGAATAACATGTTTTCCAATATTTATATTGGTACTACTGTTAGAGCAGTCATTATTTCTTAGCTTCTAGTTCTATAGTTTGCCTTTGATGCTGCGCTTTCTGTTTGCACACAGCATGCACCCTTGGGGTTCACCTTGTGTTCGGTGTTTTGCCTGGATAGGCTGAGGTGGTAGAAAGACATTCAACTTTTCATTCCTCTGATAAGCTGTATATCCTCTGTACCCTCTGTGATCCTCATCCATCAATGAACAGATAGATCTGAAGCACCGCAGGGTTCAGTGCTGCTGTGTTGGAGCTGAGGAAGCATTATTTCCATACAAAGGACCACTTTACTAATGAGTGCTGCAGGGAAAGAAAAAGCATGCCCCAAACCACTGAGAACTGGTGTTGTAGAGTAAACCACCTAATGAAAATACTTCTTTAATGTGATTAAATTCCTTGTTTTTAGTCAAAACTATATTCTTTAAAAAAAAATCAAGAGCTTATATTTATTGAGTACTTAATATAAGCATTGTTCCACATACTACAGATTTTGGCCTTACCTTACTTAAAAACTCTAATATTTTTTAAATAGTTCTGATATTTTAGTGTTAATTAAGAATATTCTAAAAATTGATATGGATTGTTTATTATGAAGCCTGAGACAAATTTTATTAATATGAAAGAGATACTTTTTCTTACTTATATTGGATACCTTGCTGTAACCGTATTATATAAAAATAGGAAAAAAACATTTAGAGTACACAGTGATTTCAATTTACTCATTTATTCAACAACTACTGGCTGAAGTTTAAAACATAAAAGACACTCTGCTAGTTATATCAGAAAATGATAAGTAAAAGAGACAAGATTCTTCTCATGAAGTTTTCAGTTTAGGAGGATGGGAGATGTCAAATAATCATAACAAAAAATAAAAAATGAAATAAAAATAAAAAATAAACATGGTCAGTGCTATAAAGAATCTTGTAATGTACTGTAAACACATTAATAGGCAAGCTGAGTTAAGCTGCAGCACTATGATAAACTTCGCTACGAACAGAAATGTTGCTTTTAAATATGAAGGCTAAGTAGAATAATTAGGTCAATAGGGATCTGGGGATGATGGACCCAATGGGTTTCAGGTAATGGGAAGAACACTTGGAAAGTTCATGGTCCTGAAATAAGCACTGACATTTAACAATTTCAAATATTATTATTATTGGAATATAGAGAGAGGCATGGTGTAAATTAAGATGGGGCTAGAAAGACACAGCCTAGGATGTGGAAAAGTCTCTACCACCTAGGATTGACCATATTGAGAGCCCTTAAGTTTTGTTTTGTTTTTTCCCTTAAAGCAGTGAGAAGACACTAAGATTTATAGCAAAAGAATAACATGATAGGGTCTGAAATTTAAAAAAAAAATTCCTTTCTATAATGTGAAAAAAAATTGCTTTGAGGGGAAATTTTTAATGTAGTGAGGGCATTTAAGTTAGAACACTATTTCCAGTAGTTTAGATAATCAAAAATCTCAACCATCGCTATGTAATGCAATTGTAAAAATGAAGAAAATTGTAGAAATGAAGAAATCAATGGGGAATTCATATGCATGCAGTTCTATTTCTGAAGAATGTTGGAGGTAGGGAAAATATTGCAATACTGACCAAAGCAGCAAAAACAATGAGCCAAACCATCAGATTTTGACAGCATTTAGTGAGGAATAGACCTAAAATCTAAAAGTCAAAATTACAGTTACAAATTTATAAATCTCTTATATTTTTCATTAATAAATGCAGATACTAAGTTCTAATGATTTAATAAGGATATTGGATTTATAAATCAACTCGATGTTACTAAATTATTACTGGCATATGTATTCGTAAGATAAATGTGTCCACTCTATAAGTAAAGACCAGACAGGAAAATTGATTGATTAATTTTTTTTACTTAAAAGAAGTCTCATTTATCTTTAAATAAACATTTTTGTTGAATAACCCCTCTAGTGAAAAACTAATCAAATGTGGAAATAATTAAAGAGTTTTGGGGCGCCTGGGTGGCTCAGTCGGTTAAGCGTCTGACTTCGGCTCAGGTCATGATCTCACGGTTCCTGAGTTTGAGCCCCGCATCCGGCTCTGGGCTCACAGCCCAGAGCCTGGAACCTGCTTCAGATTCTGTGTCTCCTACTCTCTCTGCTCCTCCCCTGCTCACGCTGTCTCTCTCTCTCAAAAGTAAAATTAAAAAAATTAAAGAGTTTCAATCAGAAAATAAACGATTTATAGGTTTTAGCAGTAGGCTACAAAAATGGGATACATATTAAAGGAAATAGAGTGACTAGCTGTATTTTGGAAGAATTAAGAAAGTGTTTTTTACTTATATAACAGCGTTCTTTTAAAAGTATATACTTTTAAAAGTATATCTACATATATCTTTAATAACCAGCAGAAAAAAAAACTAATTGGAAACTTTAATAGTTCATAATATGGTCATTCTAAAAAAAATAAGAGATGAGAAAATATAAAAAATAAGGGGGGAAACTAATTTTTTTAATTGCATCAGAGCTTATCAACATCATGAACAAAGCTTTTGGGAAATATTCTACTGACTCCTGTTCTAAACAAAAAAAGATCTTTTAATCATAAAATATTTAAATAGCAATAGGCAAAAATCATCATTCTCCACAACCCATTCCTAAAATATATCTATCACACAGTAAGATCAGTGAGGCAGGCTGTCTGCAGCTAACACATAGCTACGTGAATTCAGATTTTGCACCACATGTTCAAAGAATTTAAAGGTAAGTTGTTGATTTCTAATGAGGTGCTTTTGTGAAAAAAAGCTTTGGCCAGCTGTGCAGTGTTTTTGATAATTTATCACAAAAGATATAAGCATACTAAGCACATAACTAGGCAAACAGGAAACTTAATTACATTGTAAATGTAAATTAAGTACCAGAATATATTAGAATATATATGCTATAAAACTTGGAATTAGGAGTTGTTTTACCAGTTGTTCGTCTTTTTTATCCATTTCATATAAGTACTCATTTTGGGAAAGAGCAAACAAAAATGTAAGAACCTCCTATCTAATGTTTACTATTCCTCTGTGTTAAAAAGTTCATTGTCTCTATTCCCTCCTCAACCATCCCATGTTGAGTGCGCCTTTTTTTTCACCTGCCTAACCCATGCCATCGTCCTGCAAAATTCCTGACAGTACCATCTCAAAAGTACTTTACAAATCTTCCTACTTTGCTCCATTTCTGTTGATTTGTTATTCAATGTAAGCTACCGTATACTGTCACCTGGATTGCTACTAGAGTTTCTCAGTTTGTTTATCTACAATCCATTCTCTATATGGCATCCAGAATGGATTTTTTTATTAAGGTATATTGAGGTATATAACACATGAAGGCGCACAAAATTAAGAGTAAAACTACCACTCTGGTCAATATATGGCACCTACATAGCACTTCAAAGGATGCCTCTCTACCGTATTCTTATTTAGCATCCCCTGAGGTAAGAACTACTCTGACTTCTATCAAAATAAACGAATTTTGCCTATTTCTGAAATCCTTGTAAATAGAATTATGTTGCATGTATCTTTTTGCATCTTTCTCCTTTTGCTCGATACTAGGTACATGAAGCCCATCAATGCTGTTGTGTGTAGAGTTCTTTGTTTTTATTGCTATATAGTTTTCTAATAAATATACCACGATTAATTTATCTATTCCATTGTAAAAAAAAATGGATGGGGCAATTATGAATAAAGATGTTGAGGTCATTCTTCTACAAGTTTGTTAGTGGATGCTGCCATTCATTCTTGGGGCATCTATCACTAGGAGTGAAATTGCTATGTGATAGGATAGGAATAGCTTAAGCTTTAGTAAATACCAACAGAAAGATTTCCAAAATTGTTTTACTCATTTGCATTCCTACTAACAAAATAAGAGTTTGTCTTGCTCCTCACATTGACACTTAGCATCTTTGGACATATCTTGTACACGTCAGTGAGTGACTGGTACCTCACTGCAAGTTTAGTTTTATAACTCTTGATGTTGAATAGTCTTTCCTATGCTTATTAACTATCTGTAAATATATTTTTCTGAAGTTACTATCTAAAATTTTGCCCACTTTTCTTGGGTTTTCTGTCTCCTTATTCATTAATTACATGTGTTTTAAGTATTATAAACAGAAGTTATCTGTTGGTTTTAGATAGGTAAGTAGATAATGAACGTAACCACATTAATATATGCACATATATAGGGAACAAATATATACATATACATATTAAAATATGTGGCAAATATATATTGTCAGTCTGAAGCTTAATTTATCAGTATTATGAACAAAAATTCTTAATCTTTATCACCAGTTTCTTCCTCCAGTCCTCATTTTTCTTTTCCCAAAAATATGAATAAATAAATGTAATATAAACAAATATATTTCAGATATTGTTGCTGTACTTAAGAAACTAGAGGGGTGTCTGGGTGGCTCCCTCGGTTGAGCGTCCCACTTCAGCTCAGGTCATGATCTCACGGTTTGTGAGTTCAAGCCCCGCATTGGGCTCTGTGCTGACAGCTCAGAGCCTGGAGTCTGCTTCAGATTCTGTGTTTCCCTCTCTCTGCTCCTCTTCCATTCACACTCTGTCTATCTCAAAAATAAATAAAAACATTAAAAAAATAAAGTAAAATACATTTAAAAGAAAAGAAACTAGAAAAAAAACCATCATTTCTTCTGAAGGACTTTTTGTTCTTTGTCGAAATGAATTTATTGTTCTTTCAATAGCCCTTGAGGAAGTTTTTGCTTTGCATCCTCTGTATTTAAAAAAATCTGGAAATACGAGATACCTTTTTAAACTCTATTGAATACACTGATTCAATTTAATCACCATTGAATTTTAATACATCGTCTTGATACTGAGTAAATACTGATAAATTATGCTAACTTCAAAATACATGATGGTAATTATGTACGTGAAGAATGGAAAATTATTAAACTTTTCTCAAAATTTCTTGATTACTTTCAGTTTATTCAATGAGAACTGGAACACTCTATTGATTAAATTACTCTTACTAGTCACCCAAAACACATGAGGAAAACATGTAGTTGATGTTATTTAACACTGCATAGTCCGTGAATATCTCAACTGTGAATCTAGAAATTTTAAGTTGAGAGCATTTTCTTTCAGAAGCAAAGATACTTTACTTTTCAAGAAGCATACATTTTAATTACCACTGGATTCCTGTATTGTATTTGACTTATGCTTTTCTTCTTTAATCAACTAGTACTGTATCTATTTCATAGGAATTTGCCTGACATTTAAGGAAAACTCTCTTCCCCGCATGTTAGCAACACACATTGGTGGGCAACTAATACTTTAGTTATGAAAATTTAAGACTAATTTGTATATTTACCTTGAGCATTAAGTATCTCTTATAATATTTGCTTAATATTATTGTAAAAAGATAAATGAGTCCCAGTTTGCCCTCCAGGAGTCTACGGGAATTATAATGAAATAGACCTCAGCCTGTTCTCTTGGAAAGAAGTCGCAAAAAGGGAAAGGAATTGTGGCAGAGCCATCTTTATTTCCAGAAAATGAAACATAGTAAACACTCATTAAATATTTAGTGAATGAGTTTCTAAAGGATAAGCATAATAACGTAATATAGGTATAATGCCCAAAAATGTATTTAGTACAGTTGGTATATAAGATTAATTAGTGTTCATGGTTATTAAAGTTATTAACTACTGTTATTAATTAATAGTCCAGTATAGGGTTATTGACTCCACCTAAGGTGATACTGAGCGATCTTGAAAAGTTAGTATTCGTTCACATATAGAATCTAGAACACTATCCAAGAGAAGTATAACATGAGTTACATACTATGCAGTTTAAACCCTTATATTAAACACACTAAAAACTTTAAAATAAACAACTAAAATTAATTCTGATAACATTTTATTTATCTGTATATATCCAAAATAATAATATTTTCACATCCAGTTAACATGAATCATTTTCAATTAGGTATTTACTCTTTTATTGTTTCTGTACGAAGTCTTCAATCCAGGGTGTATATGATACTAATGGTACATCCCGATTTGGATGCAAAATTTTTAGCAGAACTCTTTTCTCTTTCTTTAGAGGTCAAATTTTTCCAGGGAATAAAATAGAATCACATACCCAAGTTTCTCCAACCACACTTAAAAGTTTTTAAATTGCTGGATAAATGAGTCTGTAAATGTAAATTTTAATTAATTAAAATAAAATTACAAACACAGTTCCTCTTCTGCCCTAGACATACTTGAATCTCATATGTGGATAGTGACCATCATATACTGGACAGTGCAGGTGTAGAGAAGATTCATGATAAACTAAAAACGGTTTAAAAGAATGTGGCTCAAGTAAACTATCTTTATTTCACACTAAATATTAAAATGATTCTAATTTAATCCTGTCAAAATGACAGTACTCTCCAAATTGATCTATAGATTCAACACAACCACTATCAAAATCCCAAAAGAATTTTTGTAATTATTGACAAGCTGATACTAACATTTATATGAAAATTGAGGGGACCCAGAATTGTGAAATTCTGCCCCCAAAAGAAGTAAAAATTGGAGGAACCATACTTCTTTGACTTCAAATTTAGTATAAAGCTATGTCACTAGTCAAGACATAGTGATAGCAGGAGTAGATAGATATATCAATGAAATAGAATTCAGATTCCAGAATAAAACTCTTACATTTATGGTTAATTAATTTTCAATAACATATTAAGACAATTCAATGAGGTAAGAAGAATCTTTTTAACCAATGATGCTGGAAAAACTGGATACTCACCTGCAAAGGAGTGAAGTTAGAGTCACATTTAAAGATTACATAAAATTAACTCAAAATGGATCATTGATCCAAATGCAAGAGATAAAAAATATGACTTAGAAGATATATCTTAGAAGAAATATTCTCAGAAAAATATTTCCTAGAAGAAAGTTTATGAGGAAACTGTGACTTTGAGTTAGGCTCTGACTTCCTTCTTTCTTTCTCTCTTTCTTTCTTTCTTTCTTTCTTTCTTTCTTTCTTTCTTTCTTTTATCTTATTTATTTATTTATTTATTTATTTATTTATTTTTGAGAGAGAGAGAGAGAGAGAAAGAAAGAAAGGGAGAGGAGAAGGGGCAGAGAGAGAGGGAGAGAGAGAGAGAACCCCAAGCAGGTTGTATGCTGTCAGCACAGAGCCTGACATGGGGCTTGAACCCACAAATTGTGACATCATGAACTTGCCAAAATCAAGGGTCAGACGCTTAACTGATTGAGCCATCTAGGAGCCCTAGCACTTGATCCTTAAATAAGACATCAGAAGCACAAAAGACAAAAGACAAAAAAAAAAAAAAAAAGATAAATTTGACTGCACTGAAATAATAAAAACAAATTCTGTGCTGCAAGCAATACTATCATGAAAATCAAAAGAAAACCAACAGAATGCAACAAATATTTGCAAACCATATATCTGATGAAAGACTTACATTCAGAATACAAAGTACTCGTAAGTCAAGAATAAAAACAAACAACCCAATAAAAACAGAGACAAATCACATAAGTGGTCTTTTGCCCAAAGTAGGTTAATGGTGAATAACCACATCATTAATCATTAAGAAATGTTTGTGTACAGGCTTTGTGTAAATATAGTTTTCACAATTAATGTGGGATTAAATAAGTAATTACTTAGTTACATGGGTGTAAGATTAAATCATATGGTAGATATATATTTAACTTTATTATGAAGTACAAAACTAGTTTCCAAAATGACTGTACCATTTTTATGAGAATTCCCATTACTCTTCATATTTGCCAACACTTGCTATTGACATGTATTTTAAATATAGCAATATGTATGAAGTGATACTTTTTGTGGTTTTAGTTCATATTTCCCTAATGACAAAATAATGTTCAATACATGTCCACATGTTTATTTGCCATTTCTTTATCTTTGGTGAAATGTCTACTTTTTTTAGACATTTGCTCACATTTAATTGGGCATGAACGAATCTTAAATTATTTTCTGTACAGGTTGAATGGAACTAAAACCACTACATGATAAACTCACATGTGACAACTAGAAGTGTAGTGTAGTATATTCTGTAAAATGGGATTTGGTATATCTAACAAAACTATATATTAATTTACCCCTTGAAAGAGTAATCTTTCTTCTAGAAGTAAACTCTGGAGATATACTCTATCGAACACACACACCCACATGTATCATCAATGAAAGTATTACTTGTAATGATTGAATATTGGTAACAATCTTAGATACTCATTTATGGAAACCTTGCTATTTAAACTGTGAAACACCTATATAATAGAGAAATATACAGTTATAAAAAACAATGAAAAATACGATATGATATCAAGGATATACCGGTAAGAAAAAGTAACACGATGGTTAGTATAAAAATGTATACATAATATGTAATACAAAACCTGTTGTTTAAGAAAGGAGAGAAAATAAAAATACATTTGCTTATTTTCAAGAGTAAGCATAGGAAAGATAAATCAGAATCAAATGGAAATACTTAGCCATATAGGGTGAGTGAGGATAGGCTAAGGAATGATGGAGATATCTATAATTCCAATGTAGTTTTAGTTACATGTACTTTTGTTTTGATCATAATCTTATGCTACATATAAGACATAAAATAAAGTTAAATTAAATATAATTAAATCATATTATAAATTTAATATAACTTATTAAATAAATATAAATAAATAAATATAAATTTATTAAATAAATATATATTAAATAAATATATATTAAATAAATATATTAAGTATATATGATTATATATTATTAATATATTATATATATTAAATATATAATAAAATATAATATATAATTATAATATAGTTATAAAATTAAATTAATAAAATTAAATAAAATTGTGATAAACTCTAAAACTGGATAAACTGTAAAATTGAGGAAAAAATGAGTTTCCTTTTTTATCAAATTAATAATGTAACACAGAAAAACATATATAACTCAAGTAGAATTTGAATACATAGTCTTCCAGGATATACATAGTGTGAATCTATCTTATGGAAAAAATATATATATAATATAAAATATTTTGCATGTTAACAGCTTTTTCTTTGTCATAGCATTACTATAGTATTTTGAAATTTTGTGTTGTTGTAGGATAAAACAAATGAGTAAATATATTGGTATTTTGGGGAATCAAGTTTCTTATTCTGAGAAAAGAAAGTTACAATAATGGATATGAGGAAGACAAGGAAGAATACTGTGATTTTTATATCTGAATTGGAAATAGTGGTATGAATTCTCCATATTTAAAAGTATATATTTCTAGCTTTGTCCTCTGAAAGGACTTGAAGTTATAATACTCTAATAGCATATATAACCTATATGTTTGTTATCTGTAATTCTTGACTAAAAGAAATCAGGACACTTTGAATATATGGCAAATTCCATGTCAGGGGCAGGGAAAATATAAGATGGACGTGGCCTACCTTGTTCTGTCAGAAAGCAAAGACGTGTTAGAAGACTATAGAAAACATAAATAATACGGGAAAATGCGTGAACTGGTTCCCAATTTTGCGGCTTTTGACTATTAAAAAAAGGGCCATGTGGATAATAATATATTAAAGAAAAAGCCCATGAATTCACAGTGACACTTGAAAATTGGGAAGAGAGGGAACTTTTTATAGAAGGGTGTTAGCTACTAAATGTAGAAGACAGAATGTAATTAGAAAATCATCATTGTAAATTTTCAAAATTATTACTCTTTCAAATACTTCATGTAACAAAGAGAATACAAAGACAACTTTTTGATAGAGAGCTCTGGGGGAGACCACTCTAATCAAATATTCAAATTCAACATTACTAATAATAAGATAAATTGACACAGTATGCCTCCTAATGTGATACACTGAAAAGTAAATAATGTTAGGGGAGAAAAATGTTTAACCTGAACATAATCATGAGCAAAGATTTACTCAGCTTCAGATTGTGACATTCTACAGAACAACTGGTCCCTTAAAATATCAGTGTCATTAAAGACACACACATATATAAGCACACAGTGAGACATTTCAAGCATTTCTATATTAAAGAATATGAAAAAGACACGACAAATAAACACAATGGCTTAATAGGTGGATCCTGAATGTAGAAAATAAAAACCATGTATATTGACCTTGTTTTTTAAGACCAGGAGTTTTTAGGATGATTAAATTTAGTAAAGATTTGTGCAAGGTCAAGGATTATGACATGTAAGCATAATTTAAAATAATACAAAATACATCACTTAAGTACATCTTAATAAGTAGATGATGATGTTTCTAAAGAGGTTCAGGAAATAGATCAGTGGATTGCTATTTACTTCCCTCTCAGTAGCATGAATCTATTTATTGGAAACAAAATAAAATTGCCTATATTGAAGTTTCCATAACTGACTATATTTATTTCCAAATAGCTTATGGGTGCTAGTAAAGTTTAATAACACATAGCTAGATTTATCTGCTTTTTTATGAATTAGTCAAAATGTGGGAATTTCTAGACTCAATCCCTTTTAGGGAAAATGAAAATGAAAGTAAATGCTCCAAAGGGAAACAAATAAATTAATGGAAATCAGAAAAAACAAAAAACAAAAACACAATTTCCTTTTATATTAAATAATGAGAATAGTATATATTACATAAAACAGAACTTTTTTTCCCTTTAAATGAATATACTTTAATACAGAAAACACAGTATATTCATCTTGACTAATATTACATTCTATAATCTTTAGAGAAAATGACGAGTGGTAACGTGCCAGGTACTGGCAATAAATATAAAGGATTTAGCCATGTTACTTTACATTAATAAACTAAAACAATATTTCTCAGAATAAATATTTTTATTTATTGCTCTCAATTCCAATATGTATGTTAAAAACAAAAGGCAAAAAATTGAGGATCATAAATAGAGAAAGCTAAAATGGGATCTCGGCTATGTTGAAATACATACAAATAAGATTAAACAAGAATGGGAAGTAAAGCTCTTATTTTCAAATATGCCATATTTTGTTTCTCAAAAACTTCTATGTAATGCAAAATAGTGCCAAGAGCAATATAAATAAAAATTGAATCTAATATTGAAAATACCAATTTAATGCAATATTGTATAGTATTTGTGTATAAAGATTTTAAATCAGATGAAGATTCAATAAATGGTAATTCTCACTTAGAATATTGGCAAGAAAGAGTTTAAATATATTTAATGTTACATAAGAATGTATGAAAGTATACGCATGTGCACCTGTGTGATTTTAGGACGCTTCATTTTCAAATGACCTAAGGTGGGACCTATGAATATCCTTCTTTTTTTTTTTTTAATTTTTTTAACGTTTTATTTATTTTTGAGACAGAGAGAGACAGAGCATGAACGGGGGAGGGGCAGAGAGAGGGAGACACAGAATCGGAAGCAGGCTCCAGGCTCTGAGCCATCAGCCCAGAGCCCGACGCGGGGCTTGAACTCACGGACCGCGAGATCGTGACCTGAGCCGAAGTCGGACGCTCAACCGACTGAGCCACCCAGGCGCCCCTGAATATCCTTCTTAAAATGTCTGTCCCTCTTCTCCCTGGAGAATTGCTCTCATAAACTTTATCAACTGCTCTGTAATGTCTTCTATGATGCATTCAAAAAGATTAAAAAAAATTGATTACTCTCGCTACTAAAGTCTCATATTTTAACATATTTTTATTATCATTTAATATTATCTTATGTTGTTCATTTCAGCTACGTGTCCAGGAGAGAAATTTGTAGATTGGCATTTAAAAAGGATAATTTAGGGGCGCCTGGGTGGCTCAGTCGGTTAAGCATCCGACTTCGGCTCAGGTCACCATCTCACGGTCTGTGAGTTTGAGCCCCGCGTCTGGCTCTGGGCTGATGGCTCAGAGCCTGGAGTCTGCTTCCGATTCGGTGTCTCCCTCTCTCTCTGCCCCTCCCCCATTCATGCTCTGTCTGTCTCTGTCTCAAAAATAAATAAACGTTAAAAAAAATTTAAAAAATTTAAAAATAAAAAGGATAATTTACTGAAAATAAACACAATTGTGATAAGGTAATATTTACAAGTAAATCATCAAGCCAAGTACTCTTACTTCTGGGCATATCACTAATCAGGGTCCTCAATCCAGTGTCAGTCACACATTCTACTGGGTTGTAGTCACTTTATTTCCTGAAGATACAATCACCTCTGATTAGCTTGGTCAGGGCCAATAGCTCCTAGATACAATACTTTTCAAATTATTTACAGAATACCACAAAGAAACTAATTTAAAGCATTTCTTTCAGTTCTATGTTGCTTTCTGTGCTTCCATCATGCGTTACAAAATTTCTCAAAGATCCACAGTAACCCATAATGGACCTTAATCAATCAGCAAAAATAGGTATATAGATAGAGAGTTCCATGGTCCAAAATTGTTAGATTATAGTATAAGAGTGGAGTTTGTTTCCATGTATATGTGGTTTGTATGCACACACAGAAGTGTGCTTGAATGGACATGTGTTAAGCACTAAGCAGGCCTTTGTTAAAAGCAAGTGACGCTTTTTACATGTTTTATACTTTTCTTCCTCATAATAGTATGAATGTTAAAAAAGTAAAAATCATATGGGCGTGCTTGGCTGGCTCAGCCAGAAGAGTTTGCTACTCTTGATCTCTGCGTCGTGAGTTTGAGCCTCACGTTGGGTGTAAAGTTTAGTTAAAAATAAAAACTTTAAAAAGTAAAAATAATATATCCTTCTTTTTATATCCATTGCTCATTATAGTGAGAAGTATACAAAACTGGCGAATAAATGAATAATATATTTCAACATTATTAACCATTATAATTAATTGAGAAATAAAAATAAGTAAAATAGTTCTAAAGATAGATAACTAATAATATTGTGATATATTTCATTAAAGAGAGACACAACCTGAAGATACTATTTATTTTAAACTCTCCGCTAAGAAATTTGTCAATCTAATGAATATTTATTGCTAACAAGATACCAGAGATCATCTACTTTAAAAACAAAACAGTATTCCAAGTGAAGATACTGACACTCAGAATATTTAAGAAAGTGCTTAAACATACATGGGTAAAAAATTGCCAAATCAGAATTGCCACATAGGTCTTCTATCTCTGCAACCCTTAACTTCAAGATAAAATATCTCAAGGTCTTAGATGGTTAAAATGAATGCATTAGAAAACAATCACTAAATGTAGATACACTATTGATAGGAATAAACATTAATTGCTAAGAATAAAAGCAATTAACAATTGGCATATCAATCATAACAAAATTAAAAGTCAAATTTATATAATAGGGACAAAGATACAAATACCACAATAATATCCAAGGACTACATAAAAATAAGTCAGTTAATTCTTTTTCAGTTTACTATTTAAGAAGAAAGGAAATTATTTAGTGGGTTTTGGCAGCGTGGGTAAAATTTCAACATACTTAAAATAAATAACGACCCAAACACTGAAACTAAAAGATTCAGTTACCTAGAAAAGTACACTTAATTTGAATAGCTCATTTTACGTTGGAAATGCGTAGCATGGCAAGTTAATTTATCTTCCAAAATGATACTTTCATGAAAGTGAAGGGGGAATCTGAATAACTGTACAGGGAGACGAGGCATAAACCAAGCCTATCCAAGGCCAACCATGGCAAACATTCACGCCAGGAATAAATACACAGTTTCTACGTATTTTAGAGATGCATATTTGTGCATAACATCTCTACGTAGCACAAAGCCTATACTACTACCTTCTGGACATCAGAAGTGAGTAAAATAAAATACGTATTTTGTTAATAAAACTGTAGCCAAGTATCCAGTGCAAGTTGTTTGAACCCAATCTTAGCAAATACAGGGCACCAATGAGGATATTTCAAAAAAAGAGAACAGTGTGCAAAATGTATCATGGAAATGAGAATTACATGGCATATATGTGAATAGGGCAAGTCCTAAAATAAATGATATGTAAGCAAAGAACATGCAAAATTATTTCATAAGAGAAAACTTTGAGATTACAACTATGACCTGAAATCCTTTGTATTTGACACCGTAGGTTGGAGCTCTGGAATACACCATCAGGGCTCTGTTATAGGAAGATTACTCTTGAATTATTTTCGAGAGTAGTTCTGAGGGGTTGTTTTGTTTTGTTTTGTTTCGTTATGAGAAAGACTACTGAATTGAGATTAAATTGAAATACAGACAACTTACATTAGGGTACTAGTCAAGTGGATGGAGATATAAGACATTATGCATGGAATAGATGGTCCCAAGCAAGAGGTTAAATGAAAAATGAGTATGGCCTGGAGAGGAATAAACACTCAGGAGTCAAAAACAACGGTGGGATATGACTGTGTTATTAATAGATACAGGAAACACACAGTAAAACAGGTTTCAAAAGTATAGATGAGTTGAGGTTGAATATTTAGGTGAATGTCACATAAACTACATGTTTTGTAAGTCATAATGAACTTCAGTCTATTTTATCAATAAAAAAAATTAGAATCAAGACAAAATTGACAGGATAAAGTTTTGGATGTTGTCATTAACTAACTTTGTTCATCAAAGATAGATATTCCTTGTAATATTCCAGAGTAGAAGATAAAGCAGTATTTGAAGCCCTTAAAATACAGAATCAAATTTTAGTAAGTAAAATAAGGCAAATCTATTAGTGAAATTAATCCTTTTTAGTATTAATCTTAAAACATGTTGTTTTTGAATTGTTCATGCTTCAGATGTATATTATTTTAACTTTATTACTTTGATTCTTTCAAGGGAAGCTTTCTTCTAATAATCAATCACTTCCAATGTAAAGAAATTTAAATAATTGTTCTTCAAAGCAATTAAATCTGCCAAGACTGCATATCACACACACTTTTATTAGTCAGACTGCAATTGTTGAGAATGTGCTGAGACCCAGGCAGGTTAAATTCAAGGAAAAGACAATCAGTCCTTCAAAACTTGATTAAAAGTGCAAAAAGTTTTATTTCATGCCTTTAAGAGCTTGTAGGAATGAGTTTGTTCTGATCTACTAGTCTGAAAACAACATAAAGGCCCAGAAAGGAAGGTTTGCAATATACATTATAATTTTTTTTATGTTTATTTGTAGAGAGAGAGACAGAGTACAAGTGGGGGCGGGGCAGAGAGAGAGAGGGAGGCACAGAATCTGAAGCAGGTTCCAGGATCTGAGCTGTTAGCACAGAGCCTGATGCAGGGATCAAACTCACAAACCATGAGATCATGACCTGAGCCGAAGTCAGACTCTTAACCGATTGAGCCACCAGGCACCCCTGGAATGTACATTTTACAAATGGAAACCAACAGTATCATTAGTTTATTGGCTTTTACAAAAACCGATAATATAAAGTGAAAAGATCTCTTTTCCAATTTATCTTGTCGCTCCTCATTTTGCTAGATATTGTTAAATTTTTAATAACTGGAAAAATTGCCACAATAATATACACTGTTCAATTACAAGAAATTCCTCCAATTTACTTTAAAATCCACAAAAATACATGAAAATTTTCATATTCTATGGCCTTTATTATTTCTTAGACAGTTTAAACTTAATACCGTTTACCCGGTTTTCTTTTGATCGAGAAAACTTTTCTCTATATTTTTTATAATAATTTACACTAGTTCCATTAGTTTTCTACAGTTTTAATATTTTGCTAGATATTATTTATTAACTAGGTTAGGCAAAACAGAAAAGCAGAGAAAGAAAATCTATTTTTAAAAACTTGAGTGCAATTATTTTTAATAGGTAAATTGTCACATATCCAATGGTATTTCCACAACCATGCTTCTCTTTGCTTTACTGAAGTCTTTACTATACCTGAATATTCCTTTTTTACTGATATATTCAGGACTCCAGTTTTCCTCATGCCTCTCCATGTTCCCTTCCAGTGACATCTCTACCTCTTACACCTCCAAAATGGATTACACGTTTTGTATATCTATCATGTTTATTGTATGCCTCCTATGTCTATTATTAAATTTATTAATAGGTGAGTATATCTTAAAATATCTACATCCTCATCCTTCTTTTGCCTAATGAGCACCTAACATATACACAAAAGCTTTCTACTTAGTTTATTTGGCTGTCCAAATGTGCCTAAAACCAAAGGCTAAAACTGTTCTTATTCTTTAACCATAGTTATGCCCATGTGTTTAACCGTTTATTCCCCAAACTGAAGAATCACCTTTGAATTATCTTTCCCACTACTCTAATATATGCAGTCTTGTATCAAAATCTGAAAGTTCTGCTCTTCCAACACCACTCACATTTGTCACTCCCTTTCCAGTCTAACTCAGTTTTGAAGGCATTAAGCTCTTCATATATGCATAATTATAGAACTATCCTAAGTGTTTTATTGGAGTCCATTCTAAGTTATCACAAATGACACTACTGGATCAGTCTTCATTAAGTAACATTTTCATTACAATTACTACTCGTCTCAATGTGATCAGTTTTCAGTTATCGTGGACTATCAGAAATCCAGTACTTAAAATGATCCAGTGTTTACCACAATTTTATCTCAAACTTTCTGTCTCACTATACTTTATAACCCACTGTTTTTGAACATCACCCTTCTGAAACTGTCTTTAAAATGCTACTGACTTTCTCCTGATCATGTCTCATCAATGTAATTTTTGTACAAGTGGCAATCTAAAAGTGATCTGTGACAGTAAATGTTTTGACATTTAAAATATGTTTATGTATTTATTAAAATCTATATAAACTAACACATTAAACTATGATTTCACAGATAATATATTAGATAACTGGATTACAGTTCAATTCTCTGATAAAATCCCAAACACAGTAAAAAAGCATTGGCAGTATTCACATTCTAGATGTTTTAGTGTCTTCCTTTGTATTCTTTTAATGGAAGTTCAGCAACAATAATTGTATTCTTATCTAGATTAAGACTTTTTCTATAACCGCATGCATAGAAATGGGAATAAAATTTTTCATTTTCTGCTTAACATCTCCTTATTTTGCAAATGATAACTCTGTTCCTGCTTTCATCATGTTACCACTTGAACAAACTCCTAAGATATATACATGATGACAGAATTTCCTTCACTTTTTAACAGTATCCAATCCAGAACTGGTTCTTAATTATGGAATCCTCCTGAGTGCAGCAAAAGCTCGAGTTCTGGCAAGAGGCCTGGTGTTAGGCAGAATGATGACCCCCTCCAAGAGGTCCAATAACTAATCCCTGGAACATATACACATATTACTTCACATGGCAAAAGAGACTTTGTAGATGTGCTTAAATTAAAGATTTGATATGAAAAGGTGACTTTGGATTATACAGTGTTCTCCATGTAAGCACAAGGATGTTTATAAGCATGAGGGAGGAAGCAAGAGAGTTCGTGTCAGAGAAGATATGACTGCTGGCTTAGGAGACAGAGGAATGGTCTCAAGCCAAGGAATGTAGTTTACCAAAAAGAATGGAGAAGACAATCACATGAATGTTTCAAGAAGGAACACAGAGCTGCCAACACTTTTATCCCAGCCCAGTGAGGCCCATTCAAAATTCTAATCTATAGAGAGCAAAGGTAATACATTGCATTCTGTTAAGCCACCAAGATTGTGGTGATTTATTAACACAGAGTTTTTCTCTGCTGCCCATTAACAAGATGCCGCCTTTATTCCCCTGCAGTGTATCATCCCTTACTGCAGTAAAATTATTAAACCTGCATTTTTTTGAGCACACATATGTTCCTACTAAACATTTGTTGGTTAACTTCATGAAAAGTGGAGGTTACACTGGCCAAGATTCCCACGGCCATGGACCAAAACCATGAACCCAACAATTCTGTGCCCATCTAAGATCTCTTGAAGCTACCTTACCTGAGGAACAAATTAAATTTTCATTTCATTCATTATACCTATATATATTTTAGGTTTAAAAAAATATTGATTATTTAAATTTTTTTTTCAACGTTTATTTATTTTTGGGACAGAGAGAGACAGAGCATGAACGGGGGAGGGGCAGAAAATCTTGATTATTTAATTGTTGAAAGTTGTACAACATATAACTTGTGAACATAGATGCTTCTTTAAATATATTGTTACATAAAGAAGAATATCAATATAGGAATAAACATTGTCAGAAACAGTAATAAATTAGAATAAATGTGTGAATCCAAGATCATAATGTATTATAATTTTTCTATACTGAATTCATTTATTGTTCAGCATTAATTTGGACATGACAGCTGATGTGTAGAACAAAGGCAAAAGAGAAAAATTAAATGTCTTACAACTCACAGCCCATTGTCAAATCCTTGAGACAGGCAGAGTGACCTTCCTCTAGGAACTCAACTACCTCAATGTTAATAGTTTGCCTAGGCCAAAAGGCAACTTTAACTTATTATTAGCCCTACCTCCAGGATCCTGTAAGTTCCCTTTAATATATAAAAATTCTTTTGGAAACTTCCTTTGTCTCTATCCTTCAAGATATATGCTAGCAATCATCCTCCAAGCATATGGCCCACCAATATATATCTGAAGCGTCTCATGACTAAGGTTTTACTTGACAGTAGTAAATAACATTTTCCTAACAACACCCGGCCACTCAAGGTCCTGGAAACCTTGCTTCCAACTTCCTTGGAGACTTATGCTATCCCTACCCCCATCCACTTGAAAGAATAAAATCAGCCACTCCTTGCAACCCCAGCGCAGCTCTTTCTGCCCACAGGTCCTCTCCCCAAGCTTTAATAAAAAAACCACCTCTTTGCACTGAAGACACCTCCAGGATTCTTTCTTGACCGTTCACTCCTGACCCCAACATTTCCAATGAACAGCTATTTTAGACAGATATCAGTTGAAGTTTGGCAACTACTGTGGACAGTCCTGTGTCTACACTTATATGGATTAATGTTCTTAAGTGAAAGTAAGATAGTTTGTTTCCGATTATCATAAATCTGTACTTAGCCAAAATTAGTGATTAATCAGTATGTATTCTCTTTGCTTTAATTCTTGTACCTTTATGTTTATTAAAAAAAGGGGGGGATAACCAATGTTAAAGTCCATTTGGAAAAAAGGAAATTCATAATTCTAAAACAGAAATAAAAACACTGGTTATGCCCATACAATATGTTTCCTAATTATGGAACTATGGAGAAAATTCCATCACATGAATTTTTCTCTTCATAAGAGAAAAAGGAGAATCATAAATGTGCTGGGCAGACATGGCCTAGAAGAAAGTGTTTCTTGAAAGAACATATTTCTCCTATACTCTTTATCAGTCCAGATGAAAAATATCATCTATTTATCCTTGAATGTATCTACAGAATGGTTATATCTTTGCATTAGAGTTTTTTTCTCTTACTTTTTTTTTTCTTTCAGATGACAGCTTTGGGTATACATTCAAATGGAAATAGAAAAGCATTAAAAAGTGCAGGTAAGAATATTGCACAATATTCAGTGACTTTCTCTAAATGGAGTCAGCTCATTTTCATCAAATTTTAAAGGGAAATGATTGCATTTATACAGCAGGGCTTTTTTTTTTTTTCCTTAGAAAGATATACTGAATACAGAGAAGAGAGTATAAACAGGTAATCAGAAAATATCTGTTCAGAAAACTATTCTCAAATTATTAAGGAAAGTAATCTACTTAAAATAAAATACATACCACTCATGAACTAACAAGTGTTATCATTTAACTAAATTTGAGAGCACATCAATAATGTTTAAGTTAGTGAAAGTATTTTAAAACAAGGAAAAGTGTGTATGGATGATGTTGCCTCACAAAATAATACAGACAAGTGTAGTATCTGTATTAAAAAATAAAAATAAAATAAAAACATATCCTTAAATATTTTTATTTAAGCACTACAAATATTCCAAAAATATTCCATCCCCTGCTCTTGATTCGTCATAGTTAATAGTTTCTATACAAAAAGTCAATATTGAGACTGTTCTTTTCAGTGTACAAGAAGGACTAGTCCTGACTGAATCCTATTATGTATTTCTAATGATCAGTGGAGTATACTCATCATGGTCACAGTCAGATAATATAAAAGGATAGGAAAAAAGGAACTATATGGAGAAAATAATAAATACACATATTCTTACAGGTTTACATTCGATTCCTCTTTTCTAAATACCTTCTTTGTATACATTGTCTTATGCTACTTGAGATTCAGTTTCTTTTGTATTTTCATTTCAAACCTTGAATGCTGTCTGAAATTTATATATGTATTTATTTATTTATTTATTTATTTATTTATGCATATATTCCTTAAATAGAAACCTTAGGTCATCTGATCCTTTAATTTCAGCTTCTCTTTTATCATCACTGACTGTACTGAAGATCATTTGTCTTCTGGCTTTACTAACCAACCATTGCAGGGGTGAGTGTAGATATAAACTAATCGTTACATCACTTGGATGAGACTATCTGAGGGCTAACATGGTGTAGTAGAGATATCGCAGTACTTGTAGTTGGACCACTCAAGTTTGTGTCTTTTATACCTTTATTGTCACATTCTAGCTACATTATTTGGACACGTCACTTAAGTTTCTTGAACCCCATTTGTGTAAACTGATAATAATACCTAGACCAATGAGTTAGAGTGAATATTATAACTGATAATATTTATCTAAAGGGTTAGCACTGTGTTTCATTCATTGAATTTTTCATTGATTTATTAACTGCATAAACTACTGTGACACAGAATGCAAAGTGTTATTTACTCAGGTTCCTTCATACACATTCAGGAGTTTTATATGATAAATAACAGAATTTTCTATCTTCTTTTTGTTGTTGCTGTTAGCACAATACAAGTAAGAATGCTATATAATCAAGATATATAAGCTTTATTTTTCTTTTTTTTTTAATTTTTAAATGTTTATTTATTTTTGAGAGAGAGAGGGACAGAGTGTGAATGGGGGAGGGGGCAGAGCTGTCCAGGCGCCTCGATAAGCTTTCTTTTTAGATGACTTTCTTGTTTTTCATTTCAAAAAAATCTTTTTTCTATAGTCATATTTGATAGAAACCAAAGCAGTGCTTAGGTCAAGGACTTTATTTTCTTGAAGTTTTCAGTGTTTTAAAACAGCAAACTCTTTCCTGTTTATTCTAGGTGGAATTGACAACCAAATAACGCATTCATAAGAAATACCATTACAATAAAAAAAAACAAACAAAAAAAAAACCTGGGATTCCTGGGTGGCTCAGTCAGTTAAATGTCCGACTCTGGATTTCAGCTCAGGTCATGATCTCATGGTTCATCAGATTGAGCCCCTTGTCAGCCTCTGCACTGTCAGCATGTAGCCTGCTTGGGATTCTCTCTTTCCTTCTCTCTCTGCCCTTACCCTGCTCTCTTTCTCTCAAGATAAATAAACATTAAAAATTATGTACTAAAAAAATTCTGAGTAGCATTAGAAAAAAATCCCTTGCTTATTGAAAAAGTAAATTTCCAAAAACCGTCAAGCATGCCGAGAATGCCAGGCAATATAGTTATTTTGTCTTTAGAAATTAAAATTTAAACAATAGAAATAAATCTAACAATGTGAAAAAATATTTGTCATAAGACTAATATTAGCAGACAAAATTGTTTAAAATGTCTCATCAGGAATACAAACTTCATTTAGCTTGAATGCTATGGCTGATGCTTAAAACAGACTTTAGGAAAGCAGTTTGGAGCCTAATTTCAGAGAAATCTCAATCCATGGTAGCTGAGCAAAAGAAAAAATAAAAACCCCGTAAGAGTTTTCTCTTATTGTAAATTACCACACGTGGATATTTATTTACATCAAGTTTATAAGAGTTCTACTCAGCTGAAAAATTAACTTATGTTGGGCATAAAATATTCAATTTATTTTAAGAAGATATGTCGAAAAATAATTCTTGACCTAGTTTCTAAGTTACAAATCTATCGGTGATACTTCAACAAATTCATAACTTTTATACATTGAAAAAGAATTAATTCTATGTCCTTAAAACATCATTACTTGGTCTTAGTCTTGATCTAGTCATATAGAAAGTAAACTTTTTTTCTAACATCTTAATCTCAGTCAAATATAAGAACAAAAGTGATGGTTTTCACAGATTTTTTGTGGGGGGACAGAAACTGTAGATAACAAATTTTATTGAAAAATAATGTCACCATTTCAGAGTGGAGAAAAGCAACATTTAATTATTAGGATGCTGAATAGAAAATGTACTTGCTTTGATTTTAGATATAGTTAACATCTTCCTCTTATATTCAGAAGTTATAGAATATTCATAATATAAAGTAACTTCGGTTCCTAAAGAGTTTTCTATAATTAATTCCATAACATAGATATTAATGTTCAATGTGCAGTCAGAAACATTGGGGGAGTCTCCCCTTTGGTACTGGGTTGGTTAGCAAAGATCTCTCATGTTCTATTTCTGTATTTGTAAAGTAAGGATTTTATGAGCAGCTTCTTCAAATATGACTGTTAATGTGAAATATCGTATGCAATAGCACTTAGAGTACAAAACAGCTTTCCTCTAGTTCTTTTTATGCTAAAATAGTTTTTGAATAAATATCTTAATTCTTCAAGTCAAAATTAAATTACTACAAAATTGTTATCTCATGAGAATACAAATAGCATTTTTTTTTTCTGAATTGGATTTATACCCCCTCTCCTTTTTCCTTTGTATCTTCCTTTATTTCAAAACAACCTTAAGGGTTCTTTATTCTCAACATTTTTTTATCAGAAATTTCATAAAATGGATTTTACTATTACATAGAAAATCTAGCATTATAGGTCAGGGGAGAGGTTTCTCTGGCTTTTCAGACTATCTTTTGGTGTGGGGCTATGTCATTGATCTAACTTTAACAGATGAGATAGGAGTGAACAAACAAGACTGGATTTTAAAAATAAAAACAAAACATCAAAGGCAAATTAAGTGAATGTGTAAATAGGTATATCCCCCCCAAAATAATAATAATAATAACAACAACAATAATAATAATAATTCTTCAGCATCACCCAATGAGTGTATAAAATTAAAGAATTGTTTTTTGCCCTAATATTTTAAGTTCTGCCTCACAAACGTATCTTAATGAACCCAGCAGCGCATAGGTCAGGACTCAAGTTTTCACACACGCACACACCCCAAAAACAGACAAACAAAAAACCGTGATATTGTCAGAAGATATTCAAATGACTTAATTTTTTGAGTTTTAGGATTACACAGGAGATTCACTTTATGCTGCCATGTTACTTCTTTGCCGAACAACTTCCTGCCTTTACCAGTTCTCTTAACTTCAGAGCTGCTCAGATGGCATCTCCCGTAGGCCTCAGTGGAAAAGACCCCAACCCTTCATTAGTAATTCATTAGGTCTAATGAAGTAATTTCTCCACCGGTAAGCAAGAATTTTTCTTCTTTAAAGAATATGGAAAATGAAATAGATAATATTTTTTCAATTAAAATTTATTTTATTTAGTGGACAGATAGAATATTTGCCCTATATATATATATATATATATATACACACACACACACATATACATATATATATATATACAGATATGTATATGTATATGTATATATATATGTATATTTATTTATTTATATACACACATTTAATTTTTTAAATATTTATTTTTGAGAGAGACAGAGACAGAATGCTAGTGGGAGAGGGACAAAGAGAGTGAGAGAGAGAGAGAGAGGGAGAAACAGAATCCAAAGCAGGCTCCAGGCTCTGAGCTGTCAGTACAGAGAGCCCAACTGGGGCTTGAACCCACGAACCATGAGATCATGACCTGAGCCGAAGTGAGCCGCTTGAACTGAGCCACCCAGCTGCCCCTAAAAAATATTTCTGAGGGAACGTTTTGAACATATTGGGGAGTACATTCTTCTTGGGTAATCACAAATGAGAAAAGTTGTCCCAGAAAACTTATTGAAAGTTATGACCCTCACAAAAGTTACAATTCTTGCCTTCTCCAAATGTAACTTAGCAACTCTGAAAAATTAACAAATGCCATGAGACAAACAGTCCTAACAATGGGGACATAACCATAAAGTAATGTAACATGAATGTGTTAATATGCATAAACTCTTCAAAATGTGAAAGGTAAGCAAATTATACAACTCTTCTCTCTGAAGGATATAATTAGTAATAGAAAAGAAGTTCATATCAAGATACTCATCACAGCATTCCTCATAACAGAAAATAAATTTAAAATCCTATGAAATCAGAGAATACTAATTAGGTAATTATGGCTCTTAAAGTGGGATTGTATACAAATTTTAACAACTACTTTTACAAAGTTTTCATAAATAGAGGGGATTAGGCTACATCTTAAATGAAAAGCAAGTAGGAAGTGCTATTTACTATGAAGATATATTCAGTCTCCCGTTATTAGGAAACACGATACATGTATACATATATGATATCATATATGCTAAAATAGTTTATGCTAAAATATATAACATTATATCGTATTACACACACACACACACACATTCATCTCTAGATGAAGAATAAAATGTTAAAAACTTGGAAAATTTGAAGGGATGATAGCAATATAGAGAAATGAAAATGGCATGCATGGTTGGTGGAGTGTAAAATAGCACAGCCATTTTAAAAATTGGAGTCAGCAGCTAATAAAATTAAATTTGTTAAAATTCCATAAATCGGTACGTTATTATCCTATTTGTGATTACATCCCAGAGTAACTCTCATACAGGCAAAGAAAAAAACTTGCATGAAGATATTTCTCTCATAATTATGTTGGAGGTGGTGGTAACCTATACTTAATACTGGATATATAAATACTTAATACTTAATGCTTAATACTAAATACTAAATACTTAATACTATGTTGGTGGTAACCTATACTTAATACTGGATATATAAAATTAGCTATAGTTAAGTAAATCAAAGTAGTGTTGTGCAGCTATTAAAGATTTTAAATTGGTGTTACAAGCAATTAAATGAGTAGGTTTTTAAAGGCAAGTGTTTTTTATAAAAGTAATAAATATAATTTATCTATAGAGCAATAACCTTTTTGTAAATTAAAACCACATCTGCTCATAAAGCATTTTATATTTTTAAATATGACACATGTTGAATGACATTTAATATACATGACTCTTAAAAGAAAAGATAAAGAACTCCACTCTTCATTATAGATGTTGATTTTGTAGAAATAAATTACACCTTCTGAAGAATAACAGATGAAATAGATAAATGTACATTTTAGTTACAACTCTAGTTTTGTGCTGTACTTAAAGTTCATATACAATATATCTTCATCTACTATCTATCTATGCATGCAGCTTTATAATTCTTTTAACAACACTTAATCTATGCTTCAACATTTTGAGCTGAATTTACATTGCCTTAGTCTTGGTATCACATTTAATTCAGTTTGTAAATGTTGGGATTCTTGCCAATGCTGAGAACAATTAGGTTACTTAAACTAAGTGATAATTTCCCAATTAATTCAATTAAATAGTCATTTAAGCTTACTTGGCTTGGGGGAGTATAATGTTAAAAATCTATAGCTGGACTTGTAATCTGGCTGTGTGCCTAGAAACACTGAACTGTGATATTAAGTAGTCACATGAGTAACTCAGAACAAATGGTAGGAAATATTAAGCCATCGTGTCTAAGAGCAAAAAGCTTACACAGTGAGTAGGAGAGATATAATTTGTCTTTGACTCACAGTTTAAAAGCTTAAAAAATTCATGACTCTAAAACACAAGGATTGAGATTTGGAGTTTGTATCCTAGAATAAAATTGGTTGTAGATGAGTATCGCTGGGGGTCTAACTTGGAGTTAGAGATTTGCATGCAGGGGGGTTTGCTGGGGCAATCCTTGGGATTAACACCAGTGAGCAAGGGTTAGAAAGTAGCTGGGGGGTTCTGGAATTGACATGACCCTACAGAGTTGCTCTGCACTGAGCCTACTAGGTTAGACATTAATAACCAGTCATTGGTGCAGATTGTTTAGCCCAGGGCATTTCTTAGAGAGGCACTCAGCTGGGTCCTGGCAGCAGCTAGCACTTCCAATAGCTGGGGGAATGATTTCCAGGAGTCTAGAAGGTGTAGTCTCTGAATGCAAGTTTTTAGAAGACTGTAGGAGATTTTGAACTTAATAACAGCTATTAATAGCTATTTGTGTTTTAAAGTAAAATTTATTCAAATTTAGAACCTAGTTTTTATCAACCAAGAATTCTAAGCTTCTTTTTAACTTTCTACAACTCTAGTTGTAGAACTCTAATAAAAATAATCACATTTAAGTTTTCTTTCATTAAACAATATACTTTGACATCGTTATCAAAAATATCCTGACTACCTAAAAGTGAGTCTACTTCTGAATTTTATAATCTATTTATTTGGTCTATGAATCTATCCTCTCACTAACTATAATGATTTGATTACAATAGCCTTTCTCTAAGTGCCAAAAACAGGGGTATCATTCCTTCCAGTTTATTTTTATTTTTCATTTTGTTTTGACTATTCTAGATACTTTGCCTTGACATATACATTGTAACATTAGCTTTGCATCTTAAAAAATAAAAGCCTATTAGCATTGGAGTGTAATTACATTGAATTTACTGATCAATTGGAGAATTTCCATCTTAATATTGAGCCTTCTAATACATGAAGCCTTCATACCGTTCCATTTAATTTGTGTTCTTTAATTTTCCTTGATGACATTTTGTAGCATTTAGTTTCTAAGAGTAACACTTAAATGTGTACAATGTTTGCATATATAAGTAGTTAAAATTATCAATATTTAACATTGGTACCAAGAACAGATAAAATTAATTTTTAAATGTTTTTCTATATTGACCTCTAAAAGGTCAATTATTTTTATCATTTGCTATTGCATTAACATTATGTAATGTTTACATATTTTGTTCCTGCTCAAATTTCTGGAATGGATAAGATGGCTGACTTTTCTCCCCAGGTTGTCTTCACATGGGATCACATCCTTAAGATAGATTACATTAGTTCAAAAGGTGGCAGTGTTCTAAGAGCTAGGCTTATCAAGCTTGTTTGCATTATGCTTGCTGATTTCCTGTCGGTCGAAATCATTGAGCCAAGCCCTGAGTAATCTGGAAGGGAATTACACAAGGGCACGGACATCAGTGGACATGGGGTCATAACAAACCACACCCAAATCTCAGGAGTTTACAACAAAAAAAAATCTCTTCCTTATTCACATTATATATCCATTATGGTATGGTTGTGGCTCTACTCCATGATAATATCACTCTGGGAATCTAATGGATAGAGTTGTCCCAATCTTAAATTTCACTCATACTTCATAGGCCAAAGCAAGTCACCTGACCATACCTATTACAACAGGAAAGGGATGTTTTATTCTACCTTGCAGAGGGATATTTCACACCAAATATGTGTGTAGTAACACTGTATAACACAGTTCATATTCTCCTTGACACTTAATAAGATCTAATTTACTAATGTTTAAGTATCTAGATGGAATAAAATGGTATCACACTATGCTGATACTTTGTATTTACCTGATAATTACTATGTGAAGAATCCTTTTATAGATTGACTTGCCATTTATGTTTTCTTTACTGTTAAATGCTGACTGGAGTCTTTAGCCTGGTTTTATTAGGTTTGTATCTTTTGCTTATAAGTTCTTTATTATTTTTCATTATATTCTTAATGAAATTTATTATCAAACTATAGTTGATATGCAGTATTATATTAGTCTCAGGTGTACAGTATAGTGATTCAACCATTCTATTCCATTCTTTAAGGCTCACCATGATAAGTGTAGTTGCCATCTGTCACCATCCAACACTATTGCAATATTGTTGGCTGTATTGGTTATGTTGTACTTCCCTCTCCATGAATTATTTTATAACTGGATGTTTGCACCTCTTAATTTTAATATTACATAATACGTATGTATTATTTAATACATACGTATTATTTAATCCATATGATTTCACTTAGATGTGGAATCTAAAAAACAAAACAGTCATAAATACAAAGAACAAACTGATGGTTGCCACAGGGGTGGTGGGTTGGGAGATGAGTGAAATAGGTGAAGAAGATATACATATATATGTATATATATACATATATACCACCTCTTTATCCAGTCATCTATCAATGGACACTTGGGTTGCTTTCACATCTTGCTATTGTGAATAATGCTTCAATAAACATAGGGATGCATAAATCTTTTTGAATTAGTGTTTCATGTCCTCTGAGTAAATGCCCAATGGTGGAATTACTGATACAGTATTTTTTTTAATTTTTTTTTGAAGATACTCCATACTGTTTTCCACAGTGGTTGTGCCAACTTAACATTTCCACCAATGGTGAATGATGGCTTCCTTTTCTCCCCATCCCTACCAACACCTATATATTTTTTTGTCTTTTTGATAGTAGCCATTTCTCACTGATGTGAGGTGATATCTTATTGTGGTTTTGATTTGCATTCCCCTGATGATTAGTGATGTCAAACAAATTATATAATTCTGATATCAATTATTTTTCAGATGTATGGCTTTATAAATGTCTATTATATTTACTTCACAATGTATTTTATTACTAATTTATTCATTTGGATTAATTTTATTATATTTTTTCATGGCTTGAACATTTATGCCCTGTTTACAATACCTTTCTCTAACTTGAATTTAGATTGTGGTAGGTTATTTGCAAAAACAATTACAATTGTTCTTCTTCCCATATCCATGCACTTGCAATATGTGTAACTTTGTAATTGCTCCCAACAAAAAGTTCAATGTATATTCCCACTTCTCAAATCTGTGCTATCTTAAATTAGTTTGTTACTTTGAAAGTGATACTATGTGAGTTCCATATTAGGGCCTTAAGAGGCTTTGAGTTCACCCAGTCATTTTCTTGGGATCCTGCCTTTCTGCCGAATGAACATTCTCAGCATAAATGCTGGATGTTGAGAGACATGTAGCTTAGTCATCCCCTCCTTGACCCAGTTAATATTTCCAGCCAACTTCCAAAAGTAGAGCCACTTAGCTGACCAGTAGCTGACTGCAGATGCACTGAGTTTAACTAAAATGAGAAGAAAAAACCATTTGTGCCCAGTCCAAATTTCTGACCAGGAAAATCATTAAACAAATACATCACTCTTGGTTGAAACCACTAAGTTTTTCTTTGGTTTGTTATATAGTAAAATATGACTCTAGATCTTAAAGACATTCTTCTCTATTTTCAAATTAAAATTTTATGCACTGTAATTTTTCACTTATACACTGTAATTTTTCACTTAAGTTTTAATTTAATCATCAAACACAAATTTTCTGAGCATGGTTACATAGAGTTCTGATTTTCTTTCCAAGTGATCTACCACCTCTCATTTCATAATCAGGTGCATCATACTGCAGTCCCATGTATTCATGTATTTCTGAGACTATTTCTGCAACCTCTGCATTCTTTTGCAGATCAACTTGTCTATCCTGAATCCTTCTACACAGTCTAAATAAATATGATTACAAAATATTTGAAATCTGATAGAACAATTCCCTTAGTTTTGTCTTTATTCTTCTTCAGGACAACCTTGGTTATGATTAGGCTTTGAATTGTATCAAATCCACCCCAAAATTATTGATATTGTTTTAATTTCATCAGGCTTATAAGTTAATATGGGGAGAAATGTTATTTTTGTGATAATGGAGAACCAGCACCTTTAAATATGGTCTTCTGAACATCAACGGATATCATATAGTTTTCTCAATATTAAGGTTCTTATACTGTTTCTTTAAAACAAGGTTTAAATTTCTCCATAGAGGTCCTATAAGTATATTATCATATTTATTCTGAAAAGTTATTTTGCATTGCTTATGTAAAGAGTATATTCTTGTAATTTATTTTCTGAGTACAAATAGATATATAATAATTAATTTTAATGTTTTATTTTTATCTAACAAAGTTGTTGATCTCTCTTGTTAATTCTAAGTCTTTTGAATTTCTTGTGTATGCAATATATTATTTGAAAATAATATACACTTATTTTATCATAATGATTATAATTTATAAAATAATCTTATCTTTCCAAACAGACTGTTGGTGTGATAGTAGTAATATTCACTTTATTTTTAATGTAAAGAGAAGGTTTTCAATGTTTCACTGGTAAACACATTTGCTTTATTTACATATTAATTTGCCAGATTAAAGAAATTTCTTTTCATTTCTAATTATAAGGGTTTTCGTGCATAAGTCTTCAAAGCAGTTAAAGTATATAACATGTTGGATGGCAGACTTTAATCATAAATGTAAGCTTCTATTTTCAATTTTCCTTCAGCTTCTGTCCTTTTGGAAATTAATGTCTGACTTTTTATATCATAGATTTAACATCACAAATTTGAAAACATAATTTGAAAATCATTAGAACCTATAGAATATTTTGTTTGGATGCTCAGAAACACAAACAAGTATACTGTTCCCCACGACAATTGTATTAAAAGTCCAAACAATTGACTTGTTTTTGTTTTTTAATTTTTTACAAAGACTGTAAACTGTAGTTCAGCTCTTATAACACCATTGGCAATAGAATTACAGGGGAAAAGGGTGCTATTACTGGAAACAAACGAAACAAATCAGAAAATAGAACTTTGTATTCTTCTATTTTCTGATCTGTCTTTAAATCAGTATTGGTAATAGTAGTAACAGTAAGGGCACCTGGGTAGCTCAGTTGGTTGAGCATCAGACTCCCAGGTACAGCTCAGGTCACGATCCCAGGGGCATGGGGTAAAACCCTTCATTGGGCTCCGTGCTGAGCATGGAGCCTGCTTAAGATTCTCTCCCTCTGCCCCTCTCCCCTGTTCATGCTCTCTTTCTCTTAAAAAAAAGGCAGTAAAAGTCAAATTCTGCTTTTTATAGTAATTTTAGGGGTACAGAGAAATATAACAGTTCCTAAGAGAAAGTTTTTCTAAGACATCCACAGTCCAATCAGTGTGTATATATAGTTAGTACTATGTATACTTCTATGCATAAATAAAATGAATCAAGGGAGACTGTGACTTGGTCAAGGTCACAAGTATATTACTGTATTTTATATTTATGATGTGAGATGTGTTTATCACATTTAAAATGTTTAGGAAGCATTCTATGTTGGTTCATGAAAAGAATGATCTTTCCTGGTAATCTTCTACAGTAGAAGGAGAATAAATGTTGGTTGACCTCTCTTAACTGTGCTACCAGTGTATGAATAATTGTGAACAGCTCAGAAATTGAACTTAAGCAATGGAGATGCTGAGTCACAGCTAAAAAGTGATATATGAAACACTTAATGGCCCTCAGCAAGACTATCTCTTTTTTTCTGGTGCCAATAACCCAAAAGATGAAATGTAACTCACTGTGAAGGACAAAAATAAATGTGTCAGATATGATATGTTAGTCCTGAAAATGAGGAAAAAGGGCACTTTTTTGAATATCATATTAATAAAAATGATTAATTCCTCTCATCCCTTCTCTACCATATCTAGAACAGTAATTTCAATGCATACAAATTCAGAGGTTTTGGATGGTGTCAGTCATTTTTCTTCACAAAATGGATTCATTATAATGGAGTTATTCAGTTTTGGAGGCACTAAGGACTCACTGAATTGTATTTTGTTTACAAAATGGTATTTCCATCACTGAAAGAAACAGTGACAACCTAAACTCTTGTTCATTATAGCTACTATGTAAGACCAATTGACAAAGAAAAATTAACTCATTAAGTGACCTTGGATAAAACATTCTTCTCTCTGTAAAATAGACCTGATTTTCCAGTTTCCAAATTTAAAGGAAATATATGAAATTGTACATTAACTTATAAAAAATTGATCAAAGTTTTAGGCAGTGTTCCATAAATGTACTTATGTCATATATTAATAGCAGTATAAATTAATAGATTAGAGCTATCACATGAGAATGTTAATTAACCATAATCACTCACAGAGCAGTTTTTCCCTTTAAGAACAACAAAATGGCTTAAAACAGAGTAAAGAAGGGATTCTGAGAAGACTCTCACCGGAAATTGTCTCCTTTCTTTCCCAACAAGAACACATTCTTCTGAATCACATGATAATTTGAGCTCACAGGCACATTAAGTCTTGAGTTTTAGGTAAAAAAGAGCAAGTAATTTGTTTTCTTCACCAGTTTTTTTGGGGCAGTTGCCTGGAAAACAGTTTAAAGAGGTTTCCCTCTTGTCTATTCCCAAATGACATTTTAACAATATTTAAAAATAATATTAAGTAGTTTCACTAACCCATAAAAATGAGTTGAATAGTTTGGCTGAATCCTCCCTCTGTGATTCTTGGCAAATACAACACAAAATGTGGGAATATTCCAATACATCCACTGGGGGATATAATCTACCTTATTCTTCTGGTAGTTGGAATTCTACCACTGCAAAGCCACCACAACTTTAAAATTAAACTCCAGGGGTGCTTGGGTGGCTCAGTCGGTTGAATATCGAACTTCAGCTCAGGTCATTATCTTGTGGTTTGTGAGTTCAAGCCCCATGTCGGGCTCTGTGCTGACAGCTCAGAGCCTGGACGCTGCTTCGGATTCAGTGACTCCCTCTCTCTCTGCCCCTGCCCTGCTTGTGCTCTGTCTCTCTCTGTCTCTCAAAAAATAAATAAATGTTAAAAAAAATTCTTTTAATTAAACTGTAACAGAGAGGCAAAAAATAGTCACAGCAATTGAAAAAGAGACCAAAAAACAAAACGAGACATAGTAATACAAGTTTACATAAATATTAATAACAAATGTATGGCTATGGAAAATATATTTGTATTGTAGATAATAAGTAAAGTATCCTTTACATTGAAAAGAGAAAGACAAAATGTAACAGAACATAATTGTCAAGTAATATGCATCAGAAGTTCATCAAAAAATATCCAAATCATTAAACACAGTAGTATTCAGAAAAGTGCAAATAAAGATAATAAACATTGACTCATTATTATATTTGTTTATATTTACATGTATCAAATTATTACAATTTATATGTCAAGCTTAAAAAATAAAAAATATATATATATAGGTGTTACTTGTATTTTTTGATTGGGGGGTAGTTTTACATTTTTTTGTTTTTGTTTTTGAGAGAGAGAGAGTGCGTGAGCAAGGAAGAGGGGCAGAGAGAGAGAGGGAGACAGAGAGAGAGAGAGGGAAGGAGGGAGAGAATCTTAAGCAGGCTCCATGCTCAGCACAGAGCCTGATGTAAGGATTGACACGGGACTCAATTCTACAAATCTAGATCATGACCCAAGTGGAAACCAAGAGTTGGATGCTCAACCAACTGAGTCATCCAGGTGCCTATAGGTGTTACTGTTTTTGGAGATTACTAGAAAATGACACTCTCATAAATTCCTTGTAAAAATGTGAATTGTTTTTAAGACAAGCAAATAAGCAACACAAAATAAAAGTTATTTATTAAAATTAAGAAAAATAAATTTTAAATTAAAGTAAATTTTCTTTCAAACACAATCCTGCCCCAGGATAGTACTCCACAGAAATAAGACAACATTTTATAGTTACATATGTATCAAAAGTTTAATGTCAAGAATTTTTAGTGGATGGAAAAAGTAGAAATAAAGTAAATGACTATTATATAAAGAAGAACTGAGTAAATTGTGGTATTTCTTCACTTTTAAGTATTACTCAGTCGTTAAAAATAATTAATTGCACATAGACCAGTATACTTGGAAGTATTTGCATAAAGTATTATACACTGAGAATAGCAAAAAGATTGTGAAAATGACTCCACTTAAAAGACATAAGATAAAAACCCTATGTATTGTCTATATAATTAGAATAATTAAAATATACTTATAAAGGTTTAATGCTAGATAGTTTATAAGAGTTATTTGGTGGAGTATTGGTTGGATAAATGGATAGGAGGTAGCAAAGAGAAGAAAAAAGGGGGAAAAATAAGATGATAAAAAAATCAACAAGTTTGGTATTTAAATTTATGTTAAATATATATCAAAAAACAATTTTTACAGCAGACAGTTTTGAGAAGACTCATTTTCAAATATTTGCTGGTACTCATTTGATTAGCAAGTGAGGAGATGTGGCCTTTTAAAATCCGCAGTACACATGGGGATGCCTGGGTTGCTCAATCAGTTAAGTGTCTGACTCTTAGTTTTGGCTCAGGTCATGATCTTGTGGCTCATGGGATTGAGCCCCACATCAGGCTCTGCACTGATAGCATGGAGCCTACTTAAGATTCTCTCTCTCTCCATCTCTGTCTTTGCCCTTCCCCACTGTCTCATGCATGTCCTCTCTCAAAATAAATAAACTAAAAAAATTTAGAAATTTAAAAATGAAATTAACAACATATAAATAAAATTCCCAGTACACTTGAAGAATAACCAAAAAAATTGTTTTTGATAACCAGAGGGGCAGTGAAGGTAGAAAGTGAAACTCCAATTTGACTACTTAAGTGGAACTAACCCATGGTGAAATACTTTCTCAGAATTTACAGATTTGTACACAATTTTTTCAAAATCACCAGGCATCATTTATGTGAGCCCCTAGACTAATTACAAAGCTATAGACTCTTGAAAGTTATCATGAGGCCAGGAATTTAACTCTTAGGCAGATTTAAAAAGAAAGAGAAAGACACAAGGCAGCCAGTAGAGGGAAAAAAGAAAAAACATGGGAATTTGTTTAGGTCACCTATAGAACCTACATGTCCTAAGAGACTGAACTACTTTCAGAAAAGGAATCCATTTGAGTCCCAGTCTCAGGTAGAGTAATTCAAGCTACAATGTATGGCCCTGGGATGTGATAAGGATGACTTTGCTTTGGATAAAGATCTTAGATTTGATATATCTAATATATCAAATTAGAAATTAGAAAGATGAGAGAGGGAGAGGAAACAAGCAGGCTGAGGAGAAGGAGGAGATAAGGAAAAGTTAAAAGAAAAAAAATTCTTATTGTGGTATTTAAGGCCAAAGTTCTAGACAATTAGAGAGTAAAACCAGGCTAGCACCAGTTTCTTTGTTAAATCAAAAGCCTAACACTCGTGTCTAAATATGGTTTTTTGAGTCAAAAACCAGCAAACATTAAAAAAAGGCATATAATTGGGGTTAGGAACTAACACAACTTTTCTGCTAAGTTTAAATATATGCAACTAAGCAAGATATGCTTAATGGTTTTCCTGGATTTGAAAAATTTTTAATAATATATGTGGATGTGTTTGTGATGTCCAAGGGTTGAACTTCTAGTCACATTGGAAGTACAGGAGGAAGCCAAGTGCACTGAAGAGTCCTTTAAAGGGGAGGAAAAGATTTAAGTGCTCTTTTAATCAAACTTATATAATTTATGCCAAAAGTAAATGCTAAAATATATTTAGTACATATGTGCAAGGCATCATTCTATGCCATTTATTTATATTAACTCATTTTATCTTGTCATATCCCTAAGTCATAGGTAGTATAATCATCTATAATTTATAGACAAGAAAACTGAGGCTCAGTTAAGTGACTTGGACCTAGATCATATATATAATAATTGATGCAGTTAGAAATCAAAACTAGGAAATCTGGATCAAAATTCTGTGCTCTTCATCATTACAGTGAATTCCATCAGCTATGGTGGCACAAAAGTAGATGGAAATATATAGTGTATTTAGAGAAGGTATTAGATAGGATAAGAAGGTATTGGGTATGAGAAGAACAGGGGAAAAACTACTCTTTCTGATCAAAATGATTTATGAAAAGAAGAGAAACAGTGTTGGTGACAGAGATCAGATCATCCTGTCCTAGCTTTTTCACTTGGAATTCTGAAAAGATATGCAGGAAGCTCATGAACATTGGAATGGAGCAGAGGGAGGTCGAAGGGCGTATCTCCTTGTATGTGTCTTGTGGATATGCCAGCTTTCTGGGGACCCAACAGGGAAACGACTAGCCTGAGGCAGTAACAGCGGTGCCACAATAGTGAAGAAACATGTATGCATAGATGAGATTGAAAAAGTGAGCCTGACTTCCCAAAGGACTAGTTCAGAAATCTCTGAACCCTTGGTGAGGGTATAATGAGGTGCTATCAGAGTCAGGGTCCAGTAAAAGCCGTAAGTCACAACGCATAATGAATATGTCACATGTAGGGAATCCAAGATGCAGACAATCATCAAGGCCAGAGATTCCAACAATGAGGGTTAATAAAACAATCCAAAAGACAAGATGACTCATAATTTAGAGATCACCAATCCAAAAAAGTAATCCTATCAGACATTTTCTGACAAACACTGAACAATTCAGAAGATACCGCAGAGGTTCATGGTCTTTGTCTCCCTCCACTGCCAGATTCCTCACCTCTTCATTAAAACAAACAAACAAACAAACAAAACATAATTTTGGAGAGGTAACATGGTCAGGTCTTAGTGAAATAGCTTTTACCTAAACCAGAGGAATCCATCAAAATAAACTATTTAAACTAAGATGCACTAAGATCTTGCATATTGCAAAGTTTGAAGAACTGTATTTGTTGTCTCCCCCTTCTTTTTTTTTTTCAACGTTTACTTATTTTTTTGGGGACAGAGAGAGACAGAGCATGAACGGGGGAGGGGCAGAGAGAGAGGGAGACACAGAATCGGAAACAGGCTCCAGGCTCTGAGCCATCAGCCCAGAGCCCGACGCGGGGCTCGAACTCACGGACCGCGAGATGGACTGCGCCACCCAGGCGCCCCTGTTGTCTCCCCCTTCTAAATAGCCAAATGTTGGCTCATGAGAAGATTAGCATACCTATGGATCTGGAGAAGGTATATGTATTTTATACAGCAGAGTGCAATGTGAGTAACAGTTGTAGTCTTGCTGTATATGTTAGCAAACTTATATTTCAAAATAAACATTTAGGTACAGAAAATTAGGAGATAAGTGTGTTCCTCACATTTAGCCAAAGCAGATACAAAGCACATCTGGGACTCCATGTGTAAGTTTATGCTCATTTCAACACACTGCAAGTAGAAAAGTATGTAAATAAGGTATAATGTGTGAACAAGGGATAATATCACAGTAAACTGGGATCCATAATGTCTGTATCTCTGTATAGATCATTCATCTATTAAGTGGAAAGACAAGCACCACCTCAATATTAAGTGTAGGCATAGAGTAAGGTTTACATAAAAGCAGTGCGGATGAGGAATGCTGTCAGGTGAGCTCGCATTCCATAAAGAAGCGTTCGTGAGCCAGGGAAGATTTGGACCCATTATAGGTTGTATTCCAAAAAAAGAACTCTGTTTTACATTTTTTCCTACTTAGAAAATAAACATGGATGAGGTAAATTAGGGGGGTTATATATTTGCATAGTTTGTCTCGATACCTTTTGGGAATAGAGGAGAATATGCAGCCCCTCTTTATTGAGGGAGAAGGAGTCAACTGTCACCACAAAGAAAGAGAAGTCATCATCATTCAATGGGAATCCCCCCTCTACAAGTACCAAAGTCTTATTCCTCCCTTTGTCAAAGCATAATGATAACCCTGTATTTCTTACCTATGTATAGAAATTGGTGAATTCCACTCAGATAGTGGAAAAGGTCACCATATCAGTCTTCCTAATTATTAAAAAAAAAAAAACAAAAAACTACCTCAAACTGTATTGCAGTTGACTATCAAGAATCTATACTCTTGGAAACTTGATGGAAAAATTTTGATTTCTATATTATAATCATAAGCTTTGAAATCAGACAGACCCAGGAACAAATGTTTTCACGTAGTAATTATTATGTTTGTTTAGGCATCATTTTGATTATCTACAAACTGAGAACAATAACGCACATTCAGTATTATGTTGTGAAATGCAAGAGGTAAATGATGAAGTACTTAACACTTGAGAACGTTATTGATACGTTCAACATATGGTACGTATGTATTTAAATACTTATCTTTATCTCTCTATACAACTAAAATGTTTTCTCCTGTGGCTTTTGAGAAACTGAATCCACAATCACACATTTTCTTGGAAATGATGAAGAATTTACTTAGAGGTCAACCATATTTGAATACTGTTTCATTCACGTGTTTCTGAAAACAATATAAAAGTATTCATTTCATCCCTTGATTTTTTTTTCCTTGACAACTACCACTCCTTCCCAGACTCACCTCTAACTAGAAGGAGAAAATAACTTATTTTTACACTATTAAAAATAATTGTATGATGTTTTACTTATTGACACATGTTTGTTTATGCAGTCAGTGATTACTCACTAATCATTCTCTACCAAGAGTTTTCAGTGGTACATTTCACAATAAAAGAACAAGGTAGAATAATCTCTTCTTCAACGTAACTCAAATTTGGTGCACAAAAAAAAGACATTAAAGCAAGTTAAACGGTTACAGTAAAAATATTACAGAATTCTATGGGAATATTGAAGAATAAGTTTGAATCTAAACACTCCAAAATAAATCCTTCAAGGCATGACCTGAAGTGTGAATACATGAATAAAAGTTGACTACCTAAATGGGAGAATGGGAATGGAAAGAGTATCCCTAGCATAGGGAGGAAGGATCCAGGAATAACACTGGGTTATGAATGACATTTGTATTTATTTTTATTTCAGAGATCTAAAAGGGTCTCCACAACCATAAAATCGAAGTGAAGAGTGGTGGAGATATTGACAGGGGAGCTAGAGAAATAGGCAGACTTTTAAGAGTTTTTAAGGAATTTGAATTTGTAGTAGGAACAGTATGAAAGATTTAAAGAGATATGACATAAACATAGTTACATTCTAAAAAAATCATGTTCTCAACTTAAAGCAAAGGTTAAATCACAGAGGAATAAGACTATCTACTGCCAGAGATAAAGTGAGACCTAACTGTGCACTGAGCTAGAGTGGAAGCAATGGCAGTACAGGGAGTTGGAAGTTTTTGAGAGATACGTAAGAAGTAGTATTTATAGAATCAATTATAAGTTGAGAATGAGTGAGAAGGGAGTTTCTCACTTTTGAAATAAAGAATAAATGGAAAATTGTTAAGAACTGTAAGTTCTATGTTTTATTTTGTTTGCTTATTTGTTTTCTTTTTTTCTCACAAACATAAGGAATGGGGGGGGACATTGGTTATAATAAGTATTAGTTATACAAAACTTTATTAAGTTTAAATTCCTATCCTCACATCCTTCAAAATCCAATTTAACGGGATTGTTTTGTCTAAAACAATACCAAAATCTGATATGTTACCGGAGCCATTGTAAGTTTTTAATGTATTCATATTAGTATTCTTATTTGCATTTTAATATACCTTATAGAAAGAGTTTCAACATATATTAATACAAAACTTAACAACCAACTACTCTTGTACTCTCCTTCACAAAGATCTGTTTTACGGTTTAGTTTTCTTTGAAATTCCAGCATTGAACTATTTGTTTGCTCACTGCATCACAATCTTAACTGTGACAGCATAGTATTATTGCCTCCCCCCACTGATTCTTACTTATTCTGGCTAAAATTACCACCCTATTATTCTGGAGCTCATTTTAACCTTTTAATATACTATGTTTGCTTTTATATTCCTCACATGTGTATGTGCCTCCCCAATATGTTCATCTGTCCAAATCCACTTTCAATGGCCAGAAAACAACCAATAGAAATAAACATGGAAGATTTATTTACTTCTCTGCATAAAAAAAAAAATAAATTTGCCTCCAAGTGGAATGTCAAGAGATGGTAGAACAATGCAGGGATCACCAATTATGGTAGACTGTAGGTTGAGTTGTGTTCCTTTCTAATTGTGGTATTCTATTAATTCCTCCTTAGGTCATCTATATTAAAAGGTCTTCTTGCAAAAGTTGTTTACTGTTGGGGCTTATATCCATAACTTTAATAATAGGTTAAATATTTAAAATTCAAAACTACTTTATCTCCTACCTCTTTCAGTTAGAGAATAAAATACATTAATGTTTGAAAAAGTGCAATTTCATTAGCACCTACATAAATTTAGTTCCTATTTACATTTCTATCACCATTATTTTCCCCATTGATTTTAGATTACATCTGGGAAGGATTCTTGTGTAGTGAATTGAGTGTAGAGATTAGAGAGATATCTGCCTCCAATTCTTCCTGTGCCATTGTGGGCAAGTTATGTGACCTTTCTGAGGCTCAAGTTTCACATCTATAAAATGAAAATAATATATCTAACTTTGGTATAGTTAGAAAGCTTAAGCCAGATTATTTATATAAAACTGGGCTCTCAAAATGTTTGATGAATCTTGGCATGACCAAGGTTGGTGAATGACCAAAAATACTAAGTGGAGGATTTCACCCAATGGTCAGAGAAGACAACAGAACATTTGAAAATCTCATGGAGCTTAACAAAAAAGAAAGGAAAATCAAAATTTGAGACTACCAAGGTAGCCAGAACTTGCCTGGCTAAAATCACAGGGAGAAGGGAGACACAGGGAAGTAAATCTAATGTTGGATCCTTGAGCTGTGCAGATTTTAAAAAAGCAAAGAAATGAGCAGAAAGTGAATGAAATTAGAATGAGATTTTTAGTGAAATCATGGACCTGTGGGATTTCAGACTGTCTAAGGAAGAGAAACAGTAGTAAACACCATCAGGCTCTCAACTGGAGAATTACATACCACCCTAGGAAGACCACATGTAGATTAAGACCCAACAAAAACTAAAACAGAGAACCACGTCACTTAGAGAACTGGGAAAATATTTTAGTCCTGGGAAAATCTTCCTGTCTTGGTATCTTTGACCTCTCTACAATATTTTCTGCCTCCACAATTAGGGCAAAATTCTCATAAATGTCAAATCACCAGGTCCTCTGAAGGATGGGTTCTTGAATCCACCTACCTGAGTTCCAGTCCTGATTCCTTCCACTTACTGAACCTAAGATGGTACAGTTTACTTAACTTGAGATATTAGCTGAGTTATCCCTGTGCCTCATTAGTTCATCTTAATAACTGTAAATTTGTTGTAATGATTAAATAGTTACAAAGAATTTAGCACAGGATCTAGCAAACAAAAACTCAAATAGCTTTTTGTTTTCGTTTTGTTTTAACATTGTTCTCACCTTCGTGGGATTTTTAAATAAACTACTCAAAAATTAACAGGTCTTTCATTACACATCATTAATATAGCAATGGGAAAGTTCAGCTTTTCCTTTCTCAAATTATTATTGCTTTAGTTTAGGCTATTTTGGAAAGATGAACTTATTAATAGAAGAAGTGGCTGCGTAAATGATGTAGATCAGTAGCTTAAATGTGTAAATTTTATAAAATTGAGGAAAATAAGTGGCTATTTCAGAAAAGTTCAGTGGAACAGCAAACACTGACATAACACAACACCATAGAGAAAAGGACTTGTACTAGTGTTTTACAGGTATTAACTAATTTTATCCTCAGCATAAGCCTGGGAGGTCCATACTATAATTATGCTCATTTTATAGGCAAGGAAACCAAGGTACACAGATGTTAAATTACTTGACCATGGTAATCCAGCTAATAAATGGCAGAGTTATTGGCTTCACTGTGTTTCTTAAACACTGTGCTAATATTAACTTTCTTAATGACAATACTTTTTACCTCCTGAATATATGAACAAAAATTTTTTGAAAAGTTTTCTATGTACCTCAGGGATTATAAACACCATTCCTGTCCTGAGCTTTAATCCAAGACTGTATTACTTTCACTAGAAAGAGAGAGCTAAATGTTTAATGGGGAGAGTTAGTGCCTTACTACTACCCACTACACTACATGGCATTTGTCACTTTCTCTGAGATATGAGCAAATGTGTCACTGAAAACAATGAGAGTCAAATATACCATATTTAAGATTGTAGGAATAAAAAAATCTTCAGGTAGCCCTAGTGAAAAGGTGGTCGTGAAAGAAAGGGACCCCAAATATGTGCAGGGCTGCAGACAGTCCCTGCACGGTGTGTGAGCAAGAAAAAGAAAACAAAAACAAAAACATGAGATAGAACCGTTAGCTTCTGGATGAAATTGCCTAGATATTATGAGAAACTAGAAGACCCCTTTTCTCTCTCCAAAGCTTCTTATCTTCCTTACTCAACAAATTCATTAATATTGGCTTTCATTCAATGGGAAATCGATCTCAAACAAGAGCAATCCCAGGAAGGTCTTATTCCAAACATATTGCAATGAGCATAGATAAGAAGAAGGACAAAAAGGGAGGGAATATCTGAATGATATATATTCAGAACTAAGAAAATTTTTAAATATTCCAATTAAAAATGGTTACACACAATTTTAAATTTTTCATGTGCCATGCAAAATTATTATATCTAGTACTACAGTCAAATGAAGATGTTGCCTTTAGTTTTCATCTTTACAATGTTCCCAATCCTTGAGGATTAAGAGCAAAATCTAGAAGAATTTCTACTCTGAAATCTTTTTTTAATTTTTTTTCCCTACAACTTGTCCCTCCACATTAGTGTTTGCTGAGTTCAGGGATTATCTTTATATACTACTTCTATCTCTTGTCTTGATTTCAGAAACTATTTTTATTGATATAAGTGTACCTCCAGATATTTTTAATTTGTTGTTCCAATTTGCCATGTTTGGGGACAGGTGGGGCATAAACACATGGGGTGTATTACTGGGACTACCGTAAGTATAGGCCTTCATGGGTATCTGCAAAATTTATCATCTGTGTTCTGTATAGGGAAGGTTATCTCCTAGGTAACTACCAGATAATTGATGTTTCTGTAACAGTTTTTGAACATTTATAGCTAATACCCAGCACCCAGGAAGGGACAAGTGACACGTACTCCGGGAATCAGAAAAGACTGTTTATTTCGCACAGGTGCTGGGCCAGCAGAGTCACCTTTAAAGACTGTGCATCCTGCTATGGTTTTACTGGTTTTTTATACATACGTGCTTCCGGGTTGGGCGGGGCTAGTACAGTTCCTGGCTTCTGGCTGATACAAGAGGCAAGCAAGATTGTAGAAGCCAAAAGCATGCAAGGGGAGTATCCTGCCCCAGACATCTGGCTGCCCCTTTTTATCTGCTTTTTACCAACTTTCCTTCTCATCCCTACCTCCCACCCCCCCATTCCCACCCCACCCTTGATTCTCAAGCTGCTGTAGCAGACTTAGAGAAAATCAGTTTGTGGAGGCCAGGGAATCCTTTGCGGCCATGGGAGGAGGGGTGAAGACCGTTCTGGCTTCTTCCTGCTGGACAGGGACGTCGAAGGGAGGAATGTGACAGCTAGGGTTCTTTGCCATCCAAAGGAGAGTAGCGACAGCTAGAATAGTCCAACTGGAGGATCATCTGGAGTATTATAGCTTCTAGGCAAGAAGAAAGAAATCTGGTTAGCTTGTTAATAATATAAGGACCAAACAGGAGGGTTATGAATTAGTCCATTAGGTCCATTAGGGGAGGACCAGATAAAGGGAGTAGCCAGGATACCCAGTTCCATATATTGCTGCAAGAGTTCCATCAGTCTGTTAATTCTTTCCTCTATTTGATGAACCATTCCTTTAGTTGTTGGGCCATACCTCTATCCTTGATTGGTTAACATAGAAGTAGCATCCTCATGTTAGGAAGAGACATGTTCTCCCCTTCTCAGCAGTTAACAGGTAAACTGTCTTCTATTTTGTAATACTACTACTGCTAAAGAGCTAGGTCTTGTAGGGTTACTGAAGAGTTTGCAACTTGTTCTATGTCATCTGTCAGATCTTGGGATAGTTCTTGGTAAAAGTAAATAGATGAGTCTACTCCCCCAATTCCACTACTTACTCTGGCAGTGATTCCCAGTCCAATTAGTAGAGGTATAGCTTGGATAGCTCGTTTAGACCAGGTATGTGCGGCCAAGGGAATTATAAGGGATTGGTTGTTGGGGAGAATATTCATTTGGGGGGTTAGGAATGCAAAGGTATAAATTCCTACCCAGTTAGCAGGCAGGCACAAATAAGCAATAATTCCACAAACAAAGAATATTCCTACAGCGGGAAGGAAACAGGGTGACTCATGGTTTTTACCTGTTTGTATATCTCAGCTTGGTTTCACTGGTTGTTAGTTAAGTTATGTAGAGGGGTTGTTCCCCACTGGTCTTTAAAACATAAGGAGGCCCACCCTATTACCTTCATATCAGTAACCACGGGCCCTATTGTGACAGTTATGTTATCTGTAGACATGTTGCGGGGATAGCCATTTTGATTACATTACCTGGGTCTGGGGCAGCCTCATAACATAAGGGGGTTAGAGAGAGACAAAACCAACAGTCCTTGGCTAATTAGGGTTAGAGGAGTTGAGGAGATGATGGGTTGAATTTAGAATCTGGTATGAGCAGAAGTTAAAGTCATAAGGGTCTGATTTTTGACCCACTGAGTCTGATTTTTGGAAGTTTAGGTCTCCTGGACGGACTTCCAGAAGTTTGCTTTATGGAATTTTGTACCTCCTGTTGGGATGACTCCTTACAGTCCTGGTCTTGGACTCCCCCTCCATCAGACAATCCAAAGTGGGTTTGTTGTGCCTAGCAGGCATATTTGTCTGGGATTCCATGACAAAATTGTTCCCTGTGAAAGGTGTCTTGCTTTAATTCTTCCTTGCCAATAAGTTTTTTCATTGTGGGAACAGAGGGAGGCTGACTGATAACATTTTGCATGTGTATTTGGTGAAGGCTTTGTGTGTAGTTCCCTGTCCTAGGGGTTGTTTTAGGCTATTCAGGGCAGGGGAAAGGGAGGAGCTCATGTGCTGGTCTTGAAACAGTCATTATTACATTGAGGAGGGACATCAATTCTTATGAGAGAACTCAGCATTAACAGTAGGAGAAATTTTTTTGTGTTAGGGTAGGTTCCTGACAGTTTCTTATTCCAAATAGGGGACAGCAATCATAACTCAGATCATATACATCTAAGGAGAATAAGACATCCTGACACTAGTAAGTAGAGGAAAGCTAATAAGAGTTTGTGACTGAGGAGCCAGTCTGCAGGAGTAACTTGGGTAAGTCCTACAGCAAAGAGTATAGCAACAAGTATAGAAAGAGAAACAGGTAAGGGATGACAATGAAATTTGAGAGAGAATGATTTGTTATAGTTCATTTAAATTTCTTGGTGATTTCCTCAGGCTTCTGGTTACGGAGAGTTCTCAGGTGTTGGCTGTAGGCGGCTTATCATCTGCTATCTTCTTAAAGATGATCTGTAAAAGATTATTCTGGTTAGCAGTCACTTTCCATTCCAAGTGGTTGTCAGGTGACAGGTGGGCTGCCTTTACTCAAGGATGGTGGATTCAGGCAGTTAGTCCTGCAATCTTGAGGGCTGTGGGTGTGGTTTGCAAAACTAAATAGGGTTCCTTTCAGGTAGGTCTGAGTGGTTCCCTTTCCCAATCTTTAATCCAAACCTGATCCCAAGGTTTGTGGGGTTATACATTTATTCCTAGGGAAATAGGTATCCTGTCTGTCACCCATCTATGTATCTCAAATATGGTTTTTCCTAATCCTTGTAGTTGCTTTTGTATTTCTAAATTTCCTAGCTCTGTCAGGTCCCCTTGTTTTGACTAGTGGAGGGGGCCTTCCATATAGGATCTTGAATAGGGAGAATCCTATTTTTGCCCAGAGTGTATAGCATATTCAGAGGAGAGCTAGGAGTAGTATATCTGGCCAGGGCAGGTTAGTTTCCTGACATAGTTCTGCCATGGCTGATTTAAGGGTTCAGTTCATATGTTCCACTTTCCCTGAACTCTGGGGCAGGTAGGCTGCGTGTAAGTTCCACTGGATACCTAACGTTTCGGTTACTTGTTGCACCACCTCGACTACAAAATCTGGGCCATTGTCTGAAGCTATGATTAATAGCATTCCATGTCTGGGAATGATATCCCTTAGCAAGGCCTTGGTTACTTCTCTTGCCTTCTGGGTGTGTGTGGGGTAGGCCTCAACCTAACCTGAAAACGTGCAGATGAATACTGGAAGAAAATTGTATCCTCCACTGGGTCTTATTTCGGTAAAGTCCACTTCCAAATCCTTGAAGCGTGCCTGTCCACAGCGTTGGATTCCCATGCGCCCAGTGGGGCCCTTTTTTGGTATTATTTGGAGCACAGAGGAGGCAGTGTTGAGAGACCAAGGCACAGAGGGAGTTGAACAATTACATAGTAGAAGCTCAATAAGGTTTCAAGGGTGGTTTTTCCAAGGTGGGTGAGCTCATGCTGTTGGAGAACAACCTGGTAGGCTAGCTGCTCTGATATATAGACTCTTTGGTCTGGAAGTACCCACCATCCTTCTTTTGTCCGGCCTCCTTTTTCCTGTTGTGCTCATTTTGTTTCTTGGATTGTGCACCTTGGGGAAGTTGGCAGTTCCGGGGCCAGAATGATTTTTGAGGATGTTTGTTTTCCCGCTGCTTGTTTAGCTGTGGTGTCAGCCTGTCAGTTATCTTCTGACACTGAGTCTTTTCCTCTTTGGTGTCCCTTGCAGTGGATGACTGCTACTTACCTCAGTTCCCAGACTGCCCTTAATAGCTTTAGGATTTCTTCCTGATTCTTTTTTTGTTTTCCTCCTGTGGTCAAAAGTCCTCTCTCCTTGTGTAGAGCCCCATGTACATGTAGAGTGGCAAAGGCATAGCGTGAGTCAGTGTATGTGTTGGCCCATTTGTCTTTACTGAGTTCTAGTACTCTAGTACAGTTCTGCTCTCTGGGCTGACCACCCCTGTGGAATGGCCTTTGCTTCTATGACCTCAAAATCAGAGCCTACCAGCTAACCAGTGTATCTTTTGCCTTCATTCACAAAGCTGTTGCCCTCAGTGTAAAGGATGAGGTCAGGATTTTGTGAGGGCCTATATGATAGGTCAGGTGGGCTAGAACAGACTTCATCAAGTACCTGTAGACAATCATGCTCTGGAGGTCCTGCCACTAAAGGCAAGAAAGTGGCAGGGTTTCAAGTTTTTATGGCTTCCAATCTTATTCATGGGTTCTCACATAGCAGTCCCTGATAATGTGTCGTTCAAGCATGAGTTAGCCAGTGTTGTCCTCCAGCATCCATCAAGGTAATAACAGAATGGGGAACCTTAACATTTATGTTTTGCACCAATGTGAGTTTGTCTGCTTCCTCGATTAAAAGTGTGGTGGCTGCCAGGGCCCTCAAACAGGGTGGCCATCCTGCCACAACTGAGTCAATCTGCTTTGAAAGTAATGCCACTGGTCTTGCCCAGGTCCAAATTCCTGGGTGAGAACCCCCAGGGCCACCCCATTGCTTTCATGTTGAAATTTTGTGATACATCTGGGAGTCCCAAGGCCAGTATCTCTGTGAGTTTTGGTTTTAGAGTTTTAAATGCCTTTTCTTGATTAGGGCCTCAGAAAAGGGGTGCCCTTTCTTCCCCGTTTAGTGCCTCATATAAAGGTCTGGCCAACTCCAAGAATCCTGGGATCCATATGCCACAGAATCCTGCTGCTCCAAGGAACTCTTGGACCTGCCGGTGGGTAGTGGGAACCAAAATGGCACACATTGCGTATTTCCTTTTGGCTCCCGGCATCCATTTGCCTTGGGTAATTTTGAAGTCCAAATATTTAACTTCCTGTGGGCAAATCTGTGCCTTTTTCTTTGACACCTGGCATCCCACCTCTGCTAGTAGCCTGGGTAGGGTCCTGGTTCCCTCCCAGCATTGGGTCTGCATGAGACTGGCTAGCAGGAGATTGTCCACATGTTGGAGGAGGACACACCTTAGGTCCTGTCCCAGAAACCTGGCTAAGCCATATGCCAGTGCTCCACTGAATAATGTTGGTGAATTTTTGAATCCTTGTGGCAGTCTAGTCCAAGTGAATTGTTCCTTTGCCCTTGTGGTAGGGTTTTCCCATTCAAAGGCAAATAGGGGTTGGCTATTAGGCGCTAGCTGGAGACAGAAGAAGGTGTCCTTTAAATCTAGATATGTGAACCATCCTGCTTCAGAGGGTATGAGTCCTAGTAGAGTATATGGGTAGGAAATGCAGAATGATGACTGCTTCATTAATGGCTCTTAGATCCTGTACAGGACAGTAATCATTTGTCCCAGGCTTTTTCAAGGACATCAGGGGAGTATTCCATGGGGACTGGCATTGTTTTAGAAGTCCCCATTTGAGTAGATGTCCAAGTGTGTCTGGATCCCCAGGCATGCCTAGCATGGGATCATATATTGGCATATTTTGACAGGTTGGGCCCCAGGCTTTAGGTCAATTAATATTGGGGGCTGTTTTGGTTTTCTTTTTTGTTTATTTTTTGGGGTTTTTTTGCCAGAACAGGGGGGTTTCTTTCTGCCCAAATTGAAGGGAATTCAGCTTCTAGCTTGGGGGCCGTGGTTGGCTCACCGGGAGGGGAAGTATATAATCTCCATTCCTCTTCCCATGGAATTCCTGATGACAGGGACAAAATCATGAGTTGGGCCTTTTCATTTAGGCGCAATTACATCTGCCCATCAAGGTGAAGGCTATTTCTGCGCTCAACTTGGTTCGGAGGTCTCTACCTAACAGTGAGACTGGGCAGTCAGGTAGATTCATGAACTATTTGGTGACGCCCCAGCCAGCATTGTTGGGAACTGAAAAATTACCTTTGGGTTTGCATCCCAGTGGTTCCTACAATGGTGACTTCTTGACCCGACAGAGGTGCCACTTTGTGTGTCACCACAAAGTGTTCGGCTCCAGTGTTGACCATGAAATCTATTGTCCGTCTCCCTACCTTCATTTTGACCATGGGCTTATGGGGACCTAGTTGGATAGAGCCTGGTCTTTCCTAATCAGAGTATATTCCTGATAGTCTGATCAAGTCAGCCTCAGGTGGCTCTGGTTGGTAGTGACTGGGTGGAGTGGAGGTCTGTGGTTTTCCTTTTTGGTGGTTAGGGCATTCATTTTTCCAGGGATCAAATTCTTCGCCATAGGCATATTGATCCTGTCCCAGTGGCACCCTTTTTGTTGTTGTTGTTCTTGAATCCCTTGTCATTTCTGTGGTAGCCCTTTCAGAGGGGGTGGTTGCCCCAAGGCCAAGACCAGGAGAGCTGCCTTTTGTTTCATTCTTTGGTCTTCCTCCTTTCTGGAAGCTCAATCCCAATTTACAAAAATATCGTTGGCAATTTCCAATAGTTCGGTGGAGTTTTTTCCAGTGAATCCTTCCAATTTTTGGAGCTTCTGTCTAATGTCAGCTTGGGCCTATCCCACAAAGGCAGCATTGACTATGTGCTAGTTTTGGGGGACTTCAGGGTCAAATGGAGTGTAAACTCTGAAAGTTTCACATAATCTTTCATAGAAGTCAGCAGGGTTGTCTTCTGGCATTTGTAGGACCTCAGCTACATTTTCCATGTTGGTGAGATTTTTGGCCCCTGCTTTTACCCCTTGGAAGAAGGCATGTTGGTATCTTTTTAATCTGGCCCTTCCTGCTTCTATGTTGGGGTCCCAGCAGGGCTCCTCTTCAGGCATAGCCTCCCATGCCCAAGCCTCAACATCTAGTTGTCCATCTGGTGCCTGAGTCTGGAGCCATTTTCTGGCTTTGGTGACATTTTGTCTATGCTCTTCCAAGTTGAAAAGGGTAAGCAGAAGCTGCTGACAGTCAACCCAGGCAGGATTATAGACTGTAGGAGATCTATCATTGCCTGTAGCTTCTCAGAGTAGGGTGGCATGTTATGTTTCCAGTTGAGAAGGTCAGTAATGGAGAACGGTTGGTAGTAGAAAACTGATCCCTCCTCTTGTAGGGTCCCATCAGGGCCTATTCTCTGGAGACCTCTAGTCTCCCCCAACGGCATCTGCATTGCCATGGGAGGCCTTGGACCTTAAGATGATGACCTAAGGCATCTTCCTATTAGTTCATGTGTCCCTTGTTGGGGAAGACTGGCTGTTGGTGGAGGTGAAACCGTGGGGAGTGGACTGTCAGGCAGGCGAGGTTCCCTTCCCTCGACTGAAGGGACGCTGGGGGCATATGGTGGCATAAATGGAAGGACTTCTGTAGTTTCTTGGAGGATGGGGGGTGGTTTTTTCTGCTGTGAGGTCTTCTTGGCCTGTGCCACTAAGACCCTACATTGTCCCTTACTATTAATGCAGAACTAGACCCAAGGAGGCTTGACTTGGGCTATTTCCAGTTACTGATTGATGTATGGGAATTGATCTAGGTGGCCAAGCATTGCCACTATTTTATAAACAGCTCAGACTGTGGGGACACCTATGGTGCCCTCAGGGGCCCAGCCTACACCAAAGTCAGCCATTTTAATTCACAAAGGGTGCGTAATTTCCCCGGGGAGGGGGGTCAATTTGACCCCATAGTCATCTGAAAATCCTTTTTTACAATTCTTAATCATACACTCCAAAACAGTTGGTTTTGAGGAATTTCTCCCCATCCTGGTATCCTAGATGGAACCCTCCCAATGTACAGTGTCACAGGGGAAACATGAGGGCAGAGGTCATTTCATCTGCCTGGCCTCTCCCCTCACAAGGACTTAGATGCCTTTTAGCATTGGCAGGTCAGTATAAACCCCTAAGATCAGGCCTCCACAGACCTGATTCTGCCTTGAGCCATATGAGGTCATAGCAGACTCACAGGGTAAGACCCACTCGGGCTCCCTAGCTGAAACCGTGGAGCACGGACAGGACACTCACACACACATTCAGAGATTGCAGACTTCCACCCAGGTCTTCCCTGTCCTATGTGGTGACTATGTCGCCCCGGGGGGTGATCAAGATCCCCTTCTGCCTCTAGGGTCTGAACTCAGTCCTGGGTCCCCGCAGACACTCACCTGATACGATGTCCCTTCCTGGCAGGATTTTTGAAAATTCCCCCCCAGGGTCTGTGAGAAAGTGGCTGCAGTTGGCTATTATCTGGCGGTGAGGGTCAGAGTTCAGCGAAACCACTCGTGCCACACCTTCCTTCCCGTCGCGGGCCGAAATGTTGGTGCTCTGGCTCCTGCTCCCGCTGGCTCTAGACAACAATGGTGCAAGGGGACAGCACGGCTGTCGGTTTCCCAATGCACGAAAATGTTGCAGCAAATACTTGGCACACAGGAAGGGACAAGTGACACGCACTCCGGGTATCAGAAAAGACTGTTTATTTCACGCAGGTACCGGGCCAGCAGAGTCACCTTTAAAGATTGAACGTCCTGCTGGGGTTTTACTGGCTTTTTATACCTATGTGCTTCGGGGTTGGGCGGGGCTAATACAGTGCAGCTTCTGGTTCCTGGCTGCTGGCTGATACAGGAGACAAGAAAGATTGCAGAAGCCAAAAGCATGCAAGGAGAGTATCCATCCTCGGACAACTGGCTGGCTCCTTTCATCTGCTTTTTACCTGCTTTCCTTCTCAGCACCTAACCAGAAGCTAATTCTCTACCAGAAATCCTAAATTATATTTGCTTTTGAGCTTCCAACCCCTGTTGATTTACTAAACTCCTAATGATTTAAGATTTCCAGTATTTTCATCATTTAGTTTCTTATTTTTGCATTGCAAATCGTATATATGTATATATAATCAAAAATAAGGTGTCAATATGTTCTCTCGCTTACTTGCAATTAAAAAAATCACACTGGGAATTATTCAAATTCGTGAAACCACTTTTCAAAATTCATTTTACAAGATGCATTTGATGAGTGCAGTGTAAAATTGTTAAGTTTTTTGCTATTTGAATACCCGAAGAGAATTTTAAAGAAAATAATATGGCGACTTTCTCTTCAAGAAAATACAAGTACAATTTGTCATAGCTTGTATTTATGCTTCTTAAAAAAACTTTTGAAGTTTTACTTTATTACTGATAATACTATTTTAGTTAACCTTAGCTTTAAACTGGTAAAAAAATAAATTATTCTTCTGAACCAAGAAGGTTCAACCAAGGTATTTGATGGGAAAGAACTCAAGATTCACAGTTATTTGTAATTCACAATGAATATTCTGTCCTCTGTCGTTAACTGTTCTCACATTCCCTAAAATATCACAGAAGTAGTGATTATAGATATTAATTTCTTTCTGACATCAGTTTTAATGTGGTGGGAGGGGTTCTCCACACCAACAAGCAATACTTAGACACCAGCTCGGAGTCCTACAGTTCAACTCAATTCTAATACTATATATCCAGAGAAAGCATCATATTCTACAGATTCAGGATCAGTCCTGCAAGACTACATCCCCACCACACACACCTCAGACACCGGTCGCAAGTGTCATTTGTGCTTCTGACCAATCGGCTATAGGTTGGAGGTTCCAGACTCCCTCCTTGGATTTCAGGCACCAGTCACAAGTTCAGGTTGTTACCTGTACTTCTGACCAACTGGTTATAAATCACAGTTTCCAGGATCTTCTCCTTGGGTTTAATTTGCTACAGCAGCTCACAGAGCTCAGAGAAACACTTGATGGAAGAGATGCTTAGGGCAAGGCATGGGGAAAGTATGCACAACTTCCATCCTCTCTATGAAAGTGCCACTCTCCCCAGATTGCCATGTGTTCTCCAAACCTCATCCTTTTGAAATTTGATGGAGGCTTCGTTACATTGGCATATAGTAGCCCCCCACCCCTTATCTGCAGGGAGTACAACATCCTGTATATACTATGTTTTTTCCTATATACACATACCTATGAAGAGCTTGTTATGAGTAAGAGATAATCAATAATAACTAATAACAGAATGATTATAATAATGTACTTTAAGAAAAGTATGTGAATATGGTCTTTCTTTCTCTCTCTCAAAATATCTTACTGTACTGTTCTCACCCTTCCTGTGATGATGTGATATCATAAAATGCCTATGTAAGGAAGTGAAGTGAATGACGTAGGCACTTTGATGTAGAGATAGGCTACTATTGGCTTTCTGCAGATTCACAAGGAAGATCATCTGCTCCCAGACCAAAGTTCACTACCTATGACTAAAACCTTGGAAAGTAAAACTGCGGAAAGGGAAACAGTGGATAATGGAGACTACTGCAATTGATTCAGACATCAGCCATTACACTCAATCTCCAGACCTGCTTCCTTCAATGGAAGGGTTGGGAAAAGTCCCAACCTTCTAACCACAGGGTTGGCCTCACTGGCAATCAGCCCCCACCCTTAGTTTACCTAAAGGCTTTCTAAAAATCACTGTATTAACATAACAAAAGACACTTTTATTGCTTTTATTACAGGATATTCCAGGAATTTTAGGAGCTGTGATCCTAGAACCATGGACAAAATCAAATATATTTTAGTTATCTGAATGACCAAATATTATATAATATATATTTCTTATAAGTCACAATATATCAGATATATAGAAAGTTGCATCAGATATGTAAAATTGGTTGTGCCTCGGTGGTTCAGTCAGCTTAAGCATTGGACTCTTGGTTTCAACTCAGGTCATGATCTCACTGTTCCTGAGTTTGAGACCTGCATTCGCTCTGGTACTAACAGTGTGGAGCCTGCTTGGGCTTCTCTCGCACCCTCTCTCTCTGCTTCTCCCCTGCTCAAACTTTCTCTCCTTCTCTCTCTCTCTCTTTCTCTTTCAAAATAAATAAATCAACTTAAATAAAAGATATGTAAAATTGATATAAAAGCTATTTCCATGACGGAATTTTTTCCCATAAATAAAATATAAATTTATAACCAATAACCTAATATATATTTTTAAAACTTTATATGTTATAATGTAACAATAGATCACTCATATACAAGAAAACAATCATAATTATTTGAGTTTGGCAATAAACAGAAACTGTTCCTTGAGTAAGCCTACTTTCTCTTTGGTAGCCTCTGACCTATGACTTGTGTCCTTCAATCTGCTGAAAGAAAGCTTACCACCTTTTCGTTAATTAGAAGTTTTATTTTTGAGGTTATATTTATTTATAATGAGCCCTTTCAAGAAATTTGGAGTGCTTTGTAGATAATCATAAAAAAGTGAAAAAAATGTTTTTTTCTAAAATTTTGCTAATATTTTACCTAATCTGAAGTAAGTAAATTCTTTTAATAAAAAAAATGCCTGCTCCAAGTTAAATGAAAATGTAGATGCCAGATATATATCAATAGAAAAAAAAGGACAAGTAGTATGAAAGACATATAATGATCCAAAAATATCCATACAAAAATTATTTATCTCTCAGTAAAAATCTCTCTTCACTGTAAAGGTATATAACACAGGAATTTTATACATTTTGTGATAATACTAATGTTAATAACCTCTCTGGAGGAAAATCTACATAATATTTCAAAATTTGAAATGCTGATAACCTTTGATCCATTTTTTCTACTTACAGGGATTTATGAAAAGGAATAGTTAGACAAGTGTAAAAAGATGTATGCATAATTGTCCAACCTGTCATTTTTTTTTTTCTAATAGTTAAAAATTGGAACCAGTCTAAAAAGCTATTAAAAAGGGGTTAGTTACATACTGGATCCACAAATGTTAAAACTAAAGCAGTAGATTCCAAACAGTTATCATAGAAAAATACCTGAAGGTTATGAATACAAAAAAAAAATCATGTTAAAGATGGTCAGTATGTTTGCTTTTCATTGCAATGAATTTTACATCTCCTCAGAGTGATCGTGAGGGACTACTGAGCCTCGCAGCTCGCAGGGCATCCTGAGACTCTTGCTGCTGATGTCACAAATATGATTATTTTGTGCTGACCTTAATCAGCATTGTTAAGGTCAAGTAATTTACTGCTCATTGATTCATAAGAGTCTTAGTTTTGACCTGCACTAGATCCTCTGAGTCATCATTGCTTTCTCCATCTCAGAACTTGCCCAAGCAGTCTATGTTGCAGTGTCTGTCTTAGAATCACCTTCTCTTTCTTTTCTTTTTTGCTTTCTTTTCTTTTCTGCTTTTTTTTTCTTTTCTGCTTTCTTTTCAGGTTTCTTTTTCTTTTCTTTTCTTTTCTTTTCTTTTCTTTTCTTTTCTTTTCTTTTTATTTCTTTTCTTTTCTTTAAATATTCCTTCCTTCCTTCTTCGCTCCTTTCTTTTCTTTCTTTCTTTCTTTCTTTCTTTCTTTCTTTCTTTCGTAACCATTTGCCAAGCCCAATGGATTAAACTATAAATTACATTTTCCTCTTTCATTGGGAATACCCTCCAATACCTGGGTCCTTTTCCCATCACAGAGGAGTCAAAAAAGACACAGAGGCTCTTTTTTGCCTTAAACACCAATGTGTCATTCCCAATCACGAGAGGCACAACCTTATTGGCTCAGGAACACATTTTGAGTTAGTTCCCTAGATACCCAGAAAGAAAGATTAACCTCTTACTTACAAGTTCGTTCCTTAACCTGTTTGGAGTTTTCCATAGCCTACTTCACCTCAAGGATAGTAATATTCAGAGGTGGTGAGGATCCTTGTTCTTCACACTCTTCTTTCTGTGGACTTCTGTGAAACAAGAGTTTTCCTTTTCATGACTTATTGGTTTAGAATTGTTTATGTCAGCTTCTAGATCTCAATAACTATGACTTTTACAAAATTTGAGATTCTGACTTCTAATTTTTTTCTTTTGTTATGTAATATAGAACTTGCACTCCCAACAATATAGAATATATTGAATATAGAATATGCATTCAATATAGAATATAGAATATTCAATATATTCAATATTCAATATAGAATATAGAATTTTCACTCCCAACAATCAAAGAAAGATAATATGTTTTCTTTTTCTAAGTGATGCAGTATATGGATAGCGTTAATATTAATCTGGAAGGTGCTTTTCCAATAGTACCAAAAATAGCAAACAGGAATATGCACAAAGTTTCACAGAAATACTCAAAAGGTTATTGGATGCATTATTTTGGACTAATGTAAGACCTCACTGAGTAAAATGTGCATATACCCTTTGCATTTAAATCACCACATAGTTATTTAAAATACACACAAAACAGTAAGCTATTATGTAACCTTATTTGTATTTCTATTTTCTCTAATAAACTCTGAGTTTATTGTTGGAAGCAAGGAAATGAATTCACATTTCTCTGTCCTAACTGTTCCTAGTTCATAGAAAAGAGGTGTTAAATGGATGGCTGTTGAATAACTTAGCAAAATTGAAAACTACTAAGTAATAGACAATTCAAATATTCTTGAAGAAAAAAGAATCTCTGGTTACATTACAATTTTAATTGGTTGATTAGTGGAATTGGTATTCAGCATCCAAATAAAAATTGGGAGACTATATTAAAATATATATTATTGGCACTGCCCCCCCAACAAAACCTCCAATATACATTTATCTGTTATCCATCTCAAAAATGGAATAATGATACTAATAATTATATAAATTAATAAGATATTATATAGGAATGCCTGTTGTTCCCACTTTTTTAAAGATTTTATTCTTAAGTAACCTCTTCACCTAACATGGGGCTCGAACTTACAACCCCAAAATCAGGAGTGGCACACTCTCCAGACTGAGTCATCCAGGCACTCAGACTTTTTTTTAAGTATTAACACGGCTATTTTCTCTGGGTTAGAAATTTGGAGATTAAGTAACTTCCCTATTGTGACCAAATGGTGTCAAAAAGATTAGGATAGGAATGCAAGTCAATGTGACTCCACAGTTCGCATCTTTAACTCTCCAGTAGATTTGACTCAGGTATATTAGTACCAAAAAACTGAGTCCCCTCAAAATACATCAGTATTTTCAATTTTCTTACATATGTACCTGACTGTATTTGGCAGATATTTCAGATTCATTTTAAAAATAGCCTACTATTTAGGTTCTTCATCTAGAACGTTAAATATTTTCATAGTCAATAAACAACAATGTTGAATTTATGAATAGAATGAATGCTATAAACGACTGCTTTTATTGAATTAAGTCACTCCTTCCAGTGTCAGTTCCACCTCCACACCAGATAATTAAGAGCACTTATTACTTTGGAAAAGATACAACCTAGTAGAAATTAAGTAAAGGCAACATGACAGCATATATGGTTTTGTCAAAGTGCTAACTGTTAAATATTCATTTTAAAAATTGACTAAAACTACTGATACAATCTGTCTTTTCATTATCACTTCTTCATGGTAACACTTTGGTCACCTTTCCTTCATTAACCCACAGAGCAAAGTGTAGTATTAAGGAAAATTAGAGTTTTTTTTTTTCTTTTTGCGACACTGTACAATAATAATTAGGATTCACTGAATACTTACCTAAGGAAGACAAAACTGTGTTACATAAATGTATTTTATCTATTACTTTTGGAGAATTTATCATAGTTTCTATCCGTAATCTCCCTTAATACATAGCTCCATTTACCAGAAGTTATGAAACTTTTTGTGCATAAAAAAATAAGGACAACAGTGAGATAACCCCATACAGCTATTAGAATGGCCAAAATCTAGAACACGACAACACCAAATGCTGGTGAGAATATGGAGCATCAGGAACTCTTATTGATTGCTAGTGTGATTGTAAATTAGGACAACCACTTGGGAAGACAGTGTGGCAGTTTCCTATAAAACTAAACATAATCTTACCATACCATTCAACAATCATGTTTCTTGGTATTTACCCAGTTGAGAATGATGTACACACAAAAAAATCTGGGCATAGATGTTTATAACCGTTTTATTCAAAATTGCCAAAACTTACAGCGATCAAGTTGTCCTTCAGTAGGTGAATGAATAAATTGTGGTACATCCAGACAGCGGAATATTATTCAGTGCTAAAAAGAAATGAGCTATCGAGCCATGAAAAGACAGACGAAACTTGAATGCATATTACCAAGTGAAAGAAGGCAATCTGAAAAGGCTATATGCTATATGATTCTAACTATATGACATCCTGGAGAAGGCAAAACTATAAAGACAGTAAAAAAATAATCAGTGGTTGCTAAGGATTGTGGGGGAAGCAATGGATGAATAGGCATAGCACAGAGGATTTTTAGAACAGTGAAACTACTCTATATGATACCATAATGATAGTTACATGTCATTATAAATTTGTTTAAACCCATAGAATGTACAACAGCAAATCTGAACCATAATGTGAACAATAGACTTTGGGTGATTATGATGTGTCCATGTGGGTTCATCAGTTGTGACAAATGTACCATTGTAGTGAAAGATGTTGCTAATAGAAATGACTGTGCATGTGGGGAGGCAAAGAATATGTAGGAAATATCTGCACCTTCTGCTCAATTATTCTGTGAACCTTAAACTGGTCAAAAAAAAAATAATGAAGTCTGAATTTTGAAAATCTCACAAAAATTATCATTAAAAAAGTAAAAGCTTTTCCCCTTTCTACTTTTAGGAGTCATGAAGATCATTATGACTTATCCTTGTTACATAGATCAAACTCACTTATCCTTCTTACATAGATCAAACTCATGGAAGTATGTCCTGTTTTGTTTTAATTTTATTTACTTCCTGGTTGTGGCTTTATTATTTTTCATATGTAAAAGAGCATTGTTATTTTTTTGAAAATACACCTACTGGTATAATTTTAAGAAATTTCAATTTTTGTGATATTATTTAAAATTAAATTTCTTTTTATTCCCTTAAATGATTAGGCTCCATTGGGAAAAGTATTTGACAATCTGACACAATCTGTGAATTCTTTCCCAAAGATGGCTGGGTTCATATTTAACTGATATTTATAAAGAGGGTGTAATTGGGTTTCTTGGCATAGAAGAATCATATAAGAGGAGATTAAATATCCAATAATAAAATATTTAAAGCCATTTTAAAGTATATTGTTTTCAATCACTCTCTGCTTAAAAAAATCCTTTTTTGCTTCTATAAAGTCAAGTGACAATCATTTAAATATTTATCATATTTACTATAATTTAAAATGCTATGCAGATGACAGAAATAAAATCATTATGCCATTTACATATACAAAGTAAATTTTGTTGATGTGATGCCACTTATATATGCAAAGTAAATTTAACTCAACAAATAAAGATAAGTGGATGTTTCTGCTAAGACACAATATATGCGTATTAGGAAACCTCTCATTCTTCAGAATTTTGCCCTAAAAATGGTAAAGGAAGAGTAGCATTAAAACACACCTTCAAAACCTCTGCAATGAATTACAAAAGTCTTACAATTTCAACAAAATAAACTGCAGATTTTTGAAAACATGTATATTAAAATCCTAATAAATAAGCTCCACCAAATAGAAGCGTGTCTTTTTAAAAATGTGAAACCAACTGGATAAAAAGGAATGTAAGGAAGGGCATGTGGGTGACTCAGTTGGATAAGCATCCAACTCTTGATTTTGACTCAGGTCCAAAACAAGCCCAGTGCGCTAGATCTAAGCCCTCTGCACTATTAGGATGGAGCCTGCTTGAGATTCTCTCTCTCTCTCTCTCTCTCTCTCCCCCTCTCACTCTGCCTCTATCCCTCTCACATAGGTGCTCTTTCTCTCTCTCTCAAAATAAATAAATAAACCTAAAAAAGAAAAGAGATCTTACCTGGTCTTAAAAAAAAAAAAAAAAAAGAATGTAAGAAATACTCACGTATGCTGAGATAGATACATGGACAGGAATTGAAAAGAGCAATATAGTAAACCCTTCCATGATAGCATGCAGAGATAGGAGGGAGTGAGTAGTGTACATGGCTTTCATATACCATACTGAAATTCATCATAGCACTCACCTGCATTTCTGTAATTTGTGTTCAATTACCATCACCTTGTAATGCAAATATTAACAATTTGTAAACCAATGTGACTTTCATGTTATACTGACATCATGTCCATGTTTATCTAATACATATGAGCTTTTTTTCTTTGCTTTTAATTTCAGAAATTCATACTAGAACAGACTACAAAGTCCAATCTAGGTTCAGGACACTTTAATAAGAACTACGATGCAAATACAAAACACTAAATAATGAAACCAATATCGACCCAATGGAATTTTCAGTCTAGTGAGGAAATAGATGGAACTATATCCACATATTTTATTTCTACCTATAAACATATATACCAATATCTACTTACTTACATTGATTTTATTTTGTTATATCTATGTGTGTGTGTGTATATATATATATATATATATATTCATAACTATGTCTATAAAATAACTTAAGTGACATAAAAGTAATACGTACAAAGTAATTTCTGTCTAAAAATAAATTTTGTGTCCATATTACCCTAATACCCCTGGCTGAATTCCTCATCAAAATATCAGGAGGTAGAATGAAATGGCTTTTGTTAAGCTACTGAATTTTGGAATCATTAGTTATGCATCAATAGATAATTGAAAAACATTAGTTTAGAAAATATTAAGGATGACAGAGCAGCCTTGAATGCAGTGATGTATTAGGATATTATGACTATTAAAATGAGTTATAGTAAACTTTAATTTTCTGTACACAGAACTGACTATATAATTTTCAGGTCAAAAAAAAAGAAAATGTAAGTTCTCTTATTCAAAGATTATTAACAATTTTAAGATGACAACAGCAGGGAATTAAAGAAAGTTCGAGTCCTATTGAACGTATGGCCTGCGTGACTTTACATAAAGCCCATTTGTACATGAGCTTTAAAGTATATATACTTAGTTATCCAGTAATGTAATCATACTCCCTGAGATACACTAGAAGCAGCTTAGTTATATTCAATTTATGTTAAAATCACCTTTTAGCAGCCATACAACGTATCATAGAATAATTCAGTTTTAACTATTATGTCCATTTCCTTTATGTTTCATTATCAGCCTTAAATTGCAGAGGCATAGGAAGAGCCTTCTGTTACAGCTACGAAAATAAGAATGAAATTGGGATATAAATCAAAACATGGCAGGGGTCATATTGACCAAACATACAATCATTGGAAATGTAAATTATATTTTGTAGGAGAAAAATATATAGTTCAAATGGGTACCTCAAAATATTGCCTTTGAACAGCTCCATCCAGTTGACTTTGAATTATAACGTATCAAATTTAAATTACGTGCAGCCATGAACATATTTAAAATTCTTTTTGGTTCTTTAAATATTATACTTCTTTATTTGTTATTCAGTATTTCATGATGTCAGAGTGCTGGCGTTGTGGAATTAAAGGTCTTAAACTTTATGTACCCACACTAAATCCCTTTCTGATTCCATGTACTTGTGTTTACTTGCTGTGCTGATTTAATGTTCAGCACCAGCTTTGTCATCAATCCCCTATATTACTCTGCCAGACCACCCTACCTCTGACATTAGATTCTGCATGAAGTTGGTTATAAAGGAAAGAAACAGAACAAAAAGCTTGTTATTTTATAGTTACTTGTTTCTTCAAAAAATCTATGTAATCTTTTAGAATTCGATGAAACCCTGATAGGTATAAGTAAGCAAAATTAGTTTAAAGTAGATCTTTTCTGTAAGGACACTTGGAAAATATAAAAAAATTCTGCTGAAACAATATGCAACCAGCCAAGTAATGAGAACATTGGAGCAGAGATGATCTCTTATTAATGTGTTCCTGCTAATTTACTTTCAAAATAAATATGTTACAAGGAACCCATATGAGTGATTTCATATATTTTTTCCTCCCAGTTATAGAATTTTTATTCAACTACCTTCATTTAACTAAGGCTTGTTTTTTCTTAAAATAAAGTAAAAATCACTGTGCAAAATCCATATACATTGTGAAAATATTAGACAACTCAAATAAGTAAAATAAGAAGAGATACCCATTATTTTACTAACCATATGTTTCAATAATTTCCTGATGTATATCCTGTCAGACCAAATTCAATGCATATAGGAATAAATAAATATACTGCTTGAAAACATGTTTCAACCTTGCAAGACATTGCTTCCATCCTTAAAATAAGTCTCCATCTGGCACATAATTTAATGACTATATATATAAGTTCTTCATCTTTAACATTTGCCGAATTATTCAATGTTTATATTATTTCTATATTATTACTACTTTAATTAATCTTGTTGCAGCTAATCCTTTGTTAAGAAATGCAAGTATATCTTCAGAGTATCTTCTTTAAACTATAAAAATCTGAAGTAAAGGTATACATATCTTTTTAGCTTTTTCAAACATATCACCCAATTAACCTCTAGCTTAGGTTTAGATTTTTTCTTCTTTTAAAATTATAAATAAAGTCAATAAAACTAAATATTTGACATACAATTTATACTAATATTGTATATTGTTATAATTTCATATAAATTCCCTTATTAAACTGGTAAAATATTTTATGAGTTGGTATTATTCTTATTCTCATAAAAAACAAACAAACAAAACTATGACATAGTGTTTGAACAATTTGCTCATGGTTATGTTGCACTGTATTAGAAAGTGAGGGCTCTGTGATTTAAATCTATGCAGGTTTAATCCAGAGTCTCTAATTTTATATACTGAGGCATATTTTTAATACATAATTTTTATGCATTAATATCATAAAAATATTTTCATAAAATACAAACAAGTTGATGTCAAAGCTTCCTGAAATCATTGCACATTACTCCTAGTGACTAGTGTTCTTACTTCTACGTTAATTTGACTTCTTTGAAAGAGAAAGTAAATATATTGCTGACAGCTAGGCATTATTATACTAAGGGTTTATGTCTCTTATTTAAGCTTTTGATCTAAAGCTTAGGAAAAGTAGATGGTGGAATATTACTTCTAATAAGAAGTGAATGTTTTCTCTACTAAGGTAAAGTTTAAGTAAGCTTTTCTTTCCTCTTGCATGGCATTTACATCAATAGATTTTTATTATACTGTTATTTGTGTCCACGTATTTCTTCACAACCCTGAAAGCTACTTAATGGTTAGAACCATTGGGGCCGATCATTGGATCCCCGGTACTTTGCAGACTGTCTGTTTTACGTTCATATTTTCATTTATTGATTCAATAAAAATTTATTTGGCACATATTATTGACTACAATCTGGTTGGCACTGAGAATTAAATGGAGTACAAAACAGGAAATCCCTGTGTATCACTGGCTTTGTATTTAGTGGAAATGAAAAATCAACTAATGTAGTTGAGTCACCCAAATATATTCTTAACATGTACTAAGTGGCTTCGCCAAATAAGCTGGTATCAACAACATTTAAAAATGTCCTGGGTGTTGTGAAAGATTCTTGATCAGATGTCTAGACTCACGAGTTGACTTGATAAACATGTGGTGGCTATATGCCGGGAGAAGGAGGATGGGAGGTGAAGGGGGTCTTTTGTTGATAGTATAGTCAAAGAAACATTCTCTAGAGTGTAGTTTTGTCAGAGTCCTGTAGAGTGATAAGTAGCTCACATGAGAAAACACAGGTAAGGACATGCTGTTCCAAGGGAACAGAAAGCACAAAAGCCTGGAGGCAGGAGAGAGTTTGATATAATGTAAAACTAATAAAAGAGAGAAAAGACTAGAAAGTAGTAAACATTTAAGCTAAATGGGGAGATTCATGAGAAGAGAAGTTAGAAATGAAAGCAGAAGCAAGTTCATTTAGGTATTTTGCCTAAGGAATTTGGATTCTAACAAAAATAAAAAGACAATGAGAGGTTTTCAGCAGAGATAAAACCCTTGTGATCTAATTTACAGTTTTAAAGAAACCACTCTGACTTCACCATTTGAACGGAATGGAGAGAATGATGTTTGTTGAAAAGGAGACCACGTGAGAAGTTGTTGCTCTGAACTAGACTGATGCAATGGCAGTTAGACAATGGAAATAGTGGACATGGCTTAACAGAGTCTATCTGAGATGTAGTTCAGAGTTAAAAATGATAGAAGTTTGGGGCACCTGGGTGGCTCAGTCGGTTGAGCGTCCGACTTCGGCTCAGGTCATGATCTCGCGGTCTGTGAGTTTGAGCCCCAGGTTGGGCTCTGTGCTGACAGCACAGAGCCTGGAGCCTCTTCAGATTCTGTGTCTCCCTCTCTCTCTGCCCCTCCCCCACTCATGCTCTGTCTCTTTCTCTCTCTCTCTCTCTGTCAAAAATGAATAAAAACATTTAAAGAAATTTTTTTTAAATGATAGAAGTTTGTGAAGTTTACATGGTTCTTTTGTTCTATGTACAAATTGAGCTCCATCAAAGAATGGACCATTTTTAAACTATCTTTTAATGCATTGTGTCTGCAATGAAACCTGACAAAAATGTTCAAAGACTGTTTATAAAAATGAATGCTCTTTTTTTTTCTGACATAATGTGCTGCAAGTTTAATGTAAAATGTGCCATGTACATTTTTTAAAAGTTCTCAAATTTTCCTTATCTTCTATTTGCCATGTGAACGATAGATGTCAATTATTTGACATGCCAGAAGGCCCAAGTTCCATCTTAATCTGTGGCGTAATTTCTTAGCTGCTTCCATCCTGAGCTTCCAATCAGCAGATCAATCCAGTGGGCATAACTCAGTCTTAGTTTACCCACGAACCCATGGCTCAGCACAGAAGCAGCAGCCTTTGAAAAGCGCTCAGACTTTATGCAAAAAAGAAACCATAAATGCTTTCTTACCAATGATAAACATCAAAACTTATCTGTAACAAAAGCTTCTTGCTGCACAAATATAACCCTTAACTTCCATTCCCAATCAGCACATTCTATTTTCTTTTTTCATTTTTGATACCAAACTTATTTTAATTCCAACAGAAAAAATATTAGGAAATTCTGTTTCAGATATGATGTTATATGTTGGGACTCAGAGATAAACAAACCATATGGCTCTCTACCCGAGGAGTTTATAATCCACAGAGAAAAGAGACTTGTACAATTTAATTGTACATAATTACTTTTCTTTCAGTGTCAGACTTGGCTTGTTTCAAACCAAAATTCTCTGAGGATAAGCATTAAATATAAATATATATATATATATATATATGGTTATATGGTACTGGACTGTTGCCAAAATGTATAGAACTTACTGAGTAAAATTCTGGAAAGAAGAAAATCCCAGAGAGTCCAATATTTGATGCTAGTTTTTCCCTTGAGGTAATGGTCTAATCAGAAACCATGATTAATGTGCTGAGAAGCTTAACAGAAAGAAGTAGCAGCTGAGATGCTGAGAACCAGAGCAGCCTGAACAAAGTTTTTGATACTTTCGTGCATCTAGGGGGAAAAAAATTGGATTTAGGTGCTTGCCAAGACAGAGAATCACTGGTAAACATTTCCATACTTTCTGTTGTGATCATGAAGGAATAACCATAAGAGTAAAAGTAAGCCAGAAATTGATCAGTATCAGTCTAAGACATGTAACAAATTACCCCAAGCATTAGTCGCTTCAAACAACAATCATTGGGAAGGTTGGCAACTTGCTCTGATATTGCTTTGGCTAAATTCAGTCAGTGGATGTTTTGGCTGGGGCTCCATGATCTAAGCTGTTCTCATTCATATGTCCAGTGGTTGGTAGGCTATCAGCCAGGCTATCTGGGTTATTTTACACAAGTCCTCTCTACCAGGCTACTCACACCAAGATTAAGTTCCCTTCAGCAAAGTCATGGACAATGTGCAAGTACATTCCCAGATCTCTTTGTATCTCATTTGCCCAGATCCAAAAATTAACAAAATAGTCTCCATATCTTGATGAGAAGAGCTGCAAAGAGTTTGTGGCTTTTCTTTTCTTTCTTTTCTTTCTTCTTTCTTTCTTTCTTTCTTTCTTTCTTTCTTTCTTTCTTTCTTCTTTTTTATTTTTCTACCATATATCCCAGGTTTAAGTCCATATTCAAATCAGATTAATGCTGATTTGATTAAGGTAATCTCCCTTGGCTGCCAGGAATAAGGGCAATTTCTCTCTTAGTAAAGATAACATCACCCAGAAGATAAAATTATCTCTACAATTTTTCCTATATGGTAACTAGGACCCAAAAATATCATGGCATCAAAAGGACAGTAATTAAGTGAAAGGCAAAAGGAAAAATTGACCAAGGAAATGGGCCCATGGGAGATCTAAATATTAGTGTTAGTACTCACAGGCTCCTAAGTAACTATAAATATTCAAAAAGTTAAAATCAAATTATCATAATTTTTTTAAATTCTGAGAAAAAAAGATATTTGTCAATTTTAGATACCCTAGGCAAAATCTGATAGCAGTGAATAGATGGAGCTTGTTTCCTGGACTCAGAGGAGATAAATTACTGGGGCAATAAAAGTATTTAGAGAGCTATAGAATTAATTTATAAATGGAAAGTCTTTACGGTCTCCAGGAAATGTCTACCTGTATTTTTAGTCCCAATATTTCTTGTTTTTTTAAACTACACAGGAAAGAGGTGTTAATAATTAACTATTAAAATTAATTAATATATTAATCAACACTTCTGTGCACTTATGTAAATAAAATCAGTCAAAAAGAGAAAAATATGAAAGTAATGAAAAAATCACAGAATTGCTGAATAACTATATTTCATTACATCTGTGCCTTAAGGAAGAGAAATAAACCAAAGAAAGAATGAGGAAAAAAGTGAAAAAAACTGTCAACTCGTCCTCATCTCTCCTATCTTTCATCATGACTAACATATTATATCCCAAAACATATCACACAACATATCCTACCATACTAATGTCCAAAAGAGATCTTAAATTCCTCAAGCCTTGCATATTGAGAATCATGAAAAACGGAAAATGCTAAAACTTTTGCATTCTGAAGTAAGAGATGTCTTGTGTTTAGTTTTATCATATCTAACTTACATTTCATATGATCAGAATCTATAATTTCTAAGGAACAAACGGAACTTGAGATTGTGCCTTTAAATTTTGCCTGAATATTTTTATTCAGAGAAGCAGTGTCATAATAATTGGTCTTCCTTGCAAGGACGCAACTAAAAATATAACTCAGTACTCAAATCTGTCTTTGACACAGTTTGTTAATAATTATTCAGAACAGCACACACAAATGCAGATGCTCCTTCCCAAATCTAGTCAGGCCTACCACGTTTGTGCTGTTCTCTTAGTGGTAGTGGATAAAAGATGCATTCATTCACCTTTCATTAAGGGGATATTCTAACACATTTCAGGTTTTAAAAACTTCACTGAAGTACAGGCCCTTGAAATTTAATTGGCTTTCTCTGCAACCTCTGATATTTTGCATGTTCCTACGGTATCTATGATACCTGCTTTTCAAGCTCACCATACTCTATCAGCAGGATATCATCAATCTAATAGACCAGTATGAGGCCTTGGTCTTGAGAGATGATCACCTTCCCTGTAAACTCAATTGGGACAGTCGAGGAGTTGATGTAGACAGATGGGAGAGTCAAATTTTACTGCCATGCATGCTGGGTGAAAACAAATTTTACTACCTTTATCTGTTCATTGTTTGCAGGGGGTGGGAGTGTATTGTCAGATTGCAGGCTTTTTACCAGTTAAAATCAGGAACTATTTTAATTTTCTTCATTAATCATATTTTGAACACAATTCCATTTAGACTCACTGTCTGATTAGGTTTGTAATCCAATGCCATTTTTACCAGAACACTCTGTGTTTTTCTCAGGAGGAGCCAGTGAATTAAAAGGGTATTGGAAGGAATCACTAATGTTGCCATTTAGTCTTTGATTGTGGAACCGATCTCTGTAATTCACCCATGTGGCATGAAACTCTACAATTCACAATATTGCTTTGGGTCACTCTCCTGGCAAGGAGGGCTTAAGCCAGGGCGGTTCTTCACACACAGTAGCTGTTACTCCGTTTGTCAGTAATGGTTTGCCACTGATGTCTATTTCAACTGCTTAGTAAAGATCTGGAAACATACCTACAACATAGGATCCAAAGGATACAGGTTTAAATGATTTTTGTGAAAACTCCACTTATCAGATCTCTGATCTCTATCTGAAGCATTCTGTGTCCAGTTCAAGGCAATATCCTATACATTCTGAAAGTTCTTGTGCCATTTTCTCAGGGGTACAGTTGCTTTACAACATGACTGCTGGGATCTTTGGAGATGATTTGGAGAAAGATTTACAATCTTCTAATTCAAACAATACTCAGCATGCCCCTAGGGCAATACTGACCCCAGTTACCAGAATTAGATCCTTGGTTTCCTTTCCTCTTTAGGATCTTAGCTTGCAATACCTCATTAGTAGTTCTTTGATGCTTTTAAGAGAATGCTTTTATGTTTTGTCCTGATTTTTTTTTGTACTCTTTATTAAGAGTTAAGTCTAAAAGTACAAAATTTACTTAAACTTAAATTATTTACTAGTCATCTCAAGAATTTTAAAATTGGAATATAATTGGAATTTTTTTTAAAAAATACCATATCAGAGGATTTAACTATATGTACTACATCAAATCCTCTCTTTCCAAAAATTTGCATATCTCTACGTGGACTTCAGAATTTTAACTATTTAAATAAGTCTTACCTTTTTACTTATATAAAAGCTTTCTTCATGTTTCCCAATAGTATATGTTGGGATTTGATCATTTTGCTTTTTATGAAAGGTGTCACTTTTTTTTTTACTACATTTTGTAAGTATGTTCTGTTTTTACATAAATTATCTTATTCTCTCTTTTTACTAAATTTTATTTGGGATAGAAGAATAAAACTATATCGCATGTTGGAGTGCGTGGGTGGCTCAGTCGGTTAAGTGTCCAACTGCTGATTTCAGTTCAGGTCATGATCTCACAGTTCCTGCTTGGGATTCTCTCTTTCCCTCTCTCTCTGCACCCCCCCCCCAACTCATTTTCTCTTTCTTAAGTTTAAAATAAACTTTAAAAAAACTATATCACATGTTATATTCAGCCATATCCAAGTGGTTTATAGTTTGTGCTGTAAAAAAAGCCTCATAAAAGAAAGAGAAATAATATAGATATATATTTAATTTTAAGAATAAGGTAGGCCAATTTATGCATACAGACAAAGGAAAAATTGAAAGAGGAATATATTTTGTTTAAAAAAATAACAGAATTCCTTATATAAGGAAGAAAATTAGAAAGAAGATAAGTCACATGAATTCTATTGATTAAGACAAGAAAATAAGAGAGGGAGAGATTAAAACATTGAACGTATTCTCCTCATCTTATTTGATAAGTATTTTCCCTGGAGGGTGAGATCTGAGATATGAGTTTATTGCTCCCTAAAGCTATGGTTTAATATTTGTGTCTCCCCCAAATTCATATGTTGAAATCCTAATGAGATAATATTAAAAGAAGAGATCTTTGAGAGTTGGTGAAGTCATGAGGATGGAGTTCTTATGAATGCAATTAGTGCTATGATAAAAGAGACCCTATGGAAGCTCCCTAGCCCCTTCCACCACCATGTGAGGACAGAGTAAGAAGTCCACAGTCTGCAATCTAGAAGAGGGCCTTCACTAGAATCTCATGATGTTAGTACCCTGGTCTTGGACTTCCAGCCACCAGAACTGTGAGAAATAAATTTCTGTTGTTTATAAGCTGCCCAGTCCATTGCACTTTGTTACAGCAGCCCGAACAGTCTAAGATACCTAGTAAGACTCAATGTCCCTTACCATTCATAGTATAAGCATCTCTTAAAACTGAAGATGATTTTAAGAGTTATCGATGCAAAAAATATTTATATAAATGACATGGACTTAAAGTCATTGATCATTGATCATTTTGAGTCACTAATTGAAAGAGACTATGTCTTCAAATGCTGAAGAAAAAATACATGTGTTAGAATCATTGAGAGATGATACTGTACTTCCTTGTACCTTATGAAAAGGAATAACCAAGAGAATGTTGATTATTAGAAATTTTTATTTTATGATCAAGTAAAGAACTTAAGCATTATACATGATAATACCACTGAACATGTAAAACAAAAGACATGTGAAATCCTGAAGAAAATATGTGCTCTAAAAATTTATATGAAAGTGGTATATATAACACTAAATGTAAAAAAAAAATTAAAGCTATGAATAGTAAATAACAAAGGAGATGCATAAGTTGATAATTGACATATGAAAACAAATATTCAATTTCAGTATTGTCACTGAAAGATGAATTAAAAGGAAAATGAGAAAAAAGTATTTTCTTCTTCGAAGTCTATAAATGCCCCTGCCACAATAGCCACATTTGGTTAGTTCAGGATTGAAGACTCATCCAAGTTGGGACAGTAAGTGCCTGCTTAAAAATTTGGGTCTTAGGACTCAGACACGTAATCTTTTTCACAGATTTTTAAATTTTTAAGACGTAAAATTTAAAACTTTTGGCAGTCATAATACAGCCATGTGGAGAAAGCTGATTATATTATTAAAAAAAAAAAAAAGAAAAAGAAAATTGCCATGCAAAAAGAAACTGAGATAAGAAGAGGGAGCTCCAAATATATTTGATTTGTTGGTTCCCAATTTTTAAGAGCCTATAGTAAAACTTGATTCTCTAACTCTGTGTTGGATTCTACAACTCAAAGCCTTCTCCGTTTTATTAAGTTAAGAAGGGGAGCAGAATATGCCACCCCAAACTGTGTCACTTTGGCTTGTGGATTATTTTGAACTGAAAGCAATCAAGGGCCGACAGACTCAGGAAAAACTTTTACCTCTCCCTTAACTGCCTAAGAGATTTGGATAGGGGACTATCTCAGAAAGAGAGCTATTACCAGAGATAACTTTTTTATCTGAAAAATTTATCTGGATGGCAGGGAAAAGATCTGATTAACAAACTCCTCTGATCTTCCTGTGAATTGCCCTCTTTCCCTTTGAAGCCCCAGGACCCTTTCTCATTCCTTAGCTCAGGATGGAATATAAGCCTCAATTGCCTAACTGCCTTTGGATCTCCTATTTTTTATGGGGCTTCTGTATGTACAACATTAAATTTATTTTCTTCTGTTAATCTGTCTTATGTCAATTTAATTATTAGACCATCCAAAGAGCCTAAATGAGAAAAAGGAAGTTTTCCTCCCCTGCAGTCACATTAGTTGAGTTTCTATTATTTGCAACCAAAAGCATTCAAATGATCAATTCCTAAACATCAAGTTTTAAATAATTATGGAGAAATATGATAGCATAAAAAATGTCTACGATATTTGACAACATTAAAAAAGCATGTTGTAAAATATTAGGTGAAATTTGATAAATATTTATTTAAAAGTTTCCATATCAAAGTTTACATAAATTAATGATAGTATTTTATTGATGGTTGTCTCTGGGTATTGCAATACAGTATACTTTTATTCACTGTGTATTTTTATATATTGCTTTTGTTAATTATTGCTTACATAAAATTAGGACATATAAGGGACTAAAAAATTAGTTTGTTTAAACAGAGTCATCTCAGGAGTCTTATTTGATTCAACACAAAATTTAGACTGCCTGGAACAATGAAAAGTGAGAATATTATTCTAATATCCTCATAATTATGTTCTAAAAGTTGATGGAAGGAAATAGTTTGCAGCGGTCTCTCTGAGAACATCAGAACCTCTGCTCCTCTCTAGATATGATGGAAAGCAAATTTCTTTGAGACCAGAGACAAAGACATGTTATTATGGACCTAAAGTTATGGTACCGGAAATTCAAGGGTAACATCAGGAAAAATCACGATTTTCCACAAGATACTTCTGAATATTTTGCTCAATTAGCTACCACATATTTTATCTGAGACTATGATCAGACATGAATTTAGCTAAAAAGCTTTCAAAGTGATTATCAGCCATCTTCCGTAACTATAGAGAAATGTAAGTAATGTTTACAAAGATTAATTTCGAGTGACTAGGTAAATTTTCAAAAGACAAAAGCTGTACAATACACTTCAATTCACTAAAAAAAAAAAAAAAGGAAAAAAATAGCCCCAATGAATATTAAAATTCCCATCTGAATTTTTCATTTCACATTTGTATTTCTTCCAAAGTACTTATCTCAAATGCGTGTGTATATATGTGTGTATGCATTTATATATACAGAATGTCATACTTCTGCTCTGTGTGTGTGTGTGTGTGTGCGCACGTGTATTTATATGTATATATGATGCATTATTTTCACTATTTCTTTCCTTCATGAGATTATAAGCTACATGATAACAGAGTTGTTACCCATGTTACCTACTACTCTCCCATTGTCTCTCACAATGTCTCACAAAATTTTGTCTCATTAAATATTTGATGAACAACTGAAATTATATTCCTACTTCTATATTTTAATATTCTCTGAACATATCTTATTCAACCATTCCAATACCATTCTTATTCAAAATATTCTTGAACTTTTGCCTTCCTAATTTCCCAAATTCTCTCGTGCAAATATTTCTATATTTATTAAAAGAATCTAAACCCCTGTGCTCATTAGTGTTTAACAGTATCTTCAACTCCATTTCATTATCTCAAAGTTAACTCTGGCAAAAAACAAGTAATAATGTTGATGTGACAGTCACTTACTGTCTCTGTTTATAAGGCTGTGTAATCCTTTATTTTTGTATCTTCAGAATTTATTATGTAAAAAAAATTATCTGGCTAATATTTTCTTGCACCATGGGTTCATAAAACTAACATTATAGTATACATATATATTGTCTGTTATTTTATTTTTGTGATGCATAGTGAGTGTCAAGCAGTTTTTCTTAGTTTTATATCTTGAATGTTCCTTAGACTTTTAATAACCCCACTTTCAATAGAAAAAATCAGGCAGATCAGCTGAAAGCTGCTGGGTTTGTTGTTCTGCCAACATGACAAGTTATCAGCATATTTCCCTCTGTTCTCCATTGCCAGGTTCACTGGTGCCCTTTTCAGTAAATAAGGACAATTCTCAAATTCATTTAAAATAGAAAATGTGAACTCTGCCTTTGCAATAGATTGTACACTTAAGTTCCTTATTATCTTATATCTTTTACCCCCCCCCCAAATTTTTTTAATTTATTTATAGGGGCACCTGGGTGACTCAGTGGGTTCAACGTCTGACTATTTTGGCTCAGGTCATGATCACACGGTTCATGGGTTTGAGCCCCACATTGGGCTTCATGCTGATAGTGCGGAACCTACTTGGGATTTGCTTTCTCTCCCTCTCACTCTGCCTGCCCCCCTACTTGCTCTCTCAAAATAAACAAATAAAACTTAAAAATATATATATATATTTATAAAACTAACAGAAAACTGTAATATAAATTTCTTGTGTTTTATGGTACTTCAAGATATCTTGTGCATAGAAAACGGGTGCTTTAGGTCAAATGAAATCTGTAAAATGTGTAGGCTTTCTCATTCTGTTTTGTTTTCCTTTTCATGCTGGTTTTGTTTTGCTTTGTTTTGTTTTACAGCCCACAAACTTCAGAAACTGTTAAGAGAACTATTCATTCAAGCCACATTAGCAGAAATTTGTAAAAAGAGAGGCTAGTTTATAGTTGAGCCACTTCCCCCCGCCAAGAAATGGGGGTTTATTGCAAACCGATTCACATGCTCAGAAACCCAGGCAAAGCATTTCAATCAGCTGACAGGGTGAGGTGCAGAATGCTTCTCTGGACTATATAGAGCTGCAGGCATAGGACCTGGGCAAGGGCCAGGGAGGGATGAGACAGACTGAGGCTCTCTGGCTAAAGGACAGGAGTGACCAGCATGGGTATTTAATGACACCTAAGCTGGAGTTTGAGCGTTCATAGGTGAAGCAGTTCTGAGCTCTGCTGGGCACTGAGCAGCTGCAGTGAGCTGGAGTGTGGACTTGGTCCTTCAGAGGGTGTCAAGTCTCCCCATGGTGATGGGCATTGACCCAGGTGAGCCACTTTAAAATGTTTTCTTTTAGAAGAGAAATCTATTTCCAAATAATCGATTTGCATGCACTCTGTGCTGTGCTTAATTTTATGTGTAATAAAATAATCTAATACAAAATGGAGAAGATTTTATTCTTTAGGAAAAAAGTGCGTATCTATGGAAATTATGGATACAGTATCAAGATATAAATTCAGTCTGATGAGATAGAAACTCAAATAAAAGTGGCCTAAACAAAACATAATTGTTCTCCCTTTCTCACTAAAAGACCAAGATAATATGGCTTTACATATTTCCTGTGGTGGCAGCAGCAATAATGGAAGCTATAAGAATGCCCAGAAATCTTTTAGTATGACCATGTTTGAGGGCTGAGGTTATTTGTTCTAAAGTTGACTCCCCTACCTGTTTGTGGGCGAAATTAACAGGAAGCCATACTTCTGCTGTTTGTTTTAGGATGAAAACATGAGTAATATTGAGGTAAGAAATGTTGAAATGAGACACATGGAATTTAACCATGTAATGTTAGCAACAAAGGTTGTGTTAAAGTTTTTGATCAATTGGTTGTGGAGGGAGGTGTAATTGATTTGATATATCTTAGGACTTTTAGAGGTTATAACAAGAATATATGGATGGGAGGTGTAGACCATGATGTGTTGTGATGTTTCATTGGCAATCCATGTCAGTTTTCCATTATTGGGTTTATAATATTCTCCCTTCCAGACAGTACAAGGCAAAAACATGATGGTCATGTACCAAATATATTTCTTTAATGGGGATGTATATCCTGTTTTGTGAATTTTCAAAAGAGGTCTGAGAAGTCCTGGGTTCCAGTGAGATGACTAGCCAGCATAATTATACGGAAGGGTAAAACCCCAAGTTGTACTGGATTTTTGAACTAATAGATCTCTGGGTCCCCAGTTTTCTAACCTAAGGTTTCCAAATAAGGGATTTTCTGTCATTAGGAGATCTGCAATGGATCCAACTAAGGTCAAACCATCCCCCACCTGAAGCCAGAGGTGAGAGCATATGGGAATATCGGGTTTAGGATAATCTCCTCCTGATTTGGAGTTTCCTCCTACCCCAGGTGTTTTAATAAAAAGTTGGTGTTTGACAGCCATCAGTGCAGGTGGGGCCTGTAAATATATGGTTCATATACCATTATGGCTGGAAGGGGATACAGAAGTTGCTAAAGGAAAGATTGCTCATAGCACATAGAGGCAGATCTTCAGTGGGAAAGAACCAGCTATGAAAAAGTTTATGCCATCCACTATGGTATCCATATTTATTACAACCTGTCCACAATCACAGAGGGATGAAGAGGGCCAGAAGGTGGAAGCCAATTGCCTCCAGTGTATCTGGTATCATTGCGGGGGGGTGGGGGTGGGGGTGGAAACTCCCCAGGTGATAAGATCAAAAATAGGGGAGTTAAGAATCGAGCCGAATAAGTGGTGTTACCTGTCCCAAACAGGTATGCAGAGGAACCCATATCAAGGGAATACCCATGTTACCTTAGAGCTTTTGTTAAGTAATGGTTACGTGAGTAAGCATAGCCAGAGAAAGATTTTCGAGGGTAATAAGAGTCCCAGTAGCCTCAAGGGTGTTCTCAACCGGTGTGGTGATTTTCTTTAGGTCACCCCAGGTCGGTCCAGGAGATTGTACTGTCATGGTCAAGGGCTCCATCCTTCTCTTCCTGCAAAGCATCCTTCTCTTCCTGGGGAGGTGGCTGGACTATCAACTGTTGGATTTCTGAAATAGGATTTGTTCATCTGAGGTGCCAAATCATGATATGGGAAGATGGCTTTTGCTGGAATCCGAAGCGGTCCTGTTGGGGATAAAACAGAAGCATATCCCCTTCCCCATGTTAGTAATTCCACTGGACCCTGCCCACTGAGGGCCCTGAAGCTGGTGCCGATATAGCACCAAAGGTTTAAGCCTGTCCTGCGTGGAAATGAAATATTGTTTGATGGCTATTGAACCTGAAGAGTTACAGTTCTAAAAAATTAAGGGTAAATAAAGTTTTGTGTACTTGCTCTTGTGGGGATGATCTTTTCTCTTGATTCCCCTTTTTTTGTTTTAAAAGTTGTGTTTTAAGTAAACTATTTGCTTTTTCTACTATGGCTTGGGCTGTGGGTTGTAGGAAATTATGGTTATATGTTTAATGTTCCAATCGTTGACAAAACTCTTAAGCATCTTGGAGGTTTACGCGGGCCCACCGTCAGTTTTAATTTGTTGGAGGAGTCCCGTGTCAGCAAAGGCTGAGAGAAGGTGTTTCTTAACATGTTTAACAGCTTCCCTGGTTTGGGCAGCAGCATGAATAAGGCCAGAATAAGTCTCAATAGTTACATGGAGGAATTTTAGTTTTCCAGAGGGTTCATAGTGGGTGACATCCATTTGCCAAATTTCATTGTTGTGTAATCCTCCAGGGTTTATTGCCCCCCAGGGGGATATGTTTAGAATATCTTTGGCAATCGGGACAGGCCCTGACTAGTTCTTGAGCCTGTGGATAAGAAACATCAAAGGAATGAGCCAGGGCTCTAGCCCCTTGATGAAAGAATTGTGATGCAATAGCCCTAGAAAGAGTATCAAGGGGCACCACCAATCTATCAGCATGATCATTTCCCTCAGTAAGGAGGCCAGCGAGACCAGAATGAGATCCAATATAGAACATAGATTTGATCAGTTGCTAATTGCGTTAGTTTTTGTAAATGTCTGAACATTTCCAAGAGCTGTTTATGGTTTCCATCATGGATGAGGGCAGTTTCTAACCTGTATACAGTTTCTACAATCTTAAGAGGAATCAGCTGTTAGGTTTAGGGGCTGGTGGGAAGAATGATGAAAGCTACAATTGCAGCAACTAGTTCAGCTCTTGAGTAGAGCGATGTTTAAGGGTAAGGAAGTTCTTTCAGATACCTTTTTCTTACCAAGTGATTGAGCCTTTGCCTGACTTTCCTGAGCCATCAAAAAACAGGTTTATAATGTCAGGTATAAGGGTTGCAGAAAGGATAGAAGTGGAGGCAAGAGGGAGGAGTTGAAAGCCCTGTAGTATTTTGCCATGGGGTATGGAAAAGCTGCTATCACCAAGAAAATCAGTCAAAGCAATTTGGAGGGTCTCTGATTATTTATAAGCAGCCTGGACATCAGTTTTAGGCCGGGGTTAATTATATCCGGGTCCTTTCCTGATAGCATCCGACAACCGTGGCGGTCTCGGTCTTGTTCTAAAAGGGCCACTGTTGCTCAAATTGAATATTCTTTTTTTCCTTGTGGGGGGTGGGGAGGGGAATGCACCTGAAAAATCCATTCAATGACCCCAGTGTGAGGGAGGAGCTGACATAATAATCCTGTGGGGCTATGAGGAATATTTAAAATAATGAAATGTGAAGGCTCCTGGAAGTCATGCACTTGTGCAGAGGTGAGCCATTTTTCAATTTGTGTTAGCTACAGCTTGTTAGGAGAACATGCGAAGGGAGGAGAGGTTGGCGTCTCCCCCTAATGTGCTAAAAAGATGTTGTGATTGATAAGTAGGGATTCCCATAGAAGGGTGGAGCCAATTGACATTGCCTAGGAGTTTTTGGAGATCATTAAGAGTCGTATTATCAGGAATTGAAAGTGATACCCTCTGAGGGAGAATGTTTCTCTGCATAATAAGGAAACCCAGATATTTCCATGGTTCTGTTTTTTTGTACCTTCTCTGAGGCTATTTTTAGTCCTACTTGATTTGCACGTTAAAGTAAGTGTCCATATATCTTTGACAAAACAATAGGACGAATAGGATCCGCTTGTGTGACAAGAGTGGCATCCATGTAATGATAAATGCATCCGGGAAAGCAATTCTAGTAGGGAGTAAGGCACCATCTACAAAATCCTGCCAAATACTCTGGCTGTTTATCATGCCCTGTGGTAGGACTTTCCATTAATATCTCTGTAAAGGTGTCCCAGAATCCATGCTGCAGAGAGAGAAAGCCAACTTTCCTGTATCTACTTCATGTAGGGGGGTAGTAAAAAAGCAGTCTTTTATTTACACATTTTTAATGTTTATTTATTTTTGAGAGAGACAGAAAGCACACAAGTGGGAGAGCGACAGAGGGAGGGGGAGACACAGAATCTGAAGCAGGTTTGAGGCTCTGAGCTGTCAGCACAGAGCCAGATGGGGGGGGGGGGGCTCAAACCCACAAACCGAGAGATCATGACCTTAGTTAAAGGCAGATGCTTAACTGAGTCCCCCAGGCACCCCGCCCCCACCAAAAGCATTCTTTTAGGTCTAGGATGAGTATTTGGTGACCTTTGGGATTGAGGACTAGTTTTGGAAACCCCAGTTGTAATGCCCCCGTGGGAATTATACTAACCTTAATTTGTCTGAGGTCATGTAATAGCCTCCATTTGCCTGATTTTTTTTTTTTTTTTTTTTTTTTGGAATACAAACTATAGGTGTGTTCCAGGGGCTTTGAGAAGGTTCAGTATGACCGGCTTCTAGCTGCTCTTTAACTAGAAGCTCTTTAGTAGCTTGGCTTGTCGTGGTTTCTCCCCTTTTAATGGCCACTGTTCCACCCAGACTGGTGGTCCAGGGGTTCAATGCAGTTTGAGCGGCGGGAGTGTGAGAATCAAGTAAAGCAGAGAAACAGGGACTGAAGTGAAACAAAGTGAAAGCGGAAACGAAACCTCCCGGTGATTTTCCTAAATTGACCTTTGTCGGAGGCTGCACGGCTAGTCCAGAACCGCCTATTTTCCCACACCCGGGATGAATATCGGCTGTCCTCTCCCTTCCCCAGGCTTTGGAGGGTCTGTCTTCGGCCGCACAGGGGCACCACTTGTCGCGCTGCTCGTGCCACGTGACACTGCAAGGATTACCCAGATGCCACGTGACACCGATAGGATTACCCAGAATCCAAATGGGTTTGGAATAATGAGAGGCCCCGAGGGACTCTCCCCTCGCAAGAGGGGGCTTGGGTGCACCACGGACCTAGGTAGCTCTCTTGTATTTATTGGGGAGTGAACAATAGTATGTGGAAATGAAAGCAGAAAAGTAAGTTAATAAATCACATGAGACATACCATGCATGACTCTAGCTACGCATATACATTAGCAAACTCAGGTAGAATGCTCGGGCCAAGTAAGGGGTATGGGTGGGCTCGACATCCTTGGATAATCTAAACACTTCACCCTGGAAGGAAAAAATTCCTGCCGTTTTCAGGCAGCATATACTGTTTCCTGCATGTTTTGTTTTTGGCTTGGTTGAGCAGCTTCCGTGTCCAGCATGTGCCGCGTTCAGCACGCACCGCTCATTCCTTACTTTAATCTCGTCTGTCCTCTGTAGTCCCACAAATTTTCTCTCTTTAAAAGACCATCTCGAGACTTTTTTCTTGATCAGCAGAATTTAAGGTGTTTGGCCATCCTGTCCACATTCTAGCTAGAAGCAAAAGGGAAAAAAAAATGGAAGGGGTGCTTATCTCTTCTAGTCTTAGGGAGGGAGGACTTAGTTGAAAATCTCAACCAGAATCCAATGTTGGAAGTTGTTGAATTACAGCATGTTAAATTCACAAATCCATTTAGGTCACTATGTGAAAGAGTGAGCATATATTGAGAATCTCAAGAAACAGAAAAGGGACTTTTTGATGTATTCAGCTGACTCTCCGTAATGTGAATTCTAAACACCACTGACTCTTTCTTGGAAGCAGAAAAACAAAAACAGAAAAACAAAAAACAAAACAAAACAAAAACTTCTCTATTCTGAATAAGGGTGTTTGAACACTGAGGACCTTGTAAAGAAAACTCGTTTGATGTAATTATCTTGCAAGATAGTGTCCATCTTTTTATGCCTAATCTGCACCACCTAGTTTTTTTTCTTTTAATCTTCAAAATAGCATCAGCAGCCAACCTATGCATCAACAAATATTAAATGTCAACTCTGGTAAGATCTGTATACCAAAATATCTGTAAGATTTTTATGATTAATGTGGTAGAAACATTAGAAGTTTGTATGGAAATGAACCAAAGAGGAAAGAACATATGATTTTCAATTGGACTGAATTAACTGATAAAGCACATTGAGTCATGAACTTAGATTTCATGTGCTAGCTAATTCAACAAAAGGGAGGTCTTACTTTTTAGTCAGCTGGATGATTGAAACTTGCATTTAGTTGCAAGTGTGCATTTAAGCTAAAATGCAAAACAGCCTTTAATAAATGTAAATATTATACAGTGTTAAAAAGATAGAAAAAAATGAAGCAGATTTAAAGTGCTCTACCCAATCATCAAGTCTTAAATTATGTCTAACTGAGAGGGCTCAGAGAATATGTACTGTCACAGTATATGCATTGGTGAGGAGTATCAGTCTTTTTGAAATGTACCACAGGGATTGTCCTCTATAGGGTAAGGTTAAGATAAGAGATGCTCCTATTGAAATGGACTCCCTAATTTACATGAAGAAGGCAGAATCCCAGAACATCAGAGGGAAAGTGGCGGTAATTAATTGCCAGAAAGAAGAGGCAGGTGATGACCACAACGGACATCTAGGTCAGAGTGGCATTCAGAATGGTTAACAAACAGAGATCTTTGGTGTAGCTAAATAATTTCTAGGGCCTACATATAAAAGTGTCTGCTTAATTTGGATTCCCTAAAACCCAAGACTGAGAAAATCTTAGGTGCTAATTATTTACATCAGAGGATACAATCACAGAGAAACAGAAAAGAAGGAAAAAAACCCACAAAGATGCCCATTTTGCCACATCTAATCAGTATTCAGTATTTTGCTAGAGACCCTACAAGTAAAATAATGAAAACAAAGAAATAAATATTGTAACAATCATAAAGGGATTATAATAAATCTGGCATTATTTACATTAGCAAATATGTAAAGTAGAAGCAATCCAAGGTCTAAGAACCAGGATACCCAAATGTTTACAGGTTGAGGAGTTTTGGAGAAACGAGAAAAGGAGTGAGTTGGAGAAGGAATGGACAATAAGGTAGCGGGGAGAACTAAGAGACTTTGGCATAACAATATAAATAAGGCATAAAGTTCAAAGAGAGAAGGAAGATCAAATATCAAATGCTGTTTATATCTCAAAAATATTGAAGATTTTATAAAACTGGAAGTATAAAATCTATAAAAATACTTTTTTTTTCTGGAGTGATGGGGCAAAAATCTGAATGGAAAGGGTTGAAGAATGAATGAATGGAAAATAATGAAAACAGGGAGAATTAGGGTTAGTATGCAATTCATCACTTAATACAGGAAACTTTCATTGTGGAAAAATCCGGTATCAGATGAGACAGCACATCCACGCTGTGACTATCCCAGATAATGGAGATGTATGAGTGAGCCTAGGTAGAACACACAACACTTTCAGTGAGTTTTACTGTTAAAAAGAGAGAGAAGAGAAAGAAAGAAGAGAAGAGAAGAGAAGAGAAGAGAAGAGAAGAGAAGAGAAGAGAAAAGAAAGGAAAGGAGAAGAGGAGAAAAGGAAAAGAAAAAAGAAAAGAAAAGAAAGAGAAAAGAAAAGAAGAGAAAAAAGAAAAGAAAGGAAACATGGTAGCAACAAGAGGGAATGATGTAGTTTAGACACATTTGTTTTGTTTTGTTATTTGTTTTCAAATGGCTGATATAAGTACATGTTTGTTTGCTGAGGGAGACGAACCTGTAACAGGGAAGAATTATAGATACATGGCGACAGGGCAGAATTATTAGGGGCATTTGCAAGAGAATTCAAGGAAGGTGAGATCTAGTGGACAAAAGGATATTTACTGGATAAGGTAGAAGCATTAATAATCTACCCATAATAATAGGAGAGAAGTAGAATGTTTGACATAGGTACTGGTTAGGAAGATGTGGAGGTTGAGACGTGGAGAGGTTCTCAATTAAACATGAATTAAAGTCATCACCCAGGGGCGCCTGGGTGGCTCAGTCAGTTGAAAGTCCGACTTTGGCTCAGGTCATGATCTCGCAGTTTGTGAGTTCGCATCCCATGTGGGCTATGTGCTGACAGCTCAGAGCCTGGAGCCTGCTTCAGATTCTGTGTCACCTTCTCTCTTTGCCCCTCCCCTGCTCACATTCTGTCTCTCTCTCTCTGTCTCAAAAATAAATAAAAACAATAAAAAAAATTAAAGTCATCATCCAAAAATAAAAATATTAGTGGTGCGGGGTGGTTCAGTCAGTGTCTGACTCTTGAGTTTAGCTCAGGTCATGATCTCACTATCATGAGTTCGAGCCCCGGCTGGTGTCTGCACGGAGTGTGGAGGCTGCTTTGGATTCTTTCTCTCTCTCTTTCTGCCTCTCTCCTGCACTCACTCTCTCTCTCCCTCTCAAAATAAATAAATAAACATTTAAAAACAAATAAATTAATAAATAAATAAACAAATAAATAAAATAATGGATAAAATAAAGCTCTGTATCACTGTGAAATAAATGTGTTTAATGAAGTCAATAAAGTTTTAATTAATAATATGGGAAATGTAATCACCTATTAAAAATTAAAAGCTGGTTCACATTATAAAACAAATAACATTTTCTATCATTTGGAGAAAAAAAGAAAATATAATGACACTAGAAATAACATTGTAAAATAGCATACTTTTATGGCAAATAATATATTAATATCTTTCTTAAAGACAATTCTTTTACTTTTCTTTTTAAAGTTTATTTCTTTATTTAGAGACAGAGAGAAAGTGTGAGCAGGAGAGAGGCAGAGGGAGAGTGAGAGAGAATCCCAGGCAGGCTCTACTGACAGCATGAAGCCCCACACAGGGCTTGATCCCACAAACTGTGAGATCATGACCTGAACTGATATCAAGGGTCAGACACTTAACCAACTGAACCACCCAGGAGCCCCATAAGAGAATTCTTTTAAAAAGTGTAAGAAAAAGGAAAATATTGCTGTAAATACATGTATATTACATAAATTATATTATTGAGAAAATTTCAAAGAAATACTTAATACATTATGCAATCCCTTGTAAACAAAAACATTTTAAAATTAAATAGAATATTTGCACATTTAATCAGCAATAATCTTTTAATGAATTACTTTGGTCAGATTATACACACCCACGCAATACACAAATTGCTGGTAGGCAATTAAACTTAGGAAAAAAGTTCTGACAATTTAGCAAGAACACTCATAACTTTTGATCCAGTAGACTTATCTCTATGATTTTGAATCTGATGAAGTCATCTGAAATGCACACAACTACTAATCTTTAAGGAAATCTTATTTATAGCACTCTTTACAATTGTGATAAATAAGAAAAATAATAAATGCTTAACAACAGAAAGTATGTTAAACAACTATTTATCAATATATCAGAATATTCTACACGGTTTTTTTTTAAGTTTATTTATTTTGAGAGAGAGAAAGAGGGTGAGCATGAGTGGGGGAGGGGTCAAGAGAGAATCCCAAGAAGGCTCCACGCTGTCAGCACAGAGTCCAACGCGGGGCTTGAACTCATGAACTGTGAGAAGATGACCTGAGTGGAAGTCAAGAGTAGGACGCTTAACCAAGTGACCCCCACCCTAGGATGTTTTACGGTTTTAAAATCTTAAATGACATGGGAAAATGCTTCCAGTGTGTTATGGACTGATGTGTGTCCCTCTAAAATACATGTGTTAAAGTCCTAAACCCAGTATACTTTGGAATGTGACTGTATTTGGAGGGCCTTTAGAGAGGTAATTAAGGTTAAATGAGATAATATGGGTGGGCCTTAATTTAATAGGATTGTCATAAGAAAAGAGGGAGGGACACCAGAGGTTTGTGCACACAGGAAAAGCCACATGAGAACACAGTGAGACGATGGCCATCTGCAAGCTAAGGAGAGAGGCCCCAGCGGAAATCAAATCTCCCAACACCTCCATCTTAAACTTCTAGCCTCCAGAACTATGAGAAAATAAATTTCTACTTATTGAGTGACCTAGTCTGTTATCTTTTGTTATGGAAGCCAAGCCAACTAATACACAGTCCATTGTTAAACTTAAAAAAATATTAACTATATCAATAGTATAATTATAATTTTTAAACTACATTACTTTTTCTTTCTATGTATTTATCTGATGTCTAGATTGATATATAGATCAATGAAAAGGAGGAAGGAAGGAAGGAAGGAAGGAAGGAAGGAAGGAAGGAAAGGAGGAAAGGTAAATCGATTTATAAAATATATATCAAGAATATATATCAAGATAGGAATTAGAGATGGGTTATAAATTGTTTTTTCTTCTTTATCCTAAGACCTAACATATGTGCAATAGCAATGTTTATACATAATATATAAAATCATTTTTAAGACATAATATATCTTTCCTTATAATATAATTCATTTTAAGTTTTAGTAATGCCAATCTCCAATACACATCACTTCTTTTTTTGTTTGTTTGTTTAAGTGTCACACCTAAGGACAGATCACCATAATTGTGAAAGATACAAAAACGATACTTTAGTTAAAACAGTCTAGATAATACCAGGAAAATACTAAAACATTTACAATTCTGTAATATATAGTAGATGAGAAAGATATCAAAATGTGAGAATTATAATGTCAGCTCAGAAATATTTACCTAAGAACATACAAAGAAGTATTTACCTAAGAAAGTGTTTGTATACAATGTATTATTGTATGCTTTTCATATTTTGGTCGTCACAGGTGAGCAATCTCTCTGTACACTTGGTTACTGAATATTGGTGTGCTCCCACTTAAACACAGTGAAAATGAAGAAACTACAAAGCATTTCTAGGTTGTATGTCTCTAGCAACCTGCATTCTGTCATTTTTACTTGTGTTCAAGCAAACAGCTTTGACATCTAATAGCAGGTACATATAACCGCACTGAAACTGCCACTAAACATCAAAAAAAAAAAAAAGATTGCCATTTTAGAAGACAAAATTCAGGTTTGGGATGATCCAAGATTCCTTCAAGGGAAAGGTCAAGGCAAAAGTCAAGGAAACAGTGAAGATCAGCAGGTTGTCAGATCTATGTGTGAGTCTTAGTATGTTACAAATGAGTCAACATTATTGTCTTCAGGAGTGCGGTCCAGCAATTGAATCAGGTTTTAGACATTGGCTAGATAGGTCATGATCACAGGATTAGGAATAAACAGAAGAATTGACGCCTGTGTAAAAATATCTGGAATAATCCTCTATGAAAGTGATACTAAGATTCTCATAAGTGTGTGAGAATGCTTTCAGGTATATGTGTGATTGACGACCATGTTTTTCAAGGTGAGAATAAAATTAAGAAGACTTTTTAGTGTTCACTGAGATTTGTTTCATTTTCAAAATAATAATAGTAATAAAATGTAAAAGAGAAAAACCTTGATATTTTATATTTTGAGGAACTTCTGTTATTACCTTGAAATTGTTTATGCTATTTTGCATCTGAAGTTAATTTGAAAAAAATGTAAAAATACATGGGAAAGCCAATCACTGAACAGTCAAATCGTACTTAATTTAGGATGGAGCAAACATTTCTCCTAATTATAATAAAGTAAGCTCCATCGCCTAATCTAAAATTCCTTTTGTGGAAGTAGAACCAGCTTCAAAAGTATAGAAGAAAATGTGGCAGCTGACAGTCCCATCATCCTAAAGCATTGTTTTACGATGTGCCTGTATTTAATAATAGTTCTTTGGAAGCTCATAACCCTTTTTGTGATTTACTATGGTTATCCCTTACACCACCTGTGCATGATATTAATTAAGAACTGGGGAGACAGTGTTATAAAAATGAAAAATTTTCTTTGTCATCAGGAAAAAAAAAGTGTTGGATAAGTTCTTTGTTCATCTAAGTTTAGTGACGCTCCAACTACTTGTCCCAAGGCTAGCGTTTTATATCTCCTCAGCCTGCAGTAGTAGGTCAGCTGGGAAGTGAAACTTACAAGTCCAATAGCCGCTTGGATGTATAATCATGTGTTTCTGTCCATTTGAATTAAGTGTGCTTAGAGACATCATTGTGGTTTGTGCATCCTTTCAAGCCCAGGATCAAAATAAATAGCATAGACCTAGCAAGACGCAGTACTAGCTGTTAATCTACTAAATAGTACATTAGTATCTGTCACTTTGGATTAACTGACTGTTTTAATGTTCACCATGTTTTTAAGCACACTGACTTATAGATGGATTTATAGATGGATTAAATGCTTCTTTAATTCCCAGAGAGTATCCATGTAGACAATTTTATATATTAAAAATATTTTTCTCCACATTAAACCCCATAAAATGGCCTTGTACATGATAAATATTACTTAGAGTGAAGGAACAGGCTTAAACAGTTCCTACTATTTAAGAAATGAAAAAAAAAATCAAAACAGAAAGTCATTTGGAATAAATTTTATCAATCAACTTTTACTCTCATTTATTAACACTGCTTTTTAAAAAACACACGCTTCTGAGCATTTAAACATGTTAATCCCCCAAACTGGAACACTGATCATGGTTCTATGTTGCTTTAAAAAAATTCAAGTAAAATGAGATTTTTATTTTCAAATTAAACCATAGTATATGCTAAAAATGTAGTCTTTCTCTTCTCCCCTTCAATTCCTACCCCTAAGGTAACCAGTGTTAACAATTTGATGTGTAATTTTCTACTTTTTCTATGTATATACAAATGTAAAACATGCATATAACACATTTTTTGGACTTTTTGTATTTGAATTTTAACCAAAATAAGATCAAACTATTATAGTGTCAAGAAAAACATTTACAGTTAATACATTCAACTTATTATTTTTTTTACCATTTAATTTAATTTTTTTTAAATTTACATCCAAGTTAGTTAGCATATAGTGCAACAATGATTTCAGGAGTAGATTCCTTAATGCCCCTTACCCATTTAGCCCATCCCCCCTCCCACAACACCTCCAGTAACCTTCCGTTTGTTCTCCATATTTAAGAGTCTCTTATGTTTTGCCCCCTCCCTGTTTTTATATTGTTTTTGCTTCCCTTCCCTTGTGTTCATCTGTTCTGTGTCTTAAAGTCCTCATATGAGTGAAGTCATATGATATTTTTCATTCTCTGACTAATTTCGCTTAGCATAATACCTTCTAGTTCCATCCACGTAGGTTGCAAATGGTAAGATTTCATTCTTTTTGATTGCCAAGTAATACTCCATTGTGTGGTGTGTGTGTGTGTGTGTGTGTGTGTGTGTGTGTGTGTGTGTACCACATCTTCTTTATCCATTCATCCATCGGACATTTAAGCTCTTTCCATACTTTGGCTATTGTTGATAGTACTGTTACAGACATTGGGGTGCATGTGCCCCTTCAAAACAGCACACCTGTATCCCTTGGATAAATACCTAGTAGTGCAATTGCTAGGTTGTAGGGTAGTTCTATTTTTATTTTTTTCAGGAACCCCCATACTGTTTTCCAGAGTGGCTACACCAGTTTGCATTCCCATCAACTTATTGATTTTAATAGCCACATAATATTCTGTAATTTACTATTAATACATTTTCTGTTGATTTACAATCAGATTTGCAACAATGCTGCAAAGTAAACCATATATGTGGGTGTGCATGTATGTGTGTATTCATATGTTCATTTATTTCTGTAGGTTAGATTAATTAGGTAGTAATTGCTTGGTCAAAAGTACATACGTTTTTAATAGATACTGTCAAATAATTTTCAACTTACTAAAGGAAATTTACATTACTACCAGAATTGTATGGGAAACTTCATTTCTTCATATATACTGCAGTAAGGAAAATATGAAAATATTTTTTCCATGCTTTTTAAAAAGTGGATTTGTATGGCAGCATGGAATTTATTCGGATTATAAATTAAGAGAGAATTTAAGAAAAAATATATTAGCTCAGGTAAATTTTACATTTTTACATAGAAGTTTGTTATACAAGTTGAATTTTATGCAAATTTTGAGAACTCTACATTATATTAAAATTTAAGAAATTTAACAGAGCAAAAGTAATTTTAATCACTTCCTAGTGTGAGTTCTGGAAAAAGGAATGAAAAACATTTTTTGGACAAGGTTCATCTGAACTGAAAAATTGGGACCAAAGCACTGATTTGTATATTCTCACCATCTGATATAAATAAATCATAACAAGGCGAGATGGCGTTTAAAACACGTAAGTACAGAATTATATACATTAGAATGAAAACCCGAATAAAATAATACTAGCAGCAGCTTTGTTGATGTCAATTACTTTACTGGGATGATACATCCTGTGGAGCAGCTTTCAAAATTCTTCTTTAAAATGCTAATAGAGGGTTTCTCAATTATAATAGAGCAGTTTGATTATAATTATAGAACTTTGGATAGGAAAATTCAGACAGAGGTCATCAAGTTTATAATTGGAAGATAATTGTATTTGACATTGCATTGAAGTCAATAAGGATAATTATTGTCATTAAAATGACATTAAAACCATTAAAACCTTGTAATTTTAAAGGCATAACTTTCAAATTTGAGTATTTTGAGCATTTTTCTGGATGTGAAAAAAACTATTTTTCTTTTTAAATTAACATACACAATAGTATAGAAACGCATTTACTTATTTCAAGATATTAAAACTATGCGAACAATTTTATGAAATTCCAGGTTAATAAAAACCAAGTAGTCACTGGGATCCAAATATTCATTCATTTACAACAACTTAAATGAAATTTAATAGACCTCTGTCTTGCTTATACATATGCATGCTGTATTTTGCCTGTTCTTGAATACTAAAATGTTATAATATTTAAACATAATTAAATCTTTCTCTTACCTGCATTTGCTATCAATATGAAACTCTACATGTACTTAGAATGAGTGCATCTTTAAAGTAACAATAAAAAATGAACTAAAATGATTTTAGTAGTTAGGAATGTAACACTTCAGGATTCGATAGTTGAACAGAGATGCCCATCCAGATTCAAACTGAAATAATGAACATACTATAAAAGTATAGGGGAAAGGGGGGGAAATCTGTGTCATTCCTTAGAAAACTTAGATATCATTCAGAGGTCAGCATCTTCAAAGGAATTTCTGCCAAAAATGGAGATGGAAACACAATGAAGGAAGACTGAAAAATGAATCATTCGTTTTCATTCTAAGAAAGTGATCAACATCAGAAGATATGAGTTTAGATTAGGATACAACCTCTCTAAGTAATTTAGAAGGACCAAGAGTTGATCTGAGTATGAACTCTGTGAAAGCTTTTAAACACATCACTTAGAATAATTTCCAACAATGGAACAATGTTTTTCAAAAGGTTTATGCTCAAAGCTGCAAAAGCCAAACAAAGATTCCCTACACATAATGCTCACTTGGTGGCCTTGTTCCTAGGTGTGTCAAATCTTTTAAATATGGGAAGTAGAATTGCAAAGCAAGCCAGATAAACCTGATGTTATAACTTGCATGGTTAGGATATGGTAAAATGATTATCAGAGTATGTGTCATTCCTGAAGAAACTATTGCAATTACCTCTTCATTATTCAGGGTTTGGGTTCAGCTCCTGTAAAACACCATTTTAAACTTGACAAAATTTTATGATTCGTTCGTTTAAAGTCTAGATAAGCAACAGACAAACATCAGGGTCCTAAATTATTTATATCTTGTGGCTTTTCCATCTTCAACATGTGGCATCTGCTGTCATCCCTAATAAATGTTTCAACTCCCACCATCAATTCCAGCAAGTAGAAAGGAGCAAGCAAATCAAGACACAGGTGCATCCATTTTCTTGAAAGGTAGGACCCAGAAATAGCACCCCTTTACTATTTTATTTTATATTTTATTTTATTTTATTTTATTTTATTTTATTTTATTTTATTTTACCTTGTTTTGTTTTTATTGTGGTAAGAACACTTAACATGAGGTCTACTCTCTTAATTTTTTAAGTATGCAATACTTAATACTTATTGTCTATAGGTACGATGTTGTATAGTAGATCTTTAGAGCTCATTCATCTTGCTTAACTGAAACTTTATCAATGTACACATATCACTTTTGCTCCCATTCCATTGGCCAAAATTTGGCCCTATGGTCCCAATTAGACATAAGGGAAACTGTAAATGTATAGGTGGAGGGGTAGAGGGTGGAAGGGAAGGGTGATATAGCCCTGTGGTAAGCTCACATTCTTCTTTATTTTTTTCTTTTCTCTTCTTTTCTTTTCTTTTCTTTCTTTCTTTCTTTCTTTCTTTCTTTCTTTCTTTTCTTCTTTTTGAGTCAAGGCAAACTATGGAGTAAGATGTCAAGAATCAAGGCCTAGCTTCATGTCTTACCACCTGTTTAATTTGGGGGAATATACTTAACTTCCCTATGCTGGTTTCATCATATGTAAAATGGAGATAATAATAGTATACCTTATAGGATTGATATGAGAAATGTATGGAGTTATTATTGATAAAGATCCCAGAAGAGTACCTGGAATCATACCTGCCACATTACCATGGAAAAAGAGAAATGACTGAAAAAAACAATACACTATACTTAGTTTTTGTGATAGTGGTGTTTGTTTAAAATATGCCATAAATCATGGGCAACTTTGAACACTTACTAAGATACAGTGATTCAGGTGCTAACAACCCACATATACTTACACAGTCACACATGCACACTTTCCCTCTCTCTCTCTCTCTCTTACACACATGCTCACACACACACACACACACACACATATGCACATGTACACACAAACATTTGTCATTCTTATGATTGAATCTTGGGAAAAAGTAGCCAATGATGTAATAGCCTTATTATTTAGAACTATATTTGTCTCCAGTAAAGCCATAGGCCTAGGAAGACAGAGCACAGTAAGATCAAGTTTTGGAATGTGTGGTGCATATTTTGGATGCTTTGAAATCACACTTTGAAATCCAATTTGTGCTCCATCAATTCTCTAATAGAAAAATAAACAAATAAACAAAACAGGAGCCTAATGATATTTAACTCATAGAGAAAAGTTACTAATCACATCCATGGCCTGTCATAACAGCCTGAGAGATTGTCTGGACCACAGATGTATCCTTATTGGGTTGGGGAGAAGAATATTAAGTGAATGTTTAGTTGGCTTAGGTTGTAACTTCAATGTCACCTAATAAATAAACATTCCTTTCAAGTCTGTATTATTAGAGCCTGATGTTAAAAGGTTTCAATTTTGGGGGCACCTGTCCGGCTCAGTTGGTTATGCGTCTGATTCTTGGTTTCGGCTCAGGTCTCCCTCCCAGTTCAAGCCCAGAGTCAGGCTCCAGTCTGTCAGGGTGAATTCTCTCTCTCTCTCCCTCTCTCTCTCACTCTCTGCCTTTCTGTTGTTTAAGTGATACAGCACAATAATGCTGTTTACATGTTTAACTTATATTTTGAAGATACATATAACTTTACCTGAAATGTATATTTTGAAATAAAATTTAAGAGGAAAGATTGTAGTACACAATATCTACAGCAAACCCCACCAAGTCACTAAAATACTTAGAGATGTTGAAATGCAAAGTTATTTAAAATAACTTTTCAAACTCATTAATTAAATGGTGTGTGTGTGTGTGTGTGTGTATGCGCGTGCACATATGTATGTGTATTCATCACTTATAATCATCTAAACCCAAATTTGGCAGACATTTTCATTCTCTACTTTGTACAAAACTCCAAACAGCTTAATAAATAAAATAATCAAAAGTGTTTTCTTTTCATCTTAACTCTGCTCTTTTTATTTGTATAACTAGTCTAACAGCCTAGAACTGTAGTTGGCAGAAGTTGGTTAGAAGGATGTATGCCATCAAAGTTAAGCAATATTTAATGAGATCTAAATTCTTCTCTATGATCTTCTCAATAGCAAACAAAAGAGCAGTCAGATGAAATTCAAATGAAATACCTACCATGCTTGCCTCAGAGTAAGTCAAACACAATCTTTTATTTGGTTATTTTATCTTTTACATATTTGGAGTAAACAGAGATATTAAGACTCAGAGATAAGAGCAAAAGATAATGTCATCTTATCTACACTGTTTTGAAAGTCAAACTGATCAAATGAGCTGAAATGTTTCTAAGAGAATGTATGCAAATGTAAGCTATTGTTTCTAAGAGACATGCATATATAATTTACTTTCCTTAGAAATTTCTTAGAGGATACTGCTAATGCTTAAATTTATTTCATTGTCCCAAATAAAGCAACTGCAATCTAAAATCCATAGTCTAAGCTTCCATTTTAGAAAAATCGAAACTGAGCAAATCAAAGCCAAAGTGAGCAGAAAAAACTGGTAGTAAAAATTATAGCAGCAATCCATGCAACTGAAAAAAGGAAATCAATAGAGAAAATCAACAAAGCTGAAAAACAATTCTTTGAGAAGATCAATAAAATCAATAAGATTCTAGCCAGGCTAAGAAAAAAGGAAGAAAAGGAAAAGATGCAAATTACTAATACCAGAAATGCAAGAGGGGATGTCACCACAGATCGCTTTGACAGTGAAAGGATAATAAAGGGAAACTATGAACAACTCTATGCCCACATACTTGTAACCTAGATGAAGTGGGCCAATTCCTTGAAGACACAATCTGCCAACATTCACACAAAAAGAAATAAACAATTTGAATAGGCCATGTCTATGAAATCAAATCTATAATTAATAATTTTCCAAAACAGAAAGCACTAGGCATATGAATTCACTGATGAATTCTGCCACACATTTGAGGAAGAAGTTATACCAACTCTACAGTTTTTCCGGAAGACAGAGGCAAAAGGAATACTTCCCAACATCCCATGAGGCCAGTAATAATCTAAAATCAAAACTAGGCAAAGATATTACAAGAAAACTGCAGAATGATGTCTTTCATGAATGTAGATACAAAAATCTTCAAGAAAATATTGGCAAAACAAATTCAACATGTATAAAAAGAATTATACATCACAACCGTGTGGATTTATGCCAGGTATGCAAAGCTGGTTCAACATTTGGAAATCAGTTAATGTAATTCATCACATCAATAGGCTAAAAAAGAAAAATCACATGACCATATCAACAGATGTAGAAAAACACTTCATAAAATCCAAGTAAAATCTCTCAGTATGGAGCACCCAGGTGGCTCAGTAGGTTGAGCCTCCAACTTTGGCTCAGGTCAAGATCTTGTCATTCATGAATTCAGGCCCCATGTTGGGCTTACTGCTGTCAGTGCAGAGTCCACTTCTAATCCTCTGTCCCTCTCTCTCTCTGTCCCTCCATGCTTGCGCTCTCTCACTCTCTCTCAAAAATAAATAAACATTTAAAAAAATCTCTCAGTAAGCTACAAGCAGAGGCAGAACTTCCTCAATTTGATGAAGAACATCTACAAAAATCTACAGCTAATACCATACCTAGTGGTGAGAAAATAGAAGCTTTCCCACTAAGATCAGAAACAAAGCAAGATGGGGCACCTGGGTGGCTCAGCTGGTTAAGCATCTGACTCTTGATTTCAGCGTAGGTCAAAATCTCAAGGGTTTGTGAGATCAAGCCTCACATCAAGCTCCGCACTGACAGCACAGGGTCTGCTTGGGATCCTCTCTCTCATCTCCCTCTGCCCCTTCCCCATCTTTCAAAATAAATAAGTAAAAACATGAAAAAAAAATTTAAAGAAAGAAGGTGAGGCCCCTGGGTAGCTCAGTAGATTAGGCATTTGACTTGGGCTCAGGTCATTATCTTGCAATTAGTGAGTTCAAGCCCTGCATTGGGCTCTGTGCTGACAGCTCAGAGCCTAGAGTTTGCTTTAGATTCTGTATCCCCCTCTCTCTGCTTCTTCCCTGTTCATGCGTTCTCTCTCTCCCTCAAAAATAAATAAACATTAAAAAAAAAGAAATTAAAAAAAAAGAAAGAAAAAAAGATGCCTGTTCTTACCACTCCTTTCCAACATTGTACTAGAAGCTCAAACTAATACAATTAGACAAGAAAAGGAAATAAAATGTATACAAATTAGAGAGGAAGAACTAAAACTGTCTTGAGTCATAGATGATATAATTATGTAGAAAATCAGAAAGAGTAATAAAAAAAGTCTTGGAACTAAAACAGCAATGAATGACTAATTTGAAATAAAAAATTAAATGCCATTTGTATTAGCACACCAAAAATAAAATATTTATATATAAATTTAACAAAATATGTATAAGATATATATGACGAAAACTAAAAAGACACTGATGAACAAAATCAAAGAACTAAATAATGGAGAGACATTCCATGTTCACAGATAGGATAATTCAACATTGTCAGAATGTCAGTGCTTCCCAATATAACCTATAGATTCATTGCAACTCCAATCCAAATTCCAGTTATTTTGTAACAAACTGATGCTAAAGTTTATAGGGAGAGGCAAAAGACCTGAAAGAATCAATTAAATATTTAAGGACAAGAACAAAGTCAGAAAACTGGCACTACAAAACATCAAGATTATAAAGCTACAGTAATCAGGACAGTATGGTATTGATGGAAAAAACAGAAAAATCAGTGAACAGAATAGAGAGACCCAAAATAGACCCACATAAATATAATTAACTGATCTTTCACAAAAGAGCAAAAGCAATACAGTCGAGCAAAGAGCCATTTCAACAAATGGCTGTAGACCAACCAGACACCTATGTACAAAGTAATGAGTCTAGACACAGACTTTGCACCCGTTTCCAAAATTGACTCAGAATGGAACTTAGGCCTACAGGTAAAGCACAAAACTCCTATGAAACTCCTAGAAGATAAGATCAGAGAAAACCTAGAGGTTATTGGGCAGAATGATGACTTTTTAGATAGGACAATAAAGACACAATTAATGACAGGAACAATGATAAGCTGGACTTCATTGAAATTAAAAACTCATGCTATTCAAAAGATAATGTCAACAGAATGATAAAGCAAGCCACAGACTGGGAGACAATACTTGTAAGAGAAACACCTTATAAAGAACTATTATCCACAGCACACAAAGAACTCTTAACAAAATGAACAATTTGATTTAAAAAAATGAGCAAAATATTTTAATGATTCATCACTGAAGAAGATATACAGATGGCAACTAAGTATACAAAAACATGCTTAATGTCACATGTCATTAGTGAGTTACAAGTTAAAACAATAGTGAGATATCATTACACACCTACTAGAATAGTCAAAATCCAAAACACTGTCAACATCAAATGCTGACAAAGACGTGGAGCATCAGGAACTCTTATTCGTTGCTGGTGGGATTGCAAAATGGTACAGCCACTTTGGAAGACAGTTTGGTGGTTTCTTAAAAAACTAAATCTATTCTAACCATACAACCCAGCAATCACACTCCTTGGTACCTACTCAAAGGAGCTGAACACTTACGTTTTCACAAAAACCTGCACATGGATATTTATAGGAGTTTTATTTATAGTTGTCCAAATTTGGAAGTAACCATGATGTCCTTCACAGACAGATGGGTAAATAAACAGTAGTACATTCCGACAATGAAATATAATTTAGCACTGAAAAGAAATGAGCTTTCAAGCCATGAAAAGACATGGAGGAAACCTCAATGAATATACTAAGTAAAATAATCCAATCTGAAAAGGCTACATACTGTATGATTCCAACTATATGACATTCTGGAAAAGGCAAAATTGTGGAGACAGTAAAAAGATAAGGTGCTAAGGGTTAGCAGGGAGAGAGGGATGAATTAATGAAGCACAGAGGATTTCTAAGACGGTGAAACTCTTCTGTATGGTACCATAATGGTGATTACATATCATACATTTATCTAAACGCTTGGGATGTACAACACCAAGAGTGAGCCTTAACGTAAACTATGTACTTTGGATGATAATGATGCGCCAGTGTAGGCTCATGGATTGTATCAAATGAACTACTGTAGTGAGGGAGGTCAATAGTGCAGGAGTTGTGCATATATGAGGACAAGACATCTATGGGAACCCTACACTTTCTACTCAATTCTCCTGTGAATTCAGTAACGCTCTAAAAATAAAGACTATTAACTAAAAGCATTTTAAGTAGTGGATTTTGTCTGAATTAACCTGGCCTCCATTTCTTTTCTATTATCCCTCAGTGATTTCTTTGATGAGGAAACCAACTTATAAAACAGAAGACAATGTCTTTTAACTGCAAGGGCTTCTGTAAAGTATTTACTTTCTTACAAGACTAGCATTCTACCACTCACACCTGCTGTTTATAGACCCAAAAGGTGAATCTAACTAAAACATCACAAAATGAACTGATAGAAAAAAATATTAAAACTAACAAATTTATCTTAATTTTAGAAGTTTTATACTATATCATGTTTTTCCCCCTTCTTACTGCTATGCTTTGGCATAAAGAGTCATTAATTTATTCATGCATGTATTCAACAATCATTTACTGACTTCCTACTTGATGTAAAACACAGAGGCACTGAGAATGCCTTAGTGAGTAAGCAGAAAGAAGCCTGCTTGTAATGAGCTCAGACTCCTCCCAGTTGGAAAGAGTTTGCTCAGAGGATTACACAATTTATGGGGATAGAAGAAAAAAGTATTAGAACTCTGATTTGCATACATTTCTTATTATCCTTATTATCCTTTTATTGTTGTTTATGCTTCAGAAGGTAAATATATATATGCATATATATATATATATACATATATATGTATATATATATATATACACACACATATACATACACACACACTAGAATTCTGGCTCCTGTACAAATATATAAATATATATGCAGATATATACATCTTCATAGATAGCAGATTCACTTTTTTTTCCTCTGTATGATTAAATAAGTTTGGTCTTACATAATGAGACAGACCTGTAAGCAAACACAATACACATAATTACAAATTGACACATTCTATGAATGCAAAGAACAATGCTCCTAGAGCAAATGTAAAGGGTGTGGAAAAATGTCCCAAGCAGATGGAACAACATGTATAAAATGTCCAAGGCAGAAACAAGATTTGCATATTGATGGAACCTAGAGATACCCAGTGTAGCTGAAGCCCAGTGACCAAGGAAGGGGTACAGGTGGATCTGATGAAGCTGGAGGGCCAGGAAGAGGCTAGGTCACAGAAGGGCTTACGGGATGGGGAATTTGGTGTTAGGTGCAGAAACCTGCTGACAAACGTATTTTCTTTTACAACAATGGCATTATCAGGTTTCTTTGTGTACATGATAGCCCTAACTACCTTTATATTATTTTGGAGTGGAAAACTAAAAAAGCCCCTGCAGGAATCTGGTAGATGCAATGGATTTTGTTCAAAATCTTACTGCAAAAAATTTTCCTCAAAACATGACATAAAATTAGATGATATAAAACTGTGACCTGAGGGGGAAAAAAACATCTGAATTTGCCCTCTTCTAAGATGTTTCAGTCTTTGAGGCCTCTCATTTGAGCCATAAATGGCATTGATGACTAGGTCTCTGAACATGTGTACAGTAACGAAGTTGCCTTCAAACTACTCAGAATTTATGTCTTTTTCCCCCCAGAAAATAAAAAAGCAGAAGGAAAAAGAGCAATACGAGACAGGAGATGTGGAAGAGGAGAAAGAAAAGGAGGAGAAGCAGGAAGAGAAGGAGAAGAACATAACAAGGTAAACTTGGAGAAATTCACATAAACATTTTGTGTCAATATTCAAAATCTGTTACTTTGTTTATTCTAATACAACGTCTCTAACATCAGACCTTATTAGGTCTTAGTTTTTATCAGATAAATTGTCTGTAGACATGATAAACAGCCTGGAATTACGCCTACATAATAAAACCTTGCTTTGATTTTATGAATCTCTTTCTATTATTTAACCAACATTTTCTCTTAAGGCTAGACATCATACCTGTAAGCATTTTATTGAATAATCTGGATACAGTGATATGGTATGATATCATACCATAGCTTTATTTTTCCTTTAACAGTGGTTATTTCATTTTTCTTCACCTCCACTAAACCCAATAACATTTATTTTCACTTTATGGAATTAGCAAATTCTCTTTTTGAGGGAGGAAAGCATTTTGGATAATGTAAAACAAGTTCCAAGCTCTTATTCACTTTAAATATTCACTCTTTACCCTTAACCAGGCTTAGAATCCTGGATTGAAAAAGATGGACCTAGTCTGTGTTTTCTCTTCTTTTTCTACTTTCTCTCCTGTGCTTTCCAATGAGAGACTCTGGGGCAAGGAAAAGAGATACGGAGGCTAAAAAATCTTACTTATAAAATCTGAAGTTGTAGTTTGTATGGTAAAGGATTGGAAGGCTCTTCTATTCTCTTTATTTCACACACACACACACACACACACACACACACCAGCCTCTGCTTATTTTTAAAATAATAAACATGAAAGCTTACCACCTCAATCTGTTCCATCTGGCATGTGATCCTTGGTTGTATGTTTGATTTAATGCCTTAGCAAAGGCCTCACTTCATATTATGTTTCTTATATTTTCCTGAGGTTTGACGTTTACAGAAGAAAACACCTTCCCTAAAGTGCTTTCATCCTCAGTCTTTGTATCCTGCTTTTGCTTGTAATTAGATCCAACATATTTAAACTCCCAAACAGAAAAGATCAGTCTTGGCAGGTCTTTTTCAATTTGAAAGACTCAGCAAGCCTGATCCTTGATTATTTTCCAGCTTTAATTATTTTGACTAAAGCATGATATTAATCCTCTCATCCCTGGAGCACTCTTAAATTATCAGTGAGTAGACACAAAATTTTATCTTCATCAATTTTTTATGCTTTTGCTGATACAACTTAAGGTGTTAGATCTTTTGTTTCTCCTTTAAACATTCTGAATACAAACTGAGTCCAAAAAATATATAGGGCTATTTGTTTGCTTGATTTGTTTTGGCATAAAATAAACACATTTCCTGCCTGAAGATTTAATTGGTAAATGATTTTAGAAAAGAAGAGCTGGAAAAAGCAGAAGAAAAACTTCACAAACTTTTGAGGTTTACCTAGGATTAGCTCATGCATGATTTTTTATCACAATAACACTTAGGTAAATTGGATCTACTTTAACACATTTTGGGATTATTCATTTCTAGATTAACATCCATTGGTTTGGCGGAAAGAAACGAGGCTTTGGGCTGAACAAAGTTTTCAATCCCAGTCCAATAATTTTATAGACTTATTATTTGGGGAAAATTCTATCTTTCAAGTCTCAGTTTCGATATTGTGAACAACCTACATTTTAGAGCTCATAGGAAGATTAGATGAAGAGATGTACGGTATTGTTAATTACTATAGCACACATCTATTTACAGTAACTCCGTCATTTACGTGTTCTTCCTCCTTTCACTGAAGCTCAATACTGTACAGATATTGACACTTCTCCACAAGAAAATGTACTTTGACGAAGTAAATCCTTTTTCCAGAATTAATAATAATATCTAATTGTTCTAATCCAATCATGGTACTCGCATTTGGTTGCCAGTGACTAGTGTAGGCCTAAGTATCTGACCCAATTCCAGGCAGCAAATATGGAGGGCAATATGCAGAGGAGTTATGGGAAAGTTTCTTTTCCCCTAAAACTGAATCTCTATATATCATATTTTCTTTGCAGATTTGTTAAATGCCTGGATATAATGCCTAGGGATATTACAGCCATCTTGGGATGGGCCTACAGATAACATCAAACTAAAAATGGCAGAAAAAGTCTGAGATTCTTTCTGTTATCATTGATCATCTAATTAACTATTGCTGGAACCACCGTAACTCTAGACTTTATGTTATGGAGGTAATACATTTTTCTTCAGTTTAAATATAATTAAGATTTTGTTATTCACAAATAAAACCATCTTAAGCAGTAAGTGATGACAACAATATGTGTCATGTTGTCAGTGTTTGATAGATGTTAATGTCCTTATTTCACCACATTTATCCTAAAAACTATTACATGAAGTATACTTGAAATCATTCTATTTGATAATAACCTAAAGGCTATATAGAAAAACACACACAAATAAACCCCCACAACCCTGCGCTGATAAACAGCTTAACCTGCTGAATCCATTGGGGGAATACATAAAAAGTGCTAATTATGTGCTAAATTTATCCCCATTTGGAAATAAAATTAGCATAATATGGCTAGATACCTCAGAATGTGCTCTTTAAAACATAATCTCCGTGTTTTAAAAGTTGTTAGTTCAAACTAAAAGTTAAACATTACTCCATATTAAAATCAACGGAATATTGATAAAATGAAAAACGTACTGAGCATCTAGCATATTAAGGGGTCATGAAATGCATATTTCATTCTTTTGGTAAAATATAAAAAAGTCAAAGGAAATATTTAAAAGCTAATGAGGACAAGGGTTCATCAGATATCTTCATTTGTCATCTAGAAAACACACTCAAAGAGCTAACTCGGTTTGTATAAAATGAATTGTATAATTAAAATCTGAGTTATTTCCATGAGCGGCGAAAAAAATCAAGAAGAGAAATGTAACTATAGATGGCAATTCAAAGCTTTCCTTTGATTAAATTGGGAACATTCAAGAAAAAAAAATTCTCTCTAAAGGAAGGAAGCCCTTGACAGATGAGAAAATTCATTTACATAGATTTTTGACATCAGGCTGCTCTGAATAAGTCCTGGGGAGAAACTATTTATTTATTTATTTATTCTTTTTTTTTTTTTTTTTTTTTTTTACTTTGTTAAGAAAAATAGGATGTGTTACAAAAGAGCATTCTAATTAAGGACTTGGAATAAAATAAAAGACTTGGATAAATAAATTGATGACAGTTAAGGGCCCTATACTCATTTGAATTCTTTTAACAATTACTGTCTGAACCATATTTATGGCATTTATTTTTAACTGGCCTTCCTTTGCATTCTTAGTGTGTGTGCCTCTTTCATCAATCCTAGTGCATTGTAATTTTAAATAGCTAAGATATAGCCTGTATTCTTGCCTTTCCTATTTTTTTTCTTGGCACAGAAGAAAGGTTCATAAATAGTAGGCTTTTGATAAATTCCTTCGATGAGTGAAGGATAAAATAGAAGTATAATTTATAATTTGGTTACTTTCAAGACAATTTCTTTATAACTTTTTCTTTTTGTGCCTGCCCTGACATGTTTTGTATGTAAGAAAAAATATTATAACTGGAAATCATCCTAATAACCTATAAGTACTACTTTATTGTATAAATATACAAAGTACAGGTTATTAAAAAGTCAATACCTAGAAGTACTTCACCCTGTTTGCTAGTAAAGTTTTTAGAAGAAATAACTTCTAATTTACTGAATTAGAAGTCTACAACAGTGGGCAGATTATTTCTACTTTCATAACTGCCCTAAATCCAATGAGGGGGACCTTTATTTTGTTCTAAAAACATGTTGTTCTCCATTCTTAGAGCTAGTAAGACTCTCTGGGAGTGCAAGAAACTGCTACATAACTAGCATCTGCGTGAGTGTACACACACACACACACGCACACACACACACATGCACACACACACGCACACATTGTACTGATTGTGAGTGTATACACACACACACACACACACATATTGCACTGATAGTTACATCTTTCAGTTGACAAGTCTCTAAGCATAATCCAGAAATTAGAAAGAAATTTGAAAGATCACTTCAATAGCAAAAATTAGGCAGTACGCACTTCTGTTTCCTCCAAAATGTGTCCGACACATGGTATTTCTTTTCATTTTTTTTTAAAGGAATGAATGGATGGATAATTGCTGGAACACTTTTAAAGCAATAATTGTTTCTTAAAAAAAATAAAAACAATAAAAAAAGTGGAAGCAGTGCCAACATGTAGATATAATTATGGTTTCAAAGCATTCAAATCATTTAGGGATAATCTTTTGCCAACCATTGTCACTAAGAGTCAATCACATTTCACCCACCCAGTATGTTATGCCAATGCATAAGTAATAGAATGTAAAGCCCATTAGGAACAGCTGGGATAACATAGGGCAGTTTTTCAGGTAAATTGAAGTTTTGGTAAATGTAAGTCAGAACAAGAGGGAGAAAATTTTAAGCAAATCAACTAACAATGAAAATAGAAGAAAGGCACTCAAGTTGTGGGAAATATAAAGAAGAGGTAGGCAACTTCTGGCCTCCAAACAAATTAAAGTCTGTTAGGTCAAAAAATCTTCAGTGGTGGCATTAGCAGTAAGGTTCAACCTTAATTCAAAGAAGTTCTTGTTTTCCTGATTTGTTTTAAATTTTCGCCTAGGGGTGGATAGTACTAAGATCATAAATGTAGATTCCTAGGTAATATTTTTTAATGTTTATTTATTTTGAGGGAGAAGAGCGAGCAAACAGGGGAGGTGCAGAGAGAGGAAGAGAAGGGGAATCCCAAGCAGGATCCACGCTGCCAGCACAGAACCCAATGTGAGGCTGGAACCCATGATCACAACCTGAGCCAAAACCAAGAATCGATCAGTTAACCGACTGAGCCACCCAGGCGCCCCAGAAAATTCTGATGTTGATGTTCAAAAGATAAAAACTTTAAAATTCTGGGAAAATACTGGAACAAGAAATAAAAGATTCTGTCCCCATATAGACAGCAATTGCACACTAGAATCTGTCTGAAATAACTATTTTGGAACTCTGGGGTCTATTAAAAGTTTCAAATTCCAGGGAGAGCTTAGAAGGTAAATTGAGGTTTTTAGTCAATTTCAACCCCTAGGTTGGCAACAGCTATCCATTCCCCACACCCTACTCCTGTGGCAGGTAGCTGTGCGCTTGTTCCTGGAAGAGCTTGCATGAAAATTGCATTATGGGAGCCAGAATGAGCAAAAAGGACCTGCCTCAAAATATTGGGGATCTGTGCTCTGATTGTTGATGTTGCTTTCATTTCAGACATAGACTAAAGGGCTGGCAGCCATTGTCGTTGCACCTTCCTCTACTGTTGCAAGCCTCTCCTCCCACTGAAGTGACATCCAAGGGTTTTAAGGAGGCAGTGCCCATTTTCTCCCCCTTCATTTCTCTTTCCTACCTAACCACCCCCCTCCCCCCCCTGCACACACACACACACACACACACACACAATTTTGGGAATCCCACATTAATGACTAGGACATTCAAAACAACTCCACATTTGGGAGAAATTCGAAAGTCACCATGCCCAGGGAAAGGTATGATGTGGAGTCGTGAGTGCAACAGTCAAGAAAGAATTCTTGAGACGCTTTATGACACAAAACGGTGTTTTTATTACCACACAAAGACAGGCCTGTGGGCAGAAAGAACTGCATTGTGATTGTGAGGAGTGACTGATTATACAGGGCTATTGTATTTTTTTTTTCCTGAGGAGGTGAAGGTGACATCAGGGCTATTGGAAAATGAGTCTATAGGATTTTGGAGTCCTGCCTATTATTAAGATTTTGTTTTTCTTGTAAATCATTAAGACAGTTACAAACTGTAGTGGGGTTTCATGGCCAGCATGACTACAGTCATTATCAGTTAGCATTTGTATCTCTCCTGCTTTTTGTTCTTAGGCAGCCATGAGTGTGTGAAGAATATTATACATAACCCACCTTAGTGGGGGTTGTTGGTGGGGTGTCAGCTTGTGTTTTGCATTCAGTTTGACTTTTGCCTTTTCATTAGGTGCAGGCTCAGGAAAGAGCTGAGAAGATCACAAGTTTGAAACTCTGCCCGATCATTGGCAAAGAGACAGCCCACAATTAGCAACAACAACAACAAAAACAATAAACAAATACAACAAAACCTACCAAACTTGAGAAATGAGGAGAAATTAATTTCAAGAACTACCATGTAATAGATGCAAAGGTACAGTTTTTCTACTACAATGTAGTTAAGTTAGAAATCAACAACAGAATGTAATCTGGGAAATTCACGAATATGTAGAAATTATCACATCTTCAATAACCCCAGGGACAATGAAGTAACAAAAGGCAAATTAAATATGTCTTGAAATGAATAAAATGAAAATGCAACATGCTAAATTTGTGAGGGACTGCTAAAGCAATTCTTAGAGGGAAAATTGTAGCTGCAAAAGCCTATGTTAAGAGAAGAAAAGTCTAGGGGCGCCTGGGTGGCTCAGTCGGCTCAGGTCGACTTCAGCTCAGGTCATGATCTTGCGGTCCGTGAGTTCAAGCGCCGCGTGGGGCTCTGTGCTGACGGCTCAGAGCCTGGAGCGTGTTTCAGATACTGTGTCTCCCTCTCTCTGACCCTCCCCCATTCATGCTCTGTCTCTCTCTGTCTCAAAAATAAATAAACGTTAAAAAAAAGTTTTTAAAAATAAAAAAAGAGAAGAAAAGTCTCAGATAAATAACATAGCATTCCACCCTAAGAAACTAACAACAGAAGAGCAGCTAAACCCTAAGCAAATAAACAGAATGAAATAATAAAGATTAGAATGGATGCAAATTAAAAAGAGTATAGATAAATAATAGAGAAAATTCACAAAAAGGAAGTTGATTCTTTGAAAAAATTAACAGAATGGACAAATCATTAGCTAGAATTACCAAGGATAAAAGGATACCTGAATTGTCAAACAAACAAACAAAAAATGATCAGGGGAAAAAAAATTAAGTATTGAATTACAGAAATTAAAAAAGGATTATAAAAGGATAATATGAACAATTATATCCCACAAATTAGATTAAAACTTAGAAAAGGGAAACAAATCCTTATATAAAAAATATTGCATTGGTGTTACATTGCTGCCTTAACAGATTAACACAAGACACAGTGGCTTAAAATAACACAAATTTATTACCCACAATTTGAAGTCAGAAGAACAAAATGGATTTCACCAGGCAAAAATCAAGGTGTTGGCAGAGCTGTATTGCTTCTGGAGGCTCGAGAGGAAAATGCATCCCTTGTCTTTTCTAGCTTCTACAAACTGCTAATATTCTTTCCCTATTCTTCATCTTTAAAGCTAGTGGCATAACATCTTTCGATCTTTCTCTATGATTTCTGTTTCCACCATCATGTCTCTTTATCTGCTTCTCTTGTTTCCTTTCCCTAATAAAGATCCTTGTCATTACCTTGGATATATACCACATGGATAATGTTAGGAAAATCTCCCCATCTCAACCTTCTCAATTATATCTGCAATTCGCTTTTACTAGATCCCACGGATTAGAACATGAACATTTTTAGGGTGCTTGACATAAAAAAATCAATTAATGTTATATACTATATGAACATAATAAAAGACAAAAAGTACCTAATCATGTAAATAGACACTGAAAATACATTTGATAAAACACAAAATCCTTTCACAATAAAAATATTAAACAAACTAGTAATAGAAGGAAATTTCTTCAACTTGATGAAGAGAATCTATATCATATTTAATAGTGAGACTCAATATTTTCTTCCTAAGATAAGGAATAAACAGATACATACTTTCATAATTAAAAAAAAATTTAATGTTTTTATTTATTTTCGAAGAAGAGAGAGAGACACACAGCATGAGCAGGGGAGGAGCAGAGAGGGAGACACAGAACCAGAAGCAGGCTCCAGGCTCTGAGCTGTCAGCACAGAGCCCGACGCGGGGCTCGAACTCACAAACTGTGAGATCATGACCTGAGCCGAAGTCGGATGCTTAACCAACTGAGCCACCCAGGTGCCCCAACTTTCATCATTTCTATTCAACATGGAGAATACATACTTTCATCATTTCTATTCAACACAAGGGTAATTAGTCAAGAAAAACAAATTAAAGGTGTTAGTATTGGAAATAATGAAATAAAACTATTTTATTTGAAAGGACATCATCTTGTTTGTAAAAAATTCTAAGGAATCTGCCCAAAATTATTACAACAAATTAACAAGTTCAGCAACATGGAAAAGTACAAGATCAATATATAAAAATCTCTATATGTATTTTTAAACATTTATTTATTATGTGAGGGAGGTGTAGAGAGAGAGGGAGACAGAATCCCAAGCAGGCTCCATGCTGTCAGCACAGAACCCAATATAGGGTTCAATCTCATGAACTGTGAGATAATGACCCAAGCCAAAATCAAGAGTTGGATACTTAACCAAATGAGCCACCCAAGTGCCCCCAAAATCTATATATTTTGATACACTAGCAATGAACAATCCAAAAACAAAATTAAGGAAACAATTCCATTTATAATAATATAAAAAATAAGACTCGGAAGTAAGTTTTTAAAAAGAAGCACAATTTATACACTAAAACTACAAAGCATTATTGAAAGAAATTAAAAAAATAGCTAATGGAAAGATAAGTCATGTTCATGTATCATAAGACTTTAATATCATCACTCTCCAAATTGATGTACAGATTCAGTGCAATTACAGCCAAAATCTTTGCTCATTTTTTTCCTTGAAAAAATTGACAATCTGATTCTAAAATAAATAATGAAGTGCAAGTGACTTAGAATAATGAAAATAATCTTGAAAAAAAAAGAATTAATTAAACTTTCCAATTTCAAAAATGACTATAAAGCTATAGTAACCAAGGCAGTGTGGTACTGGTCCGATAGATATATAGATTAATGTAAGAGAATTGAGAACCAAGAAATAAACTCCTAATATATGGGCAATTTACTTTCAAGTTTAGATACCAAGGCAATTCAATGGAGAGAATGAGTGTCGTCAACAAATGGTGCCAGGACAGCTGGATATCTACATGCAAAAAGAATGAATTTAGTTTCCACCTTGAATCACACAAAAATTTTAACCCCAGTGGATGATAGATCTACATTTAAGAATTGAAAATATAAAATTTTAGAAGAAAACATAGGAATAAACCTTCACGAACTTGGATTAGACAATGATTATGTAGATTAAATACCATAAACACAAGCAACACATGAAAAAAGTAGACTTCATTAGCATTAATATCTTTTGTGATTCAATAGACACCATCAAAAAAATGAAAGAAATAACCCATGGAATAGAAGAAAACATTTGCAAACTACTTATTAGATAAGGGACTAGTATCCAGAGGGCATTAAATAACTTCCAATTAAAAAATGGAAGAAGCATTTCAACAGATATTTCTCCAAAGAAGATGTGCGACTGGCCAATGAGCAAATGAAGAAATGCCCAATATCACTGGTCATTAGGGAAATGGAAATCTCGATCACCCTCACTAAGATGGCTAGAATGAAAAAGACAGCAATAACAAATATTGACAAGAAAGTGGAAAATTGGAATCCTCAAACATTGCACACTTTTGAATGGTTTAATTTTATGGTATGAGAATCTTATCTTAAAGCTGTTAAAAAAAAATGGTCCAGAGAGTTCCAATATACATTTCATTTGCCTTCCTTTTGTGTCAATAACAACAAGAAATATGTTTTTCACAGAACATAGAGCAAAGCTAAGAAACTAATCTTAGTACAATATTATCAACTAAAGTACAGAACTAAGTCGGATTTTGTACATTTTTCCACTAATCTTTTTCTGTCTCAGGGTATAAAGTAGGATCCCCCACTGAATTAAACACCTTGCAATCTGTGGCAGTTCTTCAGCCTTTCTTTATATTTCATTACTTAGACAGTTTTGCATAGTAACTAGCCAGTTATTTAGTAGATTATCCCAATTTGGATTTTTCTGATGTCTACTGATGACTACATCAGATGCAAATTGAGAAGGATACCATACTAACAACATGATTTATCACTGATTATATAACTTTTTATTTATTTATTTATTTATTGACAAGTTAGCTAGCATACAGTGTAGTCTTGGCTTCAGGAGTAGATTCCTGTGAATCATCACTTACCTACAACACTCAATGCTCATCCCAACAAGTGCCCTCCTCAATGTTCATCACCCACCTCCCCTACCCCATCAACCCTCAGTTTGTTCTCTGTATTTAAGAGTCTCTTATGGTTTGCTTTCCTCTCTGTTTGTAACTTCTTTTTCCGTCCCTTACCCTATGGTCTCTGTTAAGTTTCTCAAATTCCATGTATAAGTGAAATCATATGTTATTTGCCTTTCTCTGATTGACTTATTTCACTTGGCATAATTGCCTCCAGTTCTATCCATGTTGAGCCCAAATGTCCATCAACTGACGCATGGTTATCTAACTTTTATATCTTGGCTAGTTGTGTCTGGGATGATCGGAATGTTCCAAAAGTAGATTGTGGTAATGGTTGCACAACTTTGTGAATATCCTAAAAAGCCATTGAATTATAACAGTAAGTGGATACATTTTGCTACATAAATTATAATTAATACAACTGTTAAAACAACACATTTATGCCCTGCTATATTAATAGAGGTATATTTCTCAAGTTAAGTGATAAGACTCCCAACTTACTTTCTATTATCAAACACATCTAGTGTACTGCTAACAGTTCCCACCATCATAGTTAAAAAATGAGAGACCTATCAAATCTACAAATAAATTTTATCCTGAAGAGGGTAATTAGAACAGGAAGTGCTCAACAAATCGCATTATATAAGGCAGACATTCCTAAACCCTTAGTTATGCTTATCTTACTATCCATTAATGTAGAAATTTTATTTATTTTATTTTATTTTTTTAACGTTTATTTATTTTTGAGACAGAGAGAGACAGAGCATGAACGAGGGAGGGGCAGAGAGAGAGAGAGAGAGAGACACAGAATCGGAAGCAGGCTGCAGGCTCTGAGCCGTCAGCCCAGAGCCCGACGCGGGGCTCGAACTCACGGACAGAGATCGTGACCTGAGCTGAAGTCGGACGCTTAACTGACTGAGCCACCCAGGCGCCCCAAGAAATTTTAAAACACAGGTTCTTTTAGCCCACTTGTAGAGATGCTTATTCAGATGTAAAATGAATCCCAGATGATCACCAGTAATAAGACCAGTCTACCTTATTAAATCTTAGTCTCTAACAGAATGGCAGCTTCTTCTATGGATCTATATATTTAGTGCCCTTTCCTTCAGGACTCTCCTCCAACTCATTTTCTGTGATCTAACGCTGTTTTCTTAAGGATCCTGAACAGCCATTCGGTCCCTTCATACTTTTCTAGAAGCACGTGTATTTCTATAACTCAGGTCTCTTATCTCCATACAAAGTAAATACCCCAGTGTACACTTACAGCTTTCTCCATAGAACAAATTTTCTTTAACTCATATTTCAGGGGCACTCCTAGGTGGGTTTAAAATATGGTAGCGCTTCCATTTTCAGCCAGGACAGCACAGATTATTTGAATCCATCTTTGCACCAAACCTGTGTTTTTCTCTTCTTTTAATTAGCTACAGGGGATTCCTGGGAGAAAACAGGCTTGAGTTAAAGGGTATCAGTGCAACAGACATATTTGACATAATCATTGATGCCATCTGTACGAATGATTTATTCACGCCATCCGAACCATCTGGACTTCAGCTGAGAATGTGCCACTCCTATAATGTGGTAGATTGCTTCCCCGCCTATGCAATGTTATGTTTTGTAGACTTGATAACACCCAGTTAAGGATGGGGAGCTCCAGTCACATCAACACTTTTTCATGACCAGATCCTCAATGTCACCTAGGTAGGTGACATAGTATGCTAGGAGTGATTTTTCAAAATAGTTTGATGGAGAGAGCATGGCCTTGATTTATCATGTTGAGGATTTGTTCAGAAATCTCTCCTGCTCAGGGCTGTACTTCAATCTGGCTATTTCTGAGACACTCAATAAATAAGTCTGAGAAGTATTACAGTTGGGTAAATGCTGCTTCCAAAATTCTGAGGGGCCCAAACATCACTGTGAATCTTACTGATAGTGGGTGTTAGGTATACTAACTTGCCTTTTATTTCACAGGGGATAACCTCTCATGCCCCAGATTATTAGGCTTCTAAAACTTTACCAATGTGGCAAGGGTATCCTCAATCATATGCCACAAACGACAGAGCAGCCTATACTGAAGTTTGTACATTTTCAATGTACTTTTTTTTTTCCTCGGCTTCATCTAAAATGGCAGTCCTCTGAGTTACACACTGTGGTCGATGTCCACATCCTAATCCCTAGAACCTGTGGTTATGTTACATTACAAACCAAAATGAAGCTTGCAGATCCTTCAAGTTAAGGACCCTGAGATGAGAAGATTATTCTGGATTATTTAAGATCATGGAGTCTTTATAAGAAGGAGGCAAGAAGATCAAAGTCAGTAGTGGAAGTTGTGACAGGGAGTCAAAATGTTAGAATGATGCCAGGAATAGGGTCAGGAGCCAAGGAATGCAAGTGATCTTGGAAAGCTGAGAAATGTAAGAAAACAGATTTTCTTCCCAGTAGGTTCAGAAGAAACCAGCTCTGCTAACACCTTGACTTTAACCCAGCGACAATGATTTGGGGCTATAAGATAAGTCTTTAAGCCACTCATTTTGTGGTAATTGTTACAGTGGCAATAGTAACATACCCACTTAATGCTTTGGAGCTGTATTTCTAAGTATAATGGAAATTGGCATTCCAAACCCTAAGAGACTTACCTGAAGCTACCTTTCTTTTCTGGTGTAGAAAACATGTTCATTCTTTACCTTGGAGGGAGTATCTCAGAATGTCCAGATCTTTGGGCACGAAAAATTTTATCTAAAATACAATACCACTAAACTTTCTGGTATATACTCCAGATTATTCAGAATACTTGCCATTTTCTGTCATCAATACAATAGACCAGTATATTCTTCTTGGTAAATGTCAAGACACTTAAGTTTCCCTTGAACTCTATTGTGACAGAAAGCAGGGGATATAACTTAATCCTTGGCAAAAGGTAAATAAATATATATGTGTATACCACTATTCATCCACAGCGAATATGCTTTTGATCCTCTTTACTGAAGGAGATTAAAAAGAAGAGATCCAGAGAAAGATCCACACATTAGACCTAGAGGATCTGTAATCTATTAAAATAAAGTTACTACCTCTTCTATCACAACTGTGACTGGAGCTGCTCCTTGATACGCTTTAGTTATTCAACAGTATATACCATGGTTTACCTTGCCTTTGCAGTAGTAAGAAGAGTTAATTTAAAGGGAGTATGGAATCCCATCACTCTTGTATCTGTTGTCTCTGAGGTTGTTACAAATACCTAGCATGCATTTGGGATATATCACTGGTTTCGATTTACTATATTGGCCATGTAATGAGTACAGATTAAGCACTTACACTTAGCTTCTCTTCCCCCAATGGCACTTTACTCTTCAGATCAAGTATTCATGGGAGGCTCTACAGGTGCTAAGAATATCCATGCCAAATAGGCATTCCTAAAGAAGGACAATAACCCCTATAAGACAAAATTGGTTTAAGATTTATTTTATTACCTGGTATCCAATCACCTCTGTACTCACAGAGGACTATAATGTTTCGTTTTTGCTCTTGTTTTGCATTTTTTTAAATTCCCTGACATCAGTTCAAACTTGATATACCTATATTTATCCTGGATATTCCTCTTTTTCTCAGTGTACACTAATGGAAAATATGATACATGTATTGTATACACTTGCATTGGTATTTCAGAATCCTTCTTCTTGGAAATTAACCTATCCTTTAAATTATTCCCTCCGGAAGCCTGGCTCAGATTTGGAAATATTATGGGGTAATAAGGTTTATTCATTACAGTGTCCAATAACAAGTTCTGCTTATCACAAGTAAGCGATTTATCCAAGGTTACTCAACTATTAAGGAGCAGGGTCAATATTTGCCCTCTAGCAGTCTAGATTTAGAGCTTCTGACCCAAACCACTACACCATACTGCTTTCCCAATGAAGGGGGAGAGGTGCAAATAAAAACAGAAAAAAATGTAGCATATTCACTAAGGTATTGGGAAATTATGGTACTGTAATTATATAGCCATGAAAAACAATAACAAGTTCTAAATTCACTGATCTGTGAAGATGTTCAAACAATTCAGTGAAGCAAATCAGGGCAAAAAATTTAGGATATTATAAGTCCATATTTATAAATATGCATAATTATATGTTAATTATATATAATTATAGTCACACAATTTAATGTGTGAAAATGTGAAACCTTTTTCACATTTAATGTGAAAATGTATGGAACCTACTATAATTGGTGATAAAAACTGCAAGATATTTTTTAAGAAGTTTGTCTGTAAAGAAAAAAAGAGCATGAGACATCCTTTAGGTCAATAGAATATGGCTGTAGGATAGGAAAAGTTAACATGATTTCAAGGAGGAGAGAATGAGTCAGGATAGAAGAAACTATCAAAGATTCAAGAACCATGATAAAAGGGACAAAAAAATTATTACATGTGAGGGATTTTTCCTCAATATTATACATATAATAATTTATTTCATCCTCATAACAATCTCATATTAAAATATTCTTGTCTTTATTTGCTACTTAGAAACTTGAGGCTCGAGGTGCCTGAGTAGCTCAGTTGGTTAAGCATCTGATCTTGATTTCAGCTCAGGTAATGATCTCAAAGTTTGTGAGATTGAGCCATGCATTTGATTCTGTACTGACAGCCTTTTGGGATTCTCTCTCTCCCTCTCTCTCTCTGCCCTTCCCTTGCTCTCTCCCTCTCTCTCTCTCTCAAAATAAATAAATAAACTAAAAAAAAAAAAAACTTGGGACTCAAAGGAAATAAATAACTTATTCAGGCACTTTATTTCATGAGCTCATGTTTTACTCTATACTACAGCATGCTTCTTTCTTATGCTGATATACTGAACAGTGCCAATTCCTTACCCTCAAAATCCACATCTACCATCCATATCTGAAACTCAATACTTCATCAAATTTATTAAAGGCTCCTTTCAGTATTTTGATTTTTTTGAAAGTCTATCAGTGAAATTATTTTGAATATACAGTTAACTTGGTCCATCAGATAATGTACCAAAGGACATTAATAATTAAAAATATCTTTACATAAATATTAGTTACAAATTGCTATTTGTAAATGACTTAAAACAATTTTAAATGTAATGTTTTAGATGGGTGATTTATATGTGAACCATTATTAGAAAGATCAAACACAGAGTATCACAGGAAGGAGTTCTAAAATTACACACTTTGGAAATCAATGTTGGATCTCACTTTGCTTCCTAGACTTAGGAACAGCAGTTTCTGTCTTTACATTGCTGTAATTAGCACTACCCTCAGATGCTCATTTACACCTTTGGCAGTCAAAGATGGGAAACTTGACTTTCACTAATGGTGTGTTGTAATCACACCAGCTTGGAGCTTTTTCTTTCCTCTGATTTTTGTTGATAATATTCACAGCAATATTTTAAAAAAAAATCAAAGTACATTTCTCTGACTTAAACACTTAACTCAGAGAAACTCAGGAGTACACGGATAATATATAATAAAATTTTAATTGATTACCTTTTGTTTCTTTACTTTGTTGCTGGTCTCAGACAAGTACTAAGAAAAAAATAAAACATAGCAAAAGAATGTATGATTGAAGAACAGTTTCTTTATATGTATATAAACTAAGAATTTCACACAAATACAGATTATTAAATAAAAAGTGTTAAGACATAGCAAAAATCAAAGAAATCTCACTATACTATGCTGAATTAGAATTTAGAATTATGTTTGTTAATATTGTACCTTATACAAGAGAATTTAGTTATCTAACTCCACTTCCAACAATGACCAGTTTCACTGGTATCTGTACACTGGAAAGTTGGGGGTAAATGGAATTTAATGCATAGTGAAATCTGAAATAAGAAGCACTGTTCACTGAGAAAATATGTTTGTCATTAAATTCCTCTTCCATTCTTAATACCATGATGATAACTACTTTTTAAGGTTTTCAAAGGTTAATTCCTGTTGTTCTTATATAATTGTGAAAGTCTTATTCAAATGGTTATAGTCATCTGATTCATGCCAAAATAATGCTATCTGTTAACGAGCATGGTCATTAATCTTGTATTGGAATGCATTGTGTGTTCTCAAGGTGGCTTTGACAGGAATACATGATTGTGGATGCTGATTCTCAAAAACACAATACTTATTATTTAGAAATAGTAGATGATCAAGAGAATATAGATTAGAATACTAGAAGAAAGAACCGTAGTGATGTCTTTAATAGATAACACACTGCAGACCTATTTGCCAAGTGCAGGGAATAGATGAAGTCTTTCTGCAATAAATCATAAAGGCTATCAAACCTGAAAGAGGAGCAAAGTTTAATAATGATTTCCACTATCTGTACACCTTCACTGCAACTCATTCACAACAACAACAACAACAAAAAAAAATAGTTCAACTGGTAAGCTCTTTACTTTCTTTTTGATAACTGAGTCTCCTGGTGGGGAGAAAAAGAAACTAGAACACTGCTGTTCAGTTTCTAATTCTAGCCATTTTTCTATTTTCCAACTGAAGAAATTATTAACTTATATGGTGTTCCTTTTTATCCCTTCAAGGTTAAATTTCCTTTGGCTTTAAGACTGGTGTTGCTGTTATCACTTAGTCTGAATAAAATCAGACATCAGAATAGATATTTTATTTGTAGAGAGCCAGAAAAGGGCTGAAGAAGAGAGTCCTAATGTTCTTAAAAATGAACAGGCTATGTCAAGTCACCCTAGAGTGATTTATATTTTGGGAGGGTAAAGCTGGAGAATAATAAGATATGTGAATTTTGGACTTTGCAAAATAGTTTAAAAATATTACAGAAGTGATAGGAATAAGACCAAAGCAGGGGACTGAAGCCCATAAAGAGGAACTACAAGCTCTTAGAGTTTTGCCTTTATGAAGAGAAGATAATAAAAGAAAACATGGTAGCCATAAAAGTGATTTTTCATTGACAAAATATGTGCAAATTATATGAAATTATGGAGGGCACGTTACCAAGAATGAATGAATAAGTGACATCAATCTCTAAGAAAAATATAAGGAAATATAAATCTCAGAATGATCTGTTGTTTTGGTTCTGGTATTATTCTTAGCATTTATTACTGCTTTTTTGTTTATTAGGTTCTTTTTAATTTAATTTTTTATTTAAATTCAAGTTGATTACCATACAGCGTAGTCTTGGTTTCAGGAGTAGAACCCAGTGATTCATGTCTTACATATGACACCCAGTGCTCGTCCCAAAAAGTGCCTTCCTTAATGGCCATCACCCGTTTAATCCATCCCCCCAACCACCTCCCTTCCAACAAACCTCAGTTTGTTCTCTGTATTTAATAGTCTCTTCTGGTTTGCTTCCCTCTCTGTTTTTATCTTATTTTTCCTTCCCTTCTTTTATGTTCATCTGTTGTGTTTCTCAAATTCCACATATGAGTGAAATCATATGAGATATGTCTTTCTCTCACTGATTTATTTCACTTAGCATAATACCCTCTAGTTCCATCCACATTGTTGCAAATGGTAAGATTTCATTCTTTTTCATCACCAAGTAGTATTCCATTGTATATATATATATATATATATATATATATATATATATATATATATACCACATCTTCTTTATCCATTTGTCAGTCAATGGACATCTTTCCATAATTTGGCTGTTGTTGATAGTGCTGCTATAAACATTAGGGTGCATGTTCCTCTTCAAATCAGCATTTTTGTATCTTTTGGTTTTCTTTTTTAAGTTTTATATTCAGCGTAAAGCACAAAAGGGCCTATCATTCTAGGCTGATCATTTAACTCTGAATGAATGGAAAATAAACCTAACTACAGAGATAAAAGTTCTATAGTCTGAAAACTATAGAACACTTGTGAAAGAAATTGAAGAGGACACAAGAAAATGGAAGTGTTCCATTCCCACAGTCTGGAAGAAGTTCTGTCTTTTCTTTCAAGGGGACAGCAATTCAGACTTAAAAAAAAATTGGGAAAAAACAAAACTTTGCTAAAGTGAATTCCCATCCTCAGTCCCATTCTCATCAAGTTGATGAAGACAATTAGTTTTGTCTGATATATGTGCAAATCTCTTTGTCGAGACCTGTGCTGGCTGTGTTCTACATGTGGCTACATAAATTTAAATTTTAATTAGAAATAAATAAAATTTAGAAATAAGTCCTTTGAAATACTACCCAGATTTCAATGCTCAACAACCACCTATGACTACTATTTACCATGTTGGATGGCAGATATAGAACATTTCTATCATCATAGAAAAGTCTATGAGCTGGTCTAAATGAACTAGGATCAGGTTACTAAGGTGTAAAATTTTGGGAATTTATATTTTTTCTATTTATGAGTATTAGAGTAATGCATATTCTATTATTCCATTTCCAGAATTTTTCATTTTTTCAAGCTTAGTCAAGAATGAAAACTATTTTAACTAATTTATTTTGTAAGTCAAGCCACTAATCTTAGATAAAATTCTAGAATGTATAATTACAAGGGCAGTTTCCATGTACCTGAATGAGAATAAGCATTCTTAATCCATGGTGATTTAGATTTCTAAATCAGTAGATGAGGAAAATGCATTTAAAATAATGTATTAAGACTTCAATAAAACATTAAATTATACTTGTGGGTAAGATTTAGAAAAATGGAATGGAATCTAGAAGAATTGGTGAGTTAGTTTCTGGTTTAACAATTCTACTCAAAGTAATGTTTATTGAACTCTTACAGGTTCCAAAATTTGTTCCTGAATATGGACTATTATCCCAACTTTGAAATGAGGAAATGCACACATAGGCAGTTAAAGCAATGTGTCCAAGGTCATACATCTAGTAAGTAATGAGAGTAGTTTTCTAATTTATGTGATAGAACATAATGCTTTTGTGGATAATAATTAGCTATCATTACATGTCAGCATAGTTATTTAAACAAAATGAGGAATCTTATCATTTCATAACATGAAGCTCAAAGACCAAGTCTGTTATATGACAACAGAATTAAGATTCCTAAATATATAGACAGGGAAAAACAATGGGTTAAATAAATGTAACAAGGAGAAATGAATAAAGAAAATTTAATGTTACTAAGTTTTAGACATAGTCTTTTTAAAATGAAGTAAATCTGTAAACTTTTTAGTGCATATTAAATTAAAATTAATCAAACATGAATTTAGTGCTTAAGTAATCTAAAAATATGTATTTATGGTTAGTCTTCAGATTAAGAGGTTTCATAGATTTCACTAACCTCCAAACTGATTAATTTTGTTAATGTAAGAAGAAGGACTATAACCATGGTGTGGCCATATAAAATATGAGTAATTTTACCAGGACACATACTACAGAGTATACGTCATTAATTTTTGGAGTATAACAAAGCTCAAATGTCAAATATAGGTTGGTTTGAAAACTAGGGATTTGAAATAGAAACATTAGAGAAATAAATATATCTTTGGTGGAAATTTGAAAGATGATCTATGAAAGAAAAAGTGAGTTTATTCAATATGAACACAAGGTGTACAAAAATTAGTAAGTGAACATTTTAATGAGGACAGAATTTATCTTAACAGAGACAAATGTTTTTATCATGCAGTCCAATGAAGATATAGGAAGATTTAAAAGGTTGTGACTTTCCTATCATCATGATGCATTATGCATAAACATACAACCTATTCACACATATTCAAAAAATTTTGTTGAGGGACAATCTGTATGTGAAGTGCAGTTCACCAGTTTCCTTTAAAAACTGTTTTTTTAGGGACACCTAGGTGGCTCAGTCAGTTAAGCGTCCTACATCTGCTCAGGTCATGAACTCATAGTTCGTGAGTTCAAGCCCCACGTGAGGCTCTGTGCTGACAACTCAGAGCCTGGAGCCTGCTTCGGAATCTCTCTCTCTCGCTACCTCTTGCCCAATCACACTTTGTCTCTCTCTCTCTCAAAAATAAACATTTAAATTTTTTTTTAAAAACCTGTGCTTTTATTTTGGTGGGGGGATGATTTTTAGAATGAGCATGTTTACTCGTGAATATTAAAGAAGGGACTGATTAGATCAAGCACAAAGATGGATAAACTATCTAAAGTTTCTTTAGATTTTAATAAAAATAATTTTACATACATGGTTAAATTACAGTACCATGAATCATCAGTTTTTGCAACTGAAATATTTATCAGTTTATCTACACTGTATCAATTTATTACAGATAATCATTGTTAAAAACCTTTTGTTTATCTCAAAGATCTCCAAGATTTACAAAATTATACATAATTTAGAAATAGTCCAAGATTTATTATTGTTTTATTGAATTTGTTCCTTTTTAGAGAGATTGGGAGCCAGTGTGTGTGCACGTGATTTGGGGAGGGAGAGAGGGAGAGAGGGAGGAGAGAAAGAATCTTAGCAGGCTCCATGCCCAACATGCAGCAGGGCATAGGATTCAATTTCACGACTGTGACATCACTACCTAGGCTGAAATCAAGAGTTGGACACTTAAACAACTGAGCCGCCTAGACGCCCTCATTGCCTCATCTGACATTGATTATTCCCAGTGGTGTATTAAGTAAAGATTTTAGAAAATATATAATAATTTAAAATATTCAAAGAAATAAAATACTTTATTTCTATAGAAGCATATGATTGCTAATATTGAAAGTGCCCAAAAGTAGAGCAAGATATGTTGAAATGAGGTCAAACACATTTTCACTTGGTGACAAAAAAAACCAAACAATTCCTTGCAGATAACTTGAGCCTGAAAAAGACACTAAAACATACTCTAGGGGTGCCTGGGTGGCTCGGTAGTTTGAGCATCTGGCTCTTGATTTTGGCTCAGGTCATGATCGCAGGGTCATGGGATCCCACTCTGTACTGAGTGTGGAGCCTTTTTAAGATGGGGGTTGGGGGAGTGGGGAAAGTGGGTGATGGGCATTGAGGAGGGCACTTGTTGGGATGAGCACTGGGTGTTGTATGGAAACCAATTTGACAATAAATTACATTAAAAAATTCTTCTTTCTCCTTCTCTCTATCTAAAAGAAAAAAAAAGTTCTTGTCCTCTCTATATTAAATAAATAAATAAATAAATAAATAAGAAATAAAATGTACTCTAAATACATCCTTATGTCCTATATGAGATAATAGAATCAATTATCTTCTGAAGTACTTTCTTATGAGTGCAGAGAACCAAAACATAGTGCCCCACTTCTTTTCTTTTACAATGATGACTTCCTCAAGTCAGTTCATCAGTTCTGCCCCAGTTTCAACTAATCCACTTTCTCCAATTGTCTTTGTATCCTCAAGGTATCTAATGATTAGGTGTAGCCAAGTGGAGAAAGTGTATTAAAACAAGTCATGCTTGCCAGTTAATGTTATTCAGGAAACTTCTGTCACTCACAAATAAAATGCACAGTATTGATTATAACTGTCTTAATATTTTTTTTTTTTGGTGTATGTGAGTGAGCCTCTAGACAACTATTTAATCAAAATTTTAAAATTTTCTTTTTATAGAAAGTTTGTTTGATAAGAAGTGGGTTTTATCATTTAATATCACTGTCAATAAAACATAAAACATCTTTAGATTTCCACCATAAAGTAGTTACACTGCCTTTATTTTTTGCTAATAAAGTAAATTACATTCAACATATCATATTCTGGTAAATTAACATTTTCCTAATTACTTAATATCTGAACATATCAAGAGAGACATATTTTTCTCTGTTTACTTCTCAATAAAGCTTGATAAATGGTTCTACAACATAAAGAAAGATGTTTTATATTTCCTATGTTTATTTGGTCCTTTTAATTTTTTCCTTGGACAATAATATTCATATTATTTTAAAACTGGCGTATTAAGATAAAAATGAAGTCTATCTTTTTGTTACAACATCTAGTCTATTTTTTAAATTTAATTTGAGAGAGAGAATGAGTGAGTGGGGTAGGGACAGAGAAAGAGAGAGGGATAGAGAGAAACTCAAGCAGGCTCTGTGCTGCGAGCCCAGAGCACAACTAGGGCCACAAACCCACAAACCATGAGATCACAACCTGAGCTGAAACCAAGAGTTGGTTGCTTAACCCACTGAGCCACCCAGGTGCCCCATCTACTCTATTTTTTTTTTACGTTTTATTTATTTATTTATTTTGAGAGAGAGAAGGAGGGATAGTGTGTGTGCAAGCACATGTGGGGGGGGGGGGGAGGGACAGTGAGAGAGGGAGAGAGAGAGAGAATCCCAAGCAGGCTCCAGGCTGTCAGCATGGAGCTGGATGAAGGGCCTCGTCCTACAACCATGAGATCATAACCTGAGCCGAAATCAAGAATCTGATGCTCAGCTGACTGAGCCACCCAGGTGTCCCTACTCTATTTTTATTTTCATCTCTTCTTTATGCTCAGGCTTATTTAATTTCACTTTTATATTCTTTCCTTAAAATGATTAGAAAATATAACATTAAATAAATAATTATAATTCAAACTACAAGTGAAAAATAAAGAAAGACAAAGGCAAATAATGGTATGTTTTCAAAGTGCAAATGATGAAGTAGTCCTTTTAGAAATGAAAAATAAAAGGAGAGCTAGAATAATATTGTCCTTGCACTTTTCCTTTTAGCCTTTTAAAGTAAATTTCAAATATCACTTCCTCCATGAAGTTCTCCCATATCATCCAATTTTCGTTTTCAGCAGGAAAGTGACATGTTCATGGATTTAATATTTTTCCTGTGTTTAGGTAAATGAGAGAGCTGAGCCTTAACTATGCTATTCTATGAACTGAAGGCTCAATGTTCTGTAGTCAGTAAGTGGTAAAGTTAGCATTGCTTTTAAAGTGTACGCTTTTTCTAGGTCTAGTATGTTTTATGTTAAGAATCATGTTTACACAATTTTATCCTTCTATATGTCTGGTTCATCTGTAAATGATCCCGCTAGTACTAAATGTGAGCATGTGACTCAGACTTAGGCTATAAGGAAAATCCAGCTATTACACTGATTGAATCATATATCGGTATATGCTTTTACCAGGGCTAGTCAGACTTTCCCCTGATATCTCTACTGGTGGTAAAGGGGGAAAAATGCCTATTCTTTCTCTGTATTCATCAATTTTAAGGGCCTGGAGCTCCGGGTAATAAGAAGAGGGGAAATCATAGGTACAAAGTCTAATAAGAATGAAACATAGCAGAAGTGAGCAGAACTAAGCCATAAATAAAAACAGGAGAGAAAAGCAAGTGAAACATTTCTGTGCCCCAAATCTAAGATAGGAGCCATGTTGAAATCTCCAATTATAGTAACTGATTCTTTCTTCTTTTTTTTTTTTTAAGTTGGTTTCTGGCAGCCATCCAAAGAATGATAAAGCATACTATTAGTTGACAGGTTCAAATTACTGAATGTTGAACAGAGTACCATGCACGTATTATCAATTCTAGAGGACAACTCCACGCACTTTTGTCCATCGCATCTTCATATTAAGGTCACCAAGAAAACTGATGCAGCCGAGCACAGAATGGAACAACGCTTTACCTACATAGACGAGAAAGAGCAGGATCTGCTCTAGTAGTGAGCATCATCCTCCATGGTCAGCGGGTAACCCCAGCAAAGACACAGGGCAATTGTCCTAAGCACCCACCGCCATCTTGTGACCTGTGGGGTTGGCCAGGTGCCAGGATGCTCACACTTAAGAGAACAAGAGTAGTAATTGAGCACAAACAGAGAGAGACACTTCCATACAAAGTGATAAGCCCACAGGCTATGCGAGCTATCTCTTGGTAAGAAAAGTGATCCAGGCCCAAGTTTTATTCTTATGCAGTAGAATGTGTGTGTGGTAGGTATCTAACGATTGTGTGCATGAGACTGCCTTTCCCAACTCTGAATAATATAATTTTAATAATAGTATGTTTACTAAATCATATTTTAAAAAAAACAACATGTCTGGGGCTTTAATTTTCTTTTAACATTTTTGTCATAAGTTGTCCTTCCCCAAACCACAATATTAAACCCATCATAAAAGTGTGTGATTCGGCGTTCTATATGGCTTTAAGAAAACCTTTACTAAAGAACATAGATGGTAGACCATATTTCTGAAAAATAATCATTACATAACAACAAGCTTCAATAATCTTAAAGAAATACTGCACTCATACTTTCAAAGTCATACTGCTATATGAATACATAGATGCATGTCTATCTTTGCAATAAACTGCAAATTCTTTGAGGGTCATGGCTGAAAATTGTTTATCATTATATCTCAAATAATTAGCATAGTACTTATATAAAGTGTGTAATTTTGCTAAATAGGAATAACAGAAAGATGGCATTCTGTCTAGGGTGCTCTTTACTGAGTCTTCCCATCACTGCATATGAGATCCTTAATTATTTTTAGGTTTGATAAAAATTTTATGAGTTTTAGTAGTTTTAAGCATTATAAAGAACATCATGCTCTGTCATCTGACAACTTGCTATCACTTGGTACCACATTATCACATTGTAACTGTAGTTCATTCTTTTCAACTGGTGCAATATATTTCATAATACCCCAAAATTTCTTTATTTGTTTCTCTGTTGGTAGTCATTTGTTTTATGCTCTTGCTATTACAAACATTGCTATTATGAATATTTTTATAATTTTCTTGTGGTGCAGAAATGTACCAAATGCATCTTTGGTATATGCCTGGTTGAATCATAGAATTTGGGAATGTTCAATTTTAAGAGATAATAATGCCAAGTAGGTTTCCAAAGAGATTAACCAACTGACAGCAGCATTCATTATATAAGAAATCTACTGATCCGTGAAACTCTTAATATTAATAATCCAGTGAGATTCACTTACTCAGGAAACTATAGGAAACTACCTGAAGGAAGTTCTTATAGCAAAATATTTAGGTGACTACAAAAAAAATCATTTATTAAAAGTATCACAGTTTTAAGCGAAACGCATAATATATATACTTTAATAAATGAATAGATAGATAAATAACTTTGCCTGCCTTCAATGACATTATCTTAGAATATATCCCAAATCAGACACGACCCTTTTCTTCTCCTTAAATTGACTGTGACTCCTTAATTTAAATAATGACACAGAAATTTCTATACACCAAAAAATGTGGATCAAAGTTTGTTGTTGTTTTTCCTTTGCTATCCTCCATTATAGCTTACAGAAAGCAGCCTTAGTAAACATTCAAATATTGTACAGTTTTTCCATGCCATTCTAGGGAGATTCTAGTTTTTAGAGAATAGTTCAGGAAAGATGCTCTGTTGATTGATGGATTGAAACAAAAGGCTTTCCCCTGAACCTACAGCTATGCTCCCTAGGTATAAGTGATTGCTTTGAAGAGAAGTGTTCTCTCTCATCTGCTGCCTCTCTTGAGGCAGAAAAGATGTCTTTGTTAATATATACTCATAACTATGTCACTTTGAGGCAGTTTGACTGGATAGGCTACCTTCAAAAGATAGATTAACCAGCAAAGAAGAGTAATTCTATACAGAACTATCTTTCCCAAAACGATTACACAAATATTACATGTTTAATTTTTGTAGTATCTACATACTGTTATTTGAAAAAAAAGGATACAGCAAATCTTACTGTAGTTAATAATAAAGATCACAACTTGCTAATTCTATTTATTTCCATAGGAAAGAAAATATAAATGAGGCATTGTGTCATAAGTATAAGGAAGGCACCAGGCTCATAAGTAAAAATTGAACAAATATTTTTCTAGGATCTAGATATACAATAATTTTACTCTACTCTGTATTTATTTGCTTCTAGGTTCAAATACTTTTCTTTGACAAAGCTGGATTTTATTTTTTGTGTTTATTTTTGTTTTTATCACATAGTAATAGTTTCTAATTATTAACTACAAAGTGTCTTTGTCTTTGAGTCTGAAAATTCAAGTAGAATCTTTATCATTTTAATTATCCAGGAAAATCTTCCCCAAATTCCTGGTTAACAACTTGATTTCTTAAACTGGCAATGAATTTTGACTTTATCTGATATATACTTGTTGCTATGTTATCTTTCTCCATGGTATTTATTGATTGAATAGAATAATATTATCTCATTTTAAATTACTTTTTAGGGGCACTTGGGTGGCTCAGTTGGTTAGGTGTCTGACTCTTGATTTCAGCCCAGGTCATGATCTCACAGTTTGTGAGTTTGAGCCACATGTCTGGCTCTGCTCTGACAGTGCAGAGCCTGCTTGGGGTTTTCCTTCTCTCCTCTCTCTGCCTTTCCCCTGCTCGTGCTCTCTCTCTCTCTCTCTCTCTCTCTCTCTCTCTCCCCCCACCCCTCAAAATAAATAAATATTAAAAGATTAAATAAATAAATAACCTTTTGATCAGAATCCCAGAAGAAAACAGCCTCTATATCTATATTGGGTATCACAATTTTCTTTCTGTTTTATGTCATTACACTTTCCTCCCATCAACCCAGCATAGTTCAGGTGCGTTATGGTTAGTCATTCTAAATCCATAAATGTAGGAATTACATAGGAATACAATAGCACTTCAACAAATAATTAATGATGAATGAAACAAATTTAAAAATAAATAAAAATAATATTTGCTAGCTTATATTCCCCAAAACTTTAATTTAATGAATAATTATAACTGACTGTGGTTCTATAGTCTCTTTTGTGTGAATTACATACAGTACTCAAGTGAATTCATCATATCTACAATAGAAGTTACAATGATCAATCTCACAATTTAGAAATGAAAACAGTTTACCTAGTAATTCTATTTCCGGGTATATTATCCAAAAGAATTGAAAGCAGGATATTAAAGACATATTTGCAGTGCCATGTTAATAGAAGCACTATTAATGATCGTCAAGAGGTAGAAGCAACTCAGGTGTCCATTGATGGATGAACGAATAAACAAAATATGGCAAGGATGTGGAGAAAGAGGGATCTTCTTATACTGTTGGTGAGAGTGCAAACTGGTGCAGTCACTCTGGAAAACGGTATGCAGGTTACTCAAAAAGTTAAAAATAGAACTACCCTATGGTCGAACAACTGTACTACTAGATATTTACCCAAAGGATACAAAAATATTAATTTAAAGGGATACACGCATCCTAATGTTTACAGCAACATTACTGACAATATCCAAATTATGGAAAGAGTTTAAATGTCCATTAACTGATTAATGGATAAATAAGATGTGTATACACACACACACACACACACATATATACCGACATATATATACATATACACACACATATATATATGTATATATACCGACAAGATCCAAATTATGGAATTTAAATGTCCATTGACTGATGAATGGATAAATAAGATGTGTATATATATATATATATATATATATATATACACACACACACACACATATATATATTACTCAGCCATAAAGATAAAAAAGAATGAAATTTTGCCATTTATAATAACACGGATGGAACTACAGAGTAGTATGCTAAGCAAAATAAGTCAGAGAAAGACAAATACAATATGATTTCACTCATGTGGAACTTAAGAACCAAAACAAATGAACATAGGGAGAAAAAAAGAAAGGCAAACCAAGAAATGGACTCTTAACTATAGAGAACAAACTGAGGGTTACCAGAACAGAAGTGTGGGGGGGGTGTGTTAAACAGGTGATGGAGATTAAGGAAGGCACTTATGATGAATACCAGGTGTTGTATGTAAGTACTGAATCACTAAATTCTAAACCTGAAACTAATATTACATTGTTTGTTAAATAACTGGAATTTAAATAAAAACTTGAAAAAAAGAGTATTTAGAGGAACATAATCAAAACAAAACAAGATATGGTTGTATATATACATATATATGTATATACACATGCATACACATACACACACATGCATATATATATATATACACACACACACACATACAATAGAATATTAGTCATAAAAAATGAAATCTTTCTGTTTGCAACAACATGGATGGAGCTAGAGAGTATTATGTTAAAGGAAATATTTCAGTCAGAGAAAGAAAAATACCATATGTTTCACTCATATGTAAAATTTAAGAAACAAAACAAATGAGCAAAGGGGGCCAGAAAAAGGGAAAGAGAGTAAGAGAGGGAAAGGGACAAACCAAGAAAAAGACACTTAAGTATAGAGAACAAAGTGATGCTTATGAGGGGGGAGGTGGTCGGAAGGTGGGTGAAATATGTGATGGAGATTAAAGAGTGCACTTGTGATGAGCCCCTGGTATTGCACGGAAGTGTTGAATCACTATATTGTACATCTGAAACTAATGTTACACTGTGTGTTAACTAACTGGAATTTAAATGAAAACTTAAAAAAATATGATATGTTGATATAATAGAATATCATTCAGCCTTAAAATGGAAGGAGATTTTTATAAGTGAAACTTGAAAACATTATGGTAAGTGAATGAAGCCAGTCACATAACACAAAAGCAGACAACCAAAACCATGCAAATATTGTATGATCCCACTTACATGAGGTATCCAGAGTAGTCAAATTCATAGAAATAGAGAAGAGAATGGTGGTTGCTAGGACCTAGTGAAAGGTCAAATGAGGAATTTTTTAATGGATATGGTTTCAGTTTCACAAAATGAAAAAAAATTTAGAAGTTCATTACACAACTATGTGAATACACTTAACACTGCTGAACTGCATAGTTAGAAGCGGTTAAGATGCTAACTTTTATGCTATGTGTTTTATACCACAGTTTAACAAATGAACAATGTGAGAATGCATGGGTTTAAAAGGTTAGAAGTTTTAACTATATAGTATAAGTTCACAACACTTTAGAGGCATTTGGATCCTGAAGTTATATATATATATATATATATATATATATATATATATATATATATATATCTTTTTCAGAATCCTGCAATGTCAATTTCTCATAACCAATTCTTTCTGAAATCTAAATTAATTTTTGAGGTTTTCAAGGTTTCAATTCTTTTTTAGTTTTATTTATTTTCTCTGGTAAGAATTAAACTTGAAGTTCCCCTTAAACAGTCCCTGCAGTAATGTTCAAGATTTTATTGAGGGTAATTTAAAAATTTTCCACACTATTAAAAATAGAATATTGAAAGCATATTATTGTCATAAGAGGTAGTATTAAAATACAACAGAAGTGGTTTAATTGGCATGTACATTTTAACTTTAAAAATGATTGCTATAACACTTAATTTCAATGAATTTCTTTTTCTAAGCAAATTAAATAAAGGGTATACTTCTTTTCCAGGATCTGAGATTTACTTAATATCTAACTCTAGGGAATTAGTGCAATGTGTTGAGAGACATCTTTAAAAGCTAAAAGCTAAATTGCCAAAAGCAGGCATCTGAACAGCTCTTTCAATTATGGTTATGTGTGAATAAATGTGTTGAATGAAAAATAATATGAACAATTGTTTAGTTATTTAAACTTCTTCCAAATTTTTTCCATATTAATAGTTGTGATTAAATAGTTCATGTAACATTTATTCACTTGTCAATTAAATACATTTTATTTAGTCATAATTTAACTTTTATCAGAATTGAATAAAGTGTCATGCAATGTTTTTAGAATATTTTCCTTACACAGGAGTATCAAAACCACATGAATAATACAATATATACTAAATGAATAAGAAAATAATGAATAATATCTTAAACACTTGAAAACTAATTTGAATTCATTTTAAAGATGAATTTAGAAATAATTTTCTGTTGTAATTCTCATCTTCTTTTAGAAAGAAAACAATTGAGAAAATAATCAAGTGCCTTCAATGTTTTAACAATGATAATTATGTTTTCCACAATAACTGTTCCTATTAAAATATGGCCTTTTTATAAGAGCCAATCATTAGGATGAAAGAGTCTAGCAACAATTTATCACAATCTTTATGCAATTAAATCATAACTAAGATAATACATTTGAATAATTAGGAGAGTTTTAGGAAAGCTTCAGATGAAAAAGATTACTACATACACTTCATATCCATTCCTTCCACAATTACTACCAAAGATAAATGATTTCATAAGTTTCATACCTACAATTAAAGAGAATAGTTCACTTTAGTAAGCCAGAATCTGACTGAAGAGTCATAAACATGTAAACTATCCTGATTATGTTTTGTTATAAATAAGAAAGATAAACATTTTTGCTTCCTAAAATTTTTACCGTCAGATTTACATACAATAAACAACAACAAAACCAGTGTTAAACCCTATCACTTCACTCAAACTTCTCTAATTCCTTTGCTTCTATTTGACTCGAAGACAAGTTTCTTTTCTAAAACCTTCCAATTTTTTTTTTAACTTTTTTTTTTAACGTTTATTTATTTTTGGGACAGAGAGAGACAGAGCATGAACGGGGGAGGGGCAGAGAGAGAGGGAGACACAGAATCGGAAACAGGCTCCAGGCTCTGAGCCATCAGCCCAGAGCCTGACGCGGGGCTCGAACTCACGGACCGCGAGATCGTGTCCTGGCTGAAGTCAGACGCTTAACCAACTGCGCCACCCAGGCGCCCCAAGTTTATTTTTTTAATAGGCAAAAAATAATTCCAAAACAAATCAAAACAAACTTTCAAAAAGAAAAGTTTTAGAACACTAAAATTAAGAGTTTGCTGAATCTAAGTTCACTCCATTTTTGACACTAGCAACCATTTCCAAAGCCTCTCCTATGGAGCTGAATTCGCAAGTGGATAGCACAGCACAATTGCAAATTTCTAAAAACTCTTAAGATCACCCCCAAACATGAAGCTACAGCTGCAACTTTGTATCTGTCTTTAATTGTATAGATTTGAAGGGAGGACTAAATTATGACAATGTGATTAAATAATAGTGAGTAAATGGAGAAAATAAATATTGGAGCATATTTTTAGTATGTTGGTACAAATTCTGATATTTTGAAAATGACAAGACTTTAATCTGTAACTAGAACAAAAGAAATATAGAAACAAAAAGATGGAAAATTAACAGCTGACTGTGCAAACTATAGGTAGTTATAATTGAGGAATACACTTTTCCTTTAGAAAATGAGGAAATACTGTGTACACTTTAGTTCTTCATACATGCAGCATGTATGAGAGAAATAGAAAATTACACATATTTCTACCTTTTTACACAATTTAAAAAAAACATATCCAATAATATTCTGTCTTTTTGTCCTTTTCTATGTGTACTCACAGTACTACTATCATGAAAGGAAAAGACAAATACAATTTATATCCTTAATGGTATATAGACTTCCAGCTAGTCACCACATGCATAATGTCTCTAAGACTTTCTTTTCTTTCAAATCAAATTATAAATTTCAATCCTATCCCATATCCTCATCTGGCAAAGACTGGGAGCCAACTCTATGGCCCATCCCACTCTTTTCCCCTCTGCTAGTTTTCCTTACTAGTGCCTGGGCCTCGTTACTGACAATGGGGTATCAAAAGTCTTCATCTCCAAGGTCTTCAGAGCAACCTCTCCCATTCTGGACCACCTTCCTCACATCTCTCTTCTCCCTAATCTATCTCCTTTTGTGATTCAGGCTTTCCCTCTTTGTCCTTTGGATCCCTGGTTTCCTATCAGACAGCACTACAAATCTGGTCATTGGAGATTTGGAAAGGTACATGGGAAGAAGGAGAAATAAGCCATTCCAATGGCCAGGTTTCTTTGTAAAATATTTCTTCAATGTAATTATTAGCTACCTGAGTGTTCACTATAAGCTAAGCACTACACTAACCCCTTTATGTGAAATGACGCATTTAATCTTCACAATTCTATGATAATAATCTTATTTTCACCCCCATTTTATAGATAAAAATATAATTAAATGAGTTTATATCTATATCTATTATATAGAAATTATATTTATTATAATATTCCTATTATATAAATTATTATATATAAATTATATTTATGTATATAATTTATTATAGATAAAAACTAATTAAATAGCCCAAGGTCACACAGTAAATGGCAAATCCAATATTTGAACCTGAGAATTATGTCTTTGCTATGCAAATTCTTCACCGTCCTATGGTACTTCTAATACTGACGTTTCACACAAACATTTGTTTAAAAACATGTGAGTTTTATAATGCAATTCTATTTTGAATTTTATACTAAAAGATTGCTTGTCCACAGCTTTCACGATGGCCTGATATTTGCAGGATTGCTGGGGTAGTGGTGGTGGTGGAGGGAAAAAGAAGGGAACACATCTGGCACATAGCTGTATCTCTAAATAAGATCTGTTCAGTAGTTGTCAAGCAACTGCATTATTCAAAGGAAGATTCAACATTTGCTACCTTCAATGAAATGTCAAGATGTGATAACTTTCACATATTAATTGAGTTCATCTCTTGGGAAATAAATAAAATGAACATTCACTTTCAGTTATTGTATATTTCATTACTTTTTGTTTTGAAAATGGTGGTGTCATACTTGAAATAATATTGTGTTCATTTATCAGTTGTACACTATCCCCATTGTTGTCAAACTATTCCATTCTAGCAACACTCCAAACCCTCCAAAAAGCTCCAGTTCTTTCCATTTCTTCCCATATTACCACAGTCCTTCGTGCCATTTCCTTAATATTTGCTTATCTTTCTATTCATTAGCATTTAGATAATGCCTTATGTGACTTTTGTGTAAATCCCTTACTCAACTAATATATATAATTGTTATATCATTTTTCATTCATATATAAATACATATTACATTGTGTCCCCACAAGACCATGTGATATTTGAAGTCATAAATAATGTCTTATTACATCATAGTCCCTTATAATTTCTACTTATATTAGACCATACATTCCTGTGGTTAAAGTGAAAATAAATTATAACTTTCTCTAAATAAGGTAATATAAGAATGGTATTTAGTTAAGTATTCTATATACAGATAAATGGTATTCATTATTAATTATTAATTGGTATTTGTAATAACTTAAAATGCAAGATTTTCATAAGTGTGTATTTTATAATGGCTTCAGACATTATAAATAACTTTGTTTCCCTTTTTTATAAGACTCTTATCAATATCACTTACTATGTCAAATGATGGAGATACAAAATTGAAGAGGGAAAATCCTGAAATTTTTGATCATGTAATCAGTTTGATCATGTAATGAAATCATTATCAACTATTTTTAAAATAAACACAAAATAATAAGTCTGGTAAATCCTATCAAGAGGGGAATATGATTTTATAAAAGGACATAAGAGTAGATTTCACATAGAGAGATCAGGGTAGCCTGACCTAACCAGCATGTAATGAATAAGCTAAAAGTAAAAAAAAAAAAAAAAACAAACAAACAGAATAGGCGTTAACGAAATAGGAAGAAGAAGGGTTATTATGCACAGGTGATCTGTGTCAGGAGGTGCCACATTATATTGTAAAATATGAAAAAAAAACTATTGGCTGAAATTTTTGGCTCAGCATCTGTTTCTGAGAAGATATAAACAATACACATAAGGAATGGTGGGAGTGCGTAACAGCGCATGGGTTAATTCAGGCATACCTCCGAGACATTGCTAATTCATTTCCAGACCACTGCAATAAAACAAATACAGCAATAAAGGCAAATCATTTCTTTGGTTTCCGAGTGCATACAAAACTATGTTTACACCATGCTGTCGTCTGTCAAGTGTGCAACAGCATTGAAAATATAAGGTGCACACCTTCATCAAAATACTTTGTTGCTAAAAAATACTAACCATCATCGAAACTTTCAGTGAGTCATAGTGACTGATCATAGATCACCATAACAAATATAATACTAATGAGCAAGTTTGAAATGTTTTGAGAATTACCAAAATGTGACACAGAAACACAAGGTGAGCGGATGTTATTGGAAAGATGGAATCAACAGATTTGTTCAATGCAGGGTTGCCATAAACCTTCAATTTGGAAAAAAAAATGCAGTATCTGCAAAGAGTAACAAAGTGAAGCACAATAAAATGAAGTATGCATGTATACCTTTGGAAGCAACCTTGAAAAGAGGTAGAATGTAAGAAAGATGCATTTAAATACGTATCTGTGAGCAAGTCCGTCCTCTTTCTTCAAAGTTGGAAAATGGTAAATAGAGTAAACACTATTCTCAGTGAATATAAAATCTGGTGGTTTCCTCTTTCTATTACTTTGATCTTTTGATCACTTCCTGTCACATAATACCAACCAGGTTGTTCCTGGATCTAACATATAGCAAGCAGTTTTTTGACCTTCTTTTTCTCATCAGCAATTTCTTGTCATCAAAGTGGTTTTCCTTCAAGTTAAATTCTGGATTTTAATGGGATGTATCAAAATAGGACCATTTGAGAAAAGTTTAATTGCAAAAAAATATTTTATAAATGTCTATGTGAAGTAACTGAATGGATAGTGCACTCCACCACAGCTAGAGATACTAGAAAGGAAAGGATTACCATGGTTATATATAGAGTAATTCCTATGGAGCAGTCTACCTTGACAGGACCAGTTACCACTGAGCTAGTGAAAGAGCCAAGCTGACAGAGGGGCACAGGAGAACTGAGGAATAAATGTCCTGACCTCACTTTCTATCCACCCTCTGGTCTCCTATCGTACCCAGTACTCCGAGTTAGCTGAACCCAACAGGAATCTAGAGAGCAGGGAATCAACTCATGAAGTCCACATAACCTTCCTCGTAGGGCACAGATGTGGGAGGAGAAGAGTGGGGAAGAACTCAGGAAGGATAAGCCAAAGGTTTCACGTATATAAGAAAAGTGCAATGATGGATCTTTCTACATCACAGAATTTATCACAACCCAAGTCAATCATATAAGCTGACATTAAAAGTACTGCCCAGGGATGCCTGGGTGGCTCCGTGGGTTGAGCATCCGACTTCGACTCAGGTCATGATCTCACGGTTCATGAGTTTGAGCCCTGCGTCAGGTTCTCTGCTGACAGCTTAGAGCTTGGAGCCTGCTTCAGATTCTGTGTCTCCCTCTCTGCCTCTCTCCTGCTCACACTCTGTCTCTCTCTCTCTGTCTCTCTCTCTCTCTCTCTCTCTCTCTCTCAAAAATAAATAAAAACATTAAAAAATAAACAAATAAAAAATACTGCCAAAATTCTTCCCAAAGAAGCTTGTTCAGTAACAGAAGCTTCATGAAGCAGGTATTCTTTGTACAAAAGAGTACAATATGCATTATCTTTAGATAATAAAATGAAATGTCAATCTGATTTAACAGTGAATAATGGACTAATGAAGCAAAGTGGGAAATACCTGGTCAAAGTCACCTTTCAAGTAGAATGATAGTTAAGGGATTGTTTTCTCTTACTATTTTCATGGTTTATATTACTTATCTATTGCTTTGTAACAAAACAAACCCAAAACTCAATGGTTGAGAGCAACACATTTACTATTTCACAATTTCTGTGTGTCAAGAATCTTGACAGAGAAACAGAAAAGCAGCAAAAACTTATATGTAAAAACAAATCTTACTATGTTGGTTAAGTAAATATAAGTTCACTAAATGTCACAGTTAAAAGGCAGAGTACAAACAAATAATAAAGAAGGTAACTCCTTAAATTTGCTGTTTATAATTGACCTACTTAAAAAGCCAGAGTAAAAAAAAAAAAAATGAATACAATATAACAGTAAAAGATTAGGTTATATACATATGCATTGATATGGATTCATTCAAAAATATTATTTACAGTAAAAACTCATTTATGAATATGTATAGGATGATCACAGTTTATAAAGCCTAAGAAGTTTTAAAAGTAAACAATACAGGGACACCTGGGTGGCTTAGTCGGTTGAGCATCCAACTTCAGCTCAAGTCACGATCTCACGGTTTGTTGGGTTTGAGCCCCATGTCGGGCTCTGTGCTGACAGCTTGGCACTTGGAACCTGCTTCAGATTCTGTCTCCCTCTCTCTCCCTGCAACAGCCCCGCCCCCCAAACTTGCACTCTGTCTCTACCAAAAGTAAATAAACTTTAATCAAATAATTTTTAAAAAGTAAACAATACATTTTTCAGAGATATTCGGAATCGATAAAAGGAATCAGTAAATGAAAAAAAAGACTAACAGGGTGCTGCCTCAGCACTAGAATTTCACTAAATCAATTGTTCTCAAATTGATCAATTGAAGAAATACAGTTCAAAATCATAGAACCCAGAAATGCAAAAACATGTTCAAAAGAAGTAAGATTTCACAGTTTTTACTGAGCAAGGGAGTGGAACTCTATCAACCGAACACAAGCCACTGTAAAGGTGTATGTCTCTATGGAGGATAGTTGATTTATCAGTTTTATCATGTTAGAACATTCTAGTTTCTTGTTCTGATTATAAGTCTACAAAACGAAATTTTGAGCAAATAGTAAATAGAGGCTTTTTGAACACTGTCATGTAACCACACTTGAACTACTGATGACATGTCCTTTCATTGTTTTCGGTTGTAGGGCTTTGCCTTTTTCTTTTCAAAGCCCTCACTCTCTTACACTGATTTTTATACTCCACATATTTCAGTCCACTACACATGATATTTTCATCTTCTATTTTTTTTTAAGTTCATTTACTTTGAGAGAGTGAGAGAGAGAGAACTCACTCCTGGGAGGGGTGGGGGGACAGAACGACAAGGAGAGAGAGAGACTGGGCAGGCTCTGTACTGCCAGTGCAGAGCCAATGTGGGGCTTTGAACTATGAACAATGAGATCATGACCTGAGCCAAAACCAAGAGTCTGACACTTAACCGAGCTACCCCTGTGCGCCTTCATCTTTGATATTTGACCAAGCTCTAGTCTCATGTTGCCCTTTCCCTGTTATTCTGTGCATATATCAAGATTAGGATACGTGTTTATGACCACCACGATATCTAACTTCATCCCCTAACATATTTAGGTCATGCCACCCTTTGTTATAATAATTCAGAAATAACTTCCCCTACTAAGCAGTCCAAAAGGTTTCACTTTCTTATACTTATTTATATTAGGCTAATGTGAAGTTTAAGATGTCATTTATTATTTCACTTTTGCATTTAACATTGACATCATTCAGTCATTGCTGCCTAATATCACTGGAACAACATTTATAAATGAATTCTAAATATCATTAGATCTATTAAATTTTTTGAATGGGTAAAATTTCAAATCAAACCTATTATTATAAAATGGTCATAATAAAACTTTCTTAACTATTAAGAATTACATTAAGATTACTCAGCAGTCACAAAGAATGAAATCTTGCCATTTGCAACTACGTGGATGGAACGGCAGGGTATGATGCTACATGAAATTAGTCAGAGCAAGACAAATATCATATGACTTCACTCATATGAGGACTTTACGACACAGAACAGATGAACATAAGGGAAGGGAAGCAAAAATAATATAAAAACAGGGAGGGGGACAAAACATAAGAGACTCTTAAATATGGAGAACAAACTGAGGGTTACTGGAGGGGTTGTGGGAGGGGGGTGGGGTAAATGGGTAAGGGGCACTAAGGAATCTACTCCTGAGATCATTGTTGCACTATATGCTAACTAACTTGGATGTAAATTAAAAAAAAAAGATTACTTTCATACAATATTATCATTATAAAAGTGTGTTTACAACAATTGTTTTAAAATGTCATCCTTAAAAACCATTTAGTTTTTATTACCGCTTGTCCTATGTGAAAAAGCACAGAACCACAGAACATTGAGCAGACTATAGTGTTAAAATGCTGCCTGACAATTTTCATTCTGCTAAGGATGGTTGGTTCAGATTTAGTTCAATAAAATGTTGTTCCATTTGGACTTCATATATGTAAATAAAGAATTCCATCTCTCCCAGCAGCATTAGACACCAGTCTTTAACTACCTCTTCAACCAAGAATATGTCAAATTCTTGACTATGCCAACAGAACATTTGCAGTGTCCAGACAAATATTTTTTAAGCTGGTTTAGTTACTTCAGGTATTTCTGACCCTTCACTATATTAATGGCAAGTTAAATTTACTATTAAAAATTTCTGTATCTTGAATTGCATGTAGTTCTGACACTCCAGGCCTGTAGATTATATTAAGGATGAAGGGATAGAGTAAAAGTGAGGAGAAAGGCAAAAGAGGCACGTGTAAGACTTATTCTCAAAAAAAAATTCTCTAACTTCTTTGGTTTTTTTTTTACAGCAAATTGAGGTGAAAACTTTAAAATTTCCTTTTTCTTTCTTTTCAAAACTTCTCATGAATACCGTCATATGCTCATTAACAACTTTTCATTCAGTTCGTCTAAACTTTTACCCTTGTTACCTTCTTCATGTATCATTAGGTATGTGCTGTGTGGTGAAACCTGATCAGGATACTGAGCTACTCTTCATAGATAGGAAAGAAAAAAATGCAGTTGCTAGAAAGGTAATATTTATAACCTCATACGTGTTCTTGAAAAAGCGTTATCTGTTCGGGGAGTCACACAATACTATCTGCCAGTCTAATATTTATAAGATAAATGAGCATATTTTAATATATGTTCTGAATAAATATAATGCAGCACGTGTTTAAGATATCTTGAATAGTGTCCTGTAACAAAAATCATAGCAAAAGTTATCAATCCATGTCAAAATGAAACTGTGTTAAGAATAGAGAAAGCTGAGCTAAGGGCAAGAGAACAAAGTTGTCATACTTATGTGGTTTTGCTCTTGACTGCCTTGTCCTAATAATACTACCTTGGGAGGCAAAATTTAAAGTTGGTTTTGAAAAATGCATTAGTATTTTTTATGCCATACATTACTTTCTATTTTTCCATACAGCTATTTATGTGCATAATTTGGCTCTATTTTAGAGAAGAGCTAATGCTTGGAATCATTTTAAGCATTCAAAAAATGTTCTTTATTAATTTTTTAATTTTTAATTTTTTTAATGTTTATTTGTTTTTGAAGAGAGAGAGAGGAAGAGAGAATCCCAAACAGGCTCCACTCTGTCAGTACAGATCCTGACATGGGGCTTGAAACCATGAACCATGAGATTGTGACCTGTGCCGAAATCAAGAGTTGGATGCTTACCCAACTGAGCCACCCAGGCGGCCCAAAAAAATGTTCTTTTTTTTTTTTAAGAGAAGAATGTATATCTTAACTGTTTTTTGTAAATTTTGCTTGATCCCCTATGTGAATAACCAGTCAATACTTCCTGTTTTGAGAAATTCAGGTTTTGAATCCCTCCTCTTTCACTTAAGTATTTAATCATGTTGCATGAGCCACTTCATCCTGCTGAGGTTTGGTGTCCCCAACTATAAGGGGGAATTGATTTGTAATAATGCACAGTAATAACTCTTCTCTCGAGAGAGATGGCAGATCAGCAAGCAAAATCAATAATAGACACAAATATAAAAAGATCCAGGTGTCAGAAGAAAAGAATAAATTAGCAGGTAAAAGTGAGTTCATGTGTGCAAAGTGCACAGTATACTCTCTAAGGCCTAGTGGGTTATGCCCAGACCAAAAATAATTATGATATAGATTACAAAGAAAAAAAGATGAACATTGGACTCTTCACCTTGACCATGTCATAGATAATAGTGATCTATAATAGGTTTGGAATTATGTGCTGTAACTAATTAGAAGTTGGAAATATATGTATCACCAGCCATGGTATCCAATAAGAATGGAAGAATGAATTGGCTAAAGGCATAATTTTGGAATATAATGAGCATTTAAGGGGTGAGCTAGAGCAATAAACCTTCATTATCAACTCATAATGTGTGCTCAAAAAGCTGTTAGAAACTGGAGATGGGAGGGTAAAGTATTATCAGCTATTCTTGGAGTGTGTTCAGATGGGGAGTAGCTCAGACAGAAATCCCGTATCAAGACCGGAAATTACTGAAGATTGATGTCGTCTTTTTTTCCCGGAATCATATATTAATTAGCAAGCCAGGCTATTTTCACCTAAAACAAAATAATAAAAGAGACCCTTTTTGCTCCCTTCTGAGACTTCTTGGAAAGGGAAGCATTTATTAATAAAGCAAGACTACATCCATTTTGTTATCTGTGACTAGACCAGGTCAGCATCTGGTTTTCCATATACTACTATGAACATGGGAGTAAGGATGATGTTCTTAACTCTTACCTTCAACTCTCCCCTAATATTCATAACAGCCAGCATTAATAGCCAGAATTAATGTCATCAACATCCACACATTTTGCCCTGTGTCTTGTAGTACTCTCCCACTAGGACTTGGTGATTAGCCATGTGACTTGCCCTTGTCAATGTCAGCAAACGTGACATAAGCAAAGGCTCCCAAGGTGTCTTTTTGTATGTCCCATGTTCTCACACTTGAATTCTGTCACTAGCTCGAGATCAAGTCTCACCTGCTGAAGGAATGTGAGGAACATGTGGAAGAGAACTAAAGCCATCCTAGATCAGCAAGCCCTTAGATGGCGTGCCAGCAGACTGCAGGCACATTAAGCAAGAACAGCTGAGATCACCCTAGCCCTACCCAAATCTTCAGAACAACACAGCCAACCCATACACTTAATGGAAATGATTGTCATTTCAAGACTCGGAGCTTTGGGGTGATTTATTTGATACATTTTTGAGGCCAAACCTCCCCCCACCCCCGCAGAAATACCCACACGCAAACACAATCATCCCACATGAAGGTGGAAACCCTGAGGTGTCTTAATAACTTATTTCCCATCAGCCTCAATAACCTGCACAGAATAAATAGGAAGGATTTTTCTATAGTCAGAACTTTAAGTACACACACACTGGGAAATTTACTATCTTATAATGTTTTAAAAAGCAACTCACTTCCCCTGGTAGATTAGTTAAGAAATCTAAGCTCTCAAAATATTTTGCTACTGGTGGAAAGCATAGAAAATGGGAAAATGCTACTCCGCCAATGTTAAATGATAATGGTGTTTATGATCTACTCTCCTCCCTGATCTTCTACATCTACCCTCGTGCTGCTCAGTTTAACTTTATGGACTATCCTGAAAACTAATGATTCCTAAAGGTTAAGGTTTTTCAATGAATATAAAGTCATGAATATTAGTTTTCTACTTTATAGTTCATGTTCTATAATGAATTCCTGCTTAAGCAGTTTCCTTTACTTAATAACAAAGAAGGTTAAAGGATCTCTATTTCTTGTCAAGGCCTTATCAATAAAATTAAAATAAAGAACAATTAAGACACATTAAAGGTTGGAATTAGGGTATCAGTGATTCTGCAGGGGTATCTTTCTTGAAAGTTTATTTGAAACATAAGTGAAGAGTGCTGGTAATTGATACTCTATTATGGAATGATATAATTTAAAATGTTTCATCATTCTTAATTGAAAGACCAGGATACCCAGCACAGGTTAAGCATCTGTGCTCAGTTAATTAAATTGTCTTCTCAGTTAAATCATTTGATTAAAAATTGTTAGTCTTATTAAGCCAGGCTTTTAGACCAATACCTGCAAAGAGAACAATCACAGTGGATGCGTTTCCATTCATTGCTTCTTTATATTCTTACAATGTATTCTTTTTTTTTAAATTTTTTTAACATTTATTTATTTTTGAGGGTGAGAAAGACAGAGCATGAGCGAGGGAGGGGCAGAGAGAGAGGGAGACACAGAATCGGAAACAGGCTCCAGGTTCCGAGCTGTCAGAACAGAGCCCTACGCAGGGCTTGAAGTCACCGACTGCGAGATCACGACCTAAGCCCAAGTCAGACGCTTAACCCACTGAGCCACCCAGGAGCCCCTCTTACAATGTATTCTAAAGTGGATATGCATTTTATCCCTATGAAGGATAAAGAAATTGTTCCTCAGAATGAAAAGTCATAACAACTCTTTGTTTCCATGAAAACCCATTATAAACTCAAGTGTTCTTTATGACAAAATGAAACTCTTGCTACGATTTGTTTTAGAAACCTAAATTTGTGGCTGGTTTATATAGGTGCAAAATTTAATTGATTAACTTAACTATATGTTTTAGAACTATAGTTCTGCAACGAAGACTTTAGGAAAACAGAAAAAAGTTTAATATTCCCAAATGGCCAACTGGCCCCTAAATAAGTAACACCTTTTTTTTTCCTTTGAATTTGGAGGCAGACTTCCCAAATCATTAAAAGCCTATGTTTTAATTCCAGTCTTAAAAATTGGAATTAAATCCTATTTCTGCCACTTACTGGCTGAGTGACCTGAGACAAATCACACAACTTTTCCAAGAATCATGAAATTTTTGTTTGTAAGTTGAGGATAATAATGATATGCATTTCATGAACTGCCATTGGGAATAGATGAAAAGCACAGGTAAACTTACCATCACACTGCCTGACTCCTCATCAGGATTCAATAAATGGCAACTTTTACTATTTTTATTGTTACAATCTTGACTCTATTGCCCAGCATAGTTGGAATGAGCACAGGTTAAGTTTTGCTTCCAGTGTATTGTTTGCAGATAACTGAACTTTCAATCAGTTAAACCTCAGTAGCCAAATTTCTTTCTCAAAAGTAGGTTATTTCTAACCTCTCTCTCTCTCTCTGTCTCTCTCATTCAAGACCAGGAATTTGGCTCCTACTACAAATCCTCATGTAAAATGGAGTGTTCTTTATTAATAAGAATATACCTTACCAACCCTAAGGAAGCGTATAACATTAAAAACTAGCAATGGGTAGCAAGTGTTAAAGAGACCACAGTGGATCTTGGAAGTAACACAGACTCACCCAGGGCATTTGAGAGTTGATACAGCTATTATGCCTGTTCTTGAATCTTCCCCCTACGTATATCTTCTTGCATAGATATATATTCTCTTTGTAACTCTTAGCCGACTTTGATCCTGTCAACTTCCCAAAATAAAATATTAAAGTTACTTTCTCTCTAGCTCCTCCCCAATCCTACCCTAGCCTAAAACCCTGCAGCACTGACATTCAAAACTCCGTACCTTTCCTAGAGGCCTTAGTAATTGACCTCTGGAAATCTTGTCCTCCCATTTTACTTATTGATCTCCCTCCTGTTTTGTTCTGAGATATCCTTACTGTTTGTTAAGAAGTAGCACGGAAGAATTTCTACTTTTACTGTTATTATTCTAAGCCAGAATTTTCTAATGTATTCCTACATTATATCTGAAGAAAAGAACATTCTAATATTAAAAACTGTTTAGAAATACGTAACTATCTCAGTGCTCAACAAAGAACTAAGAGTTCTGAAGGGTCATATGAGATATGTATGTTTATGTGTGTTATGTATATACATGTTTCTATCTTAGTTAATATATTAATCCACACACATGTATTATGTCAGAGGAATATATAAACATACATACATATATATTTCTGGTTCAGGTTTACTCAAATTTATTTGAAATCAGAATTTGTTGCCCTTTTTATGTGAAATTAATTATTATGTGATGAATGCTCATTTTCCTTCAAAGATTACACATTCTGTATTGTCCCTAATGTTCCCTTCACTCTTGGAGAACCAGCCCTTCTGTCCTGCTCAGATACACAGATTTAGCCACGCCACGTACAACAGACAAGCAGGACATGTTCTGAATTTTCAGAGCATTTTCCAGATTTTCTGACTCATTAATTTAGTGATGCATTTCTGTGGGAGGTGTTAGCTAATGGCTTTTGTTTTGTTTAGTATTTGTTTGTTTGTTTTGCCTCGGATCTCACTGGCAGTCTTGTTTAGCCCATGGTCTCTTTCTCAGAGTAATATGTTTAAATATTGCTCAGAAAACAAAATATTTAAAATAAATATTTTAAACAATATCTATCACAAAGGAAACCAATAATAATGGAATGGAATGAGGATATTAGAGTGTGCTATAGTTAAGCATATGCATATGATTATTAAATAAAAAATGGAGATTAATAATTGTCATAATTTCAAAACAATGATGAGAATAAAAGATATTAGGAAGTATTTGCAGTTAGTATATGGGACATGAAAAGATCTGTGAGTTTGCTTACTGAAAAGTCAGAGGTATTACTAATGTTAGCATATCATGGAACATTAAGTTTCACTTCCAATGTATTGTTTGCAGATAACTGAACTTTCAATCAATTAAACCTCAGTCGCCAAATTTCTCTCTCAAAAGGAGATTATTTCTAACCTCTCTCTCTCTCTCTCCTTCTATCTCTCTCTTTCTCTCAATACAGGAATTTGGCTCCTACTACAAATCCTCATGTAAAACGGAGTGTTCTTTATTAATAATATACTGTATCAGCCCTAAGGAAGCATATAACATTATTAAAAACTAGCAATGGGTAGCAAGTGTTAAGAACCACAGTGGATCTTGGAAGTAACACAGACTCACCCAGGGTATTTGAGAGTTGATACAGCTATTATGCCTGATACATATACTGGAGAACAAGCAAATTTCAGTTGGAGGTTAGTGGGGAGGAAATATTTAATCTTCATCTAAATCGATGCCCCCCCCCCCAGATTCTCTCTGTTGTCTGTGATTACCAGGTTTAGTACCTCAACCTTATAGGAAAGATTTTTTTTTGTTTTTTTTTTGGGGGGGGTGGCTTGTATGAAGGTTTCACAGAGGTAGTTTTGAGTTGTTTGGTTTGGGGTTTTATTTTTTTCATGTAAATCTTATAGTCATTTTGAGGTCTGTCAACTTTTGGTTCAACACCAGTATACTTGAAATAATTTTTTAATTAAAATATCCATGATTGGGGTGCCTGGGTGGCTCAGTTGGTTAAGTGTCTGACTCATGGTTTCAGCTCAGGTCATGATCTCATGGCTTTGTGGGTTTGAGCCCGCATTGGGCTCTGCTCTAGCAGTGCAGAGCCTGCTTGGGATTCTCTCCCTCTCCTCTCTCTCTCTGCCCTCCCCACTCATGATGCTTCTGTCTCTCTCAAAGTAAATAAGTAAACTTTAAAATAAAATTTAAAAAAGAAAATAAAGTAAAATAAAATATCCCTGATTGTATTGCCTGAAGCAGTTTTACTCCCTCTTCTTAATTTCTTATGAACAACATTAAATATCCTCACATTGCAGATCACCCCTAAACAGTGGTAGGTCAAAGTGAATCAGATGATGGAGCTGTACATTTTACAGATATAAAGGGGCATAAATTAATGCCTAATTATCATAGTTATATCTTATTTATATGTATTCATTTCTTGCTTTATGCAGGTTGACTGCAATAATGTAACTTTATAACCATCACAGAATGTAATTTTCTTTCTTTTTGTCTGGTAGTAGAAAAGAATGATGTACTAATTGTCCTCACTTTTGTAAGATTTTGAGTTTTATTTAAGTTTAATGGACATAAAAATTAAACATGAGTTGATCGATCAAAGTTAATGCTCCAGAATGAAACATCAATAGCCTATATTTAAATATGTTATACAATTAAATATTTTGATGTTACTCATGTAATAAAACTCCTTTTAAGCCATAATCATATATCATAACACGTTGCAACTCAAGTCTAAAACCTGAAAAAGTTCACAAACATATTACCAAACTTCAAAAACTTTTGCACATGTTTGACCATTTTACTTCCATTGACTTTAGCTTCTTAGAATATATTTGGAAACTGGCATAACATAAAATTTTTATCCAAATTAGAGAAAACTAATTTTCACAAAGTCACAAATAAAGTATGTAGAGTTATTCCAAGTCCACAAACACTGTACTCATTGTTAACATTTTTCTTCAAAGCTTAATGTAAAATAAGATTATTATATTTTCTCCATACCACCCTTTATGCCTTCCAGTTTTAGACGAGTAAGAAAATAAAGAGAAAGGCATATTCAGCAGTGTTAAGTACACTGATAATTAAAAGAAACAACTGACATGATAAAATTGTATGTGTGTGTGTGTGTGTGTGTGTGTAATTATATATATAATGCATATGTCTGGTTAATACATGCAACAATTCATACTATATATTTGGTAGTGATTTCACAATGGGTTTTTGTTCAAAAAATAATTTTATATAAGTATATGTGAAGAAAGGCAAAGATTAATGTCATCAGCATATTAGTTATTATATATCAACCTTATCATGGTCCTTTCAAACCATACTTTGACAAATACTAGGGAAATGAACTTAGTACTGAGACCACATACGTAAGTAAACTCCTTTCCTTCCCATGTAAATGCAAACTGTTTTGGACACTATTTATTGATGAGGATTAAAAAGAACATACTGGAGTATTAAATGCATTATTAGAGCCAAAGGCTGTATTCATCATTTCTGGTAAAGGTACTAGGAGAATAACTATATCTGGGACTACATTTTGTTTAAGTTACACCTATTGTCCTAATAGGGGAAGTATTCTACCATCGCCTGCCATGACTTCTCTGCATGTTAGGTGCTGTGCTGCACCACCCAGGAGTCCCTAAGGAAAGAAGACTTGTTACACACCTACTGGGATTGCTGGGGGCAGGTATCTCTTGGTTGTGACTCCACTTTGGGAATTGCCTTGTTCAAGGAGTACTACCTCATCATTAGTCACAATCCCTTTCCAGGGCAGCCCACATCCAAAGATTTATTAACATGACAGTAAAAATATTTCTCTCTTGCATCATTTTGGGCAAATCTGAAGGGTAATTCATGCTCCAGAGTAGTCCGTAGAGTTGTCTGAGCTTCCTTTGAGGACTGCAAATGAGCTCAACTTCTTTCTTTGCTAAATCCAGCCTCCTGTCCCTTATTTCCATAGATGTAAATCCTAAAACCACTCCCTACTATACATCTTGCATGATTATCTCATGCACAGTGAAGTGCAGATATAGGGAAAATTGTTTCCATGAGAAAGAGTTGAAACATTCAAACATTATTCACAGGATGGGTGTCCTCTTTTGAGGACTCAGTCTGTCCAAACTTGGGTAAAATGTTTATCCTTTTTGAGGAAATAAAAGCATCAATTTATCAGTGTTGTTATTATTAATATTTTTTGCCATAAAATGAGGTCCCCTTTCTCAGAGATTATGATTAGCAATCATTCATCTGTTTTTAATTTGTTTTTCCAAATGTATTTATTTTTAAAGAGATATTTTATTCACTAGAAGATATGAAGCAATAATTTCCTGAGCAATAATGGTTGTAATTACAATTAATTGAAATTAATTAATCATCTTTTATTTATGTATAGTTTTCCTATGTCCTTGCTTAATTATGGTAAGAATTATTATATTTACAAACTTATTATGCTTACTATGTGCCATGAATTGTGCTAGGTGCTTTATACATGTTACTTTAGTTATTCCTCACATAAATTCTCTTGAAAGCAAAGCAGATGGAATTATCCCTATTCTGCAAATAAGGTTGACAAATGTTCAGTGACTTCCCTAAGGACACACAGCTAAGAAGCCTAACCAGATCTTAAACTCTGGTCCATAGAATGCCCAAATCCACATGAAGAACTAATCTTTCTTGGTATAAATGCAACCTTGTTAAACTTCTCAATAGACATAAAGGAAAACAAACAAAAATTAACACAAAAGCAAATACAAAACCAGAATGTTTCTGGCAACAAGTTTAAAAGTTAGGTCTACTCAATTCTTATTTTTCACATAAGATTAAGTTTTATCTTCACATCAAAGATAGCACTGTCATCAAATCTCTGTGAACTTGTTTTGAGGTATATTCATCTGATCATTGTAACACACTGAAAATAGCTGGTAGTTCTTTATAAAACACATACACATACACTTTACTTTGGTATCAAATGTGTCCCTTTCTATTGCTTGTTTCATAGTCTTTAAAAAGAAATAAAAATAATATTATCCAACACTCAGCATGTTTGAGGCACTGGTCTTAGCATTTTAATAGGTTACCACAGTTAATACTCACTACAAACCTACCAGACATATACTATTATTAGTTCGATTTCACAGATAACATTACTGAGGCATGGAGATGTTGGCTAATTAACCAAGGGTTGAAAAATCACTGAATGGAAAAGCCAGAAGATGGGATGAAATCGGTTCAAAAATTAGAACATCCAACAGAGGTAAGGTGGAAGATGGAAAGATGAGAGGACCTAAAAAGAGCTAATTCTTCACAAATTTTTCATTTCCCATCTTTTCTCACATGCATACACTTTTTCTCATTCCATTATCACTTCAGGGGAACTCTATAAAACTGAAATGCAAGATACATGTACTGTTATTTATGCACTCTAGAAAGTGAGGTACATTCAAGTTATTTTTCTACCAATTTAACAGGGATATTTTTACCATTAGGATAACTCCTTTAGGTTAAGGTATTATGGATAGATAGTATCTCTTAAAACATAAGACAGCAGACCTGACTGATATGGGGTGCAATTGAGCCCAAACCAGTGTGTGCTACATATACACCACAGATTAATATACTATGATCACTTCTGTAATATAAAGTTTGAGGCCTTAAACAGATGCTGTTTAAAAAAATCTTGGAATTTTTACAGTATATAAACAATTTAAGCATGCAAAAGGGAAAATGGACATTTAGAGAACATCTTCCATGTCAAAGTAAATATTGACCATGTAATGATAAGTTCTAAGCTGAACCTAAGAAAAGGAACTCTCTTAGGAAAGACCCCTACCATAACCTGGGGGAGACTAAGTTTTATGAAAGAGAAAGTGCCTGCAAAAATCTTATAAGATAGGTAAATTGAGCATGAGTAGACTTTACAGAAAGACAAAAGATCATAAAAGGAAGCATGAGGATACAAATATTTGCTGAGTTCAATAACCTACACATGGGTAAGTATTCTTAGGGCTTGGAGTTTACATGTCTTGCTGCCTATATAATATTCATGCCACCTATGTAATATTACACAATATTATATTATGTAGGCAACGTATAGGGTTGCATATACAATATGTTTCCTTCTCCTCTGTTTTCTGTTTGTTTTTTCTAATGCGGATCTCATTTATTCAGATTATCTGAATAAATCTCCTCAGACTCCCTTAAAGCTACAGGTGACCACGGACCAAGTTCTAGTTAAAATTGAAGTGCATTAGATAGGACTTACAGTAAAATTGTGATTTTCATGATAAAATGGACATGTTTCTGTCACGTATCTTTTTTTTTTGTATTACACATCCCACTTTTTCTCTGCTGGCAACTTAAAAGAAATTTCTGGAAATGCATTAGCATTATTTTGATCCTGAGCATGAAAGCCACGTAGTACGAGGTCCAGAACAGATAGGAAAATTACTCAGTGCACAATGACTCCTTCACTGTGTTAGTGTTTGAAGAGGCCCCTATGGTTCATGAACATCTTAAGAGACCAAACAAAAGATAAAAGAAACAAGGGTAATAACACTATCACCATTATTACTGAGAGGTGTAAGATTGATTATATGGATGAATGTGGGAGCCAATAGTTTGCTAATTAAATGTCAATTAGGCAAAATTATGCACTTAGTCACAAGCAATGCTGGACCAGGACAAGTCTCCTGATCCAAATCTGGAAGGCAATGGAATATACTGAGCTACAGCCTGATAAGATCACTGGGCTAAAAACCTATTTTGAAGACATAAGCAGAATAAATGTTGGGTGAAATTATGAGAGTATATGAGTTCATCTAGGGAAGAAGAGAAATAGTTCTTAAGAGAAAAGTCAGCAAATGATAATGATGACCCAACAATGAGATAGCTGGAAAATCCAGAAGAGCGTGGTGTCATGGAAGTCAATGACATTGTTTAGGAGAGGGTGTTTTGTAGTGATGATGTACAGTAGGATCAATAACAAGAAAATGACTGAATAAATGCTTTTCCTTTTCATCCATTATGTCAGTCGTAACTGTGGTGGGCAAAATAGCCTTGGTAAAGATGGCCATGGGTGGTGCATAACAATGGTAAAATGTTGGGGAGCAATTGGGAGATAAGAAAATTGACTCAGGGAATGCAGTCCACCCTCTCAAGAAGCACACACCTGGATATAAAGACATACTGTGGGCAAAAGGGGTCTGGAAAACATACTTTTTACTGCAGAAATTGTTATTACTATTTTATTTATTTCAAAATTAGGGAAACTGAGCCTTTTAAAAATATTTATTTATTTTTGAGAGAGAGAGACAGGGAGAGCATAAGCAGGGGAGGGGCAGAGAAAGGAAGACACAGAATCTGCAGCAGGATCCAGGCTCTGAGCTGTCAGTGCAGAACTCGATGGGGCCCGAACCCAGAAACCGTGAGATCATGACCTGAGCTGAAGTTGAAATCCACCTAGGTGCCTTGGAAACTAAGCCTTTTTAAAATAATGAATGAGGTATAGAGCAAGAGAAGATTGTTAAAGGAGCTCAAAAATAATGAGTTGTGGTTCCCTAAGAAGGGATGGCATCTAGATCAGAGGAATATATTCTAAGAACACACACAAAAGGGAACCCTTGGCAAGATGACATTAAGATTTTTGAGTGATGAGACAAAACAGGAAGCAAAACTATTCATTTCATAATTTTGCATGAATCATCTTATCTTCCTTTGGTTTAACTAGACTTTCTTCTTTCTTTCTTTCTTTCTTTCTTTCTTTCTTTCTTTCTTTCTTTCTTTTTTCTTTCTTCCTACTTATGAATGGTGGCTAGACAGTAACTCAGAGTCATATATAATGAATGATTTAGTAGCAAGTTGAAAGTAAAAAAATAACTGTCAGTCTAAAATGCTTTAATGCTTTCATGAAATCCCTAATCCTCTGTGTTAAAAGAGATGTGTTTGTTCAGACTGGGGGGTTCTATATCATAACAAAATAGTTGTTTACCTCCAACTTTTCTCTTCACCTGACACATTGTTTTGGCATGATGGAAAATAAAAGGACTGAATATAAAACAAGCTAACATGTTAAGCACTGTGGGAACATGGCGAGTGAAAGATAAATAATTATGACACTGATACTGAGCAGCCGTGCTTTAGTCACAAGCCAGAAGAGTGGTGAGCACTTCAACCCATTTCTCTAATACTGTGGCTGATGAAAAGTATGCCAGTTCAGCATGGGCTTCATTTTGTACAGTTTATAAAGGGCATCAGACCATGAATATCCAGTTTCAGGACATTAGGATATAAAATTATATAATAACATACAGACATAAGAGACTATCTTAAGTAACTTGAAATGGAGACAGGAGTGCAGAAAATAAATAATGCACAGCATACCCAAAAGAAAGTGACACTTCCTGCCACATACTTGAGCAAAGAAAGCAATCTCTTCCCCAGGAACATAGTCAAATATGTAGGCAGCTTCAGACAGAAAGCACGTAGGGGTGAAAAAAATAGTATATTGCCTTGTCACCTATAAATCTCTGGCAACAAATAGTGTGACACTTGTCACAATATTAGACAATTTAGTTTGCAGGAAATTTATGGTGGTCCTTTATCAATTAAACTGTTAAAGTCTTGTGACTGTCTCCACACTTTTATTCCCTATAGATTTTAGGTAATGTCAAGAGCATGGGTTCTGAAATCAAATAACATAAATAAAATATACTATTTAGATACACGGTGTTTTGACAGTGAAATATTAAAGCAGTTACACAAAAACTTATTCTCAATATACTTGTTGCCTTAAAAATACCTTGTGCTGGCAAGGTTCTGTTTTAGATGAAGTAGGCCATTAGTACGTCCAGCTTAAGTAACTATTTACTTATCTTTTATTTCCCTTTACCCGTTCTTAAGTTTTCTCTTGTTCATAATTCAGACTTTTATATCCTTTCCATTGACGTTTTCAGAGCTCTGTAGTGGCTCTTCTTTGCACGCCACGCATGGCAAGGGAAAATTCTCATTTACCAGAATGGGTGTACACGAAAGAATGGGAAATAGCTAGATATTCAGAGAGTAGTGGACACTGCCTCTGAAATGACATTAATTCTTGGCACATAATTGCCACCATGGCACATCAGTCAGATTAAAGACATACGAAGGTCAGATGATTAATGGATTTTAGTAAGAATCTGTCTCACAGAGGGTACAATCCATCTTTGAAATGATCCTGTGGTTATTTTCTATTTCTGGAGTGCACAGTTGTAACAGACATATTAAGCAGTTGGCAATCCCTAAACTGATATCCTGGCTTCCTACACTTATTATGGTAAGAAAGCCCAACTGTAAGCTTTTATTACTGTCTCTATCTTCCAAAGTAGCAAACAAAAAAAACATACAACATTCTTGGAGAGCTTGCAGAGAACAGTGTCACCATCAGGATTTAAGAGATGCAGAAGTGGTGATTCCTTCCATATCTCTATCCAATTTGCCCATTTGGAGTATGCAAAAGACTGGTAGAGTAACATAATTATTGTAATTTAATTAGTTGTAAGCACCAATGGCAACTTCTCTACCAGATGTGTTTTTTGGTTTTTTGTTTTGTTTTGTTTTTACTGTTGCACATCAAAACATTCCCTGGCATAAGCAGTCATTGACAGGGAATTACTTTCTTCCCTATACCTATTAACAAACACCATCAAAGTTATTCCTATATTGTCATGGCCTTATTCTCCAGCTCTATTTCTTAATCTTGTGTCTTCACTCCACAGAGCATTATACCAGTCCACCATATTGGATATATCATGCTGACTAGACCTGTTAAGCAGGAAGTAGCAACTGTTCCTTATACCCTGCTAAGACACATGTACGGTAAAAACTGATACTCACTGATAACTCAGTGAAATTTCTAGCAATCTAGTTACCTAATACATGTCTAGATATTCCTTTAAAGAGAAAGGACAATTCTGCATCTGGCCTCTCCTACTACTTAAAAAAAATGGTACAAAGACTAGTTGGCTTGTTTACAGTCTGTATGCAACATATACATAAGTTTCATTTGCTACAATCCTAAAGATTAAAAAGAGTCCCATTTTTTTTTGCTTTGTTTTAAGAAATAGAATCTGACTTGCTCCTGGGCCTTAGAGGAGGCTGACCTCTTGACTGTGCGTCAGATGTTATCATGAAAACAGGGCTTCCTAATATGAACTGAGATGTTATCTGACCTAATACCATAAATGCTTGTATGCATAGAAGTATTCCTTCATTAAATGGAAGTGGTATATACAATATCAGGCTAGAACAGGTCCTAAAGGTACAAGGAAGCTGAATGAATAATTAGCTCTGATTCTAATAGATCCTAATTTTCCTAAATTTCTTCCTTTCTCGGTTTTCTTTATAGCTTCATGAGAAGGTCACTCTGGTGAATTTATTGGGAATTAATAATCCAATTCTAGTCTACAGATGGTTATATACAATATGCTGTATGTGTGACAGGAGATAGCTGTCCCATTACTGCTCCAATTAAGAGTGCCTTTAAATAACAATAGTGAATGGAAAGGCTCTTAAAGGGAGTTTGATAAGTTTATTTATTTATTTATTTATTTATTCTGGAAGAAGAGAAATCCAGAGGTAGGAATCATCAATTCATGGGCAGTAACTAACATTTTGGCTAAATCATCAGGAACTCAAGGAAACACAATTAGAAAATTGGTTATAAGAAAGTTCAGGAAAAAGTGTAAGATTATCTGTGCCCCATTTGAATGTCTACCAAAGATCAACCTCAGTAGAGGAGAGTATTAATGATCAGATATATACAAACTGTGAATGTCAATCAGCCACCTTTGTTCTTACCCAGTGAACAAGTGGTAATAACAGCAGGAAATGAGTTTAATGTTGACTTAGTAACATGGATTTTGTAAATCCCTAATTATTGAAAAAGTTAGCATGTTCCAACTATTGCAATAAAGAAAAATAAATAAAAGGCATAGAAGTCACAAAAAAAGAAATGAAAAAGTCCATATTTTCTGACATAATTATCTATGCATGAAATCCCAAGAATACGATAAATAAAAGCAAAACAAAATACTCCTAGGACTAATAGTTATTTCAGCAAAGTCACAGAATATAATATCAACACATAATCAAGCATATTTCTATATATTAACAATGAATATTTGAAAACTGAAATTGAAAACAAAAATACTACTTACAATCATGCTAAAAAATAAAATAGGTATAAATTTAACATAATACATACATGCACTATAAGAGTTACAAATTGCCAATGAAAATATCAATGAATAAATAAGAAAGTAAACAGAAAGACACACTGTATTTATGAATTAAAAAACTCAACACAGTGAAGATATCAGTTGTCCCCAACTGACTTATAGTTTTAATATAATTGCCATCCAAATATAACAAGATTTATGTGTTTTTTTTTTGTGCAGGCACAGAAAAGCTTATTCTTAAATTTATATGTAAAGGTAAAGAACCTACAAAAGCTAAAATGATTTTGAAAAAGAAGATTAAAGTGGTAGGAATCACTTTGCTCAATATTAAAGCCAACTCTATAGCTATGGTAACCAAGAATGTATGGTATTGGTGGAGGGATGCACAGATAAATCAACAGAACCAAATAAAGAATACAGTTAGATTCATATAAATACACTTAAACAATTTTTGATGAGGATGTAAGAGCCATTTAAAAGAGGAAGAATAGTCCTTTCAACAAATGGTACCACAACAAGTGGATATACTAGGAAAAAAATAAAATAAAGTCACAGTCAATCATAAACTTAAATGTAGAATGTAAAACTATAAAACTTATAGAAGACAACATAAGAGAAAATCTTGGGGATTAAATGTTAAGAGTTCTTAGCCTTGACACCAACAGCACTGGCCATAAACTGGATTTCATATCACACAAACCAACAAACACACACAAAAAAAAAAAGTAAAGAAAAAAGGAAGATTTTCTTTGCAAAACATCCAGATATGAAGATGAAAAGATATTCTACAAAAATTATTTGCAAATTACATATCCAAGAACAAGTGTCTAGAATGCATAAGAAAACTTTTTTTTTTTTTTGAGAGAGAGAGAGAGAACCAGCATGAGCCCTAGGGGCAGAGGGAAAAGAAGAAAGATAAAATATTTGATTTCTTTTTTTTTTAAATGTTTATTTATTTGTTTTTGAAAGAGAGAGAGAGAGCACATGTGTGAGCTGCGAAGGGACAGAGGGAGGAGAGAGATAATTTTAAGCAGGTGCCACACACAGTGCAGAGCCTGACATGGGGCTTGATCTCACAACTGTGAGATCATGACCTGAGCCAAAATCAAGTCAGACACTTAACCAACTGAGCCACCCAGGTGCCCCAAGAACTAATTTCTTAGAACTCTTTCTAAGTTGATTTTACAACACCACATTATTTATTTTTTCTCCTACCTCTCTAATGTTCCAAGTTGATTAATCTTCTGCGTTTCTTGTTGTTCCAACTAGTTCCTTAATTATTTACATTCTTTTTTATGTATTCCTATTCTTTAATTATTCTTTACATATTATTATATATCCTTTAATTATTCTTCCATTGTTTATATATTTTTAAACTATTTTCTTCATCTTTCTGTTCATATTTTCTTCACCTCCCTGTTTTCTAAATCTTTGAGTACTCTTCATACTTATCTTTTGTATTCATATTTACTGTCCTTTAGTAATTAAGCTTTACATATCATCTATGTGCTGAGTCCGAGTTATATATAAATACAGCTTCTACCCCCTGCATTCCAGATAGCTGGATCCAGTTGTCTACCTAATATTTTCACTTGTATATTTAAGAGGCATCATAAAAATAATATTTCTAATCTTAAGTTTCTAATCTTCCCTCCAAAATATCTTCCGAGAAGTCTCCACTACCTTAGTAAAAGGCATCTCCTCAATTTATCTTTGATTCTTCTTTACTCATCCATTCCTGAAATTCAATCCACTAGAAATTCCTCATAGTTTTTAAAAAGACTTCAAATATCCTACCACTTATTACTCTATTCAGTACTCAACCTTACTGAATCCACCATTATATTCCCTTGGATTCTTATAATAACCTTCAAACTTTTCTTTCTGGTTCTATTCTGCTTTCTCTGGCTCCCTTGCTTATGCCCACAGTCTATAGTGATACTAACTAGAACCACCTGTTAAAATATGTCAGATATTTCATTGATAAAAATTTTGTTTGCTTTCACATCTTGGCTATTGTAAATAATGTTGCAATAAGCATAGGGGTGCATATATCTTTTCAAATTTGTTTTTTGTTTTCTTTTGACAAACACCCAACAGTGGAATGACTGGATCATATGATATTTCTATTTCTAATTTTTTGAGAAAATTTCATACTGTTTTCCACAGTGGTTGCACCAATTTACATTCATACCAACAGTGCACAAGGGTTTCTTTTCTTCCCCATCCCTACCAACACTTGTTATCTCTCGTCTTTATGGAATTTAAGAAACAAAACAAACGAACAAAAATGAGACAAAAAATGCCACAGGCTCTTAAATATGGAGAACAAGCAGTGTTGCCAGAGAAGTGGGGTAAGGGGAGAGCCTGGTGAAATGGATAAGGGGGATGAAGGGGTATAGACTTAGAGTTATAAAAAACCTAAGTCACGGACATAAAACTACAGCGTCAGGAATATAACCAATACAATTGTAAAAACATGGTTTGGTGTCAGATGATGACTACACTTATTGTGGTGAACACTAAGTAATGTACATAATTGTTGAATCATTATACTGCATACCTAAAACTCATCTAACACTGTATGTTAATAAAAATGTGTATGCCATATATTTAAAAAATTGCATTTTATCTCACTTCCCTCCACCCCTGAACCACTTTCTCCTGGTGGACATCATCTCTTAGCACATTTTCCTCACTTCTCTAATATTTATTTATTTTTATTTTTTAATGTTTTATTTATTTTTGAGACAGAGAGAGAGAGAGAGAGAGAAACAGAGCACGAGCGGGGGAAGGGTAGAGAGAGAGGGAGACAAAGAATCCAAAGCAGGCTCCAGGCTCTGAGCTGTCAGCACAGAGCCTGATACAGGGCTCAAACTCATGAGCTGTGAGATCATGACCTGAGCCGAAGTCAGACGCTTAACTGACTGAGCCACCCAGACACGCCTCTAATTTTATATTTATTTATTTACCTATTTATTTTAAGTTTTATTTATTTAAGTACTCTCTACACTCGACCTGGGGCTCGAATTCATGACCCCAAGATCAAGAGTTGCACGCTTTTCTGACTGAGGCACTCAGGCGTCCCACACTTCTCTAATGTTTAAATAAATGTCTCTTACCAAATTATCGGCAATGTAAAGACAAAGATTTTCATCTGTTTTCTCTTCTCAGAAATCCCCACTACAAGAACATCTGCTGACCCATAGTAGGTATTCAATAAATGTGTCAAGTGTATGAATTTAAAAAACAAAGTAATAAAATATAAAATTCTGAAGACCTGAAAATTGTCTGAATGTACAATATTGAGAAAAATAATTTAATATGGCACTGGGATTTCTTATCTGAGTGACTGTGAGGATTAAAGTTTCCGTTAAATGAGGGTGCCTGAATGACTCAGTCAGTTGAGTATCTGACTCTTGCTTTCTGCTTGGGTCAGGATACCACAGTTCGTGAGTTGGAGCCCCACGTCGGGCTCCACACTGACTGTGGAGCCTCCTTGGTCTTCCCTCTCTTTCCCTTTCCCTCTGCCCATCCACTGCTTGTATTCTCTCTCTCTCAAAATAAATAAATAAACCTAAAAAAGAAAGTTTCTATTAAATGAGCGCCTATGTAAAACACTGAGGGTCAGAGGAAGACAATGATTTTGAAATGTTGGGTTTTGGTCATTAATATTAATGAATCAATAGCGAACTAGCAATCAGAATTTATTATAAGGCAGAGAGTGACCTTAAAGTATAGATTAGCAACAAGGTAGGTCATTTTTTAATTTTCTTAAAATATATAAATTAAATATTTTTACTTTTTATGCTTTTTCCCCCTTTCCAGCATAGTGCATATATGGTAGAACAGATTTTACCTCCATCCTGTGGTTGTATTTGTGATAGTTACTTAAAATGTAAGTTTTGTAGTTTCCTGAATACCTGCCTTGGAGTCCAAACAAGAACCTCAATGATCTTGGCAAACTTCTTCAAGAACAGTAAAACTGATGAGTACCTAGAAATCAATTTGGCTGTTGAATGGGAGAGACATATTAATATATGTTTATATGCTACGGACACACAAAACACACAGTGGTTTAAAATAGGGTCTCTAAATGAGACTTACAAAGATAGATGCTCCAAATTACAGGCACTGATTTGCAATCAAGCCAGTTCTCACATGAACAACTCTAAATGTGTGCTCTAGGGTGAGAAGAAGCAGAGATTTATTTACATTTGTTAATGATCCTCCCAGTAGGCCAGCGAGCAATTTAATAGAGGAATTTGAAAAATATAAATAATTAATTTGTAGCTTGTAGTATTGGAGAAGCAGTTAACTATCACAATAATTAACTTTGGGTTTCAGTACTTGTGGATAGATTTTGGTTAGTAAGTCCCACCCATTAGAGTCTGGCTACATTGCTTCTGTTTGGTTCGGGTCCCACCATCTGAAGACTAACGCCTTCGCTGATACAGAGAGGGTTTACAGGTGGTCCTTTTCTTTGGCACATTGTGATTCAAAACAACCATGATTAGTCACTATCCAACAAAACCCTGTTCTTTTATTAAGCTGCTTTAAGGAGGGTTTTTAATCAGAAACCTCTGATGTTTACAGAATTAATAAACCCAGGCTACAGATATACTACCTAGCAGCTCAATTTACCTTTAATTTGACTTTCTTAAATTTAACATTTCAGAACTTCAGAAATATTTGATATTATACAGTTTGATTACCTACTTACGTTTAATTGGAGAAAAGACATCAATTTACCTGTCCCACGTTAGCGCTCCTTCTATGTCAGTAGTGTCCAGACCACATCCTCTTTTCTTCATGATAAGCAAAGAAAAGAAAGAAAAGCAAAATTTAATTAGCAATATACACAGATAATGAAAAGACTGAAGAGTGGAGGAGATACTAGTAAAATAAAACTAACACTACTGTGATTCCTTATGGTAATAATTTCGATAAAATAAAAAATTAAATCCATTAGACCCAATTGCAGGGAATCTGTTTTAGGGGGAAAAAATGAAAACAACAAATTTAGTGCATAGGTTTTGCACTTATTCCTAAATATTTAACTTATTTGTTGTGCTCTAGTAAGAACATAACTCCTTTTAAAATCATTTGAAAATTACATTTTTACTCTACAGGGCATAATAAAAAACACAAATTTCTGACTCTGTTGCAGAGAATACAGAATAAGAAATCATTTAAGGGACTTTTTGATTAAAAACATCTAGTGTTTAAATGCATTTCAGTGTTTGATAGGAATCCTTGATTTGGTACAAAGTCTCCATTGCATAATTTATCTACTTTTAATTTTGAGGTAATGAGGATTTTTGAGGTAATGATTATCAGAGAATGCTTTAAACCTTAACTTTTAAACTGCCATTAAATGCTACAAGTCTGGAATATATCAAACAGTTGTCAATAAAAGTGTTTATTTTAGTTCTATGTCTATAGAAAAGGGAATTCTACTATTCCCAGAGAATGAAATACCTTATCATGACTGTGACACCCTAGTTTTGCCCTTACTAATATGTGTGAACTTGAGCACACTAATTTTTCTGGTATTTACTTGGTTACATCACCTCCACATTTTATTGCCAGTCCTCAAAATAATTCTGATTATATGTATGATCATCTGATGACCATTATCACTTCAGTCACTTTAATGGCTTTTGTTAAGTATAATTACTGTCTTTTCCAGTTGTAAGTGAAGGTTAAATGTTTAAATATGATATCAAAAAAGTATTTAAGCTCTCCTAGACTACTTGTAGGCACTGATACTATTTTTAAAATGATATTCCATCTGAGACACATTGGTGGCTCAGTCACTTAAGTGTTCGACTTGATTTTAGCTCAGGTTATGATCTAACAGTTTGTGAATTCGAGCCCCACATCAAGGCTCCCAGCTGACAATATGGAGTCTGCTTGGGATTCCCTCTCTCTCTCTCTCTCTCTCTCTCACACACATTCTCCCTCTCTCCTCCTCCCACCCCACCTCAAAATAAATGAATAAACTTTAAAATATAGATAGATAGATAGATAGATAGATAGATTTTAAAAAATGATATTCCATATTCCTTTTCCCTGAAATTTCTATGCATTCTCTCCATGTTTCAAGCAGACGGTGAGTTCTAACTGTCTCAAAGGAGGGACAGAACACAGCTCAAAGAAGAAAACTGTGCAAGTTTTGTCTGGTTGTTGAATGCTTGAAACCTAAGCCTTTGAGGTGATAAGGTGGGGATGAGAGAATTTATCTTTAGAGTCTAGACAAATTGTTTCAGAGGAACAAAAAAGGACTTTTCTGGGCTTGAGAAACTATGTTAACTGAAGAAAGGGGCCAGTTGTATTGGTCTAAGAATAAGATACAGTGTCAGAGTTCCTGGTCAGAGTTCCAGGAAGTCATCCAGAGATCAGGGACGTAATGGATATGGGGTAATGATGTTACAGTACATTCAGTATTATTTCTGTGCCCCATCAGAGCAAGAAAAGAACAAAAGTATCTAATATTTACTGAATATCTTCTCCTCTGCCACATAAAGGAAATTGCTGCTTGTATACTGAATATTTAGTTTTATTATTTACTTACATTTATTTCTTTTCTGTTTAGCCTTGCCTTGGTTCTCTGTAAGCAAACTGTTACCTTGCCCCAGTTGACTCTGCACTTGTCATGAAACATGATTTCACCTGTGGAATGTGGGTAGAATGGAACTCTCCAGTTCCAAGCAAAGGTTTTAAATGTCACTGATGTTGGTCTTTGCCCCAGTGTGCTGTGCCATCAGTTACAGAAAGACCACTTTCCAGGTACCTATCATTCCCGTAACCTGGATCTTGGAATGGAGAAGACTTGATTTTATTTGCAGCCTGAAACTCATTCCAGCTGAGCCCAATCAGATCCAGCCATGGCACAGCCAAGATACAGACTCTTAGGTGAGAAATCAATTTTGCTATTGCATACCACTAAAATGTTGATGTTTTTTAATCACAGTGAAGACTAACCACTAAATGAAATGACAGGACACAGAAGAGATGATAACTTAGTGGATAACTACACAGGAAATGACTTAAGAATTTAATATACTCCTGCCCTCTCACACCACCATGCTATTTAGAAACTATATTGTAAAGTGGGTGTTAGCAATACCAAAAATTGACCAAAATTAAGTTTCTCTCACCTAATTGAGAAAAGATGGGTAAGTACAAAAAAGACAGTAAAGTGGGGATTGAAGAGAAACAGGAGTTTGAGATTGTCCGGTAATAGAGTTTAGAGCTTTGCTGTCCAAATACAGTAGCCACTAGCTACATGTGGCTTTTTGAATTTAAGTTAATTAAAGTTACATAAAATAAAAAATTCAATTGCCTGATCACACTACCATGTTTTAAATCTTAATAGCTACATGTGGTTAATAGCTACACTAATATAATACACATATTATAAATTATTCTCATCATCACAGAATGTTCTATGGGGCTGTGATGGTTTAGAGACCTCTGATTTATCCTATATGTAGATAACAAACAGGATAATTACCCACATGTTTCCAGCAAATAGAATATTATGGTAGGTCTTATTATTCTTACAAATATTCAATTTTACCTTCTTCTCTGTTAATGTAGGGCTTGGCCCTGTAAATTGCTTTGGTCATATGAATAGGAGTACATTTGACATGTGTCATGTCTAAGCAGAGGTTTTGATTGTGAGTGTATGGTTTATCTCCCCTCTTTGATTTTATCTTTTGACATAAAAATTGGCATCTCTCCAATGAGAGCTGCTCCTTATTCTGAGTCCTGGAATGAGGTGGCAGGTGGAGTAATAAACAAGTTGGGTCAGATGTGCACTTCAGAGGAGACCCAGAAGCAACCTGTAACCCTCACACGACATGCAAAATGAATATCTGTTGTCGTAAGTCACTGAAATTTAAATTATTTGATTTCTCTAGCAAATCTCATCAATTCTGTTGGTTTATGAACTGGCCCTTGTACACAGCAGGCAGGGAAAGACCCAAGGGAGGCAGACTATTCCAGATTGGGAGGAGGCATATTTAACAAGCAAAAGAACTTACAGACAAAGCTTGTCTTGGGCGGCCACAAAATGAGTATATCTCTGTGCCCACCTGCCAGAATCTTAAAAATTTATGTAAAGGTCTTCACTGAATTCAGTCACATATACCATTTAGATAGTCTCAAGAACACCTTATTCTCTCAAGGCTGTGTCCTTGGAACAGCTCCCACTCTAGAAATGGTGGGCACAATGTACATTCCAATGACAGAGGAGGAGGCGAGGGGCCTCTGATTGCCCAGGTCCAACTAGTGGGTCAACCAGGGGTCACATCCTCTCGATGATGTCCTCCAACAAATACCAAAGTGGTTCAGAGAATAAGGAATTGTTGGAGTACAAAATAAAAGTTTAATATGTTGAGTTTGAGCAGCCAGTAAGATGGTCTAATAAAGATGCCTAGTAAGATGCCTAATAGACATTGGGTTCTGGAGCTCAGCACAAAAACTGGAGCAGGTGATATAAAATTTGGGCATAAACTATATAGAGACAATCACTGAAACTTGGGAATGAATGCTATTACTCATGTAGAACTCATAGTTTAAACAAGAGTTTTGAAAATAAAATGCCATTATAGTACATGTATTTTATCATTCTATAAACCTCCAAATATGTTTTCACCATTTGATAGATAAAAGTTAATAATTGCTTTCTGAAAAAAAATGCTTCACTCTCCAACATGGATTTACTGGGTTTAGTTCTATCCAAAGACCCAGATAGACCCAGATAGGCTTTTGCTGAGTACATCAATCAAAGTATCGTTTTGCCTTACCATTACCCTTCATAGTCAAGGAGAGATGTGAGAAACTATGTGTGAAGCTTCTGGGAAACAGAACTCTTCCAAAATGAGCAGGAGTAGATATTCTTCCCTTGGATGGGGTAATGTGACTATGAGAGGTGTATGTCTGCCATAGCAATATATGACTCCAACTGATTTTCTGAGGAAACCAGAGTAAGAGTGCCCTAGGCAGAGCCTAAAAAGGAAACTAACATCATGATGGAAAAGTGTGAAGGAGGAAGGCACACAAGAAAGAAAAAATCAGGGTGCTTGATGGCATTATTTGAGCTCTTTATAAAGCCTCACCGTTAACCAACTACTTCTTGTCTCTTTAGTTATGGGACCCAATACATTCATTCTAGTGATTAAGTCCATTTAATTTGGGTTTTCTCTATCTTGCAAGAGAACCCTAGGTGGTATACATAAAACCCATAAATATTTGATACATGGCCAGAAAAAAACACGTTTAATTAATCCTTGAAATGCCATGCTATAGAAAACAGACTAAAAACATGCCATGGAAGACTGCTTCAAGTAAAGGGAGAGATTTGATCATTCAGATGCTATTCAAAGATATAGGAAACAAAAACTTTAACATTTTTTAACATTTTATTGAATTTAGTAATGAGTACATATTGTGAGATAAAGCATGCTGTGGACCGATTGTTTGTGCCCCTCCCCCTGGCTCCCTCCTCTGCATTTCACATATAGAAACCTTAACACCTACTGTGATGGTATCTGGAGATGGGCACTTGAGGAGTGATTAGGTCATGAGGATAGAGCCCTCACTATGACATTAATGTCCTTCTAAGAACAGGCACAGAGAGCTTCTCTCTCCCTCTCTCTTGAACCCATCATGTAAGGATATGAGAAGACAATCATCTGGAAACCAGAAAAAGGGCGCTTGCCAAGAACCTGACTCCCAGCCTCCAGAACTGTGAAAAATGTTTATTGTTCAAGCCATCTAGTCCATGATATTTCTCTTACAGTAATTCCAACTAAGCATAATGCCTTATTGGATGGTATGACTAAATCATATGGTAGAAATACATTTGAGGGGCACCTGGGTGGCTCAGTGGGTTGAGCGTCCGACTTTGGCTCAGGTCATGATCTTGCAGTTTGTGAGTTCGAGCCCCACATTGGGCTGTGTTGATAGCCTGGAGTCTGCTTCAGATTCTGTGTCTCTCTCTCTCTACCACTTGCCCACTCACAATCCACCTCTCTCTCTCTCTCTCTCTCTCAAAAATAAATAAATATTAATTTAAAAAAAAAAGAAAGAAAGTTGAGATTTCCATACTTTGAGGAAGGACTGTGAATTTTGGAAGTAGAGTAAAAGTACACAACATTCACAAAGAGATTTGGCCATCAAGGGGGGAAAAACAAGTAGAATAGTCTGTGAAGTCATATATGAATTTGAGGCAAGTTCTTTATGTTCGACTGTTTTTTTTAATTTGTGTTTGTAAATATTTCATACACATGATTATTTGAAAACATGTAGTGACAGGTCAATACAGACTGGAAAATTAAAAATATATGAGAGAGCTGGGATAACAAAATGGATCATTAGGAAGGTGGGAAAGGAGACAAAGCCTTATATTAAGACAAAGCCTTATTCTAAATATGGCACTAAGAAGTTAAGACTTTTTCATTTGATTATTTCTATTTTCTTTCTGAAGTGCTGAAACAAGAACTCTACCAAGAACAAGTGAAGACGTGGTTGACTATGTGCTTGAAAAGAGTAATAAAAGTTCACAATAAAAAAAGTTCTGTAAAAAAGAAAGAAAATTCTGAAAACAAAACATTTAGGGGACAGCACTGAGGGCTTGTATAACACTGGGAAACAAGAACGTGTATTATATTGTGTACTGCTGGATATATAGTCCATTTGAATGTGGTAGTCAACCAGAATAATGGCTGAATTTAGAGCAGAGAGGACTCATTCATGCTAGGTACTGCACTCTTCAGTAAATGAGAGGGAGTTATAATATACTTGGTAAAATAATAGTGACTAAAATTGAGTAGTTGGAGGAAGAGGCACAGCCAGATGGCATAATGCTCAAAGGAACAGATGCTTTTAACATGAGGGTAGAACAGTAATGATCCCGAAACTACATTCAGGAGTGATTGGATGTAATCCCCGTCTCCTAGCACTAATGTAGGTGGGATACAAGATAATGAGGAAGCTGTAGCAGGAGTTATACTCTTAGCAGACAGTCAGATTTCAGTTAGTGCAATGAGATAGAGGCAAAGTATATGGGAAAATGTTCAAGTTGCAGGAGAGTTTTATAACTAAGAATGTGGGTTTCAGAAGGCAGAATGACATGTTTGTTAAAGAGAGTAACAATGGAAAAAGAGTTGATATAAAGACAGCAGTGTATAGGGGCGCCTGTGTGGCTCAGTCAGTTGAGTGTCTGACTTCAGCTCAGGTCATGATCTCACGGTTTGTGAGTTCAGGCCCTGCATCGGGCTCTGTGCTGACAGCTCAGAGCCTGGAGCCTGCTTTGGATTCTGTGTCTCCCTCTCTCTCTGCCCCTGCCCCACTCACGCCCTGTCTTTCTCTGCCTCTCAAAAATAAAGAAACATAATAAAAAAAAGACAGCAAAGTATAGAATGAACCTTATGAATACTTTAGGATAATAATAATAAAACCCCTGAATTGTACACCTTAAAAAGAGTTAATTTTAGGTAGTGAATTCTATCTCCATAAAAGTAATATTTTTAAAAATATGGGGAAGAGAGAGGACTAAAGGTGCTTTCAGGGTGATGACCCGAAAGGGATGAAATGATAGAATTATTTGGTTACAGTTTTTATGAAGGAATTACTTCCATCTATAGCTGAGAGAAGGAAGTAACTCAGGCTTCTTCCTACAAAGAACCAGCAGCAAACAGACAAAAGCAATACACTATAGACACATATAAAGACGGAGACAGTGTTCAGTCTTACCTGTAGTGGTGGCTGAACTGGCTTGTAGAGAAAATGTCAAGTACTAACAAGCACTCGAGCACACCACCATGGGGTACAGAATAAATGATTCCAAAGCAGGTCAGGAGTAAGAAAGAATCAAATACACAAATGAGGTAACAAAAATATTATTGATATAGCACCGCTATCTGCCCCAAAACAGGGATGCAGACGTTGTGCATCCTATGATATATGTAAGCCTCCTTTTTTTCCCTTTTTGTCTGTTATAGATTTTTACTCTCCCACTGGAGTTTATTCTCCAAAGATAGCATTCAAGTCATAAAAATAAAATAAAATAAAAAATAAAAAAAAACAGGGATTACAATGTTCTTCTTTATGTATCATCTATTATCAGTGGAAGAAAATGCCTGTTCTGTTCTGGGCTTAGTGTTGAATTTTGAGTGGTAGAAAAAAACAGAAAATGAAGGCAGCCTTCACTGACAAGTGTTCCACAGGAATAAATCTGAGATGCTACAATATGGCAATTACACTGATATAATAGACAACAAAGCCCCTTGTAACAAACCCCAGGGGCCTCAAGAGGAGGGAGGAACACTATGTTATTGTGGAGAGATTCACTTCATGTGAAATTCATTGAGTCTTAGGAGCTATGTGTTGAGATTTGTTGTCATTTTAATAGAGCTATGTTTTTTCTAGATTTGTTTTCTTTAAAATACTGTATTTTATACTACAAACACAAAAGGCAGAGATTAAACAAGATGATTTAACAATAAAATAATAACGACAGGGATATCAGAGTCTGAGAAAACTTTGAGAAAACTGATTTTAAGCAAGAATACTCTGGATTATAGTATCATGATGTATTTTTCTGGACAACTGAGAAAAGCTCGACAGGAGAAAAGGTAATAGGTTTTGGGAAAAGAAGGAAAAGTAAGCATATGTATTTCCTAGAGAAAAAATAGGCAGTCTGTTTATGTCATTTATTTGTAAGATTTGTCAGGTAAAAAATATTAAATCTTGTAAATTAATAATTAAATTCATAATTAAGATAGTCTTTGTCATTCTTATAATGTTAAAAACATAAAAAAGTTGTAAACGTCCCATAACCTATTATTTAAGCCCACTGGAGTTAAGAGTTCAGGTCTCCTGCATTGATCAAAAGACTCTGACTTTGATTTTCTTGTTCTGTACATTTAAATTAGTCAGACTCTTTATTTTTGACCTCAAAGAAAAATCTCCACCATTATAGGAAAATTTCAAAATTCCCCTCTAGTACTACTTTTTTTTATCCTTACCTATCTCTGTATATACTGTGGTTATACCAGAAAGAGTACTTCAGAATGTCCCATGCTTAGTGCATGAGTACTTAGATGATGGCACAAAACGAAAAAAATTAAAGATGCTATTTACAGTCTGAGAAGTTTGATAAGTTACTAAGCCTTTCAGTCTTTTCTAATTTTTCAGTTGTAAAAACTGAAACAAAAAATTAATGTTTCTTTATTTTTGAGGGAGAGAGCACCAGTGGGGGAGAGGCAGAGGGAGAAAGAGATAGAGAATCCAAAGCAAACTGGGTGCAGCACAAACACAACACGGGGTTGGAACCCATGAACCATGAGATCGTGACCTGAGCCGAAGTCGGACACTCAACCGAGTGACCCAGGCGTCACCCAGGTGTAAAAAATTTAAAGTGGCATTAAGTGTAGTAGTCTGGTTTTCTATTTTGGGGAAAGAAAGATTTAGCTTTCACACTTTTGTGAAAGATAGGGTCACAGGACAATGCTGTGGGCATTTCCAACATAGAGATGATGTAGCCCTCCAACAATAGAACTGTTGATATAAATGAGAATAAGACAATGTTGAAGAAATATACTCTGAACAGATTTTTAGTTACAAAAACACTACTGACTTCCTAGGAAATTTAATATTCTGAAATTATTAATAAATTTAAAATAACAGAGAAAGAAATGCTGAAGCACATTGTTTTTGATGCCCAAAGTAGGAGATATGTGTAACTATAGTGAAATAAAATAATGGTAATGGTAATGGGAGCAGAATTAAAATCATAGATAACTTAAAACTAATGATTAATATGAAACTACAATCAACAATAACAGTCAAAGGAGAGAAACAATTTTGAAATGAGTTCTGGTTAAAGCTTGGCAGGAAGCTGCGATAAGATAACTTTTTCATCTGAGCTCACTGGGCAGTAGTTATATTTTTAGTCTTGGTTACTATGGAAAAGGGGAAATAAAAGATGAGCTGATAATGGAATAATTCATAGAGAAGAAAATTCAACTTATCAAAAGGGCTAAATATTCACCTACATATAGAAAACAAGCAGGTAACATGAATTAATTGACTCAAACATAAAACATGAGGGAGTCAAGGGGACTTTGAGAGAGAATACAGTACAAGTCCTCACTAAAGGCATTGATGTTTTAACTAAAATAATAATAATAATAATAATGATAATAATGTTTATTTTCGAAAGAGAGGCTGAGCGAGAGCAGGGAAGAGGTGGAGACAGAGGGAGACAGAGAATCCTAATCAGGCTCCAGGCTCTATGCTCTCAGCACAGAGCCCAACATAGGACTCAAACTCAGGAGCCATGAGATCATGTCCTGAGCCAAAGTCAGATGCTTAACCAACTGAGCCACCCAGGTGTTGTCACTTAAAGGAAGACGACTATGAGGATCAGAACAAACAAATGAAAAGCAACCATAACAAAATGGATAACTGTGACCAGAAAAAGTTGTGCCACCAGTTTGTTTCTCCTTCATAAAAAGACATATAATAAGTCATAGATTAGATCAGGACCTGGGTTTGTAAATTAGTTAACGGAATAAATAAAAGGAAGCTCTATATCAATAAAATGAGAGAAAGTAGAAAAAAAAACCAAAGAAGTCTGAGAGTCAGGAGGCAAATATTGGTAATGTCTACCCAATCAGTAATTTGAGGGGAAGTAGCCCAGACAAATTAACATAAATATCTCTTTTTTTGGATGCATCAGACAGAACATCAGAGACTATTTGTATCCACATCATATCAGCTCCCCCAAGATAAATAATTTGACTTCTTATATTTACTTACCAACAGGAAAGATTCTGATAAGAGGCAATATAAAAGTCTGAATTGTTTTTTACTGTATATCAAAAACATGATTTCACCCAAAAGTTTTAGAGAAAATGAAAAAATTAATTATTGACAAACTTATTTTAAAAAGATATTTTATATACATCAATACAAACTTATATTTAAAAAGGTATTTTATATATAGCAATAGGAATCTTATTGTGAACATGTATGTTAAAATTCATTTTAGCATTGTTTTTAGATGGCGAAATAGGGGAGAGTATAAAATGTGGCATAGTCATATAATAAATACATTTGAAAGTTAAAAACTAAAACTACATCAGTCAACACGCATAGATCTTCAAAATATATTTGCGAATGATAGAAAAGTTTTCAGCATTATGTAAATTGTAGAGCACTTATGCCAAAAAGCATTTAAAAATACAAATTTTTCATGGTTATATATTAATGTTCATAATTTTTAATATTATTACAAATGTTCTGATTATTAGCACATGCCTCTAAAAAGGGGGTAGTGTCCAAATGAGATTCTATTTTTAAAAGAAATTATTTATTGTATAACAAAAGAATATTCTTAAGTATACAAATGGGCAGAAATGTACATATATACTTCAATAAGGAAGAATTCAAATGACTGACAAATACAGGCAAATTCAAACCACTTTCAAAGCCTTCATTTCCTTCATAGTAAATAAAGTTGTTAAAAATCATAAGAACCTATACATAAAAGGCTGGCTTCTATGGGTTTAAAGCAAAAAAAAAAAAAAAAAAATCTACTCTTTTATCATCCAAACGTAAGAATAGGTTGGCAGAGCTTTGACTAAAAAAAAATTTCCCAAGTTTAACCCAACTCTAAAAGTTCATTTTCCTGACTCAGAAATTCTACTTCTAAGAAATTACCTCACAGAAATAGACTGAGAAGTATGTTGTCTTCGTAGTCTCATCATACAGACATTATAAATAAATTATACAAAAACTAGGAAAAGAAAAACAAATAATAAGCACACAACAAAGTAAAACCTTCAGAAGAATAACTCAAAAAAAGGATAGTTTATGTCCATGAATATCAGAAAATGTATTTATTAATACAGATAACTTCTTATTATATAAAACTAAGCAGAAAAGCATATACAATTTCATATATGTCATGACTATAATATATTCAAAATGTGCTGAAAAGTAAATTAGTAAAATTATCCCCCAAACTTGCTTTTCTGTTTTGTAATTATTTTGATACTGAACAGGGTGTTTTTGATTGTTTTTGTGTATTTAAAACAAGATGAAAAACTGAAGAAGATAACAAAAGATTGGGAGAGGTAGCATACAGAAATTATTCTTAAAACCTGTGTTTCTTCAGGCCTTGCAAACTTGCAGGTCCCCAAAGATCAAAAGCACATTTTAGGAATCATTATAGAACATTACTTGACCTCCTATTGCCTACAGTGTCTGTCTGAAATTTCCGTTCAAAAATGGGAACATTTTTAGAGTATCTGCAGCTGATAGAACAGAATCCTTCCCTGTTGCTGCTATGCTTCTCCACTTTTTTCAGATGCACCCTCCCTATTCCATGAGCCTTATCAATATTGCCTTCTTCATTTCTGTGAGATCACATCTGTTTTTCCACTATAGTTGTCTGAGTCCCCTGTGTTATTCTAAGTTATTTAGCCTATTCCATGGTCTCTTACTTTTCTACTAGGCTTAGAAGTTCTTTGGCCATCAAGTAGAGTTGGAACCCAAAATAAATATGTCCCAGAAACCATGTCTTCTGGGACATACTGTTTTCTCCCCAGCATTATAGACATGTAACACTGCAGAAGTTTAAAGTGTACAGGGTATATAGTTTTACTTGACATTGTACATCAGATTAGACTAGTAAATTTATACATATGGACAGACCATCCATCTCAGGTATTTCATTGTAGAAGATGAGCTAATTTGATTTCTTTGGGAGGCAACAATACTTTTTCTAAAGCTTTTTTTTTTCCACTCTCATATATTCTGTAGCCAGCATTTAAGTGTTCCTATGATAAATAACCAATATTTGCTTACCTATCACACACAGAGCAACATGCCAGATTAGAGTCTCCATTGAGAAGAAGCAAGCAATAGACATTTTCTTACCCCATTCCTGCTGTAAAATACCAGTATCAAACTAGCATAAGGGGGAAATCTTTATATTGTGAGACTAAACTTTATATTTAGATTGAAGTAAAAATTTTAATACCTAAATTGGAGACTGATCTTATATTCCACATTAATTTTAAGAGCTCTGGGGTGCCTGGGTGTCTCAGTCAGTTAAGCACCCGACTCTTGGTTTTGGCTTAGGACATGATCTCACAGTTTGTGAGTTCAAGCCCCACATCAGACTCCACGCTGACAATGCAGAGCCTGCTTGGGATTCTATCTCTCCCTCTCTCTCTTTGCCCCTTCTTCACTCTCTCTGTCTTTCAAAAGTAAATACATAAACTTAAAAATATTTTTTAAATAAAACTTTAAAAAATAATTAAAAAAATAAAAGCTCTGGGAACTAATACCTAAATTGGAAACTGTTCTTATATTCCACATTTATTTTAAAAGCTCTGGAAACTTGCAGAGATACTATCCAGTGGTAGTGAAGAGAATCCAGTTCAAGATGATTAACAGTGGAATGAGAGATATATCACCATCTCTAGTGGGTAAACATATGGCTATGTAATTCCCCATGAGCATTATACAGTAATGATAACCCTGTACCATCCTTGCTAATGGAACAGTCTATGGAGAAATCAGAAGATCGATATTATAGGTCAACATGGCAGTCGAGATCAGGATTTATAATGACCTTGTTATATCTATAACCAGAAAGGGGTGTCTAGGAATACATGAAAATGTTGTCGAATCTGAAGTTGGAGAGTTGAGGGGCACCTGGGTGGCTCAGTCAGTTGAGTGTCTGACTTAGGCCCAGGTCATGATCCTGCCCTTTGTTGGTTCGAGTCCCACGTCGGGCTCTGTGCTGATAGCTCAGAGCCTGGAGCCTGCTTCAGATTCTGTGCCTGCCTCTCTTTATGACCCTCCCCCACTCTGTCTCTCTATCTCCCCAAAATAAATAAACAGTAGAAAAAAATATTTTGAAGTTGGAGAGTTGGATTTGTGTAAGCTATCACAAAATAAAAAAAAGATTTTAATCAATTAATAGTTCATGGAAGAGTTCAAATCCTAGATTTTCTTACCAAGTTATATTAATCTTTCCTAACTCTAGCTCTGTAAAATGTAGGGGATTTTCCTTACTGGTAGAGGTATTAACAGTTGATATATTGGAGGAGGGGTATCCCTAACAGAATTTAATAATCAACAGCAGTGATTTTGAAATGTAATTTGTAGTTACTCTTAAATTTTATTTTGTCAGAGAATAATCCATGAATGTGTTTTTTATTTCAATTTCTCTCAATCGAAATCTCATCATTCATGTCGATATTTTTTAAAGTTTATTTATTTATTTTGAGAGAGAGAGAGAGAGGAGGGGCAGAGAGAAGGAGAGACAGAATTCCAAGCAGGCTCTGCGCCATCAACGCAGAGCCTGATGTGGGGCTTGAACTCACCAACTGTCAGATCATGACCTAATCCGAAATCAAGAGTTGGGTGCTTAATCGACAGGGCCACTCAGGCACCATGTTGATATTTTTTTAATTTCTCTGCACAATGTTGCTAATTTTTTAATGTTTCTTTTTTTTCTTTTTTAAAAAAAATTTTTTTCAACGTTTATTTATTTTTGGGATAGAGAGAGACAGAGCATGAACGGGGGAGGGGCAGAGAGAGAGGGAGACACAGACTTGGAAACAGGCTCTAGGCTCTGAGCCATCAGCCCAGAGACGCGGGGCTCGAACTCACGGACCGCGAGATCGTGACCTGGCTGAAGTCGGACGCTTAACCGACTGCGCCACCCAGGCGCCCCTAATTTTTTAATGTTTCAGTGGAACTCTTTGGTATATTGATTGGAAATTAGAAGAGTGTTTATCAGTCACTACTAATTTTACATTCAAAATATTCCATTTCAAAAAAAAGAAAATATTCCATTTCCCTTTCAAATTATTCTGAGAAATAAACTTATTTTTTCTTAATTTATAACTACCCTTCAAAGACAAAAATGCAAGTTTACAACAAGATTATCATAAGCCTTTTTGGCAGTTTTTACTGTAGGCAGAATTGTTGAGATTTAAGTTAACACACTTTTGTTTAGTAGTGTCTATCATGTTCTGGATGCCAAAAACCATGGGGAAAAATATGTGGAATGGACATGAAGATTTTGTAATTTGATTTAAGTAAATAATAAACTGAACAAGAGTTTGTGAGTAAATTATGGATGTGGCATGATTCACAAGGAAATCTGAATTTGAATTTGTCCTTTAAAATAGATGGAATGTAGGGTAGACATATAAAGCAGGAAATAGCACTATAAGTTATAAGAATGTAAGTTACTTATAAGAACTAATATGCTATTTTTAACAAACTTAGGAGAACTTTGAAGAAGAAGGAATTATCAGGAAAGAAAAGATGTGGCATTTATACATTCGCATGTAGCCAAAACAATATTTATGGCCCTTTGCAAGTCAATTGAGTCTTGGATAGAAGTGACATTTTAAGCACAGTATTTTGGAAGGTCGTTTGTGATTTCTAAGAGTACTTTAGTAAGATTTATCAAAATATTTTCATACCACTTTCACTTACATGTCTTCCAAGCAACTGAATTAATTAATCAATCTGTATATGTCAACTTATCAGAGACATTTTGCCTTGTTTTTATCCATTTGACTCTAAATTTCCAAAAAGATCACATTCTCACAGATTATGGACATTTTCACCCATATATGGATATACTATATCCTGCTTCCCTTATGCTATGATAATATGATTCTTGGCCAAAATGATGTCCAGAAAGAACACAGATTTCTTCCTTTATGCTTTTTATTTTTTAATTTGTATCATTTGTCCCCATTATGCTATCCTTTCCCTCTTCTCCTTTCTTTCATACTCTTGAAATTTATCTTTCAATCTTATCTTAAACTATTATATTCTGCTTTATCCAGCAGTACTTTAGTTAGCTCTAAGTGCCAGTCACACACATTTTTACTCAGTGAGCTACAGACAACCTAAAAATTCAAGAGTTGTATCTATGATGGAAAAATGTAGGGCAAGAATTTTTAGATGAAAAGAAGATAAAAGAAACTGAAACATTATTTATAATTTATGATTTATTACCTATCTACTTCAAAAAAAAAGGGGGACATTGACTTTATTGAAATAGAAGTTGGAAATATTTACATGTGCTCCCTTGGGAAGAAAGGAAAAATTGCTTTGGGCAAATTATACAAAAATAGCCCATTATAGAAATGTGAAGAATTTAGAAGTTAGTGTATCTTTAAGAAGTTCATTCTGTGTTTGTCTATATTGAAACTTTTCCTTGTTAACCCTCAAAGAAATCATAGCCAGCTGTGGCACTGGACTGCTTTCATTTGATTACTGATTCTTCTACACACTAGACGTTGGACAAGATTCTAGGCCATGTGACAACTTCATCACCTCTAAAGTGGGAATAATACTATCATCCTGGTTATAGTATTGTAGTGAATTAAATGAATTGATACATGTAAGTGTCTTAGAAGAGTGTCTGGTACCTAATGATTATAAGTGTTGGCTAATACTATCATCGTGGTTGCTTTTTCAATATCTAAAAACAATAACATTGTTCATATCATTTATAAATGGCCTGGTTTTAGAAATTAAATTGGCTTTGTGAAAAAATTTCATAGAAGCTAATTATTTAACCTCAATCCTAATGAAAATTAGTTATCTAATTGACTACTAATCTAAGAAAATTGAACTTGAGAGTTGTTTCTATTTTTCTCCTCCATTAAGTCAAAATAATTTAGTTTTACTATGCCAAACACATAAATTTATTGATTCTAGAAACTGTGGTCTAACTTGGGGTCCGTAGTGAGGGAAGAGTTAGATAAAGAACAGAGCTCTATATTTTATTATGAGATTCTAAAAATCAAGGGAGAAAAAGAATAAATATTATAAATTAATAGGTGCATTTATTTTGAAGGATAAAATAGTCTTCCGTTTTTTTAAGTAAGTAATAAGTTCCATGATCTGAAATGTATTTTTAGTAAGATATTTTTCCAAGATGGTTTCAAAGTTTCAAATTTCCGCGAAAGAGTGAACCTCAAGAGGTTTAGTTCAATACAAACAACAGTGTTGCTTAGTGAAATTCTTAGTGAATGAAGTATATTCTCTATTTATGAAGAAATTAAACAAGATAAAACCTCACTCTCAAGCCAAGTCTAACGTCAAACCTTAAGTAGTCACTTTGTACCAGTTGTAAAAATTATACTCTTTATACTCACACACGTAAAATCTTTATAGTTACATATTGCAAAATATATTATTCTGTTCTTGGTTGTGTACTTTGGTGTCAAATGTATAAGTTATCAGAAAATGATGCAATAACCAACTTTTAAGGACATTATCAAGGTTAACATTAGCCCAGAGAGTTTTGAACAGCATTAGAAGAATCACTGAATATATACAAGGAATTAGACTTTCAAATATGCCCAGAATCATTCTCCGATATCGGATTTCAAATCAAAGCTTAAATTCATAGGCGGTCTCCAATTTCAACCATAAAATGTGTAAGAGAGGTTTGCCCTTGAAAGGAATTCTTCCCTGTTCAGTTTTATTGCATGTGTTAAATTCTCCACTACCTATAAAACGCCTTTTGATAAAGTGAAACTTAAAGATGTTAGACTATGGTCTTGCCTGTTTCCCAGCACAAGGAGTTTCATCTGTATAGAATCATGAGTATATCAAAGAAATATGCATTAATGTATTTCACAGCCATGCATGTGCATAACTGATACATAATTACATTAATCACTTTCATGTCTAGTATATGATTAGTGTTTTTGTGATTATGGACTGAAAACAGAAAGTGAGTATCCAGCTGTTCATTCCAGGCATTACAAGATGTTTTCCTCTTCTTCCTTTTTTTTTTTTTTTTTTACATTTTTTAACATGTATATATTATTGAGAGACAGAGAGACACAGAGCGTGAGCAGGGGAGAGGCAGAAAGAAGGCGAGACATAGAAACTGAAGCAGGCTCCAGGCTCTGAGCTGTCAGTACAGAGCCCGATGCGGGGCTCAAACTCACAAACCTTGAGATCATGACCTGAGCCGAAGTTGGATGCTTAACAGTCCGAGCCACCCAGGAGCCCCTGTTTTCTTCTTAATGAGAGATACTAAGGTTTTATTGTCAATCAATCAAATGTATCAGGTTATGAATAAATGACCATAGCTTTAAAACACATTTCATATGATTTATATGTCATACGAATTTGAAACAAATTTATAGAAAGTTATACCTTAACCAGAATACCAAAATTCATTTATAATAAAAGGCATAGTGGAATAATTATCAGTCAGTGAGGATCTCCTTCCTAATTTCAAGGTATCTGGGGAATCAATTAATAACAACAACATTGTTTTACTAGTATTTTTTCAGAATGAAGGTAGATAAAGAGTTTGTAGAATATTTCAGCCCCACTGGAATTAACCCTGTTTGAATGTAGACAGTCTCAAGACATTTATTTTTATACTTTCACCTCACTATCAAAATATAATATATTATGACCATATTCCCAATGTTCTATAATGAATCTGTTTAAATACCTACACTTCGTCCCATCAATGCACTGACCCCAAGCACTTCAATAGCTTAATTTTAATTATATAAACTTTTACTAAACACAATGGGTGACTTCTTATCCAAATCAATAGGGTTGATTAATTAAAAAAGAATAAATCAGCTAAAGCTGGAAATGATAGCATAACTACAAGATTTTATATCTTATAGACTTAAATATTTTACATTTACTCATTTAATTCACCAAAGCTTTACTGCAGGTACAAGTTATTTTCTTTAGACTTAGCTCTACTAAACATCATTTGTGTTAATTTAATATACTATGCCGATAGTGTGTCATCTTCTATTTTTCAATAATATTTTCTTTCAAATGAAGAAAAAAATTTGCCAAACTTCTATCAAACTAATGTAAGCTGTAATATAGGTAGAATAAAGAAGGTGCCTCGGGAACACATAAGAGGAAGCACTTAAGTATGACTAAAGATTCCAAGTACATCTTCCAAATGAGCATATATTTTGAGCACAGTTCTGAAAAATACTTTTCAAGGTCAAAGTAAGAAAGTAATTTCAGTCAAATGACACAGGGTGTTCAAATACCTGGAGGTGATCAATAAATATATTCAGAAATCTGTATGGCATACTTTCACATACCTCTAGAAAGTTAGCTGAGGTCTATGTTTTACACATTTAGTTTTATCTAGAGACAAATAATTTGTTGGAGGACTTTAATTAGGTTTTTGTTTATCTTATCTGTTTAATCATATTTGTAGTATAGATAAAAGCATTCACATATAAACTCAATATCTAAAACATAGAAATAGAACAAGGTCCTACTTTCAAACCTGTGCTCTGACACTTTCTGGTGGGATAATTTGAGGCAAAGTTCTTCAGTGTGTTTTGCATATTAGCAGAGATCTTTCTTTCTTTAATCCCAGATCTTAGGCAAAACTATTCCAACAAGATTATAGTCAAGTTAAAATTATATGACCAACTCACAGCCTGGATAGATCTGCCTCTTCCTCCTGAGCCTCCTCCTTACCTCACCTTCATAGGCATGCACAGGTATACTGACTATGTGACAGCATCCTCTAGGAAAAGCTTGGTGCATGAGGACCAAAGCATGTCTAGCTGTGGGGTTAATATTTCCTCAACATTATTCACATCTAAACCTCGAAAAGATTGTGTAGCTCTTTGAGGTTTAAGATGCTTATATTGATTTCACAAAGTGGAAATTGACACAGAAGAGAGTTTGGTCAATTCTTTTACATTTTATAGTACATATTTTTACATATGCATATAAATGGACATAAGAAAATCAGCAACAACCACATATTCCATAGACGTCATAAAACTTCTAAGCTTATTCTTAAAATTACTCAGTGTTACAGAATAGTATATAAGCTAGACAATATAGATTTCTTTGCTTTTCTTTCCCACTAGCCTTACCATAATATCCAAACTGAGTTTACCTGTCTTTGTCTAAGTATCCATCTATCATCTATCACCTATCAATCACTTGCCATTTAACTGTATATTTCTCTTCCCACTTTTCTCTGACTCTTGCTCCTATGTACAATGAATACTAGCTTCCAGAAATGTCCTTCCCATGTTTCTTGAAGATGTCTCACATGATCCCATTAATGAAAACTTTCAGGTTTAGTTACCACGAGGCATCTACAATTTTTCCTCTTTGTTCATTAACACTCGTCCTTTGGGGGCACTGTAATGTACTACAGATAACATGCCTATATAAATTCTTGTTCCTCTTAGGCACACTTCTGCTTCTACTGGTAGTGGTTTTTTTGTTGTTGTGGTGGTGGTGGTGGTGGTGGTGGTGGTGGTGGTTTTGCATTTCATCAGGCCCTGGCACTTCACTGGGACCACTGTCACCCTGAATCTCCTGTTGGAAATGTAATGCCATAGAGTAGTTAAGCCCATGAAGCATTAAAATGTAGAAGGTGTATCCCTTGGGTAAATTCCTAGCAGTGCTATCGCTGGGCCATAGGGTAGATCTATTTTTAATTTTTTGAGGAACCTCCACATTGTGGTTTATATACACAATGGAATACTACGTGGCAATGAGAAAGAATGAAATATGGCCCTTTGTAGCAACATGGATGGAACTGGAGAGTGTTATGCTAAGTGAACTAAGTCATACAGTGAAAGACAGATACCACATGTTTTCACTCTTTTGTGGATCCTGAGAAACTTAACAGAAGTCCATGGGGGAGGGGAAGGGAAAAAAAAAAGAGGTTAGAGAGGGAGGGAGCCAAAACATAAGAGACTCTTAAAAACTAAGAACACACTGAGGGTTGATGGGGGGTGGGAGGGAATGGAGGGTGGGTGATGGGTATTGAGGAGGGTACCTTTTGGGATGAGCACTGGGTGTTGTATGGAAACCAATTTGACAATAAATTCATATTTAAAAAATAAAAAATAAAAAAAATGTATAAGGTGTAAAGGTATGTTATGTTTCTTTTAGAAGTCAAGCAATTGTATTCTATTCTATTTTGTTGCAATTACATCCATACCAAAACACAGAGCTTTTGGGAAAAAGAAAACTATTGTAGTTTCACATGTACCTTTTGAACAACCCCTCTGTAAGTCTCAGATGTGCTGGATAGAAAGACGACGGGATTCTGAATTGGATGAAAAATTCTAGTGGGACATCCAGAATGCTGCATTCTCAATCACCCCAAATCACCTTTCCATAAGGGAATAATATTGTTCTTGACCATGTATAAATTTATTAGTAAAATTTTCTCCAGGAAGCTCTCGGGGTCCTTATCTTAACTGCGACAGATCTTCCCTATCAGGTCACCAAACATTGTCAGATACGACTGATGCCCAACACTGACATCACCAATGCCCTCTGAAGCTCAGGAGTACAAACTCTTCTTGGAATAATATTGTATTATCCCATGTGCGTATTCCTTGCTATGTCTCACTTGTGACTTACTTGTGACCATTTCATTTTTTCTCACGTAACATTGATGGACGAAACATACGACTGTCGTAGGTACACTTTGCTAACCAAAGGTGAAGCAAAACATCCCCAAAAAGGTGAGACAAAACCTGCTGGTGTATGACTGTGTGTACATACATACATTGGTGTGTGTTAGAAGAAGGGACCTTGCATGGGCACATGAACTTTTTAAGATATAAAACCTCCACTTGTGCTGGTAGATTAAAACAGTTCCATTCTCCAAAATGAACTAGCTTCTTTGTCACATCTAAAATCACTGTAGGAAAGAACATTTTCTAGATGAAATGCAAGAATATTTCCCAGAAATATTAAGCATGTTTTCCAGAGTCTCCCCGCCCCCAAACCCCAGTTTCCTCATCATATGATGTAATAGAGAATTCGCAAATGCGTTCTTTTCTACTTCAGCATTTGGAAGTGTTTAGTATTTCGGTAGCTACCTATGAAAATGCTAGTAATGTCTGCATTTATATAGTGCAAGACAGAACTGCAGTTGTTTGCTGTTTTCAATAAATTAAATACTTTGAGAGAAAGTAAACTTTCTATATATAGAATATCAGATGAAAATGCAAAATGTTTAGACATAAATAAATAAAACCTAACAAAGCAGGATAACTTAAAGTAAATAATAATAATAATAATAATAATAATAATAATATTTGTTTCTTTACAATCATAAGCCTCTACCTAAATCATTTTGGAAATTTGTTTGGCATTAGTACCCGGACTCTGAGATCTAATATTAGTAAGATAGATTTTAAAATGTGTATTTGATACTATAGAGGGAATAAAAATAATAAAATTCCAATATGGAAGACATGAATCAATTAGAAAATATAACAATAATTTTAAAATGAGTGGTAGTAGGAAAACTAAAAATGGAGAAGTATAATACAATACCAATAAAAATAATAAGCTATGGAAACCAGTAGGTACTACAACGCTTTAAAAAAAGGCTTTAAAACCGTAAGTCCAGCTATTAACAAGAAAACATCCAAATTGCTATTTCCAAGTAAACATTGTATGGCAGAACTAAACCTATCATGACAAAAAAAGCCTGAAGTTTTTCCACCATACAAAATGTGATATAACAGAATATATTCAGATTTATATAATCTCAAACATAAATGGGTACTTATGCAGCACAAATTAATAACCTAACTGTACATAAGTAGCTATATATTTTTTCATTACCATAATTCTAAGTAAATGAAGAAAATAAGATATTTTTCTTAATCTACTGTATTTTTTTGTGAAGTAAGAGATCCAGATTCATTTATATAAACATAAGCAATTCTAGTCAAGAGTTCCCAATGAAAGAAGTTAGAATAAAAGATTCTAAACAAAAGCCTGTAGTCGTTAATCTCTGACAAGCTGAAAGGACAAAAAAATTATCTTGCCTCAAAATACACTTTATTTATCAGCATTCCCATCCAGTCCACAGCACATAGGCTTAGCTGGGCCACGTTAATCTTCTATTTGAATGCAGATTTCTAGATGTCAGATTTAAGACATCTCAAGGATGCTAATTTTCTCTACTTAAATATCACCTTACATTCTTAAGTCTCTATGATTTTATGAGTACTGTGAAGGCAGCAATCTCTTTACTATGACTTTAAAAATGGTTCCTAAAATAAATGTTTGAAAGCTGAACTTTAAAATTCATATTTGAAGATTTATCAGTATTTATTATTTAAAAACATCTTTGAATCATAGATTCTATTGTATAAATATGCCTTCTGTATAGGTTCAATAATTCAAGTCACATAAAAATATTGTAATTTCCTTTGCAGTTGTCTTTTGCAGCATTCCACTTGACAGACTTTCTTCACTCATAGTTCCTCAAGATGATAATACTTAAAGTTAGATTTAAGAAATTTAGTTTCTAGTGTAACATACTGTTTATATTTCCTATCACACAGCTGATTGCATGTATGTAACAGATCTAGTATCAGTTTTAAAATATGAGAGGGGATCCTGGGTGGCACAGTTGGTTAAGCCTGGGACTCCTAATACCGGCTCAGGTTGTGATCTCACAGTAAACATCCTTTTCTTTTTTTATCTCTTCTTCTCCTTCTCCTTCTTTAATAAATATCTTTTTCTAAAATGCCCTATGGAGACGAGAAACTGTGTTTCTAAGGTTCTGCACATGCAATAATATCCAAATTATGAAATTGAGAGTTGTCTTAGATGCTTCATTTTAAAAACATTTTTTAACGTTTATTATTGAGAGACAGAGAGAGACAGAGCACGAGCAGAGGGGCAGAGAGAGAGGGAAACACAGAATCTGAAGCAGGATCCAGGCTCTGAGCTGTCAGCACAGAGCCTGACACGGAGCTCGAACTCCCAAACTGGGAGATCATGACCTGAGCCGAAGTCGGACCCTCAACGGACTGAATCACCTGGGCGCCCCCTAGATGCTTCATTTTTATTTTTATATCTCCCTTCTCTTCTCTCCCCAGGAAGACCTGCCCATTGTATCCCTTTGTGATATTATACTCACCAGAATATCAGCTGATTTTGGTTAATCAAGCAATCAAGTTACTGGTGATCAGCATTCAGTGGATGAATATAGGCAGTAGCTAATACAACTTTAATGTGCACTTTTCATAGATATTGTATGAAACCTTGAATAATATAAGGAAGAAATATTTCATTCTGGAACCTCTAACGGGAGCCAGAGTAAATATACCGGTATCTGTTAAAGGGTGAATTGTGTTCCTCAAAAAGAGATATTGAGACTAAACCCGTGTTTATGAATGTGATCATTTGGAAACAGGGTTTTAGTGGATGTAATCAAGTTAAGATGAGGTCATACCTGATTAGCATGCATTCTAACCCAATTGAACTGGCATCTTTAGAAGAGAAGAGACATAAGCACACAGAGAAAAGAATGTTGTGTGAAACAGAGGCAGAGATTGGAGTGAATGCATTTACAAGTAAAGGAACACCAAGGATGCAAACAACTAACAGAAGCTAGGAGCCTTGGAGCAGATACTGGCTCTGAGCCCCCAAGGAGGAACCAACCCTGTTGAATCTTGATTTTGGACTTTGAACTTCCAGAGTTGTGAGAGAATAATTTTCTGTTGTTTTAAGTCACCCAGTTTGTAGTAATTTGTTATGGTAACTGTACAAAACCAATAAAGTATCTCCAAAGAAAATGATTTGATATATACTGCTGCTCCGTGAAGGACCCCTGGGAAAACAGTAAAGGTATATTTCAGTAAGTTCCTAGCCTTTAAGTTAATAAATGGGAATTATGCCGACAAACTGAAAGGTCCCAAGAGAACTGAAGTGTACATTCCATTTAGCATGCCATAGATTATTATATTCATGCCCATGCTGTCTCTCTATGTGGTGGTACAAGCTGATGCCAGTCTAACATTTGTCTCGGTATTTTTATTTGGGAAACCTTAACCAAAACGATTTTAAAGTCTTCTTTCAATGTTTATTTGTTAATTTTTGAAAGAGAGAGAGAAAAAGAGAGGCAGAGAGAGGGAGACAGAGAATCCTAAGCAGGCTCCACACTGTCAGTGCAGAGCTCAACACAGGGCTCTACCTCATGAACAGTGAGATCATGACCAGATTCGAAATCTAGAGTCGGATGCTTAACAGACTGAACCACCCAGGTGCCCTACCAAGAAAAGGTATTTACAGGTAAAGGAAAATCCTCTTTTAGATTGGGTAGTTCAAAGATGAGCTGGCATTGAAAACAAGGGGATCGATGTAAAGTACCCAGGAGTTGGGAGTCCCATGTTTAGTTTGCAAATGTTTTAGGTTTCCTGAGCCTATGTTTCTTCATCCGTAAAAGGAAAAGTTTGACAAGACATGTCGGGTATCTACATCCTGCCTAATTCTGGAGATAATGAACCTGCTTTTAATGTATCCACTTTTTAAGCCATCTTTCAAGTCAGAAAGATAGGGAATCGGTTATCTAGACTTGTTTCACTCTGAAAAGATAGCTACTTGCCACTTATTTTAAATAAGTTACAATATGAGAATGCTTATTGAAACTACATTATAACTTTAATTTTATCCAATTACCAAATCATTTCCTCCTCCCTAACCTAATTTCTATTTTTATCTAAAGATTTTTTTTAAAAATTAATATCATCTTTTTTGTTACTGTTGCTTCTCAAATGCTATGATTTTACCTTTTATCATTTTCCAGTGAGAGTTATCTCTCAGTTTTAAGTGGGTCAAAAGAATACCAGTCTTCTCCTCAGACTCTTTTGTTAAAAGGCAATTTTGGGTTCCTATGAAATTTCCTTTTATGCTTTTGATTATACTCCTGAAACATATGTCTTATTATCTAATATTCCCTAATTTCACAAAACAGACTTGGTATACACATTAGTCATTGGTCTCTAAGATAACATAGTTTCTTCAAGAAGAATGATAACCACATAAAACAATTATTGAGTTTCACAATTTAACACCAAGGGTAGGGAGTGGGGGAAAAAAGGAGAGAAAAAAAACCATTTTATTGAATATCACACATTGCTTCTTCTTGTATTCATTCTCTCCAGTTCAAAACTAGAACTAACATAAGGACAATTTATCTCACATAGCATAAATGAACACTGAGACTAGAACTTTGTCATGTTTCTAAATATTCTAACAAGTATTACTGTCTGCTAGGAATTACTTTCTGATTGCTATACAGACAAGAAGTTTATGGAGTCTCTTTATTTCTTTTCTTTTACATGTTCCTTTTGGAACTTTTTTCTAGGATTTTGAGTCTCTTTCCCCTGATATCATTAACCAACCTGGCAAGCCGAGCCCTAGTTCTTGTGGGACGAATCTCATCTCTGTAGGACTCTGGAAGAGTTTTAAGGTGTGGGAGATGCCCTTCCCCTGGGCATCTTGTCTCTTTAGCCTCCACAAAAGAACACACCAGATTGCATAGCCAAAATATGAACAACTCAGAACAAAATACTAACGCTTGAGAAACAACAAAGATGAAATTTCTTACTAACCTGAAATTCTCTTTGAACATTTTTAGGAGAGGATCCTCAATGCACGCTTGCACTCATTGGGAATTTCCAGAGCAAGGTTTCCTTTGCTCCTAACCTCGTCCATCTGCCCTCAGGGTCAAGTTCTTGTCTCCATCCCATAGATAAACTCCATTCCAAGTCTTTCTCTGTGATACTCTCACTAGTTTCTTTCCCTTAGAAGAGTGTTATTGACTCTCTTGGGAAGAGAGTTTTCTTCCCAACTCAATCCTATGTCTTATGGTATTGAATAGTGTCCAGAGGTTCAACCAATACATCAAAATTTGCTGAAGCTCTATTTGATTTACATGGAGGAGATGGCTTCAGGTCCATGAGCAAAGATGAAGCATTTTAGTTTTATCATGTTAAAATATTTGTTAGAAAAGTAGCATTCCTTCAAGTTCTTTTAGTTGTCAGTCAACAATGTAAATCTCTCCCAAGTATCAAATAGAATGGTTTCATCATAAGTAATATAAACCTTAACTGAAAATGGTTTATAAAATAAGTAGATGTGTATATAACAGAGAGTCCTGAGGTAGGGCAAGTTTCAGATTTAGTTGGCTCTATGATGTTATCAAAGACACAGATTATTTTCATTTACTTGCCATGTCATTATCAATTTTATTTTATTCTCTGTACTTAGTAAAATTCCAGGCATCATATCTAGATTTGAATGAATCCTGGATAAAAAGGACTTTTCTTCATACAGCAAATTATTTTCCAGAGGACACTTAGCAGACTTTCTCATGTATTATTGGCTATATATGGGTCACATGCCTAGTTGTGAACCAAATCCAAAGAAGGGTGATTAACTTCCCATTAGACCAATCAGGCCCCCTCTGAGGTGAGTTAGGAGGATCAGTCTTCCCCTGAAACACCAGCTAAAGAAAATTGAAGCTCTGTTGGCAGTGGGGGGTATGAGAGTAGGAGATGCTAAGTAGACATAAATTATTGCCTTAAAGGAAACTTTCTCTCAACCTCTCTCTATCTATCTCTATCTCTATCTCTATCTCTATCTCTATCTCTATCTCTATGCTATCTGTACATATTGAATGAAAAAAAATTATGTCCTCAGCATATTGGGACTATCTCAACTTCAGAAGTTGAAGGAGATACTTAAAAAATATCTCACTCTCTTATTTTGGAAATAATAATGTCTTCCCAAACAGATAATAGCACTCACCTTTACCCAACCAACCAATTTTCTCTCATAGCAAGAGGGTCACTGGCTTATTTGAAAATTATTGGACTACAATATTTTCTGAGACCTGCACAGGTTTGAAAGTCTCTGCATTGCCATTCAATTTTACAAGCCACACCTTCCATCTCTTTTCATCAGTGACTAGCAGGCATCTGAGAAACCCATTCAGGATACTCTTTTCTAGTGTTGCTTCAAGTCCATTGCCTTGATTCTTAAGTGGAAAGTCATTCTTGACTACCATCTCCCTAAAAAGAAATTCCTAATTTGTTTGTGTTTTATTTTACTAAATTTTATAAACAATTAGCATTCCTATACTGATAGCTAGTAGTTGATAGCTTTCCACTTGTGTCTTATTGAAGCCAAGTTCTGAAACTGTACTATTTCCCTTTATATCAATTCTCAAACTCTAGAATAATGTTGATGGTACCCTATCAATGGCATTGCAGAAATAATGAAAAAAAAACATGTTTTTCATACATTATTTATCTTAATTGCAAATTGACTAATATAATTTGCCATCCCATCCACAAGAACTACACCAAGATTTGTAGACATTCTCTAAATAATTTCAGTTATTTATTAAAATGCTGATAAAAGTTTGAGTTTCTCTCTCTAGCATCGACTCACTCCAATAGTTTGCTTTGTGTCATTACTCATTGTCTACTGTCCATCTCAAATACAAACTATTGATATTGGTCTCCTATGAATGCCATTACAAACTACCAGAAACTGGGGGGCTTAAACCACAGAAATTTATTGTCTCATAGTTCTAGAGACTAATATCCAAGATCAAGGTGCAGGCAGGGTTGGTTTCTCATGAGGCCTCTCTCCTTGGCTTGCTTCTGGTGCCTTCTTACCATGTCCTCCCATGGCCTTTTCTCTGTTCACATGCAGTTCTCTCTGTGTATAAGGACTCAGTCATATCGGAATAGGGCTCCACGATAACAGCCACCATAATAACTTAGTCATATTCTGTGTTACTGGGGGTTAGGACTTCAACATACAGATTTGCAGGGAGCACAATTCAGTCCCTAACACTGCAAAGCGGATGTCTTGATTATGCACCCAAACTTCTTTCCCTAGCGTTAACAATTCCGGTGGCACCATCATTCAAGCTGCTCAGTTTCTGTAACCTTCCCTGAACTCTTCTCATTAACTCTTGATCTACCACCCTGATCCAAGCCTCTGTTACCTGCTGTGTGAACGACCAGCCTTCACATGACTCTTTTCATCATTTACTAATATCCAGTCACATTAGCCACTTCTCTTGTTTCTCTTACAATCGATTTAATACTGTATTGACTTAAATTGTCCTCTACCTAGAATTCTCTTCCCACATCCTCAAATATATGGATTTTTTTTTTTTTTTGGACATCGAGTGTATGGAATTTTCTAATCTTTAATCTCTCAAAATTTTTTTTTCCTTAACCATTCTTATCCAAAATATCCCTCCTTTTACTTTCTCCAATACTCCTGTTTTATTTTGTGATCCCTCTATAAAGTTACCATATTCATTATTGGTTTGTTTAGATTTTCCCTGGGCCAACTTATATGTATGTTATTTTAGAGCAAGGGTCTTTTCTCTTTCATTCACAACTCATACAAGGACTGGAAAATAAGAGAAGCTCAATAAAAATGTGTTTAATACATGAAGCAGAATGGGTCTTCAGGAATGATACTGATCCCTAAGACAGACTATAGATCTAACCAAAACCACTCTCCTTTCACGAAAGCTGTAGAAAAGATAATATTTCATACCAAGGCTACAACTGCTTCTTTGTCCTCCACTTCCACTTTTCAGACAAATAAGAATTCCTGAATTTCAAACTGACATTTTTCTCTGGTTCTACCTCATGAGATACCAGCAAAAGGAAATAAAGCGTAGTATTTATTTTAGAATAATAAGAGTTATTTCTGAGCTCTCTCTGCTGGTATACACTGGTACAGAAAGATTATTGGTAGAATATAGTTATTCTCAAATCCATACTCTGGTACTGTGGCTTAAAGTTGAAAGAAAGTTAGAATTATGCTGATTTAAAGATCTACCTGAAAGAGCCAGCACATACTAATTATTTCAGACATGAAACTCAAAGACACAATATTGCCTACATTATCTTATAAATATTGAAGTCACCCCCAAGACTGGCAGAAATTAAGGTTAAGAAGACTGTGAGGCCAGTTTCAAAACTGTTAATAAATCAGAAAGATTGACATAGGGTCCATAGATGATTACAAAGGGTAGAGAAAGAAATGGCAGAACTGGATAATATATGTCTCGAATAATCAGATGTTCTTTTGTGTAGCAGAATGATGATTTAAAATGGCAAAGGTAGGCAAGGGAGACACTGACCTCATCTTTTCATCTTAGTATGAAACATAATAAAATAGAGTTAACTAAAATGAAATTTTTAGGTAGGATTTTTTTCATGGTAACTATGTATATTTAATAAACAATTTGGGTCAAGTTTTGAATTACAGAATTATGTATAATAACAAACATTCTTAGCTACAAAACATTCTTAATAGGAACTGATATACCTACAAGTGTGTTAAATAATTGAAAATATGGTAAATTTTTAAGCAAACTAATGTATTAGGTTATTTCTAATAGAAATAGAAAGCTCAAGTTCAGCTTTATTAATTATTGAATATAAGAACAAAATAACAAAAAGATTAAAGCTTTTTTTGCAAGGAAAGACCTCAATTAAATATTTGAATTTTAACACTAAAATATCAAAGTCATTATCAGACTTAATATCAAACTCAAAAACAATGAACTACATAGACAGACACTATATTAAAGACACCAACTCTAAGATGTTTATTTTTTGAAGTCTGTATTATTGTGAATATATATATATATATATATATATTAAAATGGTGTTTTATTGCAGAATGATGACCACAGTAAGTCTAGTTAATATCTGTTACCACACAGTTATAATTTTTTCCTTGTGATGAGAACTTTCAAGGTTGAATCATCATTCTGTACACCTGAAACAAATATAATACCATATCCCAATTACATCTCAATAAAACCTAAAGAAATATTTTAAAATAGAAATTAAAATATTATTTGATGAACACCAAACATTAAAAGATAATCATAGTTGTCACTGTTATGTCCTTTCACAGTTCAGGAAATTGGAGTTGAATGGGGTAAGAGGATTTTCCCATACAAGGTCACACAACTGGTAAATGTCAAGTGGAATTGAAACCAGGTTTTCATAACTGCTATATTCTCATTGTCAACTAAGTTTTCATGTAGATATACTAATATTTGCTAAGAAGAAGAAATCTTTTTTTCTGAAATGCTCTTAGCAGATATTCTTGGTTAGATGCATAGTAATGCTGAACTAACCCGGATCTATAGATTTATCAGCCAAGGGTGTATTTGTATCTTTTGTTTGTATCAACTATTCAGTCCTGATAAGAATTCTGTGAAATGGTGGGGTACCTGGATGGCTTTATCAGTTAAGTGACAGACTCTCGGTTTCAGCCCAGGTCACAATATCACGGTTCATGGGTTTGAGTTCCATATTGGGCTCTGCACTGACAGCACAAAGCCTGCTTGGAATTCTCTCTCTCCCTCTCTCTGCCCCTCCCAACTGTCTCAAAATAAATAAATAAACATTAAAAAAAATCTGTGGAATGGGGCACCTGGGTGGCTCAGTTGGTTGGGTGTCCGACTTTGGCCTTGGCCATGATCTTGCCACTCCCGAGCTCAAGCCCCATGTCAGGCTCTCTGCTAACAACTCAGAGCCTGGAGCCTGCTTCGGATTCTGTGTCTCCCTCTCTCTCTGCCCCTCCCCTGCTCATGCTCCCTCTCTTAAAAATAAATAAACTCTAAAAAATTTTTTTGTTAAAAATCTGTGGAATGTTTGCAGAGGAAATTGAGGTTTAGATTAATTATTTGACTAGGTTCATATATTAGGGGTAGAACCAAGATTTCCACCTAACCAGCTGACTCTGGATCATGCATCCCTAACCACTACTTTCCAGGTCTCTTCATTGAGCACAGAAAAGACAATTTCTAGAAATTTTCTAGCACGTTTTTCAAATTCTGAATGTGTATAATTTTCCAAAGTATTCTGACCGGGAGATATTTTTAAAATTCTTTTGATGTGGGAATGTAAATTGTTTCAGCCACTGTGGAAAAAAATATGGAGGCTTCAGGGCAGCCGGTGGCTCAGTTGATTAAGTATCTGAATCTTGATTTCAGCTCAGGTCACGATCTCACGGTTCATGGGTTTGAGCCCTGCACCAGGCTCTGAGCTGATTTTGTGGAGACTGCTCAGGATTCTCTCTCTCCCTCACTCTCTGCCCCTCTCTCTCTCTCAAAAGAAATAAATAAACTTTAAAAAAATTGTTTTAAAAAGAAAAAAATATGGAGGCTCCTCAAAGAATTAAAAATAGAAATAACATATGATCCAGTAATTCCATTACTGGGTATTACCCAAAGGAAAAAAAACCCACTAATTTGAAAAGATATATGAGCCCCCCATATATATATATATATATATATATATATATATATATATATATTACACATAAAATATATATACATATATTATGGAATATTAATCTGTCATAAGAAAGGGATGAGTGACATTTTGCTGTTTATGACACAACATGGACAGACCTAGGACCTTATGCTAAGTTAAATAAGTCAGACAGAGAATAATAAATGTTGCATAATTTCACTTATATGTGGAATATAAAAACCAAAACAAATCAACAAACAAAAAGCAAGAACAGACCCATAAATACAGAGAACAAACTGATGGTTGCCAAGGTGGGGTGCAAAATGGATGGAAGGGAGTGGGAAGTATAGGCTTCAGTTATGGAATGAAGATCACGGGGATGAAAGGTACAGTGGAAGGAATATAGTGAACGGTATTATAGTGGCCTTGTATGGTAGCAGAAGGTAGCTACACTTGCGGTGTGCATAGCACCATATAGACTTGTTGAATCACTGTTTTACATCTAAATCTAACGTAACATTATGTGTCAACTACACTTCAATAAAACAAATATACTAAATTTATTTAATGTGACATGTTTATATTCGTAAAATAATGCTTTTTCTTTAAACAGATTCATAGCACTAGACAAAATAAATGACACTAAATTATAAGAATACACATGTATTACAAAAAACCAAAGAACATCTTTGTCAATAGGTTAGAAGAGTGCTTACCAGTCAAGATTTCAACTGTTCTGGATTAATTAGAAAAAAAGAATATTTATTTATTTTGAGAGAGAGAAAGAGAGAGAGAGAGAGAGCATGTGTGAGTGGGGGAGGGGCAGAGAAGAGAGAATCCCAAGCAGGGCCATGCCATGTATCAGCACAGAACTCGACACAGGGCTCCATCTGACAGTTGTGAAATTATGACCTGAGCCAAAATCAAGAGTCTCAAAACTCGGACGCTTAAACAACTGAGCTACCCAGGAGCCCCTGGACTAATTAGAAATTTAACCATAACAAAAATGATTTTTCCAATATAACAAGCTCTTGACCCATATGGGATTGCTTAACTTTATCTAAATTAGGCTTACTAAATGTTAAGGAGAGACAAACCATCCTATTTTACTTTATCACGAAAACTCAAGTAGAAGAAGAATAATGGTAAAATAAATAATGCTTAGCAGTTTATATTTATTTATTCTGTAATACCAAAATATGGTTAATATGAACATCACATGACTAGAAATTGATTTTGATGGCACATAATGATCCTGGCAATAATACAAAAATGGTGATGTTAAAATAGCCAAAAATTCCACTCAATGTTAAATGACTGAGGAACGAGCATTGTTTTATCCTCTTTAGTGTAATAAATAGGAGTTTCATAAAGTGAAACCTGTTGATAAATCCTATCACAAAGTTGGTGTTATTACCTATTCCACTCATTCAATAATGCTCAACCTGAAAAATTACTTTATTTTAAATTTTAATGCACTTAATAACATTCCATTTTAAAAATTAAAATATTTAAAAGCCTTACATAGCATATGTATATGCATAAACATGTGCGTCTATGTAAAATTAGTGACTAGTTCTGATAAATGGTCCAGAAAGATAAATATTTAAAATCGGATTTTTTTTAAGATCAAGCTTTCTCTGTCAAAACACTATAAATATTTATATCACTCTTTTGTCTGTAACCAACAATTTTAAATCTCAGGATCTTATAATTTATATAAATATTTACTTTTTCTTGAATTGTATGCTAGATTTTGCCCAATTCTCTCTCTCTCTCATGTCAAATTAAATCTTCTGAGCTGTAGCATAATTTATGTCAATTCATATGAGTTCTGGTCAAAGTCATTTATGAAAAGCAATTGTGATCTCATCATTCATAGAAACCAGTCATCCTCTTTAATAAAACTCATTATTAAATTATAATTGTATATATAGTCTGTTTCGAGATGAAGCAAGAGATGCTAAAATAGGCTTTCAAAATTTCATTTATCTTGATTTTTCTTCATCTAGAACACGATGAAAGTTTCTGCACAAGGATAAGTGAAGGAGATGAAATAGATACACACATACACACACACACACATTAGTTAATAATAAACTCATGACTTATTAACAAAAGCACAGCTGTAGCTATATTTGAAATACTGATGATCATCTCACTTCTATGAAACATCTTTAAGCAATGATCACCTCTGGTTTACTGTAAAGGGAAACATACTAAATATTATATAAAGGAAGTGAGAATTTATCTTCAAGATGAAAAGCCTACAGAAACTTGCTATTGAATAGAAAGGGAACTTTTTTTCAGTTGCCTTGAGTCGTAATCAAAGGATATGATAAAGTTCACCACTCTTTCATGTCTTAAAACACACTACTGAATTAATTTTTGGATTTCAATTCTCTGAATTGACAATATATGTTTCTAATTTACGATTTCTAAAGTGGTTATTTTTCTAGAATTGACACAAACCACTGTTTACTTTTTAACAAAATAGCAACATTAGATCCATAAACTGAGTTTTTAAAAATGTAAACCCATAAGAACTTCATTAACTGTAACCTTAAAAATACAAAAACACACATTTTATTCTTCCTCTTGTAATAATCAGTTCACACATAGGTGATAGACCATAAACACATGGACCCCAGGCTAGGCAAAGGCAATGCAGAATATACAGAGAAATTTTATCCTAAAGCACATGAATGCATAAAATCATTTAAAAAAGCTGAGTTTAGGGACAAATTATTCAGTTTTGAATCATCTTCGTTATGACTAAAGTTTAAATGCTGCTGTGGACTGAATGATTTAGATCTTCCTCCTCCCTACACCCAAATTCTTACGTGGAATCCCCTGCCAACAATGTGGCAGTATTAGCATCTATGGTCTTCAGGAAGTAACTAGGTTTAGACAAGGTCATAAAGCAAAGCCCCTATGATGGGATTAGTGCCTTTATAAGAAAAGAAAGGCACCAGAGTTTCCTTTCTTTGCCACGAAGGTGGCCAGGGCTGTGAGAGGTAAATGTCTGTTGTATACGTCACTCAGGCTATGGGACTTTGTTATAGTCAGCTTGTGGCTTGGGCTAAAAATGATCTCAATGAATCAAAGGCTTTGCATACCTCATCACTAGTCGAGATGATGATGCCTCATCACAAGTCTCTGTGAAATCAGAAATGTCTGCTTTTTCTTGTTTCCTGATCCCATCCCATTACCTAAAGCAGTGCCTGGCACATATTAGACCTGAATAACTATGTGCAGAAGAGAATAACAGCTCACTGAACAGCTGGATGGACAGATACACATAAATTAAAACAGAGCAAAAATAATATGAAACCAAGCAATAGATAATGGAACATCTAATATGTACACAAACACCTCAAATCATGGTGGATGAATTTCTCACTTCGGTGAGAAAAGGAAGAAAAAGCATTTTAGCCTAAAGAAATATAAAAAACAAAGTCATGAAGTCACCCAACACCACGGGCTGATGTAGGTGAAATATAAGCATGTCTTTATTATTAGATTGTAAAGCTCACAAAGGGAGAGAAGCAATGATAAAGTGGAAAGCCGGAAAGGGATATGAAAGATTATTTTAATCCTCCAGTGAGAGGCAATGAGTGCCTAAACTGTGATGTCAGGCAGCTGTGTGTTGGCAAATGGTTACTAATGATTCTTCAAAAAAAGAAAATATCTACCGGATTGGATGTGGTGTGTGTGTGTGTGTGTGTGACCAGGAAAACAAGAACAGGGAGAGAAAACATACTATTTTAAAGCTATTAGCAAAAAAAAAAAAAAAAAAAAAAGAATAGGCTATAATTTTACAATTATTTAGTCCTTATAAAATATGAATAGGAGGATAAAATAATAAAATTCTTGTAGCAGATAAAACCAACAATTTACATAGATTTTCCTGCTTCTGTATCATGTCATCTGATTCAACACAAGTCACTACTCTAAATCTTTCTTTTTTTTAGATTTTTTTTAATGTTTATTTATTTTTGAGACAGGGAGAGACAGAGCATGAACGGGGGAGGGTCAGAGAGAGAGGGAGACACAGAATCTGAAACAGGCTCCAGGCTCTAAGCTGTCAGCCCAGAGCCAGACGCAGGGCTCAAACTCACGGACCGCGAGATCATGACCTGAGCCGAAGTCGGACGCTCAACCGACTGAGCCACCCAGGCGCCCCTCTAAGTCTTTCTTTAACAATACAGTAAGTACGCATACACACGCACTGAAGGATACAATGCACCTGAAACAAGAGTTACAATAGTGAGTGGAGATATATGGACAAACATATATATTTAAGTATATGTTATACCTATATACTTATATTTATTTACATATATGTAAATTTGTGAGAAAAATCTGTTGGAAAATGCTGATTGGTCAAGGGAGGGATTTTTTTTTTTTTATCTATTTTGAGAGAGACAGAGCACAAGCGAAGACAAGCAGAGAATGAGGGAGAGAGGAAGACTCCCAAGCAAGCTCCACGTGGTCAGCACATGGAGCCTGAGGCAGGGCTTGAACTCAACACATGAAATTATGACCTGAGTGGAAACCAGGAGTCAGACCGCTTAACTGACTCTTGAGCTACCCAGGTGCCCAGGAAGGGATTTTTTTTTTAATCTATATTTATCAAAATCCTGTTCACGAACCCTTGGCCAAAGATCACATGACTTACCTGAATTCAAAGAGAATTTTACACTTTCTCTAGATCTCCAAAAAGAGGAGAAATAGATGAGGGTGAACATTACAAATAGTAATTATCATTTCCCTTAGCTTTTTTTAATACTAAACTTCTTTCTAGGGTGTAGAACATGCCCATGGGATTCATCTTCCTTTTACTAGAAAATTTGCGATGCAGAAGTTATGAGGTTGAGAAATTATATATATAATAGAATCTGAGGAAATTTGTGCTGGGAGGGAAAGATGGATAAATATGTGGACAGAGAAAGAGCACCTAAAACACAACATGACACTTAGAACGTATCTAATATGCTTGATTCCTTTTTTTTGTTTAAGAGTTGGATACTCAAGGAGTAGGTACGTCACACTAATGGTGCAGATGTCCAGGGAAGATCCGGGAACATCTGTAATTGCCATTAAACTGCATGAAGCCACCTTTATTGCATGCCCGACTAAGGCCTGTTTAGTCTATGATTTTTGATATTTGACCTATACAAAATCTACACGTCCCTTTTTGGAAATAAATTTTCCCTCTTCATGTGTGATCCTTGCAAGCAAAAGACATGGGATAACTAAGGTGTAGTGAGTCTTTAGTTTTCACTTAGGCATATTAAATTTCTAAAAAATTCTAAGGTTGTGTTCTAAAAGCAATGGACTCAGGACACTGAGAAAAGAGTAGAACGATTCGATAAGCCATCTAAAATCCAAAGTGTTAGAACAATAATCACATCCTTTAAATACGCCTCACAGGTCATGATCTCATGGTCATGATCTCATGGTGGTAAGATTGGGTCCCATGTCGGGCTCCACATTGGGCTGGAGCCTGCTTAAGATTCTCTCTCTCCCTCTCTCTCAGCCCCTCCTCCACTCATGCTCTCCCCCTCTCTCTCTCTCAAAATAAATAAATATTTTTTTAAAAAAGTGAGTTGAGACAAGAATATATATTTGTCACTTTTTCTTTGGACGTTGGTGTTATTTGTGAAGTTGGAGGAGAGGTGGTAGGGGAGGAGAGGTGAAAAGAAAAAAAAAAAAAAAAAAAAACTCCTTTCTTTTGGGGAAAGAGTATTTCCAGAAGAACAATTCTAGTTAAAGTGAAGATTTGAAAGGAGGAAGTAACATTGGTGGAATAAAGAGAGGTATGTTTAGATTAAAACATAAAGGAAATGACTGGCAGGATACAACAGAGGAGAATTAAATAAATTAGTGAAAATGTGACTGGCAGGTGTAACTCAACCTGTGGTTGGTTCCTGTCCAGCTGTGGGTGCCGCATCTGCATCCCTCTGATCCTGTTGACTACAGCTATGTGGCTCTCCCCCAGCATCTCTGTTTTGTTTTGTTTTGTTTTGTTTTTAAATTCGAGGGTGCCTATGTGACTTTCTTTGGGACACTGTCTTCAGACCGTGGTAACGAATTTCCCCATCGGCAGGCACCCTCAGTGCCTGAAAGCTAAGTTTCCCGAGGCTGCCCTTGACCAATAATTGACTGGTCCAGAAGCATTGAAGCCCTAGCGTCTTTGCTTCCAGTTGGATCGATTTCTGAAGCATAATTTACACACAGCTAATCCATAAAGTTGGTCTCGGCTGGGGCTTTGCACGTGATTGCACTTTGCTTGAATTCTTTACTTCCTCACTCTTTTCTCCTGGGAGCACTTTTTTCCTAAATTAGTCACACAGGAACCTTGAGCTCATGGTCTGTTTCTGGGGAGTATGACTGGGATTAGGGATCAATTCTGGTGTTTTTCCAGGTTTTGTTGTTGTTTTAGTTTTTGCTCTTGTTTTTTTGCCCCAAGCTGGTCGTGGATAACTGATAAGGAAAACTGCATTGTACAGGGGTCTTAAAAATTGAAGAGGTTTGTAACATGTCTCATAGTGAATCAAGAACTGAAGAACTGGGGCACCTGGGTGGTTCAGTCCGTTGAGCGTCTGACTTCAGCTCAGGTCATGATCTCACATCACAGCTCGAGAGTTCGAGCCCCATGTTGGGCTCTGTATCGACAGCTCAGAGCCTGGAGTCTGCTTTGGATTCTGTGTCCCCCACCCCCTGCCCTCCCCTCGCTCATGCTCTGTCTCTCCTCTCTCAAGAATAAATAAAACATTAAAAAAATTAAAAAGAATAACTGAAGAACTGTGTCCAAGGAAAGTAAATAAAAGGAAAATATTTGGAAATCATAATTTTTCACTAAAAATGAAATTATTTATTACATGTAAATTATTTACTGTAAAATATCTTTAAATTATTTGTCAAATGGTAAAGAAAAATGAATGAGACAAAGCAGAACTGAATTATTGATTAGACTAATGCCTGCCAAGTTGAAGAATGTACTCCTACTTCTTAAGTTCCAACATCTTTTTTTCACATGATTTGAGTTTCTCAAACAGGGACTAAATCAGAGTCCAGAGTGCTAACCATTACACAATGGAACCTAAACAGGGACTAAATCAGAGAAATGTCTAAAATCTAGGGGCACCTGGGTGGTTCAGTCGGTTGAGCCTCCAACTTCAGCTCAGGTCATGATCTCATAGTTTGTGGGTTCGAGCCCCGCATCAGGCTCTGTGCTGACCGCTTGCCCAGAGCCTGGAGCCTGCTTCAGATTCTGTACCTCCTTCTCTCTCTGCCCCTCCCCCGCTCACGCTTTGTCTCACTCTGTTTCTCAAAAATAAATGAATGTAAAAAAAATTTAAAAAAATAAAAATCAAATCAAATCAAATATACTTTAAGGCAGCACAAAAGGACTTTGGGGCAAAACAAATTGTAAATAATTGATATTAAATTTAGCAAATACTGTGATAAGTAACTTCTAGGGGTGGTTCCCAATGTTATCCCCTTCCCTCATTCACAGATTTGTATAAGCTTCTCCTCCCTGAGTAACTGATTTCTAAGCAATAGAATAAGTCAACCTGGAGAGAATGTCATCTTTGTGATTAGATTATAAGAGATTGTAACTTTGGTTTAGCTAGGAAACTCTTTTTCTCAGCACCTGGAGGACAACCAACAAGAAACTGAGGCACTCAGGCTAATGACAGGAAAGGAACAAAATCCTGTCAGCAACCAAATGAGCTTAGCAGTGATCTTTTCTTAGTCAGGCTTTCAGATCAGACTCCAACCCTGGCTGATACCTTGATTGCAACTTCATGAGAGATACAGAAGCAGAGGATCCAGGTAAATTGTGCCTAGATCCTGACACACAGAAACTGTGAGATAATAAATGTGTTTTTTAAGCTGATCAATTTGTGGTCATTTGTTGTGCAGTAAACAATAACTAATTCACCTGTTGCGTTTCATGCTATGTGGAACTTACAAAGAACAAATAATACCCCCACACTTCAAATTGCTATCTAGTCAATGAATGAAACCATTAGAAAAACACCAGGCAAGCGGACAACAAATATTACAGAACAAAGTTCTTAATGAAAGTTTGGTACTCAGGAGAAAGGCAGAAGGAGAGAGAGCACAAGAACAAGACAGAGCAAGAGAATGTCTATTTTGATGCTGGCTGTTTTTTTGTTTTGTTTTGTTTGTTTTGTTTGTTTTTTCGTCTTGATACTAAAGACTGGAAAACACATTGACAAGTCAAGTAAAAGGAATATCACTCTCTAAAGTAATGTTAATTTAATGATAGATTCAAGACTTGATAGAATAGGGGTGCCTGGGTGGCTCAGTCGGTTAAACCCCAGACTTTAGCTTGGGTCATGATCTCATGGTTCCTGGGTTCGAACCTTGTGAAAGGCTCTGTGCTGACAGCTCGGAGCCTGGAGCCTCCTTCAGATTCTGTGTCTCCCTCTCTCTCTGCACATCCCCTGTTCGTACTTCATCTCTCTCTCTCTCAAAAATAAATAAAGCAAAAAATTGCAAAAGTAAAAAGTACTCGTACAAAGATAAATTTGATCAACTGCATAGTTTTGGTTAGAGCTAGCACTAAGTTCTAAGCAAGAGCCCATGACTAGTTTTTCTATGGGTTGTGTTTAGGGTCATACAAATCCTCAGAAAAATAAAACCCCACAGGACTTCAATTTTATGAAATAAAATTCCATAATAACTATACACATGGTTTTAAATGGTGCCCTATTTAAACTAAAGTTGAACAGCATAGTGATACTAGTTTTCCATTCATAAAATGCAAAAACATTGTGAAGTAACACTAAAAAAAGATATTTTATAAAACTGTTCCTTAAAAAGATTTCATTTCTTTATTTTGAAGAATTTAGTTCTTCATTTCTCTATTTTCTCTGGAGGTTAATTTAATTTAGTTTAAATTATTTTGTCAATGGAACTTTATTGCCAGTTTCCGAAGTCATATGTGTGGGAACAATTTCCTTCATAGGACATTCTCCCACATGAATTTCTTAGAAGACATTGCCCGCAGGGACTGAGACCTGTTTATTTCTTTTCCTCATTTTTTTTCCTATTTAATATTACAGAAATAAATATTTTGTGCATTATCTCATCTCTGGATAGAAAAGCCTACCAGAAGGATCCTCCTAAAAATAATTTGGCATAGGCCAAGAAAGTGTAAATAAGGCAATGTGTCATAAGAAAGAATACAAAGAGAAAAAGAGACATAATAGAGTTCTAAATACTTTCTGGCTTTGTGTATATCGAGCTGAAACCTAATCTCATAAAATCTATCTGAATGTCTTAGAACATTACATGTAGGTCTGATTTTTCTTAAGCCAAGTTTGTTTCACTTACAGAACTTACAAAATCCTATGACATAAACTCATTCAGATGTTATTTGTTTCTGTGAATTTCTGCCAAGCTCCATTGAGACTTGGCCCTGATTCCTATATTTTGAGAGAGTCAGTTTATTTGAGGAAGATATATCCAAATTGACTGAGATTGAATAGCTGCATTACTTAGAAAGAATTCCCAAATGATCATTTTTTTCTTTCAATATTTAATTATAATTTCGGTTGTTATGAGAATCATAGTCATTCTTGATGCTAATCATTTTCCTAAATACATAAATATACTAGTATGTCCCATTTTGCATTTTTATATTTAGAGAATTCTTCTATTAATTGTTGTTCTCTCTTTGCCACTCTCCTCCCTTTATAGGAAGTTCACACATTAGTTCAGTTTTTTGATTTTGCTGGATCCTTCCAAATCCTTGAAATCTCAGTATGGTTTCATATTCTGGTTACAGCATGCAGAGTCCTGAATATGGTTTCTTACTCTCATTAGAGTATGCAGAGTTCTGAAATGTGCATTTGTCAACACAGATAGCCCATGATCATACATACAGTTTATAGACTGTATGTTATTGCTATGAAAACATCTTAGAAAATTCTTACCTCTTGTTAATGTTAAATCATCATTTTGAAAACAATATGAATATTGTTGAGCTTGTCAAAGATAATAACCGATCATCACGCTTTCTGTCACTGCTAAATCCTTTAACACAGTGTATTATTTTCTGATACTGGTGTAGATAATCCCAGTACCCACAATTTTGCCGAACATCTGCATAGTAACACTTAAAATGCCTTCTCAAGAGAACTAGAATTCCCTAAATTTATAAGCCCACATTTTATAGCATTGCCCATTTGGGAAAGCATATAATCAAATATATTCAAATTATTTTAATTTATAATATTAATTACATTCTTAGTATAAATGTTTTTTATTTGCAAAATAGTATTCTATGCATATTAAATTCATTCTTATAATAAAATGATTGTTTGCAAGTGCTTTTGTTTCCTTATCCCTTTGCTATTTTGCTGATTATTACAACACATCTATCATACTGGGCAAAAGGGAACAATCCATTAATACTGCCTTGGAAAATTACACTCACTTTGAAATTCACATTCTCCCTGCAAGTGCAATCAAAATAAATTACGCTACTTAGCCTATAAGTTGATTTTTGGACCACTTTGGAGTATTATATCTCTAGGTTTTTATCATTGACTTTACAAGAAAAGAGCATTGCATTTAGATGTTATAGTCCCTGTCTTTACTCTATGCAATTAACACTCCCCACACCCCCATCGTGTATTCTAAATATCAGAGCACTTCACTTTAATGACACTTCAGTTTAACATGGCTCTTCATGGTAATTGAGGGAAAATGATTAAATTAAATCAGGAGCACACAAGTATTCCTGTGAACTGTATTAAACACAAACCACTTGGTCTTCAAATTCTCTTTACCCCATGGAAGTAAAGAATTTTTTTTTTAATTAGGACTTTGGGGCTGACCATACAATGCCATTACAACTATAATGTGTGAAAAAAAATGAACTTAATATCATATAGTTATTCTCTTCACTGAACTAATGAGATAGATAAAATATGAAGATGATTTATCATAGCAAACTTAAAAATAATTTAGAATAATAAAAATAAGCATTTGTAAAATTTAATTGTCAGTTTACTAGAGAAAATTGAATTTCACTCTGAAAAGAACAGTTTTATTCAACCAGTCGGTGAAAAAGATGTAAGTGTTGCCTGATTTTAAAGGAAATCTATTCTAATTACTCATTTGATCTTTGTACTATTATTGCTCTTTAAGAAAAAATCCTACCAAAGTTTCTTTGAACATCTGTAATAGTAGAGATTCAGTACTTCCAAAGAAAGTTGATTTTATAACTAAAAGGCTACTAGAAATAATTTCATAAATGTATTATATGAAATCTTTTTATTTTAATTTCCAAAAGTTTAGGAAGCTATAAATTAGGCCACACAGAATAAACTTAAGATAGAACACAATAGAGGGGTGCTTGGGTGGCTTGGTCGGTTAAGTGCCTGACTTTGGCTCAGGTCATGATCTCGCGGTTCATGGGTTCAAGCACCATGTGGGGCTCTGTGCTGACAGCTCGGATCCATGGAGCCTGCTTTGGATGCTGTGTCTCCCTCTCTCTCTGTCCGCCCCCCACTCACGCTCTATCTCTCAAAAATGAATAAATGCTAAAGAAAATTTTAAAGATAGAACACATTAGATACCATCAAACACATAAAGAAGCATCTGACTTACAATTCATAGTCTAACCTTTCCAAATTTAGTGGCACTAGAAAATTAAGCATTCAGATATGGTTTAACTATGACTATCTCTAGATAGAGCAACTTAGGAAGAAAGCATTGTCTTTACACACTAATCATTAAGTATTATTGAAATATTTATAAATTCTCATTTTTGCTATTTTATTACTTTCTACTTTCTATATAGATCTGAATGGAAAAGATGCTGAAGAGTTATAAGACAAATAGAATCTAGAAATGTACAATCTTTCCTGTCTAAGAATAAGCGTCCTAGAAAGCCAAGAAATTAATATAGATCATTGAAATGAGGAAAACTCTAAGTGTTTAAATGAGGTGGTTCCTCTTCCTACTTGAGAGGATATTTCTCATGATCTTTGCCCATGCCATGGTATTTGAATTAAACTTTTCAGTTTTACTGTTTTATATTTTATTATCGAGTTGGTGCTGTGGAGTCATTGTTCCCTGAGATAGTTTCCTATATTGGGGATAAAATATTAATTAGGAAGTCTATAATAATCACAACAAGCAAAATTTAAAGTAAGGATATTTGAAATAAAAAAATTATATCAAAATTATATTTACTTGTTAATAAATGTTGACGCCATCTTTTTATCTGTCCTGCCAGTGATGACAAGAAAAGAAAGAAAAGAAAAAGAAAGAAACCATAAAACACTGAAACATCTAGTAATTCTTTAATTTTCTGTAAGTAGTTTTAACCTCCAGACCCATCCCAGGATTAGCCATGAACACCCACTGATGCTTAGTACATTGTTTTCCCATAATAATCACTGCTCAGTTCTCTGCATAAAAATTAGTTATATATAGCACAGAAAGAAACTGAGATATAAAGGCATCCAACTCTGTTTAGACATAGCTAATAAGAAAATATTATACTTCAAAAAGTAGTGTCATAGGAAAATGGGCTGACAGTTATCAGAGAGTACAAACATTCAATTTCTCTATATATTAATTCCGTGAATGAGATGTCCAAATATAAAGTGTTATTCTAAATAAATCTAAAAATGTTACAATATGATTAGTGGTAAGATGTGTTCTACCTTGGTAGTAGAAATACATCTAGCAATTCTTGAATGAGTCCATGTTGTAATTGAATTTGTCATACACAGAACCATCTATGGTCTATAGCATCTGAGAAAACTGCCGGTCCAAGTCTGATGATAAGTAGGAATCAAATTATTCAACAGGGAAGAAACAGTGGAAAACAGAATCTGCACCACTAAATGTTGAGATCCTCACATTTTCTCTTCTTCTTTAGTTCCAAATGACAAATTTTTGTGGGATCATATATTCCCCAAAATTTCAATTTTTGTTTAGAAGTGGCTTCCTTATTTCCTTCACACCTTTGTGACATATTGTAACAAATATTAACTGGAACATGTTTATATAAAACTAATTCTCACTACATTGGCTATCATCCTTACAGAGGATTACTAATTTAACATGGTGATAGATAGTTTTCCTGGCATTTGCCATTCTCCAGAAATGAAGTGAGAAAATAACTAAATGTACTAATCTGTGTAAACACACAGAATAGCATCATCCTGATGCTATTCTGTGTAGCCCACTCCTGAAACCAATCCCAGATGTTCTATTTGAACTCTATAATAATGCTGATGATCAGAAGAAATAACTTGTACTCTTTGTTTCTTCTTTATCACCTTAGGAACACTTCTGATTGTGTTTTTTAATGTGTATTTTTGAGAGAGAGAGAGAGAGAGAGAGAGAGAGAGAGAGAGAGGTGGAGGGGCAGAGAGATAGGGGGACACAGAATCCAAAGCAGGCTCCAGGCTCTGAGCTCTCAGCTGTCAGCACAGACACGGGACTCAAACTCACAAGCTGTGAGATCATGACCTGAGCCTAAGTCAGACGCCTAACTGACTGAGCCACTCAAGCGACCTAATTGGCATTAATATAAGAAACATTAACCTGAAAAAACAGAGAATTAAACATCTAGTACATATTTTGAATTGTAGTATCCTATACTCTATTTCCAAAATCCGGAAGAGAGTGTACAATGTATAGACTATAATGTCCCAAACATATTTGTGATTGAAACATATTGAAAATGATAGATTCAACCTTATTAAATGGTCATTCCCTGTACCCAGTTCTAATAATCATGTAACTTTTCTCATCCACATAATACTTCAAATACTATAAAATTTATACATACAAATATATACACACACATTACCTATACTTTTATACATAGTGTACATGTATCCACATACACATATATGTGCATGTGTGTATAAGTACATACGTATGTGTAAGGTTTACCTTAGTATTTCTGTACCTTTTAACAATGGCCTTTTTTCCCATTTAAAGTGAACAAATATTTATTTAAAGTAAGCATTATACCCAGGGTTCTTTTAGATATACAATCAAAGCATAATACATTTGAAAGATACAATACCTTCAAGGAGATTTACATTGTGTGTGTGTGTGTGTGTGTGTGTAGATAAGACATAAATATTAAAACAATAGTATGACTTACACAATAAATCCTTAAGTGTTTACAAAAATATGTAAAAAAGCTGTGCTAAAAATAAGTATAAAAGATAACATGGCAGTGCAATTAGCATGAGCTTTGGATTTCAATCCATATTCTTGTTATTTATTTATTTATTTATTTATTTATTTATTTATTGCTATTCAGCTTTGTACAAATTACCTACATGCCTAGGTTTCCGTATTAACATTTACAGAGTGGTAATAAATTACTAAGTTCATATACTTGTTTTGTGGATTATATAAGTTGCTGTATACAAATCATTTGATAAAGTACTAGACACATGATATGTGCTTAAATTTTGGTGTCCTTCTAAATGTTGTTAATATTGAATATACTTAATATTTAGTAGTTTGGAAAGAAGTGAATACTATTAATATTAAACACTAACATTGACCCACTAGTAATGTCAATAATAATAGTAATTGAGCACATTTATTGAGCATATATTCCAAGAATTGTTCTATATTCCATCTCAATGCTGATAGAATTTATCTGTATTTTTAATATAAATCAATATTTTAATTTATTAAAATAAATATACCCCATTAATTCTGAAAGTTAGTAATATGTAAAGAAAGAAATAAGAAAATAGTTTAAGAGGATTGCTAACACTGATTTTAAGAGGATTTTTCAACACTGATACCCTACAGAGATTGTTTTTTAATTGTCCTTAATTTAGGTTAAGATAAATTGATCTTTTCATTTTGTTTCTAAAAGCATAATCTTTCAAGGGAACAAATTATCCATTTTGATAATATAGTGCAATAACAGTAGTTTATATATTAAAGATGTTATGCAAATAATGGGTTATTTTTAAGCTAGAATAAATTTTGGAAGTAGAAGTTCTTACAATAGGGGTGCCTGGGTGGCTCAGTTGGTTGAGCTTCCAACTTTGGTCAGGTTATGATCTCATCATTTGTGGGTTCGAGCCCCATGTCGGGCTCTGCGCTGACAGCTTGCTTACAACCTGGAGCCTGCTTTGGATTCTATGTCTCCTTCTCTCTCTGCCCCTCCCCCGTTCGTGCTCTGTCTCTCTCTGTCTCTCAAAAGTAAATAAATGTAAAAAATAAGTTCTTATAATAAATGAGTACCAATATTATTTAGTTTCTATCTTGTGGTTTCTGAATTTTATCCTTCAAATTTAGATATATGCAACAAAGTCTTTAAGTCATAATTTTATGAAATTTTCTCTCAGAGCAAAATAAAATACGGATATTATAACTATGAATTCCAATTTTATTCTATTCACCTCCAAATATATCTTCTCTGGTAAAACCACATCTTGAACCCCATTCCAGTATATGTGAATACTAACTTACCCACATGGAAACCTACTAGGCATGTTCTCTCTTCCCCAATCCTGCTCCACCTGGACCTTCCCTATCCCAGTTAATGACAGCCCGATTCTTCTGGTTTCTCAGCCTCAAAGAACAGAGTTGTCTTTGTCTCTTCTTTCTCCCACTCTCCATATCCAATCTATGAACAAATCTTATTGGTTTTATTTTCAAAATGCATCTAAATTCTAATCATTTCTCACTATTTCTATGATTAGAACCTTGGGCATGTCCCGATTATCTCACTCCTGGATTATTCCAAGAGTCTTCTGACTGGTATCTCCGATCTATGTCAACCCAGCAACTAGAACAGTACTCTCAAATTTTAAATGGTATTAAAGCATTCCTTGAATCAAAACATTCCTTAGCAATTCATTTTTCTCAAAGTAAAAACTGTTCAGCTAGACTCCTTTACCTCTGTGACATCTCCTACTACTCTAACCATTGCTTAAGGTCATCCAGGCACCCACAGCCCCACCTTTTTATTTTCTTGAATACCCAGATACACATTGCCTCAACCTCTTTCCCCAGATATCCACAGACTTGTTTTCTCCCCCTTTCAAACTTTTGACTCAATACAATCACTTTCTCAATGGGCTCTGAACTAGTTGTCTTATCTAATATTGTAAACTTAAGTCTTATCCCTTGCTCCTTATTCCCATTGCTGCTTTATCTTCCTACGTAAGCACTCATCACTTTTCAACATAATGAATTATTAACCTATTAATTATGCATACCATTTCTTTCTGTCGCTACCAGAACGTAAGCTCCTTGAGGGCAGATTATTTATCTGTGGATTTCTTATACCACGGCACTAGAAGTAAAGTCTAGCAATTATTAGATGAACGAATGAATGAATGAATGAATGAATGAATGAAATATGCAGGTAATTAGTCTCATCTCTGTCTTTGATATAGATAAAACCAGTAATTAAATAAATTATAATCTATGTGAGGTAGAATTTCACAGTCAGCAGGGATTTTTTGGAAGAGTCCATTTACCAGACTCTAAGAAAACATGCCTGTAAACAAAGGAACACATATATCAAATATAGATCAGGATGTTGATATATGCAGTCTGAGAAAGTAAAGCTTCAGATATTCTATTCTCATTATACTTCCTTTTAAAGTGCTGTTTATATTTTAATACTTGGATTTTTATGAAAAATCATAATTATTTTATTATGATTTAATATAGAGAAAGATCAAGGTATCTTATTTTTGTAAACAGTGACCAAATGAGAAGACAAGAGGTATGATAGTAAAGCTATTTAAGCTTACTAAGAAAAGTAGTCTTAAAGAGCTCATTTTAAGAACAAATTTTACTTTTTCTATCTAAATATTGTATTATTAAATAATGTATATGTACATTATAAAAGTCATAGGTGAATTTGTTGTTTAGGAAACCCTGAGACCATTATTTGTTTCACCCATTTTCCAATACAAATAATCTCCTTTTCATCTGTTCTATGGCCAAATGTTTTAACATAAAATTCACTTAAAGTGAGATGGGCATTTCAATTTGTTGTAAAAGTTTTTGATATGGAAAAGACTTCTAAGTAAATTTATACGGCTATGAAATTAGCATTATATAAAATGATTTTTTATGTAATTTTTTCTCTTTCTCTTAAACATGTCAGATTCACTTCTGGAGGGATTTCTTTTTCATCACATAATAGAAGACTTACATTTGGAATATCTGAATGACATATTTTTTTATGTTTATTCATTTTTGATAGAGAGAGACAGTGCTAACAGGGGAGGGGCAGAGAGAGGGAGACACAGAATACAAAGCAGGCTCCAGGCTCTGAGCTGTCAGCACAGAGCCTGACGCAGGGCTCAAACCCATGAACTGTGAGCCAAAGTCTAATGCTTAATCGACTGAGCTACCCAGTGCCCTGAATGAACATATCTGAATAAACTGATCATATTTCTATGGTACACTTCCCCTTACACACAGGCTGCAATGAAATATTTTTACATAAAATATATTCCTAGTAAATTATATTAATTATATCATATGTTTGTAGAAGCAGCATTACTCCCAACAAATTAGATCAGTTTTAAAAGACTCCTCAAACCATGGTAGTTCAGGGGTCAGTTGAAGCATACACGAAGCCTGAAAGTGTGATAGGCTCCTGACTAATACACATATACTCATTAAACGATTGACGTTGCCTTGAAACACTCAGTGGCAACACAAGTCCAGCACACAATGAGTCAGGACAACTCATTATTAAAACTCTGGGCTTTGAAATGCTCTCCTTGTAATTTCTTTAGAGTATCCTATTTCTTAACAGGTAAAGGGACCAGCTGAGTGGACAAAGGTCAGAGGGCACCACCCATACTTCACTGGGAAGATTCAATGTCATCTCAAAAAAAAAAAGGTCTCACATGTTACAGAACATTTAAGAAACAGAATGCCATAGAACTTTGAATTTACATTTCTACTCTACCTACTGATACTACCAGCTCATAGAAATCACAAGGGTAGGCAAGTTGGAATACGTATCTGTTTTGTCTTTTGTTTGCAAGCATGACAGAGAAAGAAAGCAAGTTTGAAAATGAGACCTAGAAAAAAAATTAAACAGAGTGAGAATGAAAAATCATAAGATGATTTTGGTGTGGCCTGTCATTAACAACTATTTGGTATAATGCATAAGACTAAAATGTTTATTAAAATATTTCATAAAAAACTCAAATACTTAGGTTTATACCATGGTACGTGTTTAACTTTGTGTCAAATCTTATTCAAAACATTTTAGTTATTTAGCAAAGTAGCAGCTCAAGAGAAACAGCCTATAGACTCGACTCCTAAATATACACAACCTTTCCCTTAAACTTGCTGAAATGTTTTGTCAAATGTTAACAGATGGCTATTCTTGAAATGTACCTCTGCCTACTCAAACAGTAACACCAATTTTATAATGTAATTATGTGAAAAATCTACTTTCCTTTATTAAAATTGTAGTGTGTCAAGATAAGAATAACGAAATAAACAGATGGCGCATTATTATCAACTTTTCTCAACACTCAGGTCATTTATATTTTTTATTGAGCCCACTTGATTCTCTAACCATATTACGAATGATATTGTTGAATGTTAGTATTGATGCTGTAGAGAGGTTTTTAAAAATAACTCAAAGTAGTCCTGAAGGAGCTACAAAATTTGTCATGTGCTCCTTTTTATGAAGTAATCAAATAGATAAAATAACATTGTGGCAAGGAGAACCGAAAGGCACTGGATATACTTACAGAAATGATGGTAAATAAATATTTTAAGATAGATGAGTAGCTTCAGTATTCTTTCTGTGGCTTCCATATTTCAATTCATTTAGATAATGAGGGGGGAAAAGCATACATTTTATACTTACACAAAATTAAGGCAGAGTTTTGTTATTTATTAAGTTTTATCACCTCTTATCTTTGTCATTTTATTATTAAAATGTATTCTATTTTAATTATTCAAGCCCTTAATTGCTTTTCACTTCTTTGATTAATTCTTCTTACACATTTTATTTACTTTTTTTTTACTTTTTTACATTTTCAATATTTATAATTGAGAGAGAGAGAGAGAGAGAGAGAGAGAGTACAAGTAGGGGAGGGGAAGAGAAGGAGGGAGACACATAATCCAAAGCAGGTTCCAGGCTCTCAGCTGTCAGCACAGAGCCCGATGTGGGGCTTGAACTCATGAACCATGAGATCATGACCTGAGCCAAATTCAGATGCTTAACCAACTGAGCCACCCAGGCGCCCCAACTTCTTACACATTTTACAAACGATGGACTTATATTTACTTCTTTATGTAGACATCTCCATTCCAGCATGACTCTCCTCTAAATATCCACAGTTAATAAGAAAAAACTGGACCATCACAGAAGATGGCGGCGTAGGAGGACGCTGGGCTCACCTCATCCTGGTGATCACTTAGATTCCACCCACATCTGCCTAAATAACCCAGAAAACTGCCAGAAGACTAGCAGAATGGACTCTCCAGAGCCAAGCACAGATGAGAGGCCCACGGAAGAGGGCAGGAAGGGCGGAGAGGCAGTGCACACTACACGGACTGGTGGGAGGGAGCTGGGGCAGTGGAGGGGCAGCCCACCCAGCAAGGCAGAGTCCCCAAGTCTGGCTTGCAAAAGCAGAGGGTTCGGACTGTGTGAGTTCTGACAGCCAGCAGGACTTAACATCTGGAATGTTACAAGCCAACAGCTCTGCTTGGAGAGCAGAAGGGTGACAGGACGCCAGGAGGGAGAGGTGTTGAGCCCTGGAAGACAGAGCTCAGCTTGGCAGGGAACAAAGGCCCTGGCCAGCGCCATCTCCCTCACCCATCCCCCAGCCGAAATCCCAAAGAGAACCAGTTCCCGTCACCGAACTTGCTTGCACTGTGCAAACACCCAACACTGTGCTTCTGTGGATCCATCCCTCCCACGGGTCTGCCTCCCTCCGGGTGCTACAGGGCCCCTCCTGCAGGGGACCACCTATGGCAAAGTGAGCTAAGCCTGCCCCTCCCGCCCCTGTGCACCTTGCTGATCCACCCCGGCTAATATGCCAGATCCCATCGAAGCAGCACCACAAGCCTGGCAGTGTGCAAGTAGCCCAGACAGGGGCCACACCACTCCACAGTGAGTCCTGCCCCTGGGAGAGGGGAAGATAAGGTACACAGCAGTGGGCTAGGGGCAGACATCAGGTCTGACTGTGGCCCCGCGCACCAACACAAGTTACTCTAGACAACACAGGGGAAGTGCCCTGCAGTTGGGAGCCACTGAAGGGACTACCCAAGTTGACAAAATGGAAGAACTATCTTCAAAAGAAACTCCAGGAAGTAGTGACAGCTAAAGAATTGATCAAAACTGATTTAAGCAATATAATGGAACAAGAATTTAGAATAATAGTCATAAAACTAATCGCTGGGCTTGAAAAAAGCATAGAGGACAGCAGAGATTGCATTACTACAGAGATCAAGGGACTAAGAAAAATAGTCATGAGGAGCTAAAAACTGCTATAAATGAAGTGCAAAATAATATGGAGGTGATCACAGCCCAGATTGAAGAGGCAGAGGACAGAATAGGTGAATCAAAAGATAAAATTACAGTAAAAGAGGAAGCTGAGTAAAAGAGAGATAAAATCCAGGACTTCGAGGGGAGAATTAGAGAACTAACTGATGCAATCAAACAGAACAATGTCCATATAATAGGAATTCCAGAAGAAGAAGAGAGAGAGAAAGGGGCTGAAGGTGGACTTGAACAAATCATAGCTGAGAACTTCCCTGATCTGGGGAAGGAAAAAGGCATTGAAATCCAAGAGGCACAGAGAACTCCCTTCAGACATAACTTGAATCCATCTTCTGCACAACATATCATGGTGAAACTGGCAAAATACAAGGATAAAGAGAAAATTCTGAAAGCAGCTAGGGATAAACAGGCTATAACTTACAAAGGGAGACCCATAAGACTAGTGGCAGACCTATCTACTGAAACTTGGAAGGCCAGAAGAAATGACAGGAAATCTTCAATGGGATGAACAGAAAAACTATGCAGCCAAGAACCCTTTATCCAGCAAGTCTGTCATTCAGAATAGAAGGAGAGATAAAGGTCTTCCCAAACAAACAAACACTGAAGGAATTCATCACCACTAAACCGCCCTATAAGAGATCCTAAGAGGGATTCTGTGAGTGAAATGTTGCAAGGACCACAAAGTACCAGAGACATCACTACAAGCATGAAACCTACAGACATCACAATGACTCTAAACCCCTATCTTTCAATAACAACACTGAATGTAAATGGACTAAATGCTCCAACCAAAAGACATAGGGTATCAGAATGGATAAAAAAACAAGACCCATCTATTTGCTGTCTACAAAAGCTCATTTTAGAACTGAGGATACCTTCAGATTGAAAGTGAGAAGATGGAGAACTATCTATCATGCTACTGGAAGTCAAAAGAAAGCTGGAGTAGCCATACTTAATATCAGACAAACTAGACTTTAAATTAAAGGATGTAACAAGAGATGAAGAAGGGCATTATACAATAATTACAGGGTCTGTCCATCAGGAAGAGCTAACAATTATACATGTCTATGCACCAAATACAGGAGCCCCCAAATATATAAAACAATTACTCACAAACATAAGCAACCTTATTGATAAGAATGTAATGCAGGAGACTTTAATACCCCACTTACAAGAATGGATAGATCATCTAGACACAGGATCAATAATGAAACAAGGGCGCTGAATGATACATTGGATCTGATGGACTGACAGATATATTTAGAACTCTGCATCCCAAAGCAACAGAATATACTTTCTTCTCGAATGCACATGGAACATTCCCCAAAATATATCACATACTGGGTCACAAAACAGCCCTTCATAAGTATAAAAGAATTGAGATCATACAATGCACACTTGCAGACCACAATGCTATGAAACTTGAAATCAACCACAGGAAAAAGTCTGTAAAACCTCCAAAAGCATGGAGGTTAAAGAACACCCTACTAAAGAATGAATGGATCAACCAGGCAATTAGAGAAGAAATTAAAAAAATATATGGAAACAAATGAAAATGAAAATACAACCATCCAAATACTTTGGGATGCAGTGAAGGCAGTCCTGAGAGGAAAATACATTGCAATCCAGGCCTATCTCCAGAAACAAGAAAAATCCCAAATATAAAATCTAATGGCACACCTAAAGGATATGGAAGCAGAACAGCAAAGACACCCAAAACCCAGTAGAAGAAGAGAAATAATAAATATCAGAGCAGAAATAAACAATATAGAATCTAAAAAAACTATAGAGCAGATCAATGAAACCAAGAGGTTTTTGTTTTTGTTTTTGTTTTTGTTTTAATAAACAAAAGTGATAAACTTCTAGCCAGGCTTCTCAAAAAGAATAGGGAGATGACCCAAATAGATAAAATCATGAATGAAAATGGAATTATTACAACCAAGCCCTCAGAGATACAAGCAATTATCAGGCAATACTATGAAATATTATATGCCAACAAACTGGACAACCTGGAAGAAATGGACAAATTCCTAAGTACCACCCACTTCCAAAACTCAAACAGGAAGAGATAGAAAACTTGAACAGAACCATAACCAGCAAAGAAATTGAATCAGTTATCAAAAATCTCCCAAAAAATAAGAGTCCGGGACCAGATGGCTTTCCTGGGGAATTCTACCAGACATTTAAAGCAGAGATAATACCTAACCTTCTCAAGCTATTCCAAAAAATAGAAAGGGAAGGATAACTTCCAGACTCATTCTATGAAGCCAGAATTACTTTGATTCCCAAACCTGACAGAGACCCAGCAAAAAAAAAAAAGAGAACTACAGGCCAATATCCCTGATGAATATGGATACAAAAATTCTCAATAAGATACTAGCAAATCGAATTCAACAGCATATAAAAAGAATTATTCACCACGATCAAGTGGGATTCATTCCTGGGCTGCAGGGCTGGTTCAACATTTGCAAATCAATCAATGTGACACATCACATTAATAAAAGAAAAGAAAAGAACCATATGATCCTGTCAATTGATGCAGAAAAAGCATTTGACAAAATTCAGCATCCTTTCTTAATATAAACCCTCAAGAAAGTCGGCATAGAGGGAACATACTTAAAGATCATAAAAGCCATTTATGAAAAGCCCACAGCTAATATCATCCTCAATGGGGAAAAACTGAGAGCTTTCCCTCTGAGATCAGGAACAAGACAGGGATGTCCACTCTCACCGCTATTGTTTCACAAACTGTTGGAAGTTCTAGCATCAGCAGTCAGGAAACCAAAGGAAATCAAAGGCATCAAAATTGGCAAAGATAAAGTCAAGCTTACACTTTTTGCAGATGACATGATATTATACATGGAAAATCCAACAGACTCCACCAAAAGTCTGCTAGAACTGATAGATGAATTCACAAAGTCGCAGGTTACAAAATCAATGTACAGAAATCAGTTGCATGAACACTAACAATGAAGCAACAGAAAGAAAAATAAAGAAACTGATCCCATTCACAATTGCACCAAGAAACATAAAATACCTAGGAATAAACCTAACCAAAGATGTGAAAGATCTGTATGCTGAAAACTATAGAAAGCTTATGAAGGAAATTGAAGAAAATATAAAGACATAGAAAAGCATTCCGTGCTCATGGATTGGAAGATAAATATTGTTAAAATGTCAATACTACCCAAATCTATCTACACATTCAATGCAATCCCAATCAAAATTGCACCAGCATTCTTCTCGAAGCTAGAACAAGCAATCCTACAATTTGTATGGAACCACAAAAGACCCCGAATAGCCAAAGTAATTTTGAAGACAAAGACCAAAGCAGAAGGCATCACAATCCCAGACTTTAGCCTCTACTACAAAGTCATCAAGATAGCATGGTATTGGCACAAAAACAGACACAGAGACCAATGGAATAGAATAGAGACTCCAGAACTAGACCCACAAAAGTATGGCCAACTAATCTTTGCAAAGCAGGAAAGAATATCCAATAGAAAAAAGACAGTCTCTTTAGCAAATGGTGCTGGGAGAACTGGACAGCAACATGCAGAAGAATGAAACTAGACCACTTTCTCACACCATTCACAAAAATAAACTCAAAATGGATAAAGGAACTGAATGTGAGGCAGGAAACTATTAAAAACCTAGAGGAGAAAGCAGGAAAAAAACCTCTCTGACCTCAGCCGTAGCAATTTCTTACTTGACACATCCCCAAAGGCAAGGGAATTAAAAGCAAAAATGAACTATTGCGACCTCATGAAGATAAAAACCTTCTGCACTGCAAAGAAAACAATCAACAAAACTAAAAGGCAACCAACGGAACAGGAAAAGATATTTGCAAATGACATATCAGACAAAGAGCTTGTATCCAAAATCTATAAAGAACTCACCAAACTCCACACCCAAAAAACAAATAACCCAGTGAAGAAATCGGCAGAAAACATGAATAGACACTTGTCTAAAGACATCCAGATGGCTAACAGGCACAGGAAAAGATGCTCAATATCACTCCCCATCAGGGAAATACAAATCAAAACCACACTCAGATACCACCTCATGCCAGTCAGAATGGCCAAAATGAACAAATCAGGAGACTATAGATGCTGGAGAAGATGTGGAGAAATGGGAACCCTCTTGCACTGTTGGTGGGAATGCAAACTGGTGCAGCCACTCTGCAAAACAGTGTGGAGGTTCCTCAAAAAATTAAAAATAGATCTACCCTATGACCCAGCAATAGCACTGCTAGGAATTTATCCAAGGGATACAGGAGTGCTGATGCATAGGGGCACTTGTACCCCAATGTTTATAGTAGCACTTGCAACAATAGCCAAATTATGGAAAGAGCCTAAATGTCCATCAACTGACAAATGGATAAAGAAGTTGTGGTTTATATATACAATGGAATACTATGTGGCAATGAGAAAGACTGAAATATGGCCCTTTGTAGCAACGTGGATGGAACTGGAGAGTGTGATGCTAAGTGAAATAAGTCATACAGAGAAAGACAGATACCATATGTTTTCACACTTATATGGATCCTGAGAAACCTAACAGAAGATCATGGGGGAGGGGAAGGAAAAAAAAAGAGGTTAGAGAGGGAGGGGGCCAAAACATAAGAGACTCTTAAAAACTGAGAACAAACTGAGGGTTGATGGGGGGTGGGAGGGAGGGGAGGGTGGGTGATGGGTATTGAGGGTACCTTTTGGGATGAGCACTGGGTTTTGTATGGAAACCAATTTGACAACAAATTTCATATTAAAAAAAATAAAAATAAATAAATAAATAAATAAATAAATAAATAGAAAAAATGTATGGGAAATATAATTATCACTATGAATAAGATATAAATTCTTACACATTTCCTATAATCTGTCCAGGTTTTTCAGAATATGTGTTATTTTGTTTTAAAATTATAGTTAAAAAATGTGGAGTTTCAGCTTATATCCATTTTCCTCCTCACAGCTCTTAACAAGTGGTTCATACATATCTTTTCAAAATTGAAATGATAAACCATCATTAAGAACAAACATAGGTAAGGCACCTGGGTGGCTCAGTGGGCTAAGCGTCCTACTTCAGCTCAGGTCATGATCTCACAGCTCATGAGTTCGACCCCTGCATTGGGCTCTGTGCTGACAGCTCAGAGCCTGGAGCCTACTTCAGATACTGTGTCTCCCTTTCTCTCTGCCCCTCCCCCCCTCATGCTCTGTTTCTCTATTTCTCAAAATGAATAAACATTAAAAAAAAGAGAACAAACATAGGTAATGAATCTTGGATTCCATGTTCACTGTAAATCACACATTTCTGTCTATATATATATACATATATATATATATATATATATATATATATATATATATGTTGGTAAATTCATTTCTAAATAAAGTGATTATGACCTCAGGTATTTTGCTTAAACCAAATACCATCGGTTTCCCATTTTGAGATGTCATGAACTGAACATGATTTTAACAACATCAGTACCACTCAAAATTACACATAGATTTTTCAGAATTAAATTATTGAAATGATAGAAGCCGTATTCATAGTATCTTAGATGGTAATGGGAATTTTTGAAAGAATACAGGATTATGTCACATACCTACAAGTAAGGCAGTGTGTAGTGTAGGTCTGAAAGCTAAATTTTTTTGTTTTTAACTAAAACTAAAGGATTTTCTTTAAAAAAATTTTTTTTTTAATGTTTATTTATTTTTGAGAGAGACAGAGACAGAATGCGAGTGGGTTAGGGGCAGAGACAGAGGGAGACACAGAATCCAAAGCAGGCTCCAGGCTCTGAGCTGTCAGCACAGAGCCTGACATGGAGCTCAAACTCACAAACAGTGAGATCATGACCTGAACTGAAGTAGGATGCTCAACCGACTGAGCCACCCAGGCGCCCCAAAGGAAGATTTTCAATCCCTAAAAAGCGAAGCTCAGAGGCTAATAGTGGTTATATTTGTGACCAAAAAGAAGAAGAATACAAGGGGAATTCCCTTGCTTTCTGTGATCCAATATTCATTTGGTGTTCCTATTTACTCTCCTGGTTACTTTCCTAAGCCACCCAAGTTAGCACATCCCCTCAATGTAGATGTCAAAAGTCGAATTTCATAAATTTTTAAACTTCTTTTTGTATTTTATTATCCACACTTTTCCTAGGAGAAATCATCTTTTGAATGGTTTCAATGATCCTCATATCCAGGTAAGTCATACATTTCTGTCTCCAGCCCAGTATGTTCCACAGAGTTTAAAACCCAAATTCAACTATTTAATTGACATCGTGAATTACATATTATCAAGGCCAACTCAATATAAATAGAAGACTCATGGTATTTTCCTATACCACCATACCCAAACACACAAACAAAAAAGAAATCTACTGGCCGTCTCTCAACAATCTTCAAGTCAATAAGGGGATTTTTCATCCATATGATGAAGCAACAGGAATCTGAGAGCCACACCTGACCCTTCAATCACCCGCACTTGAACTCAGAGCTCAACACAAACACCCAGTCCATTAGTGAGCATTGTCAAATGCCTCTTGAATAATCTGTGCGATTCCTCCAAATTACTCCATCTACCCCACTACTACGTTAGTCTATCTTACAGCAATTCTCAGTAATGTTGCTCAAGTAGATTTACTGAAACACTATTTGTGCATATCCACGTTTACTCTCTTCCAAACAGTTCTTAAGGCAGTGTTTGTGGTTTGCTAACATGCAGATATTTTCATGTGAAACCCATCCTTGGGACCTTTGTTTAAAAATGCTTGACCCACCTTCCCCCCTATCTTGTAATTCCTTAATATGGCTTCCAAAGACCTGTACTAGTTAACTACTGTCTACCTCTTCAAATTTAAGTGTCACCCCATCACACTTTTGCTTCTCTCTATACAACCTCTCTAGAATTCTTCATATGAATCAGATTCACCCCCACTTTTACTGGTCTCTCCGTGGAGGTTGTTCTTTTATCCTTTGAATGCTTGGTTAATTCTTACATCTTTAAAGTCTCAATTCAAATTTGAGATCCTCATAACCCACCATCCTTGCTGGGTCAAATTTTCTGTTATCATTGGCACCCTGTGCCACTCTGTCACAGCTCTTATGGTGAAATGTTGCATATATTTTTGTTGTTGTTGTTAACTCGCTATTGTCTATCTTTATTCACTGGAGTGTGAGTTCCATAAAGGCGGCATAGTTAGCTTTGTTTATTACTGTATCACCAGCTCCAAGCAAAGCCCTCAACATTATTTTGTGGCTTAGTTGATAATTATTGAATTAGTAACCAAAAATAGGGTGAATATCTACATTCAGTTATAAGAAATAAGGTAATTTTTTTTCAAAGTGTAAAGTTTGCTTTCTTTAAGAGAAATTAGCTACTAATTATAGTAGCAGCTCATTCATTTAAATGTACTGGTGTATAATTTCATAGTGAAAAAATCTATTAGAATATACCTTAATCAAGGTGTAGCTATATGTAATCCCTATTCATTACCTCATTATGCCATTTTATTCCTTTTATTCCTAGGATATATTTATAATGGATCTTTAACGTCTTTGGGTGCCAATTCTAACAGGTAGGTCACAGTGAGATTTTGATTATGGGCCTTATTTTCCTGCTTCTTTACATGTATGATAATTCGTGATTACATGCTGAACATTGTGTAACACACTGGGTAGAGTCTGAATTGTGTGACCTAGGTGCATGATTCTTTCTCCTAAAATGTGGCCCTTCTAGAATCTCAACTAAATGTCTGGGATACATGGTAATTATTATCTCTCTACTCTGGGTTGTAAGAAGGGCAACATATCTCAACACTGTGCAAACTTGGGTGTCTTCACTTACCTCTCAGCTTCGTAATAACTGCTTTCTCCTACATCTTAGACATTCTAAGTATACATGTTGCAAACATTTGCAAAAATCATGCAGTGTACCTCACACAGCATCTGAATCTTCTGCTTCACAGTTCCCTTCTCTACAATATGCTGTTCCACAGATTCCAGCCATTTTAGCCTCCATCTCTGCCTCCTCACCTCAAAATACTATCATGCTATACTTAGGTTTTATTTTATCTTCATGTAGTCTAAATGTGCTTCCTCTGGGAAGAGAGTAGAGGCAAGCACCTAGCTGTCTACACAAAAAATACAGTTTATTACTACTTATGTACTAATATCTAAAGCAATTAACTCATTTTTTGCCTAGTTTTATAGCTACATCAGAAGGACATATCTGGTACCAGTTACTCCATCATGGCCACAAGCAAATCACTTTTATTTCTTTCTATGGTAAAAAGATTGTAAGAGTGAAGGGATTACTTTTCTTCCATATAAAATCCTAAATAAAAAAATAAATACACCTCTGTAATTTAATAATATTTAAAAATTCAGTTGGGTGTGGGAGAACCCTAGGATCACCTCGTCCCATGAATACACCTAGATAGCTATCCAATAATCCTAAACACCCCAGAAATCAACGTGAAGACCAGCAGAATAAACTCCACAACTAAAGGTAGGAAGAGGCCACATCAAAAAAGGTAGGAAGTGCCAAGATGTGATTTAGGGAGAAATGAATCCTGGCTGCTGCAGAGGGGAGGGAGCCATGGTCATGGAGAAGAGCAAGAGAGAGAAGAGCACACAGGGGAACACATAAGGAAAACATTTCCCCATAGCCATTGGTTTGTGAAAGAGGCTGAATTTCATGAGTTCTTGAAAATAAGCGGGGATTAAAGCCTATAATTTTAAAGGTCAGTAGGTTTGGCTGGGGTAGAGCCCTGAGGACTCTGTGTTGCTCTTGGAGAGAAGGCAGGCAAACAACCTGGGGGCATACCATGTGGAAACAGCCATGTGAAGAGATCCTGGGGCATACAGTGCGAGATTATTTGCTCTTCTCAGAGCAGATCCCTGAGAGGCAGCGTTCAGGGGGATACCTCTCCAGGGACAAAAAAGCTGACCAGGGCCATTTCCCTCCCCTGCCCCTCAACATAAACAGATCCATTTGCAAGAACCAGCACACTGCCAATCATGGCTGTCTAAATTGCTTACACTAAGCCTCACCCCCACACACTCTGGTGGAACTAACTTTCTCAGTTATACTTACTTCAGTCTAATTGTGGCAGACTCCTGCCCCAGAAGACTAACACAAACCCCTACCCATACCATGTCTCCCAACCAGAGAGTTTTGCAGGGTCTTGCTCTCGTAGAAGTGGCGAAGGTCTCATTTGACAAGCAGACCAGAGCACACCTAGTTAAAATGTGCCACATTCAGGCCAGGGACCAAACACTGCTCACGACAGGCAAGGAGAGCCTCTACAGAGATGAATGGCCTGAAAGATGGAGCAGCCGGAACATAACAGCAGATTGCACACAGCATAAATGGGAAAAGCACCAGGCCCCGAAGCACCAGGCCCTGGGCACTCTATGACCTCTTCTTCATAGTGCCATACTTTTAGGAGCAGGATATATAACTGGCTTTTTTAACAAAGAGAAGAAGGTGGAGACAGATAAATTGTGAAGGTGGAGGAATTTATCCCAAATGGAAGAACAAGATAAGTCCATGGCCAGAGATCTAAGTGAAACAGACACAACCAATATGTCTGAGGGAAAATTTAAAGCAATGATCATAAAGATTCTCACTGAGCTTGATGAACGAATAGAACACATCAGTGAGACCCTTACCACAGAGATAAAAGAGTTAAAAAAGGATCAAAGGATCAGTCAGAGATTAAGGGTATAATAAACAGGCTTGAGGAAATGAACAGCAGGCTGGAAGAAGCAGAGGAATGAATTAATGACCTAGAATGCAAAATAATGGAAAGCAATGACTGACCAAAAGAGAGAAAGAAGAATCATGCAAAATGAGAATAGACAGAGAACTCAGTAACTCCACCAAAAAACAAACAAACAAAAAACCATAGTAACATTCACATTATACAAGTCCCAGAAGAAAACAGACAGAGACAGGGGCAGAAGGTTTATGTGAAGAAATAATAGCTGAAAACTTCCCTAATATGGAGAAGAAAAGACATCCAGAATCAGGAGGCACAAAGAACTCTCATGAAAATGAACAAAAGAACAAAAACAGGCCAAACCAAGATATATATATCATTCAGAACAGAAAGAGAGATAAAGAGTTTCCCAGACAAACAAAAACTAAAGGAGTTTGTGACCACTAAAACAGCCCTGCAAGAAAAATAAAAGGGGACTCTTTGAGTAGAAAGAGACCAAAAGTGACAGTATAGAGGTAGGAAACACAACAGCAGTAAAAATAAATATTTCTGTTAAAAATCTGTCAAGGAACTCACACACACACAAAGGATGAAAAAGATAATAACATATACCTAAAAGGTGGGAATGAGAGGAGAAAACAAGGGGTTTAAAGTTAAATGACTATCAACTTAATATAGACTGCTACATACAGAAGAGGTTATATACAAACTTAATGGTAACCGTAAACCAAAAACTACTAATGAATATGCAAAGAATAGAGAATGAAATCCAAATATATCACTAAAGAAAGTCAGCGAAACATGAGAAACAAGAAATGATCAGAGCAAAGTCCAGAAATAATGACAAAATAAGCAATAAAATGGCAATAAATACACATCTATCAATAATTATTTTGAATTAAATGGACTAAACACTCTAATCAAAAGGCATAAGGTGACAGAACTGATAAAAACAAAACAAAATGAAACAAAACAAAAAAAGACCAATTGAAATGCTGACAATAAGAGACTCATTTTAGATCAAAAGGCATCTACAGAGGGGCTTGGGTGGCTCAGTCAATTGAGCATCTAACTCTTGATTTCAGTTCAAGTCATGATCCCAGGGTTGTGGGATCAAGTCCTGTGTTGGGCTTCACACTGAGCATGGAGTCTGCTTAAGATTCTCTTTTTCTTCCTCTGCACTCTCCCACACTTGCTCTCTCTCTCTCTCTCACTCTCTCTCTCTCAAATAAAATAAAAAACAAAAAAAAGACATATACAGATTGAAATTGAGAGAAGAAGAAACATTTATCATGCAGAAGGATGTTAAAAGAAAGCCAGAGTAGCAATACTTATATTGGAGAAAAATAGACTTTAAAACACAAACTGTAATAAGAGACAAAGAAGTGCACGACATAATAATGAAGAGGACAATAAAACAAGATCTAACAATTGTAAATATTTATGCACTGAATATGAAAGCACCCAAATACATAAAACAATTAATAACAAACATAAAGGAACTAATCAATAATAACATAATAATAGTAAGGGACTTTAACACTCCATTTTCATCAATGGACAGATCATCTAAACAGAAAATCAAGAAGAAAACAATGGCTTTGAGTGACACACTGGACAAGATGGACTTAACAGATATATTGAGAATATTCCATCCAAAAACAGCAAAATACGTGTCAAGTGCACCTGGAACATTCTCCCGAATAGATCACATATTAGGCCACAAAACAGACCTCAACAAATTCAAGAAGATCAAATTCATACAATTCACCTTTTCTGACCACAATGCTATGAAACTAGAAGTCAACCACAAAGACAAAGACAAAAACAAAACAAAAACAAAACAAAACAAAAAAAATCCAGAAAGACCACAAATGCACAGAGGTTAAATAACATTCTACTGAACAATGAATGGGTAAACCAGGAAATAAAAGAAGAAATAAAAATTACATGGAAATAAATTAAAATGATAATGCAATGGTCCCAAACCTTTGGCATGCAGCAAAAGTGACTCTAAGAGGGACACACATAACAATACAGGCTTTACTCAAGAGCAAAAAACAATCTTAACTTTACACATAAAGGAACAAGAAAAAGAAAAAAAAATGAAGCCTAAACCCAGTAGAAGCAAGAAAATTATAAATATTACATCAAAAATTAGTTGTATAGAAACTAAAAAAAACTCAATAGAACACACCTATGAAACTAGGAGATGGTTCTTTGAATAAATTAATAAAATTGATCAACCTCTAGCCATATTTATCAAAAAGGAAAGAGAAAGGACCAAAATAATTATAATCACAAATGACAGAGGATAAATAACAACCAACACCACAGAAATGCAAACAGCTATAAGAGAATATCATGAAAAATTATATGTCAACAAGTTGGACAAACTAGAAGAAATGGATAAATTTCTAGAAATATATAACCTACCAAAACTGAAACAGGAAAAAAATAGTAAATTTGAGAAGACTGATACCCAACAAAGAAATTGAATCAATAATCAAAAAAACTCCCCCCAAAAAACAAAAGTCCAGGGCCAGATGGCTTTGCAGGTGAGATTTACCAAACTTTTAAAGAAGATAATACCTATTCTTTCAAACTATTCCAAAAAAATACAAGAGGAAGGAAAACTTCCAAATGCAATCTATGAGTCCAGCATTATGCTGATACCAAAAGGAGATAAATACACCACTAAAAAAGAAAACTATAAGCCAATAACTGATGAACACAGATGCAAAAATCCTCAACAAAGTATTAGCAAACCAAATCCAACAATACATTAAAAAATCAATCACCACGATCAACCTGAATTTATTCATGAGTTGCAAGTGTTGTTCAATATTCACAAATCAATCAACATGATACATCACATTAATAAAAGAAAGAATAAGAACCATATGATCATTTCAATAGATGCAGAAAAAGCATTGGACAAAGTACAACATCCATTCATTATTAAAACCCTCAACAAAGTAGGTTTAGAGGGAACATACCTCAACATAATAAAAGCCATCTATAAAAAACCCACAGCTAATATCATCTTCAATGAGGAAATACAGAGGTTTTCCTCTATAGTGTGGAATAAGACATGGATATCCACTCTTACCAATTTTATTTGACATAGTACTGGAAGTTCTAGCCACAGGAATTAGACAACACAAAGAAGTAAAAGGCATCCAAATAGGCAAGGAAGAAGTAAAACTTTCACCATTTGTAGAAAACATGATACTATATATGGAAAACCCAAAAGACTCCACAAAAAAAAAAAAAAAAAAACCTGCTAGAACTGATAAACTAATTCAGTAGTCACAGGATACAAAATCAACATACAGAAATTTCTTGCACTTCTATACACCAATAATGAAGCAGCTGAAAGAGAAATTAAGGAACCAATCCCAGTTATAATTACATCCAAAATAATAAGATCCTTAGGAATAAACCTAACCAAAGAAGTGAAAGACTCGTGCTCTGAAAACTATAAAACAGTGATGAAAGAAATGGAAGATGACACACAAAAAAATGGAAAGGCATTCCATGCTTATGGATTGGAAGAACAAATATTGTTAAAATGTCTCTACTACCAAAGCAATCTACACATTTAATATAATCCTTATCAAAATACCATTGGCATTATTCACACAGTTAGAACAAACAATTCTAAAATTTGTATAGAACCACAAAAGACCCTGAATAACTGTAACAACGTTGAAGAAGAAAAGCAAAGCTGGAGGCTTCACAATCCCAGACTTCAGGTTAAATTACAATGCTATAGTAATCAAAACAGTATGGTACCAGCACAAAATAGACACACAGATCAATGGAACAGAATAGAAAACCCAGAAATGAACCCACGATTATATGGCCAATTAATCTTTGACCAAGGAGAAAGATTATACAGTGGGAAAAAGTCTCCTCAACAAATGGTATTGGGACAATTGGGCAGCCACATGCAAAAGCATGAAACTAGATCATTCATTCATCAAATTGAAAGTGTATTAAAGACCTAAAACCATAATAATCCTTGAAGAAAGTACAGGCAGTAATTTCTCGGATATTGGCTGTAGCAACTTTTTTCAGGTGGGTCTCCAGAGGCAAGGGAAACAAAAGCAAGAATAAACTATTTGGATTACATCAAAATAAAAATCTTCTGCACAGCAAAGAAAACAATCAACAAAACTAAAAGACAACCTAGTGAATGGGAGAAGATATTTGCAAATGCCATATGTGGTAAAGGGTTAGTATCCAAAATATATAAAGAGCTTGTAAAAATGAACACCCAAAAACAAATAATCCAATTAAAAAAATGGGCAGAAGACATGAACAGACATTTCTCCAAAGAAGACATACAGATGGCCAACAGCCACTTGAAAAGATGCTCAACATCACTGATCATCAGGGAAATGCAAATCAAAACTAAATGAGATATCACCTCACACCTATCAGATGGCTAAAATAAAAAAAAACACAAAAAACAAGGGTTGGAAAGGATGTAGATGAAGGGAAACCCTCTTTCACTGTTGGTAAAATGCAAACTAGTGGATCTATTGTGGAAAACACTATGGAGGTTCCCCAAAAAGTTAAAAATAGAACTACGCTATGATTCAGCAATCACACTACTAGGTATTTACCTAAAGAATACAAAAATACTAATCAAAGTGATACATGCACCCCAATATTTATAGCAGCATTATCTATAATAGTCAAATTATGCAAACAGTCCAAGTTTTCATTGAAGGATGAGTGGATAAAAGATGTAGTGTGCGTATACACACACACACATACACACACACACACACGTGGAATATTGCACAGCCATAAAAAGAATGAGATCTTGACATTTGCAATGATGTGAATGGAGCTAGAGGGTATTATGTGAAGCAAAATAAGTCAGTCAGAGAAAGACAAATACCATATGATGTCATTCATATGTGGAATTTAAGAAACAAAACAGACAAGCAAATGGAAAAAAGGAAAGAGAGAACAGATTCTTAACTATAGACAACAAACTGAGGGTTATCAGAGGGAGGTGGGGGATGTGGGGGGTGTTAAATAGGTGATGGGGGTTAAGGAGTGTACTTGCCATGATGAACACTAGGTGATGTATGGAAGTGTTGAATCCATACTGTACACCTGAAACTAATATTACTCTATGTTAACTAACTGGAATTTAAATAAACACTTAAAAAATAAAAAATGAAAATTAATTTCATCCATTTGCTCTCCATTTTCAACCTTTCTAAAATAATTTAGAAGGAAGCAATAAATCAACAAATAGTATTAGCATGAAAATTCACCAATTATTGGGGCACCTGGGTGGCTCGGTTGGTTAAGCGTCCGACTTCAGCTCAGGTCATGATCTCACGGTCTGTGATTTCGAGCCCCACGTCGGGCTCTGTGCTAACCGCTCTCAGTTTGGAGTCTGTTTCAGATTCTGTGTCTCCCTCTCTCTCTGCCCCTCCCCTGTTCATGCTCTGTCTCTCTCTGTCTCAAAAATAAGTAAACGTTTAAAAAAATTTTTTAAAGAAAATTCACCAATTATTAATATTTCGCCATAATCATTTTTGTCTAGATAACAAGACAGATATGGAAATGTGTGGATGTACTTGGTGAGCCCTTTGAGAGTACTGAAAGCCACCATCCCCCTCTCTATACAAAAGAATGTGCATATAGGGGCACCTAGGTGACTCAGTTGGTTAAGTGTATGACTTCAGCTCAGGTCATGATCTCACAGTTGGTGGGTTTGAGCCCCATATCGGGCTCTGTGCTCACAGCTCAGACCCTGGAGCTTGCTTCAGATTCTCTCTACTCCTCTCCCTCCTACTCTGTCTCTCTGTCTCTCTCAAAAATAAATAAACATTAAATAAATTAAAGAAAAAAATGTCCACATATACAGACACATATAACATTGCCTAAAATTTCTTCTAATGGACTACATAGACCCTATTTTAAGCACACTTTATGCAAATTATCCAGGCAAGTTGACTCAAATCTCTCTTTTCCTTAAACCATATCATGTGAACAAAAAAACTGAAAAAAAAAAAAAAAAGAAACCACTTCAGTTAAAGAAAAGTAAATTACTCCATGAGGTGTAGTCTTTCTGCAGATTTCTACTATTAAAAAGCTTTTCCTTCAACTGAAGTGAGATTGATTTCCTTGTATGTTGCATCATCTATGTCTATTTATTGAGATCTTAAAAGACCTATTTTTAATCCTATATTTACTCCTCATTTATGAAATAGCCTTTCAAATACTTGAAGGCATCTTCTGGAAGTCTCGTCATTAGTTTTTTACAATTACTTACATAATAATATTTTAATTTCCTTCTTTGTTCTATTTATTTTGCAGTTTGTGTTTAAATTCTTATAAATGGAATCTTCAAAACTTATTCTAAAAACCTAATAACATGTTATAAGTACACTCCCGTGTTCTGGAAATACTGATTAATTTTGTTTGGCTGGGAATATATCCTCTACAAAGGGGAATAGTAAGAAATGAATCTAGAAATTACATTGAGGTAAGCTCCTGGAGGGGCTTTCATGCTCTCCAAGTAATTTATATTTTATTCTGTGTCTAATAAGAAATCGTTTTTGCTTTAAACAGGATTTTCTTATGATTACAGCCACACTTTGGCATAATTACTTTGACAGTGGTATGCAATTTGGATGGGAAAGTTTAGAGAAGGCACTTAAAAACTGCTGAATGAAGAAAGGCAGGCAGAAGTTCAATTAAGAGGCTCATATAATTGTATTAGTGAAAAACAATAAAGTTCTGAACTATATCAATGATGATGGAAATATAAATTACACACGAATGATGGAAATATCAAAAAGGGAAAGTCAACAGTAGCCAATTACTTGCTTGAAAATAAAAGATGAAATAAAGTAAGAAGTAACTTATATTTTCTGTGTTGTTACTGACACTACTAACAGAAAAGATAAACCAACACACGGATTGAGAAAAGGGGAGAAAGATGATCATATTTGTAATCATAACAATAACCATATCATCATTAACATGGTCAGACATGTTTCTAAGTACTTTATCAGGATTAAATCATACGACGTTTACATTTCACCTTGAGATAAGTACCATTATCATCTCCATTTTACACATGAGGAAAATGAGGCACACAACTTGGAGATTTGCTGAAGGTCAACCAGGCAGTAAATCATAAAAGCAATCTTAAATCCATACAGTCTAATTCAAAAGTCTTACTTTTAACCCATTCTACCATACCGCCTCTAGATGATAGTTGAGATTATTGGTTAAATAGCTCCCACAATTAAAAAGAAAAACTCTCTAATATCTAAGAATATATTTAAAACCTCTAAGAAAATTATTATGGCCAGAATATAAAATTATAATTAGAAGCCATACACACTATAGTGTACCTCTAGCTCAGATCAATGTTTCTCTTTAAACAGGGTTAGGGGGTGGAGATTAACCTCTTCAATGATGTGAGTCAAACAGCATAACAGAGTTATGCAGGAAAACTTAAAATTTTCCTTATTCCATGCAAGTCAGTGAAGTAAGTCTTCTGTTTTTATCAGTCTTATCCACAAAATATTCGTCCTTTTTATAAGGTATATTATTAATTTCCTATTCTTACCAAATATCCTAAAAAATATTAATATGAATTGACAATTAATACTTCCCAACTATCTGAGCTAGTGCAGTGACAGAATTCTTGGCAAGTGAAACGACAAAAAATTATTAGAAATATGCCCCAGACCAAAAAAAAAAAAACCTCATGAACTGTAATCAATATTAATTCACTGATTTGTTGGTCTCATATTTTGTGTTAGATCTATGTCAGCCCCAAATCTCTATGAAATGAGGTGTAGAATATTTTCCATGAGGTAAGAAACAAATAAATGCATATTTAAATTAATAAACTGGCCCGAAATCAATTCCAAAATTTTGGGATTGAAGAGAGTTGAGAGAGGTAGAATCTAAATAATGTTAAGTATATGGATATATGATCAAAATTAATCCACACACTGACTGCTTAATTAGCTAAATTTCAACCTTTAATTCATTTCTCCATAGCCGTGTGTTAAGTGCATTACTTGCCAATATCTTGTTTTATGCCTAAAATCAGCAAATGAGTCATGAATTATTAGCAGTTTCTCATTGACACGTGATGTGAATGAAATGATTTCATCCAGATGACAGCCAATATTGAGGCAGTACAGTGAAGCATGGACTGGCCAGAAGTCCTCATGGAAGAGAAGTTAAAGGGGGCAGGGGACTTGTTTCCTCTTTTTCAGTTTTGATGAAACAGTAGCTGCTATAGCCACAATCCAGGCAAACATTTATCCCAATACAACAAAGCTCATCGTACCACATATAGCTTTTTTTTTTCTATACTTTATATTTGGGACAGAAAGCCTGTTATTAAAGTTTAGGATGATGAGAAATGTAATCTCAGTATTTGAAGCTTAGCTCTTTTTTTAACAACTGAAGAAAAAATATTATTTCTAGCTCAAATGTAGGCAATTTCTGAACTGAGATAAGCATATGGGATGAGAGCCAGAAACATTAAGTAATAGTATATAGCATATTGCCCTTCAGAGCTTAAAGTGCCACACTGAAAGTATCCAAGTTTTCAGGAATGAAGTAAGAGTGTGATAATTGCATTATGTGCATCAATTTCAAAGACTCAAGGTAAATAAACAAAAAGTATGCTCTAGTTTGGGTACTGAGTAATTGAAATAATATTGAGTTGTCGTATGCTACATCTTTGGGAACTTACAGATATTGTTATTTGGGTGTCTTTTTTTTTAAGTTTTTGCATTTTAACCCAAAGAGAAGTTGCTTATTCTGTATCTAGGCTCTAAGAGAAGCTTCAAGTCAGCACTTTTCCTTTCTGCTCAATTTAAAAATCCAAAATTCCTTCTGAAAAATCCACCATGTTTATTCACCTATGAGCATTTACCTTCAATTTGCATTAAACAAAATAAAGTTAAGTCAATGTGTATGATTAATTCATCAAATATAACTTCATATTTAACAGAACTTTAAATTTTGCAGAATTATAAGAAAAAATTAAAATTGCATAAAGTCCTCGTCTTCCACCTCCCAGAAATCTAAATTGCATGAGTACCCTGAATTTTATTTTCTATCATCTATCTCTCTATATCTCTATCATCTGTCTATCTATCTATCTACCTACCTACCTGTCTTTCAATATATCTCCTCAAATATATCCTTTAAGTTGGATTAAGAGCAGAGAGTGACAGGGGCATGTGGATGGCTCAGCGGGTCAAGCGTCGGACTTTGGCTCAGGTCATGATCTCATGGTTGGTGGGTTCAAGTCCCATGTCGGGCTTTAAGCTGATAACTCAGAGCCTGGAGCCTGCTTCAGATTCTGTGTCTCCCTCTCTCTCTGCCCTCCCCTGCTTGCACTCTGCCTTTCTCTTTCTCTCAAAAATAAATAAACATTAAAAAAAAGTTGACAAATGGAAATGTTTCTTTCTTCTCTTCCTTCTGCTTTTTCTTCTTCTTGCATTGAACATGGATATGATGTCTCAAACTACAGCAAACACCTTAGAATCATAAGGGAAGTAATAATAACCAAAATTATAAAAAAGTATATATTAAAAATAGCAGATTTTAAGAAAAAAATGAAATACTAGGCAAATACATATCATTTATATGAATTTTTTTTTGTAAAGAAACCATCATGTTATATTGCAAAAGTTTTAAATGGTGTATAAAATGTTCACAAAGATAGCACCATTTTGAAAATATATGAAGAGGAAAGAGAGATGTGTATAGAGTCTGGGTATTCCCTGACAGTGGAATAAAAAAGTAGGGATGATAAAAAATGGTTTATACCAGATGCAGCCAATAATGGGGGTGTGTTCTCAATTATAGTACTGAAGAACAATAATAAAGTTAACCAGAAGCTAATAGGGATTTATTATTAACATATTCCAGCTTGTTTTTCTGTTTGTTTTGCAGAAATACTGTTTTCAAAGGACTGGAAAAACTGGAAATTATGAAAATAATAAAAAATGTCATTTTTAATCATTTCATCAATCCCCCCTCCCATTTTTGTCAAACCACTTCACATGAAGTGGCTTAAAACAACAATTTATCATTGTTTTATTTCAATGCTATGTAAGCCAAAAATATGAGCAGGGTCTACAGGCTTATCTCACCTCTACATTATCTGAGTCCTCGGCAGGGATAATATGAATGGATGGGGCTACTGGTGATTCTCTCTTTCTGTTTCTGTCTGTCTCTCTCCCACACCCTTCATGGTCTCTCCATGTGGTTACCCTGAGCTTTGGTTTAGCCTGCACACTGACTTCTTAAATGAGAGTTCAGGAAAGAGAAAGAGAGAGAGAGAGAGAGAAAGAAAGAAAGAAAGAAAGAAAGAAAGAAAGAAAGAAAGAAAGAAAGAAAGAAAGAGGGAGGGAGGGAAGAAGGAAGGAAAGAAAGACGCTAAATGAAACTGACAAGCCTCTTTTAAAAGTTTTTTTTAATGTTTATTTTTGAGAGAGAGAGAGAGAGAGAGAGAGAGCGCAAGTGCGAGCAGGGAAGGGGCAGAGAGAGAAGGAGACACAGAATCCAAAGCAGGCTCCAGACTCTGAGCTGTCAGCACAGAGCCCAATGTGGGGCTCAAACTCATGAACCTCGAGATCTTGACCTGAGCCAAAGTCAGATGCTTAACCGACTTAGTCACTCAGGCACCCCAGAAACTGACAAGTCTTTTAAAGGTTAGGTCCCAAACTGGTAAACATCAGTTCTGCCATGCTGAAAACTTGGATTCAAGGGGATGGGAGACAGCCTCCACCTTTCAGAGGAAGGAATGTCAAAGAATTCCTGGCCATTTTTGAATCTGTCACAACTTTTATGTATGTGTTTGTGTACTTGATTAAATGGTCAGATATCTTTCAATCAAAATGAAACACACTAGAGGTTAAGGAAAAAATAAAACTCTAAATAAAAGAGTGGAACAGCATATAATAAATCATTAGATTGATAAAGAAGACTAAAAAGAGACAGTAAATATATTGGCTAATTTAACTGAAACATCCAGTCAGTTTTAAGCAAGCTAGACATAGTGTTCCAAGCATATTCTCTCTCTTTCTTTCACCTACTCTTTCACTATGGAATAGCTTGAATGGACAGACTCTGTCATAAGATAATACCTATAACAACATTGTAGCTTGGAATAAAAGGGTGTCTGGTTAGCCAGCCTGAGCCACATAACCACCCCTGTGGCTAGAGAGATGGGCCACGTAGTTTGATTACCAGCTCCATTAGATGGTAGAAGTATATTTCTCGAAAGGATGCATCAGACACTAGGTATTATAAAAAAATTGCGTTCACTTACTTTAAAAGGAATGTAGGTAATGACACTGCAACAATATTATCAGTAATTTAAGGATATTTTCACCCTCTACATGTGTTTCCTGTTTGTATTATTTGTATTCTGAATTAACAACTCCTATTAAGTAGAATTATAGTTATTTTAAATATAAGAAAATTAACAGTACTTATTGCAGTTTAAATAACAATAATTGTGACTTGAACACATGCCAGGGAATTTTATCTCAAGATTTTAAATAGAGTAATGATTTTTAAAATACCATTATAACTTGTTAAATATGCACAGAGAATTAAATCATAAGGATAGAGAATCACAGAGTACAAGCATTAGCCCAGGTGGTCAGACAAACTACTGACTTTTTTTCTAGGTCTGCCTTAAAATAGCCTGTCACTGGAAGGTTAAAAATTACTTCCTATCAACCATCACCCATCAGCACCAACATCAAGCACAGGAGGATTGTTGAAATGAAGGTCTTCTGATAGAACAAAACTTTCTGGGACATGGGTTATTTTCACTACCTCCCCTGGATGGATAACTAGAAAGTCTGGGGGTGGATCAGGCTTCTGGTTCCAGTCCAATTAGCATTTGTGTGGCATTCACTGTTTCCTACATCAAGGAGACCTATGTGCTAGAGAATTTCCAGAAATACCTTTCATATGAAGGGAGGTCAAGAAATAAAACGTGGCATGCCTGAATTTGTCCCCATAACCTATATGTGGGTTTCTGTTTTAAGAATTTGACAGTTTTGATCAAACTCAAATTTAGGAATACTAGTGAGTATCAAAATTTACGTTTTGTTAGTAGGTAGAGGCTCATAAATGGGACTCTGTGCTGTTAGGATGGTGCTGGGGAGAGAAAGAGTGAATTGTTACAATAGAAAAGAATACAAAAAGCAGTTCTAAGAATGGAAGATGAGATATAATTGATGGAACATGTCATATATGCCATTACTCAATTGAAAACAATCTTCGATTGTCACTTAGATCAATCCTTTTCAAACTGTGCGGTGTGTCCAGGGCTCTACAGCGTTGAGAGGAGTCAAGCAAGAAGGCGCTGACGGATTAGGATTTTTCACATACACTTCAAACCCCAAAGAAAATGCAAGTATTTCAGACAGAGATTTAAAAAAAAATTTTTTTTTAACGTTTATTTATTTTTGAGACAGAGAGAGACAGAGCATGAACCGGGGAGGGTCAGAGAGAGGGAGACACAGAATCTGAAACAGGCTCCAGGCTGCGAGCTGTCAGCCCACAGCCCAACGCGGAGCTCGAACTCACGGACCGCGAGATCGTGACCTGAGCCGAAGTCGGCTGCAAAACCGACTGAGCCACCCAGGCGCCCCTCTGACAGAGATTTTTAAAGAGTATGTAAGATATTTCAATTTTAATTATTAAATAAGGTGTTAGGCCTCATTGAAGTCTGGTATCACTAGTATTTTAATGAAAGAAATGTGAAAAAAAGAAATGTGATTGATAATGCATCTCTATTTTTGATCATTTTTATTTAGAAATTTGTGGTTTAGCAATTGATAAACATTCTTTAATATAAATATGTTCTACAACTATGTTTTAATAACTGTCATACGTGAAAAATATACCATGAAAGATGTATAGATCTAAAAGGAAGAAGGCCATTAGTGGCTGTGATGACTATATGCCAGTCAGCATATTTAACTCCAACAACCAAATGTTCACAGATTTTTATGGAAATTCTGCTAATAAATATTTCAGAACTAATGGAATGGGTTGTTTTTAATTGTTAGTATATCTCTCCTGAGTCTTTTCATTTAGATTTTTAAAGAGATAAGACATTTATATTTTCTTTTCTTTTTTTAGGTTTTTTTTTTAAGTTTATTTATTTATTTTGAGAGAGAGAGAGAGAGAGAGAGAGAGAGAATCCCAAACAGGTTCCACATTCATAGTGCATAGCCTGATGTGGGGCTCCACCTCATGGAATCGTGAGACCATGACCCCAGCCAAGATCAAGAGTCAGACATTTATCCGACTGAGCCACCCAGGCACCCCAAGACATTTGTATTTTTTTCTTTTTTTTTAAATCTTTATATTTGACAGAGAGAGAGAGAGAGACAGAGTATGAGTGGGTGAGGGGAAGAGAGAGAGGGAGACACAGAAACTGAAGCAGACTTCAGGCTCTGAGCTGTCGGCACAGAGCCTGACACGGGGCTCAAACTCACAAACAGTGAGATCATGACCTGAGCCCAAGTCGGACGCTCAACCGACTGAGCCACCCAGGTGCCCCGACATTTCTTTTTCAATATATTTTTTTTATTTTTACATGCATTGTATAAAAAATGTTAAAATTATTGCTAATATAATGACAATAAAAATCACCTAAGTGGCACAACTCAAACACCTGTTTTCAAAATGACACTGTCCATAGCACAAGATTCTTTTGAAGAGCATTAACTTTCTCATTCATTGTAAAAAGGTCACTTTTATGTTGAAAGACCGAAACTTTTGTAGTTTCAATTTTATAACAGCTCATCAATAGCTTATTATTGACAGTCATTTGTCATTCAACAAAATGTCAACAAATTCAGAGTAATGGTGTTTTTTTTTTGTTTTTTTTGGTTTTTTGTAAAAGAAAAACACACAATTCATCTTTAACTTTGACAACTTATCTTTTAGAGATTACATGGAGGTAACTAGTAAAATGTTGGGCTGTATAAGGTTGTTATGATAACTTATCTTGATAGAAAATATAATAAAATTTTATAATTCAAATATGTTTTATTATAACACTAACCATATTGAGGTTATTGAGTGTATTGAATAAGCTGAAAGCTTATGCCAGTGTAAGCCAAGTAACAAAGACTCTGCCTCCCTGAGAACACACACTCTATGAAATGAGTGAGAATTCCAATGTATTAAATTGTAAAAACTAAATCTTCTCATGATTTAGGTAAAAAGTTAAATGAATACATTCTAATATTTCTTCCTGTACTTTATACAAAACATATAATAAATACACTAATATATATGCTTGGCACTGAATAGACAACAATATTCTGCCAACAATATATACCTATTTGATTGCTGTTCGAATTCAGTCTGGATGCCATTACCAGAGAGAGAGAGTAAATCTCATTAAGTCAGTGCTCAAAAAGCTTTATGTCCTCCCTTCAGCTACAGATAATGTGCAGATGACTCACCATGACAATCATGGCTTACTATTTTCATATCTAAATTGTCCTTTCCACGTGATCTTCCCCCAGAAACATGACTTCTATGCATTGGTCATTGAAAGACTTTTAACTGGATATGGTGTGTGTTTTCCAACCTTAGGGCCTGTGCTATTTTAATTCCTTCTGCCTCTCTCTTACTATCTTTGCTGCTTCCACAAACCCAACTTCCCTTATATCCACTGCATCCATGACTCTTCCTCATTTTCATTCCCCTGAATTGGAACTATTCTATGTGTACCTGTATGCATGTGGCTGTGTGTGTGTTTCATCAACACAAGGCATAACGTCATTCATTTTATATGAATATGGGAATATGTCTTTACAATTTTAAGAAGAGGATCATGCCTTGCTCATGTTTATATTCTAATACCCTTGATCAGCAGTAAGTAAGGAATAACTTGGCAATTTTTAAGCTTTCTTCCAGTCTGGCATCAGGAACAATATTAAATTGTCTTTCCATGTTATTTTTAATAAATTATTTTCTATATAAAAATTATTTTGTATAATGTTAATATTGTTTTTATAACTTAAAATTGTGATTATTATTTTCCTAGATAAATTACACTAACATAAGAAACTACAAATACTTTTATAATAAGATCATAAAGGGAAAATACCTAAATTACAGAAGGATATGCTCAAGTATAGTATTTATACACACAATGAGGGAAGCATCCTGTACCATAATTATTAAGCATTGATAAGTTCAGTGCCTAATTTTACTAGTTATCCAAGCATGTAAAATAAACAAACCCTGAACTTAACATTCCAGAGATCTACTTACAAAATCTTAGAAAATAATGTATGTTTAAAGCCATTTAATAAGCATTCAGCCACATCTCCTTTTTGAAATAAGATTTTTCCAATTAAACTTGAGAAGTGAAAATGCTTTATGCTTTTATTTGATGTGATAACCCCACATGTCAGAATTATGGCATACAATTCCAGATAACACAGAGAAATAGACTAGCTTTAGGGTATTTTTTCTGATATACAATTTTTTGATTATAATAAATATTTCTTTATTAAAATCCCATGTTATCTGTTGATTGAAAATACATTAGATTTACAGCAGACATTGAAAGCACTGCTGCAGATTTTAAATTGGGTTGTTACAAAATACTTCACTGACATGAGTATTAAATTTGGAGAATCGCTTAAGAAACCCATTGGAAAAATAATCTTTAAAACAATTCTGTCCTCAAGTGTCTCGTAATTTTTTGATGGTACCTGCTATTGACTATTACTATTGCCTATTGACTTATTATGTCTAAGGTCAGGAACTAATATTTTGAAAAGCAAAAACATATGAATAGGAATGGAATGTTTGGCCTCAACAATGGAACGGAGTTCTCCTAGTCAAAAGTTATCAAAATGCTTAATTGACCAGAAAAAAAGTGATTTGTTCAACATGGGCAGTTGTGTGTCAGTTTCTTGCATCATTGGTGAGCATAAAATGAATCCCTAGTGGATTTACTGCTCACGATAAAAGATCTGAGTTCTAAAATCATGGTTGTAACAAAGTCTTCACCTCTCAACACTGAATGTGCTTGTCTGAAAAAAGCATATCCCTAGAAATAGTACTCAATGTGTAAGAAGCTTTCTAAGGTTGCTTTTAAGTGCATATGTGTTGACACTTACCAAAGTAATTTATGGTTGAGGCAACTACTTTAGTATCTCTTACTTCTTAAGAGAATATTAAAGTATACAAAATGAAAATGGTGACCATATTATTCCCATTTTCCTCAAAATTTCCAAACATTTATAATGTATATAGACCTTCTGCTCCAGTGGGAAATATCGGAAAACTTTTCTTTGGTATATTTGACTTTTTCCATTTACTTATCCTTTAAATAAATATCAATTGAACGTGTGACCTATTTAGTTACAGGGTTTAATTCTGACGATAAGTCTCATGATGTAATTTCAAGGAACATCCATCCTAGGGGAGGAGATAAATGCAATGATCACAAATGTGTGCAGAGTACGTGAACAGGAGAGGACAGCTATTCCAGACGAAGTTGGTCAGAAAAAAACTTCCCAAAGGAAGTGACAGGCTGAATTTTTGTAGGTGAGCAAGGATTGTTTATTTAGATTCAGAGAGAGCAAGGATTGTTTATTTAGATTCAGAAGAGAATATTCCAGAAATAAAAGGCAGTAATGTATGAAGCACTATATTGTACACCTGAAACTAATATTATATTGTATGTTAACTAACTGAAATTTAAATAAGAATTTGAAAAAAAAGGAGAGCAAATGCTAAAAACATGTTGCCTTGTTGTACCTGCGGGAAACCAAATTAATATGGGCCTCAGAAACACAAAATGCAAGTCACAGCATGACTGAAGATGTGCCTGGGAAATAGTCAGAGGGCACATCATGGCCACCCTTGAATGTTACGTAAAGTGATTTGTAAGTGGTAGAAAATCCTTGAAAATCATTGAGTGCTTTTAAATTGCATTTGAGAATGAAATGTTGTGGCTTTGTAAACTGTGAATTTGAGTGGAGAAAAGAAAAAGCAGAAAGACTACTAAACCAGAAAAATAAAAATAAGGCCCTGTGGTTTTCTGTGTCAGGAGGGGTATGTGTGTGTATATGTCTATTCCAAAGAACTGGTTGTTAAACAATTACCAACACATGACTGGCTGTGTCCCACTAGTGACCATTCAAACATTGTATCACTGTAATCTTAATACATTTTTAGAAGTAAAAATAGACAATGGGATATTATTCAGAAAAATCTCTCTATGCTTCATAAAACTGTGTCCGTGCAATACCAAATTAACTGACGTGTTAAAATCAGCAAAAAACATGTGCCTCTTAGCTAAACTAAAATACACATAAGTTATCAAAATTTAAAGGGCTTGCATGTATAATCTGTAAAGTAATGGCTTTCTTTCTGGAAATTACTGCATTTAATAAGGACAGAAGTTATTCACCGTCATGCTTTTCTATCCAGGGACCTCTACTCACTGGTCCTGTCATTTATGTCTCAATACTGGGAACAAGTTTCTCTTTTTTCCCAGAGGCTCTCTTATGTTACAACCACTTTCAGAAATCTCTGAATAAAAAAATGTTATCAAGGAGGAAAAAAAAATGTCAGTGATTTGAAAGGCCCTTACAAAATCATACACATATATTTTGGTGTACATCAATCATACAAATGTTTTAATATCTAAACTATTGAGGTATGTATCTGTAAACATTTAGCATTGTATTTCATACTTTTTAAACTTTATATAAATTGTATCGGACCTAAGTATCCTTTGGCAATTTACTTTTTTTCACTCATGTTTTGCAAGATTTGATGTTGATGCTGATCACCTCACAATTATTTATTCAATGTCCAGTTGATGGACATTTTGGTTGATTCCAATATTTTTCCATTACAAACTATGTTAAAACTAAAATTTTTGTAGATGTTTTCTCATACACATGTATACGAGTTTCTATATCGTTTGTGGTAAAATGATTGTTGATTTCTAGGATATACACGTCTTATATTTAGTAGCTCCTCTCCAAAAAATTATACTTAAGTAAAAAAATCCAAATGTTATATCAAATGTCACATAATAATAGACTTATTAAGTAGGCCAGTTTGTGAAGCACCGTGTTACATGCTGTTAATATTTTACATATTATCTCATTGAATCCTCAGGAAAGATCTGGTTTATTATCTTCAATTTATATGTATGAAAATGAAGGCTCAGAGTGCTGGGGTTGTGCGAGCGGCTTCACTGTCTAAAATCTGTTGAGTCATGATTGAAACGTGAGTCTCAGATCCCAGACCTCTTTCTTTTGTCTGGTCGCCTAATGTGCCCTAACATTCCCTGCACTAAGTATCTTTGGAGAAAAATGAAAGAGGAAAGTCGCTTGAAAAATCTCACAAAGTACAAAATAGAGTACTAATATAGAAAATGATTTTTAGAAGCTAATACTGGAGAGGCTCTGTTTAGTAATACAAAAAGAGCACTGATTTTAGAGTCAGACAGATCTTAATGAAATTTCCTGTTCCATTAGTTAGATGAACTGTGTGAATAAGGGAAAATTAGTCTGGGCCTCAATGCTATCATCTACAGCATAGTTGTGAAATTAAATATGAAATTGCCTAGAAAGCTTCTAGTGCAGACTCGGGTAACAAGTGCTCATTAACAGGTTAATATTTTTGATATTGCTAAAGGTGAGTCAGAATAGTAAGTGGAAGAGAATAAAAATACCAATATTGATTCCTTTTCCAAAAGCAACTTGTAATTAAATTCGACAATAATATTTTCAGACATGGATTTGACTTCAGCAATCTTTCACTAAGTAATTCCTTTGTTTTCTTACATATTTTTAATAGTAGAAAAGGTTTATTAGAAATTTCGCACCCTGAACTGGTATCGCTGGTGATGTGATACTACTATTTATTAAAACCCACTGGAAATAGGTTTGATTCTGAAGTGGTCCTTGGACAAAGTGCACAAAAAGCAGTTTCAGAGGTGATTTGTGTTCTGCTCCTTGACGTGCCAAAGTATCCCACCAGTAGCTATGGCCCATTTTAAAGATGGGGAAAACTGAGGCACCAAGATGGCTATTGCACCAGCGGTTACACAGTGCAGAGGTTGTTAGAAGCTACCTTTCTCTGCCTGGCCCAGGTGGGAAGTTATGCGGGAGAAGCTGATGAAACGCTGGGGGCAGAGTTTGGTGTCTTCCCCAATCTCTGAATCCGGAAAGGAAGGTGCTCAGGGAAGGACCAAGGGAGATTTGCAGATGAAGGTGACACAACCGACCCACGGCGGCTCACAGCTGCTCCTGAGCCTGGTACTCCTAATGCAGCCAGTTGAGTTCCCACCGGTAGGCCTGCTTGCTTGCTCTTGGCCTGAATGATGGCATAGCACATGGGTTCCTCTTCTTTACTGAACACGCAGTCCTGCTGAGAATGGTTCACAGTCACATTGGCCACTTTCTCCAAGTCCACAGCGCCTGGATCCTCGAGTGTTGTGCTCAGCAGCTCCTGAGTCTCTGCATCCGAAGACTGGATTTTATACCGTCTCTCCCAGGTTCCCCCATGAGCACCCAGGCCCGGCAGCTCTTCACTGGGGTGGGACACTAACGACACCAGCACCTGCAGGACCCAAGCCGAGAGCGTGCCCAGAGTCCGCTCTGCACACAGGGGGCGCGCTCCGCCCTGCCTCGCCACCGTTTAGATGTTTCCCAGTGCGGCTCTGGGGCCTCTTTTACATGTTTTTGTTTTGTTTTCTGTTTAATTTATAAACCGAGGCTCAAAAAGGGAACGAATAAGGACATTTGAAATGGATATAAAATTGACCAGCTCTACATCACTCTTAAAAAAAATAGTAAAATTGTGACTAAAATGAACACAATGTCACTAAATCAAATTGGAATCATTTTAACTCTATACATGTGTAAATACTAAGGACATTGTTTTGAAAATTAGGAAGGAAAAAGGATGGAGTATTTGCAAAATATTAGATGAAGAACTACTGTTGCTTTATATTAGCACATACAAAATGAATTTATGGGATCGAATCATAAAATGAAAGCAGAATGGGAGAAAATAGGAAGTGATTATTGTAACAGTGTCTTCTTCTGCCCCCAAAATTGATCTCAAAGGTTTAACATTCTGATAAATGCTTTCACTCAGACCTCACAGCAATTAATCATTACTGCTACAGGTAGTACCACTGTCACTTTCTCACAGACAACACTTCCTGGGTCATGTCAGTGTCCCCAGCAACACCAACATCACTTGTTGGGTCTGTTTCCACACTAAAGCAATGCACTGAGCATGAAGGCAAAGCTACTGTTGATAATTGGCAAGATATATTCAGGACTCAGAAACCTGCTTTCTGGATTAAGACATCCATCAATGTCTCAACCTGTCCTCCCCACCTGCTTCCCCTTAAAAAAAAAAAAAAAAAGTATCTGAGAGGCAAGAACTTTTTGAATCTTTGCTTTTTAGAAACTTACATAATTCACAAAAAATCGTTTTAGTCCTTTTCCCCTGATTTGTTTGTCACTGAGTTTTTTTTTAAATGAATCGGCACCCTGATCTTGAAATTTTCACTTCATAGAATTTTAATTTATTATTTTATATGATGTATTTCTATGGTAGAAATAATAAGGGAGTCCTAAAAATGATTAAAATTTGGTTCTATGTATGTAAATCATAAATCAAATGAGCACAGTTTTATCAAATCCTTGGGTAGTATACAGGAGAAATTCATACCTGTGCCCTCTCATAGTAAGTTATCTCACACACACACACACACACACACACACACACACACAGCCATCTCCATGAGAACATAGAAGAAGGAATCAGAAGCATCATAAGGCAGAAAGCTTCTTTCAGAGAAGGAATATATTTCAGTAAAACTCTTGTTTAAACAACCCTATTGTCATTTGTATTACTGTGTTTACTGAGAAGGTAAAATAGATTTCAGTATTTTCACCTAGTTTTAATAGCAGTAATACATCTTATTTTTATGTAACTTTACCAGGCATAAAGTATCTTTACAAATGTCATTATTTGTGATCCTCACAACCTGGAAGTAGGCAGTGTAGGATTATTCTTATCTATTCATAATGAACCTGGGTTTATACAGTCATGCAGGCAGTAGGGCTGCAATAATGATCCAGCCCCTCTGATTCTCATATCATGGCTCATTTTCCTTTATCCAATAATCTGTTCAACTACAGCGACCTTTAGAAATACTTCTTTAGTCAAAATATATAATATTTAAAAGAAGAAGAAAATTCACAATGTCAAAACGAGAATGTGTCAGGCCCTGAATGAAACACCTGGATCCAAAGATAAGTGGAATAAAATTCAATTCTTCAGTAACTTTAAGGTCTAATAGAAGGGAAATTATATTTCAAGAAAGAATTACAACACAACATATTTAAGAAAATATCACTATATATGATGTGTCTCATAGTGACAGGATGAGACTTGATACATAGCCAGATCTTAGACCATGGAAAGACCTAAATGCCAATGCAAGGTATTTTATTTATTTATTTAGTTAGTTAGTTAGTTAGTTAGTTAGTTTAGTTTACAGGTAGTATAATACAAATGAAATTTAAGCAGGGCCATAACAAAATAAGACTTGGATTTTGAAATTTCATATCAGCAGTAATATAGAGAAATTGGAGGGATTTTAAGAGAGAGAGTTCAGAGTCTATTTTAGAAATATAGAAGAGAGGGGAGAAAGTTAAATAGATAGGGAAAACACAAAAGGGGGAGATTTATATAATATATAACCAATTAAATATTAGACATAGTGAATGCTTCCAGATTATTTATGGAGAAAGTGGTGGATGAAGGTACCATTCAACCAAACATAAATCTATGATAGAATACAAGTTTCATTGGGAGGATGTGAAGGAAAGGCATTTCATGACATCTGGTCACTCTTAGTATGAAAGGCATAGGGGATGTGAATCACAAACACCTATCAAAAGTCTGAACTAGGAAGAGAATGATTACTGAGAGAATGGCTTTAATAGAAGTAATTGCAATCTGAAAATCAACAAGTTTCTAGAGTTTTGGCTTTTTTTGTTTTTGTTTTGTTTTGTTTTGTTTTGTTTAAGTCAGAAATGAAAGAAGAGTTTGATAAGTTCTTTATATATTTTGGATACAAACCCTTTATCTTCTTCCATTCCACAGGCTGCCTTCGACTTTTGTTGATTGTTTCCTTCACTGTGGAGAAGTTTTTACCTTGATAAATTCTCAATAGTTCATGTTTGCTTTTGTTTCCCTGACCTTCTGCGTCATGTCTAGTAAGAAGTTGCTCCATCTGAGATCAAAGAGGTTGCTGCCCATGTTCTCCTTTAGGATTTTGATGGCTTTTTCCATCTCACCGTAAGGTCTTTGATCCATTTTGAATTTATTTTTGTGTATAGTGTAAGAAACTGGTCTAGTTCCATTCTTCTGCATGCTGCCATCCAGTTTTCCCAATACCATTTGTAGAAGAGACTTTTTGCCATTGGATAATCTTTCCTGCTTTGTTGAAGATTAGTTGACCATATAGTTGTGGGTCAATTTCTGGGCTTTCTATTCTGTTCCATTGATCTATGTATTTGTTTTTGTGCCAGTACCATACTATCCTGATGACTACAGCTTTGTAATATAGCTTGACATCTGGAATCATGATGCCTCCAGTTTTGTTTTTCTTTTTCAGGATTTTTTTGGCTATTAGGGGTGTTTTCTGGTTCCATAAAAATTTTAGGATTGTTTGTTCTAGCTCCTCAAAGGATGCTGGTGGTACTTCGATAGCAAACTCAACACCCAAAAACCAAACAGCCCAGTTAAGAAATGGGCAGAAGACACGAATAGACATTTTCCCAAAGACATCCAGATGGCTAACCGACACATGAAAGATGCTCAACATCACCCAATATCAGGAAAATACAAGTAAAAACCTTGGTGAGACACCACCTCACACCTGACAGAATGGCCATAATTAACAACACAAGAAACAACAGGTGTTAATGAGGATGAGGAGAAAGGGAAACCCTTGTGCACTGCTAGTGGGAATACAAACTGGTATAGCCACTCTGGAGAACAGTATGGAGCCTCCTCAAAAAACTAGAAATAGAACTACCCTATGACCCAGCAATTGCACTACTCAGTATTTACTCAAAGGATACAAAAATACAGATTCAAAAGGGTACGTGCACCCTGATGTTTATAGCAGCATTATCAACAATAGCCAAACTACGGAGAGAGCCCAAATGTCCATTGACTGATGAATGGATAAAGAAAATGGATATATATGTATACATACAATGGAATATTACTCATCCATCAAAAATAATGAAATCCTTCCACTTACAATGATGTGGATAGAGCCAGAATGTATTATGCTAAGTGAAAGAAGTGAATCGCAGAAAAACAAATTCCATATGATTTCACTCATATGTGGAATTTAAGAAAAAAAATGATGAGCATATGGCAAAGGGTGGGGTAAGAGAAGAGAGTGAAACAAACCACAAGAAACTCTTAACAGAAAACAAACTGAGGGTTGATGGAGGATGGTGGGTAGGAGATGGGCTAGATGGGTGATAGATATTAGGGAGGACACTTGTGATAAGCACTGGGTGTTGTATATAAGTGATAAATCATTGAATTCTACTCCTGAAACCAATATAGCACTATATATTAACTAACTCAAATTTAAATTACAAAAAATAAAGGGAAGGATTTGCGGCAGTTTCCCCAAGTGCCAAAAGTACTTGTAAATTTTAAGCTAACCATATCTTCATCTGAAGCTGTTATTTAAAACACCGAATAGAACACAATGGAGAGGAATCAATGCTTTAAGGATTCTTTGTTATTGGAATATACTTGTTAAAGAGAAATATAATTAGATACATAGAAAATATGTAGCAATATTTTCCTCCTTCTTTTGGTAGAATTAGAATTAGAATTAGTTGGGGCTGATGGATGACAAATAAAAAACAGAGAGTGAATTTTCCTTTACCATAAACAAATATTTAAATTTGCAACATTTAACATTTAATCTGATAAAGTAGTCACCTACTGTTGTCACTATCTAAGATACCCAGTAAAAAATTGAAAAAGCATGAGTTATTGGACCCTTCATGATATTAATTAAGACAGCTTAAATTTCCTTTCATTCCCTCTACCCCAGATCCCCAAAAGATCCAACTTATATTAGATGAATCTGTGTTCCACTATACATAAAAAGAATATGATACAACTGAAAATTTTTGCTGCCTAAACAAATATATACTAAACATATTATAGTTAGCTTTTTATGTGGTAAAATGTAATTTTATCAAAGATAGAAATATGATTGCACATTTCTGGGAGTTTACCTGGTTAAAATAAAATTTACTTAAAAGATACCATTAGCTATCTATTGTAGTGGGGACCAACTACTCTCTGGGAAAGTTAAAATACAAAGAACTTGAAGTAGAATCAAAGCACAACCATGTAAAATACACCATTTATATAGTGTATAAAAATAAATTGAGAGGACGGGAATGGCTTGCATGGGCCAAACTGAAGGGACCTATACCCCAATGTATTATAGGTGATCAATTAACTGTACAAATTGGAAACACCTCAGATTTTCTCCAACTATAGGCAACTGGAAAACATAACATGGTAATTGGTTTCAAGTAAATTACCAAAATGACTAACATGATCAAATGTATTAACCTTTTCAGTCTTACCAAGTTAAAATACACAGAGATGCAAATATAAGATTTTGTTTCAAAGCTATGGCATATTTTAATTCATATAGGTACGGAAATAAGTAACAATGACTCTGAACTCTAATTATACAAGATGATATGAGTAAAATTCCATTAGCTAGCTTCCCATTAATGAATTTTAAAACTACTAAAAACAGAATGTGAACTTGTCATGCAAAAACTTACTTACAACCAACGGTCAGAAAAACAAGCTATATTCATGGGATTTTATATAAATAAAAGTTTGCATAACAAAAAGACTGTTAATGTTTAAATGAACTCACACACACACACACACACACACACACACACACATTAATTTATTGGAATCCTAGTCCCAATACTTACTAGTAATGAGTGATTAAACTGTTTTAAATTTCTCTAAAACTAATTTTCTCATCTTTAAGAAAGAATAGTAATATCTACCTTGAATAGTAATATTTACCTTATGAGACTGGAAAGTAGAATCCAAGCAAATCTCCTGGTACTTAATATACTCTCAAGATAGAAAATACAGGAGCTTCACTTTAGAGTCTTGTTTTGTCATAAGCAACACACTTCCCTTCAAATATATAGTTTTTTAAATAGCAAGTTGTGTGATGCCATGAAATCCCCTTTATCAGGTTTTTCCCATAAACCAACATGAACAAATCAATCACATTCTTCAATATTTTGCTCAAAACTTACCTTATCAGTGCTTACCCTGAATTAAAAAACTCACTTTCATAATTATTGGACATTAAGGGTGGGTATTATACTTTACCACCCTTGGCATCTATTATCCCTCTTAAGTTGGTCTATTATTTTTCTTTTTTTATAGCAATAATCTCCTTTTAACATACAATATACCTATTTATTATATTTATTGATTTTTATCTATATTTCCTTCCTAGACTGTAGATTACAAGTAATTAAATTTACTTTGCTGTTTTTTTTGTTTTTGTTGTTCACTAATGTGTCAAAAAGTTTAGAATACTGCCTGATATGTGATATGAATTCAAAAGTAATTGCTTTCTAATAAACATAATAAATTAGATAATTCCTGATTCCAAACTAAAGAGGTAAATATATAGTTTCCATGAATATTGCCCAAAATAGAAGAAACAGAAAAAAATGCCCCTATTCCAACATTTATAAACAGCAAACACCAGAATGATAACATTTCCAAAAGAAGGGGAAAATAAAGTATATTAATCTACTTTGGAATTGGATTCCAAAGTAGAATTACATTGGAAACTAATTCCATTAGAATTAACAATAGCCACTTATGCAACATTACTAAGTATTTCCAAACATTTTACCAGTTCACTGAATTGCCTTTTGCAACTTATTTCTCTCTATGAAATTATATTTGGAAATACTATTTAACATGCCAATCTCTCTTAGCAATATAGTTGTTCAGAGTACATTTTTGTTAAATAAAATATTAGAAGTATTTTCAAAAAAAGAACTGGGTGTTGAGAGCAAGATATAATGTTATAAAAGGCTTCAGATATTCAAATGCAGAAATTCATGTTTATCTACCTTTCCAACTCATCTGTAGGATATAAGACCTGTACTCTCCTTGGATTCCATGGAATTTATTTTATTTCTTTTTAGCGTAGTGATGTATCTCAGATATGCATTCTCTTCACTTTGAAAAGATACCACACTGGGATGTGCTTTGCATTTACATAATGCAGGGGAAAAGGAACACTTAAAACTGATGGGGGGCATCTCTATTTAGGACTCTTCATCAAATATTGGACTTAGGATGGCTACACTTCTTATCCCTGACCCTTTCAAACTGGCTCAGTGTACTTTTTAGGCCTGGAGAGATTAGCTTCAGCTAAACCACAGACATATTTCTTAGAGAAACAAATGTTTCATAGAGGTCCCAGAACCGACAGATCTAAATCTCTTTATTCTCTGAAATCTGACAGAATTCAAGTTCAAAGACATGAGAATAAAAGGCACAGATTGTTTTATTGAGCATAACATAGAAGTTGATCTATGTCTAGTTTATATATGATAACTATGATCACTGAAATCTAAAACAACCATTTAGACATTTTAATTTCTTGCGTTCAGCTAAACATATCCAAATTTATAAATCAATGTATGTTATACACATAAAGCTTGATTTGTTTTAAAAAAAGAAAAGTGAATTCCTACCACACACAAGGCATACCTGCTGTTCCCAGAGAATGAAAAGTTGAGTAAGAAACAATCTTCATCCTTAAGAAGTTTACAGTTTTAACAAACTAAAGCCAAAATTAGGTTGAGAGGGAGTACAAAACAGAATTGCTTCATTCTGACTGTAGAGGTGAGTAAAGGAGGATGCACTTAATGAGACATTGAAGATTCTTTGAGATTTTGCTGAATGACCAAAGGATTCTAGCTAGAGTAAATAACATAGAAAAGGCATATAGGCAAGAAGTTGCTCGATTATTAGAGGATTTCATAGGAGATTGTTTTGAATGGAAGTTTAGTGTCTTGAGAAGATCCATGGATAAGAAAAAGTTGGTGAAAGAGAACTGTGAGAAATGTTTAAAGTCATATATTTTCCTTTTTGAAAAACTGTTTTAAAGTTTATTTTTGAGAGAGGAAGAGAGAGGAGAGCAAGCTTGTGTGTGCATGAGCATGCAGGGGAGGGTGGGAGGTGCAGAGAGAAAGAGGGAAACAAAGAATCCAAAGCAGGTGCTGACAGCTCAAAGCCGGAGGTGGGCTGCAACTCAGGAGCCATGAGATCATGACCTGAGCAAAAGTCAAACACTTACCGGACTGAACCACTCAGGCACCCCTAAAGCTATATATTTTCTTAATCTTAAATGACTAACTTAAGAAAATAGATTTTACTGTATTTGTCATGAAAATTTGAAACCACTTGAACAGCCTCATTATTTAGAAAGATGTTAGTTATTTTAGACAGAAATGTAATGCTTAGAGACTGGAGTATTAATTAAAATTTGAAATGAGTCTCTCTGCTCCTCCCTGTTTGACAGACAGCAGCATCTTCTGGTGCAGTGCCAGTCATATCCCTGAGACAAGATGGTAAAGGTCAGAGTAAATGGATTTGGCCATATTGAGAGCCTGGTCACCAAGGCTGCTTTTAACTCTGGCAAGTTGGACATTGTCACCATCAATGACCCTTTCTTGATCTGAACATCATGATTACATATTCCAGTATGATTTCACGAGTGGCAAATACAACAGCATAGTCAAGGCTGGAAAGGGGGAATTTGTCATCAATGGAAAACCCATTAGCATCTTCCAGAAGCAAGATTGAGCCAATGTTTAATGAGGTGATACTGGTGCTGAGTATGATGTGGAGTCTACTGGGGTCTTCACCACTATAGAACAGGCTGGGGCTCACTTGAGGGTGGGGTCAAGAGGGCCATCATCTCTGTCTCTTTGGCTGATGCACTGTTTGCAATGGGCATGAACCATGAGAATTCTGACAGCTCCCTCAAGATTGTGAAGAATCTCTCCTGCACCACCAACTGCTTGGCCCCTCTGGCCAAGGACATACATGACAAATTTGGCATTGTGGATGGACTCATGACCACAGTCCATGCCATTACTGCCACCTAGAAGACCATGGATGGCCCCTTTGGGATGCTGTGGCATGATGGTTGAGAGGCTGCCCAGAACAAAATCCCTGGTTTTGCTGGTGTCATCAAGGCTGTAGGCAAGGTCATTCCTGAGCTGAATGGGAAGCTCAATGGCATGGCCTTCCCTGTACCCACCCCCAATATCTCAGTTGTGGATCTGACCTACTGTCTGGAGAAAGCTGCTAAATCCGATGACATCAAGAAAGTGGTGAAGCAGGTATTGGAGGGCCTCCTCAAGAGCATCCTGGGCTACACTGAAGACCAGGTTCTCTTTGAGAGTTTAACAGTGACACCCCCTCTTCCACTTTCGACACTGGGGCTGGCATTGCTCTCAATGACCACACTGTCAAGCTCATTTCCTGTCATGACAATGCATTTGGTTACAGCAACCAGATGGTGAACCTTATTGTCAACATGGCCTCCAAAGAGTAAGAAACCCCTAGACCACCAGCCTCACTGAGAGCAAGAAGAAGAGAGAGACCCTCAGCTGCTGTGGAATCCTTGCCCCAACTCATTCAATACACTGAAAATATCCTGACCTCTATAGTTTCCATCCCAGTCTCCCTAAAGAAGGGGAGGGGTTGGAGAGCCCTATCTTGTATGTACCAACAATAAATTACACTGTACCTAGCCTAAATAAATACATACAAACATATATACATACATAAATACATAAAATTTAAAATGAATTACTTACATCAGGGTAGTAATAGTGGTGATGATGTCACATTTTTCATGATGGGCCCTCTTCCTTATAATCTACTCATTAAATTATGGACCTAGAATGATATTCTTAGTACATAAACCTGTCACTGAAATCACCTTGAACATATTGTATTCCTGATTTTAGGAAACTAGAGACATAATTTGGTTAAATACTCATGTAAAGCAATATCAGTGAGCTATTAACCTAATGAAAAAGACAGTAAAGTCCCCAAATAGGTTAGGTAAAGCTGTATATATAAATGCACTAAGAACAAAGAATTTTTCAACTGGAATGACAGTAACCTTTAATCACAGTTTACAGATCTTCAGTATGAAATCAGAGTTAAAACTAATTTATTGAAAAACATATTGTACAATGGAATAAAAATATATGAAATCCTTAGGAATAAATTAAACAAAACACAATCTCTAAAGGCAACTAGAAACTTTGTTCAGAGTAACTAAAGAAAAAATTTTAAAAAGCCTGGAAAAGATAAAAAAATATGTTTATGATTATGTCTCAACAGGGTAAAATACCAATTCTTCTAAAATTGACCTATAGATTTAATGTAATCCCAAACAAAAGACCAGCATATTTTTTTATAGAACTAAACATATTTATTTTACAATTTAAGAACAGGAAAGAACTTTCTAATAATGAAAAATAGAAGAATTAACTCTACTAGATTTCCAGTCTTACTATAATAATTTAGGAAATAAATAGGCAGAATAATGTTCCCCTAAAGATCACCATGTTTTAATTACCGGGGACTGTGAATATATTACTTTATTTGGTAAAAGGTATTTTGCAGTTGTGTTTAAGGTTAAGAATCTTAAAATAGGAAAATTATCCTGTATTATCTGTGTTGACCTAATATAATAAGGAGGTTATCCTGAATTATCTGGGTGGGCCCAATCTAATCACTGTCTCATAAAGAGAGGGGAAAAAAGGCAAAATGTTAAAGAAATGTAATGATAAGAAGAAAGAGGTAGAAGTGATTCAGTCTGAGAGGGACTCAACCCAACATTGCTACCTTTAAAGATAGAACCAAAGATTGCAGGCAGCATCTGGAAGCTAAGAACTCTCAGTCCTACAACCACAAAAAAACCTAAATTCTGCCATCAAGCTAAATAAGCCAGAAAATAGATTCTCTTCTAGAAATTCCAGAAAGGAAAACAGTCTCATTAACACTTTGAATTGAGCCCGATGAGACCAGTATCATATGTGTGACCTATAGAACTGTAAAAGAATACAGTTGGAAGTCATATGATTTTTGTCTTTCTCTGACTGACTAATTTCACTTAGCATAATACCCTCCAGTTCCATCCACGTAGTTGCAAATGGCAAGGTTTCATTCTTTTTGATTGCCGAGTAATACTACGTTGTATATATATACCACATTTTCTTTATCCATTCATCCATTGATGGACATTTGGGCTCTTTCCATACTTTGGCTATTGTTGATAGTGCTGCTATAAACATGGGGGTGCATGTGTCCCTTCGAAACAGCACACCTGTATTCCTTGGATAAATGCCTAGTAGTGCAATTGCTGGGTCATTTAAGAGACAAAACAGATGAACATAAGGGAAGGGAAACAAAAATAATATAAAAACAGGGAGGGGATAAGAGGCTCAAAAATATGGAGAACAAACTGAAGGTTGCTGGAGGGGTTGTGGGAGGGGGGATGGGCTAAATGGGTAAGGGGCATTAAGGAATCTACTCCTGAAATCATTGCTTCACTATATACTAATTTGGATGTAAATTTCAAAAATAAATAAATAAATAAATAAATAAATAAATAAATAAATAAAAATAAATAAATACACACACATAAAAAGAATACAGTTGGGTGGGTTTAGGCACTACATCTATAGAAGGAGGAGGAGGGGAAGAAAATGTTTCCAAATTCTTCATGGAAGGAGCTTAGAAGTCACTATCACGTCCTAACTAGTAAGAGCTAAACAGAATGAACTATCAAAAAGTTTTCTTAAATCTGTAAGAAAATGGAGGGCACAGGGCAAACTGTTACACCTGAGATTGCACAGACACACAGATGATTACAGGGAGTCATGACAAGAGCAAAGCCTCATGAGTAGAATCTACCTTTGGGACCAGTACCTAGCTAGGAAAACTTGAATTGTAATTGACTAATTGCTAAAGGCTTGGCATGGATAATTGTTAGAGTTAAAAACTCCAGGAGGACCCAGTCATGGGAGGAGGAGGGCACACTTTTATAATTTTTACCCTCAGGAGCTTTTATCCTCAGTAAATATTGGAGAAAAACTCCCTCTTGCTTCCAAAGAAAAAGGGAAAGAGGAACCATTTTTAAATATACCAGAGCACTCTGTCCCTAACAAAGCCTGCCCTCAGATAAAACTAGCTAACCAGAGCCTAACATGGGGGTAGATATTATCAGAGTATAATTGACTTGGGAGAGAGGAGATATCGATTCCAGTTGGCCCCAGCCTTCCACATGGAGAAACAGGAATAACAACTTCAGCCCCCTCTAGCCATCTATCTCACCTGAGTGCGGAGAAAAAAATTTGAGAAACTCTTGTGAAGTTCACAGTCCAGAGGAATAGTCTCACTAAAGACTGAGACCCAATTATAAGACTATAGAATGATTCTTTTCCCCTACTCATTACTACCACATTACTAAAGACCTATTTATAAAAGTTACTTTCACCCAATACATTATGTCCAGTTATCAAGAAAAAAAAATTACAAGGGCATACAAAAGGTAAAAGATAAATAAATAAACAGAAATAAAATTAAACACCACACACACACAATTTAAAGGCACAGAACAATCATCATTAGCAGATATGGCAGGGATGTTGGAATTATCAGGCCTAGAATTTAAAACAAGTATGATTAATATGCTAAGGACTCTAATGGATAGAATAGCGTACAAGAATAGATGGGCAATATAAGCAGAGAAATGAAAATCCAAGAAAGAACTAAAAGAAGTGCTAGAGACAAAAACAAAACAAAACATTGTAACAGAAATGAAATAGGCCTTTGACGGGCTTATTAGTAGACTGGACATAACTGAGGAAAGAATCTCTGAGCTAAAGGATATATCAACAGTAACTGTGAAAAACAAAAAACAAAACAAAGACTAAAGAGCACAGAATAGAAAATTGAAAAACTGTGGGACATGTACAAAAGGCATAACATACACATAATGGGAATACCAGATGGAGAAGAAAGAGAGGAAGAAGAAATAATTGATATAATTATTTCCGAACATTTCTTTCAAACTAATGCCAGATGCCAAATCACAGATTCAGGAAACTCAGAGATAGCTAAGTAGAGAAATGTTCCCCACCAAAAAGACCATACATAAGCACATCATCTTCAAACTACAGAAAATCAAAGATAATGAAAAAAATCCTAAAAGAAGCCAAAAGGAAGTGAAAAAAACCACCATTATCTAAGAGGAATAAAAGTAAGAATTCATCTGACAACTCAGAAATCATGTAAGAAAAGAATGGAGTGAAATATCTAAAGTGTTGAGAGGAAAGCAAAACAAAACAAAAAACAAGTAAACCAAACCCCACCAGTCCAGAAATTCTACCAGAGAAATTATTCTTGAAAAGTAAAAGAGAAAAAAAAAAAAAAAAGACTTTCTCAGACAAAAAAAAATTGAGGGAATTCATTTTCAGTTAGATGGAAGGGAATGATATAGTTCAGAAACTTGGATCTACATTCAATAAAGAAGAGTATCAAGGAAGGAATAAACAAAGGTAAAGCAAAAAGTTTTATTTTTCTTATTCTTTATTCAACTAACAGATAATGGTTTACTCAAAATAGTACTAATAATGTGCTTGACTTATGTATGCTTATGTCTATATCTTATGCATGTGTATTTGGTTATGTATACTTGTTATGTATACTTATATATAAGTAAAATGAATGACAGCAATGAAACTAGAAATAGGAGGGAAGAATTAGGATTGTTTTATTATAAATCACTCACACTACCTGTGAATTGGTACAGTGTTATTTGCAAGTGAACTTGGATTAGTTCTATAGGTATACTGAAAACTCTAAGGCAATAAAAAAAATAGTAAAAAGGGAAGTAAACTGATATGCTAAGAAAGGAGAGAAAATCGAATTATATAAAATGCTCAATTAAAACCATGATAAAAGCATGGGAAACAAAAAAAGGAACAAAAAACAAGGACAACAAATACAGAAGAGCAATTGTTATGGTAAATATATCAATAATCACTTTGAATGTAACAATCTAAATACCGTAATGAAAAGGGAGAGTTTGTCAAATGGATAAACAAAAATAAGACTAAACTATATGTTGTCTACAAGAAACACACTTTAAATATATGGGCACATACAGATCAAAAGTAAACGGATGACAAAAAACATACTATGCTAACACTAATAAAAAGAGAGTAGGAGTTGCTCTTCAGATAGAGCAGACTTCAAAGCAAGATAAGTTATCACCAATAAAGAAGGAAATGACATAATAATAAAGAAGTGAATCCTCCAAAAAGACATAAGAATATTTGATGTGTATGTGCCTAAAAGAATGTCAAACTATGCAAGGCAAAAATGGTAGAATTGCAAGGAGAAATAGATGAGTCCACTGTCACTGGAGATTTCAACAACCTTCTCTCAGAAATGGACAGACTCAGCAGACGTAAGACCAGTAATAACCTAAAATGCACCTTAGATAACTTTACAAAACAAAAATTACACAATGTCTGCTCTCAGATCTCAAATGGGATTATACCAATAACAGAAAGATAACTGAAAAATCCTAAAATATTTAAAAATTAAACAACACTCTTCTAAGTAATACAGCAGTCAAGATGACATCATACTATATATAGAAAGCCCCAAACTCCACCAAAAAAAAAAACAAAAACAACTTAAAACTGATAAATGAATTCAGCAAAGTCAAAGGATATAAAAATCAATGTACAAGAAGCTGTTGCATTTCAGTACACTAATAATGAAACATCAGAAAGAGAATTAAGAAAACAATCCCATTTACAAGTGCACCAAAATTAATAAAATAGCTAGGAATAAACTTAACCAAAGAGGTGAAAGATGTTTACTCTGAAAATTATAAAATACCATTGATAAAAGAATTGGAAGATGACACAAAGAAATGGAAAGACATTCCATGTTCACAGAGTGGATGCACAAATATTGTCAAAATGTCTATACTACCCAAAGCAATCTATACATTTAATGCAATCCCAATCAAAATAACAGCAACATTTTTCACAGAACTAGAACAAAGAATCCTAAAATGTGTATGGCACAACAAAAGACCTCAAATAGCCATAACAATCTTGAAAAACAAAAACAAAACTGGACGCATCAGAATTCCAGGCTCCAAGTTATATTATAAAACTGTAGTTATCAAAACAGCATGGTATTGGCACAAAAATAGACACATAGCTCAATAGAACAGAAGAAAAAACCCAAAATAAACCCACAGTTATATGATCAATTAATCGTTGACAAAAGAGGAAAGAATATATGATGGGGAAAAGACAGTCTCTTCAACAAATGTTGTTGGGAAAATGGACAGCTACATGCAACTAATGGAACTGAACCACTTTCTTACACTATACGCAAAAATACACTCAAAGTGGATTAAAAACCTAAATGTGAGACTTAAAACAATAAAAGTAGTTGAAGAAAGCACAGACAATAACCTCTCTGACATCAGCCATAGCAACAATCTTCTAGATAATGTCTCCTGAGGCAAGATAAATGAAAGCAAAAATAAACTACTGGGACTACATCAAAATAAAAAGCTTCTGCACAGCAAAGAAAGCAATCAACAAAACTAAAAGGCAACCTATTGAACAGGAGATGTTTGCAAATGACATATCTAATAAAGGGTTAGTATCCTAAATATATAAAGAACTTATAAAGCCCAATACCCCCAAAACAAATAATCCAATTAAAAATGGGCAGAAGACACGAACAGATATATTTCTCCAAAAAAGTCACAGATCGCCAACAGCCACATGAAAAGATGCTCACCATTACTTATTAGGAAAATGCAAATCCAAATTACAATGAGATATCACCTCACACCTGTCAGAGTGGCTAAAATTAGTAAGACAGGAAACAACAGGTGTTGAGGAAGATGTGGAGCTAAAGGAACCCTATTGTACTCTTGGTGGGAATGCAAACTGGTGCATCTACTATGGAAAACAGTGTGGAAGTTCCTCAGAAAGTTAAAAACAGAATCACCTTATGATCCAGCAATTGCACTACTGGGCATTTACCAAACAAATATGAAAACACTAATTCAAAGTAATACTTGCATGCCTATGTTTATTGCAGCATTATTGACAATAGCCAAATTATGGAAGCAGCCCAAGTGTCCATCAACAGACGAATGGATAAAGAAGATGTGTTATATACATACAATGGAATACTATTCAGCCATAAAAAGGAATGGAAACTTGCCTTTTGCAACAACATGGATGGAGCTATAGAGTAAAATGAAATAAGTGAAATAGGTCAGTCAAAGACAAATACCATATGATGTCACTCATATGTGGAATTTAATAAATAGAACAAAGAGCAAAAGAAAAAAAGAGAGAAACCAAGAAACATATTCTTAACCATAGAAAATAAACTTACAGTTATTAGACGGGAGGTTGTTGGAGAGGTGGGTGAAATAGGTGATGGGGATTAAAGAGTACACTTATCATGATAAGCACTTAAGCACCGAGTATGTATATATTTGTTAAATCACTCTATTTTACACCTGGAACTATATATAACACTGTATGTCAGCTATAATGGAATTAATTTTTTTTAATTAAGAAAAAACATAAATAAATAAATACATACATACATACATACACAAATAAATAAATAAAATAATACAGCAGCCAAAGAAGCAATCTCAATAGAAATTTAAAAGTGTTTTGAAATAAAAAACATACAACTTCTAATTTGTGGGATAAAATGAAAATAGTGCTTAGAGGGAAATTTATAGCATTGGATTCATTACTAGAAAACAAAAATAATCTAAAATCAATAATCTAAGTTTCCATCTTAGAAAACTAAGAAAAAAACAGAAACTCCAAAGTAAGCAGAAAAAAAAAAAAGAGAGAGAGAAAAAAGAACTAAAGTAGAAATCAAATTCAAAGGAGGAATCTAATAGAAAAAAAATGAAAGAGAAAGCTGTTTTTGTTTTGTTTCTTTTTTTGTTTTTTTTTTTTGAAAGATCAACAAAATCAATAAGCCTAGACAGGCTAAGAAAAAAGATAGGATACAAATGATTAAAATCTCAAATGAAAAAAGTGCTATAACTATAGATCATAAATATTAAAATAATAATAACAATAATAATAATAATAAACTATGCACAATTCCATGCCC